>NC_080164.1:66542517-67742517 GCF_950295315.1 Erinaceus europaeus
AATAAATTTGTTTTTCTCCCAAAACACAGGTAGAACGTGAACTGGAATTGGCATATTACACCAAAGTAAAAGACTCTGGGGTGGGTGCGTGGGGAGAATACAGATCCAAAAAGGATGACAGAGGACCTAGTGGGGGTTGTATTGTTATATGGAAAACTGGGAAATGTTAAATCATGTACAAACTATTGTATTTACTGTCTAATGTAAAATATTAATTCCCCAATAAAGAAATTAAAAAAAAAATTTATTGTTTTTCTCCCTAGCCTACTTCACACCAAAACTTGACTTTTCAATAGTCCAGCACATTGGGAAACAGGGAGTTAGCTCAGCACTAGAACTCTGCATGTGTGAAGTCCTGGGTCCCATCTCCAAGAAAATACAACATTCTGGAGTGGTGTTCTGGTGTCTCTTATCTCTCTGTCACACACACACACACACACACACACACACACACACACACACACACACACACACAAAATAAAAATACAAAACCGTAAAAAGTTCTTGATGATGAATATCCAGCTCTCCACCCACCCCTTACCTCTCAAATGTTCTAGAATAAAGAATGAAAGGGTCAATGATCTGGGCCTCTCAATGGATGGTCCCATGTCTATATGATGTCTGTTGGATATGGCCCTTTATGAACAAATTAATTCACTCCTCATGCCCTCCACTGTTGCCCAGATCTAGAATTTTCTGTCTCCCTGATATAGCCCTGTTGTTTAATAGCACTCAAATGACCAAACAACATGTTTGATTGCAATGAAGACTAATAAGCAACCATGACCTAGTCCCACTGGTGCTTTAAATCTCAGCCTGAGAAATTTTGATTTTTTTATTTAAAAAAAAAAAAAGCTGAGCTGGGAGATAGCATGATGATTATGCCAAGGACTTTTATACCTGGGGCTACAAGGTCCCAGGTATAATCCCCAGCACCACCACAAGCAAGAGCTGAGCAGTGCTCTCTGTATCTGTCATGAAAATTAAATAAATAAGATGTAATTAATAAATAACTATTGTGTTTGAACAACTGTCTTATAGCCTGCCTCTTCATCTTTCAGACAAATAAATATATTGAAAGTTCCCCCCAAAAGGCTCATATTTAAAAGTCCTTAAACAAAAGTACTTGTAACTAAGTTTCTGCTGAAACAGAGGTTAGTTCTTTCTTCCCCTCTAGAAGCAGGTACACAATCACAATGGACATAACCCCTCTATTTCTCAATTCTCCCTAACCCTGCTTACCACCGGGGTTACTTCTAATCCTTCAGGGAGGGACACTGGCAACTCTGAATACTAGGCACATGGGACAGGTCAGGGAGTTCAGGAGCAATGGCAAAAGAGTAGAATCACAAATCTAATTGGAACCGACAATATCAAAGATGTGGCTGAACTAAACCAACAAGCTATTGATCATGTAAAGATTATCTCAGATTTCAGATTTTAAAGCATATGGAGTCCACTTTTCCCCTAGGCCAAGAAATACAGTCTTGTAGCCTAAGAAAACATTCTCTGACATGTATTTGCACGGGGAAACTTTTAACATGTGCAAGGGCTTTTCATAAATGGAAAAGCTAATCTTTTTAAGAGAAGATTCTGGAAGCTGCCCCTGTCTTATCTGGCCGGTCAGGACTTCTAAAAAAAAAAGGAGTTATTTGAGGCTAGGTGTAGTGAAAACAACAAAAAAACAAACCATAAACCAAGGGTAGCAGAGGACCCCTGGCTTGGCAGAAAAAAATCCGGCAGGGTTGGGAAGAGACAGAAGGCTAGTTGTCTCCATAAACATCTGATATACTCTGGGAAAGAAGGTCTGTCACTTCTGGCAAAAAATACTTGATTTGGAAAGTTTGCATCAGCTGAAACACTGGCGCTAGAGTTGGATCTAAATAACGCACACCATGCGTGTCAGTTCTGATTATGATTATTTGTTGAAGGCCAACAAAACGGTCCGTGTTGTAAGCACGAGAGAGATGGCTTACCCAGAAAGCTCTGGACGTTTTTTTGTGTGTGTGTGCAGTTTAACATAAATTATAAAAGAAAAACCATCTTACTTCTAACTATATATAGCACTTATCTACCCAGCCTCCAAACATAAAAATTAAACAAACCACCCAAAGAAATAAATAACCAAAAAAAAAAAAAAAAAAAAAAACTAGCTTTAGTCCCATTGAAATAGTCCTCAAGGGAGGAAGGGCTCATTTGCTATGCTCAACATTTTATAAGGGAAATGAAGGGGAAAACACAAAAATCAATGAAGGAGAAAGTCACTCCCTGCTATCAATCCTTAGTGGCCTGCGTTTCTGATGGGCTTGTTCTTTCTAGCTCAGCCCCAGGGGAGGCAAAGTGTTCATCCGAGTCTCCTCGTCACTATAATTTCAGCTTTGCAGCTCCCCTGCAGAAAGTGGCAGCTGCTAAAACACACCAAGTAGCTTACTCATTTATGCTGTTGGGGGGACATGGGACCAACACAGGGAAATGACTTTGGGAAGGGAGCAGCAGAATACTGCAAGAATGAATGAATGAATGAATGAATGGATGAATGAATGAATGAATGAATGAATGAATGAATGAATGAATGAATGAATGAATGAATATACAGGTGAGGGTTTCTCCCCCTTTAATACAGCAAACATCCAAAAGTCTTTGGGTCAGCATCCCACCTGACTGGCGGAAACAGAATCTATTAAGGGAGACTCCCTTCAACCTAAGACTATCTCCGTATTTTGTCTCTGTATTTTGATGTTTCTTAACCTTCATGGGCTCCACTTTCTCTACCTGTAAAACAGGGACAACAATATCATCCTCAAGGGCTATAGGAAGACGTCTGAAGCAGGGACCTAATGCTAGACAGTTGCTAGCTAATCCACTCTTCTAAAGCAACTCTACATAGGAAAAATAAACCACAGAAAGCCCACACCAGAGCATGGTCAGGCCAACACGCAGATATGCCATGCTCTGAGGGTGAGTGAGCATGTGGGCTGTTGTCAATGGAAGGAAGATTGACCAGACAGGGCATCATGCCTATGGCATGATGCTGCCAGGCATCACTGTCACTATGCTATTGAAGCAGTATGGAGCCAAACACCAGCACAGAGGAGAGACATGGGGGCCCTTAAGCTGAAGGGAACTTTCCAAAGTGGCCAAGGTACCAAACTATCCACATGAACTCAACTCTGGAGCAGAAAAGGGAACCATCTATAGCTGCCAACAGAGCCCAGTAGAGTCAGTTTGATCAAGACCTTTTTCCCCAAAGGAGAACTGCCTAGGTGAGAGCATTCTCAGTCAGAACTAAAGGGTTGTCCTCCCCCACTGGGCTAGGAAACTGACACTGCTCTATACAGAGCACAGAGAAGAGAAGTCTCATGAACTGCTGTGATGATCCAGAAAAGGCAAGGAGCATCAAGGATCTCTCCCACAGGCTGAACACCTCTCAGTCCTCCTCAGGCAGCACAAGGAGACATTATGGTTAACCACTTGTGATTGCCCCCCTCCCCCAGCCTTGTAAGCAAGCAATTCAATCAGTAGAGATACAGTACTACCACTTGAATATTAGCTATGCTAAATGCACAAATAGGTAATTTGGGTAAAAGGGTCAGGTGGTGGCACACCCAGTAGAGCACATACTTTACCACTCATGAGGAGCCAAGTACAAACCCCTAGTCCTCACCTGCAAGGAGAAAGTTTTACAAGTGGTTGAGAAATGCTACGGGTGTCTCCCTGTCTCTCACATCTATCAAAAAGAGAAGAGAGGAGAGAAAGGAGAGGAGAGGAAAGTGAGAAGAGGAGAAAATAGAAGAGAAGAGGAGAGGAGAGGAGGGGAGGGGAGGGGAGGGGAGAGGAGAGGAGAGGAGAGGAGAGGAGAGGAGAGGAGAGGAGAGGAAAGGAGAGGGGAGGGGAGGAAAGGAGAGGGGAGGAGAAGAGAGGAGAGGAGAGGAGAGAGGAGAGGAGAGGAGAGGAGAGGAGAGGAGAGGAAAGGAGAGGGGAGGGGAGGAGAAGAGAGAAGAGAAGAGGAGAGGAGAGAGGAGAGGAGAGGAGAGGAGAGGAGAAGAGAGGGGAGAGGAGAGGAAAGGAGAGGGGAGGAGAAGAGAGGAGAGGAGAGAGGAGAGGAGAGGGGAGGGGAGGGGAGGGGGAGGGGAGAGGAGGGGGAGGGGAGGGGAGGGGAGGGGAGAGGAGAGGAGAGGAGAGGAGAGGAGAGGAGAGGAGAGGAGAGGAGAGGAGAGGAGAGGAGAGGAGAGGAGAGGAGGAAATGGCCATGAGGAACAGTGAAGTCATGTAGGCACCAAGCTCTAGTAATTATGCTTAGTGCCAAAATAGAAAGGAAGGGAGGGAGGGAGGGAGGAAAGGAGAGAGAAAAAGAAATAAAGACAAACAGAGGGAGAAAGAAAGAGAAAAAAAAAAAAGAAGAAACTCCCTAGAGAAAATGACACCACAGTTAAAAACCATAGAAATGCAGCACTGAAAGACTTATCAGAAAAAAAATTCAGAAGAGTGATCATAAGGATATTTAAAGAAATTATAAGCTTTCAAATCAACACACAGAAACAGGTTAATAAAGAATAAAAGGCAGCATGCTCAGCGGAGAAGCAGCTACAGAAGCCAGAACTCCTACCTCTGCTCCCCAGAAACACCCTTGATCCATACTCCCAGCGGGGGAGTAGCGATAGGATGAAGATAAGAGGACTGTGCACTCCAGCTCCATCAGCACCCAGAGAGAGAGAAGGAAAAGGAGAGGGACATATGGAGGTAGTTATGATGTCATGAGTGGCTTAGAGGGGAAGAGACGAGTAATCAGAAAAAGAAGGGGCAACTATGCATAACTGTGGACAGATAGTTGTAGAGAAGATGGTTGGCCCATGTCTAAAACTTTAGGGGAACTGTGGTGGATTACAGTGGGGAGAGTGAAGATTCAGAACTCTGGTGATGGGAATGGTGTGGATTCAAACCCCTGTCGACATGTAATTCTGTAATATAAAAATGTTTAAAAATACACAGATATCACAAACAAAAAATAAAATAAAACAAATGTTCACTAGAAAAAAAAAAAGAAGAAAGAACACAAGGAAGCCTGGAACATGGTACAGTGTATAAGGCCCTGGACAGTCAGGGATGAGGGCCAAATTCAATCCCCAGCATTGCGTGTGCCAGAGCGATACTCTGGCTCTCTCCCTCTCCCAGCATAAATTAATAAATAATTTTAATTTGGGGTTATTGCACTTATAGTAAATAGGCTGTTGACACATGTGTAAAATTTCTGTCTCCTGCAAAAACAAAGCAAACAAACAAACAAGCAAACAAACCTCTCTCCCCTAGCCTAGGTCCTCCTCCATAATCATGCACTATGACCTGAAAGTCCCCGACCTCTCTCCTAGTCCTTTACTTTGGTGCAATACACCAAACCCAGTCCAAGTTCTACTTTCTGTTTTTATTTCTCAGCTTCTGCCCATGAGTGAGATCATCCCATATTCATCTTTGTCTTTCTGACTTATCTCAATTAACATGATTCCTTCAAGCTCCATCCAAGATGAGATGAAGAAAGTGAATTCATCATTCTTAATAGCTGAGTAGTATTCCATTGTGTATATACACAACTTTCTCAGACACTCATCTGTTGTTAGACACCTAGCTTGCTTCCAGGTTTGGCTATAATAAATTGTGCTGCTATGAATATAAGCACACACGAATCTTTTTGGATGGGTGTGTTTGATTCCTTAGGATATATCCCCAGGAGAAGAACTGCAGGATCATAGGGTAAATCCATTTTTAGCTTTCTGAGATTTCTCCAGACTGCTCTCCACAGGGGTTGGACCCATTTTTATTTCCACTGGCAGTGCAGGAGTGTTCCTTTACCCCTACAGCCTCTCCAGCATTTGTTGTTACTGTTCTTTCTAATGTGTGACATTTTCACAGGAGTAATGTGGTAACTCATTGCTGTCTTTATAATAAAAAATGTTTAAAAAATATATTAACTCAAGAAATTCATCACCAAAAAAATTAAAGATTTGAAGGGAAAATTCCAAACAGACATAATATATGAAGAATACTTTAAATGAAATGCATACTTAATTTTGACAATGAAAGAAGTAGACTCAGTGAAACCAGGAAAAGACTATCAGGATTAAAGAATAAAATGATCACAGTATCTCAAAGGCAGGAAGAGGAAGAAGCATGATTAGAAGAAATGAAGCAACTCAACAAGAATTGTCAGAGCCCATTAGAAAAGTAAATATAGGAGTATGTCATAGTGCATCTGATAGAGCACGCACGTTACCATATCCAAGGACCTGGGTCCCAGGTCTCCACTTATAGGGGGGAAAAGCATAATGAGCTGTAGAACAGTGCTGCAGGCATCTTTCTTTCTCCCTAATTCTTTCTTACTGCACTTACAAAAGAAAGAAAAATGAAATGACCACAGGAATAGGAACAATGGATTCTTCATGCAGGCACCACACCCCCGTGATAGTTCTGGTGGAAAAAATATAATTAAATTAAATAAATTAAATTCCAGAAGGATGGGGGGAGTGGAAGCCACATTTAAGGAAATATTAGCTAAAAAAATGTTTCCAAATCTACGGACTTGCTAGACCGTACATGTTCAGAAAACTGAGATAATGCTTAACTTTCTGAATCCAAACAACCACCATCAGGACACATTGTACAATCATCTGAAGTCAAAGACAGGGGCCAGCAGGTGGCTCACTCATGAGAGCACACACACAATGCCATGTACAATAACTTGAATTTGAGCCCTATACCACCACATGGAGTGTCTGCAAGAACAAAGTTTTATGAGTGAAAAAACAGTGCAAGAGTATCTCCCCTTCTCTGTCTCCCTCTCCCAATCTCTCTTTCACAATAAAAAAAAAAAAAAGTGAAGAATGGTTGCCAGTAGCAATGTTCTTATGCAGGTACCAAGCCATAACAACTACACTAGCAGCAAAAAGAATATATATGGGGGGTCAGGCAGTAGCACAGCGGGTTAAGTGCACATGGCACAAAGCCCAAGGACTGGCGTAAGGATTCCGATTAGAGCCCTCAGCTGCCCACCTGCAGAGGGGTCACCTCACAAGCGGTGAAGCAGGTCTGCAGGTGTCTATCTTTCTCTCCCCCTTTCTGTCTTCCCCTTCTTTTTCCATTTCTCTCTGTTCTATCCAACAACAATGCCATCAATAACAACAATAATAATAACCACAACAACTATAAAACAACAAGGGCAACAAAAAGGGGAAAAAAATGCCTCAGGAGCAGTGGATTTGTGGTGCAGGCACCAAGTTCCAGCAATAACCCTGGAGGCAAAAAAAAGAATATATATATAATTTACAGGCTGCTAGAGAAAAAAACATTTTCAAGGGCTGACCATATGTTAGGGCAAAAAATAGTTTAAATAAATATGTGAAGATTGAAAACATAAGAAGTGTCTTCTCTGATCACATTGATATGAGGCTAGACATCAACTACAAAAAGGAAAACGGGAAAATGTCAAGCGCATAGAAACAAAATAACATGCTTCTGAGTAACACTTGGGTCTGTCAAGATCAAAAGAGAAATTAAAAAATTATCACGATTGTTCACTAATCCTTTCTTAAATTAAAAATTTAAATAAAAAAAAAAATTATCACGAGAACAACAGAAATACTGAGAAGAGCTCTCTGGGGTTTTGAAAACGCAACATAAAAGATCAATTCAGGGCTGGAGAGATAGCTCACCAGGCAGGCTCATGCCTTGCCCTGCACACAAGCCCCATCACAGAGGGGGAAGCCACTGTTCTAATGTTGTGGTTCCTCCTCCTCCTCTTCCTCCTCCTCCTCCTCCTTCTCCTCCTCCTTCTCTCTCTCTCTGTCTACCTCTCTCTCTCTCTGTCTGTCTGTCTCTGTCTCTAGTAGCTGGTAGCAATGCAGCCAAACAAATGCAAAACTCCTGACTCCAAAATAACTAATTCACTAATTAATTAAAGATAAATTTATATGACTATAAGCCCCTGTTAAAGGAAAATGACCTCAAATAAACAATCTAACATTATATCTGAAGGAAGCAGTAAAGGAGACACAAATAAAGCCCAAAGTCAGTAGAAGGGGGAATAATAAAAATCAGAGCAAAAACAAATGAAACAGAATTGGGGCGAGGTGATGGCACACCTGTTTGAGTGCACACATTACCATGTGCCAGAATCCAAGTTCAAGTCCTCCGTCCCCACGTACAACGGGCAAGCTTCACAGTGGTGAAGCAGGACTGCAAATGTGTCTTTCTGTATCCCCCTCCTCTCTCAATTTATTTCTGTCCTATCAAATAAACAAAAGTGGAGGGTAACATAAGGGAAAATGGCTATTGAGAGTAGTGGATTCATCATGTAGGCACTGAGCCATAGCAATAACTCTGGTGGCAATTAAAAAAATTAATTAAATAGAAACAAAAAATGATAAAAAGGGTCAATGAAGCCAAGAGTTAATTCTCTGAGAGGATAAATAAACTAGGTAAACCTTTCATTAGGTTAAGTCAGAATTTCAAAAAAAAAAGTGAGGAACTCATAGTAAAAAGAATGAAAAATAGAAAAGACACTTTGCAAATGGCATAGTAGAAGTACTATGAATCATAACAGAATATTATGATATGCTATATTGAACATTTTGAACAACCTGGAAAAAATTAACATATTCTTAGACACACACACACAAAAAAAAAACCATCCCAAGAATGACCTAAGAACAGCTTCCAATAAAATGATTTTAAGCACACACACACTAAAAAAGAGGAAATAGATAGATAGCCTTAACTAGCTAGTCTAAGTATATGCTATTGTTGAGCATCATCCTAGAATTTCTACCCAGAGCAAACAAGCAAGGAAAAGATATAAAAGGGAATCAGATTGCATGCCTAACCTGCACATCTGAGGCTCTGGAGTTTCCAAGTTCAATTCCTGGCACCACCATATGCCTAAGCTGAGCAGTGATAGTGTCTCTGTCTTTCCCTCTCTTCCTCTCTCTCTCTCTCTCTCTCTCTCTCTCTCTCTCTCCCTCATTCTGTCTTTCTTATTAAAGTAAAAAATAAAAAGTGGTTGGCTGTAGTGCTAAGAGAATATGGTTATGAGAGAACATAGTATACTAACTATAGAGAGGGCAGATGATGGGGAGTGTGAAACATTCAATAAATGGTAGTCTTTACTCTTGTTCTTGCCATAACCTAGCTACTGAAGAGAACTCACCCTTTGGCAAGATGAAAGGCAGGGCATCTTTAATTTCACTCCTCATTTGAATCTGTCCTTTTATAAACTGAATACATAAAACCTGCATTCATGAGTTAGGAAAACCTGGCAGCAAAAACCCAGATTCCAAAGGACAGTAACAGTGAAGAATAGACTGAGTAGCCACAGAAATATGTACATGGCCACACTCACACTCATCCACACATATTTACACAAACTGCTTTCCAGAAAGAACTTTAAACTTTACTTAACCTTTGTAGTTCTCACACTACCCAGTATCAAACAAGAAACTGTACAGGAAAGTGAGTAAAAATGCAATTGCTTTCTTCAAGAAGGAATTAGAGTTAAAAGGTTGGGGGCAGGGGTGGAGTTTACATGGCTGGATTTTCATACTACACATTTTGACCCCTGATTGGACAAAGAGATAAGTCTTGAATTTTTTTAATGATTGGGAATGGAAGAAATTATTATTGTTTATCACAATAAAACATGTAAAAAGCAATACTGCTTTGTGAGATTTTTCTTTCCCTTCCTTCCCCCCTTCTTTCCTTCCTTCCTTCCTTCCTTCCTTCCTTCCTTTCTTTCTTTCTTTCTTTCTTTCTTTCTTTCTTTCTTTCTTCCTTCCTTCCTTCCTTCCTTCCTTCCTTTCTTTTTAACTTTCTTTCTCTTTGCCACCAGGGTTATTGTTGGAGCTCAGTGTCTACCTGAGGAATCCACTGCTCCAGGCAGTCATTCCCCTCCCCACCCCCCTTTTTTTTTCTTTTTTATTTGACAATACAAAGAGAAATTGAGAGAGAAGAAGGTAGAGACTAAGTGGTGGTGCACCTGGTTGAGCACACATGTTATAGCTTGCAAGGACCAGAGTTCAAGCACCTGGTCCCCACCTGCAGAGGAGGAGGCTTCATAAGAAGTGAGGTAGTGCTATAAGGAGTTATTTCTCTCCCTCACTATCTCCCTTCTTCTCTCAACTTCTGTTTCTATCCAATAAATAAATAAATAAAATATTTTTCTTTTTTAAAAATATTTATTTACTCCGTTTTGTTGACCTTGTGTTTTATCATTGTAGTTATTATTGTTGTTGTTATTGATGTCATCATGTTGGATAGGACAGAGAGAAATGGAGAGAGGAAGGGAAGACAGAGAGAGGGAGAGAAGCAGACCTGCTTCACTGCTTGTGAGGTGACCCCCCTACAGGTGGGGAGCCGGGGGCTCAAACCGGGATCCTTACTCTAGTCCTTGTGCTTTGCACCACCTACACTTAATCTGCTGTGCTACTCCCTGACTCCCATAAAATATTTTTCTAATGAGAGAAGGAAGGGGATATGTAAGCTAGGATAACAAAACAGCTTCAGATCTGTTCTCATGGAGCTGTCACAAGGCATTAAGTGAATGAGTGCAGGCTAGGAGCCATGCCCATCAAATAGTAGGTGCTCTGTAGGTGTTGGCTGGGATGAGACATAAGACCACTGAGCATATGCTCACCTCCACTGAAACACTGGACACTGTTATGAATCTTAGCACCACAGGACAGAGAGCCCACAGAGAAGGGGAGAAGCTGGACTTGCAGAGGAGGGTCCACTGCTATTCAGGTGTCCTGCTGTCCTGAACCACAGGATAAAGGATCCTCACCTGTGTAGAGAGGTCAAATGTGGCTTCGGTCTGGATCCCTCTCACATTGCTCCCATGGCCCCTCTCCGTCATTGCAAACATGCCAGTGTATTTCTGCTCCTGGAGTTGACCAGACATTAGTAGAGAATTAGCAAGTCAGATGGTGGCTCTAACTATAGCCATCATTAAGAATGTCAGTGAAGGGAGTCAGGCGGTAGCCCAGCGGGTTAAGCGCAGGTGGCACTAAGAGCAAGGACCAGCCTTAGGACCCTGGTTCGAGCCCCGGCTCCCCACCTGCAGGGGAGTCACTTAACAGGCGGTGAAGCAGGTCTGCAGGTGTCTATCTTTCTCTCTCCCTCTCTGTCTTCCCCTCCTCTCTCCATTTCTCTCTGTCCTATCCAACAACAACACCAATAACAACCATAATAACTACAACAACAATGAAAAACAAGAGCAACAAAAGTGAAAATAAATAAATAAATATAAAAATAATAAATTTTTTTTTAAAAAAAGAATGTCAGTGAAGAGAGAGAGGTGCTTTCGATAGTATAAAAACCCAGCTTGGTTGCTGCAGTGAAATAACAATGGCAGACAATGCATTGTAAATAAAAACAGCCTTGCATTCTGAAGAGATGGCTTAGCAGGTAAAGCACAAGGCCTGTATGTCTGAGACCTCTAGTTCAATCCCAGCCACCTAATAAGCCGGGGAGGGTGGCCTGTCCTCTTTCTTTCTTGTCCACAAAACAAATAAAAACATTTAAATATAGCTTGAAACTCTTTTTCTATACAAGACTCCTGCTAGTGTTTATTTTGTTATGTATGTGTATGTATTAAAAGTTTAGTTTATTGGGTTCCAGGTGGTGGCACACCTGGTTAAGTGCACAGATTACAGTGTGCAAGGTCCTAGGTTCAAGCCCCTGGTCCCCATCTGCAGAGGGGAAACTTCATGAGTGGTGAAGTGGAGCTGCAGGTATCTCTCTGTTTCTTCTCCTCTCTATCTCCCCTTCCAATTTTTCTCTATCACTATCTAATAATAAAATAAAACTAGGAAGTTTATTTATTAATGAGGAGGAGGAGAGAAAAAAAGAGCCATAGCACCCATGCCTGCAAGTCCAACACTCCATCTACCGTACCACCTCCCAGACCACTCTACTGTGAATGTTCAAAACTGTCCATAAAAGGTATCTATTAAAGTGTATGCAATACCTGGAGTGGCTGAAGCCACTTTGTCACGTGTCTTGGGCTTCCCAGATTCCTGACTGCACCACCAAACAGCCAATAAATTATTCCACACTAGAAACAAGAACAATACACGTTCTAGTTAGCAACAGTCAACAATTTAGTGGCAGCTGAATCTACTGATCAAACTCTATTTAAGAAGCATCTCTTCAACTCACCATGCCTAATACAAGTCCCACATGTAACCTTCCTTCCTTGATTTATTTCTTTCTTTCTTTCTTTCTTTCTTTCTTTTTTTTTTTTTTTTTACCAGAGCACTGCTAAATTCTGGCCTATGGTGTTGCTGGTGATTGAAGATTGAACCTGGGACCTCAGAGTCTCTGGCTTGAAATCTATTTGCATAAACATAATTTTTCTCCCCAGCCCCAGCCTAATTCATGATTTCTTGTCTTAAAGAGGTTGATCCAACATGAGTCTTTCCATTCACCTTATCAAATGTCTGTTCTAACCCCTGAGCTGTGATTGCTCAGGATCTAGCAGTGTGTCTGGGTTGTGGGAGGGACACAACACAATGTACACAAAACCCAGTTCTGGCTGAAGCCTGCAGTGGTAGTACTGTTGTGAGAAGCAGGAAGGCTGACAGAAAGGGTGACACTGAGCTCCCTACACACACAATTATTGCTGTCCACAGAAACCTGAAAGGCAAATCTCACCCCCTATGGACATATGAGGATATTGATATCCAGAAATGGAAGTGGCCTGCCTATATCTGTACTTAGAAATATGTGCATGAGAGTCAGGCAGTGGCACATACTGTAGAATACACATGTTACCACACACAAGGACGAAGGTTCAAGCCCCAGTCTCTGAAGGGGGGAAGCTTCAAGAATGGTGAAACAGTGCTTCTGGTGTCTCTCTTTCTCTCCCCTTGCCCACTCAGCCTCTACAAAAAAAAAAAAGAGGGGAAAATGGCCACCAAGAGTGGCAGATTTGTTGTGCAGGCACCATGCCCAGCAATAACACTGATGGCGACTTCAAGTGTGTACAGCTGACAGCATAGTGTTTATGTAAAATGATCTCACACCGAGGCTCAGAGAGCCCAGGTTCAATCCCCCCCCCCTTTTTTTAACTGTAACTTTTCTAGGGAAGAAATAAATTTAGAAAGAAGAGGGAAATGGGAAGGGATAAAGACAGAGAGATAGGGAAGTTGGGTGGTAGCGCAGTGGGTTAAGCACAGGTGGTGTGAAGTGCGAGGACCGGCATAAGGATCCCAGTTTGAGCCCCGGCTCCCCACCTGCAGGGGAGTGCTTCACAGACAGTGAAGCAGGTCTGCAGGTGTCTATCTCTCCCCCTCTGTCTTCCCCATCCTCTCTCCATTTCTCTCTGTCCTATCCAACAACGATGACATTAATAGCAACAACAATAATAACTACAACAACAATAAAAAAACAAGGGCAACAAAAGGGAAAATAAATAAATAAAGATAAAATTTTTTAAAAGGCAGAGAGATACCAGCAGACCTGCTTCACTGCCTGTGAAGCTTTCCCCCTGCAAGTGGGGACCAGGGGCTCGAACCCAAATCCTTGTGCACTGTAATGCATGCACTTAACCAGGTGCACCACCATCCAGCCCCCCAGATTCAATTTCAAACACCACCATGAGCCATAGCTGACCAGTTCTCTGGTCTCTCTTTTTCACTCTGCACCTCTCTTTCTCATTGAAATAAAGTTCTAAAATTTTCAAAAGATCAAAATAAAGAGGGTAGGACTGGGATTCAAAGACAAGTTCCCTTATGTCCGACAGCAATTTATAGAGTCACTGTAAGGATTCAGTGAAGGCCAACTGGAAAACACTTTAGTCTTTTATAAACCCTGGAAAAGTGTTGCTTTGAGTTGCAGGGGTCAGATGGAAGATGGCTTGAGTAGGACCATTTGAAAAATGCAAAGGACTACTGATTGCAAAGAAGAGCTCAAGTTCAAAAGCGTTTGTTGTGTCTGCAGGTCAACATCCCCCCTTCCTCTCTAAGTAGCCACACTTGCTCAATTTTCCTTTGGGGAGACTCTCTTTCCCCCAGGATCAGTCCAAGTGACTGATATGGACTTCCAGCCTCCTACATGGACTTCCAGCCTCCCAGTTGTAGGATGAGTCTGGGACCCAGAACAAACCAATATGCATAATATCAAAGCCACAGAAATGACTTCAAGACGGACCTATGATCTGGGTGGGTCTAACAGAGCACCAACTGGGACTGGCTGGAGAAGGCAACCGGATTAGGCAAGAGAAGCTCTCTCCACTGATGCAATAGAACGTGGAGGGATGGAAGCTTGGTGCCAGTAGCTACTTTTACCATCACAAGACCTAGTGAATGAAGCCAACACTTGGGGCAAATCAGCCAACACTTGGGGCAAATCAGGGGTGAGGCATTAACAACCCTAACAACTCTGACCAGCTGCAATCCTCTGACAGCAGGGTAGGCTCTCTAATCACATCTGCCAGAGGAAGATTTGGAGAGTCATAAAATATCCTCTGGAAGATGCATAACACACAGATTACCCAGAACCCTTCTCTGCCACAGGCACTGCAGATAACATTATTAATTCCAACCCAGGAAAATGGAATCAATTAATCTCACCTAAACAATTGTAGAAATCAAATTAAAGAGAGAAAAAAATGTAAAATGAAAACAGGTTAAATTTTCCACACCCTAATTCTCTTTGGCTAATAGGTTCTCTACCATAGACTCCTTTTCTAGGATTCAAATCCTTTCCTCCTCCTTAGAAAAAAGGAACATGGATAGACACACTTACCAGTGGAATAGAATTGACAGCCTGGAAGTAAGCCCTCACACCTATGGACATCTGGTCTTTGGCAAAGGTGCCCAGACTATTAAATGGGGAAAGCAGAGTCTCTTCAACAAATGGTGTTGGAAACAATGGGTTGAAACATGCAGAAGAATGAAACTGAACCACTATATTTTACCAAATACAAAAGTAAATTCCAAGTGGATCAAGGACTATCAGACCAGAAACTATTAGGCACTTAGAGGAAAATATTGGCAGAACTCTTTTCTGCATAATTTTTAAAGACATCTTCAATGAAATGAATCCAATTACAAAGAAGACTAAGGCAACTATAAGCCTATGGGACTACATCAAATTAAAAAGCTTCTTCACAGCAAAATAAACCAATACCCAAACCAAGAGACCCCTCACAGAATGGGAGAAGATCTTTACATACCATACATCAAACAAGAGGCTAATAACCGAAATATACAGAGATCTTGCCAAACTCAACAACAAAATAACAAATGACACCATCCAAAAATGGGGAGAGTACATGGACAGAATATTCACCACAAAAGAGACCCAAAAGGCCGAGAAACACATGAAAAAATGCTCTAAATCTCTGATTGTCAGAGAAATGCAAATAAAGACAACAATGAGGTACCACTTCACTCCTGTGAGAATGTCATATATTAGAAAAGGTAACAGCAGCAAATACTGGAGAGTTTGTGGGGGTCAAAGGAACCCCCTGCACTGATGATGGGAATGTAAATTGGTCCAGCCTCTGTGGAGAACAGTCTGGAGAACTCTCAGAAGACTAGAAATGGACCTACCCTATGATCCTGCAATTTCTCTCCTGGGGATATATCCTGAGGAACCCAACAGAGCCATCCAAAAAGATCTATGTATACATATGTTCTTAGCAGCACAATTTGTAATAGCCAAAACCTTGAAGTAACCCAGGTGTCCAACAACAGATGAGTGGCTGAGCAAGTTGTGGTATATATACACAATGGAATACTACTCAGATATAAAAAAAGGTGACTTCACCATTTTCAGCCTTTCTTGGATGGACCTTGAAAAATTCATGTTAAGTGAAATAAGTCAGAGACAGAAGGATGAATATGGGATGATCTCACTCTCAGGCAGAAGTTGAAAAACAAGATCAGAAGAGAAAACACAAGTAGAACCTGAACTGGAATTGGCATGTTGCACCAAGGCAAAAGACTCTGGGGTGGGCAGAGGGGAGAATACAGGTCTAAAAGGATGACAGAGGACCTAGTGGAAGTTGTATTGTTATATGGAAAACTGAGAAATGTTATGCATGTACAAACTATTGTATTTACTATTCAATGTAAAACATTAATTCCCCAATAAATAAATTTTAAAAAAAGAAAAAAGGAAAAACACTAGAGTGTTCCCTCCACATTTTGAACACCTTCATTCACTAAGTGCTATTATTGGGATAATTGGATCAAACAAATGAAATTGTAACACAATTAACAGAGACAGGATCTTGCATAATCCAGAGTTAAAATGTGGGGTTCCTCTGCTGTGTGTTGGCCTCACTTGGCAAAACCATAATCTCTGAATGGCAGGTAATCTAAGAGAAGAAATGAACGAGGATCCTGTGAGTCTTCTGAGCAGGTGGCTCCCTGGTCTGATATTTTGCTTTTAGCAGGTTCCTCCTATGAAGGACTTGCCCCCAACCCAGACAGCAGGAAGTGCATGACCAAGGAGCCATCACTAGGGTGGTGGCAGTCAGAACTGCCACCACCCTAGTGATGGCAGTGGTCAAAATGGCAGTAGAGGGGTTCAGAGTAGATTCTGATCGGCTGGAATGGGAGAAGAGAGAAGGAGAGGGCTGTAGGTGACACCTGTGTCCCTGGATGAGTCTCAGATGGATAAGGTCCATGAAGTGAGGTAAGAATGCTTATAGGAGAACCCAGGAAAGAGGGAGAAGATTCATTAACATAATTCTGTGAGACTGGAGGGACAAGGGCAGCAATCATCAGAGGGAAACATCACAAAGTCTCCTCCTCAGAGGGCACTGTGTCCACAGCTGTCATTCCTACCCAGTGAGCACCCTGGTCCCCAGCCTAACTACAGAGATAAGATATAGGGAAGTGTTTTCCCTGGAAGAGACTTGGAGAAAACATGACAAGAAACTTTAAAAGGAGGGGAGACATCTAGCAAAAACTCTTACTTTACACATGAGCCCACCTTATACTGTTTACTTGGGGAAGCTCCTTCTCTTCCTTTATCTACTGTAGAAAAGGGACAGTTACAATACCAGGGCATCAACACACCCAGAGAGGACCATTGTGAGAGCTCCCAGAGGCTTGAACTCTGCAGTTAGAATAGGCTAAAGTCACCTCCAAACAAATGGTGATAAAAGAAGCAATGTCATCCTGACCTCCCTAGGCAGACAACCTCACCAATGTGTTCTAAAGTCTCATCTCTCCAGAACCTTATGCCATCAGGGAAAGATAGAAATAAGCAGGGGGTATGGGTCAACCAGCCAGTGCCCATATCCAGTGGAAAAGCAACTACAGAAGCCAGATCTTCCACCTTCTGCACCCCATAAAGAATTTTGGTCCATATTCCAGAAGGATAAAGAATAGGAAAGTTGGGAGCCAGGTAGTGGGTTAAGGGCACATAGTACAATACACAAAGACCTGTGCAAGGATCCTGGTTCAAGCCACTGACTCCCCATCTGCAAGGAGGTCACCTCACAAGCAGTGGAGCAGGTCTACAGGTGTCTATCTTTCTCTCCCCCTCTACCTTCCCCCTCCTTTCTCAATCTCTCTCTGTCCTATGCAACAACAACAAAAATGGAAAAAATGGCCTCATAGTGGATTCATAGTGCAGGCACTAAGTCTCCAGCAATAACCCTGGAGGCAAAAAAAAAAAAAAAAAAAAAGAGAGAAGTTTCCAATGGGACATAGAACTCTGGAGGTGGGAACTGTATGGAATCATACCCCTGTTATCTTACAATCTTGTCAATCATTATAAAATCACTAATAAAAAAATAAATAGAAATTTTTAAAAGGATAAGAAGCAATGTTCCAGTGGCAGCGAAAGCTGGAGGCTAAAGCTGAGAAGCCAAGTCTGACAGAGGTCTTCTAAATAGTCTCTGATACCTCCAGGTTCTTAGCATCCCAGCAGCAAGGGATTCATTAATGCACTTCCAACATGATGTAGAAGAACCCATGTTGTGAGTGACAGTGTCTGCAAAGAACTTTCACAGGAGATGAGAAACTTTACTCACGTGTCAACAACTACAGTCTAAACCATTAACTCCCTAATAAAAATAATATATATTAAAAAAACACTGTGATCATAGAAAAGAGAGTTCCATTAACTTATCTGTGTCCTCCACAATATTCATGTTCTGAAACCTTCAACCCAGGGCCAGGCAGTGGCGCACCTGGTTGAACGCACCTGTTGCCATGCACAAGAACTCAGTTCAAGCTCCTGGTCCCCACTTTCAGAGGGGGAAGCTTCACAACTGGTGAAGCAGTGTTGCAGGTGCCTCTCTTTCTCCCTCTTTATCTCCCCTCCCCTCTCAATTTCTCTCTGTCTCTATCCAATAAAAAACAAGTACATTATTTTTTAAAGCCTTCAACCCTGGTGTGATGATTTGGATACTGACTTGGGGGGAGGTAATTGTGTTTAGATGAAGTCATGAGGGTGCCGGTAGCCAACCCTCTCCCGTCTCCCATCCTCCCGTATCTCCAAACTCAGTGGCCAGTCACCTAACTCAAGTTGGACGTGCTAAGATCGACCCAGTCTGGAAAAGAGAAATTTCCCATGAGTGGTCATCCCACTTCTGTTTATCTTGTCCATCTCCAAAATTCTCTCCCTTTACACTGTCTGAACTGGAAGACGCTTTGAAGAGGGTTAAACCGCGAACGGCTGCTGGCTATGATAACATCACCCCAGAACTCATTCTTAACTTGGGCCCCGCGGCAAAGAAGTGGCTCACTTCATTCCTGTCCCACATCTTGGAATCTGAATCTATGCCCAAAATTTGGCGTCGTGCGAAGATAATAGCAGTTTTGAAACCAAAGAAAGACCCAACACTGGCCGCCAGCTATAGACCAATTTCTCTCCTCTCCGTGTGTTACAAACTCCTTGAGAGGCTGCTTCTGTCACGAATTTCTCCTCTTACAGAGAAATTCCTGTCACCCGCCCAAGCTGGTTTCCGCCCAGAAAGATCTACCTGCGAACAAGCCCTGGCCCTCTCAACTTACATTGAAAATGGATTCCAGAAGAATTTAAAGACGGGTGCTGTCTTTGTTGATCTCACAGCAGCCTATGACACGGTCTGGCACCGTGGTCTCCTAGTCAAGATCTCAAGATGCCTGCCTCCATGGGTGGCCAACACAATATTATTTCTTCTCCAAAACAGAAGATTCCGGTGCATCTGGGTGACAAGTCTAGCAGATGGAGACTTGTCTCAAGTGGCCTCCCACAGGGCTCTGTTCTGGCTCCTACGCTATTTAATATTTACATCAATGACCTTCCAGAAACTTCTTCAAGGAAGTTCATCTACGCCGATGACATCTGCTGTGCAACTCAGGCATCCAAGTTTGACATCCTCGAGGAAACACTCATGAAAGACATGTCTCTGATATCTGATTACTGTAAAAAATGGCGACTAATCCCTAGCACTGCAAAAAACGGTATCATCTGTTTTCCATCTACACCATGCCTCGGCCTCGCGTGAGTTTAATGTGCAGCTTGGCGATACAAGAATCCGGCATGAAGCCCAGCCAGTCTATCTTGGCGTTACTCTCAATCGCACTCTATCATTTCACGAACATCTCATAAAAACTGCAACAAAGGTGGGCGCGAGGAATAACATCATTGCAAGACTGGCCAGCTCTTCATGGGGCGCGAGCGCTTCCACACTACGATCATCATCTCTGGCATTATGCTATTCCACTGCAGAATACTGTGCCCCAGTATGGTTCCGTAGCCCCCATGTCCACTTGGTCGATTCCAAATTATATTCCTCCATGAGGATAATTTCTGGAACCATCCGTTCCACCCCGGTTCCATGGCTGCCAGTTCTTAGCAACATCGCCCTGCCAGATATTTGTCGGGTTGCGGCATCATCTAAGTTCATTTCCCACGTCTACGCTCGACCGGACCTGCCAATATACGCAGATATCTTCGCCCACCCTGTCCTTGACGTCTCGTCACCCAATCTGGTCCCCTACGCCTACACTGAACTTCTCTGTTCCAGACTCTTGGAAACAGAGTTGGCAGTCAGCTGAGGTAAAGAACAAACACCTCATCGCAGACCCCTGCAAGCGTCAACCCGGCTTTGACCTAGCACGTTATGATTGGGCCCTCCTCAATTGCTATCGAACAGGCCATGGCCGGTGCGCCGCTATGTTCCATCGCTGGGGAGCCAGAGACGACCCGAACTGCCCCTGCGGCTACAGACAGACTATGACCCACATAGTCAACGACTGCCACCTCTCCAGATTCAAAGGAGGTCTTGAAACTTTACATCAGGCTCAACCTGACACTGTTGACTGGCTATGGAAGAAGGGCAAACGCTAGAAGAAGAATGAGGGTAGGACTTTCATGATGAGATTAATGTCCTTACAAGATATGCCATAGAACTGCATCTTTCTTCCCCCCTCCCTGTCTACCCCACCCACCTCATCCCATGTGCCATCACTGTGAGAAGTCATTATCGATAAACCAGGGAGTGTGCTGAGCAGGGGATCAGTTAGCTCAACCTTGTACTTCTCAGACTCCAGAACTGTGGGAAAATGCATTTCTGTTGTGTAAGTCACCTGATCTTTATGTTACTCTGCCATAGCAACCCAAGTAAATAAGATAATTCAGACAGAAATAAAAGAGGGAAGGCATGAAAAAGAAGAAAAGGAAGCATGTCACGTTCCTTTCCACCTTAGAGGCCTTCCAGGCTGCATCCAAATGTTTGGCAGGAGACCTTGGGCTGCTTCCCAGGCCTGAGCAGGGATTCAAGCCCTCTCCTTCCCTGGCACTTCTCTCACTTCCCTGCCCTTCTGGCCTTGACAGCACTTGGCTGTGTGAGTATAAATGTGTCCAAAGAGCTCAGGGACACCTAGAGCCTCTGACAACACAGAGCTGGAGCAGGAGAGAAAGGAGACCAGGCCTACATGGTTCAGATGACTTTGATGAGCCAGTGTTGGTGCCCACTCCTCAGGGTGCTAGCCAACTCATGTGGACCTGCCAGTGAAATCCAGCAGAGGACATCTGTAGCTCTTGACTTGGCAGCTCAAATTGGAGACACACTGACTAACCCAGAACTCACAAAAACTTCCTAATGCACCATGTCCCCTCTCTAGACACCATCCTCTACTGTGAGCAGAAAAGACAGTCCTTTGGGGCTGGACTCAGTGGCACTATCTACACATCTTTCCAGCTGTGTAAGGTAACCAAACACAAGATCAAAGGATGCTATAAAATGTCTGGTGTGTGGAAACCAAATAGGACTATGATAACTTTATATTTTCTTTTTCTTCTTTTTTTTTTCACACTAGAACTTTAAACTGCATGATTCCACGTCACCTCTTCCTTCCAGTGGACACTTTAAGACAGAGAGAGAGACATAGAGAGAAAGAGAGACATCACATCACCTGTCATGTGTGGTGCTCTGGATTGGAACCCAGGCCCTCTTTCATGGTAAAGTGTACATTCTACCAGGTAAGTTATGTCCCTTCTTTTCACTTGTAAATTTTCATTTTTATTAAGGAAATGTTGTTTTTAAAGACTGTTACTGTTTCAAAGGCATAATTTCACATCACCTCAAAATACATGCCCACATAGCTTACCTACCACCATAATCTCCCTCTATCACAAGGCCTGGGCCCCCGACTTTCTTGGCCTTGGCCATTTTCTTTCTTTGCCTTTAGTATCCTCAGATATGCTGAAGTTAACCAAGTGTTTATTAATGTCTCACCTTTTCTTTTCTCTTTTTATTTTCTTTTTGCCATCAGGGTTATCACTGGGGCTTTATGCCTGCAAAGCCTTCCCCCGCCCCCATCCCTTTTTTTTCACCCTTTCTTTTTCTGATGGAGACAGAAAGAGAGAGGGAGAGAGGGAAAAGAAGGAGAGAGGGAGAGAGGGAAAAGAAAGAGAGAGAGAGAGTCCTGCAACACTGCTCCAACCATTCTTTTTTAAATTTTTTTATTAGTGATTTAATAATTATTAACAAGATCCCAACCATTCTTGAAGCTCCCACTCTTCCCCCTGCAGATGGGTACCTGGGGCTTAAAAGAGGATCTCTGTGCATAGTAACATGTTCACTGTACTATGAGCACCTCAACCAGGCCCCAGTGAGTCTATATTCAATCTTCTGAGTAATGCTAGGCTGTTTGATTCTGTGAATTTATTTACTACTCATGAACTAACACTACTTACTGACAGGTACCAAGAATGTACAAAATGATAGTCTTCGAGGGTGGCATACCTGGTTGAGTGCACATGTTACAATGCTCAGGATCAGGGTTCGAGCCCTTGGTCCCCACATGCAGGAGGAAAGCTTCATGAGTGGTGAAGCAGTGCTGCAGGTGTCTCTGTCTCTCTGTCTCTCTCATCCCCTTACCTCTCAATTTCTGTTTCCATCCAATAAATAAAGATAATAAAACAAAATTTGAAAAAAAAAAAAAAAAACACTTGCAGGGGGAAGCTTCACAAGTGGTGAATCAGGGCTGGAGGTGTCTCTCTGTCTTTCCCTTTCTATCTCCCCCTCTCTTCTCAGCTTCTCTCTGTCTCTATCAAATAAATAAATAAAATTTAAATATATATATATACACAAAATGACAGTCATCAAGGAGTTTGCCCTCTCGTGATGCTAGAGTGTGTACAATGGTCACACAGACAAGTAAATGGTTTCAAAACAGTTGCATGCTATCTTCTTCTAGCGTTTGCCAGTTGCATGCTATGAATGTGAAGTACAAAGGCAGATAACAACATGTAGATAGGATCTAGGTTGTAGCCTTCATAGAAGATTCTCTGAAGGGAGAACTATTGAGCTGAGACTTTAAGAATGTGTAAACGCCAGCCAGGTGAAGGAAAAGAATGATCACTATAGTTGTATAAAGGGATTATGAGACCTAGTAGTGACCAGGGAGAGAAAGGACAGCACAGTGGCCAGCACAGTGCACAAGGACTCCGGTCCCCACCTGCAGGGGGAAAACTTCATGAGCGGTGAAGCAGGACTGCATGTGTCTCTCTGTCTCTCTCCCTCTCTATTTCCACCTCCCCTCTTAATTTCTCTCTATCTCTATCCATTAATAAATAAATAAATTATGTTTTAAGTTAAAAAAAAAAAGGACAGCACATGAAAGGTGGCATGAACGACCCTCTGCTAGAGACTTCAGACACTGGGAGAGGGGGAGTCTCAGTAGTTATACCACCTTACTTGTGGTATAACTTGTTCACCATACTTGATGGTCCCCTACCTGCAAAACAAGCCCACACTGTAACAATAACAGAGTACTGGGGGTCGGGCGATGGTGCAGTGGGTTAAGCGCACGTGGTGCAAAGCGCAGGGACCGGCGTAAGGATCCCGGTTCGAGCCCCCGGCTCCCCACCTGCAGGGGAGTCACTTCACAGGCGGTGAAGCAGGTCTGCAGGTGTCTATCTTTCTCTCCCCCTCTCTGTCTTCCCCTCCTCTCTCCATTTCTCTCTGTCCTATCCAACAACAAAGCAACGTCAACAATGGCAATAATAACCGCAACGAGGCTGCAACAACTAGGGCAACAAAAAGGGGGAAAAATGGCCTCCAGGAGCGGTGGATTCATGGTGCAGGCACCGAGCCCAGCAATAACCCTGGAGGAAAAAAAAACAAAAACAATAACAATAACAGAGTATTCCAAATGTGTTGGCATATTCATACAAAAGAACATTATACAGCAGTCAAACTCGAATAAACTTCCACTTATATATCACTCTCAAAATAACCGAACTATAAAGATGGAGACTATCTTGGTGGCTGCCAAAGGGTTTCTTTGTGGTGATGCCACAGTTCTCTATTATGACTGTAATTATGGTCCCTTGAATCTATGTACAGGTAGAGCCACACAGACATATACAATTGAGTGCATGCAAAAAAAAAAAACTAGTGGGATATTGGGGCCAGGAAGTGTACCTGGTTAAGTGCATACATTACCATGCACAAGAACTGAGGGCAAGTGCTACAGATCTCTCTCTTTCTCTCTCCCTCTCTATCACCCCTCCTCTCAAATTCCCTCTGTCCTTTCAAATAAAAGAAAGGAGAAAAAAGACTAGTGGAATCTAAATAAGGTCTGTAGTACTGAGCCAATGTTGATTTCCTGGCTTTATAGTGCATTACAATGAAACAAGTTGACACCATAGAGGAAAACTGGGTGAAGAGTTCACATGACTCTATATTATTTTTGTAACTTCCTGTGAGAATTGCTTCAGGATAAAAAGTCTTTAAATTCTTCAAGTACACACATAGAATTAGCATGCTAAAATATGAGGCAACCTTAGCAATAATATTTAAGTGAAGAAAGTAAAAATTACAAATAATATGTCAGCTTTTATAAAACCACAGCACTTGAAAATATACAATCACAAAAACACATGTAAGATGTATGCAACTATATAAAAAAACATAGCACTACACAAAATGAGTAAAAATAAAAAACAAAACAAACAAAAAGAAAAACATAGTTTAGGATTAATATAACTATTCCAGAGACAGGAGATGTTCTAAGATGTACCATTTTAACAAACATCTCCCTAATGAATAATCTAATACCTAATGGAATCAGTTAATTTTTTACTCCTTGTCATTTCAAACTATCAGTGTATGATGGGTACGGAGCTGATGCCTCTCACCTTGACACCCGTGGCCATGTCTGCTATGGAAATGACTTCTCCTATGACAAGGCTCCGACTGACAAAATTCTTTTTTTTCTCTGCCTGGAAAAAAAAAAACAGAATCAATGTCAAGGTTTCCTTATAATTTTCTGACCTTTCAAATTAACATTTCCATAATGAATGTATATTGCTTATATCATTGAAAACCTCAACAGAGTAAATGCAATTGTTTAAAGGAATTGCTGGGAAACAAACCCAGGGTCTCACATATGTGCTCCACTGCTGAGTCACCACAGCCCAGTTTTTGTACTGCATATTTTTATGAGATACGAAAGGGAGGAGAAAGAAAGAGACCCCAGAGCACTGCTCCACCATCTGTGGAGCTCCATCTGTCTCTGTCCTTGGTACTCTCACATGTCCTGGGGCGTCATGAACCACTTCACCTGCTGAACGAATCTCCTCCCCAGCCTCTAAAATCAGTTTTGAAACTAAGAAATAATTCTATCACTCCACTGAAGTAAATATATTCATCTTTTATTCTTTTTAATGTGGATGTCTGGTATTTGATCATATGAGTGTGTTGGAGGATTCTTATATAATAGAAAGCCAACTGTATAAGATTAAAGGTCAGCTTTCTGGAGACTCCCCCTCAAGCCTGGGGTGGTCATGCCCAAGTTTGCTCAGATCTTTCCAAAACTTCTTTTGAAGTCAAACACACTCCAATTCCACCCAGTAATCCCTACATATGCTGGGCCTGTAGCTTCTCTGCCACCAAGCAGGACTGCATAACTCAAGACTAGGCGACAATCTTGATGTGAAAACAGAGAACTGGAAGGCTTGGAAACATGTTGGACACAGGAAAAGTATTGGTCTTCACTTTCCTTTCTAACCATAAACTACCTCCAGGTTTTGAGTGTTAGCAAGCACGAGGTCCTATTTCCCTTCCTTACCACCTCCTGATTTGCTATATACCATATTCTCCTATCTAGATCACAGGCTTCACCAGCAAGAAATGGTGCAGGGCAAAAGCACTGTCACTGTAATACTTTAAAAATGCAGAGGCATTCCACATTTCCATAGCAAGTGGTGGGCCCCTGAGTAACCATGCACATTGCACATATCTATTGTTGGAATTAATGCCAAGTTCCCTTATCCTAGCCTATCTCATTGGAGACCCAGCCAACAGAAGTTGAGGATTCTTCACCATGTCCATGTGTGGTGTGGTGCGGTGCAGTGCGGTGCGGTGCGGTGCAGTGCGTGTGCATAAACCACTCACTCCATCAGCAGCAGGATGATAATCAGTCTTCATTGGATAACTCCCAGTTTCCACACTGGCTTAAGCTGTCTCTCTCTCCCAAAACACATATATTTTCCCCTTTCACAGACATCTACAATGTTCTCTCTGAAGCATTATTAATTTTATCAAACAGCAGACTGTCAAGATTTATGACTCTTATCATGGCTCCAACCCAATGCATCTTGTATTGATTATTTCCTAAAATATCTACAAGCTTGAGCATGAACCATTGCGTGGCTCACAATCCAATCCACAGCAGAGAGTTAGTTACCAACAAATAATGAAAAACAACTGTGGCAGAAATTTATAAACTTTTCCAAAGAGCCCTTATGTCCTGTGAGAAAGTAAATAGGATGGGAAACACTAGCCCTAAGTAACAGAAGAGAAAGTTATGCTCAGGGAGATCAGATGGCATGTCCAAATCAGATCACCTTTTAAGAGACAGAGCAATGATCAGCAACCAGACCCCCAGATTATGGACTCCTTGCCCCTCATTGTTAGCTGGAGGAAACCCTGAACTCTGGGTGGCCCAGTCTTAATTGCTGAGCTACCCTTATCTGGTAACACTGGCATCATATGCAGGGAACATTTGACACTAATGTGTCCGAATGTCCAGGTGATCGTCATGAAAGTTACTCATCCCACACCATCACAACAAACCCTTCTTATACTTATCTGCTCTGCTTTAGCCAAACCCAGATCATCAGGAATAAGCAAATCCCTTACACTCTCTAGCTGTTCATTGTTTGATTACACTTTATTCTCTCCAGTTACACTGTTAATGCAGGGCTAGAGAACATAGCACTGTCCGTGGTACGAACTGCGGTTATTTCTGCCATCACAATTTCTAAAGAGTTGTCAAATCTAGCCATCCTGAAGTATCATTAATTATTTGTGGAGATTATTTCCCTTCCCCAGTCTCTTCATGAGACCTCAGTCTTTGCTGTCTAATAAGAGGTTGTAGAGAATGCCACTAGGAGATTGCCATTATTCCTCTTGTTCGGCGCTCTTGGATGTTGACAGTCAGAGCATCATTTCTCTGATATTAAAAGACCTTTCATAATGCTGGGCAGTGGCGCAGCTGGTTGAGTGCAAGAACCCGGGTTCGAGCCTCCGGTCCCCACTTGCATGGGGAAAGCTCTGCAAGTGGTGAAGCAGGGCTGCAAGTGTCTCTCTGTCTCTCCCTCTCTATCACCCCTTCCCTCTCAATTTCTGGCTGTCTCCATCCAATAAATAAATAAAGATTTAAAAAAAAGACCTTTCACAGCCCATTAGCAGTCCCAGCAGGTACCCAGCCAGTGGCACTGGCCAGAAAGGGGTCTCTGGTCTTAGTTTTCTAGTACTAGTCTCCAAAAGGAGTATATTTACTTCTTCCATCTTAGGGTTTTAACTTTCCATTTTAATTATGTTTTCTTAGTTTTGCTGAATAGATGTTCTTCATTATAATTAGTCACAAGTTATTTTATCAAGAAAAGGGATCAGAGTGAAACATACAAATGAAAGAACAAGAGAACGGATTTTAAGGATTCAGTCATGCAGTTTCTTTACCTGCTCTAAATAAGATTATTCAGCTATAAAGTCCTAACCAAAAGAAACCTCCTTCCAAAAGAAACCCCAAGTCTTACCACTCCTCACCTCTCCCACCACCATCTTGTGTTTGTCACAATATTTTTTTTTAAGTTTTTATTTATAAAATGGAAACACTGACAAGACCATAGGATAAGAGGGATACAATTCCACACAATTCCCGTCATCATAACTCCATATCCCATCCCCTCGTCTGATAGCTTCTCTATTCTTTAACCTTCTGGGAGTATGGACCCAGGGCCATTATGGGGTGCAGAAGATGGAAGGTCTGGTTTCTGTCATTGCTTCCCTGATGGACATGGGCATTGACAGGTCAATCCATATTCCCTGTCACAACTTTTAAGTTGAACTCCCTGCATATATGCCCTCAATATCAAACACCGTAACCTTTCTGTATTATATCAGGGTAAAACTTACATACAGTAAAATGCACAGAGCTTAAGTGCAAGAGTTCTGGCCAATTATCTACCTGTGTGAAAAACAAAACAATACATGCCAATCAAGATGTAGAATACTCTCTCCCTTGCAACCGCCACCACCCTCCCCCCAAAATAACTTCATGCCCTTTTTCAGAGACTGCACCATCACCTGCAAGTACTGTGCTTTTTTAAAAAAAACACCATTAATTAAGTTTGCCTCTTGTTGGACTTATATTACTCATTTGTGTCTGCCTTATTTCCAGGAAGTAAGACATCAGTTGTTTAGTATATCCTGCATAGTTAATTCATCTTTATGACTGAGTAGTTTTCCATCTCTGAATATTCCATAATTTTCACTTTTACTGATGCCCATTTACATTGTTTCCATTTGGGATTAGTATTAATAAAGCTGTCATAAATATTCATGTACAGTTCTTTTGTGGACACATACTTCCATTTTTGATTTTTTTACTATCTTCAGGAATTCAATTCTGTGTTAAAAAGTATGCTTGTTCAATATTGTATAGAACTGCCAAACAATTTCTCAAAATGTACAGTTGTTAACGTTTTATACTTACATGTTTCAAATATATGGATTGAAGATATTTTCCCCAATTTTTTTTTTACTGTCTCAACAATATCTTCTGATAAAAAGCAAATTGTGATGAATATCAATGTCAGGCTTTTCTTTTGCTAGTTTTGTGGAGTTTATTTATTTATTTATTTTTTTAGGTGGAGACAGAGAGAAATTGAAAGAGACCACAGCACTAAAGCTTAGTTCAATACGGTGGAGGCCATATTTGAACCTGGGTCACACACATGGCAAAACAGCACACTATTCAAGTGAGCTACTTAGCCACGCCCTGGTTTTTCTTTTACATAATCAGTGGCTATGGGGTCCTTTCTAAGAAACTTCTACTTAACCTAAAATCAAAAGGATGTTCATTCTATAACAAACAAGTACATCATTTCCACAGTGTCTGAGAGACTTTCGTTTTGTTTCCAAGTTCATTTGCTTTAGTTAGCTCTATTCCATGTGTGAGTGACACCAGCTAGTTGTCTTTCACTCCTTATAGTATTTTTGCTTATTTAATTTTGCTCACTTGGCACTGAGGCTTCAGGCTTACACAACAATTTCACTACTCCTCATGTATTTTTTTTTCCTTTTGTTGCCCTTGTTTTTTTTTTTTTTTTGGTAGTTATTATTGTTGTTATTGATGTCATCATTGTTGGATAGGACAGAGAGAAATGGAGAGAGGAGGGGAAGACAGAGAAGGGAAGAGAAAGATAGACATCTGCAGACCTGCTTCACTGCCTGTGAAGCCACTCACCGGCAGGTGGGGAGCCAGGGGCTCAAACTGGTATCCTTATGCCAGTCCTTGCACTTTGCACCATGTGCGCTTAACCCACTGCGCTACTGCCCGACCCCCTCTCCTAGTGTAATTTTTTTCCTCTTTTCAATTCAGACAGAAACACAGAAGAGAGAGTGGTCCAGGTAGTGACACAGTGCATAAAGCATGGATTCTCGAGCATGAATTCCCAAGTTGAACCTGGCAGTACATGTACCAGAGTGACATCTGATTCTTTCTCTCTCTCTACCTATCTTCTTCATGAAAAAATAAATAAAATCCAAAAAAGAAAAGAAAAGAAATAGAGAGAGAAACACAGAAAAGAGAGACAGAAAAGTTGAGGCAGAGAGGCAGAGGAGAGACACCACGGAAATGTTTCACCACTCATGGAGCTTCACCTAGTGCCATGTGTGCTGCTCTCAAATGGTAGGTACTAGGAATTCAAACCCAGGTACTTGCATGTGGTAAAATGTGCCTTCTATCAGATAAGCTATCTCAGGGATTCTCACAATTTTTGTTTGTTTGTTTGTTTGTTTGTTTTTGCATGACTCCATCATTCCCAGTGACCTTTTTTCTTTCCTTCTCTTTCCTTTTTGGAAAAATGTTGAGACACTGAGAGATAATGGAGAGAGATGAATAGAGAGGAGACACCAACAGCACTGTTTCATCACAAATGAATCATTCACACACACACATCAGGGGGACTGGAGACTTGAACCTGGGTTTTTGCACATGCTAATTTGTGCACTTTACTGGGTGTGCACCCACCTGGCTCACTCTTATAGAATTTTTTAAATAAGCATCATGCCATGCCTCCTTCCTTCCCCTTCTGCTGTCCCCAGCCACAACAAAAAACTCCCCAGTGATTCCAGTTATCTTTGTGAGAAAAAAAAAAATCCAACTTCTCACCATGGCCTCCACATCTGACCCTTTTTGTTCTCTGCAGATCCCTGGAGCCAAAAAGCAGTGTGGCCAAGCAGACTGCTGGGATAATTCTGAAACAAAGACTGTCTGCATCCATTGTTAATCTATTCTCCCTGGCAGCCTTGACTACTCCAGGAAATCCCAGTACAGGAATGATGAAAGGTGGCACTCCCATGGCTTAATATAAAGATGTTTTTCTTCTTTTACAAACAATAATATATATTATTGTAGCCTGACAGTTCAGAATTTTTTTTTTTGCATCCAAATTAACACCTCTTCTCTTGGCAGTATATGCTTCCTACAAAATTCCTAACTGATTTGGAAATAATTCTGATGATCAGTGCAATCATATCACATCTGTCTTGACAGAATGTAATAATGAATGTATGACACTGACGTAACTAGCTTGGTGCGTGTTCATGCCAAGTCCATTTTACACTACTTTCAATGAAAAACAACTTTGCTGATTTATTAGTTCTAACTGGGGTGTGTGTGTGTGTGTGTGTGTGTGTGTGTGTGTGTGTGTGTGTGTATGTTTTGTAACATTTACAGTTTTCCATATCATGTCATCTGTAAACAGAGATAAGTTTCATTTCTTTTCTAATTCACCATACTTGATGTTTATCCATAGCAACAATCTCCCTCAGATATACTACACATTTACTTGCTCATTAGTTCATGACCTTCCACCTCTGGAGTTAAAAGGGAAGCTCCATAAAGACCGGTGTTTTTGGCCTGTGCTGTTGACTACCTCTTAAAAATACCTAGGTCATAATAGATGCTTAATAAACAACTGTTAAAATGAAATAAATTGTCTCACTTGGCACACAGCAGGAACTATGCAAATGACAGCAAGTAATAATTCTTGTTTTAACATGATAACTTCACGGCAAGAATAACAATTAAGTTTTAAAAATGAAAAGTTTTTATTATGCCAAAGGATTTATGGTGCAGTAAATAAATAGTACCAGGACTGCAGATGCTCTGGGCAGGTCCCAACACTCTCTCTGGCATGCCCATTCAAGTAATCCCCATAGCCATCACTGATGACAACTCTGTTCAGGTGCCAATCTACACAGAGAAACATTTATAAACAGACCACTCTGTCCTGTCATCTCTGCTCAGATCCTCCAAGGTATCTCCTGAGGGCTTGTCTGGTCAGTGCTGGCCAAGTGGCCAACATCCAACTCCATGGAGCTGGAGCTGGGACAGGGACTGCTGCCAAAGGCAGCATGCAAGATTGAGAGCCAGGGGCAGCCTGTCATAACCCACTAGAAAAACCCTGGGTTCCAGTACAAACAGAAGCCAGAGGGCCAAGGCTAGAGCCAAGGTCAGGATGTTGGAGCCAAAAGTTGAAAGTGAGTAGGTCAGTTATCAGTGATGTGATAGGGCAGGCAGTATAGACTTGACATGGTCCACAGAAGTCACCAGGGCTGACACTGCAAGCAACAAGACAGGCTGAGTGGGATAGGCTGTTGTAAAGGACCAGTGGCTGGGTAGCTAGACAGCCCCAAGATTGTAGCATAAGCCCTGCTCAGTTTCTATTCTGCAGTATACCACGGCTTCATTGTATCAGCTTCCCGAGAAGGGATGCTCCTTTCAGTTAGGAAAGCAACCAATTACCCCATTCTCAATGCCTGCTAAGGGGAGCTGGCATCAGAATATCATTCTATTTTAGATCTGGTTACCTACCTGATATTTCTCAAAATACCAAGCTGAAAACCATCCCAGCCTGAGACTGTCAAAAAATTCTGATCAAAATAATGATATTTGGTCTCCAGTCTTCCACCAATCCTCCTCCAAGCTGACCTGAGATTGGGCTCCCTGAGAAAGCATCAGATGACTTAGATCAACACCTCTTGAACTTCCTGGGTTCTTTACACTCTTAAGAACTATCAACAGTGGTCTGAGAGGTGGCTCAGCAGTAGAGTGAGTATAGGACTTGACTTGGACTAAGTTTGATCCCCAGCACTATATATGTTGGCGATGCTCTGATCTATTCTCCTTTCTCTCTCTTGTTAGATAAGTAAATAAATTGAAGAGAAAACAAACAAAAAATCATGGATTACAAAGAGTGTTTGTGTATGTGGCTCTGTCAACTTATTCTATTAATTAAAACTGAAAATGCCTCAAATATTTATCATCTCCAAATAACAGTAATAAACCCATATTATGATAATGTAAATAACATAATTATATTTAATTTTTTTAGATATTGATTTATGTATTCCCTTTTGTTTCCCTTGCTGTTTTATTGTTATAGTTATTGTTGTCGTTGTTGGATTGGACAGAGAGAAATGGAGAGAGGAGGGGAAGACAGAGAGGGAGAGAAAGATAGACACCTGCAGACCTGCTTCACCGCCTGTGAAGCGACTCCCCTGCAGGGAGCCAGGGGCTGGAACTGGAATCCTTAACGCTGATCCTTGCTCTTTGCACCACGTGCGCTTAACCCACTGTGCTACCACCCAACTCTCTATCTTATTTTATTTTAACTAGAGCACTGCTCAGCTCTGGCTTATGGAGGTGTCAGGGATTGAACCTGGGACTTCTAGTGCCTACGTCATGAAAGTCTATTACATAAACCATTGTGCTATTTCCCTCACCCAATAACATTACTCTCTTGGCAGTGTTTAACATTCTTGTAAATTGTTTTGACAACCGATAACTGGGCTTTCACTTCTATTCCAGCACTTAGTCTTCTGTCATAATATGTTGTTTTGATTGAAGATGAGGATAAAAATCTGGTGTCAGGCACAGAGGCGCTTGCATGTGTACTTTTCAGGTCTTAGGGAGCTCTAGTCCATATTTTGAGAACCATTGGTCTAGAGGGTGATTGTATGACCATGCTTACTCTGTGTGGATGCTGAGGGTGAGGACAAGTGGAGCTGAGAATGAGAGAAAACATGACTAGGGGAGAGACTGCAAGGAGGAAGCAGTAACAGAAGGCTGCACCATTTTCCTGATACCAATCACTACTCCTTATTTACTATACTTAGCCAGGACCAGCCTGATCCCCACTTGGGGAATGGGAGTGTTGGGGTTAACATCCCTAGGAGTTTTCTCTGAGTTCTGCTAAGCAGGAACCAAATATTAAGTGGAAACAAGCAGTCCAGTGCTGTTGGTCTGCTTCTAATTCTGCTTCTAAGACCCCTTCTGTTTTCATCATCACGTTAGGTTCACCTACATTGCTTAACATTGTGGTCTATTTACATAGTCATTGTTTTGTTTGAGACCCACACTGGTTTAATCCCCACTGGTTCATGCTCTTTTTCCACTCCGCCCCCTCTCCTAGTCACATCCTGTTTTCCACCATTTAATCCCTACTGGTTCGAGTGCTTTTTCCTTCTCCCCTCCCCCATCCTATGTACTTCCTCTTCCTGACACTTCCGCCTCAGGAGATATAAAGGACAGGATTTTCTAATGAATAGAGATTAGATTGATTGCTCTGCATTCCCTCTCATCAATAAAGATTGAACTGTGTTCCCAGCTCAGCCATGAGTCCCTGGTTGTCTCTCTCCTGCCTGCGAAGCTAGCTCGGCATCTGGCGCCTGAACAGGGACCAGCACAGTGCACTAGGATAGAAGTATGGGCAGAAGTACTCAGATTAGATGCACACTGTACTGACAACCCAAGTGTCTGGGATCAACAAACAGAAGGATTTTTGAAAGCTCAGCAGTCAGCTCATGTGCAGCCAGGGAAGTAGAGTCACCAGATTTAAGTGAACTCCAGGAGACCACACAGGTTTGAGTCCCTGCTTCACTGAGAGAGAGACAAAGAGAGAAAGACAGAGAGAGAGGGAGAGAGTTATATAGCTGTATAATGGGCCAGGTGGTGGCACACCTGGTTGAGCACGCATGTTATAGCTATATAACTTAATTTCAGGCCAATTACTCAGCCTCAGTTAACTTATCCACAAAATGGGAATGTTGTGAATGTGGAATGACTCTTCTACCTATGTTCTTAGAACTCTGATGGACATAAAACAAATTTGAGGTGTGATTATTGATGATGATATTGATCATTGGCTTTGGTCATCTCCCAGGGAATTTGTCTCCAAGAAAACTGTCACACATACAGGACACAGCACCTAAGGGAGGGGACAGGGCTCTGGTCTGCCACAAAGTGGATGTTTCAGCTGGGTCCTTTAGCTCCTTAGCTGGAAATACAGAAAGTTAGCACCCTCCCCCCTACTCTGCCCCCCAGTATCCAGTCCTGGAATCCTAAGGGGACAGAAATCTTGAATCTTGGAGGAGGGACAATGAATGTGATATTACTGGGAACAGGTGTGCAGTAGTGTGTGTGTGTGTGTGTGTGTGTGTGTGTGTGTGTGTGTGTGTGTGTGTGTGTGTGCGTGTGTGTGTGTACATAGTGTGCAGTGTGTATATGTATGTATATATTTGTACACTTTGGTCAGACTCAGATACAGGCTTTTTCTTTTTAAAAGTATTGGAACATCTCAAATCTGTTACAGATGGGAGAGGGAAAAACACAGAGTGGAAATATTTTAATGGCTTATTCTTGGCCTCTGGGCTGTCCATAGAGAGCTGGAGCAAATGTAGCTCACTCCTCATTTGTCCTTGAGAGCATCATCATTACACATGACACACCACGTTCTGCCTGAGTGCATTGACTCTGCCATGAAAGTTAACAGCAACATGAAATAGGGGCCAGAGAAGGGCCTGGAATGCTCTCTAAATAGGCAGTTCAGCTATGACTCAATATTTTTATTAAAAGGCAGGGTGAATCATATAACACTTCTTCTAGAATTACTGGACATGGACAGCTTCTCCAGCTGTTTAAAGGTAGAATTTGAGAGCCTACAAATGCAGATGTGCTGCTGAGCCTCATGGCATTGCCCCGGATGAACCTGCTATATGGACAACAGACTAGCTCAATCTGGGGTTCATTGGCTTTTGTGAACTCACACAGACAGAAGCACTAACACAGTCAAGATAGCAGAGAGAAACAAACTGAAGCAACTGTCTTGGCCAAATCGTCTGCCTCCTAGGAATTATACCTTGTTCACCTAGGACAAAGATGCTGGACTGCCTAAGAGTAAGAAGCAAGCCATAGAAACAATGAGATAATTGAATCCAGGGCTCAGCATGCTTCACCAGGAGTGAGACTGCACAGGCTAATCCTTTGGACTTGCTGGATTGTGCAACAATTAGTAAGCTTCATTAAAGGATCAACCTTTACATCCAGGTCTTAAGTATTAACACTAAGTTAAGTCAGAGACACACTGAGCTGATGAAGAGAACAGGCACTGGCTGCAGGTTGGGATTCTACTTCCCAACACCAGGTGCATTTAGAGGCCAGACTGATTGATAAAGGAGGTGGCTAGAAGCAAAGCAGGTTTGGATTAATTATTATTATTATTATTATTATTATTTGCTGGGTATACTGTGAGAAACAGGTTGGGCATGGTGAGACTTTTCCCATTGAAAAATGGGGAACTGAAGAAACGAATCTTCCTGTAAGACTCCCTCTTGTGAGGTAGAGCTTGGAAGTGGCACGGACTCAGTTTTTTGCCTCCCTGTCAGTCCCTCCCTGTCTCCAGAAACCCTGCATTTTTCTGACTCTGGGAGCCCACCATTAAGCCAGCTCCCCTGCTCCACTCTGCATTCCTTGATACTATGGCCCACCCTTTTATTATCTACATATCAATCTTCTGCTTTGTCTAACAAATGACTTAAGGCCTCCTCCCTATTCCCCCACCCATTCTGCTCATTTAATATGTTCTTTTCCTACCCTTCCGTTTCCGACTTGGGGGGCTTAGTCTGAAGTGGAAATGGTTTCTCGGACTTGCCAACATGCTTCACTAGGATGTGGGGGCTTCCCTTCCACAGTTTCTTCATCTAAGTGTGACAATGGCTACCCATGTCACCTGGGAGGTGGCTCTGGTACCAAAGCAGGAAGTGTCAGGCTCTGCCTAGGACTCCTTTCTGGGCCAGAAGTTGCTGCATTGGAACTGCAGACCAAAGAGTGGGGATGGGATAACTGATTCATAAACATGGACCAAATCCCATTGGCTTTCCCATAGCTCTGGGACACACTCCAGAGAGGAAGTAGCCCCCAGTATTCTCTTAAATAGGAAAAAGCCCTGCCTCCTCTATCCTCAGAATCTTCTATAGATCACCCTGTGCAGGAAGGGGGCCAGCTCAATGCAAGATAGGCTGAGTTCCAGAGCCTTCTAAGCAGAGGCTTAGTTCAGCTTAGTCTTACCAGGCACTGGTACTTTTATCCCCTATGTAAAGTCTTAGGATGAAGGAAGCTATTAAGTTAAATAAGATGGAAAGAGACTTATACTTGGCTAAAATATATAGTTCCTAATACTAGCATCACAAAGGATTTTCTTTTTCTTTAATTTTTTTATATTTATTTTCCCTCTTGTCTCCCTTGTTGTTTTTTATTGTTTTGTAGTTATTATTGTTGTTGTTATTGATGTAGTCATTGTTCAATAGGACAGAGAGAAATGGAGAGAGGAGGGGAAGACAGAGAGGGGGAGAGAAAGATAGACACCTGAAGACCTGCTTTACCACCTGTGAAGCAACTCCTCTGCAGGTGGGGAGCCAGAGGCTCGAACCAGGATCCTTACACCAGTCCTTGTGCTTCGTGCCAACAAAGGAATTTTCTTTTCTTTTCTTTTTTAAGTATTTTATTTATTCATGAGAAAGATAGGAAGAGAGAAAGAACCAGACATAACTCTGGTACATGTGCTGTCAGGGATTAAACTGAGGACTTCATGCTTGAGAGTCAGTGCTTTATCCACTGTGCCACCTCCTGGGCCACCAAAGGAATTTTCTAACCAAATGTCCTTTCTTTACGTCTTTTTTCCCCATTGAGGCATTTTATTTGCATATATATATTCTTTCCCTAGAGAAAGAATCCCAGAATTTCCCCTCCTGTCGTTCTCACCATGCTTCTTCATGGTCCATGATCCAGCTATGGCTGTCAGTACAATGAAACCAAAATGACTGTTTGAGAGCAGATTTTTTCTGCTGTTTTTCTAGAACTTTGAGTGTCACATCAAATTGTGGGCTATTACTCCATACTTGTTTAGCCTGAGAGTGAGTTTCACAAGTTTCCCAGCTCTGTGGCCATCAGTGACTTCAAATTTGCCAATGTAGTTATATTTTATCATCACAGTTTGAAACCTGACAATGGCCTTGGAGCAAGACATAATGAAAACCTGTCATTTGAATCTCTTCTTGGCATTGTTGATGCTCTTGAGAGCATTGGCCAGGGATTTCACACATAACATTATGGCAAGACAGAAAGATGACAGAAAGAGGATGTGGGGGATGAGCATGTGGAGTTATGGGTTCCTGTCTTCTTATGATACCAAATTAACCAAAATTGTTTAACTGAATTTATTTTTTTAGGTTTTTAAAAAATATTTATTTATTCTCTTTTGCTGCCCTTGTTTTATTGTTGTTGTCGTTGTTGGGTAGGACAGACAGAAATGGAGAGAGGAGGTGAAGGCCTTAGAGAGGGGGAGAGAAAGATAGACACCTGCAGACCTGTTTCCCCACCTATGAAGCTACTCCCCTGCAGGTGGGGAGCCGGGGACTCCAACCGGGATCCTTACGCCAGTCCTTGTGCTTTGTGCCACGTGCGCTTAACCTGCTGCGCTACCGCCCGACTCCCCTAACTGAATTTATAATGCTAATATTTTAGACAAGCAAGACTCAAACCTTAAGGAATCTAAAGTACCTCAAAAGCCTGTAAAGTCATTTACTTATACTTATCAGTTATCTGAATTTTCTGCCCCAAAGTATACTGACTTCAGCTGCAAACATTTCATTATTTCTGCTGATTCCCTATTCCTTGGCCTGTGAGCTTGGGAGAAGTGAATGTACAGAAAAAGGAAAAGGGGTCAGTGTGTCAGGGGGGCAGGGGGAGAGTTGCTGAAGAAGGTACACTGCTTTACCAATGGCAATACACTATTAGTTTCCCCAGAAAGAAAATCAATGGGCTTCCACAAATCACAGGAGCAAACAAAGCAAATCTGTGTCTATATGTATGTGTATAAGTCATGTACCACATCCAAATAACAGTGAGCCTTACCTGTTCTTGAATTGCACGTTTCAACAGAGGTAATCCCATGGTAAACTTCACTCTCTGAAATGTCAAAGCTCTCATTTCATCCAAACTTAAATCATACCTATGAAGAACAGATACAAAGTGTATGTTAAAACACTGTCTAGTGATTCTGAGTAGACCCTCTAGGATTCTTTGACCAAGGGAGTCTGATAGAAGAGACATCTTTGCTGTATCTCTTGGTATCTCCTTTTTGACACGGTATGACAAAGGAATTCTACTATGTGTGTAACACAGTCAGATAATTCAATGCAATGGCATCAAAATGGAATGAGAACAGCACTTCCTGATAAGACTGAAATCAAGAAAGAAAGGAAGGAAGGAAGGAAGGAAGGAAGGAAGGAAGGAAGGAAGGAAGGAAGGAAGGAAGGAAGAAAGAAAGAAAGAAAGAAAAGTACTCTGTGGTTCACTTCCTAACAAAGTCCCAAAACATAGATATAGACCAGGTCCCATGAGATAGGGCATATGTTCACATGTATCCATAAATTAGGACAAAATATATACCTGAAAGCAAAAGTACACAATAGTCTGCAGTGAGTCAGTATAAAGTTCATAATAGTGTCTACATAGACTTAGATACCCTCCTCACCTATTTCCTATTACACTTCCCTCACTCATTCCCAAGGTATCCTTATCAAAGCAAGGACCGCAAAAGCTGAACAAGGGCAAGAGACTGGCATACTTTAACGATGACTCTTTAGTCACTATCAGGCCACCCCATCAGCTGGGGTCCTAGTCAAGGAATCCTGAGATTCCCAAACAGACATAATGGGCCTAGACCTCGAATAAATCCCTTTCTCCACTGTTACCGGTCATCTCTATCAGGAACAACAAAATAGATCCCTTTGTGGGCTCCCATAGGACCTTGCCCTCAACTTGGATCAACAAAGTAGAGAATGTTCCATCCTCCAAAGGGAGGCTGGACAACATACTCTATGCTACACCTGAGGAAGATGGGTCCTGACATTGGGGCAGCTTGAAACATTCCCACTCGTGACCACAGAATGTGAGGTTGATCTACAGAGATCACACAGGCTCCTAAGCTGAATATGGGGCCCAGACCACATCAGATTGATGGGGTTCACAGTCAACAATATTTATACACATTTCCTATATTTGGGAGCCATTCTCTTCCCTGATCCATGTTTCTGGTCCTTCTTCCAGCCATGACATCACCTCACAAGACAATAACTTGGATCTATCTGCATATCAGATTTCAGGTTCAGGGGGAAAAAAAAACTAGTATAGCCACAGGCCCTTTGGAATATAACTAAAATATGCCTATTAGCTACCTACAAAATGGAGACCCCCCCCCCCAACTCTTCATCTGCACTACTCCAGCCTTTAGGTTCATGATTAGTTAACAACTTGTTTGGCTTTATAGGTTAACTCTCTTTTCAGCCACCATGTTCCAGATGCTAGCAGGATGCCGACCAGACTTCCCTGGACAGACAACCCTACCAATGTGTCCTGGAGCTCCGAGTCCCCAGAACCCCACCCCACTAGGGAAAGAGAGAGACAGGCTGGGAGTATGTATTGACCTGTCAATGCCCATGTTCAGTGTGGAAGCAATTGCAGAAGCCAGACCTTCCACCTTCTGCAGCCCACAGTGACCTTGGATCCATACTCCCAGAGGGATAAAGAATAGGAAAGCTATCAGGGGAGGGGATGGGATGGGATACGAAGATCTGGTGTTGGGAATTGTGTGGAGTTGTACCTCTCTTATCCTATGGTTGTGTCAATGTTTCCTTTTTATAAATAAATTAAAATAAAATAAAAGAAAGAAAACCACTCTGGTGGGTGAAAAGGTGTAAGCTCTGTGTTACAAGCGGTGGATTGTGGTGGACATGAAGCATGTGTTTAGTTTATTTCTGTGGACCCCATATAGGGAGAATTCCCAGGCACCCTCCACCTGCTATATCTTGGAATTCACGGTGCAATCACACCAGGCTAAGTGTCCATGGAGCTTCTCCCAGCTGATGATTAAGTAGAGCAAGTTTTGGCCATGTAACTTGTTTTAACTTTTCAATTCCTGATTGGCTTAGTGGGCTAGAGAGATTGTTGAGCCTGTGGAGCATATGCCTTGCCAAGCACGTGACCCTTCTCCTTGCTCCACACAGGAACACCATGCATGGCAGTCACTGTGGTGCCTCTCCCCCTGTTGTCTGTCACTCTCTCAATCCTTGTCTCTCTTAAATATAAAAAGCAAAGAAAGAATATGCCAGGAACAGTGGAACAGAGCAGGCACAGAACTCCAGTGCACCAACACATAAATTAAAACTACAGTAAAATATCAATTATTGGGAGTCGGGCGGTAGCGCAGCAGGTTAAACGCAGGTAGTGCAAAGCACAAGGACCGGCATAAGGACCCCGGTTCAAGCCCCCGGCTCCCCACCTGCAGGAGGGTTGCTTCACAAGCGGTGAAGCAGGTCTGCAAGTGTCTGTCTTTCTCTCCCCTTCTCTGACTTCTCCTCCTCTCTCCATTTCTCTCTGTCCTATCCAACAACAACATCAATCAGAACTACAACAATAAAACAACAAGAGCAACAAAAAGGAATAAATAATAAATATATTTTAAAATATTTTTTAAAAAATAAATATCAATTTTTACCCAGAGGGGCCAGAGAAATTTTTACCCAGAGGGCCAGAGAAATCCAGACAATCTAGTTAGATACTATGTTGGCAAGATTGTGAAGAACAGATACCCTAAAACACTAGCACAAGAGTTAGGGGCAACAGGAGGGAGTATAAATTGGTCCAATCTATACATGGAGTAACTAAACTATTTCACTTAAAATTACAAGTGAAACTACCTCTGAGCTCAGTAATCTCACTTTTAGAGATACATTCTTTGAATAGCCACAAATATGAGTGTTACTATAAAGTAATATAGACTCTAGAAGTTATGCTTTATATTTTATAACCTCCAGTATTAATCAATTATAAATTCTGAAATCAAAAAGGAAGAAAAAACATGGGGAGAGAAGATGAACAAAATATTCACCACAAAAGACATCCACAAAGCCAACAAACATGGGAAAAAAATGCTCCTAATCATTGATTGTCACAAAAATTCAAATAAAGACAACAATGAGATACTACATAATTCCTGTGAAAATGTCATGTGTCAGATATAATAGCAAAAGCAAATGCTAGAGAGGTTGTGGGGGCAAAGGAATGCTCCTGCACTGCTGGTGGAAATGTAAATTGGTCCACTCCCTGTGGAGAGCAGCAGTATGGACAACTCTCAGGCCTACAGCTCCTCTACCCTACAACTCCTCTCCTGGGGATATATCCAAAAAGATGTGTGGTCTGAGAGGCCGGGTGGTGGCGCACCTGGTTGGGTGCACATGTTACAATGTACAAGGACCCACATTCGAACCCCTGGTCCCCACCTGCAGAGGGAAATCTTTGTGAGTGGTGTAGCAGTGCTGCAGGTGACTCTGTCTTTCTCCCTCTCTATCACTACCTTCTTCTTAAGAATGTTCCCAATAGACACAAGTTAGACATTTTAACTACAGGTCTGTCTCCTAGCTCCCTTCCTACCCTCACCTCTAAAGTCACAATTAGGTACAAATATAAAGTTCCTGTGGGGCAGCGGAAATAGTGTAATGGTTATGCAAACAGACTCTCATGCCTGAGGCTCCTAGGTCCCATCCCAGTTTCAATCCCAGCAAAAGCCAGAGATAAGCAGTGCTCTAGTAATGAATGAATGAATGAATTAATTAATTAATCAATGAAATTACCTGTGTAGCAATAAGTGTTTACTATAGCACTGTAATAGTATAACACTGAAAATGCCTAACAGTCCAGCAGCAGAGGTGCATATGATTTAATAAAACATGATAATGACAGTGAAATATTATGTAATAAGGAAATCTCTTTATATGATTAGAGGGAGAAATTGTTGAGATACATTTTAAATTTTTAAAAGCCAGGTGTAAACAAATGACTATACAGCAGACTTTTTTTTTTCTTTACAACTTCAGACGGAAACAGAGACAGAGGGGAGACACCACAGCACCAACTCCATCACCCACAGCACTTGTCCCTGTGCTGTGTGAGCGCTTCCATGTGGTGCTGGGGGTCATCAGCCCAGGTCTTCAGGCACTTTACTAGGTGAGCCATCTCCTGACCCAAGCACCATATGTTTTTCCTTTTTTCAGTGGGGGAGAGAAAGGCCATACATTTGCTTGTCTATATGTTGCTATTTTTTAAATCTCTTCAAGTACACACCATAAACTAAATAAAAATGCTCAACTTTAGCATAATGGCATGAAAGTGGGAGAAACTGTGCAGAGAGGAAACAGCAATCCACTTAATTGTGCTTGCTGACTTTTGAACACTGTTAAGATAAAAAATAATACCATGTGCCCCAAAAGTGATGTGGAAGTGGTGCATAGACACCTAACACAATGAGATATGCAGCTGTGCTTATGTGACAACAACTGTCTTGTAAACAAACCATGATCTTCCCCCACCTCCCATAAGGTGTTTGGGAGAAAAAAAAAAATTAACTTGCAATACTTAGAAAAGATGTAATTTAAATTGTGCACTAAAATAACCACTAGAGGGCACTAGGTCATTTGAACTGTCACCACAAGGAATTGATATTTAATAGAGATAAGCATAGTTGTACAATAAAAGCTTGGAAACTGTGGTCCAGGAGGTGATACAGTGGATAAAGCACTGGATTCTCAAGCATGAGATCCCAAATTCAACCCCTGGCAGCACATGTACCAGAGTAATGTCTGGTTCTTTCTCTTTCTCCTATCTTTCTCATTAATAAATAAAATCTTTAAAAAAAAATCTTGGAAACTGTCTGATGGTTTGAATATATTTCCATAATAAGAAATTACAAATCCTTATCATTTTTCAAGCAAGAAGGTAACTATCTCTATAACAGAAAAACTGGATCTGGCTGCGACATCTGTCACCCCATTGATTGCCAGGGTTGATTCGGCTGATCTGGCTGGCTAGGCGGGTGTCCCCTTTCTCCCTCACCGTTCCATGTGCATCCCTCCTCAAGTTGCGTGCTCAGTCGAAGAGAATGGCCTTCCCCGAATAGAGAAACCAAGGTTTAGGGGCTGGGTGGTAGTGCACCTGGTTTACTACGCATGATACAATGTGCAAGGGCCTGGGGTCGAGTCTCCCCTGGTTCCCACCTGCAGGCGAAAGCTTTGCAAGTGGTGAAAAGCAGTGTTACAGATATGTCCCTGTCTCTCTCTCTATTATTCTCTTCCCTCTCAATTGCTGGTTGTCTCTATCCAATAAATAAATAAAGATAATTTTTAAAATTATTTAAAAAGAAAACTCAATGTTTAAAGAGCCCTGAAGCTTTCCAAACTCTCATACAACATCTGTATTTTGTGTTTAAATATCAGCCTCTACATTTTACATGTTAACCCACTTTATGTCACCTTAAATACTATGTTTATAAAAGTGAGATATAGGGGGCCAGGTGGTGGCGCACCTGGTTCAGCGCACATGTTATAGTGTGAAAGGACCCCGGTTTGAGCCCCTGGTACCCACCTGCAGGAGAAAAGCTTCATGAGTGGTGAAGCACAGCTTCAGGTGGAATTTACCAAAAGACCCAGAGCCACTCAGCTAAGATAATCTGAAATCCCTGACTAACAGAAACTATTGGAGATAATATGTGTTACTGTCATAGGCTGCCTGGTTTTCAGGTAATTGGTTCGATCAAAATGGATAATGAGTACACATGAAATTGTTAACACACACATACAAGTACATATATGCAACGGATGGGCACAAACTAGTTTCTTATTTTCAAGACATTTTAAAAGTAGAGGCCAAAGAGTTAGGCTGTGGCACACCCAATTGAATGCACATATTACCATGTATGAGTACTCAGATTCAAGCCCCCAGCCCCCACCTGTAGGGGAAAAGCTTCATGAGCAGTGAAATAGTGCTACAGCTATCTCTCTTTCTATCTCTCTATCTGTCTCTCTCCTCACCCTCTATCAAAGAACGAAAAGAAAAAAAAGCCACTGGGAGCAGTGCAGTTGTTATGAAGGCACCAAGCCCCAGCAATAACCCTGGTAACAAAATGAAAGCCAAATGGGAAGGAAGGAAACAAGGAAGGAAGGAAGGAAGGAAGGAAGGAAGGAAGGAAAGAAGGAAGGAAGGAAGGAAGGAAGGAGGGACTTGGCTGGTGAACTAACTCACCTGGATGGTGTGCCTGCTTTGCCATGCACACAGCCCAGATTTGAGTCCAGCCCCAATGCATTCAAAGAAGGTTTAATGCTGCAGAGTCTTTCACCTCTCTCTCTCTCTCTCTCTCCCTCTCTCTCTCCATATAATATACATATATATATATATATATATATATATATATGACCTGTAGAAAAGTCAAACTAGAGCAATGTAAATACATACACACCCTACCACCACCACCAGCAGCAGCAGCAGCAGCAGCAGCAAGAATGAGTCTAATGAATTTACAAAGGAAACCCAACTGTAAAATTTTCCTACCGAACCAAGGAAAATTGCACCACATCACTAACACACACAATCTTCTTTCAATCACTTCTTTCTCCAACCCACTACTAGCTGCTCTCCAGGCTCACAATTCAGTCTTCCACTGCCTTTGAACATTAAAGTAATGCAATTAGACAGAGTATTCTTTTGTTTCTGGCTTCACCTTTAGTATCTATTGTAGTTGCAGCTCATTGATCCTCATTGTTGTATACAATTAAATTGAATTAACTAACATGCCAACAAAAATATGTTTAGCAAACATATTGTGTTACTCTATTTTTAACTAAACTTTTAAACAAACTTCAGGGGCCAGGCGGTGGTTCCCCGAGTAGAGCACACACTTTATCATGAACAAGGGCCAGGTTTAAGCCCCTGGTACCCCCCTGCAGGAGGGAAACTTCACAAGCAGTGGAGTAGTGCTGCAGGTATCTCTCTCCTATCTCTCTTCCTCTCCCTCTTTTTGTCTCTCACCCTCACTAGAAAATGGCCACTAGAAAATGGTGGAGTTGTGTAGACAATGACTGTCAGAAATAGCCCTGGTAGGAAGAAAAAAAAAGGCGAAACTTAAACACACTAGGAAAAAACATAGAAGTGGCTATCTCCAGGAGGTTAAGGGCAAGAATTGACCTGGAAAGGCATGAAGAAATTGGTATAACAATTTTCTATATTTTGATAGGGTTACATAGGGGTATGTATTTACTAGAATGTATTTGCACTGATACAGTACACTTAAGTTTTTGCATTCCAGTATGCTTTCCAGCAAAGAAAATCTGAATATACATCGAACTTGTGCTAATAAATTCACATTGAATTACTTAGGAGGAAATACTCTTGATGTACTTAAGCCTGCAACTTTAAAATACATCCAAAAAAGGAATTTGATAGAGGGACAACTAAATGGACAAATATATGCTATAACAAATACAGTAATATGTTAGTGGTAAAGTCTAACTAGTGGGTATAAAGTTGCTCAATATTATATATATTGCCTCCTGAGTTATTACTGGGGCTTGGTACCAGCACTAAAAATCCACTGCTACTAGTCGCTATTTTTTCCATTTTATTGGACAGGACAGAGAGAAATTGAGAGAGGAGGGGAAGATGATAGATAGATAGATAGATAGATGATAGATAGTTGGATAGATGGAATGGATGGAAGATAGATAGATAGATAGATAGATGGAATGGATGGAAGATGATAGATAGATACATAGATAGATAGATAGATAGGTAGATAGATAGATAGATGGAATGGATGGAAGATAGATAGATGGATAGATGGAATAGATGGAAGATAGATAGATAGATAGATAGATAGATAGATAGATAGATAGAATGGATGGAAGATAGATAGATAGATAGATAGATAGATAGATAGATAGATAGATAGATAGATAGATAGAATGGATGGAAGATAGATAGATAGATAGATAGATAGATAGATAGATAGATAGATAGATAGATTGATAGAGGATGGATGGAAGATAGATAGATAGATAGATGGAATGGATGGAAGATAGATAGATAGATGGAATGGATGGAAGATAGATAGATAGATAGATAGATAGATAGATAGATAGATGGAATGGATGGGAGATAGATAGATAGATAGATAGATAGATGGAAGGGAGATAGATAGATAGATAGATAGATAGATAGATAGATAGATAGATGGATGGAAGATAGATAGATAGATAGATAGATGGATGGATGGATGGAAGATAGATAGATGATAGATGGAATGGATGGAAGATAGATAGATAGATAGATGGAATGGATGGAAGATAGATAGATAGATAGATAGATAAATAGTAGATGGAATGGATGGAAGATAGAGATATAGATAGATAGGTACATATGGATAAAGAGATACATGAATGGATAGATGGATGGATGGATGGATGGATGGATGGATGGATGGATGGATGATAGATACATAGATAGATAGACAGACAGGCAGACAGAGACCTGCTTTGGCGCTTGTGAAGTGACCCCCCCCCCACAAAGGTGGAGAGTTGGGGTCTTGGACCGAGATCCTTGCTCAGGTCTTTGCTCTTCATACAATGTGCACTAATCCGGTGCACTATGGCCAGCCCCCACCCCCAGTCTCATCTTTTTTTTTTTTTTCCTCCAGGGTTATCACTGGGGCTCATTGGATGCATTGGATCGACCTTCCCGTGGTGCATCCCGTGAGTACCCATTCATTGGGGAAACTGACGATCCTTCCTAGCCGATTGAATCCACATGGATCCCAGTCACTTTCAAAGCCAGCAACAAGCAGCTCCTGACAGCTTTCAACCTGACGCTGTTGACTGGCTACGGAAGAAGGGCAAACGCTAGAAGAAGAAACTGGGGCTCAGTGCCTGCACTACAACTCCACTGCTCCTGGAGGCCATTTTTTCCACTTGTTGTTGTCGTTGTTATTGTTGGATAAGAGAAAGAAATTGAGAGAGAAGGGGAAGATAGAGAGGGGAGAGAAAGACACCTGCAACCTGCTTCACCCACTGCTTGTGAAGGGACCCCCCCCTCAGGTGGGGAGCCGGGGGCTAGAATTGAGTCTTTTTTAATATAAAGTTTTAGAAGAACATAGATGACCAAAAATAGAAGAAGTGTAGTATTACTGCTTTATTCTGTAACAGATCCCTCTTCATGTACATATCTTGACTTCTAATAGCTATTTTCAAAAGAAAGAAGGGGGAGCTCCTTGGGGAAATGGCTGATTCTAGACAGGAATGAGGAAAATAAAAGATGAGTCTGGAGCATCTTGGGGTGTTAAAAAGTAAGAAAATTCTTAACATTCAACAAAGAATGGGGGTTGTCAGTGGAGCACAGTAGATTCCCAATGGCCAATGCTGGCACAATTTGAATCACAAAAGATATAATGCACAGTGCGGTTTTGACCCAAAGTCTAACATAAATATACAAGAGTCTATGCTTCATTTTTTTCTTTTTTTAATTTTAGTATTTATGTATATATGTATGTATGTATGTATGTATGTATGTATGTATGTATTGCCACCACTGTTATTGCTGGGGCTCAGTGCTGGCAATATAAATTCACCACTACTCATGACCACATTTGTTCTTTGTGATTTTTTTTTATTAGATAGGACAAAGAGAAATTGAGGATGAGTAGACAGAGAGAGGGAGAGAAAGAAGGATGCTTGCAGACCTGCTTCACCTAGCTCCTGAAGCGGACCCCCTGTAGGTGGGGAGCAGGAGTCCTTGCACTTAACCCGGTGCACCACCACCTGGCCCCAAGAGTCTACACTTCAAATAGTTTAAATAAAGAAAGTAAATCTCCTGTAATAAATAATTGATATAGCTGCTTTCTCTTTCAGAAGGTAGAGGTTAAATTTTCCACACCCCCTACAACCTTATCTCCCCACCCACCCCCATCCCTGCATGTCGGCTGCATTTCCCTAACTTGGAAGGACTTTGCTGCAAAAGAAGAAAGAGTTATTTTATGGTAGAGAAATGATAGCCACCATATTTCCCGGGGATCAATCACTTGTCACCAGTGATGTGTCAACACAGAAATGCTCAAGCCATAGTATGATTAAGAAAGAACAGAGGGCTTGAGAGATAGATCACTGGGTAGGGTGCATTCCTTGCCATATGTGTAGCCCAGGCTTGAGCTCCTGCACCACATGGGAGGAGCTATGACATCATAAACAGCTCTGACACTGTGATTTCTCTCTCTCTCTCTCTCTCTCTCTCTCTCTCACACACACACACACACACACACACACAGCCTCTTACTCTCCCCCTACTCATCTATTTGAATAAAAACAAAAAGAAAGGAGAGATCAAGATCCACATTTATACCCAAGAGATCTTAATAAAGTGTGTTCTATCAGAGTCAGGGCATTGGGAGAGTTTCAAAAGATTGATCAAGACTGGGAAATAGCATAATGTTTATGAAAGTATGTTCCATGTTTGAGACTCCTAAGTTCTCAAACTTAATACCATGCACCACCATAAACCAGAGTTAATTAAGAATAAAGAAAGGGGGGCTGGCAGTGGTGCACTTGGTTAAGCACACACATTACAGTGCACAAGGACCCAGCTTCAAACTCCTGGTCTCCACATGCAGGGGGAAAAGTTTCATGGGTGGTGAAGGAGGTCTACAGGTGTCTGTCTGTCTCTCTCCCTCTCTAACTCCTCCTCTCTCAATTTCTCTCTGTATCTATCTAGTAATAAATACATTTTAAAAAGATTTTAACAAAATGAATAAAGGGGCTGGGTAGCAGCGCACCTGGTTGAGTGTACATGTTACAATGCACAAGGACCCAGGTCTGAGCCCTCATTCCCCACTTGCAGGGGGGAAAGCTTTGCAAGTGGTGAAGCAGTGCTGCAGGTGTCTCTCTCTGTCCATCTACTCCTCTCAATTTGTCTATACCCAACAAATAAATAAAAATAATTTTTAAAAAAATTTAAAGAATAAAGAAAAGTTTGCAACCAATAGCACAGCTATATACAAGATACTGGGTACTGTACAGCAAACCCTAACAAAAGGACTTTTCAAAGTTAACCTAATTACCAAATAATGTGATGATAACATTAACTATCCATTGTCTTTTGGAACCCTAAGACAGCAGGAACCTCACATCTCCACTATAGAGCCTCTACTTCCCCCAGTCCTGGAACCCTTAGATAGGGCCCACTTTCCCGTATGCCTCTCCCAATCCATATCAAATAATATTGCATCTGCCAATCGCAATCTAATCGACACAACGATTGCCACCTCAACATGCTTCACTTCAGACTGTGTCCAGAGACTTCACGTGTGGAATGACAACCCTTCAGCTTCATTACCTTTCCTTTCATAGTACTCTCTAATTCCATCCCAGGTGGTTCACTTTCTAACAAAGTCCCAAAACCTAGATATACACCAGTTTCTGTGAGAGAGAGCATATGTTTACACGTATCCATAAACTACTGCAAAATATATACCTGAAAGCAGAAGTACACTAGAGTTTGCAGTGAGTACCCCCCCAACACTTCCTCTCCACTATTCCAAGCTTTGGGTCCATGATTGCTCAACAATTTGTTTGGCTTTGTATGTTAACTCTCTTCTCAGTCACCAGGTTCCAGATGTCATCAGGATGCTGGCCAGGTTTCCCTGGACTGAAGACCCCACCAATGTGTCCTGGAGCTCCGCTTCCCCAGAGACCCACCCTAATAAGGAAAGAGCCCTAGCACGTTATGATTGGGCCCTCCTCAATCGCTATTGAACAGGCCATGGCCAGTGCACCGCTATGTTCCATTGCTGGGGAGCCAGAGACGACCCGAACTGCCTCTGTGGCTACAGACAGGCTATGACCCACATAGTCAACGACTGCCACCTCTCCAGATTCGAAGGAGGTCTCGAAACTTTACATCAGGCTCAACCTGATGCTGTTGACTGGCTATGGAAGAAGGGCAAACGCTAGAAGAAGAAGGGAAAGAGAGAGGCAGACTGAGAGTATGGACCGACCAGTCAACGCCCATGTTCAGCGGGGAAGCAATTACAGAAGCCAGACCTTCCACCTTCTGCAACCCACAATGACCCTGGGTCCATGCTGCCAGAGGTATAGAGAGTGGGAAAGCTCTCAGGGGAGGGAGTGGGAAATGGAGATTGGGTGGTGGGAATTGTGTGGAGTTGTACCCCTCCTACACTATGGTTTTGTTAATTTATCCTTTCTTAAATAAAAAAAAAAAAGAATAAATAAAGGTTTAAGAATAAAGAAAGGGTAAATTGAGCAGTAGCACAATGGGATTAAGTACACGTGGGTTAAGTGCAAGGACCAGCACAAGGATCCCAGTTTGAGCCCCCCCCCCACCTGGCTCCCCACTTGCAGGGGAGTCACTTCACAGGTGGTGAAGCAGGTCTGCAGGTGTCTATCTTTTTTTCCCTTCTCTGTCTTCCCCTCCTCTCTCCATTTCTCTCTGTCCTATCCAACAAAGACAATCTCAATAACAACAATAGTAACTACAACATTTAAAAAAAACAAGGGCAACAAAAGGGAATAAATAAATATTTTTTAAAGAATAAATAAAAGATTATGTGGGGGAGTGATGTGACTCAACCACTGGTTGTTAGGGGTCTTCAAATAGAAATGTTTCTATGTGGCAACTTTTTGTAAAAACCAGCAGAAAAGATCTTCCTTTTTTAATTTCTAGGGGAAAAAAGGGGGGGTTTATTGCAACCAGGGCTATCACTGAGGCTCAGTGCCTACCAGATTAATATACTGTTCCAGGGAGCCATTTTTTCCTTTATATTTTGATAGAACAGAGAGAAATTGAGGGAGGGGAAGTTGAAAGGGAAGGAGAGAGAGAGAGAGTGAGAGACCTACGGCACTGTTTCACCATCCCTGAAGCTTCCTTCCTGCAGGTGGGGACCACACACTGCAATATGTGCTCTCAACTGACACCATAATGTAGCCCCCACCTGTGTTTTTCTTAGTCATCTATAGGAGAGAAGAGGATATTGATGTTCTTTCTCTGGTAAGGAGAAATCAGTAAGTGTTCTTTCTTCAAGGAAAAGTCAGAGTGGAGATTACTTTGTAGTACCCAGGACAGAATTAAGTCTAGCTGCTTACTTTCTACCTAGAAGCTTCCTCAGGACAGCTGAGACAAGATGGAGTCTGATTCAGAAAAAGTTCTGCACAAGCCTTGTTGATAATATCCACATCCACGTAGGACATGATGAAACAGGTACCTCCCCTCTGTGATATTCTCCCCTATTTCCCAGAACCTCAGTCTAAGCATGAAAATAATAATAATAATAAAAGCAAACAAAACCAAATTAAGGGACAGTCAACAAAATACCCAACAGCCAACATTCTTTAGAAGTGTCAAGGTTATTAAAATGGAAAGACTAAGAAACTGTCAGTTTTACGTTCAGAAGAGGCCCAAGTTATGTGACAACAAAACATAATGAGAGAACCTAGAGAGAAATAGGACACCAGTGATAAAGCTAAAAAGCTAAGCTAAAGTCTAGAGCTTAACTGACATGCTGTTTTCTTCCTTCCTTTTTTTTTTTTGGCATTAATATTTTTTTTAATTTATTTATTGGGGTTTACAGTCAACAGTAAAATGCAAAACATTTCCCAGTTTTCCCTATAACAATACAACCCCCATTAGGTCCTGGACATGAACCTTCCCCCCCACCCACCCACCCACCCGAGTCTTTTACTTTGGTGCAATACACCAACTCCAGTCCAAGTTCTGCTTAGTGTTTTCCCTTCGGATCCTGTTTCTCAACTTCTTCCTGAGAGTGAGATCATTCCATATTCATCCTTCTGTTTCTGAGTTAACCCACTTAAGATGATTTCTTCAAGCCCCATCCAAGATGGGCTGGAGAAGGTAAATTCACCATTTTTAATAGCTGAGTCAGTATTCCATTGTGTATTTGGACCACGTCTTGCTCAGCCACTCACCTGGGTTGCTTCCAGGTTTTGGCTATTACAAATTGTGCCGCTATGAATATAGGTATACACAACTCTTTTTGAATGGGTATGTTTGGTTCCTTAGGATATATCTCCAGGAGAAGAATTCCAGGGTCATAGGGTAGGTCCACTTCTAGCCTTCTAAGAGTTCTCCAGACTGCTCTCCACAAAGGGTGGACCAACTGACATTCCCACCAGCAGTGCAGGAGGGTTCCTTTGTCCCCACAACCTCTCCAGCATTTGTTGCTGCTACCTTTTCAGATGTATGACATTCTCACAGGAGTGAAGTGGTATCTCATTGTTGTCTTTATTTGCATTTCTCTGACATGGAGCATTTTTTCATATGTCTCTGGCCTTCTGGATCTCTTTTGTGGTGAATATTCTGTTCATATCTTCTCTCCACTTTTGGATGGGGTTATTTATTTTCTTGTTGCTGAGTTTGGTGAGCTCTTTATGTATTTTGGTTATTAGCCTCTTATCTGATGTATGACATGCTGTTTTCTTAATTTTGACAAATATACCATGGCTATGTGAGATACTAATATTAGAGGACACACAGGGAGAAGTATACAAGGACTCTCTTTAGTTTCTCTGCAATTTCCTATTAATTGAAAGTCATTACAAGGTAGCGATTTTAAAAAGAAAAATCAAACAAAGCAATAACAAAAACATTTGTGCTTTAAGCAAGCACACATATTTAAACTAAAAACCACTTTTAAAATGTGGTTGTGTGGGGGCTAGGTGGTGACACACCTGGTTAAGTGGTCATGTTACTATTTTATTTATTTATTATTGGATAAGACAGAGAGAAATTGAGAGGGGAGGGGGAGATAGAGAGGGATAGAGACAGAAACACCAGCAGCTCAACTTCACTACTCGTGAAGTTTTCCCCCTGCAAGTGGGGACTAGAGACTTAAACCTGGGTCCTTGCGCACTGTAGTAGTCTTCCCAACACCTGGCCCCATAGATAAAATGTTTTTAAAAAGTGAAAAAGGGTGGCCTTGCAGTGGCACACCTGGTTAAGCACACACAGTACTATATGTAAGGGTCCCCACAAGGACCCAGGTTTGAGTCCCTACTCCCCACTTACAGGGAAGGGACACTTATTGAACAATGAATCAAGTCTGTAGGTGTCTATCTTTCTCTCTCCCTATCTCACCCTCCCCTCTCGTTTTTTCTCTGTCTTATTAAATGAAATAAAAAGAAAAAAATGGCCAGTGGGAAAGGTAGATCCATAGTGCTGGTACCAAGCCCCAGCGATAACCCTGGAGGAAAAATAAATAGATAAAATTTTTTAAAAATGTAAAAGGTGGTTGTGTGCTACTTCTTAAAATATAAATTTAAAAAAATCAGTGTCAGTATAATAAAAAAAAATCTTCAGATGCCCAATCCAAATGCATTCCTGACAAGGAACATCCCTGGCACTTAACCTTGGACCACCAAATGACTGTCAGCAGTGAAAACATTCTAGAAATAAACACTAACAAGAACTTGAAATCAACCCCATTTTCACATCATAGCCTGTATTGTTATTCTGACTCCTTTTGAAGTTTTGTTTCAGAAAACATCTCCAGCACAGACCAGGATAAACTAGCACTGTCACGGGTGGAGCCAAGATGGTGACTTGGAGACAATACCTGGTGTGAGCACCGAAAAGAAGCAGCTTCCAACCTGGGATTCCCGGGAGAGGGTAGGATCTCTGGACCATTGGTGCCACCAGGTTCCAGATGCTAACATGATGCTGACCAGACTTCCCCGGACTGAGGACCCCACCAATGTGCCCTGGAGCCCTGCTTCCCCAGAGCCCCGCCCCACTAGGGAAAGAGAAAGACAGGCTGGGAGTATGGATCTACCTGTCAACGCCCATGTTCAGTGGGGAAGCAATTACAGAAGCCAGACCTTCCACCTTATGCATCCCACAATGACCCTGGGTCCATACTCCCAGAGGGTTAAAGAATAGGAAAGCTATCAGGGGAGGGGATGTGGTGTTAGATACGGAGGTGGTGGGAATTGTGTAGAGTTGTACCCTTATTTTTTTTATTATTTATTTATTATTTATAAAAAGGAAACACTAACCAAAACCATAGGATAAGAGGGAGTTGTACCCCTCTTATCCTATGGTTTTGGTCAAACTCCCTCTTATCCTATGGCTTTGGTCAGTGTTTCCTTTTTTATAAATAAAAATTTAAAAAAAAAAGAACGAGTACTGTCAGTCTCCTCTAGTAGAGAGCAGCAAGAATGAAAACTGTTCCATCTTTACTAAAACTGCAACCCACAGCCAGACATTCACTCTAGTGGAAGGTGGCTAAGAATAACAAATCCCCCTGAGGCATGGAAGGAAGAAATCTGTCTTCTAGCAAACACCTCTCCATTTTCAAACCCCAAAGCTTCAGAGCTACCCAATAAGCCCACACACAGAGCCCAGAAACAGAAACTGCTGAATCACCCTGTGGTAACTGTCAAAGACTACAGGCTCAGAACCTTGATCAAATGGGGCTAGGCATCACAGTGTGATTTAATTTGACTTTGCAAGGTTACTCCACCTCCTATGATGCATTTGTTTGCTAATCAGCTATCTACAAAAGTAGTGGGAAGAAAGATAATGGAGATTAAATACAGGAAAGCTGTCCAGGCTATAATGAAGTAGACACACAAAACTCTGACAGGAGGTATAGCTGTGGCTAGAGTATTGAGCTAAAAAGCATGAGGTTCCAAGTTTGATGTCAGATATCACATGTACCTGAGAGATACTCTGGTTCTCTCATTAATAAATAAAATCTAGGAGAGGCAGGCGGTAGCGACACAGGTTAAGTGCCGGTGGCGCGAAGCCCAAGGACCGGTGTAAGGATCCCGGTTCGAGCCCCCGGCTCACCATGTGCAAGGGCCTAGTCACTTCACAGGCAGTGAAGCAGGTCTATAGGTGTCTATCTTTCTCTCCCTCTCTCTGTCTTCCCCTCCATTTAACTCTGTTCTATCCAACAATGATAACAACAACAATAACTACAATAACAATAAAAAACAACAAGGGCAACAAAAGGGAAAATAAATTAATATAACTAAATAAATAAATAAAATCTAAAAATAAAACAAACGAAAAATGCTCAAGGATCTGAGTGCAAGTCCCTGGTCCCTTCAGGAGTGGTGAAGCAGTGCTGCAGGTCTCTCTCTCTTTCTCTCTCCTCTCTCCTCTCTCTCTCTCTCTCTCTCTCTCTCTCCCCCTCCCTCCCTCTCTCTCTCTCTCTCTCTCCCTTTCTCTCTCTCCCTCCCTTCCTCCCTCTTTTTCTCCCTCCTTTCCCTCTCTCCATCTCTCTCCCTTCCCCTTACATCTCAGTTTCTGTCTCTATCCAAAAAAACTGAATAAAATGTTTTTTTTTAACTGAAAGAAATTCAGAGCCGAGTGGTAGCGCCACTGGTTGAACACATGTGTTATAATGCATAGGGACCCAAGTTCAAGCCCCCCATCCCCATTCCCACCTGTCTCTATCCAATAAGTAAAGATTTTAAAATAAATAAATAAAATATTAAAAACTGAAAGACATCCCTGACAAGAGGTATTTCCAGCCCTGCATCCCCTGCATTGATATCTATCCATGCTTCCTAGTTTCCCCCATGATAAACTAACTTAATAATTCCAAATAAATGAGGTCTGTTTCTACCTTCAAAGAGCTCAGACACTAGCTTGGAAGACAGTAGAGGGCACACAGACATGGAAGACAGTGGCGCAGAGAGAATTCTGACCTTAGGTGAGCAGAGCTGTTGCCACCTTCTGGGCAATAGTTGACACGGATGTTTTCTAGAGTACAAAGCTTTTAGCTCAGCAGTTACCTTTACTTGGTTCTGTCAGAAAGAACTGGAAGGAAGAGGAGAGAAGGAGGCAGAGGGCCACATGCTGACAGGCGGGGTCTTGTGGGCAAAGAGAGGAAGTACCCAGAATGAGGAGAGGAGTGGGGGAAGGTAAGGAAGGGAGCAAAGAAACTAACCCTCTCCAAAGTGAAACACTAACCTGACACACCACTACAAACATTGTTGTCACAACAAAAGGTAGCAATCCCAGAGTCTGAGGGACTCTCTAACAGAGCAAGATGGTGAGGCTCAGCCTGATAGGCTAGTCTTTCCAAGAGAGAAGGAGCCATTCCCTCAGGGGAAGCCTGCACTAAGCCCACACCATACCTGGGAGTAATCTAGAACAAATGGAGGATGCCCTGGAGCAAAGGAAAGTAGCCACTCCGTGCACAAGAAATTGTATAAGCTCTTTACTTTTAGAGGCAAACTTTTTTTTCTGGACTCTTAAGCTTTTACATTAAGAATGCCTGACCCTGTACAAACTTCCCACTAGACACACATACAGCCCTCACTAGAGCTCTGTTGCCACAAACTTCACACCTACTTCAACTTCAAAGGCCTGAGTGGGGGAAGGGAGAATTAGCTACATGAGGACTAAAAGGACCTAAGTGAGTCAGTGAATAAAGAATATTTCTGGTCTCCTGTGGAGCATTTTACTTGGCAGAATGTTAAAACACGGAGAAATCAGGATCACTGTCTTCTAATACATGTTCTGATCAAACCTTACAGTACACAATGAACCTTCAAATTGATATCAGAACTTATCATCATTGGGAAAAGACAACAGGAAATTCTGTCAGTTTTACAATTTTGAAATTATGAAGTCAGTAAACAAGAATAAGAAAGAATGGAAAAGTACTTATTAGAGTGATAAAATGTTATATGTGAGGGGTTGGTTTGGGGGCGGGGTTTTGACAGCACATCATAGGCAGCGTACTGAAGCCCTAGTCAGTTTCCTCATCGAAGCTTCACAACAACCCGGCAGCAGATATTACCCCAGATCTGTGGAGAAGAAAGTGTAGATTCAGGCAGGTGAAACCACTGAGGAACAAAGCTGGCTGCAGGCTTTGCAGTCCAGGTGTGCCTTTCCTTCTGTCCCTAGGCAGGTTGCACAAGTCCTCTGCAAGTAGCGTCCACTTAGCCCAGTCAGTAGTTTGCACTGTCAGATTCTGTTGCAATTTTTAAACAGAAAGTTGAAAAGACCCAAGAGGTAGCAGTCCAAGAATTGTTTCCATGTTTAAAAAGCCAAGAGACTGCAGCCTGGACACTAACTGAAGACGGAGGAATAGAGCAACAGGTTTGTGCACAAACCATGCGAAGCGACAAGGGACAATCTAAAGTAACCGGGCCATTATGCAGTCTTAGCAATTTATTGTTTCTTTTTCAGAGCTAGAACCTCACACATGGCAATTCCACTGCTTCCAGCAGATGTTTTTAAATGATTTTTTTAATTCCAGATGGGAAGGGGAGAAAAAAAGAGGCACAGAGAGAAAGTGAGACACCCCAGGACCACTTCACCATCCTTGGACCTTCCTTGGTGCTATCAGTGTAGTTCCTGTGTGGTGTCCAGAACCCCAGACCTCACACATGGTGAAGTGTGTGCTCTAATCAATTGGAGCTATCTCCTAGGCCCTTTTAAAAATTCTTGAGACTTCCACAATGATGCTTATAGCAGTTTTCATGTAGAATTGTCAAAACTTGAAAGATGTTCTCCAGTAGGGCTGGGTGGTAGCACTCCTGTTGAACACACACATTGCCATGTACAAGAACCTGGGTTCAAGTCTCCAGTTCCCACCTGCAGGAGGGAAGTTTCAAGAGCAGTGATCCAGTGCTGTAAGTGTCTCTTTATCTCTCCCTTTCTATCACCATCTCTCTTCTCAATTTCTCTGTCCTATACAATAAAAGAGAGAGAGAGAGAGAGAGAGAGAGAGAGAAAAGAAGAAAAGATAACCACTTGAGCAATAGATTCGTTGTATAGACACCAAGCCCCAGTGATGAAAAAAAAAAAAGTCCTTCAGTGGGTAAATAGATAAATAACCTGTCACATATCCAGTTTAATATTATTCACTAAAAAGAAAATGTGTTGTATACAGACACACACATATACCTCTATTTTAATAAATAACCTATAGTTCATCCAGAGTGTGTGTGTCTGTGAATGTATTCTTAAAATCTTTTTGTAGCAATTTGTCGTTATTTATTTCATATTATAAAGAGCTCTAGGGGGGAGTCAGACAGTAGTGCAGTAGGTTAAGCGCACACGGTGCATACCTCAAGGACCGACATAAGGATACCGGTTCGAGCCCTCAGCTCCCCACCTGCAGGGGAGTCGCTTCACAGGCAGTGAAGCAGATCTGCAGGTGTCTGTCTTTCTCTCCCCCTCTCTGTCTTCCCCTCCTCTCTCCATTTCTCTCTGTCCTATCCAACAACAATGACAGTAATGAAAACAATAATAATAACTACAACAATGATAAAACAACCAGGGCAACAAAAGGGGGAAAAAAATAGCCTCCAGGAACAGTGGATTAGAAGAAGAAGAAGAGGAGGAGGAGGAGGAAGAGGAGGAAGGGGAGGAGGAGGAGGAGGAGAAAGAAGAAGGAGGAGGAGGAGGAGGAGGAGGAGGAGAAAGAGCTTGAGGGAGGCCAGGTAGTGGTGCACCCAGTTCAGTGCACATAGTACTATGCACAAGGACCCAAGGTCAGCTCTCGAGCCCCAGCTGCAGCAGGGACACTTCACAAGCTGTGATGATGTTGACTAGGGTGTAATTTAGGTATGTGTGAGCACCTCTGTTTTGTTGTAAACCTAATACTGCTATAAAAATTTTAACTCCGGGGCTGGGAGGTGGTGCACCTGGTTGAGCACATGTTACAATGCACAAGGACCCAGGTTTGAGTCCTCAGTCCCCACCTGCAGGGGGAAAGTTTCACAAGTGGTGAAGCAGGGCTGCAGGTGTCTGTCTCTCTTCCTCTCTATCCTCCCCCTTCCCTCTCAATTTCTGGCTGTCGCTATCCAATAAAAAAAATGAAGATAATTAAAAAACAAAAAAATTGTTTAAAAAAATGTTGAACTCTTGCAAAAATGATTGGTGACCTATCAATATTATTGATTTTTAAATTTTTTTAAAATTTATTTATTTATTTATTTTCCCTTTTGTTGCCCTTTTTATTCTTGTAGTTTTGTTATTGATGTCATCGTTGTTAGACAGGACGCTAGAAGAAGAAGACAGGACAGAGAGAAATGGAGAGAGAAAGGGAAGACAGAGAGGGGGAGAGAAAGACAGACACCTGCAGACCCGCTTCACCACCTGTGAAGCGACTCCCCTGCAGGTGGGGATCCAGAGGCTGGAACCGGAACCCTTACTCAGGTCCTTGCACTTTGCACCACATGTGCTACCGCCTGACTCCCTATTCATATTTTCCTACATTAGAAATTGTGAGACAGGGCCAGGCAGTAGCATACCAGGTTAAGTGCACATTGTACAAAGCATAAGCACCCATGCAAGAATCTCAGTTTGAGCCCCCAGCTCCCCACCCTTAGGGGGGTTGCTTCACGAGTGTTGAAGCTGGTCTGCAGGTGTTTTACCTGTGTCTTTCTCCCTCTCTATATTCTCCTACCCCCTCAATTTCTCTCTATCCTATCCAAAATATCAAAAATATTGGCTGCAAGAGCAGTGGATTCGTAGTACAGGCACCAAGCCCCAGTGATAACCCTAGAGGCAAAAAAAAAAGTGAGAAAAAGTCAACTCTATCAAATCATATGAAAATAACATTAACATGCTTATAAATATTTTAATAAAAATCTTTATATTTTATTTATTAAACTATTGTTAATGTAGTACCAAAAGTCTTGTGCATGGATGATGATGCCATGATTTTTTTTTTATTATTTAGCAAGAAAGTAAGACTCTTTTTTTTTGACTCTTTAAACTCATTCATGTGGTGTCAATAGATGTGCCCAGTGCCTTATACATAATTAAGCTTGTGATCTACCAAGTGAGTTATCTGTCAGTGAACCCCTCCAAAATGAAAAAAACTACTTTACAAAACAAATCAGTAAAAAGAGTAGTGATGTCCTAAATTCTCACAGATCCCTTTAATATCAGTCTTAGTACAAGAGCGATGAATTATCATACCCACCTGCATTTAATCTATTATCATATCACATAGTCTGTGGAAGACACCACTGTACAATCATGAAAAAAGTGAGAAATAAGCAGTCCTTTTCATCTTAGTATCATTACAAAAATGATTCTTTAGACTTATCTCCTGACACCATCTACATTTGAGAACTATGATACAAAGAAGCTAAATGGGGGAGAAAAGGAAAGAGAGGAGTTAAGGGATTATACCCACTAACTGAAAAGTCTCTTTCATCTTCCCTAAATGCTACCCCTTCCCCCGCCCCAAGCCCTTCTCCCAAAATGCACAGTAGGTAGGTACCCCTGGTGCTGGACCTCCAATTTATTTTCCAAAGACACCCTTTTACTCAAGTCATCGCCTTCTCTCTTTGGAGAGAGAAATAAAACATGCTGACTGGGCAAGAGTTAACTAGTTGATCCTTGTAGGCAACAGAAGAATGAATATATGTCCCCCTTCCTCCTCCCCTGACCCCAAGGTCACTACGACCATTTTAAGCCTGCAAGCGCCTGGCGCCCTCTTTTTTCTTTTGTCCTCATAGCGGGTGAGATAAAGAGAAGGAGAAAGTGGAGAGAGAGACCACAGCACCGCTCTGCCACTGGCGAAGCTTCTCCTTGGGGTCAAGCTCCAATGTCAGGCTTAAACCGGGTCCTGTCCAATGTAAAGAACGCGCTCCACACATACTGGCATTAGAAAACCCGAGGCTTTCTTAAAACTGCAAAGATTGGTTCAAGTGCGGGTTATCCAGACTGCCTGAGATGAGGTTGACTGGCCGCAGAGATCCTGACCCTCTCCTCAGAGTCATTTTCTGCAGATGTGGGTTCCCTCAGCCAACCCCTCTGCCTGGGGTCCACTTACCTTAAGGACCCAAGCCCACCTTACCAAGTACCCCCACTGGGGTTCAGATGCTCGCTCTGCACACCTGTGCGGCGGGACCCCTAAGAGATTGCCCCCCTCGCCCTGTGCAGGGTCAGTCAGTCCCTGTCCCCCGAAAATGCCCTCTAAAGCCGGCAGGTGCACCCCCCGGCCGACGCTGGCCAGTCCGCTTTCCCGCGCCCCTGAGTGACTGGGCTGCACCGCGGCTCTGGAAGCGGCCCCACCCCACCACCCCGGATTTGCTCTTTCCACCCTGGGGCGCCCAAAAGCGGTTCTGGGGTTTGGAAGCAAGACCCGGAGGGGAGCTTCCTCGGCGACTTGCAGCCCCGCGCCACCCATTCGAGGGTAGGCCACTCACCCCGCTGGGATAGGAGCGCAGGTGGAGACCAGGCGCCCCGGGCTGCTGAGGCGGCGGGAGCAGCGTCCCCTGCAGGAGAGCGGAGGGTGTCTCGAGCGCACCCCGCCCTCCACCTCGCTGCAGCCAGGCGCGCCCCGGGCTGTGTGGACGGGATGGGGGGTTGCAGGCAGGGTGGGGGTGGCGGGGTACCTCTGGCGAAAGAGCGGGCTGCCTCCCAGGAGCCTGCACAGCTCGTCCTTGAGGCTCCAGAAGTCGCCGTCCAAGTAGCGGTTGAGGGCCGAGTCCTGCAGCCCCAGGTCGGGAGCAGGGTCCATGGCGCGCGTGTTGCCGGCTGTCCTGAGAAGTGAGCTGACTGCGGACCCGCTCCCGCGCCTCCAGAGGCCCCGCTGGCCAGGCGCGGCTCCGCCCTCCTGCACCGCTCGACCCCGCCCCCATCCCCACCCCCAGACCAGCTCCATGAGTTTAGAACCAAGAGGTGGCAAAGGAGTCAGGGGTCCTCTGGCTCTTCTGGGGACCCTCAAACTCTGGGGCTTTAGCTTCCGCTGCACCTGTCCTCTGGTTAATGATCCCTGCGGTCTGTGGACCCATAAGAAGCATCAGAGCCATAAAAGAAAGTTGATCAGGAGGACGTGACACAGAATCTTGGCTGCTCAAAGCTTGAGTTTTACTCAGAGGGTCTCCTGTGGCAGCCTCTTTGTCTGGACCCCAAGGTCCCACACAGCCTGGTCCATGTTCCCGGGGCCAGCTCTGCTACAGCTCAGCTCAAACCCCTGGCATTTCCAAAACAGGTGTTACAGTGACCTGTGCCTCCAGTCACCACGTTCTAGAGTAAGAAAGAGATTTACAGACAGAACAAGGCAATGAACGTGAAACTTTGTCTCATCCTCAAGCCTCTCGCCTTTTTGATGATGTAGCACGTTGGGATTGAGTTTATCCCTTTATTTTTATTTATTTATTTATTTATTTTGCCTCCAGGGTTATCGCTAGGTCTCGGTGCCTGCACTACCAATCCACTGCTCCTGGCAGCCATTTTTTCCCATTTTTGTTGCCCTTGTTACCCTTGTTATTATTGTTGTTGTTGTTGGATAGGACAGAGAGAAATCGAGAGAGAAGGGAAAACAGAGAGGGAGAGAGAAAGACACCTGCAGACCTGCTTCACCACTTGTGAAGCGAATCTCCCCCCAAGTGCAGGTGGGGAGCTGGGTACTTGAACCTGGATCCTGACACTGGCCCTTGCACTTCGCACCATGTGCACTTAACCCACTGTGCTATTATCCCTTTATTCTAACATATCCACTGAACTACTAGCTGTTCCCTTCCAAAGACTCCTCTATTGTAGGAATCACTGTGGGACTGTGGTAGAGGCACTGAGACATCTTCTATTGTCACTAGGTTAGTAGACGCAGCTTGTGTCCGTTTCCTGTGCCTTGTGTAGTAAATTACCACAAGCCAAGTGGTTGAAGACTGCACCAATTTATTTTCCTACAATTTAAGAGATTAAAAGTTCAGTCTTAAGGGGCTAAACTCAAGGTGTTGGTAGAGCTAGAGTTCTTCTGGAGGCTGGAGAGAAAAATCTCTTTCCTCATCTCCTCTAGCTTTTAGGAGACATCTTTCTCTGTGTGTTTCTGTCTTTCCATCTAAAAAAAAAAAGTCAGCCAGAAGCCATGAAATCCCAGTGAAACAACAACAACAAAATCATATATATTACAGCAGTAATATCCCTTTTGTCACACAAGATAACATACAGGTTCTGGGGGGTAGATAGTACAGATCTTGGGGGGGGGGGGCAGACATTATTCACTCTACCACATCATCTGTGCAGTTGTAAGTAAGAATACCAATTAAAGGTAGTGAATAAGGGATTTGCTCTCTCACATGAGAAGACTTTCTTCTTCTTCTTCTTCTAGAGTTTGCCCTTCTTCCGTAGCCAGTCAACAGCGTCAGGTTGAGCCTGATGTAAAGTTTCGAGACCTCCTTTGAATCTGGAGAGGTGGCAGTCGTTGACTATGTGGGTCATAGTCTGTCTGTAGCCGCAGGGGCAGTTCGGGTCGCCTCTGGCTCCCCAGCGATGAGAAGACTGGAGGTTGGAAAGTCCCAAAGAGTGATTCTGTGATTGTGCCCCCAGGGACCTACATTTTCTTTCCATTTCTCTACTCTGCCACCCTTTCTCTGTGTTACATTTACCTTGGACATTCTGTCCCATATCATTTCACTCCAGATTCTGGTAGACAGAGAAGCTACCACTGTGTAGCCTCAGAAATTTTTAAAGGTTTCATCTGAAAGCAACAAATATAGCATCTACTCACAATCCAATGACCAAAGCAGTACATTTCTGATTATGGGAGAAGGGAAGTATCCTCCTGGGCCAACACCCAAAATAACCTGTGAGCAGTATTAGTTATCATTGAATCTGCCCCTTTGATAGCTAAGTATTGTCTCATTTTCCATCTCAGGCAAAGCATACTTTGTAAAGGAAACAGCCAATGCCCTGCACTATCACAGCATTAAGTAAGAAGCCCCTGGGAGGGGGTCCAGTGGTCTATATTTCAAGTCAAAATTAGCTCCTCTTGACACAAAGACCTGTAATCTGAACATATGAGTTACTAGGGTCATGACATGACTTGAGACTCTAGGTTCAATTTCTGGCACCACTTAGGGATACTATGGATAGTACTAAGGGGATTCTATGAATATGAATAGTGGTGCAGTACATTAGTGTGAGAATCAATCAACCTCCACCCCCTCCTCTAAAAATATAAAATAAAAAAATGGCCCAGATAGGCAGTTCAGTGGTATCAGGCCTTATGTAAGGCCCTGTCTACAATCTCTGGTGCCGCATGACAATTTTTAATGAATTACTGAAATACATACATATATATTATATATATATATATAATGCATGTTGTGTGTGTAGGTTACATTGCTATTTTGCAACTGCATGTAACTTGAGTGTAGAAAAAAATCTTTTTGTTATAAACAACTAAGACTTTATTATTTTTTTTTTGGAGAGTTAACCATCTGTAACCCCACCTATCCTGAACACAGTAGAATAATGTTGTAGAAATTTAAATATACATATATGTGCACATCCATATATATACATATACATATACATATACATATACATATACATATACATATACATATACATATACATATACATATACATGGACTGGTTTAAGGACTAAGAAAGACAGTGAGTCTCAGACAGAAGTTGAAAAACAAGATCAGTAGAGCAAACACAAGTAGAACCTGAACTGGAATTGGCGTATTGCACCAAAGTAAAAGACTCTGGGGTGGGGGGTGGGGGGCAGAATACAGATCCAAAAAGGATGACAGCGGACCTAGTGGGGGTTGTATTGCAATATGGAAAACTGGGAATGTTATGCGTGTACAAACTATTGTATTTACTGTTGAATGTAAAACATTAATTCCCCAGTAAAGAAATGTTAAAAAAGAAAGAAAGAAAGACAGTGAGGATGTTGCTAACCACAGCTAGATGGAGGAGGTTCCTGTTATGAAGTGGCAAAATTCTGATGAAACTGCTACCAATAGATGAACTCATCAATCCATTAAAAGGTGCTGAAAATAAAATGCTAGCCAGAAGTTACTAGCTGTGTTTGGATAAAATATTGTAAGAAAGAAATAAGCTTGGGGAAAAAAAAAAACTACCAGTTTGCAGCAGTGACAAAATGGACAGAACACAGGTTCTGATACTTGAAGAAATGGAAGTGGGAAAGGAGTGTGGGTGGTGGTGCACCTGGTTGAACATACACATTACAGTGTGTAAGGATCTGGGTTCGAGCTTCTGGTGCCCACCTGCAGGGGAGAAGCTTCAGGAGTGGTGAAGCACAGGCTACAGGTCTCTACCTCCCTCCCTCTATCTCCTTATTTCCTTCTTCCCATTTTTCTTCTATTTTATTTTATTTTATTTTATTTTATTTTATTTTATTTTTGCCTCCAGGATTATTGCTGGGACTCGGTGCCTGCACTACGAATCCACTGCTCCTGGAGGCCATTTTTTCAAATTTTGTTGCCCTTGTTGTTTATCATTATTGTTGTTATTATTGTTGTTGGATAAGACAGAGAGAAATGGAGAGAGGAGGGGATGACAGAGAGGAGGAGAGAAAGACACCTTGTGAAGTGACCCCCCCCCCCGCCCCCGCAGGTGGGGAGCCGGGGCTCAAACCCGGATCCTTGAGCCAGTCCTTGCGCTTTCCGCTATGTGCGCTTAACCCACTGTGCGACTGCCTGATCGCCAACTTCTTCGCTCTTAACTTCCCTCAGTTTCTATGCAAAAAAAAAAAAAAAAAGATAGAAGAGGAGAAAGAAAACAAAAACTTAAATTGGGGGCCCAAGTGGTTAAACACACATAGAACCATGAGCAGGGTCCCGGGTGGGGCGCCTGCTCCCATCTGTAGGAGGGATTCTTCATGAGCGGCCAATCAGGTCTGCAGGTGTTTGGTGTTTTTTTTTTTAATCTCCCCCCCCTCTTTCTCTCTCTCTCTCTCCCCCTCTCTATCTCCCCTGCCTTCTTAATTTCCTTCTGTCCTGCCAAAGAAATTACAAAAGGAAAAAAAAATGGCTGCAGGGAGCAGTGGGTTCTTAGTGCCAGCATCAAGCTATAGCAGTAATCCTGGAGGCAATAAAAAAGAAAAAGAAACAAAGAAAGAAATGGAAGAAATTATTTCCTAAACTCTCTCAGTAAAAGATAAAATTGAGATATGTTTGAACCACAAAGGTCAATTAAAAATCAGGATCAGAAACCAGGGCCAGGTGGTAAAATACCTGGTAGAGTATACATATTACAATGCACAAGGATGTGGGTTCAAGGTCCCTGTCACTACCTACAGGGGGGGAGGAAGCTTTCACAAGCAGTGAAGCAGGTCTTCAGGTATCTCCTTCTCTCTCAGTCCCTATCCCTTCCTTCTCAGTTTCTTTCTGTCCCTATCCAATAGTAAATAAATAGTTTAAAAATAATAAACATCAGGAACTTCTGGGTTGGCAAAATATCTCACTTGGAGAATGTACTGCTTTGCCATGTACACAACACAGGGCTGAACACAACCCCAATTTATTGAAGAAAGCTTTGATGCTGTTATTTCTCTCTCTCTCTCTCTCTCCTCTCTGCCTATCTGCCTCTCAGTCTCTACCTTTTAAAAAACCTAATTATGGAGGGGGGAGGGACACAGACCTTTGGTGGTGGGAATGGTGTTAATAATATACACTCCTATTATCTTACAGTCTCACAAATCACTATTTAATTACTATAAGAGGGGGAAAATGGATCAAATGTTTCAAACTTTTTGATGCATAGACCATAGCTCTCAGTATATGTTCCTTCAATCTATGCACTTAAGACTTCAAATTGGTAAACAGACTGAATTTTAACAGTGGGCTCAAATTGTTAACACATTTCTTTTTTTTTATTTATTCCCTTTTGTTGTCCTTGTTTTATTGTTGTAGTAGTTGTTGTTATTGATGTTGTTGTGTTAGATAGGACAGAGAGAAATGGAGAGAGGAGGAGAAGACAGAGAGGGGGAGAGAAAGATAGATACCTGCAGACCTGCTTCACCGCCTGTGAAGCGACTCCCCTGCAGATGGGGAGCCGGGGGCTCCAACCAGGATCCTTAAGCCAGTCCTTGCCCTTTGCACCACGTGCGATTAACCCGCTGGGCTACTGCCTGACTCCCGTTAATTCTTTTCTAATAATGACATGTTCTTTGAAATATTAAATCTCCTAAACGCTTAGACCAAGAAGAACAGAAGCAACCGGTGGTGTTACTTTCTAAGACACGGGTATATATAAATAATGTCAAAGGACATAAATTATGACGATGTCATGTATGATACTGCAAATCCTAACAAGGGGATTTTCAAAGTTAACCCAATTACCAAATAATTTGGTTATAGCAATAACTATCTATTGCCTTCTTAAACCCTAAGACAGCAGGAACCTTCCCCTTTCTCTATAATATAAAGCCCGTATGTCCCCCAGTCCTGGAACCTCTAAGGTGGGGCTCACTTTCCTGCATGCTTCTCTCAGTTCATACCAACTGATAGTGCATCTGCTGATCCCAGCCTAATCAATGCAATCAGTATCACCTCGACATGTTTCACTTTGGACTGTGTCCAGAGACGTCACACATAGAATGTCATCCTTTCAGCTTCATTACTCTGCTGAGACCTTTCCTAGCTCATAGGACTCCTTAATTCCATTTCAGATGGTGCACTTCTAGATATAGATCAGGGCCCATGAGATAGGGCTTTATGTACACATGTATCCATAAGTTAGGGGAAATATATACCTTAAAGCAAAAGCACATAATAGTTTGCAGTGAGTCAATAAATGCAGCAAGCAAGTTGAAAGACCTAAAAAAGGCACTATAAAGTACCTAATCAAATAGTTTCTACTTACACCTAGACATCCTCCTCACCTACTTCCTATTTCCCTCAATCACTCCAAAGATAACCTTGTCAGACAAAGTAAGGACCACAAAAGCTGAATAAGGGCAAAAGACTGGCATACTTTAATGATGACTCTTTAGTCACTGCCAGGCCACCCAATCACCTGGGGCCCTAGTCAGGGAGTCCTGGGATTCCCACATAGACATGATGGGCCTAGATCTCTAATAGGTCCCTCACCACTGTCACTGGTCATCTCCATCAGGAACAACCTAATGGACCCCTTTGTGGGCCCCTACATGGCCTTGCCCTCAATGTGGATCAACAATGGTAAGGAATGTCCCATTCTCTGAAGGGAGGTTGGATAACATACTCTACCTACCACACAAGGAATATGTGTCCTGAAATTAGTGCAGCCTGAAATGTTCCTAGCTGTGACCACAGTATACGAGCTCAGACCTACAGAGATGCAGAGGTTACATAGGCTCCTGTGCTGACTATGGGCCCTGGATTAAATTGATGGGGTTTACAGTTAACAATATTTATATACTTTTCCCAAATTTTGGAGCTACTCTATTCCTGATGCAGCTTTCTAGTGCTTTTTTCAACTATGACACCATCTCCCCAGACAATAACTTGGATCCACCTTCATACTAGATGTCAGACTCAGGCAAAAGCTAGTAAAGTCATGGGCCCCTTGGAATATACCGAAAATAGAACTACTAGATTTTTCCAAAACAGAGACCCCAAATCTTCATATGCAATATTCTTGCCTTTAGGCTCATGATTATACAACAATTTGTTCTGCTTTATATCTTAACTCTTTTTCAGCCACCAGGTTACAGATGCTACTGTGATGCCAACCTGACTTTCCTGGGCAGACGACACCACCAAATGTGTCCTGGAGCCCGGCTTCCCCAGGCCCCTGCCCCACTAGGGAAAGAGACAGGCTGGGAGTATGGATTGACCTGCCAATGCCCATGTTCAGCAGAGAAGCAATTATAGAAGCCAGACCTTCTACCTTCTGCATCCCATGATGATTCTTGGTCCATACTCCCAGAGGAATAAAGAATAGGAAAGCTATCAAGGGGCAGGGGAATGGGATACAGAGTTCTGATGGTGGGAATTGTACCTCTTTTATCCTATGGTCTTGTCAATATTTCTATTTTATAAATAACTTTTTAAAAATCTAAGTAATTTAAAATATCAGGAGCCCCTAACTTTATCTTTTTGCCCCTTATGGCAAAAATACAGAAATAAGCCTGCATCCCTATTAAATAGACTTCTAAATGGGAGCTGGAGTGATAGCTCACTGGGTAAAGGACATACGTTGGCATACATGACCCAGGTTTGAGCCCTAGCACCATATGGGAGTATCACAACACCAGCAGACACTTTAATGCTCTAGCTTTCTATTCAAATGAACAAGTCGGCTCTGGAGCAGTGAAACTGGGCATTAAAATGACATAAAATACCTAACCTTAAAGTGGGGTTTGTGGATGTCCTCCAAACTACTTCTCACTCCAGGGCCTGTGAACCAAGAAACTAAAGCTCCACTGATACCATTTCAGGATATTCCAGGATATTCACCTGCTGGCTGGCCAAGTCACCCCCCAAAATGACAGCCATCTCTCTGTACATACCTCCAAGGGACAGAGAACAATATGCCTCCCAGGTTCCCAGAGTGGAGAGAACCAAAAGTACTTGCTAGCAAGTCCTAGACGTGCTGACTTCTCTTGGGCCAGATTCATTAACCCTATCTGACAAGACACCAGAAGGCAGGCCTGGAGAGAAAAGCCGGACTCCAAGCAGTGTTCCTACACGTGGGCCTCAGAAAGGAAATGCAGGAGCCCAACAGGCAGTGGTCTCTGAGTAGACTGGGTTGATGACTGTGTCTAGGGACTGCCACACAGACCTAGACCCCCCAAAGCACACTTCACTGCTCCCTATGGTCTGTGTAAGAGAGGTGATCTCTCAGAACATTTGAGGAACATCCCTGTACATGGTGGCTTTTGGGATCTTGACATGGTCGTGTGCATCAGAAAGACAAACACTCTTGAAGTTCCTACTGCAGTGAGTGTCTGGCAGTGTGCAGTGGCTTGTCCAGGGCACACAGTTCCTAAGGCAGAAGCTCCAGAGCTCACAAGACTTCAAGTCCCACTTACATCACATGCTTGGACTGACCTCAGCAGGATGGCATACTTTCTGGTCTCTGGTTTTATGGAGGCCTGGGGCGCAAACATTATAAGCCTAGGCTCAAGACTGTGCTAAGGCACAAATGGTTCTCAGGAGATTACAAGGTGTTCTTGGGGTGGGGGCATGGAACAATACACACTATGGGAGTGCCCTGGAGCTTGTTGAGTCAGTGCCTTCTTTCCAAGTGAGTGCTCTGCAGGGCCTTTACTAGAGTAGGCTGGCTCTGTGCTGGGGGCTGAGGAGAGAACTGAAGAGATCTGAGAGAGTAGTTTGTAACATCTGCCCTACTCCCTAGTTCTTCCCAGCATGAGTATTCTGGGAATCCCAGTAAATGTAACAGTTCAGATTTATCTGACATTTGGCTCACCTACTCATGTAAAGTCCCTCCTGCCTGTTCCATGATTCAGTCTCTAGAAACCTGATAATTCTCAGCAACTCCATTGCCTCCCTGCTGGACACAATCTGATCCCCAGACACCTCTATGGTGGGCAGGGGAGCACTTTATGCTGTGGCTTCATGACTTGCACCTGCCAAAATGGTGTGAGACAGAGTTTGATTACTGACTCTCTGACTTCAAGAGCTAGACATGTGCCCAAAGATAAGAAAGGAGGAGCTTGCAGAAATCACAACTGTGCTGTTCTCAGGAATGCCCTTCTCAGTAGCCATACGTTTACTGTAAGCCCCCTGACAAGTGTGCCTTCTTTTCTCTGTAGCAGAAAATCTCCTTTCCTACTATACCTCTTCAGGCTTATGGGGCCTTTGTGGAACCACCAACAGTAGGTAGCTTGGCATCAAGGGCTTCCCAGAGTGACTCTCATGGACTTCATTCTTGTAAGCCATCTGTGAATATGCTGGTTTCTTATGTGGGTCCTTGCGCTTAGTACTATGTGTGCTTAACTGGGTGCTCCACTGCTGCCCCCCCTCAGAGAGGATTAGTTTATTTTCCCTCTTTTTTAATTTTTTTAATTTCTTTAGCTTCCATTAATTTCTGTTGCTCTCTCTCTCTATTTTTTTTCATTTTTTCTTTATTTATTGGATAGAGGCAGCCAGAAATCAAGAGGGAAGGGGGTGATAGAGAGGGAGAGAGACAGAGAGACACCTGCAGCCCTGCTTCACCACTCGCAAAGATTTCCCTATGCAGGTGGGGACCGGGAGCTCAAACCCTGGTCCTTGCGCATTGTAATACATGTCCTCAACCAGGTGCACCACCACCCAGCCCCTTACTGTCTCTTGAAAGACACCAATTTCTTACTCTGCCAGCATAACTGTGGATTCCCTCTCAGGGACAGACATTTCATTTTGATTACTGTACATTTTCTACTTCAGAATTTCCAATTTGGTCTTTCTTACACTTTCTATCTCTTTGTTGATATTTCCTAGATGATCAGCTATCATTATCATACCTTCTTTTCATGGCTTCCCTGAGTTTGGCTTGTTGTTGTTGTCGTTTTTTTTTTCTTTATTTTTCTGCCTCGAGTTCTTTAGACACATTTATAATTGCTACTTGGAAGTCTTTGTTTTCAAAGCCCAGTACCTGGGCCCCCTTAAAGCCAGCTAGTATTGCCTACTTAGAGCTTTCCTGCAGGTGGATCACACATTCCTATTTCTTTGAAGTCTCAATTTTTTTACATTTAAAGTTGTACATTTTGCACAATGGTTGTACAGAAATTCTGGATGCTGATCTCTTTTCTGAAACTTTTCACTGTAGTTAAGTCATTTCTTTATTATCTTGAGTGGACTCTTTCTAAAATCTATCTTCCGGTAAGTCTGCTGCACCTCCCTTTTTGTAAGTCTTGGCTTCCTAAGGGTCACTCTTGGGTTTGCATTAATCACTTACTGATCAAAGGCTTTGCTTAAGCCTCCTTAGCCAGTTAAATTTCCACACTCTATCTTTGGGGTTGTGTATATAATTGGGAAAGTGCTTTCATAGTTCAGAAGGTTCATGGATTTGTCCCATGTTCCCTCTCTTATTGTTCCATTTAGGTCACAAGTTTAAGGATGCAGACTACCAGACAACCAGACTTGAATGTGATTATATCTTTTAAATGTGGCTTCCTAGTATTTGCCTATGAGTCAAAGTTTATTCACATGTCTTGTAATATAAGTATTAGTATTGCATATTAGTATCTATGAAGTTATATTCTATATTTAACTACATATTATATTATTGCATTATTATTCATCTACTGTTTTGGTAAAGGTTATACTTACATCCCTGTAGCTTTTCCTTAAAACAAAAATTTATTAATGATTTATAAGACTATAATAAGGGTATAGTTCCACACCTCTCCCACCACCAAAGTTCTATGTCCCCAGCCCCAGTTGTCAGTCAAAGTTCAGGGCGCCAGTATGCCGGGCTAGCTTCACGGCGGGAGACAGACGACCAGGGACACATGGCTGAGTGGAGAAGCAGTATTTTTTTATTCACGAGCGAACAGTTCAAAAAACTAATCTAATCTAATCACAACCCAAATCTGTCCTGCCTCTCTTTCCTCCAGTGGAAGAATCAGGAACCCAGGAGTGTGTATGATAGGGGGTGGGGAGAAGCAAGAAGCACGGAAAGGCAAGGACTAAACCAAAATCTCCTGGAGGCAGGGGGAGTGAGATCAAACCAATGTAACAGAATGACCATGTAAATAGACCACAACGTCAATCAATGTAACAGAAGGGATCCCAGAAGCAGAACTAGAAGCATACCAACACCCACTGATAATCATTATAGTTCTCCAAACTATTAGGAACTGGCTGGCTATTTGTTTGTTTGTTTGTTTTTGCGAGTTCATATGTTTCAATTCTCTATTCTACTATGAGCAAAACCATTCAGTAGTTGTCTTTGACTTCCTTACTTATTTCACTAAGCATAATCATCTTCAGTTCCATCCATTTTGTCCCAAAGGACACAATATCATCTTTTTAATTGCCAACAAGTATGCCATTGAGTATATAGCCCATAGCTTCTTTGTCTAGTCATATCTTGATGGACATTTGGGTTGCATCCATAGTTTGAGCCTTGCCTTCTATTGGTCAATCATTCTGCAGTTTAGGAAATGTTTCCAAGTCTGCACCATGTCCTGATGTGACTGCTCCATAAGTGGTGCAGTTTTCCTGATTCCCAGGAATATATGTGATTTCAGCAAGGATTGTCATTTCTCTCACATTTCCTCAGTGATTTCTTAAATTCCTAACTAGTTTGCCCTCTTAATCATTCACCACCATTACCTACATTATTCTCAACAATGCCTTTGGGGTAAAAGCTTCTCCTTGCTCTACTCCAGAGAGGCTGTCAGTCAGTTAAGCAAAGTTGGGGGAACTGTTGGTCCTAGAAGGATGCCTCTCCCTCTAGGTGGAACTGAATGTCCATGCACAGGAGCCAGAGGCAAGGGAGCTGGCCCTTCTTCTCCCTGAGCAGCACCTCTAGCCAGTGAGCAGGTACTGAGTAATGAGAGGGCAGCACTCAGTACCCTTTACTTGACCTCCCAACACATGCCTACCCACAGAGTAAGCTTGGACAGAGGCCATTAACCTTCAGAATTCTCTGCCTGTGACAGTTGGTGCAGAGCATCAGAGTAGGAGAAAAGGTCCTTGGCACACCCACCTGGAATAGAAATTTAACAAGGTGCATCTGGGAAGGATGTGGGGTGTGTGAAATACACTCTTCTCCAAGCAAAACCGTAAGCCTAGAGTAGGAACTGAAGGAGAAGGAGCTGCCATCACTTTGTCCCTAGCTGCCTGGAATAGAGCCTCCACATCACAGAGCCAGGGGTGGGAGCAAGTCAGGGCAACATGCCCTAGATTTACAGTTCTTACCAAGAATTAGCCGATTTTTCTGAAACAAATACTTCTACATTTTCCTGGCTGCCCTTACAACAATTTCTAGAAGCTGTTATTTTTATTTATCTATTTATTTTTTAATTATTTTATTGCCACCAGGGCTATCTCTGGGGCTTAATGCCAGCACTATGAGCGTCAGCCTCTGGCAGCCTTTCTTTTTCTTTCCTTCCTTCTTCCTTCCTTCCTTTCTTTCTTTTTTTCTCTCTTTCTATTTCATTTGATAGGATAGATAGAAGTTGAGAGAGGAGGGGGAGACAGAGAGAAAGATAAACGTCTGCAGACTTGTTTTTCTGCTCATGAAGCATCCCTCCCTGATAGTGGGGAACAGGGACTCAAACCCAGGTCCTTGTGTAGTAATGCGTGCACTTAACTGAGAGCACCACCACCTTCCCCCCAGAAACTTTTTTTTTCATTTGTCTTGGGCCATGGAGATAGCATAATAGTTTGTACAATAGCTTTTCTTGACTTAAACTTATAATTCTCAGATTCAATTCCTAGCATGACCATAAGTATTTATTTATTTGAGATAAAATTTTAGTATTTTATTAGTGATGTAGCGGTGTCTTACAGTTATAAGATTTCAGTAGCAGGGGCTACAATAGAAGGAAGACCCCATGAAAAGCACCCAGATTCCCATGTATGAAGACCTGATCTCAAACCACTGGTCCCCACCTCCCACAGGGTGGAAGCTTCATGGTCTGTACAGCAGGGTGCAGGTGTCTCTCATTCTCTTCCCTCTTTCCCATCTCTCCCTCTTTATTCCTCCCTGTCTCTAACATTAAGAAAAAAGGGAGGAATGACCATTGGGAGTAATGGAGTCATGCAGGCACTGAACCTCATAGATAGCACTCAGAAAATAAAAAGATCTCAGGAGTATTTTCACACCCACCTACAGTCTGTAAAAGGCCATACCCTTCACCAAAGTTCTCCCTCACCCCCTTCCTACACCCCCCCCCACCCGCAACTACCTTCACTCTCACAAAGTTCAAGAAGCAGTTTGGTTACTATAATTGTTGTAAGTTCATCTATTTCAGTCATTTATAGTCCACATGGTAGTCAAACCATCAGGTAGTTATCCTCCACCTCTTTGCTTGTTCACTTGGTCTAATCACTTTCAGCTCAATCCATTTTGTTCTAAATGATATGAAATAATGAGAACCCAGGTACATACACATGTTAACATGTGCACTCTACTGGATGAGACACCACCACCCAGTCCCACCTATCACTTTAATATTACAAACAGAAACAGTTATACTGCTGTGTGTTAACATTTTACAATGAATAAGTCGCTCAATTTTTCTGTTGCAACCAATCTATGAGTTTAGCGATTTTCATTTTCTTTGTTTGAGGAAGCTGTTAGTCACAAAGACTAATTGAACCATGGTCACATATCCAGTAAGAAGCCAAAGTTCCCATAATTTGACTACAAGGAGATCTCCAGGGTAGACAGGGGAGAATTGTTGGGGGCATACCTTCTGCTTCCAATTGCACATTTGAATGGTAATAGCAGTTTTCCCTTCAAAGTTGTAGTGACAGTGTGTGGGCTTTCCATGATGCTGGGGAGTAAAGTCCCATTAGACTCCACTCTCTACCTCCAATACCAGTTTCAAGTCTACAAATTACTGACCTCTGCCCCTACTAGACATTTCCACTGCTGTCAATAAATTTAGGGCACCACCAACTCATTAATCTCCTAAGGACATGGAGACAAACACATTGTGTGGGAGGATCACTGGAATTTCCCCCTCAGAAATAAGAATATTGTCAGACTTGAGGAAAACTGGTCTTGAAGTGAGTGTAGCGTAGAATGTTCCCTGCTGTGACCATGGACTGTGAACACAGACTGACAGGGACTCAGAGGTTAGACAGACTCCTGCGCTAAATATGAATAGACATGGGCCCTGGGTCAAATTGATATGGTAAACAATTCATTGTATTTATATATTTTCTTCAAGTTTGAGAGCTACTCTCTCTGCGCTGATCCAACTTTCTAGTCCTATTCTGTCAACTCTGGCACCATCTTCCCAGACAACATTTTCAGTGTCTCTGCAGGTTAGCTATCAAGCTCCAGCAAAAAATACCACAGCCGGCAATGGGCTTGTTCAGGGTGGTATGGCCGTAGATGACAAGTCATCTATATCAGGAACAACAAAACAGACCTTTGTGGATCCCCATAGGACCTTGCCCTCAACTTGGACCAATACCAGTAGAGAATGTTTCATCCTCTGAAGGGAGGCTGGACAACATACTCTATGTTCCACCTGAGGAAGATAGGTCCTGATATTGGGGCAGCTTGGAACATTCCTACTCATACCACAGAAAGTGAACTCAGATCTACAGGGATGCAGAGGTCACATAGGCTCCTAAGCTGAATATGGGGCCCAGATTAGATCAAATCAATGGGGGTTATGGTCAACAATATTTATACACATTTCCCATATTTGGGAGCTACTCTCTTCCCTGATCCAGCTTTCTGGTCCTTTTTCCAGCCATGACATCATCTCACAAGACAATAACTAGAATCTACCGGCCTATCAGATTACAGGCTCAGGGGAAAAAAAAAACTAGTATAGCCACAGGCCCTTCGGAATATAACTAAAATATGCCTACTAGCTACCTACAAAATGAAGACCCGCCCCCTTTCCAACTCTTCATCTGCACTACTCCAGCCTGTAGGTTCATGATTAGTTAACAACTTGTTTGGCTTTATATGTTAACTCTCTTTTCAGCCACCAGGTTCCAGATGCTACCAGGATGTCAACCAGACTTCCCTGGACAGACGATCTCACCAATGTGTCCTGGAGCTCCAATTCCCCAGAATCCCACCCCACTAGGGAAAGAGAGAGGCAGGCTGGGAGTATGGATCGACTTGTCAACACGCATGTTCAGGGGGGAAGCAATTATAGAAACCGGGCCTTCCACCTTCTGTATCCCACAATGACCTTGGGTCCATACTCCCAGAGGGTTAAAGAATAGGAAAGCTATCAGGGGAGGGGATGGGATACAGAGTTCTGGTGGTGGGAATTGTGTGGAGTTGTACCCCTCTTATCCTATGGTTTTGTCAGTGTTTCCTTTTAATAAATAAATTTTTAAAAAATTACAACAGTCATGGGCCCCTAAGAATATACCATAATGGAATTCCTATCTTCTATCCATTCTAAGATCCATATTTCCATCTGCTCTATTTCTACTTTATGGTTCCTGTTTATTAAACAATTTGTCCTACTTACCTTACTGCATTTCCGCCACCAGGTTTCAGATCCTACTATGATTTCATCCTGAACTACCTGGGGCAGATAACCTCACCAATGTGTCCAAGAACCCCACCTCTCCAGAGTCCTACCCCACTAGGGAAAAATAGAATCAGTCTGGGGGTATAGATAAACCTGCCAACATCCATGTCCAGTGAAGAAGCAATTACAGAAGCCAGACCTTCTACCTTTTGCACCCCAAAAAGAGTTTAGGTCTATACTCCCAGGAAAGTAGATGTTAGGGGAAGATGACCAGAGGACTCTTAACTCCAATTCCATGAGGACCTGGAGAGAGAAGAGGAGAAAAATACAGAAGGACACTCAGAAGTACTAGGTGTGACTTACGAACCTGAAATGGAATTGGAGTATTACACCAAAGTAAAAGACTCTGGGGTGGGTAGGTGGGTGGGGAGAATACAGGTCCATGAAAAATGATGAATGAAATAGTGGGGGTTGTATTGTTAAATGGGAATCTGGGGAATGTTAGGCATGTAAAAAAAAAAAAAAAAAGTAGAAACGCAAAGCAGAAATTGACTGAGTTTGGAGTATGGCACCAAAGTAAGAAAGCAGAAGTGCACTAGAGTTTGCAGTGAGTACCCTCCCTAACACTTCCTCTCCACTTTTGCAAGCTTTGGGTCCATGATTGCTCAACAATTTGTTTGGCTTTGTATGTTAACTCTCTTTTCAGTCACCAGGTTCCAGGTGTCATCAGGATGCCGGCCAGACTTCCCTGGACTGAAGACCCCACCAATGTGTCCTGGAGCTCAGCTTCCCCAGAGGCACACCCTACTAGGGAAAGAGAGAGGCAGACTGGGAGTATGGACCGACCAGTCAACGCCCATGTTCAGCAGGGAAGCAATTACAGAAGCCAGACCTTCTACCTTCTGCAACCCACAATGACCCTGGGTCCATGCTCCCAGAGGGATAGAGAATGGGAAAGCTATTGGGGAGGGGGTGGGATATGGAGATTGGGCGGTGGGAATTGTGTGGAGTTGTACCCCTCCTACCCTACCTATGGTTTTGTTAATTAATCCTTTCTTAAAAAAAAAATTAAAAAAAAATAAATAAAATAAAAAAAAAAAGAATTGTACCATTGACCTGAAAACCTTGAATGAACACATTTACCAAGTGCCACCTGCCAGGCTGCAGGACCAAGTTCCAAAGTGGCTAACACTTGGTTATCAAAAAAAAAAAAAAGAATAAGAAGTACTAGGTGTGACTTAGAAAGAAAGCTAAAGCAAGACCACAGGAAAAATGGGCAAATCTATATTAAAATACAGATAGATAATCATAGAAATAATAGTAAACCCACATCTGTCATCTTGGGAAAACTACTGTCGTTTCCAAGGAGGGATGGGGACATTGAACTTTGGTGATGGGAAAGGTGTGGAATTATACCCCTATTACCTTATAATTTTGTAAATCAATATTAAATCACTAATAAAAAATTTAAAAAAGAATATTGTCAGTGACTTCTATTAGTATAATAAAAAACATAAGTCATGGAGCTCTGGGGGCGGGCATTATGTGGAAATGTACCCCTCTTATCCTACAGTCTTGTTAATATTTCCATTTTATAAATTAAAGAAAAGTCATTAAGTGAATAAAGAAATTAATTCTAGAAATGTCTCAGTGTCTAATCACTACCAACACTGTATTGTTGATATTACTCATAGATAAACCACAGGGATTTGATCAGCTGTCATTGTTGCTTTCTTAAGGGACAATGTAGAAAAAAACACCCAGAAGACAAGAAGATACCTTGTTCCATCAATAGACTAGAGAAGAAGGAAACCTACAGCATCAGGTGTATTAGAACAATCGTTTAGGGGCTGGGAAGAGAGTTCATCTGGATGGTGTGCCACTTTGCCATGTGCATGACCCAGGTTCAAGACTGGCTGTGGTCTCTCTCTCTCTCCCTCTCTCTCTCTCTCTCTCTCTCTCTCTCTCTCTCTCTCTGTCTTTTCAAGAGAAAGAAGGAAGAGAGAATGAGAGAGAGAGAGAGAAAAGAAAAATCTTTCAGAAAACAGAGTAGACCAGAGGCTGAGTGGTGGCACACCTGGTTGAGTGCACATGTTACAATGTGCAAGGTCACGGGTTTGAGCCCCCAGTCCCTACCAGCAGGGGGAAAGCTTTGCGAGTGGTAAAGCAGGGCTGCAAGTATCTCTCCCTCTTTGTACCCCCTACCCTCTTGATTTCTGGCTGTCTCTATCCAATAAATAAATAAATTTTTTAAAATGAAATTTAAAAAAGAGTAGACCTAAGTGTAACTTTCATGGGTTCCTCTGACCAAAACACTGTTTCCTCCTCATTTTCTATCACAGTCCACCACACCTTCAAGGCCCCATTCAAGCCCCCACCCCATGAGGAGTTGACACCCACCCCACCTACCTGCACTCTGAACTCCTAGCAGATACTGTTTTGAATACTCACTTAGGAAATATTATATACCTGCCACCTTTAAACAGTTTTATTTTTTTTAATTTTTAAAACATTTGTGTTAGTGATCAGACCATGGTTTAAAGATTACAAAATTACAGGGGATTTGTTCCACACCACACACATTCAATGGAGTCCTCCCAGGAAGCACTGCCAGTTTAATTTTTGACAACAAAGTAGTCGAGCTCATGTAACTGTGAACAGCTGGGTTCTGTGTCCTAAATAAAAGGAGGGCAGTGCCAGCCTAAATGAAATCTGGTCAGCAGAGTCTGTGCTTTATTACACATGGGCCCTCTTTTGCCTGTTGGTGCCGTTCTTGCTACTGAATTCTTTGGGACTGATTTCTTGTGCTTTCTCTAGCTCGATTCTCTCTCTCTCTCTCTTTCTCTGTCTCTCTCTCTCTCTCTCTCCCCTCCTGGTTCTCTCTGGAGGCTCTCCACATTCCATGTGCTCACACCTGACCCTCTAGGGTGGCAGCAGACTCTCTGGAATCCAAGAAGTGAGTGAGGGAGGGACACACATACATTCTTCTGGTTCAAAGCCTTGGAACTTTGTTCCCTAAACAGGGAAGCTTCGACACCATTCAGATTTAGAAGTTCAAAGGATATTGCTTGAAAAATATATATATACCTGAAAGCAGAAGTACACAAGAGCATGCAGGGAATACCCCCCAACACCTCATCTGCACTATTCCAGTCTTTAGGTCCATGATTGTTCAACAATTTGTTTGGCTTTGTATGTTAACTCTCTTTTCAGCCACCAGGTTCTGGATGCCAGCAAGATGCTGACCAGACTTCCCTGGACAGACGACCCCATCAATGTGTACTGGAGCTCCACTTCCTCAGAGCCCCACCCTACTAGGGAAAGAGAGAGGCAAACTGGGAGTATGGATCAAACAGACAACGCCATGTTCAGCGGGAAAGCAATTACAGAAGCCAGACCTTCCACCCTCTGCAACCCACAAAGACCCTGGATCTCCCAGAGAGATAGAGAATGGGAAGGCTATCAGGGGAGGGGATGGGATATGGAGATCGGGTTATGGGAATTGTGCGGAATTGTATCCCTCTCATTCTATGGTTTTGTTAATGTCTCCTTTCTTAAATAAAAATAATAATAATAATAATAATAAATAATATGATTATCTTGAGAAAAAAAAGATAACACTTGAGTGGGTTTGAGCCCTTCTCGAATGCTCTCTAGCTGTACTAATAGGGAGCTGGGGGTTGAGGAGGATAGAGGATATCCTCCACAAAGTTTTCTATTTCTTTATGTTCACCTCCCAGACAAAAATCACTTCACTTCTCAAGAATAGGATCTGTTTAGTTAGACAAGGATGAAATTAAGTGCAGGTTCAACAGCACCTGGTACGTAACTGATGCTCCCTGGTACGTGACATTCCCTCACTCATGACTGACTGGGCTGCCCTCTGGAACATTTTGGGACTTTGAGTTTGTAGGATCAAAAATGTGTTTGCTCCTGAGGTGGCTGGTGGAGCTGAGCAGTTGTCTAAAGGCCTCAGATTAATACACTTTGAGCAATAAGCCCAACAAACAAGCTGCTTGTGTAGATCCAAACTGGCCAGCACCCCAGAAGGAGTTATAGACTCAGAGCATGAACATTTCCAAAAATTGCTGCATTTTTTTTAACTATTTAATTTTAAAACTCCAAGGGAGAGGGGCTGGGGGTATAGCTCAAATGATAGAGTACAGGACTTGATGTATGACGCTCCTGGTATGATCCCCAGAACCAAATGCCCCAGAATAGGGTTCTGGCTTCTCTCTCTCCTTTAATTTTTTAAAAATTATCTTTATTTATCTGATAGAGACAGCCAGAAATCAAGACTGGAGAGGGAGACAGAGAGGAAGAGAGACAGAGAGACACCAGCAACATTGCTTCACTACTCACAAAGCTTTCTGACTACAGGTAGGGACTAGGGGCTTGAACCAGGGTCCTTGCTCATTGTAACATGTGTGCTTAACCAGGTACGTCACTGCCCAGACCCTCCTTCCTCTCTCTCTCCCTCTCTCTCTCCCCCTCTCATTCTCCCTCTCTTTCTCATGTGAAACACTATCACTTATGAAAAAAAAAGAAAAACATTCGATCACATATGAAATAAAGAAACACACACACACACACACACACACACACACACACACATAACAGAAAAAAATAAAGAAAAAAGCTCCAAGATGGTGTGTCAACCACAAAACCTCTCTAAAAGGAAAGTAATGTCATGAGTAGCTCTTCACACTGCCCAGTGGTCCTTGAAACAGACTGGAGAGGTAGGAAAGGAAATTACTGAAGACCAAAGGGCAGAGAATGTAAGGCAGAGTCTTTTCCAACATACACTTGGGCACAAAGCACCAACACATCACCTTTTTTCTCCCAAGACATCCAGAACCCTTCAAAAAAATGTCTCTTCATTTGGGGGGCTTGATTCTTGACAGATGTTGAAAGGTTTCTTGCTGGCATTATGTAATCTACCCAAAGACTTGTCTGTCCTGACTTCAGTCACGACTCAGAGTCTTCAGTGAGTCCAGGGTCCCCACAGCCTTTCAGATCAGTGAGGTCAAGTCCCAAAATCTCCAAGGCCATATTAAGTCATCTTTCATCTGTCACAAGTCATCTACCAATCAAAGACAAAGTGCCCACCAGCGATTTTTTTTTTAATTTATTGTAGTCACTAAACCAAAACTGGCATAGGTTTTGCTCAGGGTTACTGATGAATCACAGTCTCTCTTCCACAGAACGTTGGGATCGATCTAGAACCAAAATTTCACAGCTTCCGCATTTGGGATCTTTCTTTGGAGCAAGCATGGTGGGGAGATGTGCCCTACAGCCAGAGCCAGCTTGTACCAGGCCTGCCTGTCTCCTGAGCCAGGGGCCTCAAATGCCCTGGGGTTCCACAGACACTCTGCTCTTCAGTCAGATGAGGTTTCTTCCTTCCATACACAGACTTAATGATTTGAATTCAGATATTTAAGCAGAGCAGAAGAGGCAAGTCTCTCAGAAGTGAAAGCTGATGAATGTTTGTCACCAGATTTCTAGCCAACTGGATCTGTTTTTGAATCAGATACCCCAGGCAGGAATGTCACATGACAAATCTGCCTCCCTCCCATTGTGCCTTCCCACAGAAAAGATTGATTATGCAAAGGATTTTTATGTTCAACCCCCAGCACCAGCCTAAGCTGGAGTTTAGCAGTGTCGTGGTCTCTCTCTTTTCTCTCTATATCTTTCTCTCATTAAATAAAATGATAAAAATAAAAATAGAAGGCCAGGCAGTGATGCACCTGGTTAAGTACACACATTACAGTGCACAAGGACCAGATTTCGAGTCCCCACCTGCAGGGGGAAAGCTTCATTAGTGGTGAAGCAGGGCTGTAGGTGCCTCTCTGTCTCTTTCCTTCTCTATCTCCCCCTCCTCTCTCAATTTTTCTCTGTTTATACCTAATAACAAGTAAATAGAATAAAAATATTTCAAATAGATAATAATAAAAAAAAACTCTGGGGGCTGGGAGGTGGCATACTGGTTAAGCACACACATATGACCAAGGTCAGGGACCCAAGTTTGAGCCCTCACTCCCCCCTGCAAGGGGTGTGAATCATGAATGGTGAAGCAGGTCTGCAGGTGCCTATCTTTCTCTCTCCCTCTGTATATCCTCCTCCTCTCTCAATTTTTCTCTGTCCTAATAAAAAATTAGAAAAGAAAAAATAAGAGGGATAAATGGCCACTGGGAGCAGTGGATTTGTACAGCCCCAGCAATAACCCTGGTGGCAATTAAGATAAAAAATAAACAAACAAAAAGTTTTTTTAATAAAAAAAAACTCTTAAGCCAGAGTCCCCTTTCCTAGGTAGGAGGCAAACCCCCATTCACACTGTTCCTTTTATTGGAAAAATCACATGTGCAGTAAATCCTCCTCCTTGGTTTAGCTTCTGTTTCAAGAAAGCAATGTTTATCACTAGAACTTTTGTTTCACAAGCATTTTTCCCCATAGCATAAACTTCCCTCTCTCCCTTTGGCTAAAGAATAACACTTTCCAATTTAAAAAGTTCTTTCAGCAGACTCCTATCACAAGGAGAAAGGAAATTATACCCCTATGTTAACAACAGTCCTATAATCCATTGTTTCCCTCAGTAAAAAAAAAAAAAAAAAAAGCCTGAGGATGAGGGGAGGGGGAGAAAGTTTATATCAAGTCCAAGGCAAATTTTTATGAAAATTCTTGCATTTAGATGCAGGATATGGCCCAGAGGCTCAAACTTGTAATGTGTGCCTTCAACCCTACTCCAGGCACCTTTTCCGTCTTTGAAACAATGAAGCAGAAGCTCAACCCAATGCAGACCAGGAAAGAGCCTGATAACTTGGCTTCACAATGTGATTCCTGTGCCAAGGCTCCTATTAGCTCCCCATCTCCACCTCTCTCTCTTCCTTTTTTTTTTCCTCCTTAGAGACAGAGTGTTAGAAATGTGAGAAACAAAATGAGATATATACACAAGTCAGGTCAGGAGACAATGGAAAGCTTTAGTCAAAGCTGGGAGGGCTTTTATAGGGTCTTGGTTCAGGACTACTCTGGGCATCATGGGAAGACTGGTGGTCTTGAGGAAGTCTCTCGGATGTGTGTCTTATGTAGGCAGGAGCAAGAGAAACTTTTCCTGTAGAGTGAGGGGTCTGCCTGGACTTGCTCATGTCTTTCTCAGACTGCTACGAAAGATAAGTTCTTTCTGTGTGGATGGAGGGTCCAGGCCTCGGCATATTTCCTCCATTCCAGACTCTAAAAGAGGATAAGAGGGAGGTGGGATGATGAGGTCATATGTGGGTACTTCCTGCTGAATAGAGGCATCATGAGTTTTGTGAGTCTGGAGAAGAATCATAGCTTTGACCTGGCCCTTGAAGGAGGCTTGGGAGTTCACATAATACAGTCAGGAACCTCTGGATGAGGCACAGGGAAAGGTGAAAGACGCATGGGAAAGGTGACAAAGTAAGGATGAGGCTTATGAGGAGGCTAAGAATAGGATTAGAGCCAATAAGAATAAGAGACCTGGATGAGAGGAACATAGGGTGTATATTTAGTTATAAATGCTCTCAAAACACTAGGACTTTTGACAAATTTTGACTAAACTATTAACATGAAGGTAGGCTCAAGAAATATCTGGAAGAATGGCATTAGAGTGGAGAATGGAGTTTGAGAACTGGATTAATGCAGAGAGAGTGCCATGTTAAAATTATATATATATATCATGAACTGTATACCACATCAGTCTGACCTGGGGCCCATGTCTATTCATGTCTAGCACAGGAGCCTTCAAGTCCCTGTCAGTCTGAGCTCACAGTACATGATCACAACTGGGAAAATTCTAGGCTGCACTCATTTCAGGACCAGTCTTCTTCAAGTGGCAGAGAAAGCTGACCCAGCTTCTCTTCAAAAAGGGAGTGAGGCAGTCCTTATCATTGACCCTTTATAATGGGGGCAAGGTCTTAGAGAGGCCCACAGAAGGGCTTCTGCTGACATTCTTGATGGAAGTGACCAGTGATTGTGTATAGAGAGATCTACTAGAGGTCTAGGCCCACCATATCTACAGGGGAATTTCAAAATTCCATGACTAGGACCCCAGGTGATGAAGTAGCCTGGCACTGGCCAAAATAGCCATTCTCTAGGTGAACCCGACTCTTGTCACCATCCAGTCTTTGTAACCCATCTTCTACTAATAAGCTTAAATCTTCTGCAGGTTGCCAAAGCCTGAAAGGTCATTTATTACACAATAACCAAATAACCATGATATATGTTTGCTGGACTTAAATTTAAGCCAGTATATTTGCAAAGTCCAGCCTTGAGTTAAGAAAGAAAAAAATGTATGTTTTCAGAGGGGTCTAAGTTAACCTCAAGGTTTTTAGCACTAGCTTGTTTGGTAGTTACAATAAAGGGTATCTTAGGAACAATTGCCCTTTTCCTGGGGGTACATTTGCCAGAATATTTTTTAGGTCAAGGTATATACTGAAGGTTAAGATCTTGTCAGAGATTAAAACTGAAATAGTGAATTTTATTTACTACTTGACATCTAGCTAGTTGAATAACTAGAGAGTAGGATGAAAGAGGTAAGGGTAGAATAGAAGGTAGCTAAGTCTGAGTAATAACTACATAGGCACATTAGGCTGCCAGGTCTGAGTCTAGTTAGAGAATCACTACAATATTCTCAAAGAACAGAACTGCCCATAGCTAACAGAAACAAAGATAGTAACCTAACCCTAAAAAAATTTTTGAAAGCACACAAGCCAACATTAGACTGGAAGATTAATTAGTCTCTTATGTTATGAAAGATGTCACTGTGCAAAAGGTGGAAGATTGACTTCTCAGGAGACATCAGAAGCAGCACATGGCTTGGCATGGCAGCACAAAGAGCAGTCATTCAGTTGTGACCAATCAAGAGATACAAGTACAGTCCAAGAAATACCAGGGCCAGGAGAAATAGGAACTTTAAGAGGGGTACAGGTTCCTTATAGTATTGTAAAGAGTTTAAATGATAACAGTTACCTAGCGCTATAACAAAGTTAGGAACTAATTTACACATGGCAACCCAATGGCTAGAATTGACAGCATTTTTATAGCTTTACTTTTTATTTTTATTACCTTTATTTATTGGGTAGAGACAATCAGAAATTGAGAAGGTAGGAGAGATAGTGAGGGAGAGAGGCAGACAGAGACCTCCAACACTGCTTCACCATTTGCAAAGCTTTCCCTCTGCAGGTGGGGAGCAGGGGCTTAAACCAGGGCCCTTGCACATTGCAATGTGTGCACTCAACTAAGTACACCACTGCCCAGCCCTGAATTGACAACATATTTTGATTCCAATATGCTTTATACAATTTTAGAATATCCTTACTAATATACAGGTATGTCAATAACTTCTGAACAACACTTAAGACACTGACAGTAAAATGATTATGATCTCTTAAGTATGGTAATTTTAACATGCTTAAACAACTTAAGCTTAATATCAAAACACAATCTATATACATATTTCAAATATCAAATATTTAGACTAAATGATTTATACCAGGTCAATTAGGAATAACACATTATTTTTCCAGAGGAGAACTAGAAGTTGGTCAGACATGACATAACATTAACTGAAAACTTCTTGAAATGGATAATTTACTGCTAGAACTCTCTTTTTTTTTAAAGAAAATATTTTTTAATATTTATTTATTTTCCCTTTGTTCCCCTTGTTGTTTTATTGTTGTAGTTATTGTTGTTGTTAGGACAGAGAGAAATGGAGAGAGGAGGGGAAGACAGAGAGGGGGAGAGAAAGATAGACACCTGCAGACCTGCTTCACCCCTGCTGGTGGGGAGCCGGGGGCTCAAACCAGGATCCTTATGCCTGCCCTTGCGCTTTGCGGCACCTGCACTTAACCCACTGCGCTACCGCCTGGCTCCCTGTTAAAACTCTCTTAAAAATCCACTTTACCATAGACAGAAAAACAATATCAGAAGGAAAAACACAAAGCAGAACTGGTGTATTGCACCAAAGTAAATGACTCTGGAGAGGGAGGAGGGTTCAAGTCCTGGCACATGATGGCAGGAGGACCTAGTTGGGGTTGTATTGCTATGTAGAAATGTTATGCAAGTACAAACTATTGTATTTTGCTGTTGACTGTAAACCATTAATCCCCCAATTTACTTCACTCATTTATGTTCTTTTTTTTTTATTTAAGAAAGGATTAATTAACAAAACTATAGGGTAGGAGGGGTACAACTCCACACAATTCCCACCGCCCAATCTCCATATCCCACCCCCTCCCCAGTAGCTTTCCCATTCTCTATCCCTCTGGGAGCATGGACCCAGGGTCATTGTGGGTTGCAGAAGATAGAAGGTCTGGCTCCTGTAATTGCTTCCCCGCTGAACATGGACATTGACTGGTCGGTCCATACTCCCAGTCTGCCTCTCTCTTTCCCTAGTAGGGTGGGTCTCTGGGGAAGCTGAGCTCCAGGACACATTGGTGGGGTCTTCAGTCCAGGGAAGCCTGGCTAGCATCCTGATGGCATCTGGAACCTGGTGACTGAAAAGAGAGTTAACAGACGAAGCCAAACAAATTGTTGAGCAATCATGGACCCAAAGCTTGGAATAGTGGAGAGGAAGTGTTGGGGAGGTACTCACTGCAAACTCTAGTGCACTTCTGCTTTCTTACTTTGGTGCCATACTCCAAACTCAGTCAATTTCTGCTTTGCGTTTCTACTTCTTTTTTTTTTTTTTTACATGCATAACATTCCCCAGATTCCCATTTAACAATACAACCCCCACTATGTCATTCATCATCTTTCATGGACCTGTATTCTCCCCAGCCACCCACCCACACCAGAGTCTTTTACTTTGGTGTAATACGCCAATTCCATTTCAGGTTCGACTTGTGTTTTCTTTTCTAATCTTGTTTTTCAACTTCGGCCTGAGAGTGAGATCATCCCATATTCATCCTTCTGTTTCTGACTTATTTCACTCAACATGATTTTTTCAAGGTCCATCCAAGATCGGCTGAAAATGGTGAAGTCACCATTTTTTACAGCTGAGTAGTATTCCATTGTGTATATATACCACAACTTTATGTTCTTTAACAATTCAATTCGCCCATTCACATTCTTGCTCTATTCAGCTGTGTTCGGTCTCCCTCATGGAGCTAGCACCCATTTCAGTTCTTTATTGTCTTTCTGTTACATGTTTGCTTATTGTCCTTTCTGTTACATGCTATACCAATTCACTTACTCAAACTTTCTGTTACACACTTTGTACATTTTTCTCTTCATTCGATAATTCTCTTTCAAACTTACTGTATTCTATCTCTCCCATTTATTTTCTTACATTCTTTGCCTTCTTCTTTTTTTATTTCTTTATTGGGGAATTAATGTTTTACATTCAACAGTAAATACAATAGTTTGTACATGCACAACATTCCCCAGTTTCCCATAGAACAATACAACCTCTGAATCCTTCATGGACCTGTATTCTCCCCACCCACCCACCCCAGAGTCTTTTACTTTGGTGCGATTCTTTTTCTTCTTGAACCACAAACACCATGACTAAATCAGATTCTCCAGCAGATTGTATGTAAAGATACATTTAAAAAATTGTTGAGGGGCCGGGTGGTGGCACACATGGTTGAGCGCACATGTTACAACATGCAAGGACCTGGGTTCGAGCCCCAAGTCCCCACCTGCAAAGGGGAAGCTTCGTAAGTGGTGAAGCAGTACTGCTGGTGTCTCTCTGTCTTTCTTCCTCTCTATCTCCCCCTTCCCTCTTGATTTCTGTCTCTATCCAATAAATAAATAAAGATAATAAAAATATTAAGAACACTTCTTTTGAGTTAAATTACAAGGCAGTAGTTTAATCTCTCAAGAAGCTTTAGAGTAAATCTGATAGCTGTTAAATGTTTAAAAAAAAAGAGTAAATCTGATAGTTGTTTAAATGTTTTTAAAAAATAACCCTTTAATTTTATGCCACTTTTTTCCTTTATATTCATGAAACTATCATGTATGAACGCATCATTGTCAGAGGGAAGTTCAGGTGGCAGGGGTGGAAACTATAAAATGAGAGGATCAGAAGGAATTAAAGGAGGAGGCAGAAAAGGAGGTGGTGGAGGAGGAAGTGGGAGGGTTGGGAAGGAGTGTCTGCTGTAGCACAGGAGGCTTTTGAAAGTCTGGAACTACAGGCACAATGGGGTGAAGGATGCTCCCAGTTGGCAGGGAAGAGGGTAGAGCAGTGGCGGTGTGGAGAGAACATCTGACTTCCACAATTCTCACAAACGGGCAAGGGAACTGGGGGGGGGGGGGGGGGGCCTCCACTGTGGTGGCACAGTAGTGGAGGTGAGAGAAGGGCTGAAGTCTCAGAGAATCCTCCTGAGCAGCTGCAAGTTGCAAAGCCCACAGTGGGAGATAATGGGCATTAGGACCCAGAGGAGGAGTATAAGCAGTTTCAGAAGTGAAGCAGGTAGTTTGGATCTTGAGTTTGGTGACCTTTGGGAGCTTGTCGTGAAAGGAAGGGTTGTATTGGTCTGAGAGCCAGAGGATAAAGATTCTAGGTGTGAAGGTGTGAAATCCATGAAACAAAGGAAAAGATAAATAAAGGAAAGGCCACTAGGAGTGGTGGATTTTGAATGCAGGCACAGTGCCCTCACTGAGCCCCAGCACTAACCTTGGAGATAAAATAAAATAATAAAATAAAATAAAAACCTTGCAGTCCTCCATCCAATTCCAGAATGATTTACAGGAATACTCCTAGAATAGGAAGGCTCTAACTTGCCAATAGGTGCCCTCTGCCCTGTCCCAGTCATGACCTTCCTCTCCGAAACCTTGACACAGAAGCTGAACCCTGGCCCAGGGAAGAGCCCTTCACTTGCAACTTGGTTTCCCACTGTGCCGGCCCCACTGCTCCTGTGAAGGTTCACATTAGCTTCCCCTTTCTCCATCAATATGAGGGTTAGCCTTATTCTGGAAAAGTCAGACTGAGGACAGTACAAGAGACACAGAGGAAGCCAGAGCAGCTTGCAGCCCCGCTGGGTGTAGAGGTGGTAAACAAGGGACCCAGAGTTCTCTGCGCTCACTGTTGCTTGACCAGTCCCACCTGCCACTCTCAAGCCCTTGGCAAAATAAATAGACCTTGATAAATGCTCAAGTCAGGATGTACACATGCACAGAGGGGACAACGCAGACTGCTTCCCTGAAATGCTGGGAGAGAGACTAGCACACGCTTTGGTTTACCTTGAGCTCTAGATGCATAGAGACAGGAAGAGCAGAGAGCAGAGATCCTCATCTCTCAGGCTACATTTCTGCTGTCTTGGGGGCTGGGGATTGGTAACCTTGCACTTGGTTGTGAAGACCAAATCTCAAACCTAGATAGTATAAATAAGCAAAGTCACTCCGATGTCTTCATTGAACAGGTAACTGGATTTTTTTTTTTTTTAACAAGGATTTGCTTCTTCTTGCCCTTAAATAACAAACATCCAGGCTCAGTGCTTGGAGCTTGGAAAGTCCAAAGTCAACATGCTAGTAGACTTGGTGTCTGAGGAGAATCTGCTGCCTCCTCCGCAGGCGGCTATCTTCCTCTGGGCCTTCCGCTGGAGGAAAGGGTCAACTTCTTATTAAGATGGATCCCACCCCTGAACCTGTTTGTTGACAACTGTGACCTTTGTCTTTCCTACAGTTACTGGTGAGGTGACCGTGACAGTCACTACACTGAGGAAACAAGTGCATACAGTTACCAGTAAGTGTACTAACCTCCACTCCGCTTAGCAGCTATGCTTGTCTGATGTGTCTATGACTCGGTTTTAGAAGCTTATTTATTAGCAGATTTTACAAGGTGAGAGAGAGTGGCAAGAGAGAGAGAGAGAAAGACAGAGAGAGAGAGAGAATCAGGCACAAAGCCCAGATCAGACAACAGTCTGAGCTTCTGATTTGCAGGCTGAATTCTAGCACTGAGCGATCCTAGTAAGCGAATTTCTTACCTTACTATCTTTCCTTCATTAATACATCTCCACTAGTGAGAGGGAGAGAGAATACCACACTGGCATATGGGATCCCAGGGATTGAATTTGGGACCTCATGCTTGAGAGTCCAACACTTCATATACTATCTGGATTTCTCCTTAATTACCTCATTATTTTTGGTTGTTTTACCAGAGCACTGCTCAGCTCTGGTTTATGGTGGTGCAGGGGATTGAACCTTGGACTTTGGAGCTTCAGGCATGAGAGTTTCTCTGTATAACCATTATGCTATTTACCCCCACATTTAACTCATTTTTAATAATAAAAAAAATTGCAACCATAATCCAATTCCAGGGAAATTTTTATGAAAATCCCTGATTTAGGCAGGTATAATGAAGCACAATGCCTTTGAGGGCTTGAGACTTGCAAATGGGTCCCTCCCCCCTGCCCTGAGGTACACAAGTCTCTTTGAAATATTGAAGCAGAGGCTGAGCCTGGCCCAAGAGACAGCCACTTGGTTTCCCATGTGACTGGGGGCACCTGCTCCAGGGTGGCCTCCTGCACTAACACTAACTTCCCCCTTTCTCTTTGACCTAAGAGGGTTAGTTTTATTCTGGAGGAGAGGAGCGAGACAGAGGACAACACAGGAAACAAAGAAGCCAGAGCAGTGCTGTAGCGCCTGTCATTGTGGCAGATGCAGTGGGCCTAGAATCTGAGGTTTCCAGCACGCACGCCCTGTACTCTGCTGCTTAAGCTGTTTCAGCTGTCACTCTTGAACCCCTGACACAAATAAAATTTTGAAAAAATACTCAGGGCAATAGGTGAATACATAACAGAATAATGAACAGCTGAGCATGTCCTGGGCCCATCCCGCCTGCAACAGCTGGGATTGTGATGTTATGTCACCACCTTGTGGCCATGCAATAGAATGCACCTGAGCAGAGAAGCCTTGTGCTCCGCAGCTTGAACTGTTTTCACCTGCCACTCTCGACAACTTGACATGAATGCAAGCTTGAAAAAATATTTAAGGGATTGGTTTAAACACCATCGAACAAATGGACAACTGAGCAAAAAACAGCAAGCCATTCCATTGAAGGAAGGTCATGTAAAGTGTGTGGATTATAGTGTTGTGTCTCCCTCTTGTGGACAGGAAGTATAATGCACCTTAGCAGAGAAGACTTCAAAGGCCGCAGGCTGTGGTGCACCAGGTACCAAGTTGCAGGGATCCTGGCTCCCCACTAGCAGGAGGTCCGCTTCACGTGTCTCTCCCTCTCCCTCTCTCCCTCTCTCCCCTCTCCTCTCTCCATTTCTTTCTGTCCTACCTAGTAAAAATTAGGAAAAAGAGTAAGAGAGAGAGAGAGAGAGAACTTCATCAAATTTAAACGCTGACTTTAGATGTATTTAGTAGGCATGAAAATCCACCAAAACAAAAAGACAGTAAGGAGGAAGCTCAGTGGTGGACAAGACTTGCTTGTATGAGATTCTAGCTTTATTCCTACTCTACTGTAGATTTTTCTGCTCCTTTTCTGCTCTTTCCTAACTACATAAGAATCTTTCTAAACTTGAATATGTTTGGTGTGGGAAACAATGCCTTTCGGTCCCTCTCTCTACTACCACTGGGTCGCTTCAACAGCCTTTTGTGGGCCCTCTCAGGACCTTGGCTCTACCATAAAGTAATGATGGTAGTGATAACCCCAGTCTCTGAAGGGAGGCTGGCGATATCCTGCCCTGCCACTTGAAAACAACTGGTCCACTTGAAAACAACTGGTCCTGAAATGAGTGCAGCCTGCAATGTTCCTCAGATGTGACCATAAGCTCAGACCAACAGGGACTTAGAGGTTACACAGGCTCTGACGCTAAATATAAATATGTGTTTACATATGGGCCCTGAAGCAGATGGACAGAGGTAAATAGTTACTTTTAGCCACAAAAAAAATTTTTTATTAGAATGGGAGCTACTCCCTTTCCCTAATCCAACTTTCTAGCCCTTTTTTCCCAGTCTGACACCATTCTCTCAGACAATATTCTCATCCAACCTCAGGTTAGCTACCAAACTCAAGCAAAACTACCATAGTTGTATGCCCCCAGGAACATATCTAAAATGGTTCTCCTAGCTTTCTTTTACCCTAAAATCCCTAATCTCAACTGCTCTGATCCTACTTTCTGGTTCCTGTTCATTAGCATCTTGTCTAAACTTAGGTCATGCCACCTTCCAGACACCAAGCTACAGATGCTACCATCACTCCACCCCGACTTCTCTGGGCAGACAATACCTCACCAATGTGTCCTGGACCCTCACATCTCCAGAACTCTGGTCCACTAGAGAAAGATAGAAACAGGCTGGGGGTATGAATTGACCTGTCAATACTCATACTCAGCAAAGAAGCAGCTACAGAAGCCAGAACTCCTCCCTTCTGCTCCCCAGAAACAACCTTGATCCATACTCCCAGCGGGGGAGTAGCGATAGGATGAAGATAAGAGGACTGTGCACTCCAGCTCCATCAGCACCCAGAGAGAGAGAAGGAAAAGGAGAGGGGCATATGGAGGTAGCTACAATGTTATGAGTGCCTCAGAGGGGAAGAGAGGATGGAATCAGAAAAAGAAGGGGCAACTATGAATAAATGTGGACAGACAGTTGCAGAGAAGATGGTTGGCCCATGTCTACAACTTTAGGGGACCTGTGGTGGATAACAATGGGGAGAGTGAAGATTCAGAACTTTGGTGGTGGGAATGGTGTGGATTCAAACCCCTGTCAACATGTAATTCTGTAATATAAAAAATTAAAAAACTAGCATAATAAAAATGAAGAAGAAAAAAAAGAAATAAAATGATGCCTTCCTCCCAAGGAAAACAGAAAGAAAGGACAACACAGCACACCTCACTTTGCTGGGTTCTAGATAAAGAGATCCCAGGCAAGGAGATAAAAATCAGAGTACAGAAGTCCTAATATTTCAAGCTATTTTTCTTTTCTTTTTTTTTTTACTGGATATGACAGAAATTGAAAGAGGGGTAAATAGGGGGAGAGAGAGAGAGAGAGAGAGAGAGAGAGAGACCTGCAGGCCTACTTCACCACTTGTGAAATGACGCCCCCTGTAGGTGGGGAGCAGGGGGCTCAAACTGGGATGCTTAAACCGGTTCTTGTGCTTTGCGTTACATGCACTTAATGCAGTGCACCACTGCCCAACCCGCTCAAGCCACTTTTCTGATGGGTGGGGAAATAACCTTGTACTTGGCTGCAGTAAGCACACCTCAAAGATAGAAGTATCAGAAGGTAGTATCACAGGCTGGGGAGTGCATAATGGTCATGCAAAACTTTCATGCCTAAGATTCTGAAGCTCCAGGTTCAATCCCTAACATCACCACAAGCCAGGACTGAGCAGTATTCTTATATGGGAAAAAAAAAAAAAAAGGAAGCAGTGTTACTCAAAAATCCTAAGTGAACAAGCAAGTGGAATTGCTTTAACCAGGCCTGTCTTTCTTCTTCCTTAAATAGCTGCATTTTATGGCTCATTGCTCAGGAGTCCTGAATCAAGATGCTAATCTAATTGGTGTCTGAGGAGGACCCCGTGCCTCCTTCACAGAGGCATGACTTCTCTGTACTTTAACCTTGAGGAAAAGTACCAGGAGTTTTCATTTCTATGGATGATGCCTTGCATTTGGGTGTTGTTTGGTAGAAGTACTGTTTGTCTTTTGCACAGCCACCAGTTAATGTCCAAATCTCCATTACGCAGTCTGCTCAGCTAGTGTTTACCTCAAATGATTTTTGAAGCCTCTCTTCAAAGAGTTTATTGGTGTACAGATTTTTAACTATGGACAAAGAGATAAACAGAAAGAGATGCTGAGAAGGAGACAGAAGTGAAGTCCAAATCAGGCTCATTGCTTTCTTGTAGATAACAATCTGTGACTTATGCAAATCCTGAGTTCTAGCACTGAGCAATCTCTGGTGGCTAAAATTCCTTCTCTTCTTTCATTTGTTCCTCCCCTTTTTAAAAAAGATTTATTTATTTCCTTTTGTTGCCCTTGTTTTATTGTTATAGTTATTGTTGTTGTTGTTGGATAGGAAAGAGGGAAATAGAGAGGAGGGGAAGACAGCCAGGGGGAGAGAAAGACAGACACCTGCAGACCTACTTCACTGCCTGAGAAGTGACTCCCCTGCAGGTGGGGAGCCGGGGGTTCGAACCAGTTACACCAGTCCTTGCACTTTGCGTGATCACCTCTGCTTAACCCACTGTGCTACCGCCCAACTCCCTCGTTCCCTTTTTTAATCTGCAACCATATATCCAATTCTATGATACATTTTTTTAATTTATTTACTTAATTTTACTTACCAGAGCACTGCTCAGCTCTGGTTTGTGGTGGTGCTGGAAACTGAACTGGAAACTTTTGGTGCCTCAGGCATGAAAGGTTTTTTTGCATAACCATTTGCTATCTTCCCAACCCCTAAGATATATTTTTTTAATATAGGCACACAGTTGCAGGGTGCTTACAGGGTCTCCAAACTGTAAATATGTGCTGGCCCCAGGCATTTTCTTCCTTTTGGAAACATTGAAGCAGAGGCTGAGCCTGACACAGCGAAGAGTCCTTCATTTGCAATCTGGTTCCCACTGTGCTCAGCAGCGCCTGCTCCTGTGCAGGGTCCAACACTAGTCCCCTGGCCCTTCCTTCTCCTAAGAGGTTTAATATTCTTCCGGAGGGGATTCAACTTCCGGAGGCGGAGCTACGAGCAGCAGATCGCTTTCTCTCCTCTCCTCTCCTCTCCCGGATCAACTAGGAATACCAAAGGAGACCACCCGGACAGAAACAAGACAGGACTAGAATGACCACAGAAACCCAGTAAATCACCCGTGAGTACAAACACGCGTGGCTGGTGACAGAGAGGAGAGAGGGGCCTAAGGAGAGATTAAGTGACTGCTAACAGTTCGACAGTTTGTCAGTGGAGACACCACCTCCAGTCTGCTCCACCAACAAGGGGACAGCTTAAGGGAGGAGAGGACTCCCCGGAGACTCACCAAGTGCAACTCTGAGTCTCCATTGCTACTACCCTCAGAATCTGGAGCAGCAACAGGGAGGGACACCAGGGCACAGAGATCTAACCGGGAAACTCAGGAGAAGACCTATACCTCGGTGGCATAGCTGAAGGGCTGTGAAAGTCTCTTTGCATAACCACTGGATTATCTCTGCCACACCCTGCTTTATCTCTTGGTCAGGAGTCATTGATTAAGCCAAGAAGCCTATTGATAGTTTAAAAGCCCTCAGGCTACCATAGCCTACAGGGGAAAAAAAAAAGGCTTTTACACCACTGAACTCCAACTCAGGGATTGAAAAAACTGTTAACTTATATAAAATGGTTAAAACAACAAGAAAAAATAATGGAGACTCGAACCAGGACAAGAGTCCAGCTAAAAGTCCTCCAGAGGGCGAAGCACAAAACAACGAGTTCAACATCCAAACATTAGCTAAGGAAATAATAACAGGAGTGAGTAAATAATTTGAAAAAATTGTAATCAGAACTGCAGGAACAACAAATGAGAATATGGAAGAAAATTCTAATAATCTCATGGTTATTAGAGAGCTGAAAGCTGAAATTGCTGAGCTAAGAAGGCAACTAGCTGAACAAGCTAAAACAGTATCAGAGCAGGGCAACAAAATAGATGAACTCCAGAAAACAGTAGAGGGCAGAGAGAATAGAATCAATGAGGCTGAAGACAGAATTAGCAAGATTGAGGATGAATTAGAGACAACTAAAGAAGAAGTAAGAGATCTCAAAAAGAGACATACCAGCTGGGGCCGTAATCGGGGACTCCTGAGATTCCCAAACAGACTTGATGGGCCTTTATGCTGAGGGATTATTCTGATGCAGTCTCTGCCCCCAGGTTTTACCACGCCCCGCGAAATCCTAGCAGTGCCCCCTTCAACCAATCCTGCCCCCACACGTCACCCCTGGTTGTTGCCCAATAAAAGCTCTCTCACTCCCCCCCCACTCTCTCTCAGTGCTCTCTCTCTCTCTCTCTCTCTCTCTCTCTCTCGCTCTTGCCCAGTGGCAAGGTAGTGGGGACGGCCATTGTCGGCTGACTCCACGTGGCCTGAGCCACCCCCCCCAACCCAATAATAAAGATTTGTGTACCCCACTTGCTCCAGACCTCCTCTCTCTCTTCTCCGCGGTGCAGCCCGACAACTGGGCCACAGAGGCGGGCGGATGCCACTTACCTGTGTCTGGGCGGCTTTTGGGGACCTCAGGCTGGGCCACCCAGCGGGGCGTGAGTGCGGGACACAGGCCTAAAACTCGAATAAATCCCTCTCTCCATTATTACCGGTCATTTCCATCAGGAACAACAAAATAGACCCCTTTGTGGGTTCCCATAGGACCTTGCCCTCAACTTGGATCAACAATGGTAGTGAATGTTCCATCCTATGAAGGGAGGCTGGACAACATACTCTATGATACACCTGAGGAAGATGGGTCGATACTGGAGCAGCTTAGAACATTCCTACTCATGACCACAGAATGTGAGCTCAGATCTACAGGGATACAGAGGTCACATAGGCTCCTAAGCTGAATATGGACCCCAGATCACATCAAATTGATGGGGTTTACAGTCAACAATATTTGTACCCCTTTCCCATATTAGGGAGCTACTCTCTTCGTTGATCCATCTGTCAGGTCTTTTCCCAGCCATGACATCATCTCCCCAGACAATAACTAGGATCTACCTGCATATCAGATTTTAGGCTCAGGCAAAAACAAACAAACAAAAAAACCAAACAAACAAACAAAAAAAAACTACTAGTATAGCTACAGGCCCTTTGAAATATAACTAAAATATGCCTACTAACTATCTACAGAATGGAGGACCCCCCAACCCTTCATCTGCACTATTCCAGACTTTAGGTCCATGATTGTTCAACAATTTGTTTGGCTTTGTATGTTAACTCTCTTTTCAGCCACCAGGTTCCAGATGCTAGCAGGATGCAACCAGACTTCCCTGGGCAGACAACCCCACCAATGTGCCTTGCAGCTCCGCTTCCCCAGAGCCCTTCCCCACTAGGGAAAGAGAGAGACAAGCTGGGAGTATGGATCGACCTGTCAACACCCATGTTCATTAGGGAAGCAATTACAGAAGCCAGACCTTCAACCTTCTGCATCCCACAATGACCTTGGGTCCATACTCCCAGTGGGTTAAAGAATAGGAAAGCTATCAGGGGAGGCGATGGGATACGGGGATCTGGTGGTGGGAATTGTGCTGAGTTCTAGCACTGAGCAATTCCTATGCCCAGTTCCTTCTCTTATTGTGTTCCTTCAATCCTTCTGAGTGTGTATGTCTGTGTGTGTGTGTGTGTGTGTGTGTGTGTGTGTGTGTGTGTGTTTAAGAATCTACTGTTCCTGTGGCTATCCCTCCCCTACACTTTTTTCCTTTTTATTTTATTCGATAGCACAGAAATTGAAAAGGGAGGGGGAGATAGAGAGGGGGAGAGAAAGACACCTGCATACCTGCTTCACCGCTTGTAAACCAGGGTCCTTGCCCCTGAAAATGTGTGTGATCAACCAAGAGAGCCACCATCCAGCCCCCACAAAAATACTGTATTTCTGTTTGCTTATTAATGAGAGAGGGTGGAGAGGAGTGAGAGAGACCAAAGCATTACCTGGAACCTCATACTTGAGAGTCCAACATTTTATCCAACCCCTGGGTCCCTCATTAATTACATATTAAAACAAAAATTGACCAGTTCAGACAATAGTACTCTGGTTAGAAAACAAATGTTACACTGGTTTGGAAACAGTAAATGAAGCTCAACCCTTCAACAACTGGGAGAAAGCCTAACCTCCTTAGGTGAAAAATTACAAAGGGCAAAAAAGGGCAGTAGACCGGCTCACTTAATGATGGCCTTCTTGGTCACTGCCAGGCCACCCCATCACCTGGGGCTCTGGTCAAGGAATCCTTGGCCTCCCCCATAGATACAATGGGCCTAGACCTCTAATAGACCCCTCTCTCCACTATCACTGGTCACTTCAATCAGGAACATCATCATAAGCCCTGTTGTGGGCTTCTTCAGGACCATGCCTTCCCTATGAGGGTACTGCCCCACTATCTGAAGGGATGCTGGGTCATCCTTCTCTGCCACTCAAGGACAACTGGTACTGCAATGAATGGAGCTTAGTGTTCCCGACTGTGCCCATGGATTGTAAGCTCAGACTGACAGGGACTTGGAGGTTATACAGGCTCCTGTGCTAAATATGAACAGATATGGGCCCTGGGTCAGATAGATGGGGTGAATAGCTCGTTTATTTATATACTTTCCTCATGTTTAGAAACTAGTCTCTACCATAATCCTGCTTTCTAGTCCTATTCTCAACTCTGACACCATCTTCCCAGACAATGTTTTCAGTCCACCTGCAGGTTAGCTCTCAAGCTCCAGCAAAAATTACCACAGTCATGGGCCTCTAAGAATACACCTAAAATAGGCTTCCAAGCTTCAATCCACCCTAAAGTCCCTATTTCATCTGCTTTATTCCTACCTTTGGGCTCCTGTTTACCAGACAATTTGTCCTGCTTTATATCTTACTGAATTTCAGCCCCCAAGTTGCAGATGCTACTATGATTTCATCCTGAACTCCCTGAGTAGATGGCCTCACCAATGTGTCCCAGAACTTCACCTCCCCAGAGCTCTCCCTCTCTAGGAAAAGACAGAAACAGGCTGGGGGTATAGGTCAACCTGCCAACACCCATATCCAGTAGAGAAGCAATTGCAGAAGCCAGACCTTCCACCTTCTGCACTCCATGAAGAATTGTGGTCCATACTTTTGGGGGGAGGGGATAAATGATAAGGGGCGATGACCAGAGGGTAGGGGGCTCTGAGCAACTCCAATTCCATCAGGCATCCGGACCTGGAGAGAGAAGGGGGGGGTGGGGAAGAAAGGAAGGACACTCAGAAGTAGAAGTAGTAGGTTCAACTTAGAAAGGAAGAGAAGGCAGAACCATGGGAAAAAAAATGGGCAAATATATAGATAGACAGTTATAGAAATAATAGTCAACCCATTACTATAATCTTGGGAAAACTTATACAGTTTCCAATGGAGGGAATGGGAAAACAGAACTCTGGTGGTGAGAAAGGTGTGGAATTATACCCATTATCTTATAATTTTGTAAATCAATATTAAATCACTAATAAAAAAAAAATAGTGGTCCAGGAGGTGGTGCAGAGGCTAAGGCACTAGACTCTCAAGCATGAGGTCTTGAGCTCAACCCCGGCAGCACATGTACCAGAGTGATGTCTGGTTCCCAATCTCTCTCTCTCCCTCTCTCTCTCTCTCCCCTATCTTTCTCATTAATAAATAAATAAAAATCTTTTTTTAAAAATGAAAAAAATAAAGTAAGTTAATGCAGGGATATATATGTAGTTAACCCATACGTATTACCTTGGGACAACGAATACAATTTTCACTGGAGGGGATGAGGACACAGCACTCTGGTGGTGAGAATGGTGTGTAGTTACACCCCTACAATTTTATAATTTTGTAAATCACTAATAATAAAAGCATTGAATTTAATTTAAAAAAAGAGAGTCGGGTGGTAGCACAGCGGGTTAAGCACACGTGGCGCAAAGCGCAAGGATCCTGGTTCAAAACCCCCCACACACACACCTGCAGGCTGCAGGGGAGTCGCTTCACAGGCAGTGAAGCAGGTCTGCAGGTGTGTCTTTCTCTCCCCCTCTCTGTCTCCCCGTCCTCTCTCCATTTCTCTCTGTCCTATCCAACAACAATGACATCAACAACAATAATAACTACAACAGTGGAAACAACAAGGGCAACAAAAAGGAAATAAATAAGTAAAAAGAAAGAAAGAAAGAAAGAAAGAGAAAAATGAAAAGCTACTGAGAGAGCCCTGGATTCGTTCTGCAACTCCTTAGAGCTAGAGATAATTCTGGTGGCATATATGTATATATTTTTTTCCTGTAACCATAATCTTATTAGAGGGCTTTTTTTTTTCAAGTGAAGAATGGTATTTATTGCAAAATACAGAGATCTCACAAAATCAAAGGACATGAAATCAAATGCAGCTGATCATCAGGGGAGTTGCGAAGAGCAGAACCAGCGGGCTGCCACCTTCATTTCCCTCTCTCGGTCCACAGGCTCTTCTGTCTGATTCTTGTCAGCTCCATTTTCCTGTCTCTGCAGAACAGCTTCCACCTTATGCTCATCAACTTGTAGATGGTTGCCATGACTTTCAAATTATGGGGCCTTCTCACCACCAACTGTCAGCAATTTTCTGTCTTATTTCTAAGTTCTCAGGATAGGATCTGTTCAGCCTTGCTCATCTAGAGCGTGATTTCTTTCTTTCTTCCTTTCTTTTTTTTAGTTTTCACCAATCCATTTTTTATTTTTTTAATTTATTTTAATTTCTTTATTGGGAGATTAATGTTTTACATTCGACAGTAAATACAATAGTTTGTACATGCATAACATTTTTCAGTTTCCATATAACAACAGAACCCCCACTAGGTCCTCTGTCATCCTTTTTGGACCTGTATAGAGGGTTTTGTTTTGTTTTTTTATGAAAAGCTCTGATTTAGCCAGGTGTGCAGAAGCAGGATGCTCCCAAGGGCTTCAAACTTGAAATGAGCATTGTCCATCCTGCCCCCAGGTGCTACATTCCTCTTTGATACATGGAAATAGAGGCTGAGCTCTGGCCTCAGAAAGAGCCTTTGGTTCCCCAATGTGATCACCAGCTCCCCTGCAGGTTACTAAACTAGCATGCTCATGCTCGCTCTCTCAGAGAGAAGCCAGAGCAGTTCTGTGGCAGTGACTGTGGGCCTGAAACTGGGGGCCTCTGGCATGCACCTGCATTCTGCTGCTTGTGCAGATAAGCCTGCAACTCTTGAGCCCTTGACAGGATGGAAAGATTGAAAAAAAAAATCCAGAACTACGGGGGGTGGGGTGGGGGAATACAACATAGAAAATGAACAGCTGAGCAAGTAACATGGGGAGGTCATGTTGGAGAAACTGGCATGCAAACAGCTGGAACTACAGCACTACGTTGCCACCTTGTGGATACACAGTAGATTACATGTGAGCAGAAAAGCCCTGAACTCTGCTGCTTGAATTGTTTGACCTGTCGCTCTAGAACCCTTGATAGATGATAAACTTGAAAAAAAAATGTTGAGGACAATTGGCTTCCTACACTATGGAACAATGGACAACTGAACAAAAAAAAAAGCAGGGCATTCCGTTGGAGGGAAGCATGCATATTGCGTGGATTGTAGTGTCTTATGTTGCCCTCTTGTGGACATGCAGTAGAATGCACACCTCAGCAGAGAAGACAAATCCAAATGCCAGAGAGGTGGTTCAGTGATAGACATCAAGTCTCACCTATGTGAGATCCCAGGTTCCAGCCCATCCCTCTCCTGCTTCAGATTCTCTCTGGCCCTGATATAAATACATAAAGATCACGCTAAAAATGAATGTGCAGTGTGAAAAATGGAGCCTTCCCCCTAAATGTAGACAGGGGAAAGTATATCACAACTCCCTTTTCCCTAGACCATAGAGATGCATATATCCAGGGCAAGGAGTCAGGTGAACAGAAAGCAGTGGCCTTCATGTCTAAGTTGGCTTTTCTGCTCCCTGGATGGGAGGAGCGGAGGTAGAACTGGTGCAGATACCCTTGCACTTGGCTGCAAAGACCACACCCCAAACCTAAATAGTATAAAAAAGCAATGTCAGGACTGGGTGGTGGTGGACTTGGTTAAGCACACATTACCATGCACAAGGTCCCTGGGTTCAAGATTCTGGTCTTCATATACAGGAGGGAAGTTTCACAAGCAGCGAAACAGTGTGTCTCTATTCCTCTCTCTCTCTCTCCCCCATTCCTCTGAATGTCTCTGCCCTATCAAGTAAAAATATACATTTTAAAAAAACAATGGCATTCCAATGTTCAGAGTGAAAAGGCAACCGGAATTGTTTTCAAAGGGCCTGTTCCTTTTTAGACCTTAATTAATAACTGTGTAACATTCAGTGCTTTGGAGCATGTGAAGCTCTGTATGAAGATGCTATTGGGGAGTCGGGCGGTAGCGCAGTGGGTAAAGTGCAGGTGGCTAAAAGCACAAGGACTGGCATAAGGATCCAGGTTCGAGCCCCCAGCTCCGCACCTGCAGGGGAGTCGCTTCACAAGCGGTGAAGCAGGTCTGCAGGTGTCTATCTTTCTCTTCCCCTCTCTGTCTTCCCCTCCTCTCTCCATTTCTCTCTGTCCTATCCAACAATGACAACATCAATAATAACTACAACAATAAAACAACAAGGGTAACAAAAGGGAATAAATAAATATTTTTTAAAAAGATGCTATTGAAAATAGAAATACCCACACCTATGGACATCTAATCTTTGATAAGGGGGCCCAAAGCATTAAATGGAAGAAGGAGGCTCTCTTCAATAAATGGTGCTGGGAAAACTGGGTTGTAACATGCAGAAGAATGAAATTGAACCACTTTATCTCACCAGAAACAAAAATCAACTCCAAATGGATCAAAGACCTGGATGTTAGACCAGAAACAATCAAATACTTAGAGGAAAACATTGGTAAAACACTTTCCTACCTACACCTCAAGGACATCTTTGATGAAATAAACCCAATTGCAAGAAAGACTAAAGCAGAAACAAACCAATGGGACTACATCAAATTGAAAAGCTTCTGCAGGGGTCGGGCGGTGGCGCAGTGGGTTAAGCGCATGTGCCGCAAAGCGCAGGGACCGGCGTAAGGATCCCGGTTTGAGCCCCCGGCTCCCCACCTGCAGGGGAGTCGCTTCACAGGCGGTGAAGCAGGTCTGCAGGTGTCTATCTTTCTCTCCCCTTCTCTGTCTTCCCCTCCTCTCTCCATTCTCTCTGTCCTATCCAACAACGAATTGTGTCAACAAGGGCAATAATAATAATAACCACAACGAAGCTACAACAAGGGCAACAAAAGGTGGGAAAAATGGCCTCCAGGAGCGGTGGATTCATGGTGCAGGCACCGAGCCCAGCAATAACCCTGGAGGAGGGAAAAAAAAGAAAAAGAAAGAAAAGCTTCTGCACATCCAAAGAAACTATTAAACAAACAGAGAGACCCCTCACAGAATGGGAGAAGATCTTCACATGCCATACATCAGACAAGAAACTAATCACCAAAATATATAAAGAGCTCAGCAAACTGAGCACCAAAAAAGCAAATGATCCCATCCAAAAATGGGCAGAGGATATGAACAAAATATTCACTTCAGAGGAGATCCAAAAGGCTAACAAACATATGAAAAACTGCTCTAGGTCACTGATTGTCAGAGAAATGCAAATTAAGACAACATTGAGATACCACCTCACTCCTGTAAGAATGGCATACATCAAAAAGGACAGCAGCAACAAATGCTGGAGAGGCTGTGGGGACAGAGGAACCCTTTTGCATTGCTGGTGGGAATGTAAATTGGTACAGCCTCTGTGGAGAGCAGTCTGGAGAACTCTCACAAGGCTAGACATGGACCTTCCATATGATCTAGTAATTCCTCTCCTGGGGATATACCCCAAGGACTCCATAATACCCAACCAAAAAAAGGTGTGTATTCCTATGTTCATAGCAGCACAATTCATAATAGCTAAAACCTGGAAGCAACCCAGGTGCCCAACAACAGATGAGTGGCTGAGAAAGCTGTGGTATATATACACAATGGAATACTATGCAGCTATTAAGAACAATGAACCCACCTTCTCTGACCCATCTTGGACAGAGCAAGAAGGAATTATGTTAAGTGAGCTAAGTCAGAAAGATAAAGATGAGTATGGGATGATCCCACTCATCAACAGAAGTTGAGTAAGAAGATCTGAAAGGGAAACTAAAAGCAGGATCTGACTAAATTGTAAGTAGGGCACCAAAGTCAAAACCCTGTGGTGAGGGGTAGACATGCAGCTTCCTGGGTCGGTGGGGGGTAGGGGTGGGTAGGTGGGATGGGACATAGTCTTTTGGTGGTGGGAATGGTGTTTATGTACACTCCTAGTAAAGTGTAGTCATATAAATCACTAGTTAATTAATATGAGAGGGGGAAAATTAATTGTATGTCTCAAAGTTTTTAAAACACAGACTGAGTCTTTTTAATATATGGCTGTGTATTTGATATGCGGACTCTCTCAAAAGCCTAGACCAAGTAGATCAGAAGCAACCAATGGCACAGCTATATACAAGATACTGGGTACTATACAGCAAACCCTAACAAAAGGACTTTTCAAAGTTAACCCAATTACCAAATAATGTGATGATAACATTAACTATCCATTGTCTTTTTGAACCCTAAGACAACAGGAACCTCATATCTCCACTATAAAGCCTATATTTCCCCCAGTCCTGGAACCTTAGGATAGGGCCCACTTTCCCGCATGCCTCTTCCAATCCATATCAAATAATATTGCATCTGCCGATCGCAACCTAATCAACACAATGATTGCCACCTCAACATGCTTCAGCTCAGACTGTGTCCAGAGACTTCACGTGTGGAATGACAACCCTTCAGCTTCATTACTCGGGTGAGACCTTTCCTTTCATAGTATTCTCTAATTCCATCCCAGGTGGTTCACTTTCTAACAAAGTCCCAAAACCTAGATATAGACCAGGTTCTGTGAGAGAGAGCATTATGTTCACACGTATCCATAAACTACTGCAAAATATATACCTGAAAGCAGAAGTACACTAGAGTTTGCAGTGATTACCCCCCCTCAACACTTCACCTGCACTATTCCAAGCTTTGGGTCCATGATTGCTCAACAATTTGTTTGGCTTTGTATGTTAACTCTCTTTTCAGTCACCAGGTTCCAGATGTCAACAGGATCCCGGCCATGCTTCCCTGGACTGAAGACCCCACCAATGTGTCCTGGAGCTCCGCTTCCCCAGAGACCCACCCTACTAGGGAAAGAGAGAGGCAGACTGAGAGTATGGACTGACCAGTCAACGCCCATGTTCAGCGGGGAAGCAATTACAGAAGCCAGACCTTCTACCTTCTGCAACCCACAATGACCCTGGGTCCATGCTCCCAGAGGGATAGAGAATTAGAAAGCTATCAGGGGAGGGGGTGGGATATGGAGATTGGGTGGTGGGAATTGTGTGGAGTTGTACCCCTCCTACCCTATGGTTTTGTTAATTTATCCTTTCTTTTTTTCTTCTTTTTTATTTAAGAAAGGATTAATTAGCAAAACCATAGGGTAGGAGGGGTACCATTCCACACAATTCCCACCACCCAATCTCCATATCCCATCAAATTTAACGCTATCTCCATCAAGATCCCAAGCACATTTTTTAGGAGAATAGAACAAACGCTACAAAAGTTTATTGGAACCAGAAAAGACCTGGAATTGCCAAAACAATCTTGAGAAGAAAAAAACAGAACTGGAGGCACCACACTCCCAGATCTCAAATTGTATTATTGTAATCAAAACTGCTTGGTACTGGAACAGGAATAGACACACTGACCAGTGGAATAGAACTGAGAGCCCAGAGGTAAGCCCCCACACCTATGGACATCTAATCTTTGACAAAGGTGCCCAGACTATTAAATGAGGGGAGGTGAGTCTCTTCAACAAATGATGTTGGAAACAATGGGTTGAAACATGCAGAAGAATGAAACTGAATCACTATATTTCACCAAACACAAAAATAAATTCCAAGTGGAATTATACATATACAATAACACGAACCTCCTGTGTTTCCCATTCATGTAGCTAGCCTGCATCAGTTTGTTGCACTATTGGTAAAAACAAACAAATAAATAAAATGTTTTCCTACTAAGAGTCCTCAAACTGGTTATTTTTCACCTATGTTGCCTTCCATAGCATGATACCTTAATTGTGTAGCTATGTAAGTCAGTTACATGTCAGAAGACTGGAAAAAGGAAGGGAGGAAGGGAGGGAGAGAAAGAGAGAGGGAAAGAGAGAGAGAGAGAGAAAGGAAGGAAGGAAGAAAAAGAAAGACAGAGAGAGAGGGAGAGGGAGAGAAAGAAAGGCAGGCAGGCAGAGAGAGAGAGAGAGAGAGAGAGAGAGAGAGAGAAAGGGACCTAGTCACCTAAACCTACCTGGGTGCCCCATATGCCTTCTCACCCCTAAACTCTCCGGTAAGAGCAAGATCAGAGATCCGCTCCAAGCGGTGGAAGTCTCCAAACCTGCAAGCTCGAGAGGGAGGCGGGGCTTTTTGTAGCCTAGCAACGCTCTTGCTGATTGGCTGGTGTATCCTTAGTTGAGACCAATGACCGGGCGCCCTGCAAAGCCTCCTCCAGCCACTGCGGCTGCGCGAAAGATTCGAATCCCGGCGGCACCCAAGCTCGTTGAGTGGAGCGGCTGATGCTGCGGGTATCCCGCCGCCATGGAGAGCCCAGAAAACGTCTTCCAGTAAGTGCCGCCCGGCGGGGAGAGGCGAGAGGCGGTCTGTGCCGCAGGGAAGCTGGGAGGCTCAGATTCGGGACTGGAGGGCAGCCGTTCACCGATTCCCGCCCCTCCCACCCCGCCCCCTTCGGCTTTGGGCCGCTTCCTTTGGCTGCAGGCCGAGTTCCCCCGCGACCCCTGAACCCCCGCTGACCCCCCCCCCCCGGAGCCCGCCGCCCTCGGCCCTTGCGGATATCGGGGCGCATCGTGAGACCCCGAGCTCTTGTTGTCTGTAAGGAACCGTTTCTGTGTTCGGTCCCCGCCGTGGGAGACACAAGGCCAACCCAGAATAAAAACAAACAAACAAAAACAGGTTTGTGTTGTAGGTCTCATGAGATAGCTTCACAAGCTACTTATTTAAGGAGGGAAAAAAAAACAAATGTCTGTTACGATCTGGAGGAAACGTGAGCGTGCTCTCTGAACCATAACCCAGCAGTGACATTTATTTTAAAGGTTTTGTTAGGAGAGAATGAGGAGGGGGGCGGGGAGACACACGCGGCTCCGGGCTGGCTCCTCGGCCGGCCCTCTGTCACGGTGGAAAGGCTTTAAATAGCGGAAAGGGGAAAAGAAGAAAAAAAAAGCTGTGCTGCGGCCGTCATTTGTGCCACCTGAGTGTGAGGCATTTCAAATGTCAAGGAGCTTGTGGGTCCCGCGCCTGCGCGCTGTGTTAGGCGACTAACCCCAGAGCGTGTCGGGGGGGCCTTGAAATCAGGAGAAATCACTGGCGATAGCAAGTAAAAACGGATTTTCCCCGAAATCCTAACTCATTGGGGGTCTGAAGAGGGAACTCTTTTTTTTTTAATTTTCTTTTTTTTTAATATTTATTTTATTTATTCCCTTTTGTTGCCCTTGTTGTTTTATTGTTGTAGTTATTATTGTTGTTGTCGTTGTTGGATAGGACAGAGAGAGAAACGGAGAGAGGAGGGGAAGACAGAGAGGAGGAGAGAAAGATAGACACCTGCAGACCTGCTTCACCGCCTGTGAAGCGACTCCCCTGCAGGTGGGGAGCCGGGGTTCGAACCGGGATCCTTATGCCGGTCCTTGTGCTTTGCGCCACCTGCGCTTAACCCACTGCGCTACAGCCCGACTCCCCCTATTTTTTTTTTAAGTGAATGTGGGATTTCTGACGTTTAATTTTCTGAAGACTAATTGGCTCTAGTGCCCTGGGTGTTTTATGGTAACAGTGTATTTGGACAACAGTGTATCAGAGAAACGTGATTGGCATTATAATATGAAATGTTTAGCCACTCTCTCTGTGTATGTGTAATTATTACCTATATATTCAGGAGAAAGATTCTGACGCTGTTGTTGGAATTTATTTGTTATCAAACAGGAGATTTAGGATTTAGAATTAATTTTACTTTTTTGAAAATCAGCAACACATTTGTGATTAAAAAGTTAGAAAAATATTTACGGAGCTTTATACCTATTTCTCCCACACCCCCTCAAATGAAACCTTCTCTAGTTATTCATTTGTTACTTTTTACAAATTTAAATGTTTATAGTAGTAATGCATATGCATGTCAACATTTTATAATGTATGCATGTGTATCTGTAAAATTCTTGTGGTTATCTTACATCAAATGTAACAGAATATATATACATTATTATTTTTTCCTTGCTTAACACTGCCCTGCCCTTTTTCTCCTTTCTTTTCTTTTTTTTTTTTTTACTACATAATATTTCCATGTACCTTAATTGATCTGAAGAATCTCCTGTTGGTAAGCTTTTGTTACTATAACACCACAGTGGAAAATGAGCATCTGGCATTTTGCACATATGGTGATATATCTACCTTCTAAATTCTCAGAAGTAGATTTGGTAGATCAAAGAAAATTTATCTGTAATTTTGCTATATAGTACCAGTTCCCTAGGGAGGCCTAATGTACTCATAAGTGATAATTCCTGTCTGTATCTTCACTTGTACTCTGCCATTGTTACATTCTTGCCAGTCTGGTCAGTAAATTATATTTTGGTGAATCAGTTTCCTTTATGTGTAGGTTGAATGTTTTCCTGTGGTATGACTTTTGTTCATTGAAAAAAAATGGTATTTACCCCTGTTTTTAGAAGCTCTGTTTTGTTATTCAGTTTATTATTAATTTATTGACTGCTTGGTGTTTTATTTGACATTTATAAACTTGTTTACGTATTATTTACTAGCTTTTTTCTCTTTTGGCTTCTGGATTTTGAATTAGAAGTATTGATTTCATTTGTATACTGAGATGATAGAAGAAAATATTACTTTTCTGTCTCTCTGCCATGCCCCCCCAAACATCATGCAGTTTCTCTGATAGAAAATCTAGTTTTCCTTAGCTTACCACTTCCAGTATCATGTCCTGTGATTTCTTTCTCCAAAATAACCCAGATTCCAGACTTGCATTGCTCCCATCCTGGTCCGACTCACCAACCTGGTGCTGGAACTTGGCCATAGCTTCCAAACATGTTTCCTTCTTCTATTATCATTCCCCACCCTCTTTTGTAGGAGAGAAAGAATGTAAATTTTAAAGCGCAAGTTAGAATATCACCTCCCCTTTTCCTAGCTCAACCCTCTAAGTCACTTGGCTCTTTGGCACTCATCAAATGGCGTGCACACACACACACCAAATGACACACACAGTACCCATCTTTAAATATCACACACACACACACACCACCCATCTTGACTGACCACTATCTAAAAATAATTATCTTCTTACACTCTTATCTTCTCTCCAGGTTTTTATCTTTGTCTATCACCTACCGTTTTGCATGATTTCTTTTATTTATTTACCCCACTACACCAGAATCCCCATGGAGGCAGTCCAAGGAAGGCACCCAGTTGATTTTTGTTATTTTGTTTTTTAAAAAAGTGCTGGGTGTGAGTATGTGACAGTAGGGTCAAGCAGTCCCCTGGGGCTGTTATTGCAGGTTTATGATGGATGCTGTCACAAGTTCTTTCTCAGGGAAGCAATGTTCCACTGAGATCCAGAGCAAACTCTTGAAATCCGGATTGATGGTACCCAAGGCTATCTCAACACACATTTACAAGTCCTCTTCAAGCAGCAAGGGGATGAGGTCTGAGTCAGTGCTTCACCTGGGTGAAGAAAGAAGAGCCGCAAACGTCTCTGATCTCTGCCCCCCCCTTCTGGTGGTAGTGGTAGTGACTCTGAGGATCAGTGAAAAAAGTTGACTTGGGTGGGGGGTGGGCAGTGGCGCAGTGGGTTAAGCACACATGGTGCGAAGTGAGAGGACCAGGACTGACATAGGGATCCCTGTTGGAGCCCCCGGCTCCCCACAGGCGGTGAAGCAGGTCTGCAGGTGTCTGTCTTTCCCCTCTCTGTCTTCCCCATCTCTCTCAATTTCTCTCTGTCCTATACAACAATGACAGCAATAGCAATAATAACAACAAGGGCAACAAAAATGGGGGGTGGAGATGGCCTCCAGGAGCAGTGGATTTGTAGTGCAGGCACTTCTTCTAGCGTTTGCTCTTCTTCCGTAGCCAGTCAACAGCGTCAGATTGAGCCTGATGTAAAGTTTCGAGACCTCCTTTGAATCTGGAGAGGTGGCAGTCATTGACTATGTGGGTCATAGTCTGTCTGTAGCCACAGGGGCAGTTCGGGTCGTCTCTGGCTCCCCAGCGATGGAACATAGCGGCGCACCGGCCATGGCCTGTTCGATAGCAATTGAGGAGGGCCCAATCATAACGTGCTAGGTCAAAGCCGGGTTGACGCTTGCAGGGGTCTGCGATGAGGTGTTTGTTCTTTACCTCAGCTGACTGCCAACTCTGTTTCCAAGAGTCTGGAACAGAGAAGTTCAGTGTAGGCGTAGGGGACCAGATTGGGTGACGAGTCGTCAAGCGTTGGACAGGCTGGACTCGAAGAGCAGGACCAACAGCTTGAAAGCTGTCAGGAGCTTGTTGCTGGCTTTGAAAGTGACTGGGATCCCTGTGGATTCAGTCGGCTAGGAAGGATCGTCAGTTTCCCCAAAGAATGGGTACTCACGGGATGCACCACGGGAAGGTCGATCCAATGCAGGCACTGAGCTTCAGCAATAACCTTGGAGGCAAAAAAGAGAGAGAGAGAGAGAGAGAGAGAGAGAGAGAGAGACTTGGGAATAATGTTGGGGGCCCTCTACAAACTACTGTTCTCTAGGCCTAAGCTCTAGAGTCTTGTCTTTTGGAAAAAGATTGCACTTGGTTTGTCAGACTACTTCTGAGTGAAAGCTCTTTTATCATTTGAATTGATCTTTAAACTTTCCATTTTAAGCAGCCTAGGAAGTAACTCAGTGGTAGAGTACAGGACTCCAAGGCAAGAGCTTACCAACCTATGAGTACCCGTGACACTCTGATCAAGAAACCCATTTTAAGATGTATGAATATTGGGGTGTGGCACACATGGTTAAGTGCACACGTTATAATGTGTAAGGACCCAGGTTTAAGCCCCTGTTCCCCACCTGCAGGGGCAAAACTTCATGAGTGGTGAAGCAGAGCTGCAGGTATCTCTCTGTCTCTCTCTATTTTCCCTTCCCCTCCCCTCTCGATTTCTGCCTGTCTCTATCTGGTGAATAAAGATAATAAAAATTATTTTTAAAAAAATATGTATAAATATTAATACTACATAAAAGAAAGCTTTTGCATCTAGAAATTCTAACACTTCTTGTACTTTTGTTGTTGTTCTAGAATGTTTGAAGCTCACATGCAAAACTACAAGGGTGATGATCCACTTGGTGAATGGGAAAGGTGAGCATTTAGTTTATTTTTTATCTTTTAATCATGTTATATATGGTTCCAAAAATTAATACCTTCCATATTTTTCCAGTTACATGCGGTGGGTAGAAGAGAACTTCCCTGAGAATAAAGAATTCTTTACAACTCTATTAGAACAATTAATGAAGGAATTTTTAGATAAGAAGAGATACCACAATGATCCAAGATTTATCAATTACTGCTTAAAATTTGTAAGTACACTTTTAGATATTTCACATCTATAGTAATATGCTTTTGTTCTATGCCCCTCTACCATGAGTCATTTCATATGCTTATAGTATACTTTTTTAAAAAAGTAAATAAATAAATATATATATTAGAGCCTTTTGTATTGTGAAGTCAGTTTAATTGGAAACCTTCTCTGTATATTAAATCAATAACTGCTATAACAGGAAAGTAGAAACAATTGAATGAATAGGTTATATGAGACATGTTAAGGAAGACACTGAGGTACTAAGTGCCTAGGTCCAAATACGGTTCCTGATGAATTCTTTCTGAATAATTAAAATGTCAGCCCTCATAAATTGAATTTAATATTAAGAAGGCTACCTCAAGTTAGACTTACAATTTGTTTTTGCTTTAATAAAATGTTTACTGATTTATCATTGATTTAAAATACATTGTGGTTGAGTTGGGCATATAAGTTCTATTAATAAAATCACGAATGAAGTGGTAGCTTTGTTCACTAAATTATACAGTACAAGGATATGGGGACTTTATGGAATCAGAGCAAATTCAACTAAAGCAAAAGTGAGGTTAAAGTAATGAGTAATATTAGAACCCACTGTCTTGGGAAAATAATATGAAAATTTGGGGGGACATTGACTATGAAGGAAAGGTACAAACTTAATTTGTACATTTGCTATCAGAGAATTGGAGTTCTTTGTATAGATACTGAACAGAGAGCCTGTACAGTATTTCTAGAAACTTTCAGGGAGGCTGACCCTTGAAGGCGAACTGGACTCTTTGTTCTCATATCTGCTTTGGTTTGTGTAGGCTGAGTGCAACAGTGACCTTCATCAGTTTTTCGAGTTTCTGTACAACCATGGGATTGGCACCCTGTCAGCCCCTCTGTATATTATGTGGGCTGAGCATCTGGAAGGCCAGGGAGAGCTCCAGCACGCCGCTGCGGTTTTCCGGAGAGGAATTCAGAACCAGGCTGAGCCGAAAGAGCTGCTGCAGCATCAGTACAGGTAGTTTGGAAATCAGCCTCCATGTAGCGTTCTCTTCTTTGTGTTATCTTGTCTGTACAGGAAATTCTTCTCATTGTGGACAATGTGAATAAAAACTAACAGTATAGGGAGTCGGGCGGTAGCTCAGGGGATTAAGCGCACGTGGGGCAAAGCACAAGGACCGACATCAGGATCCCGGTTCAAGCCCCCAGCTCCCCACCTGCAGGGGACTTCACAGGTGGTGAAGCAGGTCTGCAGGTGTCTGTCTTTCTCTCCCCCCTCTGTCTTCCCCTCCTCTCTCCATTTCTCTCTGTCCTATCCAACAACAAAGACATCAATAACAACAGCAATAATAACTACAAAAGTAAAACAAGGGCAACAAAAGGGAATAAATAAATATTTAAAAAAAAAACTAACAGTATAAAGTAAATGAAACTTGTACCCCCCTTACTACTTACTATAAAGAAGGCAAAAGAGGGAATTGTAATGTAACTGTGTTGAAGTATCCCTGAAATTCAACTTTATATTTTCTCTTGTCCTCGGTCTTTAATAGTTCCTAATCTCTTGTATTTCATTTTTGCTTTAGTACAAATATGTGTTAACCCTTAAGTTTTTAAATATACTGATATCTTTATGCCTGTTATTTAGGTTATTTCAGGCACGCCTCACTGAAACCCATTTGCCAACTCAAGGTAAAATAATGCTTTCTAAAATGTCTAAATTGCTAATAATTTCATCTCTAGCTTGCATTCCTCCCTTCCTTCCCTTAAAAAGCAAGTCCATCCAGTATTTATTATCTACTCTCGGATAGTGGAGACTTCCCACCCCTGACTATGTGTACTATTAGACTGCTTGCTAAATAGTCCTGGATAGCAGAAGGCTCTGCTTTAGCTCTCTGTATATTGTTATTTGTCATCACCAAGGGATTCACTGCTTCAGGTTGACATTTTTAGGGAGAGACAGAGAGAGAGAGAAAGATACCACAGCATCAAAACTTCCTCCACTGTTTTTGGGGGCTGGACTTGTAAATGTAAATAGGCCATAGTATCAGCAATGCAGGGTGGAGCAGGCGGAGCTGGCTTAGTGCCCCACACCTGGGTAAGTGTATGGCAAGGCAAATACACTATCCACATGAGCTAATTTTCCACCCATCTTAGCACTTTGCAAGTGGCAGTCACAAGAGAAACTGACTGACTTCATTGTATTTATAAAATTGAAAAAAAGAATTCAAAATTATATAAAATAGAGGACAATTCATAATTCTGGAGTCTGTCTGTTCTGAAATGAATCAAAGGTACTTAATGCAACTATAAAAATTTTTTTTAAAAAGGCTATTAGCAAGAAGGAGAGGGAGAGGGAGAGCACACCAGAGCATTACTCTAGCAAATAGGATCCCAGTGATCAAACTCAGGACATCTTGGTTCCAAGTTTAGCTCTCTCTATACTGTGCCACCTTCTGGGCTCTTAATGAAGCTTTCAGAGAAATGTAGTTAGTTTCTCCCCTTTTCGTAGGCAAAAGGAGACTTCATTGTGGGGCAGGTGGCTTAGTGGCTTGATACATTCACACATGTATTATATGTGTGAATGATGGAACATATGTACTCTATCTCACATAAAATAGTTTTTAATTAAAAATTACATATATGCTCTAAGAATTGTCTGTTTTATTTAATTTAAAGTAACATGTTAGATTTTGCATTTTCTCCTTTTGGGTATTTTGAGTTGGTCAGGAAATTGTCTCTATGTGGTCTAAGAGGTGGCACAAACAATTACTAGTTGTATTTTCTGAGGCTGCAAATTTTTTTTTTTTTGTATTGCTTTTTAAGAGATCAGGAGAATGGCTATGTAATCATTTTACTTAGTATGACCTTATCCTTATTTCTCTTTTTTCATCTTCTCCCTCTTTTATAGCTAGAACCTCAGAACCTCTGCATAATGCTCAGATCTTAAACCAAATGATGACATCGAAATTAAATCTAGAAAATAACTCAGCCAACGTTTCTAAGATTCAGGTAATATTAATGTCTCTAGGTTGTGTGGAAACTAAGGACAGTATTATATTGAATATTCGTCTGGCTGCCTCCCACATCCACTTCAACATCATATTTTCCACCTTATTTTCCATGACACTCATGGCTGTCAACCACCTGTGCATGTAGCAGTTCTGGACCATTCATCATCTACTACTGTTCACTTCAAATATTAAAAATAAATAGTTCTCCAGACCGTAACTTCCTGTATTTATATAAACTAGGAACCCCCTCCTGCACAACTTCCTGTCTTCACTTCCTCCCCCAGCAGCTTCTCATCTCTTTTGTTCTGGTGACCTCCATTACACAAACCTAGGAATTTCTACCTTGAGTCACATTCACCTAGAGGACCCTGAGCCCTGCTTTAAAACATTAATGGAACAACTGGATGTTGGTGGCTGTAACCTCAAGTAGAGCTTGGATAACCCTGGGCAATTATGTCTCCAGTTTTCTGGTGCACTGTTTGTTGTAGTCTCATATTCCCCATTTCACTCTCTAATGTCTTACATTGATTTAAAATTTTATTCTCCACATGTAGTTTCCTTTCCCTCAGGAGTTGGTGGGGCGGAGGGCACATAGATAGCTCACCTGCTGCGTGTTTTGAATCAAGGTTCCACATGTGACTATAAGACCATCTCCACTGACTGAAAATAGTTAGGACCAATAGGAACCAATCAGTTTGCAAGGAAGTGTAGAATGTAAATTGACATAGTTTGAGGATCTATCAAAGTTAAAAGTGCATATTCTACTTTTACAAATGGCACATTAATAAAACCTGTTAATGGCTTATGGGTTCATCATCTCTATGTGATAGGTGTCTCAGCTGTTTTTTTTTTCTCCACCATCATGCACCAGGACCCATCTCTCTTGCTGAGTATGTAGCCCTGGATTTAAATTTTGGTTCCACATGGGAGCACCATGGGGACCTAAGTACTATGGTGTCTCTCCCTCTGTCAGATAGATAAAAGAGTGATATGTGCGCTTAACTGGGTGTTCCACTGCCTATCCACCCTTCCCTCTGATAAATAGATAAGAATGAAAACATTTGCCCTGGGGAGTCTGTTCAGGAGACCCTGGATTTGTTGCCTGGTGCCTCATAAAAATAAAAAGGAGCTGGCAAATAGTCACTGAAATACTCATTGAGATACCCAAAAGCATCAGCTATTATTTGTCTGTTTTCTGCACCCAACTCATACAGACACTACATGTACTCGACAATACTTGCAGTGGGGAAAGGTGGCCTTCTGCCTGCTGATTTGTCATTCTCCTTGAGAATTTTGTTCTGAGGCAGTCTCTTGCCTTGGTGGCTTATTTAAAAAAGGGAGTTGGGGTAGTGGTGGTTGATGAAGAAATAGCTCACTTGAGTAGCATGCTTCTTTGCCACCTGTGCTACCCAGTTTCCAGCCCAGCTCATCTCACATTGAATGTGATTGCAAGACTTAGTGCTGTGGTCTCTCTCACTTTCTCTTTGACTCTCTGTCTCTAGCTAAATAGAAAAAAAAAAGTGAAAGTGCTCAAGTTATATCTTAGTACACATGTGCAGGTTTTACTGTAACATTTGTAAAAGTAGAATATGCATTCTTTTTTTAATATTTATTTATTTTCCCTTTTTGTTGCCCTTGTTGTTTTTCATTGTTGTTGTAGTTGTTGTTATTGATGTCGTCATTGTTGGATAGGACAGAGAGAAATGGAAAGAGATGGGGAGGACAGGGGGAGAGAATGATAGACACCTCCAGACCTGCTTCACTACCTGTGAAGTGACTCCCCTGCAGATGGGGAGCCGGGGGCTCAAACCAGGATCCTTACACCGGTCTTTGTGCTTTGCATCATGTGCACTTAACCGCTGTGCTACCGCCTGACTCCCAAAATATGCATTCTTAAGTGGGATAGATTCCCCAAACTTTCTCAATTTACATTCTGCACTTGCTTGCAACCTGATTGCTTCCTATTGGCCCTAATACTATCTGGTTTTAGTCAGTGGAGATGGTCTTATATATAGCCACATCCCCAGGGCATGACATATTGTACCTGGAGTTATAGTAGCACCAGAAAGGAAAATAAAATAATAATGATGCACATACGTTTCTAGGTATTAAATTCAGGACCTCATTGCTTAATCTATTGTATCACTTCCCAGGCTGTAGAAAAAATATATATGTTATCATTTTATTGGGAAGCTAATGACCTATTGTGCAGCTGTTGACACATGGGTATAATTTCTCATCTCCTTGTGATAAGTGTCTGCAGAACACACTTACCCCAAACATCTTTTTTTTTTTCTCACCATCATCAGGACCCAATATTCCCTCTACCCCCTTTTCCCCCAGAGTCCTTTACTTTGGCGCAGTTCACCAAATACTATCCAAGTCTCACTCTGTTTTCCCTTTTTTCCTTTTTTTTAAGTTCTATGTATAAGTGAGATCATTTAGTATTTATCCTTGTTAAGTGACATCTCAAGTAACATGATCCCTTCAAGTTCTATCTCAGATGAGGCAAAGAAGATGACTGCCAGTTTAACAGCTGAGTAGTATTTTATTGAACATATATACCACTATTTTTTAATTTATTTTATTTTTTTATTTATTCCATTTTATTGCCCTTGTTGTTTTTATTGTTGTAGTTATTGTTGTTGTCATTGCTGGACAGGACAGAGAAATGGAGAGAGGAGGGGAAGACAGAGAGGATGAGAGAAAGACAGACACCTACAGACCTGCTTCACCACCTGTGAAGCGACTCCCCTGCAGGTAGGGAGCCAGGGGCTTGAACCAGGATCCTTAATACCAGTCCTTTAGCTTTGCGCCAGATGCACTTAACCCTCACGGCTAACGCCTGACTCCCTACATTTTTATTTTTTTAATTTCAGACACATGTATTTATTTTTTTATTTGTGATTACTAGGTGACAAGATCGTAAGATTCACAAGTCTTAGAAACAGTTTGCTTCCTTCTGTTTTTTGCCACAACTTTCTTAACTATTCATCTGTCAGTGGGCATATTGGTTGCTTCCAAGTTTGGGCTATTACAAATTGAGCTGCTGTGAGCAAAGGTGTACATAGATCTCTCTAGATAGATGTCTTTGTATTCTTTGGATAAATCTCCAGGAGAAGAATTGTCGGGTCATAGGTAAGTCCATTCTAGATTTCTGAGTATCTTCAGTTTTCTACAGGGATTGACCCAATTTACTTTTTGACTAACAGTGCAGAAGATTCCCTTTTTCTCACATCCTTGCCACACTTGTTGTCCTTCAAAATGTACAATAAATATTCTCACAGGTGTAAAGTGGTTATCTCATTGTCATTTACCTTTTGTGAATAGTCAGCGACATTAAGCATTTTTCATATGTCTGTTGGCCCTCTGATCTTTTCTTTGGTTAAAATTCTGTCAGTGTTCTCTCTTTTTTGAAAGGTTTTCTTTTCATTTATTTTTAAGTTTATTTAAAAGTTCTTTATATATTTTGGTTGCTGGTCCTTTATCTTATGTATGATGTGTAAAGATCTTTTTCCGTTCTGTAGAGTGTTTTCCTGTTTTGGTGATGGTTCCCTTTGCTGTGCAAATTTTTTTTACTGTGATGTAGTCCCATTTTTTTTTTTATTTTGATATCCTTGCTGTTGGACTCTAGTCATTGAAGACATTCCTGAAGCATAGATCATAAAGTGTTTTCTGCCAGTATTTTCTTCTATATATTTGATAGTTTCTGGTTAAATGTCCATATCTTGGATCCACTTGGGGTTGAATTGTGTATGGTGACCTGTTTTATGTGGTTACCTGTTTCATTCTTCTGAGCACTTCAACCCAATTTTCTCACACTTTGTTGAAGAGACTTTTTTTTTTCCTCCATTGAATGTTTTTGGGCACCCTTTTCAAAACTAGTAGTCCATGAATGTGCTACAGATATATCTATATAGATATATATCTTTATATCTATATATATATATACAATATTTATTCCATTTTGTTGCCCTTGTTGTTTTATTGTTGTAGTTATTATTGATGTCATTGTTTGTTGGATAGGACAGAGAGAAATGGAGGGGCGAGGGGAAGACAGAGGGGGGAGAGAAAGACAGACACCTGCAGATCTGCTTCACTGCCCATGAAGCGACTCCCCTGCAGGTGGGGAGCCGGGGGCTTGAACCGGGATCCTGATGTCGGTCCTTGTGCTTTGCACCACATGCACTTAACCACTGCGCTACCACCCGACTCCCACTACAGATTTTTTTTTTGAGAGAGAGAGAGAGATACAGAGAGAGAGAGACAGAGAGAAACACCAAAGTACTGCAGCTCTGGCTTATTGGTGGTGCGGGGGATTGAACCTGGGACTTCGGAGCCTCAGGCATGAGAGTCTCTTTGCATAACCATTATGCTATCTACCCCCACCCTACAGATGTATTTTTAAAATCATTTTTTTACTGGATATTTTAACATAGTTGGGGGACAGTCCATGACAAAAAAGATGCTCACCCTGAACCTGGGTCTTCACATTTGGTCACATGTGCTCGATGTTGGGTAAGCCAACACCTGGCTTCCAATTTTTTTTTAATTACTTTCCTATTGGATTTTTTGGCCGCAAAGTTTTTCTTAATAATAATGATGAAATCTAAAGCTTCAAGTTTTGATTGTAGTTTAAAAGAACATACTTAAGTCTACTTGATAACTAAGCATTTTCATGTTGTTTTGTGAAGTAATTTTTAGGTAAGTATATACTTATATTTCTTTTCTCTTTTTTAGGGTCCAGTGCTTTCTGAAGGACAATCATCAGATTATAATAGAGAGTCAGAAAAGTAAGTACAGTCAGTGAATTCATCTCTTAGTTTCTTTCAAGAGCTGCTTTAATACATTTTAGCTAATAATATATTTTTCCCCATCACAGGGAACAAAGATTGATAATGATTTCTAAATCAGAAGTTTCTGCACACTCATCTTTAACAGCCAAAGCTGATGTTCAACAGGTTGTTATGTATTGCAAAGAGAAGCTTATTCGTGGAGAATCAGAGTTTTCTTTTGAAGAACTGAGAGCCCAGAAATATAGTCAACGGAAGAAGCATGAACAGTGGGGTACTTGTAGTCTTAACATATTTGAGATATTCTGACATCACTTAAAATTACCCACATACCTTGAGGAGTTATATTTTTAACAGATTATTGACTGTGCTTAAAGAATTTGCATTAAAGATTAAAAGCATCAGTTCATCTAATCTATATGGATTTAAACTATTTATAGCAATTCTAGCCCTCTTGATCAGTTATTTGTACTAAGAAAAAAAATAAGATCTATAACTGAGAAATACTTTTCTAAGGTTTGCAGCTATATAAATAAAGCACTCGGAAATAGCCTTCTTAATTAAATTCAGCATTTTTTTATGGCTGTATAGCTGGCTGAGTTTTGCTCCTTACTGGGAAACCTGAATGTTAAGACCAGCATATGTACTTAACTTTCTTTGCTGTAATGTGGACCTCAGAGGAAAATGAGCATTTTTTCTTTTTTCTTATTTTTTTTTAAAATTTTTTTATTAAAGCACTGCTCGGCTCTGGCTTATGGGGGGTGTGGATTGAGCCTGGGACCTTAGAGCCTCAGGCATGAAAATCTCTGCATAACCATCATGCCATCTACCCCCACCCCTTTTTCTTTTTAGTAATTTTCTATTGGGTGGGGATAGATAGCATAATGGTTATGCAGAGAGACTCTCGTGTCTTAGGCTCCAGAGTCCCAGGTTCAATCCCCCGCACCACTGTAAACCAGAGCTGAGCAGTGTTCTGGTAAAATAATAATAATAAATAATAATAATAATGAAACTATAAAAAAGAATTTGCTATTGTTTACACCTTTAGATATTTTTATTTATTATTGGATAGAGATAGAAATTGAGAGTGGTGGGGAGATAGAATGGGAGAGAGACAGAGACCTGGGGCTTGAACCCGAATCCTTGTGCACTGTAATGTGTGTGCTTAACCAGGTGCTCTACTACCTAGCCCCCCCCACACATTTTTTGTTTTGTATAAAGACAAATTGAGAGGGGTGGGGGAGAACACGGCACCAGGAGCATTGCTTCACTGCTTATGAAGCTGTCCCCCTGCAGTAGGCACTGGGGGCTTGAACACCAGCCTGTGAGCTTGTAATGTGTGCCCACAACCAGATGCGCCACCACCTGGCCCCCTTTTTAAATATTTTTAATTTTGTTTACTTTTTTTTTTTTTCCAGAACCAGGCCATCTCTCCTCAGGGGGCAGTCAACTTTCCTTAGTCTGCCTTGGGGGGATAAGGCTTCTGGTTTCCCATCTCCCAGGTGGGATCCCAGCAAGTGACGTGAGATCCCACAATGGGGGTCGCGAATTCAGTTCCAACTTCGGAGTTCCTCAAATTTGAAAAAACTCCAAAGGGGCAGGGCGGAGGTAGCAGCTGTCCCAGCTCACACCTTAAGCGGCGAACATTTCTTCTATTCAGGGCTCGGTGCCTGCACTACGAATCCACTGCTCCTGGTGGTCATTATTTTTCCATGGTTGCTGTTGCTGCGGTTGATGGATAGGACAGAGAGAAATTGAGAGGGGAGGGGAAGTTAGAGAGAGGGAGAGAAAGATAGACACCTGCAGACCTGCTTCACTGCTTGTGAAGTGACCCCTCCTGCTGTTGGGGAGCCAGAGGCTCAAACTGGAATCCTTGCATGGGTCCCTGCACTTTTCACTATGTGTGCTTAATCTGGTGCACTACCACCCGGTCCCCCTTTTTGTTTATTCTTATTCAGCCAACAACTGAGAGAACAGTACTCATTGGAGACCTATTTTGTGCCATGCACATATGGAACTTTCTTTTATACTCCTGGATCGTCTCTGTTTTATTGGTATGTGATGTGGTTTTATTAGCCAGTCACTGCAAGTGGGACTATCTACAGTATACTGAGCTTTTAGTGCATTTTACTTATGTTTCTGTCTTGCTTGAGGTTTGGAATTTATTTCTGGTTACTGTCAAGATCTTTTAAAAGATTCATTTATTTGTTGATTGTGAGAGAGACTGCAGCACTGCTCAGCTTTATTGGAAGGTGGTGCCAGCAATTGAAACTATGACCTCTAGAACCTCATGCCTGCAAGTTCTGTGCTCTGAGAGGAAGCATCTCCCAACTCTGATCACCTTGACTTAAACTTTGCATGCAAACCACTTTTTTTCATTCTTACAGTAAATGAAGACAAACATTATATGAAAAGGAAAGAAGCACATGCTTTCGAAGAACAACTACTAAAACAGAAAATGGATGAGCTTCATAAGAAATTACATCAAATTGTAGAGCCACCCCATGAGAACCAGTCTGCTTTCCAAGAAAGATCTAAGGTAGAAGGGTATATGGTGGTGTTGGGGATTGAACCTCAGACCTTTGGTGCCTCAGGCATGGAAGTCTTTATATAACCACTATGTTAGCTGTGCTGTGTTAGTGTTCTTTGCACTTATTTTCCATATTTTGTTGTTTTCATTTGTCTCTCCCTGCCCTATTTTCAAATTAATTTTGATATTTAGCTATTGGTTCCTGAATTTTTAAAATAATTTCACAAATATATTCAAAATGAGAAAAGGGAGGTACAGAATGGAATGTGTACTATGCTTTTACATATCTGCATGTACATATTCGCATGTTAACTATGTTGTCCTCTTATACAATTATACAATAAGATATGTGGGTAGTATATAATGGAATTTCTAACAATTTTATTAGTCATCTAGATATGTTTTGTTTGCCATTGTTTTATGTTGGAAGAGAGGCGATATGGTGAGTGTATTAGAACCATAAATATTTTAACATTACTAATGAATGGAAATTACTAATAAGTGGGTTAGACTTGAAGTAAGTTTATGCTACATTATGGTTGCTGAAATGTTTGTAGTATCTATCTGATTTGGGATACAATAAAGATCAAATATCACTAGGGGGAAAGTTACTACTGAGGACGTTTTATGGAAACACCGCCATAGGAGTATTTGATAACATTGATTATTGTTTCTTTCCCAAAATTAAGTGAAAGAAGAAATTCTTAAAATACTGATAAAGCTATAAGAACAGACTATTCAGTAATTTAGATGTATGAACTGCCAACTGTTCATACATCTTAAGAAGTTGCAAATGAGGGCCTGGATGGCTCAGTGCTACAGTATATACCTTGCAGATGTGATACCATGGATTCCATCTCTAGCCCTGCAAATAGTAGCAGTGCTCAGGTGTCTGTCAGTTATAATTTTATCTGTCAGCGTGACTCAGCGTATAAGTTTCTGCCTTTTATGTGAGACCCTGTGTCTAATTCTCTGACCAGCATAAGACAGAATGCAGAATGTTGATCTGATATTGTGTGTGTGTGTGTGTGTGTGTGTGTGTGTGTGTGTGTGTGTGTTTAAGCTAAAAATATAGCATGGTTGAGGGGGTCAGGCGGTGGCGCACCTAGTTGAGCACACACATTACTGTATACAGGGAGGTAGATTTGAGCCCCTGGTCTTCACCTGTAGGGAGGAGGCTTCACCAACAGGTCTGCAGGTTTCTGTCTATCTGTCTGTCTGTTTTTTTATATTTATTTACTTATTCCCTTTTGTTGCCTTTGTTTTATTATTGTAGTTATTGTTTTTGTTATTGATGTCACTGTTGTTAGATAGAACAGAGAGAAATGGAGAGAGGAGGGGAAGACAGAGAGGTAGAGAGAAAGATAGACACCTGCAGACCTGCTTCACCACCTGTGAAGTGACTCCCCTGCAGGTGGGGAGCTGGGGGCTCAAACCTTACTCTCTGGATCCTTACTCTGGTCCTTGCACTTAGCACCACCTGCACTTAACCCGCTGTGGTACCTACCACCCAACTCCCAAGTGTCTGTCTTTCTCTGTCCCTCTGTGTCTCCCCCTTCTCTCTTAGTTTCTTTGTCCTGCCTAATAAAAAAGGGGAAAAGGGGGGGCGGAAATGACTGCCAGGAGTGATGGAATCATCGCATAGGCACCAAGCCCCAGTGATAACCCTGGTGCCAATAAACAACAAAAAATATACCTTAGTTGATCTGTTTTTATTTTATTTATTTTTTTTGTACTGGATCCTCTGGGTATGCACAATTCCACTGTTCTCAGTGGATTTTTCGGTTTTCTTGGTCTTTGAATTTCAGACAGAAAGTGCCTGGAGAGACACCTCAGCACTGCTCCAGTGTTGATGGAGCTTCCCTTGGTGCTGTGTATGCAGTTCCTAGGTGGTATTGGTGATTGGGGTGTTCAGGTTACAATTGTGAGCTCCACTGCATGACCTTCCAGTCCCTGTGTTTGCTTCACTTCAGAATAGTTCAAGAGGTAAAGGGAAACCTCAAGGGAAAGGGATCTGCTAAAGGCAGATGCTAGTCTTTGAAAAGTTACTGTACCTAGTTAGTACTTTTCTAGACCTCCTGACTTTATTTTTGTTTGTTTCCTTGATGTGAAAGGTCAGTCCAGCATGTATGGAGCCAAGTGTAGGCTCCCACCAGGAACTGAGAGCTTCAGCCCTTCCAGTTGTCAGCCAGCAGACCTCAGAGAACATGGGAGAGGAAGCTCCTCTTGTTCCTCTTATGAAGGATGCTGTTTCTTCGGTGACCCCTGCCTTTAGCCAGAGTATAGCTCCTTCAGTTCCATTGACAATCCAACCAGTGACAGATTCCATGTTTGCAGTGGCTACGAAAGATGCCAGGTAAGTTGAAAGTAAGTCTCTAGATGACAGCCATGTGAATGGCACCAGTTAGATTCTTTCTATGACTGGCAGTAATATCAAGAGCAATATGTCAAAGATGAATGAGTGACTTCTGTTTTTAAAAAGAATTTTTAGGTGGACATGTGGTTGAAAATGAACTTACCAAAACAAAACCCCAGATTTTTCAGACTTACTTATTTCATCTTTCTTTAGGATACTAATTTACTTCATCCTTCTCTCAAGCATTTTCTTTACTTCTTGTTTTATTTTTAAACTTTTATTTTATGTGTAATACTTTGACATGAGAGAATCCAGAGCACCGTTTGGCATATGCAGCACTGTGGGTCAAGCTGTGAGCCTCACAAATGCAAAGTCCTGTGGTCCACCCACAGAACTACTATTCCCCAACTGCTAAATTTAATGACCTCCCCCCAAAATCAAATTTATAAACATGCATTTTCATTCACATTAGGATGATTATGCTGACCTGTATCCTGTATTTTACTGGGTATATAAGGACTATTGTAGTTATGACTGTTCTTCATAGTTAATTTACACAACTATAAAATATCTTTTAAAAAGAATCAACAGCCGTGATAAATCCTATAAAGGCAATACATGCCCAACTACCTGTAATGAGTCAGAGACAAAACAAAAAACAAAAAAAACAAACTACAGTATGATAGTAATGAATGTTTAATTAGAAGTTTTTTCAGTATTTTTTGTTAGAGGCATTTGCATAAACGGTGTGTTTAAAATAAGACTCCTTAGCCTTAAAAGCATTTAGATTTCAGTCAGAAGCACTTGAGATGAACCCTGGGCCTGTCAGGGACTAGTGAGCCCCCTGGCACTGGTAGTCTGAAACACTGGCTATGACAGAGAAAGGCTGCTTTTCTTTGGAAAACTCATTTTTCTTGACAGTTTAGTAGCTAATTATAACATCTGTCATTTGAACTCCATACTTTACAGAGTCCACTAAGGAAGTCATGGCATTATTAATTAGAAAGGGGAGATTTACCACCACAACTGTACTTAAACCATGAAAAATAAATACCTTTCTTGTTCTACTCTTTTGTTTCTTGATAACTGCTAAAGTCTAGAGAACAGTGCACTGTGGATATATTACAAAAAAAAAAAAAAAGTGGTCCAGACAGCTAATCCACATTGGAACTTTGCCATATTGTGACTCTGAATAGCTGTATTGGACACTCAGCCCTGGAGCTGAATGTCAGCTCTTTTGCCTATACAAGAAGAGGAACCATTTGGATTAGAGAAGCTCTGATATCCTCTTGTACCTCACAGAGAAATGATTATCATTGTGTTAAAATACAAAATCACTGTGTCAAGCAATTGTCTACTGCCTGGATGTAAGACTTCTTATCTTCAAAAGAAATACTCAATATAAGAAGTTAAAATTTAAAAAAATTTTAAATTAAACATCCTACTTTCTTAGTGCTATTTTAACAACAAATCTATATTTTGTAACGCCTGTTTACTGCTCTTTCTTGGTGGTTAGCGTTTCACAAAAGTTTTCCAGAGGTATAAATGAAAGCATCCATGAATTCAAGCCACAGAGCAAAAGCATGATAAAGGAAGGTAATGTTCATTTTCAATGTGTTTCTGACCTGCTTGCTAGCCTCTTGCTGATTACTTAGATATATACTTGATGTATTTGATTCTTGAATATTTTATCCCTTAATGGAACCTGGGTGTTAATTTTCCTGTTTTTAGAATGTAATGGTTAGATAAGCGTCAGTTCATTTTGAATAAAGGTAAAAATCCCCTTAGTGATACTTTATTAGTAAGAATCTTTTGAAAACTTGTTTAGAGATAACTTTTTAATTAAATTTCATACTGTATACTAAATAACCTGTAACTTGTTTTAAGAATAATCTAGTTGGGTGGTAGCACAGCAGGTTAAGTGCACATGGCACAAAGCTCAAGGACTGGTGTGTAAGGATCCCAGTTCGAACCCCTGGCTCCCCACCTGCAGGGGAGTCGTTTCACAGGCAGTGAAGCAGGTCTGCAGGTGTCTATCTTTCTCTCTCCCTCGCTGTCTTCCCCTCCTCTCTGATTTCTCTCTGTCCTATCCAACAACAATGACGAAATCAATAATAACAATAACTACAACGATAAAAAAGGGTAACATGTTTTAAAAAAGAATAATATATGCAAGTCATTTAATATTTAGTATGATAGTAAAGGAATGTTTCATTAGAAGTCTTTTCTATTCAGTATTTTTTGTTAGAGGCGCTTGCATAAAAAGATACGATTAAGTGAAAGGCTTCTTTATGCCAAAGCTGCTAATTTGCTCTGATCTTAGACCAAGTGATTGAATCTCATTCAACTTTTATTTCCTTTTCTATAAAGTGATCTTTGCCTTAACGTGTCTCATGGGATAAACCTGCAGCTTTGGGAGCACTACAGTTGTGGAAATACTTAGTGATCATTATCAACAATGAAAAAAAATTCAGTTGTAATGTTTAAATTATTTTGATCTCCCTACTGATACTTTATTTTTGTCCTTATCCTTTTCATAGTTTGTGAAACACATAAGCTTACTAACACAGGCTCTTTTCACACAACTCCAAACACTTCACTGGGAATGGCCCAGGCCACACCATCCAAAGTGCAGCCCTCACCGACCGTACACACAAAAGAAGCACTAGGTAAATCCTTTTGTTTAAACATGTAGCATCTGATAACAAATTAATGGAAACTCTTTTGTAGCTTTTTTTTTTTTTTCATTTTTTTTACCATTTTCTGTTCTTTCAAGGTTTCATCATGAATATGTTCCAGGCTCCTACATTGCCTGATATTTCTGATGACAAAGATGAATTGGCAGCTCTTGATCAAAGTGAAGATGCATTTGAAGCCCAATTCCAAAGTAATAACAATTTCTTTAAAGAATGCTAAGTATATAGCTTTAGTGTATTGCACCAAGGTAAAAGACTTTGGGGTTCGGGGGGTCAGGTCCTGGAACATGATAGTAGAAGAAGACCTAATTGGGGTTAGATTGTTATGTGGAAAACTGGGAAATGTTATACATGTACAAACTATTGTATTTTACTGCCACTATAAATCATTAATCCCCCAATAAAGAAATTTAAAAAAAAATTCCAAAGGGAAGCTTATAAAAAGAATGCTAAGTACATAGCTTTGTGAGTAGTTGCCATGGAAAATACAAAAGGTTGTACAAGTGTAGAAAGTTCTTTATTAGCTTGTCATATAGGAGCTGGGAATGCATTAAATAAAATGTGACAGTGTTTACCAAAATAAGTAATATGTGTAGTAGATTTGTTTCTTTAAAAAAGCAGATTCCCCAGCATAGAAATGACCCGAAAGAGCTGAGTATGTGAGGTATGACTTGAGCTTTGCCTGGCAGGAGAGTAGCTTGGAGTCCAGCAATTATCCTACACTTTCTTGGAGTTAGGAGATTTATTCTGGAGGCTGGAAAGAGTTCATGATTAAAGAAAACAATTAAAAATGTTTTGGTTAATATTGAGGGAGTGAGTCAGACAATAATACCAAAGGTTTTTGTTTTATAGAGACAGAGATTGAGGGGAAAAGAGGAGATGGAAAAGAAGAGCAAAAGACACTTGCAGGGAGTCGGGCAGTAGCGCAGCGGGTTAAATGTACGTGGCGCAAAGCACAAAGACCGGCATAAAGATCCCGGTTCGAGCCCCCGGCTCCCCACCTGCAGAGGAGTCCCTTCACAAGCAGTGAAGCAGGTCTGCAGGTGTCTTTCTCTCCCCCTCTCTGTCTTCCCCTCGTCTCTCCGTTTCTCTCTGTCCTGTTGAACAACAATGACATCAAAAACTACAACAACAATAAAAAGACAACAAGGGCAACAAAAGGGAAAATAAATAAAAAAATTTTTAAATTATAAAAAATAAAAGACACTTGCAGTACTGCTTCACCACCTGTGAAGCTTCCCCCTGTAGGTGGGGACTAGGGGCTTGAACTCAGGTATCTTGCACATGGTAACTTGTGTTCTACCTGGTGTGCCACTGCCTGACCCTACCAATAGCGACATTTTAAGAGAATGGTGAATACTGTGATTTATATATGGCAGAAAATGAAGACCATGAAGTTTGATTGCTCACCCCTGTAATCATAGTTAAGTCACTTCATCTCAATATAAGTTGGTTTAGTCACTTTATCTCATTAGTTAGTGTTTGAAAACAGTTATCAGTTCTTTTTCTGTAAGCTGCTATTCCTTAGTGTTTGAAAACAGCTATCAGTTCTTTTTCTGTAAGCTGCTATTCCATCTTATTTGTCGTTAGAATTTGTCATGAAGGATAGTTATTTTCCATAAAGCAATACTTCAATGCTTTCTTTTTGCTCTGTTGCAGAAAATGCCGGGTCATCCAGGGCTTGGGGTGTCAATCAGATTATCTCTTCTTTATCAACTGCTTTTCCTGTGTTTGAAGATGGAAACAAGGAAAATTATGGGTAAAGAAGTATCTAATTAATATAACACCAGGGACCCACATAATCACTCACTTGTGTAGTGCACTGCTTTGCCATGTGTGCAACCCAGGCTCAGACTTGGTCTCCACAGCGTTAGAGGAAGCTTCAGTGTTGTAGTCTCTCATATTCTTTCTCTGCCTCTTTGTCTCTATCTCTGTTTGCAAAAGTCATCCCAGCAAGGTAAAACCCTAGTGATAACAATATATATATATCGGCAGAGATTAATGTCACATTTTTTGTGAGGTGCTACACGGGTTCTGTATACTCAAAGAATTAAGGTGACAAGAGAATCAAATGACCTGGCTTCCAGTTCTGTTTGTATCTTCTAATGATTCTACTTAGTAATCAGTCTTGTAACCACATGAATAGAAAACTGTCATTAAAGTTTTACCAGATCTGCACTACGACATAGAAGTTAGGGGAAAAATGGGACTGGGCAGTGGTACACCCAGTTGAGCTTAAAAACCGGGGTTCAAGTGCCTGGTCACCACCTGCAGGGGGGAAGCTTCACAACTAGTAAAGCAGTGCTGCAGGTATCTCTCTATCCCTCTTTGTCTTTTCCTTCCCTCTCAGTTTCTCTCTGTCCTATCAAATACAGAAAAGAAATTTCAAAAATTAAAAAAGTCCTAAGAAAGCAGACCTTCAACGCATTGCAAAAGCATGCTTTAAAATGGAAATGGCATGATTATACATTATCAGAGAACTGAAAGATTCTGGTGATTTGAAATTATTAAATGTGAATTAATCCTCTAGTACTTGGATCCATACAAACTCTGTTTATATTTGCAAGACTGTTAAAGTAAGAAAGGAAGTAATTTATACTGGGTCATGTAGCACAGAGAGTATTTTAAGGTTGAAGGAAATTACATTAGTGAACACTTTCTAGGGGTTGGATAGTTTAGCTTAAGGAATTTTCACTGTGTAGCTTACACCAAAGAAAGAGGTCAATGCGAATTAAAGGTTTCAGGGTGTAGAAAAGATTTACATTGACAGAAAAGTGAAAAGGCCTGGCCAGCTGTCAAAAAAATCTATCACTGAGTCAAGTGTTGGAAATAAGGAATAAGGGTCAGGGTAGATAGCATAATGGTTATGCAAAGAGACTTTCATGCTTGAGGCTCCAAAGTTCCAGGTTCTATCTCCCACACCACCATAAGCCAGAGCTGAGCAGTTCTTTGGTTAAATAAGCAAATAAATAAGGGATAAAATTGTATAATATCCATGATCTTTTGTTGACCAAAAACCACTTTAGTCAACTCAATTCCTGCTCAGTTTCTGTAACTGCTGTGCAAATGCTAGATATTTAGTTAACTAGTAAGAAAAGTGGGGGGTGTTTCTGACACTTAGACTTAAGAGATAATTGTTATTCCTTATTACATTTGACCATTTGTAATTCTGAAAATTTTACCTTAGATTACCACAGCCTAAAAATAAAACCACAGGAGCCAGGACCTTTGGAGAACATTCTGTAAGCAGATTTCATTCAAAACCAAATGTAAGTTTCTGCTTCATCTGTGAAATAGGTTTTATAGATCTTTCCCTTTCATTTTAATAGTTGATTGCACCAAGCAGATGAGAGTGTATATGATGACCAACAAAGTACAAATGTTTATTATGTGCCGGATGTGTGTTAAGTTTAGAAACTAGAAAATGAATTTTGTATGATCCTTGTTCTCAAAGGACCTTTTTATACCTAAAAAGTAAGACCTGGGCCTGGTAGTGATGCACCTAGTTCTACTAGAGCAGCCTTTGTGCCCAGCCCATATTCCATGTCCACTCGGTCCCTGAATGTAGTTATGTTGTACTTGTCTCTCCATTCGTCATCTGACTGATGTTTCCGAGAATAGTGCTAAAAACTGCTAAATCCTGACTTGTTAATTTCACTATGTGTCTTTCTTTTTTTCTTTCTTTCTTTCCTTCTTTCCTTCTTTCTTTCTCTTTCTTTCTTTCTTTCTTTCTTTCTTTCTTTCTTTCTTTCTTTCTTTCTTTCTTTCTTTCTTTCTCTTTTTCTCCTTTGACCATCTCTGGGGCTTCATTGCTCTGGAGTGGCTTCTTTAACAGAGAGACAGAAAAATATTGCTGTGCTAAATTTCATGGATGAAATGAGATTGCCAGGATTTTTTTTTCTTCCTGTTTGTCTTTTATTGTAGGAAGTGTCTCATTCTGAAGAGTTTTTGGATGATTCAACTGTCTGGGGTGTCCGTTGCAACAAAACCCTAGCTCCCAGCCCCAAGAGTGCAGGAGACTTTACCTCTGCTGCACAGCTTGCATCTACACCCTTCCATAAACTTGCAGTGGATCCAGAGCTTGCTTTAGAAGACAAAGGTGTGTGTTGACAGTATTTACCTGCTGCCAGCCTCAGTTCTTTTGTCATTATAATTAAAAACAAAGACAAAAAAAAACTCCAGTGGGCACGCCACTGAATGCACATGTTACCACAGGATAAGAGGGATGCAACTCCACACAATTCCCACCACCAGAACTCCGTATTCCATCCCCTCCCCTGATAGCTTTCCTATTCTTTATCCCTCTGGGAGAATGGACCCAGGGTCATTACAGGGTGCAGAAGGTGGAAGGTCTGGCTTCTGTGATTGCTTCCCCGCTGAACATGAGAGTTGACGGGTCGGTCCATACTCCCAGCCTGTCTTTCTCTTTCCCTAATGGGGCAGGGCTCTGGGGAAGCAGGGCTTCAGGGCACCTGGTTCCTTGTACAGGCAACATGTGTGCTGTAGCAGGTGAGCCAACATCCAACCCCAGGTTCATTTTTATTTGTTCGTTTTTTGCCAGAGCACTGCTTTGCTCTGGTTTATGTTGGTGCTTGGGATTAAACCTGAGTCTGTTGGTCTCCTCCTCCTCTTTTTTTTTTTTTTTTTTTGCCTCCAGGGTCAGGTGCCTGCACTATGAATCCACTGCTCCAGGAAGCTATTTTTTCCCTTTTGTTGCCCTTGCTGTTTATCATTGTCATTGTTGTAATTATTGTTGTTATTGCTGTCATAGTTGGATAGGACAGAGAGAAATCAAGAGATGGGGAAGACAGAAAGGGGTAGAGACAGACAGACACCTACAGACCTGCTTCACCACCTGTGAAGCACCCCCTGCAGGTGGGGAGCTAGGGGCTCGAACCAGGATTCTTAACACCAGGATTCTTATGCCAGTGCTTGCACTTCACATCATGTGCACTTAACCCACTGCACTACCGCCCAGCCCCCAGGCGTGAAATTCTAATTGCATAACCATTATGCTATCTCCCCAGCCCTAGGGGTCTTTTTGACACAAACATTCTACCTCAGTTCAGTGAACTAAACTGACCGAATAAAGCATGTTAAACTGAAAGATAACTCAAATCTCTGCCCTGCAGAAGCATTCCAACTTTCTGCTCTCCATACCCTTGTCATCACGTTCTTTAATGCTGCAAACTTCCCATGGGCTGGACTTCTTGCTTGTAGTGTTCCTGCTACTTACTCTTCATCTGTTTTCTGCTAGAAAATTTTATGGGCTAAGTGTATATGGTTGAAATGGTTATATTTGTTAGTAATAGGATTTATGTGTTTTTCACTCTTTAAATCTTACAGCACATACTACCGCAAAACACTCTTTTGAAATTAATAATAAAATTGAGTGAAAAAAGGAAACCTGAATTTTCTGTCATATGGGATCATGTATGTATATGTGTATGTACATAATGTTTTTCTCTAATTTTCTTTTTCAGAAAATGTAGCAAAACCACGCACCAATGTCAGTTTGAATTCTTGTGAAGGAAACGTGCTGAGACCCTTAAGAGATAGGAAGTTCAGGTATTGTGAGTGTGTACTTGGTTTTGTCACTCTCCATTTTCACTCTGACTTTGCTTTTTAATCTCTGGTACAGTATCAAATCCCAACCCTTAAAAGCTAATAGATCTTCTGTTCACTTAAAGTCAAAAAAGCATTCTCTGTTGATAAAATTACAGTGGTTGGGGACCAGGTGGTGGCACACCTGGTTAAGTGCACATAGTACCAAGCACAAGGACCTTTTTTTTTCCCACCTGCAGCAGGTCCACTTCACAACTGGTGAAGCGGGTCTGCAGGTGTCTTTCAATCTCCCCCTCTTCTCAATTTCTCTGACCTATCCAATAAAATGGAAATAAAAGGCCACCAGGAGCAGTGGGTCTGTAATGCTGGCACCAAGCCCTAGCAATAACCTAGCAAAATACAAACAAACAAACAAAAAGGAAGTGTGATGCCTTCATAGGAAAACCTTTAAGAAAATAAGTTACAGTGGTTAACCTAAACATTTAGTGTATCAGGGCAGTGCTAGAAGTAGTGGGGTAGTGTGGGGTCATTTTCTGTCACCGAAAATTCCAGTGTTCTCATTTTGGGAACAGAATTGCAGATTCTCTTACCCACCAAAGACAGTGGCATACAGAAAGAATATTGCATAATTGAATAAACACATAATTGCTTTTTCATACTTATTATAGTTGGAAAGTCAATTATTTAACAAAAGAAGACATTGAATAAGTGTATGGATATAATAGCTTGAGAGAAAGAAAGCCTGCAGTGATGAAAAATAATTATCGGGAGTTGGGCGGTAGCGCAGCAGGTTAAGCACACGTGGCGGAAAGCGCAAGGACCGGCATAAGGGTCCCGGTTCGAACCCCCGTCTCCCCACCTGCGGGGAGTCGCTTCACAAGTGGTGAAGCAAGTCTGCAGTTGTCTGTCTTTCTCTCCTCTCGATTTCTCTCTGTCCTATCCAATAACGACATCAATAATAACTATCACAATAAAACAAGGGCAACGAAAGGGGATAAATAAATAAATATTTGAAAGAAAAATGATTATCTAACTTTTCTGAACTCTAACTTCTTTTAGTTTTTAAAAAATAAGATTTATATAAGGCCCTTTTAAGTCTCTTTTAGTCTATGTTTCATCTTACTTTGCTTTATAAATTATTTATTTCAAACAATTTGACCATTTATCTGTAGTTTCCCATAGCCAGCATGCTGTATTTGCATCCTAAGGTATACTGTGACATGGTCCTCTGTATTTCTTGAAATAGGGAGTTGGAATGAAATAAGAAAGCTTACCAGGAAAAAAAGAATATAGTAACTCACTGTTAATATGTATAATATAAAAAGATTTTTGCCTTTTAATTGAAAATTCTACCAAATGAGCACAACTCACTTGGAATCTTTCCTATGTGAAACTATCTCCGAATCATAAAAAATGCTATGTTTATTTTGGGGGTAAAGTTAAGACTTCAGGGACAGGGAGATAATCACTGAGTATGAACATTAATGCTTGAAACTTCAGGTTTGAGCACCATCACCTCATGGGAATAGTATAGCCCCAGGGGAAACTCCATGGATGGCGGAAGTTATGTTGTGATGTCTCTGTGTCTCTATCTGAATAAAATGTATGAGAAAATTTTCTCAGGAGTGGTGGAATAATGCATATGTAAGGTCTCAATGACACAAACAAAACAATCAAGTTAAATCTCCAGTCTTGATTATAATAGTAATGCTTAAGTGACAGCTTGAGGGAGCTGGCAGGTCATTTCTCTTGCCATTTTCTACTAAAGAATATCCACTGTAACTCCTCACCAGTTTTTCTACAACTTCCTTTTTATGCTCCAAGCTCCACTATTAAATATTATATTCTCTAATTTGCTACCATATCTGTAATTTCATTTCTGTGAGTGGTGTGCTGTGTATTTGCACATAATGCTGGAAGAAAATGCTTTGATTGATTCGTTGTCAAGCATTTCTTTTGTTTTGGATAGAGACAGAAGGAAAGGGATAATAGAGAAGGAGAAGAGACACTTGCAGCACTTCTTACATATCAAGTTTTTCCTCCTGCACTGGGGACCAGGCCCTTGAACCCAGGTCCTTGTGCATTATAATGTGTGTGCTTAACCAGGTGTGCCACCACTGGCCCCTTTCCAGGCAGTTTAATATGTCATTCTTAGAAACTGTCTTATGGGTATTTTGTGTGATTAAATCTAATTTAATTACCATGTGCTTAATTTTTACTTCTCTGCTTCTTGAACATATGCAGTCCAATTCAAGAGAAAAGCCCAGAACCATCACTTCACACAAGTATGTCTTCATCTTTGGTTCATATGAGCCAGCCTCTTGCCAGTGGTGTGCTGGCCAGTGAAGCACAGCAGAGCCTTGCAGTTTGTAAACCCATGGATTTAGACCTTGCCATTACAGAGGAGGCTCCAGATACCAAAACTGGGTTTCAACCAGAACAAATGCAAACTGATTCACTTGGGAGTGTCCATACTTCAGGTATGAACAGATGCTCAGTCTTAATTATATTTTGGGGTTAGAATACTAACCTGGTAAGAGCTATTACACAACAGAAGTTCAAAGAACAAGGACTTGAATGTCATTAAGTGTAAGACACAGAACTTCTCACACAGAACTTGCACAACTACCTTAATGTATAGAATAATAGTATTTGCAGTGCAAATCAATCTATTTCAGTTGTGTATGGTTTCAAAATAGCCAATGTTGGAAACATTAAAATTTGAGGGTATACTCTTGGTATAAAAACTATTGATATAACAGAATAGCAATTTCTAATGCTTTTATTCTGATTTTACAGAAAAGGCAACTGAGGTTTAGGGTTGAAGGAAATCTACCTCCAATATACATAGAAACAGTCTTGTTTCGTGCTAAAAATTACAAGAGCTGACCAGCTGGACATTAACTGGTTCTAGTTATACTTTCACTTCTTGAGCAGTTATGCACTCTTGACCAAGTTCATTTCAATTTTTGTGTGTGTGTGTGGCCCTCTTTTCTTTCTTTCTTTCTTTTTTTTTTTTTTAAGTGCAGCTAGTAGTGATGTTACTGAGGTGTTTTAATGTAAGGACCAAGGAGCTTATTAAACACATGGCACTAAGTATTAATCTTGCTGATTTAGTCTTTGATATCTTCCTCTAACAGAATTTTTAATAGCTGTTTTTTTTTAACTTTTTTATTTTCTTTATTTATTGACTAGAGATAGCCAGAAGTCGAGAGGAAGGGGGAGACAGAGAGGGAAAGAGACAGAGACAACTGCAGTGCTTCACCACTTGCAAAACTTTCCCCCTACAGGTGGGGGCTCGGGGCTCAAACCCAGGCTCTTGAGCGTTGCAACATGTGCTCTCAACCAGGTGCACCACCACCCACCTCCTTTAATAGCTTTCTAAATTGGAGGATTGACATTTTTAATTTTATTAGTAATAATTTCTCTTATAGATCCAAAGTGAATCTCATATATGCTTCTGCACATAGGTAGTAGAAGTGTTAAATAGCCATTTATTTTGATGGTAACAGTGGGAGCACAACTTAAAGAATATCTGAGCATGTGAAAACTAGCTAACTCCACATGTCCACATCAGCCTTGGGGGCCGGGTGGTGACGCACCCGGTTCAAAAAATATATTTCCAAGCCTGCCTTTAAGACAGACAGGAACTCAAAATTGAATTAAAGGCAGAATCTGATAGTTTAGGTGACTATAACAGATGTTGTTAATGTTTATTGCCTTTGTCACAGTTAAAATTAATTTAGCTAGTTGGACCTAAAATGTCAAATAATAAGTAGAACTACTCCTCATTTTGACATTTAAAAATGGTTATTATTTGATTAAATGCTCCTGAAAGATAAGGATTTTAAAGCTTATTTTAGCAAATGTTTACACTTTATTTATAATCTCTTTAGTAAAACTCTTGGGCACTGAATTGATTTCCTTTTTTTTGTTGTTGTTGTTTCCATTTTTTTAAGACTCTACTGTTGAGAATCCATGGGATGATTTATTGATCATCAAACTTTTATCTGGACTGTCTAAACCAGTGAGCTCCTATGCAAATACTTTTGAATGGCAATGTAAACTCCCAACCATCAAGCCAAAGACTGAATTTCAATTGGGTAAGAATTTAAAGAATTGGCTCATATAACTTGAAACTTGCTTCTCTCTGGGAAACTGATGGGAACTCCTGTGTGTGAGTCCCCTGGCATCGCTACCACCCCTAGCTCCCACCTATTTCTCAAATGAAGAGGGAATTATTCTTAATGTTTTTGCTTATGTATTGGATAAAGACAGAAATCAAGAGGGAAGGGTGATAAAGGGAGCAATAAAGACAGACACCTGCAGCACTGCTTCACAGTTCATGAAGCTTCCCCTGCACATGGCGTCTGAGAACTTGAACCTGGACCCTTGTGCACTGTTAGTGTGAGTGCCCTAGGGACTGCACCACTGCCTAACTCCCTCCAATAAGGAATTTTATCGTGAGTACTAAACAGAATATTTTGTTAAGCTGTGACTACAGGATTTTGACTAAAGAGAGAAATTTGGCAGTATCTGTCCATCAAAACAGAAAAGTTAGAGCTGAAGGGTTGTCTTTGGTGTAATGGAATGGCATAGGAATAAGTACATTCATGAACTCTTAAGACCCATCCATTCACTTTGAAGAACTTCTTATGGATATATTTGTATACATTTCCAAATGTCAAATCAGAAAGCAGGAATCTTACTTCTTAATATTTGGTTTAGAATTTGTGGCTTAAAAAAAGTAGTTTTAAAGGTAATTACAATTTTTTCTCTGTGATCTTACTCCTGAGTCAAATAGTAATTGCAGTACTGACAAATATCAAGACAGACCCAGTCTGACATTTCTTATACAATGTACTTGACCAGTACTCCTTGGAACTGTCTTGATCACTAAAAAGCAGAGCTTTGAGAGACATAATGAATGTCCCTTGGAGCAATAGGGGAAAACTAGTGAACTCTAAATAAAGTGAAGTGAAAATAGTAACAAAATGATAGTTTTCTAATTGTGTCCTTGTGTGATATATTTGTATTTTTCATAGCCATTGCTAGAACACCCTGCACAGGATTTTGCATGTTCATTGTAATGTCACAGTACTCTTGCCAAGCAGGTGACATAGATGTTGCCTCATTAGATATGGTGATGAGAGAATGCCTGCTCAATTTCCTGTCTCAAAGTGACAGGCCTGGTGCCTGGCTGTGCTGCTACTTTCCTATATCACATCATTATGTGATAGGTGTTAAACGTTTATCTAAGATGGGAAAACATTTCTTAAGGGAACTAAATGTATTTTTTAAAATTTATTTCTTTATTGGGGAATTAATGTTTTACATTCAACAGTAAATACAATAGTTTGTACATGCATAACATTCCCCAGTTTCCCATTTAACAATCTAAATACATTTTTTACTTACTAAAGCAATTCAGAAACCAGATACATTTTATGAATACTCCGTGTTGATAAAAACTTAATGTTTTGACTTTTTAAGTATTTTGACACATCTATCTTTAAAGGTTCCTTGCTGGTCTATGTGGATTGCCTTCTTGGAGAAGGGGCTTTTGCCCAAGTCTATGAAGTTACTCACGGAGCTGTGAATGATACCAAAAATAAAAAGAAATTTGCCTTAAAGGTAAATAATTGGATTAGGTTTTTAATTTTGTTATTATTATTATTATTTTAATTTTTATTGAAGGGTTAATGGTTTATAGTATAGTTGTAAAAACATCGGTATAATTATGCATTTCCTTCTGCATTGTGCAGTACGTCCTTGAGGTTCTGTCTGCTCTCTCTCCCACTCTTCCCAGAGTCTTTTGTTTTTGGCATAATATAGTAGCTAGTTCAAGTTTTGCTTTGCATTTTTCCCTCTCTGTCCTTTTTTTTGGGGGGGGGGGTTTCAAAGAAACTTTATTTTTTTTCTTCCCTTTCGTTGCTATTGTTGTTTATCATTGTTGTTGTTATTATTGTTATTGCTGTCATTGTTGGATAGGACAGAGAGAAATCGAGAGGAGGGGAAGACAGAGAGGGGGAGAGAAAAAGAGACACCTGTAGACCTGCTTCATCGCCTGTGAAGCAAACCCCCTGCAGGTGGGGAGCCGGGGGATCGAACCAGGATTCTTACGCTGGTCCTTGCACTTCGTGCCATGTGCGCTTAACCTGTTGCACCACCACCCAGCTCCCTGTCCTTACTTCTTAAGTTTCACCTATAAATGAGATTATTCAGTATTTGTCCTCTTTTTGGCTTATCTCACTTTACATGATGTAGTCAATTTGATTGGAGCATTTTTATGTATAGAATAGAAATTAATTCTAGAACATGATTATGCCAGCCTATTTTAAGTCTTACTGTCAATTGAGAATTAAAAGCTGGGAAGATAGCATAATGGTAATGCAAAAAGACATTCATGTCTGATTTTCAAAGGTCCCTGGTATACCATGAGACAGCTGAGCATTGCTCTGGTTAAAAAAAATAAATACCATCTACAAAGATTCAGAATTATATTTACATTAAAATTACCTTACAGCAAGTTCTCTATTTCAGCACCAGCTTTTTCTTTAATATTTATTTATTCCCTTTTGTTGCTCTGGTTGTTTTATTATTATAGTTATTATTGTTGTCGTCATTGTTGGATAGGACAGAAAGAAATGGAGAGAGGAGGGAAAGACAGAGCGGGGGAGAGAGACAGATACCTGCAGACCTGCTTCACCATTTGTGAAGCGACTCCCCTGCAGGTGGGGAACCGGGGGCTCGGGGCTTGAACTAGGATCCTTAGTCCGGTCCTTGTGCTTTGCACCACGTGTGCTTAACCTGTTGCACTACCGCCCAACTCCCACTTTTTCTTTTTAAGTAATTTTCTAGTCTATGTCCCTTATTGGGAAGAAAGTTGCTTTTTTGCTATGATTTTCTGCAACATGAGACTCTGTATGAATGACACATCTCTGATTTGCAGGTCCAGAAGCCTGCCAACACCTGGGAATTCTACATTGGAACTCAACTGATGGAGAGACTGAAGCCAAATATGCAACATATGTTTATCAAGTTCCATTCTGCCCATTTATTCCAGAATGGCAGTGTTTTAGTAGGAGACCTCTACAGCTATGGAACATTATTAGTAAGTATAGTTACTCCTGTGGTAGACATTAATTTGAAGTACATTTTTGGCTTATGCCAAAGCTTATATGAAAGTAGAACTCATAGTTTGAAATCTTAATGATCCTATATTTCAAACTCAGGATTTTACCTTCTCTTATTTCTAGAATGCCATTAACCTCTATAAAAACACCCCTGAAAAGGTGATGCCTCAAGCTCTAGTCCTGACTTTTGCTATGAGAATGCTCTACATGATTGAACAAGTTCATGACTGTAAAATCATTCATGGGGACATTAAGCCCGACAATTTCATACTTGGGAACAGGCAAGTGTTACCTTTGTAACAGGGCTCCTTTTATTTATTTATTTATTTTTTTAAATCATTTTCCCCATTTTAATTGTGTTCATGAAGCTTCAACCTTGTTTGTTTTTAATGCAGATTTTTGGAACAGGATGGTGAAGATGATTTGTCTGCTGGATTGGCATTGATTGATCTGGGTCAGAGTATAGATATGACACTTTTTCCAAAAGGAACTAAGTTTACAGCAAAATGTGAAACTTCTGGTTTTCAGTGTATTGAGATGCTCAGCAACAAACCATGGAACTACCAGGTATAGAACTAAAGTAAGAGATGAACAGTTAATGTGAGAATCTAGTTAGTCTGAACTGGTCTGATCTTTTGGATTTAGACCATAATCAAATGTTGTTCTACTTTTTCTTAAAGACTTATGTATTCATTTCACAAGAGAGGCCCATGCAGCACTCATGAGGTGTGGGGAATGGCACTGTAGCCGTTGCTAGACTACTTACCCATGTCGGAAAAAAGAACAGTGTTGTATTCACCCCTGTGTGATAAGATGAAGGGCTTGAGGTGGTCACAGTAGCTTCAAAATGGAGTTGTTCAATATGCTACCCCAGGAAGCAGTGGGTGATCGACTATTGATTAGAAACCTACAGCAAGGGGCCGGGTGGTGGCGCACCTGGTTGAGCATACATGTTACAGTGCTCGAGGACCTGGGTTCAAGCCCCCAGTCCCCACCTGCAAGGGGAAAGCTTTGTGAGTGGTGAAGTAGGGCTACAGGTGTCTCTCTCTTGTCTCTCTCTCTTCCTATCACCCCCTTCCCTCTCAATTTCTGGCTGTCTCTTTCCAATAAATAAATAAAGATAAAAAAATTAAAAAAAAAAACCTAGGTAGGCATATCAGTAGAACAGTTAAACAAACGACTTTTGGATTTCTTTAAAATTCCGTAGTTTTTTAGTTTGCTGCTAAAAGTCGTAAGTTAGCCTTCTAAATATAGTTATGTGTAAATTACTACTTCAGCCAAATATACCTGTGTTTTCTTTATAGGTTGATTACTTTGGAATTGCTGCAACAGTGTACTGCATGCTTTTTGGCACTTATATGAAAGTGAGAAATGAAGGAGGAGTCTGGAAGCCTGAAGGTCTTTTTAGAAGGTGGGTGTGGCATTGATACTGCAGTAAAAAAAAAAAAGAGTAATATTAACATTAGTAGTGCTGAGTTCCATATGGTGAGAATGGATCTCTGCCACTACATAGAAAGTCGTTGTCTTGGGAGATGTGGTAACTTAACATAGTTCTGGGTGCTGAGTGCAGTGAGCAAGCTAGACTGCTTCACTACACCTGTTCCCTTATTTGTAATCCCGGGGCACCGCTGCTGCCCTCATAGAGTCATTGACAACTCCTGGTCCAGTGATTGGGATCCTGGACATATGCAGATCTTTCTGTTGACCCCCTTAGAGAAATTACCTAGTGTCACTAAGCCTTGGGTTTTTTGTTGTTTTTTACCTATGTAAATGGCAGGAAAACTGACTCTCCTTTTCTCAGATGTTTTTTTTTATTATTATTTTTTTTAATATTTATTTTTTGTTGCCTTTGTTGTTTTTATTGTTGTAGTTATTATTGTTGTTGATTTTGTCATTGTTGGATAGGACAGAGAAATGGAGAGAGGAGGGGAAGACAGAAGGAGAGAGAAAAACAGACACCTGTAGACCTGCTTCACCGCCTGTGAAGTGACGCCCCTACAGGTGGGGAGCCAGGGGCTCAAACCGGGATCTTTATGCCGGTCCCTGCGCTTTGCGCCACGTGCGCTTAACCCGCTGCGCTATCGCCCGACTCCCCTCAGATGTTTCTTATAAGGAACCAGGGAAATAATGGAAGTGAAAGGGCTTTGTAAATGTCAAGTAATCAGGTGGAGCTAGCTGTTCTCTATCACAGGAATAGGACTGAAGTGTCCTCACTGTGTGACTTTAGTTTTTCTAATACTTTCTCACCTGTAAAATCAGTGAAAGTTGGGCTGGGTGGTGGTGCACCTGGCTTTTTTTACCTGATAAAGATAATAAAGAAATTTAAATAAATAAAATTAGTGAAAGTTAGTAACTAGACTAGAGCTTTTCCTGAGCCTTGTTAATGTAATGTATGAATAAAATATTAACTGAACATATTACAGTGCTCAAGGACTCAGGTTCAAGCCACTGGCCCCCACCTGCAGGGGGAAAACTTTGCAAGTGATGAAGCAGTGCTACAGGTGTCCCTTTCTCTCTCCCTCACTATCACCCCCTCCCCTCTCAATTTCTGGCTGTCTCTGTCCAATAAATAAATAATTTAAAAAATAGATATAAACTGAACTTTAAGCTAAGTATTTACTATCACATGTATGTTCATTTTATCATTTATATTTTCTCAATTTTTTGAGATGTAAAAACATGCTGAGGAGGCCATTGATCTTAAGTATACATCCTTTGATGTATTTCTTGAAAAGAAAAAAAAAATTGAAACTGGAACTCCCTTGCCCAGTTTTATGGCAACTGTTGGCAATAATTTTATAAAATGTAGCATTTCTATATAAATAAGGTTAGATTCAGGTTCTGAAAGAACTCACAACTACTGTGCCGTAGCAAATACTATATTTTTTTCTCCTGTGATGATCAAAGAACTGGATAGTTATTCAGAAACCATCTTTGACCACCAGTGTAGAAAAAGCCTGTGGCAGGCTTAATGATGGTTGTCTGAATCTCCTTTATGAAAGACACATTAGGGAGGCTTTCTTTCTTTCCTACTGCCTTATCTCCATGTTCTGAAATTAACTTTAACAATAAAGGATAGTTGGAACTCGAAATCTGGTTTCTATTCTGGGCAGTTCAGCCTGTTTCCTTGGTCCTGATCAGTTTGTCAGAATCATTCCCCAGTGGGTGAAGGTATTGGATTTTCAAGCATAAGCTGTCCAGAGTTCAGTCTCTAGCAATACATATGCCAGAACCTGTATTCAGGTTCTCTTTCCCTCTCCTATGTTACTATGTTAGTAAATATATAAATTTGGCTAAACAGAGTCTGACACATATATACATATGTATATGTGTGTAGCCAAATGCAAATTGATTTTCTTGTGCACCTCCCACCCAAAAAGAAAAAAAGAAACAGTTTTCTCTGAAGAGCTATTATTAAAAAGCTACTTATTGGATAGGTTGGGGAGATAGCATAATGGTTATGCAAAAGATTCTCATGCCTGAGGTTCTGAAGTCTCAGAGTCAATCCCTCTGCTTTGCCATAAACCAGAGCTGATCAGTGCTCTGGTAAAAACTAACAGACAAACAAAGATGCTTGCTTACGGGCCAGCAGATAGTTCACTCGGATACTTTGGTGCTTTACCATGTGCACAACCCAGGTTTGAGCCAGGCTCCCATTGTAGTGAAGAAAGCTTCAGTTCTGTGCTCTCTGTCTTCTTTTCTGCCTCTCTTTAGTACTTTCTTTTGGAATAGGGTATGTAGAGTTTTACTGACTTGATGTCTAGTCTTTCTTATTTATAATAGACCCAACATTTCATTTCTTGATGCATTAGGTTGCATTTCAGTTAAAGCTATCCTATTCTCTGTCCAAACCTGTGGATGTTAGATACAGGATGTGGTTGCCCTAAATGTTGATGCTACATTTTATCCTTTTTGCTTTGTCTCTTTAGGCTCCCTCATTTGGATATGTGGAGTGAATTTTTTCACATCATGTTAAATATACCAGATTGTGACCATCTACCATCTTTGGATTTATTAAGGCAAAAGCTAAGGAATACATTTCAACAACACTATGTAAACAAGATTAAGACCTTACATAATAGGCTAATTGTGCTACTCTTAGAATATAAACGTTCTAGAAAATAAAATGTGGAAATTCCCCCCAAAAGGAATATTTTGTAAATATTGGTTTGGTTGTTCTAGTCACATTGAACTTGAAAGTTTCCACATTGATGTTTTATTTAAATATTTCTTCACACAACAGAAAAATAACAGTAAAGTTTACATTGTAACAGTCTGGTTGGACTGCTCTTGGGATACAGATTTTTTATAAGAATAATTTGGATGGAAACTTTCTTTAAAATCACTTTTAAGCCACAAAAGAAGCAAATAAACATTTTCCTCTAAATTTTAGAGTTTTTATACATGTAAAATAAACGAACTTTTCTTAATTAAATCCAAGTCACTTCAAGTTATTATGAATAAATTGTACCTGCTCTATATTACTGTTACTAGAAAAAATTACAGACACAACTTTTAGAAGTACCACTCAACGTCATATCTTGAAAATAGTCACATAAACTGTATAAACTCGGTTTTGAGCTTGCATGTATGAGGTTCCAGATTCAATCACATATACAAGAGCAGAGTGATATTTTGGTCTCCCACAGAAGTAAAATATATATTTTTTTAATTTCCTTATTGGGAGATTAATGTTTTACAGTCGACAGTAAATATAGTAGTTTGTACATGCATAACATTTCTGTTTTCGACAACAATACAACCCCCCACTAGGTGTCATCCTTTTCCAGGACCTGTACTCTTCCCCCCCACCAACCCCCACCCACCCCCAGAGTCTATTACTTTGTGTAATACACCAAAAAGTAAAATATTTTGGATGGGTGAAATATCATAATGGTTATGAAAAAAGACTTTTATGCCTGAAACTCCAAAGTCCCAGGTTCAATACCCTGTACCACCATAAGCTTGAGCAGAGCAGTGCTCTGGTACGAAAAAAAGAAGTGGTTTTTGTTTGTTTGTTTGTTTTTAAGAAATTTGATTATTGGACTGGAGAGATAACATAGCATATGTAGAAGAGCAGATTCAGTCCCCAGCACCACTGTAAACCAGAGCAGTATTATGGCAAAAAAAAAGAAAAGCAGAGAGGGAAGGAAAGGAAGGAAGGAAGAAGAAAGATAAATAAATTGATCATGAAAGATGATATAGAGTGGTAGATAGCATAATGGTTATGTAAAAAGACTCCTGCATGAGGTTTCAAAGTCCCAGGCTCAGTCCCACATACCACCATAAATCAGAGCTAAGCAGTGTTCTCATAAATAAATAAATAAAAACAGAAATAATGTATTAGAAATATATATGCTTTCAGAAACAACACAATACACCCCTTTGTGGGCCCCTGTAGGACCTTGCCATCAACGTAAATCAACACCTGTAGAGAATGTCCCATCCTCCGAAGGGAGGATAGACAACATACTCTATGTTCCACCTGAGGAAGATGGGTCCTGAAATTGGGGCAGCTTGGAACGTTCCTACTCATGACCACAGAATGTGAGCGCAGATCTACAGGGATGCAGAGGTCACATAGGCTCCTAAGCTGAATATGGACCTCAGATCACATCAAATCGATGGGTTATACAGTCAACAATATTTATACCCCTTTCCCATATTTGGGAGCTACTCTCTTCCCTGATCCAGCTTTCTGGTCCTTTTTCCAGCCATGACGTTTCCCCAGACAATAACTTGGGTCCAACTGCATATCAGATGTCAGGCTCAGAAAAACAAACAAAAAACACTAGTATATTCATGGGCCCTTTGGAATATAACTAAAATAGGCCTATTAACTATCTACAAAACAGAGACACCTCCAACTCTTCATCTGAACTATTCTAGTCTTCAGGCTCATGATTAGTCAACAATTTGTTTGGCTTTATATGTTAACTCTTTTTTCAGCCACCAGGTTCCAGATGCTAGCATGATGCCAACCGGACTTCCCTGGGCAGACTACCCCACCAATATGTCCTAGAGCCCTGCTTCTCCGGAGCTCTCCCCCACTAAGGAAAGAGAGAGAGAGGCTGGGAGTATGGATCAGCCTGCCAATGCCCATGTGCAGCAGGGAAGCAATTACAGAAGCCAGACCTTCCACTTTCTGCACCCCCTAATGGTTCTGGGTCCATACTCCCAGAGGGATAAAGAATAGGAAAGGTATCTGGAGAGGGAATGGGATACAGAGTTCTGGTGGTGGGAATTGTGTGGATTGTCCCCTTCTTTTCCTATGTTTTTGTCAGTGTTTCCTTTTTATAAATAAAAATTTTTAAATGAAAATAAAAAAAGGAAATACATATATATGCTCAGTAGATGAGAAAGACCATGGGCACGTGATTACATAGCTAGCATTGATGTTTGCAAGCATTACAAAACTACATTACACCAACAAGTCACATCTATTTACTACATCTCACAAAAATAGTACATATAATTACTATGGATATATAAAACAAATATATTGTGGGCTGAGAAGGCAACATAATGGTTATGCAAAAATATTTTCATGCCTGAGGCTCAAAAGTTTAAGGTTCAATCCTCAGCACCATCATAAGCCAGAACTAAGTAGTGTTCTGGTCAAGAGCAAAACAAATGGGTCAGTTGGTACCACAGTGGATTAAGCACGCATGGCAGAAGTGCAAGGACCAGGGAGTCGGGCGGTGGCGCAGTGGGTTAAGCGCAAGTGGCGCAAAGCGCAGGGACCGGCGTAAGGATCCCGGTTCGAGCCCCCGGCTCCCACCTGCAGGGGAGTCGCTTCACGGGCGGTGAAGCAGGTCTGCAGGTGTCTATCTTTCTCTCCCCTCTCTCTCTGTCTTCCCCTCCTCTCCCCATTTCTCTCTGTCCTATCCAACAACAAAGCAACGTCAACAATGGCAATAATAACCGCAAGGAGGCTGCAACAACTAGGGCAACAAAAAGGGGAAAAAAATGGCCTCCAGGAGCGGTGGATTCATGGTGCAGGCACCGAGCCCAGCAATAACCCTGGAGGAAAAAAAAAAAAAAATGCAAGGACCAGCGTAAGGATCCAGGTTCGAGACCCCAGATCCCCACTTGCAGTGGGGGTTGCTTCACAATCGGTGAAGCAGGCCTGCAGGTGTTTGTCTTTTTCTCCCCCTCTGTCTTCCCCTCCTCTCTCCATTTCTCTCTGTCCTATCCAACAACAATATCAATAACAATAATAAAAACTACAACAAATGATACAACAAGAGCAATAAAAGGGGGAAAAGTAGCCTCCAGGAGCAGTGAATTTGTGGTGCAGGCACCGAGCCCCAGTAATAACCCTGGAGACAAAGGGGGAAAAAAAAGCAAAACAAACAGGTTTAAAAGTATAGTTTATGTCCAGGGAAGTCAGGTTTGCATCATGATAGCATCTGCAACTTGGTGACTGAAAAAAGCATTAAGGTATAAAGCAGAAAAAAAATGTAATAACCAGGAACCTAAAGGTAAGAATAAAGCAGATGAGATTTGGGGGTCTCCATTTTGGAAAAAGCTAGGAATCTATTTTAGGTGTATTCTAAGGGGCCCATAACCTCACCAATGTACCCTGGAACCCTACCTCTCCAGAGCCCTGCCCCACTACGGAAAGAGAGAGACAGGCTGGGAGTATGAATTGACCTGCCAACGCCAATGTTCAGTGGAGAAGCAATTACAGAAGCCAGACCTTCCACCTTCTGCACCCCATAATGATCCTGGGTCCATGCTTCCAGAGGGATAAAGAATAAGAAAACTTCCAATGGAAGGGATGGGATACATCCCTGGTGGTGGGAATTGTGTAGAATTGTACCCCTCTTACCCTATGGTCTTGTACCATCCACTTAACCCCTTTAAAAAAATCAATAATTATTTTTTTAAAGTATAGTTTCATATCTGTGTGTGTACACCTTACTGCCTCTGCCACTTATAGTCCTATACCATCCACTTAACCCCTTTGTCTCCATACCATTCCCTTTTGATAGCAGTCTTGATTTTCAGAGTCTCAGAGATAGCAGTCATGGTTTTCAGCTTAGCTGTTTTTTTTTTTTTTCCTGCAATTTGTTTTTAGCACTCTACTCCATATGAGTGAAATCATCAGTAGTTGGTTTTAACTAGCCGAATCATTTCACTTAGCATAATCACTTCCAGTTCCATCCACTTTACCCTGAATGGCACCCTGTCATCTTTTGCATAACCATTATGCTACCATCCCCGCCCATGATGTCATCTTTTTAAGTGGTCAATCACTATTCCATTGTGGATATAACCCATAATTTTTTCAGTTTTTGTCAGGCACTGTACAACTTTGGCTCACAGGGGTGTCTGGGATTGAAATTGGAATTTTGGATCCTTAGGCATGAAACTGTTGCATAACTATTAGGCCATCTCCCTAGACCATGTTCACCACATCTCAAATGAAAGTTCAGGAAAATGAGAGCTACGGGTACAGGTTAACCCAAGACATTGAATTCAGTTCTTTTCCTTTTTTGCTCTGAAAACACAAAGCTGTAGCTTCTCAGCTCTTAGATTAGGTGATATGAAACTTCTCATACATTTATTCTATAGATAGATATTAGTTCTGTTTCTTCCTCTTCTCTGTGCCTGTATGTACAGACATATATATACAAAATAATTACATATGTGCATATATGCTATATATTACAGAGGTAAAGATGATAGTATATTCACCACATTATATCAGCTTGCTACAAGGACTTTTGTGTTCATTGCCTGAGACAAAACATTCTTTGTCCTTTCTCCCAGACATCAAACAGAGCTAAAAAGAAACTGGAAATCCTAACAGTGACTGGTTATGTATTATGAGAAAAACTCTTGAGTTTTGCAAGCCATCAATAAGAATATACAAATATATACATGTATATATACATATGCATACTTTTAAATATGTATATGCATAAGCACAGATATATAAATATGTGTATATGTTTATACTCAATTATTCACACTATCCACTAAAGGATATTCTTTCTTTTAGAAATCTCTTTTAACAGCTTTGTAGTATCTGTTGTCATATAAGTATGACAGCTCACCATTAATAACTGGCTGTCAGGATTTTTCTATTCAGTGCCTCAGATATAAAATACATTGTCCTGTCTGTTAGCTTAAGCATTGCTTTACATCTCTATCTGTAAGATGACATTTAGGTCTCAGGGAAAGGCAGCTTCTAGTACTTATTAACCATATTAATACTATTGACTTGAAAACGCCACATACTAGAAAACTCTGGACTTCCTTATGTCCATTCTGAAACTTGGAGGCTGAAGATCACTACCAGAGCTGGGAGCTGTGCCATACAGAAGATTAACTTGGAAGGAACCAAACAAAATGGTCAGTCACCTACAGAAGATTGACTTGGACACATCTACATCTGATCAGAAAGGCATTAGTTTAAGAGACAGATGTAGATCCACCCATTTTTGTTTGTTTGTTTTTTCCATAACTCCAAATGAATCAGAAATGAATCCTTCCATTCAGGCAAGACCAATGTCTCTTGAGTTTTCCTTAACACAGTGGATGTGTTAGCACTTGGCTCACTTGAGAGCCCTTTCTCTCCTGGGCTCTTTCTACATTGATGTATGTATGGGTTGGGGGAAATTTGCATATGGTTCCCTGGGGAGAACCTTCCCATGAGAGTCTGAGAGAAAAGTCACCGCTGATCTTATGTGAGCTTATCAGAATTCTTAGTTGAACTTTTTAAAAAAAATTTTTATCTTTTTAAAAAATATTCCTTTTTTTGTTGCCCTTGTGTTTTTTTTTATTGTTATAGTTATTGTTGTTATTGATGTCGTCATTGTTGGATAGGACAGAGAGAAATGTAGAGAGGAGAGGAAGACAGAAAGGGGGAGAGAAAGACACCTGCAGACGTGCTTCACAACTTGTGAAGCGACTCCCCTGGAGGTGGAGAGCTGGGGGCTCCAACTGGGACCCTTATGCCGGTCCTTGCGCTTTGCGCCACGTGCGCATAACCCGCTGTGCTACCGCCCGACTCTCTCTCAGTTCAACTTCTAAACATGAGGTTCTCTGCTCAGCTCCTGGGGCTGCTGGTGCTCTGGGTCCCAAGTGAGGAGAGAAGGAGGTGAGGAAGGAGAGTAGGTTGGAAGGCTCGGGGTGGTGAATTTTGGGATCACCACATCCAGAAATTGAGAGGGAAGGGAGTAATAGAGAGGGAGAGAGACAGATGCCTGCAGCATTGCTTCACCAGTTGCGAAGCTTTCCCCCTGTAGGTGGAGACCAGGGACTGGAATCTGGGTCCTTGCACATTGTAACTTGTGCTCAACCAGGTGCGCCACCACCCAGCCCTGGCACATTTCCTCAATTCTTAGGATCCAGAGGGGATGTTGTGATGACCCAGAGCCCACTATCCCTGTACATCCACCCTAGAGAGTCAGTCTGCAGGTCCAGTCAGAGTGTTCTACGTAGGAATTCATACACCTACTTGGAGTGGTACTTCCAGAAGCCAGGCCAGCCACCACAGCCACTGATGTTTTTGGTTTCCAATAGGTTCTCTTGGTTCTTAAATAGGTTCAGTGGCAGTGGGTCAGGGACAGATTTCACACTTAGAATCAGCAGGGTGGAGGCCAAGGATGTTGGACTTATAATAGACTTATTACTGTGCGCAAACACATTCTCTCTTCTCACAATGATACAACTCTGAACATAAACCTCCCTCTGGGGAGAGGCCCAGCTGCCCGCATGCATGTCTGTCTAGGGACCAGGCACCGACAATTTTCTGTGTTTCCTTAAGAGGTGCATGATGGAAAACTGAGGGGAATAGGAGGAATCTGTGAACTGAGCGGTTTAGCTACACAACAGACATCATCCCTAAGTTCCAGGGGTCCACAGATGTAGTCAATGAACAGTTTCACACTTAAAATCAGCAGGGTGGAGACTATAGGATATACAACACCTACCAGGTCCTCCCGTAGTGAGTGACATGGTCCTGGAGCCCAGCTGCCCACATGCTTTTCTTCATAGTCAAGCACATTAGCTTCTCTGACTGTAAGAGGAAGACTTGGAGAATTAAGGGGAATTGGTAGCAGCTGAAGGCTCAGAACAATGAGTGCCTAGACTGCACCACAGACACCAGAGCAGCAAAGGGTCCTGTATCCTGTCAACAGTTATTTTTAAAAAGCTGTTTGAAAGTTCTAGTAAGTCTTTTCTGGCTTGCCTGTCCTTGTAAATTAGATGTAGTTACCCTAGTACCAGGGGTGGACACAGATACTTGGCAGGAAAATTGAATACTTTATTTTTTTTTTAAAAAAATTATATTTATTTATTCCCTTTTGTTGTCCTTATTGTTTTATTGTTGTAGTTATTATTGATGTCGTTGTTATTGGATAGGATAGAGAGAAATGGAGAGAGGAGGGGAAGACAGAGGGGGAGAGAAAGACACCTGCAGACCCGCTTCACTGCTTGTGAAGCAACTCCCCTGCAGGTGGGGAGCCGGGGGCTCGAACCGAGATCCTTATGCCGGTCCTTGTGCTTTGCGCCACATGCGCTTAACCTGCTGCGCTACCGCCTGACCCCCCTTTTATTATTATTTTTTAACAAATTTGGTATTTATTTTACAGGATGTGGTGTGGTTCTTATTTTCATATAGCTCCACTACTCGCAGGAATGGTTTGGGGAGCATTCTTTGTAAACTACTATCAATGAATGTAAATATGAGTATATGCTGCAAAAGTTTTTTTTTCTTTTTTTTTAAATAATTTATTTCTTTATTGGGGAATTAATGCTTTACATTCAACAGTAAATACAATAGTTTGTACATGCATAACATTCCCCAGATTCCCATTTAACAATACAACCCCCACTATGTCATTCATCATTTTTCATGAACCTGTATTCTCCCCACCCACCCACCCACCCACCCCAGAGTCTTTTACTTTGGTGTAATACTCCAATTCCATTTCAGGTTCGACTTGTGTTTTCTTTTCTAATCTTATTTTTCAACTTCGGGCTGAGAGTGAGATCATCCCATATTCATCCTTCACTTTCTGACTTATTTCACTCAACATGATTTTTTCAAGGTCCATCCAAGATCGGCTGAAAATGGTGAAGTCACCATTTTTTACAGCTGAGTAGTATTCCATTGTGTATATAGACCACAACTTGCTCAGCCACTCATCTGTTGTTGGACACCTGGGTTGCTTCCAAGTTTTGGCTATTACAAATTGTGCTGCCAAGAACATATGTGTACACAGATCTTTTTGGATGGATGTGTTGGGTTCCTTAGGATATATCCCCAGGAGGGGAATTGCAGGGTCATAGGGTAGGTCCATTTAATATATTGCTGTAGCTCTTTCAATAGAAGTTTGATGTATTTAGATGGCTTCTCATTGGGTGCATAGATATTAATAATTGTTAAGTCCTCTTGATTGACTAATCCTCTGAGCATTAAGTAGTGTCCATTCCTATATTTTTTAATCTTATCTATTTTAAAGTCTATCATGTCAGATATGAGAATAGCTGTTCCTGCCCTTTTTTGTGGGCCATTGGCTTGTATGATAGTTTTCCATCCTTTCACTTTAAGTCTGTGTTTGTCTTGTTGAGTTAGGTGAGTTTCCTGTAGACAACATATTGTTGGGCTGTGTTTTCTGATCCATCTTCCTACTCTGTGTCTTTTAATAGGTGAATTCAGGCCATTGACATTTATTGATATCAAAGATTGAAGATATTTTAACGCCATTCTTGTAGAGTTTTAGAGTGTTTTGATATATGTCCTATTTGTGGTGGTCTGTTTGTTTATAGGAGACCTTTCAGAACTTCTTTCAGGGCAGGCTTGGTGATGGTTGCTTCCTTCAACTGTTGCTTGTCTGAGAAGGTTTTGATGCTTCCATCTAGTCTGAATGACAGTCTAGCAGGATATAGTATTCTTGGCTGAAAGCCTTTCTCATTGAGCACTCGATAGATATCTTGCCATTCTCTTCTGGCCTGTAGTGTTTGTATGGAGAAGTCTGCTGCTGATCTTATGGGTTTTCCTTTGTAGGTGACTCTTTGTTTTTCTCTTGCAGCCTTGAGGATCCTTTCTTTATCCTTATTCCTTTCCAATCTAAGTATGACATGTCTTGGTGTCTTTAGGTCTGGGTTAATTCTGTTTGGGACCCTCTGGGCTTCTTGAATCTTTATGTCTTTGGTGTTGTCTAGACTAGGGAAATTTTCAGCTATTATGGCCTGGAGAATGCTTTCTTCCTCTCCTTCTCTTTCTTCCTCTGGTAAGCCAATAATGCATATATTGTTTCTTTTGAAGTCATCCCATAGGACTCTGTTGTTGTTTTCAGCATCTCTTAATCTCTTTTTGAGATCTCTTACTTCTTTTTTAGTTGTCTCTAATTCATCCTCAATCTTGCTAATTCTGTCTTCAGCCTCATAGATTCTATTCTCTCTGCCCTCTACTGCTTTCTGGAGTTCATCTATTTTGTTGCCTTGCTCTGATACTGTTTTAGCTTGTTCAGCTAGTTGCCTTCTTAGCTCAGCAATTTCAGCTTTCAGCTCTCTAATAACCATGAGATAATTAGAATTTTCTTCCATTTTCTCATTTGTTGTTCCTGCATTTCTGATTACAATTTTTTCAAATTCTTTACTCACTCCTGTTATTATTTCCTTAGCTAATGTTTGGATGTTGAACTCGTTGTTTTGTGCTTCACCCTCTGGAGGACTTTTAGCTGGACTCTTGTCCTGGTTCGAGTCTCCAATATTTTTTCTTGTTGTTTTAACCATTTTATATATGTTAACAGTTTTTTCAATCCCTGAGTTGGAGCTCAGTGGTGTAAAAGCCTCTTTTTTTTCTTCCCTGTAGGCTATGGGAGCCTGAGGGCTTTTAAACTATCAATAGGCTTCTTAGCTTAATCACTGACTCCTGACCAAGAGATAAAGCAGGGTGTGGCAGAGATAATCTAGTGGTTATGCAAAGAGACTTTCACAGCCCCTCAGCTATGCCACCGAGGTATAGGTCTTCTCCTGAGTTTCCCGGTTAGATCTCTGTCCCCTGGTGTCCCTCCCTGTCGCTGCTCCAGATTCTGAGGGTAGTAGCAATGGAGACTCAGAGTTGCACTTAGTGAGTCTCTGGGGAGTCCTTTCCTCCCTTCAGCTGTCCCCTTGTTGTGGAGCAGACTGGAGGTGGTGTCTCCACTGATAATCTGTTGAACTGTTAGCAGCCACTTAATCTCTCCTTAGGCCCCTCTCTCCTCTCTGTCACCAGCCACGCGTGTTTGTACTCACGAGTGATTTACTGGGTTCCTGTGGTCATTCTAGTCCTGTCTTGTTTCGGTCCGGGTGGTCTCCTTTGGTATTCCTAGTTGATCCAGTTTTTTTTTTTTTCTATTGAGGTAATTAAGTAAGCTTTTGTAAATTTATAGAAAAGTTTTCAGTGTCAGAGGACTTTTGATTCGCTTGTTACATTTTTCCCGGTGATGTCCTCAAAAGAAAGACTCAGATTTCTCACTGAAAGTTGGCTGGATCACTCTGGAAGAAGGAAGATTTGCCCAAGGAAGCATGGGAAGAACCAGAAAGTGAGATCTGAGACAGTGAATGGCAGAAGGTGTATGGGCTGGTGATCAATAGAAAGAAATACCAGGTAGCACTGGAATCACTGCGGGAGGCCCATCACTCACACTGACATGCTGCAGGTGTCAGGCGTTTCTACTTAGTGACGACCTGCAGCAGTTGCTCTCATAGTTTATGTGGGTCTAGGTTCCTCAGTCCTCAGACTGGCAGCATCACAGGTTAGCTTTGTCCCCATAACATGTAAAGCAGCATTGAGGCAGGTACCTTCTCACCTAGTAGCAGCAGAAATCTTAGGAAGCTCTCAGGCTGCTTATAGTTTCTACAGTTTTTCCTCCTGAATTGATGGAACTTCATCCAGGTTTTAGGAAACTGACTCTGGTGCTAACTTTCCCCTTAATATATGGAGCAAATATTGAAGATGTGCTTTCTGCTGTGGCTTATAGCCTCTATGTAGGATTCAAATAAATAACAACCCAAAGACAAGCCTGGAGTTTTGGGGTGGGGGGGTTCAGTATGATATACATCTCTTACTGTCCTTAGAGAAGACAGCAAACTGTGCAGCGCTGACCATAGGATACCCTTTTTTAAAAAAAATTTCTTTATTGGGTAGTTAATGTTTTACATTCAACAGTAAATACAATAGTTTGTACATGTATAACATTTCTCAGTTTTCCACATAACAATACAACCCCCACTAGGTACTCTGTCAGGATACCCTCTTTTTTATTAGTTACGCAATACATCAAAGGAACTCCAAAACAACTTCCATCAGCAAAAGGCATAATAGTTCATTAATAAGGGGAACAAAATGGAGAAGGGACATCTGCAAAAGGACTGCACCAGAGGTAACAAATAGCAAGGCCGTCAAATCTGTTCTAACAAGCTAATAATATTTCATGGTTTCTTCTAACTAGTACCCTTAATGGGATCTTAGCAGATATATGACTACAAGGGCCAACAAGTCACATAGCTCCTCATTCATCTTGGATTCCTATCATGCTATTTCAGGTGCTTTGGTGCAGAGCTCTGGCTCTATAGACATCTATTAGTGTTTGAGAAGTTACAGAAGTTGTCAGCCCTGCAAAGTAATTAGGTCATGAGCTATGCAAACCTGAAGCAGCCACAAGCCTGGCATGCTAACATACATTTCCTGGACTGCCTCAACATGTAGACATTGTGGTGTGTTACTAATAGCCCTTTTCATCCAATCTCTCATCATGATTGGAGCCCACAAAGATATGATGGGCATAGACTACTAATAGACCCCCCCCCCTTTTTCACCATCACTTGTCACTTCCATCAGGAACATCATCATAAGCCCTCTTGTGGGCCTCTCTATGACCTTGGCCTCAAAGCAGAGCAGCAATGGTTGGGACTGTCCCCCTCTCCGAAAAGAGGCTGGGTCAACCTAGTCTGCCACTCAAGGAAGATTGGTCTTGAAATGAGTACAGCCTAAAGTGTTCCTAGCTATGTCCATGGCCTGTGAACTCAGACTGACAGGGACATAGAGGTTATACAGGTTCCTTTGCTAAACATGAATATACAGGGACTTTAGGTTAGATTGGTAGGGTTAGTAGTTCATTATATATAGTTTTCTCATATTTAAGAGCTACTCTCTGCCCTAATCCAGCCTTCTAGACCTTTTCTAAACTCTGACACCATCTTTTCATACAATACCTTTAGTCCACCTGCATGTTAGCTATCAGGCTTGGGCAAAAATTAGTAAAGTCAGAGGCCTCTTGGAACATACCTAAAATAGACTTCCTACCATCTTCCCACATGAAGATCCATAGTTTCATCTTCTCTGTTCTAACTTCTTGATTCCTGTTTATTAAACAATCTATCCTGCTTTATATCTTACTGCCTTTCAGCCACCAAGTTGCAGATGCTACCATGATGCTATCCTGACTTCCCTGGGCAATATGACAACCTCGCCAATATGTCCTGGCATTTCACTTCTTCAGAGCCCTACTCCAACAGGGAAAGATAGAAACAGGCTGGGGTTATGGATTGACCTGCCAATACACATGCCAGTGGATAAACAATTACAGAAGCCAGACCTTCCACCTTCTGCAGCCCACAAAGAATAGTTGGTCCATTCATACTCCATACTGAGAGAGATAAAGATTAGGAAAGTTTCCAGTGGAGGGGATGGGACATGGAGCTCTGTGGTGGGAACTATGTGGAACTGTACCCCTGTTATCTTACAATCTTGTTAATCATTATTAAATCACTAATAAAGTTTTTAAGAAAGGAAAGAAAATGTCTTGGACTGGGAGGTAGTGAAGCTGGTGGAGCATACATGATGCAATGTTCACGGACCTGGCTTTAAGCTTCCCATCCCCATCTTGCAAGCAAGCAGTGAAGCAGTGCCGCAAATGTCTCTCTTCCTCTCTTCCTGTTGATTTTCCCTTTCCCTATCAGTTTCTTTACATATAGATATCCAAAAATAATAAATATCTTTTTTTTAATTTTTTTAAATTTTTTTTATTTAAGAAAGGATTAATTAACAAAACCATAGGGTAGGAGGGGTACAACTCCACACAATTCCCACCGCCCAATCTCCATATCCCACCCCCTCCCCAGTAGCTTTCCCATTCTCTATCCCTCTGGGAGCATGGACCCAGGGTCATTGTGGGTTGCAGAAGGTAGAAGGTCTGGCTTCTGTAATTGCTTCCCCGCTGAACATGGGCGTTGACTGGTCGGTCCATACTCCCAGTCTGCCTCTCTCTTTCCCTAGTAGGGTGGGTCTCTGGGGAAGCTGAGCTCCAGGACACATTGGTGGGGTCTTCAATCCAGGGAAGCCTGGCCGGCATCTTGATGACACCTGGAACCTGGTGACTGAAAAGAGAGTTAACATACAAAGCCAAACAAATTGTTGAGCAATCATGGACCCAAAGCTTGGAATAGTGGAGAGGAAGTGTTAGGGGGATACTCACTGCAAACTCTAGTGTACTTCTGCTTTCTTACTTTGGTGCCATACTCCAAACTCAGTCAATTTCTGCTTTGCGTTTCTACTTCTTTTTTTTTTTTTACATGCATAACATTCCCCAGATTCCCATTTAACAATACAACCCCCACTATTTCATTCATCATTTTTCATGGACCTGTATTCTCCCCACCCACCCACCCACCCCAGAGTCTTTTACTTTGGTGTAGTACTCCAATTCCATTTCAGGTTCGACTTGTGTTTTCTTTTCTAATCTTATTTTTCAACTTCGGCCTGAGAATGAGATCATCCCGTATTCATCCTTCTGTTTCTGACTTATTTCACTCAACATGATTTTTTCAAGGTCCATCCAAGATCGGCTGAAAACAGTGAAGTCACCATTTTTTACAGCTGAGTAGTATTCCATTGTGTATATATACCACAACTTGCTCAGCCACTCATCTGTTGTTGGACACCTGGGTTGCTTCCAGGTTTTGGCTATTACAAATTGTGCTGCCAAGAACATATGTGTACACAGATCTTTTTGGATCGATGTGTTGGGTTCCTTAGGATATATCCCCAGGAGGGGAATTGCAGGGTCATAGGGTAGGTCCATTTCTAGCCTTCTGAGAGTTCTCCAGACTGTTCTCCACAGAGGTTGGACCAATTGACATTCCTACCAGCAGTGTAGGAGGGTTCCTTTGACCCCACACCCTCTCCAGCATTTGCTGCTGTTACCTTTTCTGATGTGTGACATTCTCACAGGAGTGAAGTGATATCTCATTGTTGTCTTGATTTGCATTTCTCTGACAATCAGAGACTTGGAGCATCTTTTCATGTGTTTCTCGGCCTTTTGGATCTCTTCTGTGGTGAATATTCTGTCCAAGTCCTCCCCCCATTTTTGGATGGGGTTATTTGTTGTCTTGTTGTTGAGTAAATAATAAATATCTTTTTAAGATCTGGATTCTTTTTTTTCTGTTTTTTTTATTTCTTTATTGGGGAATTAATGTTTTACATTTGACAGTAAATACAATAGTTTGTACATGCATAACATTTCTCAGTTTTCCATATAACAATACAACCCCCACTAGGTCCTCTGAAAGACCTGTATTCTTCCCCCCAACCACCCAGAGTCTTTTACTTTGGTGTAATACGCCAATTCCAGTTCAGGTTCTACTTGTGTTTCCTCTTCTCATCTTGTTTTTCAACTTCTACCTGAGAGTGAGATCATCCCATATTCATCCTTCTGTTTCTGACTTATTTCACTCAACATGAATTTTTCAAGGTCCATCCAAGATCGGCTGAAAACGGTGAAGTCACCATTTTTTATAGCTGAGTAGTATTCCATTGTGTATATATACCACAACTTGCTCAGCCACTCATCTGTTGTTGGGCACCTGGGTTGCTTCCAGGTTTTGGCTATTATAAATTGTGCTGCTAAGAACATATGTGTACACAGATCTTTTTGGATGGGTGTGTTGGGTTCCTTAGGATATATCCCCAGGAGAGGAACTGCAGAAGCATAGGGTAGGTCCGTTTCTAACCTCCCAAGAGCTCCAGTCTGTTCTCCACAGAGGATGGACCAATTGACATTCCTACCAGCAGTGTAGGAGGGTTCCTTTGACCCCACAACCTCTCCAGCATTTGCTGCTGTTACCTTTTCTGATGTATGACATTCTCACAGGAGTGAAGTGGTATCTCATTGTTGTCTTTATTTGCATTTCTCTGACAATCAAAGACTTGGAGCATTTTTTCATGTGTTTCTTGGGCTTTTGGGTCTCTTCTGTGGTGAATATTCTGTCCATGTCCCCTCCCTCCCATTTTTGGATGGGGTTATTTGTTTTCTTGTTTTTGAGTTTGGCAAGTTCTTTATATATTCTGGTTATTAGCCTCTTGTCTGATGTATAGCATGTAAAGATCTTCTCCCATTCTGTGAGGGGTCTCTTGTTTTGGAATAAATAAAAATTTAAAGAGAAGATGTCTTACACCAAAAATATTAGGGAATCAAAACAAATAAGAAATCTCTCTGGCTGCAATAATTGCCACATAAGTAAATACCTTGCAATTGTTTGAGTGTTGTACATTTAGTTCCTGTGTTGTAGAAAGCAAGCAAGAAAAGCATGTAGCATACTTTGAAGAAGGCAACAGAGATAGTAAAATGAAGAAAATGCTATTTTCTGGCTTCCCACTTCTACCTTTTATCACCTGAGGGAGAACTTGAGTGAGAACTCCTGTGCCACATGGAGGAGGCTGCAGGCTCACAAGCTTCCTCAGGTGCTGATACATTTCTCTTCCGCATCAATGGCATCCTCATCCACCTCTTACTGTCTCCTTCTTAAACAGAGAACAACAGGTCCTTTTTCCTTAAGGAGTGTTTCTCTAAATAAATAAATAGGTAAATAAATACAAAAAAGTAATGTTTCTCAAAGTCACACATTTAAATATAACAGGCTCTGTCTCAAAGGATATGACTATAACAGGAGGGCAAATTCACATTGGGAACAGTGGTACCCCAAAGCCTCCCCTCCCCACCACCCCTATGTGTGATTCAAGAGACAAATCAAGGGAACAGGTAGGGCAAACCTTAAATAATGCTTTAGTCTGTGTCTGAAGGTCTGAGGGTGCATGATCTATAGGCCCCTGGATGTGTGATTATGGCAAGGGTGTGGGAAACATCTCCCCAAAGTGGAAGCATCTGGCACTTTGGTCTTGAGCAAATGTAAGCACATATTTTGGGGAGATGTGAAACCGTACCCCTGAAGTAATAACAGTCTTGTAAAGCAACACTGCTTCAATGTAAACATTGACAAGAATTCTTTTTAATGTTATTTTAGAGCAGATTCAGGATCCTAGTAAAAGGGGCAGAGTCCCAGCCCCCTGCTGTCCCCACACACATACTACACAGATAGCCTTCCTTCAATTGATATCAACACCCCCACCTGTGTGGCTGTTGCCTCTGTTACTGTCCATGAACTGTGTTATCATAGAAAATAATGATACTGGGAGTTGGGCAGTAGTGCAGTGGGGTAAGCGCAGGTGGTACAAAGTGCAAGGACCAGTGTAAGGATCCTGGTTCGAGCCCCCGGGTCCCTACCTGCAGAGAAGTAGCTTCTCAAGTGGTGAAGCAGGTCTGCAGGTGTCTATCTTTTTCTCCCCCTGTATCTTCCCTCCCCTCTCCATTTCTCTCATCCTATCCAACAATGACATCAATAACTACAACAATAGAATAATAAGGGCAACAAAAAGGGAATAAAGAAAGAAAGAAAAAAGAAAGAAAGAAAGTAAATAATGATACAAACTCACGAACTTTGAAATCCTGTGGCCTACTTCCCCAGATGTGGCCCATCTCATCTGAATTATAAGCATTTGGATATATTTTGGAAAAAGGATATTTTTCAAGAGTAAAATATGTAATAAGAGAAAGCATGACATTTTGACTTTTTTTTTTTTTTATCATTTTCAAACTGTTCACATAGATAATGGGTTCCCCTCAGCAGATGGGGAGCAGGGACTTAAACCTGGGTCCCTTGTGCATGAGAATATGTACACTTAACTAGTTGTACCACAGCCTGCCCCCAAGAAAACACTAATAATTCTCTCTCTCTCTCTCTCTCTCTCTCTCTCTCCTTGCTTTTTTAGTCCTATCCTCTAGAAGGCACTCTCCCCTTAAGAAACCTCTTTAGTAGTAGTTAGGTAGTATAACAGATCACCAGGTTCAGGTTCTAGCTGTGGGTTTTATGTTCACGAAATAGGGTATAAAACCTCTGTCCTTGCCTGTGGTTTTAAATTGGGCTATCAGGTTACCTTTGAAGGGAGTTTTTTTACCCCTTGACTTTTCAAATTATTTTGATTCAGAAGCTCTGATAGATTTTTATTCCTAGGCCCCAGGGAGAGACAACATTCCTGTGAAATGTGTGTGTCAATCACTTAGTTTGTTTTTTTTTTTTGTTTTTTTTTTACCACTCCCAAAGCTTTTCCCTGCAGGTGGGGACTGGGGGCTTGAACCTAAATGCTTGCACATTGCAACATGTACCCTCAACCAGGTAGCACATGCTACACCACCACCTGGACCCAGCAAAAATATTTTATATCAGGTATTTAAGTAAGCTTTCAATGTGTCCTGGAACCCCACCTTCCCAGAGTCCTACCCCAGTAGGGAAAGATAGAATAGGCTTGGGGTATGGACTGACCTGCCAATGCCCATGTACAGCAGAGAAACAATTACAGAAGCCAGACCTCCACCTTAGAGCACCCCTTATAGATCCTTAGTCCATACTCCCAGAGGTATAAATAATAGAGAAGCTTCCAATGGAAGGTGTAGGAATTGTAGGAATTGTACCCCTCTTATACAATCTTGTTGATCATTATTAAGTCACCAATAATAAATTTTTAAAAAGAAGTTGGAAAATAAGAAAATACAAAGCAGATCTTAGACTGAGTTTGGTGTATTGCACCAAAGTAAAGGATTGGGGGGGGGGGATTTCAGGTCCTGGAACATGATGTCAGAGCACCTAGATGGGGTTGAATTGTTATGTGGAAAACTGAGAAATACTATACATGTATAAGCTACTGTATTTTGGGTTTTGTTACTGTATTTTATTGTTGACTGTATACCACTAATCCTCCCAATTAAAAATATAAATAAAACATATGATTGAATATGTATTTATTTTCTTTTTTAACTTACCAGGGAAATGCTCAATTCTGGGTAGTGGTGGCACCATGGATCAAACCTGGTGGTTTCTGAACTACAGGCATCAAAGTCTCTTGTGGAGACAGCTACACTCTTTAATTGCCTTCATTGCATCTCTGGTTGCTAGCTATGAAAATGACTTACACCAAAAGTATAAGGGAATTAAAAAAAAAAAAGAGGCAAACTTCTGGCCACAATAACATCTATATAAAAACAACTTATAGCACACCAAGTTGCAGATGCTACCAGGACGCCAACCTGACTTCCTTGGGCAGATGACCTCACCGCTGTGTCCTGGAACCACACCTCTCCAGAGTCCTAGCCCACTAGGGAGAGATACAAACAAGTTGGGGGTATGAATTGACTTGCCAGTGTCTATGTCCGATGGAGAAGCAATTACAGAAGCCAGAATTTCTACCTTCTGTACCCCCATAAAGAATTTCAGTTCATGTTCTCAGAGGGATAAAGAATAGGAAAGCTTCCTATTAATAGAGGTGATGGGACACAGAACTCTGGTGGTGGGAACAGTGTGGATTTGGATTTGTACCCGTTATCTTACAATCTTGTTAGTAATTATTAAATCACTAATAAAAAAATTAAAAATAGGGGCCGGGTGGTGGCACACCTGGTTGAGCACACATGTTACAATGAGTAAGGACCCAGGTTTGAGTCCCTGGTCCCCAACTGCAGGGAGGAAAGCTTCACGAGTGGTAAAGCAGTGCTGCAGGTATCTCTCTCTGTCTCTTTTCATCTCTATCCCCCCATTCCTTCTTGATTTCTGGCTGTCTCTATCCAATAAATAAATAAAGATAATAAAAAAATTAAAAACAGTATTACAACATTTTGAGTGCCATATTATAGGCCCTGTGTTGTTGAAAGCAAGCAAAAAAAGTGTGTAATATGTGCTGAAGAGACCAATAGAACTCTATACTTATTAGACAATACAGTGGCTATGTCCTGCAGGCCCTTTGGAGAAGCATGTTCTCTGGAGTCCAGTGTGTGCTGCTTTCATGCAGCTTGGGCAGAGGGAAGCTCTTGCATCTGTGTTGTGATTCAGAGAAGAAGATATTGAAGCTGTGACCAGTGTGCCCCAGCCTCTGATAATTTGCATGTCTCCAGAGCACAACCACAGTCCTCAACATTTATCAGTGCTTGGTCCTAGTCTCTGCAGGACTCAGTCCCAGTCAGGACATCACATGACCATGAGGGCCCCAGCTCAGCTCCTCAGCCTCCTGCTGCTCTGGCTCCCAGGTGAGAGAAGCACTGAGAATGTGCTCACCCCGGTATGGGCAGTGCTGCCTGACCCAGAGAAGTCCTCTTAAGATATGATGAACAGTGTGGACACTGGTATTTATTTATTTATTTTCAATTCTTATCTCAGATGCCAAATGTAGCATCCAGATGACCCAGTCTCCATCCTCCCTGCCAGTATCTCAAGGAGAAACAGTCAAAATCAGCTGCCAGGCCATTCAGAGCATTTATAACAACTTACACTGGTACCAGCAGAAAGTAGGGAAAGCTCCAAAGCTCATGATCTTTAGAGCATCCAATCTGCAGTCTGGGGTTCCATCCCGCTTCAGTGGAAGTGGATCTGGGACAGATTATACTCTCACCATCAACAACCTGGAGCTTGATGATATTGCAACTTACTACTGTCAGCAGGCTTACAACATGCCTCGCACTGTGCTACAAGGCAGAACGTAAACCACCCAGGGGCAGATGTGTGAGGTTGAGCTGCCTCAGCTGCTTCTCCTGCGCCCCTCCGTCTGCTAATAACTTCCTTAGTTGCAGGCCTTGCTGTGGTGCTTACCGGAAGGTCTTGGTAGCAGAGACAAGGAGTCTCCTCAGCATTCAGTTGTTTTCCTCCAATCATCCCGGCAGCACAGACATCAGCTCTGCTGACGTAATTAACACAGATGAGGATGCCTGAGGAGTCTGGGGTACAGCATTATCTGAGTTCATTCAGGAAGGGAGAGACCCCTCTGGATAATCCAAACAAAATGTCATTTTAAAAAGATAATTTATTTATTTATTCATGAGAGAGAACAGGAGAAACCAAGAAAACCAGAGCTTCACACGGGTACATGGGATTTTAGGGACTGAACACATAAAACTCAATCTTGAGTGTCCAATTCCTTGATCCACTGCGGCAGTTTCCAGGCCACAAACACATCTTCCTTTCTTCCTCTTCTTCTTTCTCTCCCTCTTTTTTCCTTCCTTCTTTTCACCTTTTTCATGTTGATTGAGAATTCCATTAGAGTCATATAATAGCAGCCACCATTAATTGAATGCTTACTATGTGTTCTTTTTAATTTTTTATTACTGACTTAATAGTGATTTATAAAATTATAAGATAACAGGTGTATAATTCTGCACCAGAGTTCTGTGTCCCTATTCCTCCACTGAAAACTGCAGTAGTTCTCCCAAGTCACAGATGTAGGCTATTATTTCTATAACTGTCTGTCTATGTTTATATTTATTTGCCCGTTTTTTTCTATAGCCCAACCTTCTCTACATTTTAAGTCACACCTATACCTATTAATACTTCTGAGTAGTTTTTCCTTTTTCCTCTTCTATGTCACTTCCTTTCTCTAGTAGCCTGTAACATTTTTTTTTCCTTTATCCTTGAATTCTGATAATTTTACAGTGATGTGTCTTGATGGTGTCTTTTTTGGAATCAGGAAGTTGGGTTCATTCATTTTCTGGATGTCTATGTGCTGAAGATTTCCCAGGAATGGAAAATTTCCCCTGTGATTTCTTTGAACTTGGTTTCTTCTCTCTTCAACCTGTCTTCTCCCTAACGAATACCTATCACTTTTATGTTTGCCCTTCTGATGCAGTCTGTTACTTTTCAAAGTTGCTTTATTTTTCCTATACCTTTCTTTTCCATCATCTATGAATTCAGAGTGAGTTCATTGTAGTTTTCACTCAGATACTCCCTCCTCTGCATGATTGAGTCTACCTCCGAACATTGTAATGTGAGCCTGTACTACATTGAAGGTGTTTTTACATCTTGAAACTCTGAAGTTTTCCTTTTATACTTTATAACTTTTTAGTGGACTCTGATTGGAGTTTCTCTTTCATGTTTTCTAATATTACAGCAAACTCTGTTTGGAATTCTTCTTTTGTATTTTCTAACTCTTTAGTTAATTATTCTTTCAATTATTGAGTATGATTCTTCATACTATGCTTGGATTCTTAGATTGTTCCCACAATGACTTAAAAAAAAATTCTATTTATTATTTATTTTTCCTTTTGTTGCCCTTGTTGTTGTAGTTATTGTTGTTGCCGTTATTGATGTCGTCATTGTTAGGTAGGACAGAGAGGAATAGAGAGAGGAGGGGAAGACAGAGAAGGGGAGAGAAAGACAGACACCTGCAGACCTGCTTCACTGCCTGTGAAGCGACCCTCCTACAGGTGGGGAGCCGGGGGCTCGAACCGAGAACTTTAAGCCAGTCCTTGTGCTTTGCGCCACATACGCTTAACCCGCTGCGCTACCGCCGGACTCCCCCACAATGTCTTTTTAATATTCCTTCGTTAATAAGTCTTATAATTTTGTAATTTCCTGGAGTTTTTCTGTTTCCTTTCTGTAATAAGGTTGGTCATTTTCGTGGTATTTTTTTGCTCCGACGTTTCTTTTGCTTGTGCATTTAGCATGCTTTCTATTGTTGAACCAGTAGGTGGTGCTATTGCTACGGTGCTGGAGTTCCCTTCCCCGTTTTTTATATTCACCACATGGGGGAATTGGGTGGGAGGGGATTTCAAGTTTTTCCCTTAAGCTGTTATTAAAAGCCAAGTTATATAGGGTCTCTCCGTAGATTTTCAGCCTGTACCCAGACCTCAAAGGGCTAGCTATGTCACAGCTGATTTTTTCTGCATGTTCAAAGAAACTAGACATGTTGTTCCATCCAGCTTATACTTACCCTCCTACAAATCTACCTTGGTAAAGCAACAGACCATATAGCTTCTCTGCCATAAAATTTCCCTGAACTGTGAAAAATTCTTGTCAGTGGTAAGAATCTTGACTCCCCTGAATTCCTGGGTTAAGATCCAGAAGTTCCTGGCTGTTAGTATGTCTTTATCCAGGCCTGGATGGTCTTCTGTGCTCCTTTGGCTCCCTGACACATGTGTGAACACATATCTGAGGCTTCTTTGGAAGTCTTAGCTGTAGTTTGAAGAGCTTTGGTAATTTCAAATTGGTTGTCAATTTTTGATGTTAGCATAAGAAACTGTGTCTGCTGCTATTCCATGGCCACACTTCTGTAAGTCCCAGACTGTGACTGTCTCAATGGAAAAGATAATAAAAATATTTTCAGTATGAAAATAGACTAAATTATATTGAAAACTTATATGCCTGTATCTTTTATCTTATTCTGGCTACTTTTCTCTTACTTGTCTGCTCACCGGAGCAAGAGTTGAGTTTCTGAGTGTGGTCCCTAATAAACCATCTGAAAATTTGTTTATTATTATTTTTGGGATAGGGCAGACATAAATTGAAAGTAAAGGTGAAGACAGGGAGGGAGAGAGAAAGAAACACTTACAGTCCTGCTTCACTGCTTGTGAAGTGACCCCCCCATGCAGGTGGGGAGCTCAGGATCCTAGTGATCCTTGAATTGGGATCCTAATGGGGGATCCTTGTACATTGTACTACGTGAGCTTAACCCAGTGCACCACTGCCTGGCCCGACCATCTGAAAACTTGGGATCTTAACTTGTAATTCATTCCAAAGCAACACAGTTTGCTTCATGCCTATTCACTGGGATCTGTGTGTCTTATTATCTCTGAATCACAGTTCTATGACAAGATTATATCAACCAGATATAATCTTAGTAAAAAAAAAAAAAAAAAAGCTATATCAGTCATAACTCACACCTGCAACTTGTGCAATTTAAAAACATTTTTTATTGGGGGATTAATGGTTTACATTCATCAGTAAAATACAATAGTGTATACATGCATGACATTTCCACATAGCAATACAACCCCCACTAGGCCCTCCTCTGCCATGATGTTTCAGGACCTGAACACTCTCCCCTCCCCAGAGTCTTTTACTTTGGTACACTACAACAGCTCCAGTCCAGGTTCTACTTAGAGTTTTTCCTTCCGATCTTGTTTTTCAACTTCTGCCTATGAGTGAGACTATCCCATATTCATCCTTTTGTTTCTGACTTATCTCACTTAACAGATATCTTCGAGCTCCATTCAAGATGGGGTAAAGAAGGGGAATTCACCATGAACCTGGCACTTTGGAGCCTCAGGAATAAAAAGACTCTTTGCACAACCATTATGCCATCTACCCCTGTTCACATTTCTCAGTTTTCCACATAGCGATCTAATGCCCCTCTAGGTCCTCCTCTGCCATCATGTTCCAGGACCTGAGTCCTTCCCCTCCCCCAACCCCAGAGTCCTTTACTTTGGTGCAATACTCCAGACCCAGTCCAAGTTCTCCTTTGTGTTTATTGCTCAACTTTTTTTTTTTTAACTGGGTTTGTTTCATTGAAGATGCCTTTAAAATTTAGATAGCAAAGAAGTCTGCCAATATTTTCCTCTAAGTATTTGACAGTTTCTGGTGTAACATCCAATGGGTGTTGAAATCTCCTACTATTACTGTGCTGCTGATAATATTGCTGTAGCCCTTTCAGTGGATGTCTGATGTATTTAGATGGCCTCACATTGGGTATGTGGATGTTAATAATTGCTAAGACCTCTTGACTGATTGATCCTCTGAGCATTAAGCAATGTCCATCCCTATATTTTATGCTTTTGTTTTAAAGTCTATCATGTCAGAGTGAGAATAGCTGTTCCTGCCCTTTTTTGTGGTTTGGCTTGTATGGTAGTTTTCCAGCCTTTCACTTTGAGTCTAGGTTTGTCTTGTTGAAATAAGTGGAATCCCTGCAGACAACATATGGTTGTGTTGTGTTTTCTGATCCACCTTCCTACTCTGTGCCTTTTAATAGGTGAATTCAGGCCATTGACATTTACTGATATTATAGAATGAAGATATTTTAATGCTATTATTGTAGTTTTTAGAGTGTTCTGATATATGGCATGTTTATAGTGATCTGGTTGTCTAGAGGAGATCTTTCAGGGCAGGCTTGGTGATAGTTGATTCCTTCAACTGTTGCTTGTTTGAGAAGCTTTTTAGGTCTCCATCTAGTCTGAATGACAGTCTAACAGGATAGAGTAATCTTGGTTGAAAGTCTTTCTCATTGAGCACTTGATAGATATCTTGCTATTATCTTCTGGCCTGTAGTGTTTGTGTGGGGAAATCTGCTGCTAATCTTATGGGTTTTCCTCTGTAGGTGACTCTATTTTTCTTTTTGCAGCATTCAAGATCCTTTCTTTATCTTTATTCCTTTTCATTCTAAATGTGATATGTCTTGGTGTCTTTAAGTCTGTGTTAATTCTGTTTGGGACCCTCTGAGCTTTTTGAACCTTTATGCATTTTATGTTGCCTAGAGTGGGGAACTTCTCAGGTATTATGTCCTGCAGAATGCTTTCTTCCCTTCCCTCTCTTTCTTCCTCTGGCAAGTCAATAATGTGTATATTAACTTTTTTGAATAACTTCATATGTCCATATGTCTCTGTTGTTGTTTTCAGAATCTATTTTTTTTAAATATATTTATTGGGAGTTGGGCGGTAGCTCAGCAGGTTAAGCGCATGTGGTGCAAAGCACAAGGACTGGCATAAGGATCCCGGTTTGAGCCCCTGGCTCCCCACCTGTAGGGGAGTCACTTCATAGGCAATGAAGCAGGTCTTCAGGTGTCTGTCTTTCTCTCCCCCCTTCTGTCTTCCCCTCCTCTCTCCATTTCTCTCTGTCCTATCCAACAACAATGACATCAATAACCACAACAATATTAAACAATAAGGGCAACATAAGGGAAAATAAATAAATATATATATTTTTTCCTATTATTGCCCTTGTTTTATTGTTGTAGTAATAATATTAAACAATAAGGCAATAAGGCAAAAGTAACAATATTAAACTATAAGGGCAACATAAGGGAAAATAAATAAATAAATATTTTTTCCCTATTGTTGCCCTTGTTTTATTGTTGTGGTTATTGATGTCATCATTGTTGGATAGGACAGAGAGAAATGGAGAGAGGAGGGGAAGACGGAGAGGGGGAGAGAAAGATAGACACCTGCAGACCTGCTTCACTGCCTGTGAAACGACTTCCCTGCCGGTGAGGAGCCAAGGGTTCAAACCGGGATCCTTATGCTGGTCCTCAATGCAGAGATAAACCAACAAGCAAAGCCTGCAAGATTTTTTTTAACTTTTAAAAAATTTTTATTTATTTTATTTTTGGGAGAGATGCAGAGAGAGAAACAACAGAACACTGCTCAGCTCTGGCTTATGGTGGTGCAGGGGAATTGAACCCGGGACTTAGGAACTTCAGACATGAGAGTCTGTTTGCATAACCATTATGCTGTCTCTCTTGCCCTAAGCCTGAAAGATTTTAATGCACAATTCTATATAACTAGGATAAAAGGTGAGAAAAACCAAATCTCCAGTGTCCCAAAATTCCAACCCCACATTTTAAACACTAGGCTATAAAACAAAGAACTCTATGAAAGGAACGGTTTCATCGGAGTAATGAGGCTGAAGGGTTGACATTCCATGCCTGACGAATCTGGACACAGTCTGAAGTGAAGCATGCTGAGGTGGTACTTGTTGCTTTGATTAGGTTGGGATCAGCAGATGCAATATCATTTGGTATGACTTGAGAGAAGCATGCAGGAAAGTGAGCCCCACCCTAGAGGTTCCAGGACTGGGGGGAAATATAGACTCTATAGAGGAAGTGGGAGGTTCCTGCAAGAATGAATCGGGACTGGTAGGAGTGCTCATAAACATCATCCTCCCCCCACCACCACCACCAGTAAAGTAGAACATCCACCCTCACCCTCAATGCAGAAATTTTTACTTTGGTGCCCTACTCCAAATTCAGTTAAATCCTGCTTTGCATTTCCCTTTCTGTTCTTCTTTCTCAACTTCTGTTTATGAGTGAGATCATCCCATACTGGTCTTTGTCTTTCTGACTTAGCTCACTTAACAATTCTTTCTAGCTCCCTCCAAGATGGGTCAGAGAAAGTGGGTTCATTGTTCTTAATAATGATGTAGTATTCCATTGTGCATACATAACACAGTTTTCTCAGCCATTCATCTGTTGTTGAGCACCTGGGTTGCTTCCAGGTTTTAGGATTCTCTAATTCCATTCCAGGTTGTTCACTTCCTAACAAAGTCCCAAAACCTAGATATAGACCAGGTCCCATGAGACAGGGCATATGTTCACATGTATCCATAAATTAGGGCAAAATATATACCTGAAAGCAAAAGTACACAGTAGTCTGCAGTGAGTCACTATATGTAGCAAGCAAGTAGAAAGGCCTAAAAAGACACTATAAAGTTTATAATGAAATAGTATCTACTTAGACTTAAATACCCTCCTCACCTACTTACGATTACACTTCCCTCACTCACTCCAAAGCTAGCTTTATCAACGTAAGGACTGCAAAAGCTGAATAAGGGCAAGAGACTGGCAGACTTTAATGATGACCCTGGTCACTATCAGGACCTACCATCAGCTGGGGCCCTATTTGGGGAGTCCTGAGATTCCCAAACATACATGTGGAGAAGCAATTACAGAAGCCAGACCTTGGGTCCATACTCCCAGAGGGATAAAGAATAGGGAGGCTATCAGGGGAGGGGAGGGGATACGGAGTTTTGGTGGTGGGAATTGTGTGGGGCTGTACCCCTCTTATCCTATGGTTTTGTCTGGGAGTAGAAGGTGCAGACAGTAGAAGGTCTGGCTTCTGTAATTGCTTCCCCACTGAACATGGACGTTGACAAGTCAATCCATACTCCCAGCCTGTCTCTCTCTTTCCCTAGTGGGGTGGAGCTCTGGGGAAGCAGAGCTCCAGGATACATTGGTGGGGTTGCCTGTCCAGGGAAGTCTGGTTGGCATCATGGTAGCATCTGGAACCTGGTGACTGAAAAAAGAATTAACATATAAAGCCAAACAAATTGTTGACCAATCATGAACCTAAAGGTTGGAATAGTGCAGATGAAGAGTTGGGGGGATCTTCATTTCGTAGATAGCTAGTGGGCTTATTTTAGTTATATTCCAAAGGGCCCATGAATATACTAGTGTTTTTTTTTTCCCCTAAGCCTGAAATCTGATATGCAGGTGGATCCAAATTATTGTCTGGGGAGATGATACCATGGCTGGAAAAAAGACCAGAAAGTTGGATCAGGGAAGAGAGTAGCTCCCAAATATAGGAAAGGGGTATAAATATTGTTGACGATATTTCATCGATTTCATCTGGTCTGAGGCCCATATTCAGCTTAAGAGCCTATGTGACCTCTGCATCCCTGTAGATCTGAGCTCATATTCTGTGGTCATGAGTAGGAATGTTCCAAGATGCCCCAATTTCAGGACCCATCTTCCTCAGGTGAAACAGAGTATGTTGTCCATCCTCCCTTCAGATGGGTGGGTGATGTGGCGAGACTGATTGGAAGGTTTGAATTCTCCAGCGTACTCTTGCCATATATCACTCGACTACAAGGCTGGCATGCCAAGGGGAGGCTGATAGATGAGCTTCCAGGGTGGGGGTGAGGTCAGCCATCCATGCTCAAACACACATCAGACCCACAATTCCCCCTTTTTTTCTTCTGTTAAAGAAGGTCGGCCATGACTTCCAAGTAATCTGTGGGGATAGGAGAGTAGGGTTGGACCGAGACCTTCTGGACTGTCGCAAGGACCATGTCCTGGAGGCAGTTCCTTAGGAACTGCAGGGTGCATGGGGCGACAAGGAGCAGCATGCTAATAGCAAAGAAAGGGGTCAGGAGGGGAAGAATCCCAGATAACATGGGGGAGGACATCCAAGAGTCCAGGGCTGAAGGAGCAAGCCGTTTTGTTAAATCACGACTGAGTTCATGGAGTGTCTTAACATTTTGTTCTACCAGTCCCCATTCATTTATGAAAAAACAGCACTCTTCTTGCAGGGCCAGGCATGTACCCCCTCTTCCCACTGTCAGAAAATCTAGGGCATGACAGTTCTGAAGGGTCACCTTTGCAAGGGAAGTGATCTGTCATTGTAAGGACTAGAGGCTTTCCGCTGTGAAGTCTAAGGATTGTTGAAGTTGTTCTCCCAGGAGTCCAGTGGTGTGAAGGGAGTGGCCGCGGGCACCACCAGCAAGTCTGATAGAGGTGGTCAACCCAATGCTGAAGACCAGAGGAAGGAACACCACTCGTTTTGTTCTGGTGAGGGAGGTCAGCCACTGGAACTCGCCTTGTTTGTATAAGGTGAGCCGTGGAATGAGAGAGACTAGGAGGCAGGGGCTGGGTGATGAGGAGTTGACATGGAAGGATAAGGTAAAGTTACACCAGAACATAAGGGGGGGGGGGCATACACATTAGAGGATAGGGAGAAGTTCTTTGAACAATGGGGAATGTTGGGAGAGGAGAAGGAGGTCAATAGACACACAAGAGTGAAGTCATGGCTGATAGCTTCCATGTAGAGAGGGATAGAAGTAAGAGGTGGCAGTTCAGCAGAGGAGGAGGAGTTAGGCAAATTAGCAAGATCCAATGGAGTGTTGTTCAGTGGTGTGGCAGCGAGGAGAGGTCTGTTGAGGGAAGCACATAGGAAGCAGCTGGAAGTTTTGGGAAGGATGGAGGATTGGTTCAAGAGAGAGATGGCATAACGCAGATATGCAGGCCAAGATGAAAGGTCAAGGCCAGGTGGTGAGGCAAGAGCTAGAGAGAGGGCTTGTTCTTGTTGGGTTACCTTATTCTGGGTTAGGATAACTCTGGGGATGGAGATCAGCTGTCGGGAGATAAAAATACTGGTTACGGGGGAGGAGGAAAGCGTGCTAGAGTATAGTTTTCTGGTAACTCCATTAGCTCATCTGTTATCCCATGGGTCATGGATGGTTAACTTGAGGGAGTCTAGGCCAGAGAAATACGGTTTCTCAGGCCTGTATGAGCTATAATATTGGTTGTAAGCATTGGGGACCCCATGAATATTACATGACCAATAGCGGCATCCTCCATAGTAGCTGACCCACTCTAGGCAGCTGCCAGTATTGTCAAAGGGGAAGCAGACATAGGGACATCCTTGGGCACGGTGGGAGCAAGGTGTCGCGGAAGCAGGGATGACTGGGATGATGACGGCCTACTGGTACCCATCAAGGGAGCAATTCCCAGTTCCTATGATCTTGTTAATCCCATTGTAAGTCTCCTGCTTTTGTTTTTCCCTCTCTGTTTTTCATAAAAATAAACAGACTTTTTTTTTGGATGAGGATAGATAGCATAATGGCTATGTAAAAGAGACTCTCATGCCCGAGGCTTCAAAGTCCCAGGTTCAATCCCCTGCACCACCATAAGCCAGAGGTGAGCAGTTCTCTGGTAAAAATAAATAAATAAAATAAAACAAAAACAGATTTTTAAAAATCTTTGATTAATTTGATAAATCTGTTCTAAGACAACTGTGATGTTATTCACCAGATTTTAACTGCCTATCCAGGTGTTTCTCAGTCACTACCCCCTTTTCCTCTTGTCTTAATCAGGCCTGTCTTAATTCTGTACCTGCATGTGAGAATTCTTTTTTTTTTCTCCCTGTCAAGTCCTTTGTCTAGAATGTTCTCATGAAGCTCATTTCACCAGAATTCATGGGAACTAGTCTCTGGCAGTCTCATGAACATTCTGAAATTATAAACCCTGGTAAAAACATTCTCTAGACAACTTGTGACTCTGTTACATGCATTGTGATATTTGGAGATATTGTAGGTCAGCACCAGGTAATAGGGGCACTTTACTCTAAAATTAGCCTGGAAGTTGTGAAGAACAATGGTCACTCACCTCCAAGATTGATCTGGATAATCAGTATCTGCCTGTGACATCTTTTTAGCAACATATTGATATATTTATTTACCCACACAAAGAGGTACATTTAAATTTTCTCACTGTCCTCTCTCCTAGTGGCTTTTGTGCTCAATTGCACCTATTAGAGTATTTGCATATGACCTCCAGGGAGAACCTTACACTGGAAGACTGAATATAAGGATTACCTCTGACCTTGGTTTGACTTAGCAGAACTCACCCATTCACCTTCTCAAGATGAGACTTTCTGCTCAGCTCCTGGGGCTTTTAATGCTCTGGATCCCAGGTAAGAGAAGAGGGAGAAGAGAAGGGACCATGTGGATGAGGACAGTGATATCTAGAGACACCACTGTTCTGAATATTTAGAAAGAATATGACTGCAGGCTAGAGCTATGTGTGTGTGTGTGTTGGCCAGGAATGCAGAGCATGGAATGCTTAGATCTGTAAGTGGGGGGAAAATTCTTATTTGTAATGATTTTAGCACAGAAAGGGCAGGATGGTGGAGACCATTTGAAAGTCCCCTTTCTGCTTCAACAAGATCCTTTTTAAAACTCAGAATTTGGTGATATGAATTTCACAAAAGGAATGTTCTCAACTGAAATAAATTACAGAAGAGAAATAAGTAATTTGCTCACAAAGTTCATACTAACCTGGCTCTTCTCTCTCTTTACTTTAGGATCCAGAGAGGATGTTGTGATGACCCAGACCCCACTGTCCCTGTCAATCATCCCTGGAGAGCCAGCCTCCATTTCCTGCAGGTCCAGTCAGAGCCTCCTGCATAGTAATAGCTACACCCATTTACATTGGTATCTGCAGAAGCCAGGCCAGCCACCACAGATGCTGATCTATAGAGTTTCCAATAGGTTCTCTGGGGTCTCAGATTAGGTTCAGTGGCAGTGGGTCAGGGACAGATTTCACACTTAGAATCAGCAGAGTGGAGGCTGCAGATGTTGGAGTCTATTACTGCCTGCAGGGTTCATATGTTCCTCTCACAGTGCTAAAGCCCTGAACAAAAACCTCCCTTCTCCTGGAGCCCCAGATGTCCACATGCGTCCCTTTTAGAGGACCAGGCGTCACAGATCCTCTGTTCTCTTCACTGATAGATGATGTAAATTGAGGTGAATCAGTTTCTGAAAGCTGATTACTTTAGCTCCACACCAGACATATCCCCTCAAATTCTGTCAGTGGTCATCAAAGCAACATGGCAGAACCAGAAAGAAAGGGATGCTCCAAGGGCCTCCTGAACAACAGTTGTGATTATTGTGAGAAACTGAATATAGACTCCGCTTAGTCTCTGTGTCTCATCTACAGTTATCATTAAGATTTATTCATGACTAAAATGCAGTCAATCGTGCAGCTTTGTGACAACACAAGTTGAAGAGTTAAGGGATTTAGCAGTTTCCAGTGTATGGCAAAACTTCCTTTGAAGTAAACACTTGGGGTATGACTGAATTGTATTTGAAAAAGGAGTCAAAGTCAGGGGGTTTGAAGGTGGTTTAGAGTGTAAGGAAACATGATATCACAATATCAATCTTAGACACCCCATTTGCCAGAGTGATATTCTGGCTCTATATCTCACTTCTTCATTCTCTCTCTACATTTGTGTGTAATAAAAATAATCTTAAATATAGACTGATGCTCTGGTTATTTCTCATTAATAAGTTAATCTAAAAAACAACAACAAAGATATCAAATACTTGTGAATCTTGGACTTAATGAATTATCTCAGCAGAATCAAGAGTCCATTACACCAGGAGATGCACACTACTAGTTTAAATTAAATGGAATAGAAAAACTGGGAATTAAACAATATAGGATGACTGCAGGATGACTTAGTTATTGTAAGATAGGATCATAGAGCTACTGGACAACAATTTATTTTATCCTTCTGGAAAAGGGAAAAACTCCAAATGGAATTAGAGATAGTGTCTGTCAGGACTGCCCTTCCTAATACAGGCCCAAGATCAAGGCTCTTTCATCTTTGAATATAAGTATGAGGTCCTTATAAAGAAACTCTAAATTGTGTCCTGGATATAACCACTCCATCCCACTATTCCAGGAAATTGAGAAGCAGAAACCTTAAAGTAGAATTCCTCCAAGAACTTCCAGTCTTTGGGAGGAACATGTTAACTCAAGGAAGGCTGGAAGGAAGTGTAGGTGAGTTCTTATGAGGTCAATACAACCGTTTTCTTTATAGCTTGAGATAATTGTTGGCATTTGAATTTTCCAGGATTTTGCTTACAACTCCCTGTTTCTACATCATATCACTAGCAGGTTAATGCTTAGCTTTGGAGTCTGGGCTATCCAACACAGCCCTACAAGGGTGAATAAAGATTACATCAGGGGGTCGGGCGGTAGCACAGTGGGCTAAGCATATGTGGTGCAAAGCGCAGGGACCGCAGAAGGATTCGGTTCGAGCCCGGCTCCCCACCTGCAAGGGCATCGCTTCACAGGCGGTGAAGCAGGTCTGCAGGCGTCTGTCTTTCTCTCTCCCTCTCTGTCCTCCCCTCCTCTCTCGATTTCTCTCGGTCCTACCCAAGAACGAACAACATCAACAATAACAATAATAACCACAACAAGGGCAACAAAAGGGGAGAAAGATGACCTCCAGGAGCAGTGGATTCATGGTGCAGGCACTGAGCCCCAGTAATAACCCTGGAAGCAAAAAAAAAAAAAGATTACATCAATAAACTAAATGGGAGTAAGTAAAATAATAATAACAACAATAACAATTCCCTGCAATCTGTAAATTCTCAGAAGTTAAGTACAACTCTCATGATCCAGAAGGCCAGATGACATCATGTCCTCAAGTCTCATATTGTCTTTGCTTTTTAACTTTTGTTCAATCAAGAGAGTTTAAGACCTGATACAAAGAAGGAACTCCTTTATAGTCCAGAACACAGATAATCTGATGATCCCAAGACACTGTCCTATTTATTCTAAAGTTTACCTTCTGTTTATGAAGAAATAGAGAAGATAGATATTTGTCTTCTTCATTGCTGAAATTTCCCCCTCTTTATTCCCTGGACTTTTTTTTTACATATACAGAGGGTTTCAGAATTTGTTTTGTTCTGATTTTTTTAAATTTATTTTTTATTTAAGAAAGGATAAATTAACAAAACCATAGAGTAGGTCTGATTTTGGCCATCTGTGTCTGGGGTATATGAGCCTCAGGACTTCCAGCAAGAGCAGGACATGGAGCAATTCAAAATAATTCCTTGCTTTTAAAAAATATGTATATTTATATATACTTAATGTATATTATATATGTATATGCCTATATACATATATATTTATATATGTTTTTAAATAAGATAGAAAAAGATTCAGAGAAAAACACCAGGGCACTGCACATCTCTGGCTTATAGTGGTGCAGAGGATTGAATCTAGGACTTTGGAACCTCAGGCATGAAAATCTGTTTGCATAACCATTATGCTATCTACCCTCACTCCCTACCCATTGTGAGTAGTAATCCTGAAAATAAATCTTCAGACCAGGACCCTGCTGAGTCTTTGATATGTGAACTCTCTCAAAAGCCTAGACCAGTAGAACAGAAGCAACTGGTGGCACAGCTATATACAAGATGCTGGGTATTATACAGCAAATCCTAAAACAGGGACTTTTCAAAGTTAACCCAATTACCAAATAATGTGATGATAACAATAACTATCCATTGTCCTCTTGAACCCTAACACAGCAGGAACCTCACATTTCTACTATAGAGCCTATATTTCTTCCAGTCCTGGAACCTTAAGGTGGGGCCCACTTTCCTGCATGCTTCTCTCAATTCATATAAAATAATATTGCATCCACCAATCGTAACCTAATCAACGCAATTAGTGTCACCCCAGCATGCTTCACTTCAGATTGTGTCCAGAGACTTCACGTGTGGAATGACAACCCTTCAGCTTCATTACTCGGGTGAGACCTTTCCTTTCATAGTATTCTCCAATTCCATTCCAAGTAGTTCACTTCCTAACAAAGTACCAAAACCTAGATATAGACCAGGTACCCTGAGATAGAGCATATGTTCACACGTATCCATAAACTAGGGCAAAATATATACCTGAAAGCAGAAGTACACAATAGTCCACAGAGAGTACCCCCCCAACACTTCATCTGCACTATTCCAGCCTTTAGGTCCATAATTGTTCAACAATTTGTTTTACTTTGTATGTTAACTCTCTTTTCAGCCACCAGGTTCCAGATGCCAGCATGATGCCGACCAGACTTCCCTGGACAGACAACCCCACCACTGTGTTCTGGAGCTCTGCTTCCCCAGGGACCCACCTTACTAGGGAAAGAGAGAGGCAGACTGGGAGTATGGATCAACCAGTCAACGCCCATGTTCAGCAGGGAAGCAATTACAGAAGCCAGACCTTCCACCTTCTGCAACCCACAATGACCCTGGGTCCATACTCCCAGAGGGATAGAGAATGGGAAAACTATCAGGGGAGGGGGTGGGATATGGAGATTGGGTGGTGGGAATTGTGTGGAGTTGTACCCCTCCTATCCTACAGTTTTGTTAATGTCTCCTTTCTTAAATAAATAATTAAATTAAAAAAAAAAAGAAATGCACCTAGCAAACCCGTCAAAGCTTCACCCCTGCATGGAGTGTGCATGCTACTGCCACCTCCTGGTCATTTTTTCTTGAACACCTTCAAATTTCTCAAAGTCCCTACAGTGTCACACACCCCATCCCTCAAGCACTGATTCAGCATCAAGGGTGCACACAATTCCACTTCAAGACTTCTATTCGGGAGTTGTACAAATCACACACTGGCTCCAGTTCTATAGCACTCCCACCCCTCCTGCCAACTGATTTTGACAATGAAAGTGAAAGAAAAATAAAATCACCTGTGTAGGCATTTCCTCCTTAAGTTGACTATGGCCAAGATTAGAGTTATAAGTAGGCCTGCTTACCACATAGACCCAAATGGAAGTTATTCTCTCAGCCTTAGCCAATTCATCCATGTCCAGTGTGCAGTGAGTCCTTGTTCCTGTGCTCCACCAGGACCTGTGCTCCTCAGACCCACATCCTTTTACTGCCCTTCTACATCATTGCATCTCTGGTCAGAGTGATGACAGTTTCTCACACCATGACTATCCAGGGTATCACCTACCTGTTGGTATGCTTCTAGTTCTGCTTCTGGGATCCCTTCTGTTACATTGCTTGACGTTGTAGTCTATTTACATGGTCATTCTGTTACATTGGTTTGGTCTCACTCCCCCTGCCTCCAGGAGATTGTGGTTTAGTCCTTGCTATTTCTTCCTTCTCCCTGCCTCCTGTCCCTGCGTACTTCCTTGGTTCCTGACTCTTCGGCCGGAGGAAAGAGAAGCAAGACAGAATTGGGTTATGATTAGATTAGATTAGTTTTTTGAACCGTTCTCTCGTGAATAAAGAAATACTGCTTCTCCGCTCAGCCATGTGTCCCTGGTCGTCTGTCTCCCACCCACGAAGCTAGCCCGGCATACTGGCGCCCTGAACTTTGACTGACACCTACCAAAGGAAGTGTCTCTGGCTTCAGTACATCCACCATCCACAGAAACAAATAGAAGAAATATGTAGAGTATTGTATCTGATAGAAAATGCCTTTGAGGAATCGGGCAGTAGCACAGCAGGTTAAGTGCAGGTGGTGCAAAGCGCGAGGACAGGTAGAAAGATCCCAGTTCAAGCCCCTGGCTCCCCACCTGCAGGGGAGTCACTTTACAAGCAGTGAAGCAGGTCTGCAGGTGTCTGTCTTTCTCTCCCCCTCTGTCTTCCCCTCCTCTCTCCATTTCTCTCTGTCCTATCCAACAACCATGACATCAATAACTACAACAATAAAACAAGGGCAATGAAAGGGAATAAATGAATATTTTAAAGAAATGCCTTTGACGATTAGTAACATACCTAAAATGGACTTTCCAGCTTCTTTCCACCCTAAGATCCCTATTCTCATCTCCTCCATTCCTATTTTTTGTTTCCTGTTCATTAATAATTTTGTCCCAATTTATATCTAACTACCTTCCAGCCACCAAGTTGCAGAAGCTGCCATGATTCCATCCTGACATCCTGGAACGTCACCTCTCTAGAGCCTTAGCCCACTAGGGAAAGATAGAAACAGGCTAGGATTATGAATCAACCTGGCAATGCAAATGTCTAGCAGAGAAGCAACTACAGAAGCCAGACCTCCCACTTTACGCATCCCATAAAGAATTTTGGTCCAGGATGGAGGTAGATATCATAGTGGTTATGCAAAGAGACTCTCATGCCTGAGGCTCTAAAGTCCCAGGTTCAATCCCCCACAGCACCATAAGCCAGAGCTGAGCAGTGTTCTGGTTAAAAAAAATAATTGATCAGTACTCCTAGAGAGGGATAAAAAATTGGGAAGCTTCCAATGAAGAGAGTGAAACACTAATAATTTAAAAAAATGCCTTTAAGAGATTCCATAAAGGTTACCACTCATTAAAAAAAAATAATTAATTAATTAATTTGATAGAGGCAGCTAGAAATCAAGAGGGAATCCGGGGAGGTGGGGAGGGAGAAAGACAGAGACACCTACAGCCTTGCTTCACCACTCAAAAATCTTTCACCCTGCAAGTAGGGACCAGGGACTGGAACCCAGGTCCTTGTGCATTGTAACATGTATGCTTAATCAGGTGTGCCACCACCTGACCCCTGGTTGACACTTCTTTTGAAGATACCAAATAGCATTACAATCACACCTTAGCTGACTGGTTCTGTCCTTTGGTTCCTAGGGAGAAGTGAACTCTCTGAAGGCAAATTTCTGCTGCTCTGGTAACACTGACACACTGGGGAGTTACTGCATCTGTGCACATATTGAGATAAGCATCTCCTAAAGCAGTTGTCTCTGACAGCCCATCCCTTGCTGATTTGCATGTTCCAGAAACATGAACCACTGTCCTGGACTCTTATTAACAGCCTGGTCATGGCCTGTGCAGGAGTCAGCCCCAGTCAGGACTCAGCATGAACATGAGGGTCCCCACTCAGCTCCTCAGCCTCCTGCTGCTCTGGCTCCCAGGTGAGGAAGGAAGCACTGGGAATCTACTAAGGCCGATGGTCAGGACCCCTGATCCTTCAGGAAAGTCCTACCATTTTATGATTACTGTAGAAACATTTGTTTCTGTTTCCAACTTCAGGTGCCAGGTGTGACATCCAGATGACCCAGTCTTCATCCATCCTGCCAGCATCCCCAGGAGACACAGTCAGAATCCACTGCCGGGCCAGCCAGAGTGTTATCAACAACTTACACTGGTACCAGCAGAAGCCACATCAGGCTCCAAAGCTCATAGTGAAGTATGCTTCTCAGACCATTTCAGGAGTCCCATCCCGCTTCAGTGGCAGTGGATCAGGGACAGATTTCATTCTCACCATCAGTAATCTGGAGCCTGAAGATACTGCCACTTATTATTGTCAGCAGAGTAACAGCTACCCTCACACAGTGCTATAAAGCAGAACATAAATCACACAGAGAAGCAGATGTGTGAGGCTGAGCTGTCCCAGCTGCTGTTCCTGCCCCTTCACCCACAGAATATTTTTCATATGCTGTCATACTTGGGAGGTGTCTGCAAGGCTTTATTAAAAGGGGGAGGGAGAAAACTCCCTGGACCCTAACTCTACCCTCTCTTCAGTTAAGCAACACAGACCTGATACTCTATATCTCTCTACCTCCCCCTCACCTATCAATTTCTCTCTCTCTGATAATAATAATATAAAATCTATAAAAAGCAGGCTGTAGGCCAAAATGGATTTATTTGCATTAACCTCCTGGTTATCAAGCTGAGACTTAGTAGCTAAGTTCACTGAAGTTTCAACATCTCCAAGGAAGGTGAAACTGATCAGTCAGGAGTCTTGGTCAGCACAGAAAAGAAAGATTTGCATGATAAGACTCCATTACCTCCACTAATGGAAGATCATCTCACTTGAAATAACTGTCTCTCTTCTTGTCTCCTGTACTTTTTCTGCATCTAAATCCTTCCAGTTTGTACAGTTCCTAAAACCACCTTTATGCTGGTTAGATGAAGTTCAAGTCAAGCCCCTAAAGGACAATGTTTGGACTGTTTTACAGCCCTGAGGGTGGGTGAGATGATCAATTTTAAGTAAAGTAAGTTGTACTTAACTCCAGAAGTTAATATAGTAGGGCCAGGTGGTGGCGCACCTGGTTGAGCGCACATACTACAGTGCATACAGATAAGTTTTGAGCCCCTGGTCCCCACCTGCAGGGGCAAAGCTTCACAAGTGGTGAAGCAGTGCTGCAGGTGTCTCTCTGTCTCTCTCCCTATCACCCCCTTTCCTCTCAATTTCTAGCTTTCTATCCAATAAATGACTAAAGATAATAAAGAAATTCTTAAACAAAGAAGTTAATATACTGTCTGGTCATAGGACAGCTTCAGAGACTCAAGTCCCCACCCTTTGATGTTGGCATTATTCTCCTGTTACAAAGGAGAGTAGTTATAATTCATTATGGACTTTGTTCTAGAAGGAGGTTTGAGGAAGCCAAGTTCAAGAGTTAGGAAGATTTAGAGTCTTTGCTCCAGCACATCTTTTAACATTCCTGCTCTCCCACATTTCTACTTTTTTTTTTTTTAACTATTCCTGATTTGTGTGAATTCAGAGTTTTCACTCCCTCTGCTCAGTTAAGAGAGGCATTTCCCTAAACTCAGTAAATTATTCAGATGTATGTGGATATGTACGTAATTGAGTATAGGTGGTGGGACTGTCGAGATCCTGAATGTCCTCTCTGTACAGAAAACATTTAAAATATTTATTTATTTTAAAAACTAGAGAGAGCTCTAGCATCTCTCTAGTATGTGCAGTATCAGAGGTCAAATTCAGGACTTCATGTTGTAGGTCCTGCACACTATTGCTTCAGCCACCTCCCCGGACACTCTGTGCTAACAATTTACCTCACTAAAGATATATGGAGGTGCCAAGGACCTTGTCCTCACCATAAAGTAATAACAGTAAGGATAGCCCCAGTCTCCAAAGGAAGACTGCCCTGCCACTCAATAAAGACTGGTCCTGAAGTAAGTGCAGCCTGCAGTGTTCCTATTTGTGACCATGAGCTGTGAACTCAGACCAATAGGGACTTAGAGTTTACACAGGTTCTGGTGCTAAATATAAATAGGTATTTATATGTGGGCCCTGGAGCAGGTGGATGTAGGTAAATAGTTAATTTTAGCCACAGAATTTATTAAAGTTTTTTTTAACATTTATTTATTAATTTTCCCTTTCGTTGCTCTTGTTGTTTTTATTGTTGTTGTAGTTATTATTGTTACTGTTATTGATGTCATCAGTGTTGGATAGAACAGAGAGAAATGGAGAGAGGAGGGTAAGACAGAGAGAGGGAGAGTAAGATAGACACCTGCAGACCTGCTTCACTGTTTGTGAAGCGATTCCCCTGCAGGTGGGGAGCTGGGGCTCAAACTGGGATTCTTATGCCGGTCCTTGCACTTCGTGCCACGTGTGCTTAACCCACTGTGCCACTGCCTGACCCCCCACAGAATTTTATATATATATAAGAATGGAAGCTACTCCCTGCCCTAATTCAATTTTCTAGCCCTTTTCTCTACTCTGATACCATTCTCTCAGACAATATTGTTACCTAACCTCAGGCTAGCTTCCAAACTCAAGCAAAACTACTATAGTTGTATGCCCCCAGAAACATGCCTAAAATGGTTCTCCTAGCTTTCTTCTACCCTAAAATTGCTAATCTCAGCTGCTCTGATCCTACTCTTTGGTTCCTGTCCATTAACCATCTTGTCTCAACTTAGGTCACGACATCTTCCAGACACCAAGTTACAGATGCTACCATGATTGCATGCTGACTTCTGAGCAGACAACCTCACCAGTGTGTTCTGAATCCTTGCACCTCCAGAGCTCTGGTCCACTAGCTTAAGATAGAAACAAGTTGTCTATGGCCATACCACCCTGAACGTGCCCAATCTCATAAGCTAAGCAGGGTTGGGCCTGGTTAGTACTTGAATGGGAAAAACAGGCTGGGGTTATGAATTGACCTGTCAGTGCCCATGTTTAGTGGAGAAGCAATTAAAGAATCCAGAACACCTACCTTCTGGACCCCCAAAACAGCCTTGATCCATACTCCCAGCAGGGGAGAAGTGATAGGATGAAGATAAGAGAGCTCTGCACTCCAGCTCCATCAGCACCCAGAGAGAGAGAAGGGAAAGGAGAGGGACATATGAGGTAGTTATGATGTCATGAGTGGCTTGGAGGGGAAGAGAGGACTGAATCAGGGAGAAAAAAGAGGGAAGTTATGTATGAATGTGGACAGATAGTTGTAAAGATGATGGTTGACCCATGTCTACAACCTTAGGTGAACTGTGGTGGATTGCAGTAGGAAGACTGAAGATTTAGAACTCTGGTGGTGGGAACGGTGTGGATTTAAACCCCTGCTGACATGTAATTTTGTAAAATAAAAAAAATATCTTAGACCCCCCCAAAGTGATAATAAATAAAAATGTTTTTTTTTTTTTTAAAAAAAAGTGGAACTAGACCACCATCAAACACCACACACCAAAATCAAATCAAAGTAGATCAGAGACTTGGATATTAGAACAGAAACCCTAAAATTTACAGAAAAAATGTCAGTGAAACTTTACAGGATCGTCACATCAATGATGTATTTGGAGGCTGAACCTTGTCGACATGGGAAATAAGAACAAGAGTAGAAAAATGGGACAAGCAGACAACCTAGTGAAGACATTTGTACATCACACATCTGAAAAGTAACTGATATCAACCATCTATCCAGAATTGGTGCAGATCTACAAAAGAAGTATAATAATCAAATACAAAATGGATGAGAGATCCAGAAAACTGTTTGGTTTTCTAAAGAAGAGATACACAGAACTTAGGTGATGGGAGTGGTATTCAACTATGCACTGTAATCTTAAAATATTATAATCCACTATTAATCATAAACAAAAGTGAAAAATACGGCATAGAAAAAATTTCTAATCTCAGATGCCACTGGGGATGTCAAGTTGACCATTTTATAGGCTCCCTGCCTGTATCTTCAAGTCAAGTAATCACCCTTACCTTCAAGGACAGTGAAATTGTTGACTCTCTGGATGGGTACCAGGAGAAACCTGGCCAGTCTCCCAGGCTCTTCATCTATTTCATTTCCTATAGATACACAGGCATCCCCATGTGATTCAGTAGCCATGGGTCAGGGACAGACTTTATTGTCACCATCAGCAGCCTGATGCCTGGAAAATGCTGTAGTTTAATCATTGTTACCAGTTTTGTTACTGGGGGTCCCCATGTTAATAAGGGACTTTTGATTATTTCAATCTAGAAATGATCGTTAGAGGCTATTTTCCTTAGAGGCTAACATAAAACTGAAACGAATATTAAAGAAGTTGTATTGTCTTAAATGAGAGATAGTGACAAGAAGAAAATAAATGTCCATGGTGACTACTCTCCCACATAACACCTTTACCACCTCCGGTTGTCCAATCTCCAGAACCTTGCATTCTGAGCAGGGCAGGGCAGGGCAGGGCAGCTTCACACCAGTTCTGGCTACATTTCCTTTTTCTCCATGCTTCTTTCTCCTCAGTCCTTTGTCTATCATTATTTATGGCCCAAAGTCCAAGGGCAAATTCCAGCTTCCTCTCCTGTCCCAAAACTTCTCTGTGTGGCTTTGTATCAGGGATTCTGGGAAATGCAGTTTTTTCCTTTCCTTTCCTTTCCTTTCCTTTCCTTTCCTTTCCTTTCCTTTCCTTTCCTTTCCTTTCCTTTCCTTTCCTTTCCTTTCCTTTCCTTTTCTTCCCTTTTTTTATTTATAAAATGGAAATATTGACAAGACCATAGCATAAGAGGGGTACATTTCCACACAGTTCCCACCACCAGAACTCCATATCCAACCCCTTCCCTTGATAGCTTCCCTATTCTTTATCCCTTGGGGAGTATGGACCTAGGATCATTGTAGGGTGCAGAAGGTGGAAGGTCTGGCTTCTGTAACTGCTTCTCAGCTGATCATGGACATTGGCAGGTTGACCCATACTCCCAGCCTGTCTCTCTTTTTCCCTAGAAAAGTAGTTTTTCTATACTGAGTTACACACACTCTAATTCTTTAGGATCATTCAACAGAGGTCACAACCTACTATTGACATTCACCAGTGTTATAGGAATAGCTACAGTGATTCCACATGATACTGTCAAATTTCATAGAAGAATACATTGTGTCCAGAGAGGATTCAAATAATCTATAAATAAATTACTGGAATCAGTAAGAAAAATCATGGACAATATGCAAAAACAGTTTTATTTTGTATAATTGTATTAATGGTGGAAATAAAAATTGTAAATCAGAGGTTCTGTGATATCTCTCTCTCAAAAATATGACCCAGAACAATAAAGATCTTTAGACAAGCAAAAGCAAATACATAATAAAATAATGAAAATCATATCAAAGCAAAGGAAAGGCACAGAATATGGTGTAAAATAAACCATATATACACCTGGAGTCTAAGATGAAGAAGGCAAGTAAAGACAGAGAAAACATTAATGGGATCATAGCTGAGAAATGTTTTAAATCTCTTGGATATTCAAAGTTTAATGCAACAATATATGACTAATAAATGAATATAAGAGAAAATGGAAATATATATATATATATATAAAATCAGTGGAGGAGTCCAGGCAGCAGAGCACCCAGCTAAGTGCACATATTACCATATGCAAGGACCCAGGTTCAAGCCCCCACTCCCCACCTGCAGAGGGAATGCTTCACATGTAGTGAGGCAGGTCTGTCGGTGTCTTTCTTTTTGCCTCTCTACCTCACTCTCATCTCTCAATTTCTTTCTGTCCTATCCAATAAAAAAGAAAGAGGGGGGGAAAAAAAGCTGCTGGAAGCAGTGGATTTGTCGCACTGACACTGAGCCACAGTGGTAACCCTTATGGCAATATAAATAAATAAATAAATAAATAAATAAATAAATAAATAAATAAATAAATAAATTGAAAGAGATACGAGACAAATTCAAGAGCAAATAACCTTAAAATTATTGTTAGGTAAATTGATAAAGTAATCGCAGAGGAATTGAGCAAAGAGCTGATGCAAGTACCATGGGGACAATGTGTTTTTATTAAGATTAAAGACAAAAAGAATTGTAAATAGATATATGCTCATGGAATCTTTCTATGAGGTATATACACACAAAACCAAAATGTTTTTGGTTAGGATTACTAACTAGGGTGAAGTTGAAATCTAGTTCGAAGTGAGACCTTAAAGACCAGCTTTCCTGCGCAGCCATCAGTGTACACTGTCACTACATCCAGTGCGGCAGAAGCCTACCAGTGGGGCAAAGAAGAGAGTCTTCTCAGAGACCTTCACTCAGACAGGAAAACAAAAGTGTGGCATCAGCACAGGCTAGCTGAACAGTCTGAACCCTGATCCTGGTGACTAAACAATCATTGTATTGCAAATTAGAGAAAAATTGAAAAGGAAAATATTGTGTAGACTTTAAGATATTTGATGGCTAGACATAGTGGAAAAATCTATATTGTAGATCACTGACATCTATGAGAACTCCACGCATTGTAATTATATAAGAGGAACACACTACACTCTTGGATAGTTCCTGGCAACCAATTATGATTTATTGTAGGTGCCAGGAAAGAGCAGATGTTTGAAAATAAGCTTGAGTGGCCCATGAGGTAACTTAGTGGCTAAATACTGTACTTACAAGCATGAGATCCTGGGTTTAATCCCCAGCATCACATGTGCCAAAGCGATGTGCTGGTGCTCTCTCTTAATCTATCCCTCTCTATATCATTACTAAATAATAAATCTTTCAAAAAGAGAGAGAGAACTGGAACAAAACAAACAAACCTTGAAACTAATGCACATTACATTATCAAACAACTGTACTAACTTAAGGTGTCTTTCCATATGTGGCCCAAAGAGGGCACAAATGCACATAAGTGTTCCAGGGAGATTTTAGGTGTGTGGGTCTCTGACACGAATGGCTAAGGGTCCAGACTGATCATTACTTTCTCCTCTTGTTCTATTTTGAAGCTTTCTATACAGTAATAACTTTACAGTTCTTTTACATATATGGCCATTATTTCAATGCTCCAGTCCTGTTACTGGAACTGTGTGTGTGTGTGTGTGTGTGTGTGTGTGTGTGTAAGAGAGGCAGAGAGTGGAGGTGGAGAGGGAAAGAAAGAGAGAGAGAAAGATTTGATGTCTTCATGTCTCTTTTGTCCTTTTTAAATGACTTTTTGTGCAGAGAAGTATATCTAAAACTTCCTTTCACTATTATCTAGTAATGAGAATGTGAGGGAGTAGCATCATTACTTAGCATAGATTTCTTTTTTTTTTTTTAAAGATTTTATTTATTTATTAATGAGAAAGATAGGAGGAGGGAGAGAAAGAACCAGACATCACTCTGGCACATGTGCTGCCGGGGATTGAACTCAGGACCTCATGCTTGAGAGTCCAATGCTTTATCCATTGTGCCACCTCCCGGACCACTTAGCATAGATTTCTATGGCTAATACTTTTACAATCAGTAATATTACCGATATAATACCATCAGTGGTTTATGCCTGGATTAATTTTAATCCATTTATCCCAGAGATGGTGGTAAAGATGCCTCCATTAAACTATGTTTGTTGCTTTAATGAGAATGATGGCGTGTTAGAGGCTGTGATTGCTGTCTAAGATCTTCATCATAATGAAGGCCTTCTATCCTTCAGCTTCTGGGAGTGCTATCAGCCATTGATGAGATTTAATTGACTAAAGAAAATGACCTGAGGGGCTGAGTGATGGTGCACTTGGTAGAGCGCATATGTTAGAGTGCACAAGCACCCAGGTTCATGGCCCCCAATCCCCACCTGCAGGGGGAATGCTTTATGAGTGGTGAAGCAGTGCTGCAGTTCTCTCTCTCTCTCTCTCTCTCTGTCTCTCCCCTCTCAGTTTCTAGCTGTGTCTAGCCAATAAATAAATAATGATATTTTTAAAAAGACATTAGAAAAATAATACAGGTGGAGTGCTTCTTACTAATGAGAAAGCATCCAGAAGAAGCTTTGAAACTTTAATTTGAATATGTCTGGTGCATGTTATTGGACAATTACATCATCTGTGGGCCCCAGTACAAAATAGCATGCCATATAGACTGCCACATCAGATGTTATGCTATAATATATGATATATAATATATATAATGTACAATATGTAATACATATAATATAGGTGGGGACTGGGGCTCAAACCCAGGTCCTTGCGCATTATAAAATGTGTGCTCAACCAGGTGTGCACCCCTGACTCCTTCATATGCATTATTCACATTCCGTTCTAGGGGACTAAACCAGGTAGTAGACGATGATGATGATTAGTAAAAAGAAGTGTTGTTTTACTTTCAAACTTATGGTAGTGATTTTATTTCTCACATCAATCTCTTCTGTTTTACTATTTGTAATGTTCAGTATGTGACTTTTATAAATATGGCTTAATAAAATAGAAAACCATTTATGCACCACCCAGTTCCAGAGAGAAGACGTTCACATTAGTCAAAATAAAACATTATTTAAGTTGCAAATAAAATTCTCAGTGTTGAAAACAATGACTCAGGATAACCCATATAAACGTAATTATCATAAAAGAGAGCCACTTAGTCACCAGGGACAGAAGTGTGTAACTGGAAATGGTGTTAAAGAAACACTTGTCTGAATCCTGTTTTCAGCTACAAATTAAGTGTCAGCGAAGGGCCCAGAATGTTAGACACAAAGAAGAGCAAGGGTTGGTGACATTGTGACTATAGGCATGGCATCTCTGTCTGGTAGTTTTATTTGTACCTGATTGTACAAATGTAACAGAATAACAGACAAAAAGTCTGGTTTCAGAAAAGCAAAATTAAAGAAAGATAATTAAAGAAAGATAATTAAAGAAAGATAAAGATAAAGATAATGATAAAGAAAGATAATGATAAAGATAATGATAATTAAAGAAAGATAAGATAATGATAATGAAAGATAATGATACTTGCCTGGATGTCCAAGAGTTAGTCACAAGCCTTTTGATATGGTGATGAAGGATGACAACATTCTACTTATCTCATGTCTGGTGATTCACACTGTGCCATGCAAATATTGCCTTCTCCTTCCACTACCTCATGCTATTTAATTTGCATATCTGTCCCCATGTGTAAGCCCCCTCCGCACCTCTGAGGTCATATATTACATGTTCTCCTGCTAGTGTGGACACTGACCACTCCTGAAGATCACAAGAAGGCCATGGGATCTCAGGTTCATCTCCTCAGCTTCCTGCTCCTCTGGATTTCTAGTGAGAGAAATGTTTTTTTCTTGTCATAGCATTTAAGTCCTCTGAATTTTGGCAAAATATATTGTACAAGACATATTCCTTACATTTTCTCCCAACCTGACATTTTTTTAATTTATCTTTTCTATTTGCTTCCCTTAACAGGTACCAAGGCAGAAACAATACTCACACAGACTCCAGAATTTCTGTCAGTGGCTTCGGGAGACCAAGCCATTATTAACTGCAAAGCCAGCACAAACATTGATGATGACATAATGTGGTATCAGCAGAAAGCAGGAGAATCTCCCAGGCTCCTTATTAAATATGTTTCTACTCTCATGCCGGGGATTCCATCCCGATTCAGTAGCAGTGGCTATGGGACAGATTTCACCCTGACCATCAATAACATGGAACCTGAAGATGTTGCCAATTACTTCTGTCAACATGATGATAATCTCCCTCTCACAGTAACAGATTCTGTTACAAAAACCTCCAAATGCCCTCAGCTGTACAGAAAATGTGCAGTCGGTGGAACTAGATGCCCTACTGGTATTTATGTATAACATTTTCCCAGACACATGCATACTCACTTCCTTTTAGTCTGTTTGTTTCTGCATTTTTTACTGCCTCTAATACTGAACATCATCGTTATCATAGAGTCATCATATTGTCAAACTTGCCTAATGGTCTCACTTTCAAGCAAAGATGAATTCACACAGAGCTGTTCCTATCTTCTGAGCCACCTAATTTCACCTCCACACAAAAGCAAAATGCAAGATAGATCAACTGAAGTTCTAGAAATTATAGAAGCCAGACCTCCCATCTTCTGTACTCCATAAAGATCTTTGGTCCATTCTCCCAGAGGGATAAAGAATAGGAAATCATCCAGTGGAGGAGATGGGATATGAAACTGGTGGTAAGAATTATATGGAATTGTACTTCTCTTATCCCACAATCTTGTCCATCATTATTAAATTACTAATAAAAAAAGAAAAAATATCTGGAACCAGGAAAGACCTAGAATTGCTGAAACAATCTTGAGCAAAAAGAACAGAACCAGAGGCATCACACTCCCAGATATCAAATAGTATTATAGGACCATTGTCATCAAAACTGCTTGGTACTGAAACATGAATATACACACTGACCAGTGGAATAGAACTGAAAGCCCAGAAGTAAGCCCCCACATCTATGGACATCTAATCTTTGACAAAGGTGCCCAGACTACTAAATGGGGAAACCAGAGTCTCTTCAACAAATGGTGTTGGAAAGAATGAGTTGAAATATGCAGAAGAATGAAACTGAACCACTATATTTCACTAAATACAAAAGTAAATTCCAAGTGGATCAAGGACTTGGATGTTAGACCACAAACTATCAGATACTTAGAGGAAAATATTGGCAGAACTCTTTCCCGCATAAATTTTAAAGACATCTTCAATGAAATGAATCCAATTACAAAGAAGACTAAGACAAGCATAAACCTATGGGACTACATCAAATTAAAAAGCTTTGCACAGCTAAAGAAACTACTACCCAAACCAAGAGACCCTTACAGAATGGGAGAAGATCTTTACATGCCATACATTAGACAAGAGGCTAATAACCAGAATATATAAAGAACTTGCAAATCTCAACAACAAGACAATAAATAACCCCATCCAAAAATGGGGGGGAGGGGACATGGAAAGAATATTCACCACAGAAGAGACCCAAAAGGCCAAGAAACACATGAAAAAATGCTCCAAGTCTCTGATTGTCAGAGAAATGCAAATAAAGACAACAATGAGATACCACTTCACTACTGTGAGAATGTCATACATCAGAAAAGGTAACAGCAGCAACAAATGCTGGAGAGGGTGTGGGGTCAAAGGAACCCTCCTGCACTGCTGGTGGGAATGTCAATTGGTCCAACCTCTGTGGAGAACAGTCTGGAGAACTCTCAGAAGGCTAGAAATGGACCTATCCTATGACCCTGTAATTCCTCTCCTGGGGATATTTCCTAAGAAACCCAACACACCCATCCAAAAAGATCTGTGTACACATATGTTCTTGGCAGCACAATTTGTAGTAGCCCAAACCTGGAAGCAACCCAGGTGTTCAACAACAGATGAGTGGCTGAGCAAGTTGTGGTATATATACACAATGGAATACTACTCAGCTATAAAAAATGGTGACTTCACCGTTTTCAGCCGATCTTGGATGGACCTTGAAAAATTCATGTTAAGTGAAATAAGTCAGAAACAGAAGGATGAATATGGGATGATCTCACTCTCAGGCAGAAGTTGAAAAACAAGATCAGAAAAGAAAACATAAATAGAACCTGAACTGGAATTGGCGTATTGCACCAAAGTAAAAGACTCTGGGGTGGGTGGGTGGGGAGAATACAGATCCAAAAAGGATGACAGAGGACCTAGAGGGGATTATATTGTTACATGGAAAACTGAAAAATGTTATGCATGCACAAACTGTTCTATTTACTGTTGAATGTAAAACATTAATTCCCCAATAAAGAAATTAAAAAAAGAAAAATATATATTGTCTAGTAACTCTTTTGTTTAACTCTATGTGTTATTATTCAAGTTTCACTCAAATTCTTAATATTTTCCAGAACATTATGAAGTTATGTATAGGTCAAAGAAATCACCTGAAGTTTGTAAATTCAGAATACTTGGATGGTGGTAGATAGCTAATAGTTAATGCAAAGAGACTCTCATGTCTGAAGCTCTAAAGTCCCAGGTTCAATCTCTTGCACCATCATAAACCAGAGCTGTGCAGTGCTCTGGTTAAAAAAATAATAATAATAATAAGGTGGCGGACCCAAGATGGCGACTCTACTTGCAAGCAGTTGCAACAAACAGAAGCTTGTGACCAGGTATTCTCTGGATAGGGTAGGAAACTGGGCCATCAGGAGGAGGGTGAATAAGAGATCTTAAGGGTGAGACCACTCTTGAGTTAGAAAATGGAGGCCAGGGAGAAAGAGACAAGAAATCTTTTGATTATTTCTGAAGCTCACCCCTCCCCCCAACCCCAGAACCAGCAGCAGGGGCTGGACAGAGGCTCCTAGCAGGCTCCCTTCTGAGCTATTTTCTTTACCAAGATCCCTGGCTCACCAGGGGTGTTTTTCCTTTTTGTTTTTCTTCTCTTTTTTTTCTAAGTGTCTGGAGCTCTATTTGAGTGACAAAATACTTCACAATCACAGCCTCACCCCACCCCTGCCTGGGAAAGACTACCTAGAGCTTTTTTTGTGGTTTTTTTTTGGATACTTCTTACAATTGGCTGTCTTTGCTCAGGCTGCCTGCAGCCAGTTTGGAGCACTCCAAACTGCAGACTGACTGTTAGGGGTTTTTACTCTATTCTATCTTATTATTACTATTATTATATGTGTGTCACTTTTGTCCTTTCCTTCTTCAGATTGACCAAAACTAACTGTTGTTGTTTTCTCCATTGCTAGGTGACTGGGTGTTCTATCCAGGGTAAGATGAACTTGTTTCTCTCTACCTCTTGTGTCCACTCTCCTTTCTCTCTACTCCTAGCTAATTCAAAACAAGAAAACAAAACAAAACAAAAACTCTTTCCTTTCACTGTTTTTTTTTTTTTTTACTTCATGTCTTCTTTTCTTCCTTCCTCCTTCTTTTGATTTATGAATTCACTGATACTCATTTGTGAATTATTTTGGGGAAGAAATCTGACTTAGAGTGGACTCTGTGTGTGTATGTGTCTCTCTTCCCTAGTTCCCTTTCTCCTCTTGCTATCCAAGAATTTACAGTGGACAGTAGATTTGCATAATTGTCTATTCTTGTTTTCCCTTTTTTCCTTTATCTTTCTTTTTCCTTTGGATTTGGCTGCTATTTTTTCTTGGACTGGAGCTGCTGTTTGGCTAACTGGTATTGGTTAAACTGCATCAATCCTTGCTTAAGTTACTATTATTGTAATTTATGAGCTTGGGTGACTACATTTGTCATAAAGGTATTTAATATAGTGTGGCTAGTACTCAAAACACAACAATTGAAGAACGAAAAATAAAAAACACATCAATAAAAAGAAAATAGTTAAGTCAAGAGCAAATAAAACTGCTACCACAATGAATCAAGACAGGAGCCCAGAAAAAACTCCAAATCAGTCAGAAGTAACCATAGATAAGAAAAGTATGCAAGTAATAGTAAACCTAACAATCACAGAAATGAAGACAACTATGAAGGGAAGGGCTATTAGAATTAGGGAAACAACAGATGAGACCCACAAGGAAAACACAAGCTACCTCAAGGTAATTAGAGAACTGAAAGCTGAAATAGATGAACTAAAAGGTCAATTAGCAAAACAAGCTAATACTATAACTGAACTGAAGAAAGAAGCTGAGGAAATGGAAAGCAGGCTAACAGAAGCATAAAACAGAATTAGCCAGACAGAGGATGAGCTAGAGAAAACTAAGAAAGAGGTAAAAGAGCTCAAAAAGAAATTGAGAAACACTGAAAACAACAGAGATATATGGGATGATCTCAAAAGAAGTAACACTCGTATAATTGGCCTGCCCGAGGAAGAAAGAGAGGAAGGGGAAGTAAATATTCTAGAGGAAATTATAGAAGAAAACATCTCAGACCTAAACAACAGAAAGGACATTAAGATTCATGAGGCCCAGAGAGTCCCAAACAGAATCAACCCAGACCTGAAGACACCAGGACACATCATAGTTACAATGAAAAGAACTAAGGATAAAGAAAGGGTCCTAAAGGCTGCAAGGGAAAAACAAAAAGTCACATACAGGGGAAAACCCATAAGACTATCAACAGACTTCTCCACTCAAACTCTAAAAGCCAGAAGAGAATGACAAGATATCTATTGAGCCCTATATGAAAAAGGTTTTAACCAAGGATAATATATCCTGCTAGACTTTCATTCAAACTAGATGGAGGAATCAAAGCCTTCTCAGACAGACAACAGTTAAAGGAGGCAACCATCACCAAGCCTGCCCTGAAAGAGGTTCTAAAGGACCTCTTATAAACAAGAACATCACCATAATACTTGCCATATATCAGAACAAATAAAAAATTGTAGAATAACAGCACTACAATACATTAAATACCTAGATATCAATAAATGTCAGTGGCTTAAATTCACCCATTAAAAGGCACAGAGTGGGAGGATGGATCAGTAAACACAACCCAAACATATGCTGCTTGCAAGAATCCCATCTGATCCAACAAAACAAAAACAGGCTTAAAGTGAAGGGATAGAAAACTACCTTACTGGCTAATGGACCACAATAAAAGGCAGGAACAGCCATTCTCATCTCTGACACAATAGACTTTAAATTAAATAAATTAATAAAAGATAGGTAAGGCCATTACATAATGATTAGAAGATCAATCAACCAAGAAGATTTAACAATTATTAACATCTATGCACCCAATGAGGGACCATCTAAATACGTCAAACACCTCCTGAAAGAACTACAAAAATATATCAATAGTAATACAATAATAATGGATATTATAACACTCCACTCTTACACCCTGACAGGTCAATGAAGCAGAGTATCAACAAAGAAACAAGAGAATTAAATGAAGAGATGGACAGATTAGACCTCCTGGACATTTTCAGAGTTCTTTACCCCCCAAAACTCGAATACACATTCTTTTCAAATCCACACAACACATCCTCAAGGACAGACCACAAAGACAGTATCAATAAATTCAAGAGCACTGAAATCATCCCAAGTATCTTCTCAGACCACAGTGGAGTAAATAACATCCAATAACAAACAGAAAATTACTAAAAGTCACAGAATTTGGAAACTGAACAACATGATGCTTAAGAAAGGATGGGTCAGAGAGACACTCAGGCAAGAAATTCAAATGTTCCTGGAAACAAATGAACATGAAGACACAAGCTATCAAAATATTTGGGACACAGCTAAAGCAGTACTGAGAGGGAAATTCATAGCCATACAATCACACATTAGATTACAAGAAAAAAGCTCAGGTAAACGACCTTACTGCATGCCTTATAGACTTAGAAGAGGAATAAAGGAACCCTAAAGCCACCAGAAGGATGGAAATCACTAAAATTAGAGCAGAAATAAACAACATCAAAAATAAGAGAACCATTCAAAAGATCAATGAAGCCAAATGTTGGTTCTTTGAAAAATTAAACAAGACTGACAAACCCCTAGCCAGAATCACTAAAAAAAAAAAAGGGAGAAGACTCAAATTAATAGAATTGTAAATGATAGAGAGATATCACAACTGACACCACAGAAATCCAGAAAATCATGTGAAACATTTTCAAAGAACTGTACACCACCAAGCTAGAGAATCTGGAAGAAATGGAAGAATTCATAGAAACATATACCATTCCAAAACTGAACCAAGAAGAACTACAAAACCTAAATGCACCAATCACAAAGAAATCAAAACTTTGATTAAGAATATTCCCAACAACAAAAGTCCTAGACTAGATGGTTTCACAAACAAATTCCACAAAACTTTCAGGAAACAATTAATACCTATGCTTCTAAAGTTTTTCCACAAGATCGAAGAAACACTCGCCTCCACCTTCTATGAAGCCAACATCACCCTGATAGCAAAAGCAGATAGGGACACAACAAAAAAGGAAAACTACAGACCAATCTTTCTGATGAACATAGAAGCCAAAATATTGAACAAGCTCCTGGCCAACTGGATACAGTGGTATATCAAAAATATTGTTCATCACGACCAAGTGGGATTTATCCCAGGAATCCAAGTCTGGTTCAACATATGTAAGTCAATCAATGTCATTCATCACATCAATAAAAGCAAAACCAAAAACCACATGATCATCTCAATAGATGCAGAGAAAGCCTTTGAAAAAATCCAACACACATTCATGCTCAAAACACTACAAAAAATGGTAATAGATGGAAAATTCCTCAAGATACTGAACTCCATATATAGCAAACCTACAGCCAACATCATACTTAATGGACAGAAGCTGAAAGCATTCCCCCTCAGATCAGGGATTAGACAGGGATATCCATTATCACCATTACTCTTCAACATAGTATTGGAAGTTCTTGCCATAGCAATAAGGCAAGAGAAAGAAATCAAAGGAATACAGATTGGAAGAGAAGTCAAGCTCTCAATATTTGCAGATGATATGATAGTATACATAGAAAAACCTAAAGAATACAGTAGAAAACTCATGGAAGTTATCAGGCAATATAGCAAGGTGTCAGGCTATAAAATCAGTGTACAAAACTCAGTGGCATTTCTTTATGCAAACACTAAGTTCGAAGAAGAAGATATCCAGTAATCACTCTCATTTACAGTTGCAGCAAAATCAATAAAATACCCAGGAATAAACCTGACCAAAGAAGTGAAGGACTTGTATATTAAAAACTATGAGTCACTATTTAAGGAAATAGAAACTGATACCAAGAAATGGAAAAACATCTCATGTTCATAGACTGAAAGAATAAATATCACCAAAATGAATATTCTCCCCAGGGCCATATACAAATTTAACATGATACCCATCAAAGTTTCACCAAGCTTCTTTAAGAGAATAGAACAAAAACTACAATCATTTATCTGGAACGAGAAAACACCTAGAATCTCCCAAACCATCTTGAGGAAAAGAAACAGAAATGGAGGCATCACACTCCCAGATCTCAAACTATATTATAAGGCCATCATCATCAAAACAGCCTAGTACTGGAACTAAAATAGGCACACAGACCTGTGGAACAGAACTGAAACCTAGAACTAAATCCCAACACCTATGGACATCTAATCTTTAATAAGAGGGCCCAAAGTATTAAATGGAGGAAGGAGGTTCTCTTCAATAAATGGTGCTGGAAAACTGGGTTGAAACATGCAAAAGAATGAAACTGAACCACCTTATCTCACCAGAAACAAAAATCAACTCCAAATGGATCAAGGATATGGATGTTAGACCAGAAACTATCAAATACTTAGAGGAAAACATTGGTGGAACACTTTCTCACCTAAACCTCAAGGACATCTTTGATGATACAGACCCAATTACAAGGAAGACTAAAGCAGAAACAAACCAGTGGGACTACATCAAATTGAAAAGCTTCTGCACAGCCAAAGAAACTATCACACAAACAAAGAGACCCCTCACAGAATGGGAGAAGTTCTTCACATGCCATACATATCTCTCCAAGAGGGATAAAGAATAGGAAAGCTATCAGGGGAGGGGATGGGTTATAGAGTTCTGGTGGTGGAAACTGTGTGGAGTTGTATCCCGCTTTTTTTAAAAAAAGATTTTATTTATTTATTTATGAGGAAGATAGGAGGAGAGAGAAAGAACCAGACATCACTCTGGCACATGTGCTGCTGGGGATCGAATTCAGGACCTCATGCTTAAGAGTCCAAAGCCTTATCACTGCACCACCTCCCGGACCACAAGTTGTACCCCTCTTATCCTATGGTTTTTGTCAGTGTTTCCTTTTTATAAATAAAATTTTTAAAAGACTAAAAAAGAAAAAAAATATTTTATCCTTCCTCTTCTCTAGTTTTCCAATTCCATCCACACTTGCAAATAAAGTTTTATTTGTATGGATTTCCATGAGCAGAATCCTGCTGTCTGCTGCATTTCATTCCCATTCCCCATCTCACCCTCTTTCCTCCCAGCACTCTCAGCATCTCTCAAGTGTGCAGCCCAAAGGGATCCTGATCACTGGGGATCCAGCTGGGACAATGGGTGAATCCTGGAGGTGAAAGAGAGTTGATTCTGTTCTGAATGTTTGCAGCTTTGTTTTCATAGGTGGGAAAAATAACTGTAAAGTTCAAGAAACATTGACTATCGCCAGACCAATATATCTTTAATGCACTTAATGGCAACTTCTCATGGGGGGGGGGTGAGAGCACAGAACGGATAAAACAGGGTGCAGATAGTGTCAACACACGTCTGCACCCCATGATGTGCACCTCAGGTTGTTAAAGTTCCCTTCATCATAAAGTCCCTAGTGAGAAGCCTTCTGAGGCAAATTCCTTCCACTCTGTGGTTTCATAAATCTATACATTGCTCCTTGTTCCTCTTCCTGGTACTGTGAACTTGGATTTTCACTTCAGGGGATGTTGGTGTGGAGATCAAAAACAAAGGTGGGTAGATTGACTAATGTCCCTCCGGGGGTCCACATTCTGGTCCCCAGACACCTGCTCATTGTCAGGTGAGCTGTGTGCTCGAATCATCTCTGTGGGCAGCTGCATTCTCATATTCACAGTGTCTTTCAGCCACCATGTAAATCTTAACAGCCAGTCTCTGTCGGGTGGTAATAGTGCTAAGGTTGATAGTTGTTCTCTGTGACAAAGACAGCTCGGTTTGGTTCAGCTGTGATATTTGCCTGGTTTGGGCTCAGAGAATAGTTAGGTTGTTAGAATGTTAAAGTAGAAAGCCACATCAACCTCTCATCTCTATATACAAACAGATCTTGAAGATCACTGCAGACCTCTGCTATCTCTGGGGACTTCATTCCAGGCTCTGGAAGGAGCCCTGTGAACAAGGCAGCCTCATCATGCCCCTGAGCTGAGTCACAGCTTCTGTGGGAGAAGATATTCTCTATCACCTCCACCTCTTCCTACAACAGCTATTGTAGTGAGTCAACAGCTCCAAGAGTGCACTAGAAAGAACTCTGGTGAGGTCATCAGACATGAAAATTATCTCCAAGGAGCTCTGAATTTACTTATTCCCTAGGAAGAGGAACCAGTTTCGAAGAAGCCTGACAGGTGGCCTGGCCAGTCCCATGCCCCTTGCCTTTGGTTCCAGAAGCAGCAGATTCCAGAAATACCCCAAGATGGGCTTGCAGTCCCAGCTCCTCTGTCTCCTGCTGATGGCCTTTCCAGGTAAGCATGTTTCCACTGCAGATTAAGCTAGTCCTGCTGCCCACGCATGACTGTGCCACCTAGCACCACTTCTCACAGCTGGCCCTAGTCCTGAGGACACACAGCCCTGGTCTAAGAACTCTGGAATTGAAGACAAAGGAAAGGGTGGGATGGTCCTGAGGCATGTAGTCTCTATCATGATCATGGTGAAGCATGAGATACTTCTAAGGAACATAATATTTTCTTCTAAGTCTGAGAGAAGGCTGACAGTATGTTGTTGTCTGTGGTGTCCTTGAAGGTGGCAGAGGGCAGATCAGGCTGACTCAGACTCCAGAGACCCTGACTGCAGACCTGGGTGGCTTCATCTCCATCACCTGTGAAAGCAGCATGGAGGTGGGGACCTCCATGGCCTGGTACTATCAGAAGCCAGAGAGAACACCCAGGTTGCTCATTTTTGGGGCTTCTGCTCGGGTCAATGGAACCCCCTCCAGATTCTGGGGAAGCGGCTCTGGTGCTGAGTTTACCCTCACCATCCGTGGAGTGGAAGCTGAAGACATTGGGGTGTATTTCTGCCAGCAACATTTCAGCCAGTCTCTCACAGTGACAGCTCTCCAGACAAAATGCCCCCTCTGTCTGTGAATGTCTGAGCATGACAAAGACACCTGCTTCCTGTAGGAACATGCACAGTATAAGAGGCTGTGTTGCTGGTGCCGATGGCCCTGGATCTGTTAATAAGTGCTGAAGTCCAGGGCATGTTGGGGAATTTTGAGCTCTTGTTTATCCCACACCAGCAGAGAGGAACAAGTGGAAGCAGACAGACCCAAGTTGTGATCTTGGCAGCAGTATAAATTAAGGTAGTTATTCTGTAGGTTTTTTTTTTTCCTGGTCTAATTTTTTTTTTCTTTATTGGGGTCCTGGTCTAATTTTTGCAGCTGCTGTCAACTGCAAAATCGACTAAAATGATAGGGCCTGAGCTACATGTTGCTACTAGGTGCTGGCTCTTGGTTGGGGTGACAAGGTGTCTTATCAGTCACATACAAGGGCAGAGGCTCCACATCACGACAAGCCCACAGGGTGACTTTTCTTTTTTTTTTTAATTTTTTATTTAAGAAAGGATTAATGAACAAAAACATAAGGTAGGAGGGGTACAACTCCACACAATTCCCACCACCTAATCTCCCCCTCCCATGATAGCTTTCCCATTCTCTAGCCCTCTGGGAGCATGGACCCGGGCTCATTGTGGGTTGCAGAAGGTAGAAGGTCTGGCTTCTGTAATTGCTTCCCCGCTGAACATGGGTGTTGACTGGTCGGTCCATACTCCCAGTCTGCCTCTCTCTTTCCCTAGTAGGGTGTGTCTCTGGGGAAGCAGAGCTCCAGGACACATTGGTGGGGTCTTCAATCCAGGGAAGCCTGGCCAGCATCCTGGTGGCATCTGGAACCTGGTGATTGAAAAGAGAGTTAACATACGAAGCCAAACAATTTGTTGAGCAATCATGGATCCCAAGCTTGGAATAGTGGAGAGGAAGTGTTAGGGAGGTACTCACTGCAAACTCTAGTGAACTTCTGCTTTCAGGTATATATTTTGCAGTAGTTTATAGATACATGTTAACATAAGCTCTCTCTCACAGAAACTGGTGTATATCTAGGTTATGGGACTTTGTTAGAAAGTGAACTACCTGAGACGAAATTAGAGTGTACTATAAAAGGAAAGGTCTCACAGGGTGACTTTTCAAGTGCCTCATAACAGCATTGCTTTTGATTAGCCCCCTCCACTGGAAAGTCTAAACAGTATCTGTGATCAAATTCTCCTCCTCTAGGAAGAATGATCTCACCTCCCACCCTCCATCCCTTCACACAGCTTGACAAAGACTCTATTCACTGCATATGTCTGCCAAAACCAACCCCATGCCCAGCATAGGCCTAAGGCAAGAGAAATAGCCACCATGCTCCAGGAAGGAAGACACATAATTATCTTCTAGCAGAATTATAAGTTAATCTATAGTTGGCTAAAAGTCAACTATAAGTGAGTTCTAACAAATGACTGCAGTGGCTTGAAGGGTAGCAGAAGCAGTAGACTCACAAGCTTCAGGTTTCAAGCCTGATCATTTACATCACATGTGCCAGAATGATGCTCTGATTCTCCCTATTTCTTTCTCACAAGAAATAAATAAATAGGGGACCAGATGGTGGCGCACCTGGGTAAGTGCACACATTTCACTGTGCAAGGACCTGGGTTCAAGCCCTCGGCCCCCACCTGCAGGGGCGGAAGCTTCCTGAGTGGTGAAGCAGGGCTGCAGGTGTCTCTCTGTCTCTCTCCCTCTCTGTCTCTCCCTACCTCTTGATTTCTAACTATTTCTATACAATAAATAAATAAGGATAATAAAATTTAAAAAAAAGAAAAGAAGTAAATAGGGATCGAGTGGTCATGCATCTGGTTGAATGCACATGTTACAATGCGTAAGGACCTGGGTTTGAGCCCCCAGTCCCCACCTGCAGGGGAATTCTTTGCAAGTGGTGAGGTGTCTCTCTGTCTCTCCCTCTCTATCACCCACTTCCTTATCAATTTCTGGCTGTCTCTATACCGTAAATAAAATAAAGACAATAAAAATATTCTTAAGTGCACACCATAAATAAATAAATAAACCATAGAAAAGGATGAATGTAAAATGTATTTAATGTTTATGTTTTATTTTTATTCTCCTTCTGAGGAGGCAGAGAAGTATGTGGAAAGGTGTGCAATGTTACATACAGGTCAAATCAGGATTTTGATAAGAAATTCTGATTTATAGTGGAGGGTGAGAGGTAACAACACACTAAAAGTCTATGCATTAAGGCAATTGAAAAAAAACTTAGAGGCAGGGCCTGGTGGTGACACATCTGTTGGGACACACATGTTGCAATGAGCAAGGACCCAGGTTCTAGCCCCTGTCTCCACCTACAAAGGGAAAGCTTAGTGCTACAGGTATAGCTCTCCCTCTCTATCTCCCCCTTCCTCTCAATTTCTGGCTGTCTCTAGCCAATAAATAAATAAAGATAATTAAAAAAAAAATCTGTGAAGCTATAAAGAAGCAGTGGTAGAGACTGCTCCAGTCTCGAAAGGGAGGGGCTGGGTCATCCTGCCCTGCCACTCAAGGAAGACTGGTTCTGAAATGAGTGCAGCTTGCAGTGTTCCCAGCTGTGACCATGAACTGTGAACTCAGACCAACAGGGACTCAGAGTCACACAGGCTCCTGTGCTAAATATAAATATGTATATGGGTCCTAGGTCCATATACATGGGGATGGATGGATAGGGATTAATAGTGAATTTTATTCATAATTTGTTTATGGATGGGGATAAACAGTTAATTTTATTCATAATTTGTCTTCAAGATTGGGAGCTCCTCTCTGTCCTAACCCAACTTTCTAGCCATTTTCTCTACTCTGACACCATCTTCTCAGACAATATTTTTGTCTAACTCCATGTTAGCTATCAAACTCCAGCAAAAACTATGATATTCACGGGCCCCTAGGAACATGCTTCAAATGTACTTCTTGGCTTCCTTCCACCCTAAGATCTCTATTCTCATCTGCTCTGTTCCTACTTTTTCATTCCTTTTCATTAACCATTTTGACCCACTTTATATCTTGCCATCTTTCAGCCACCAAGTTGCAAATGCTATCATAATTCTATTCTGACTTCCTGGGGCAGAACCTAACCAATGTGTCCTGGAACCTCATCTCTCCAGAGATATACACCACAGGGAAAGATAGAAACAAGCTGAGGGACCTTTAGTGGTGGGAATGGTGTTAATTTATAATCTTATAAATCACTATTCAATCAATATGAGAGGGGGAAATTGAATATCTCAAACTTTTTGATGCATAAATCCCCGTCCTGAGTATATATTCCTTCAATATAAGCACTTAAGGCTTTAAGTTGGTAACCTGATTGGATTTTAACAGTGGAATTAAATTGTTAGTGCATTCTAATAATGACTTTTTTTTTTTTTTGACCAGAGCACTACTCATCTTTGGCTTATGGTGGTGCATGGGATTGAACCTGGGACTTTGGAGCCTCAGGCATGGGAGTCAGTTTGCATAACCATTATGCTATCTACCCCTGACTTAAAAAAAAAATTAAATCACCTATAATCTTAGACCAGGAAGACCAAAAGCAACTGGTTGCCTCACTATATAAGATACAACTATTTGTGAATAAGGAAAGAGACTGGTATACTTTAATGATGACTCTTTAGTCACTATCAAGCCACCCCATCAGCTGGTGCCGGATTCCCACACAAGCACAATGAGGCTAGACCTCGAAGAGATCCCACTCTCCATTATCACTGGTCATCTCCATCAAGAACAACATAATGGACCCTGTGGGAGCCCCCATAGGACCTTGCCCTCAATGTGGATCAACAATGATAGAGAATATTCCATCCTCCAAAGGGAGAAGAAGATGGATCCTGAAGAAGATGGGTCCTGAAATTGGTGCAACTCAGAATGTTCCTACTGATGACCACAGAATGCAAGTTCAGAACTATATGGAATGTAGAGATTACATAGGCTCCTATGCTGAATATGGACCCCAGATCAAATCGATGGGGTTTAAAGTCAACAATATTTATATACTTTTCCCATATTTGGGAGCCACTCTTCCCTGATGCAGCTTTCTAACCTTATTTCCAGCCATGACATCATCTCCCCAGACAATTGTTGTTTATGTCGGTCTGGCTTCACGAGAGGAGACAGATGACCCGGGACTCATGGCTGGATACTCACGCAGTATCTCTTTATTTATGCAGGATGCAGCACAATCTAAGCCGAGCTAAGCTAAACTAAAAAACTACAATCTTGTCCTTATAAATATGCTAGCCCAGTAGGGTGGGGGAAAGATGCAATGTAGAGAGGGTGGAGAGAAAAGTGACTGGTGAAAATCAGGGTATGACAAGGAGAGGGGGTGGAGCAGGCAAGAATTCTACCACTAAACCACCAATGCCCTGGAGGGAAGGTGGTGCTTGTTAACAGAGGTTATATAAATTGAATACAGTGTAATGCAGTGTTAAGCAGGGGGGATTAAACTTCTTCTAGCGTTTGCCCTTCTTCCGTAGCCAGTCAACAGCATCAGGTTGAGCCTGATGTAAAGTTTTGAGACCTCCTTTGAATCTGGAGAGGTGGCAGTCGTTGACTATTGTGGGTCATAGTCTGTCTGTAGCCGCAGGGGCAGTTCGGGTCGTCTCTGGCTCCCCAGCGATGGAACATAGCGGCGCACCGGCTTCTCTCAAGTCATACCAAATGATATTGCATCTGCCGATTCCAACCTATTCAAAGCAATGAGTACCATCTCAGCATGCTTCACCTCAGACTGTGTCCAGAGACGTCAGACATGGAATGCCAACCCTTCACCCTCATCACTCGGGCAAGACTTTTCCTTTCATGGTAGTCTCTAATTCCATTCCAGGAGGTTCACCTCCTAACAAACTCCCAAAACCTAGATATAGGCCAGGTCCCATTAGATAGAGCATATGCTCACATGTATCCATAAATTAGGGCAAAATATATACCTGAAAGCAAAAATACACAATAGTCTGTAGTGAGTCTGTATGAAGTTCATAATAAAATAGCATCCATTTAGACTTAGATACCCTCCTCACCTACTTCCTATTACAGTTCTCTCACTCCAAAGCTAACCTTAGCAAAGCAAGGACTGCAAAAGTTGAGTAAGTGTAAGAGACTGGCATACTTTAATGATGACTCTTTAGTCACTATCAGGCCACCCCAACAGCTGGGGCCCTAATTGGAGAGTCTTGAGATTCCCAAACAGACACGATGGACCTAGACCTTGAATAGATCCCTCTCTCCATTGTTACTGATAATTTCTATCAGGAACAACAAATAGACCCCTCTGTGGGCCCCCATAGGACCTTGCCCTCAACTTGGATTAACAATGGTAGAGAATGTTCTATCTTCTGAAGGGAGGATGGACAAAATACTCTATGCTATACCTGAGGAAGATGGGTCGATATTGGGGTAGCATGGAATCTTCCTACTCATGACCACAGAATGTGAACTTAGATCTAGAGGGATGCAGAGGTCACACAGGCTCCTAAGCTAATTATGGGCCCCAAATCACATTAAATCAATGGGGTTTACAGTCAACAATATTTATACCCCTTTCCCATATTAGAGAGCTACTCTCTTCCCTGATCTAGCTTTCTGGTCCTTTTCCCAGCCATGACATCATCTCCCCAGACAATAAATAGGATCCACTGGCATATCAGATTTCAGGCTCAGGGGCAAAAAGAAAAAGGAAAAAAAAAACACTGGTATAGCTACAGGTCCTTTGGAATTTAACTAAAATATGCCTACTAGCTAGATACAAAATGGAGGACCCCCCAACTCTTCATCTGCACTATTCCAGCCCTTAGGTCCATGATTGTTCAACAATTTGTTTGGCCTTGTATGTTAACTCTCTTGTCAACCACCAGGTTCCAGATGCTAGCATGATGCCAACCAGACTTCCCTGGACAAACAACCCCACCAATGTGCCTTTGAGGTCTGCTTCCCCAGAGCCCTTCCCCACTAGGGAAAGAGAGAGACAAGCTGGGAGTATGGATCAACTTGCCAACAATTGTGTCCAGTGGAGAAGCAATTACAGAAGCCATACCTCCCACCTTCTGCACTCCATAATGATCCTGGGTCCATATTCTCAGAGGATAAAGAATAGGAAAGCTTCCAATGGAAGGAATGGGATGTAGAACTCTGGTGGTAGGAATTGTGTGGAATTGTACCCCTTTCATCATACTGTCTTGTTGATCATTTATTAAATCAATTTGAAAAGAAAGAGAAACAGAAAGAGGTTGAGGGTATGGATTGACCTTCCAACCCCATGTCTAGCAGAGAAGCAATTACAGAATCCAGAAATGACCAAAGAACTCTGAACTCCAATTCCATTAGGACTTGGAGAGAGAAGAGGAAAATGGTAGAGACATTTAGATATAGTAATAGGTGCATGTATGACTTAGAAAAGAAGAGAATATGTAACCATGGGGGGGGGGAGAAATGGGGCAACTATATATAAATACAGACAGGTGGTTGTAGAAATAATAATTAACCCATATCTGCAACCTTAAGAGAGCGGCTTAGCTTACAATGGAGGGATTGAGAATTCAGAACTGTGGTGGTAGGAATGGTGCAGAGTTGTACCCCTGCTTTCTTGTAATTCTCTGAACCAATATTAAGTCACTAATAAAAAATAAATAGGTATTAAAAAACTGTGAGGCAGCCAGTGGCAGACAGTGACTCCATATAAGCTCCAAGAAGTTAGGATCTGTTCTACCATTTTTATGCTCATGAATATACTTATGCCACTCAATGTGACTAACTAACATGACATTTGTAACTAATTCCAATGTGGAAAAACAGGTATTTTATTTCAAGAAGACAAAAAAAAAAAATAGAAATAGCACAAAGACAAAGAGAAAACATTGTGTGGAATCATTTAGATAAGTTATGATGCTTAAAGACAAAGCAAGTTGGGCCTTCCAGAGAGAAAAATAGAAATGTTAACTCTCTTTTCAGTCACCAGGTTCCAGATGTCATCAGGATGCTGGCCAGGCTTCCCTGGACTGAAGACCCCACCAATATGTCCTGGAGCTCCACTTCCCCAGAGCCCCATCCTACTAGGGAAAGAGAGAGGCAGACTGGGAGTATGGACCAACCAGTCAACGTCCATGTTCAGCGGGGAAGCAATTACAGAAGCCAAACCTTCCACCTTCTGCAACCCACAAAGACCCTGGGTCCATGCTCCCAGAGGGATAGAGAATGGGAAAGCTATCAGGGGAGGGGGTGGGATATGGAGATTGGGTGGTGGGAATTGTATGGAGCTGTACCCTCCTACCCTATGGTTTTGTTAATTTATCCTTTCTTAAATAAAAAGAAAAAAAAGAAAAAAAGAAATTCCAGTGCAGGGTGACTCAGCATGAAGCACATGCCAATGTAGACACCCATCTATATTGTGGGGGCTCCAACAGTTATGTGGTCATTTACTGTCCCTCTCTATTGGGGGTCTCTGATCACTGCTCGAGCCACAATACCTTGAACCTGACCACTGAGAGCTACATCTTTTAGGAATTGAAAGAGATTTCTTGGTGAAAATATGCAAGCATAGAACACAGCAGAATCAAAGGTATAAAGAAGAAGTTAGTCTAGGGAAGATTGTAGCTCAGGAGAGAATGCCAGGAGGAAAGACACATATACATGGGTCTATACAGTAACCCAGAGTTGAGAAGGCAATAAGAATTTTCTCTTGAAGAGGGAGAGAATATCTGACTTGCAGCCAAGTGGAAATGGAAGAACAGGGCACTCAGAAATGGAGTTGACAGTTGGCTTAACTGGAGAAGACAGGTAAACAGATTATTCTTAACCAATCATGACATCCACAGGCCTTTTTCTTTCATTGTTTGTTTTACTGCTATTGGAGGAAGGACCCAGAGCCTTATGTATGTTTTTTTTTTAATTAGGGGTGTTAATGATTTATAGTCAATAATAAATACCATTTTGGGCATATGAATAAAAATTCTCAGTTTTCTGCAAAACACTCTGACACCCCCCCACCTAGGTCCTCCTTCACCATCATGCACTAGGACCTGAAAATGTGCCCCCCCCCAGTCCTTTATTTTCTGCAATGCACCAAACCCAGTTCAAGTTCTCCTTTGCATTTCCCCTTCTGCTCTATTTCTCAACTTCTGTCCATGAGTGAAATCATCCCATATTCATCCTTCTCTTTCTGGCTTATCTCACTTAACATGATTCTTTCAAGCTCTATCCAAGGTTAGGTGGAAAAGGTGAATTCATAACTTTTAATAGCTGAGTAGTAATCCATTGTATATATATAACACAATTTTCTTAGCCACTCATCTGTTGGACAACTAGACCGCCTCCAAGTTTTGGCTATTAGAAATTGTGCTGCTATGAACATAGGTATACACAGACCATGGTTTTTTTTTTTTTTTACAGTTTTTTTTTTTTATTAAAGAAAGGATTAATTAACAAAACCATAGGGTAGGAGGGGTACAACTCCACAGAATTCCCGCCACCCAATCTCCATAACCCACCCCCTCCCCTGATAGCTTTCCCATTCTCTATCTCTCTGGGAGCATGGACCCAGGGTCATTGAGGGTTGCAGAAGGTAGAAGGTCTGGCTTCTGTAATTGCTTCCCCGCTGAACATGGGCGTTGACTGGTCGGTCCATACTCCCAGTCTGCCTCTCTCTTTCCCTAGTAGGATGGGTCTCTGGGGAAGCTGAGCTCCAGGACACATTGGTGGTGTCTTCAATCCAGGGAAGTCTGGCCGGCATCCTGATGACACCTGGAACCTGACAGACCATGTTTGACAGGTGTGTTTGGTTCCTTACACTATATTCCCAGGAGAGGAATTGCTGAGTCATAGTGTAGGTCCAGTTCTATCCTTCTGAGAGTTCTCCAGACTGCTTTTCACAGGGGTTGGACCAATTTACACTATGCATGTTTTTTTTTAAGATAAATTCTCTCCTTTTTAAATTATTTATTTATTCCCTTTTGTTACCCTTGTTGTTTTATTGTTGTAGTTATTATTGTTGATGTTGTTGATGTTGTCATTGTTGGATAGCACAGAGAGAAATGGAGAGAGGAGGGGAAGACAGAGAGGGGGAGAGAATGATAAACACCTGCAGACCTGCTTCACCACTTGTGAAGCGACTCCCCTGCAGATGGGGAACTGGGTGCTCGAACTGGGATCCTTATACCAGTCCTTGTGCTTTGTGCCACCTGCTCTTAACCTACTGCACTACTGCCCAGCTCCCAGATAAATTCTCTTTTTAAAGATACATCAGTTTATCTTTAAGGGAGAGAGATGGAGATATGTCAAAGCACCATACCATCATCACAGAGCTCTGACTATCTTGAGTGTACTCATGTGGTGCTGGAAAAAGAAACCTCACAAATAAAATGTTTGCACTCTACCCATTGAGCCTCTGACCTGGGCCTCACATACTTTTACTGCTCTTCTACATCCCTGAATCTCTAGCAGCTAGTGATGATAATTGCACATCATAACTATCAAGGGAATCAGATTCAAGAGGAAAATTCTCTGGTCTCAATATATTCACATATACAAATAAAAAAAAAGTACTATTATTAATGTACCATATCTGATAGAACATGTCTTCAAAAGAGTGATCACATACACTTGCCATTGATTTTGAAGTTACTAAAATAACAATGCAATAATGCCACAGATGACTGGTTCTGTCTTGTTGTCACCAGGGAAAAGTGAGCCCTCTGATGGCAAATTTCTATTGCTCTGGGAGCACTGAGACACTGGGGAGCTATTGCATCTGTGCTACTTATTAAGATAAGTACCACTGACTGTATCTGTCTCTGACTTCCCATCCCTTGCTGATTTGCATGCTGCAGGAACATGAACCACTGTCCTGGACTCTTCTTAAGAGTGTGGTCACAATCTGTGCAGGAGTCAGTCTCAGTCAGGACACAACATGGATATGAGGGTCCCCACTCAGCTCCTCAGCCTCCTGCTGCTCTGGCTTCCAGGTGAGGAAGGATGCATGGGGCATCTACTAAGGCAGATGGCCAGGACCCTGACCCTTCAGGAAAGTTCTCTGATTTTGGGGTTAACTTTAGGGACATTTGTTTCTGTTTCCAATCTCAGGTGCCATATGTGACATCCAGATGACCCAGGCTTCATCCATCCTGCCTGTATCTCTACAAGGAACAGTCAGCATCACCTGCCGGGCCAGCCAGGACATTAGCAAGTGGTTAGCCTGGTACCAGCAGAAACCAGGAAAAGCTCCAAAGCTCCTGATCTATGAAGCATCCAAATTGCAAACTGGGGTCCCTTCCCGCTTCAGTGGCAGTGGATATGGGACAGATTTCACTCTCACCATCAACAATATAGAGGCTGAAGATGTTGCAACTTACTACTGTGAACAGTATAACAGTTACCCTCTCACAGCGTTACAAACTAGAACATAAACCACCCAAGGAAGCAATGTGTGAGGTCGGGCTGCCCCAGCTGCTCCTTCTGGTTCCTCCATCTGCTGAAACTTTCTCAGATGCATCATTGCTTTGAAAGTGGCTGAAGGATTTTGATGGAAGGAATAGGCAGTCTCCAAGACACCCAAATTCTCCTTTTTCCTGCTCAGCTCTAGCAACACAGACATGACAATGCCTCAGTTGATTTAATATAGAAAGACTACAGATTGAGATTTTAAATTATGAAATCAATCACTGGGCATATAGTGGGAAAGAATTCACTTCAGATAAGCATCCTACATATAGCATATTAAGTACATAGACATATATATGTATAGAGAGATCAAGAAGAAATTTGGTCCACAATAAAGTTTTATAGAATGTACAGAGATCTTCTATGAGTTCTCTGCATGCACACACACATGCACTGTGTCTCATATTATCCACCATCAATACCCCTTACCAGAATGGTGCATGCTACAACCAATGAGCCCCCACTGAGACTCATGTCAACCATCCACAATTTGCACTAGGAATCTCTTGTTATTATATAGTAAATGGCTTTGTTCATAACTTTTAGTACTTTTCTATGAAGGGATGCAGCTCAATTCCTGGATCATACACTTAGAGTATGTTTAGGCTTCATTTAAATAAAAAAATAGCAAATCAGGGAGTCGGGCAGTAGCGCAGCGGGTGTGGCGCAAAGTGCAAGGACCTGTTAGGATCCCGGTTCGAGCCCCCGGCTCCCCACCTGCACTTCACAGGCAGTGAAGCAGGTCTTCAGGTGTCTCTCTGTCTCTCTTCCTCTCTATCTCCCCCTTCTCTCTCAATTTCTCTCTGTCTCTATCCAATAACAAATAAAAAAATTTAAATAAAAAAACAGCAAATCTTCTTACAAAGTACATGTATCATTTTGCTTTCCTGCCAGCACTGAGAACTCCCATTGCTCCAAATACCTGTCAACATTGAACATTGTCAGTATTCCTGACTTGGAACATCCTTAGTAATAAGGATCACATTTTTGTTTTAATCTTCATTTCATAAAGGCATGAGACTTGGAGCATCTTCTGATGCACTAATTACTGTGTGTTCATCTTTATTGGTGAAGTGTCTATTAAGGTCATTGTCCCATGATTAACTGTAGTTGTAGCTATATCTCCTTGTTTTTCAGTATTAAGAATTCTTAAACTCATTTATTTTATTTGTTATTATTACTATTATTATTTACCAGAATGCCACTCAGTTATGGCATTTGGTGGGTCAGGGCTTTGGAACCTGAGGCTTTGGAACCTCAAGTGTGAGGATCCCTTTGCATAACCACTATGCTACCTCCCCGGAGAGATACATATGTATGGGTGGGAGAGACAGGTCAATCTTTTGAATTCAACCTCCTTTATTTTTGAAGGTGTGTACACAAAAGCACTTTGTTTAGGTAAGGAGAGAAACAAAGTTTCAGCTATTGCCTTGGGAAAGAATTTCAGGTCTTCTGTGACATGAATTACAGATCAGGCAGGCTGAGGGTCATAAGCTGGGGACATTCAGTTCTCCAGGACACCAGTGAGCTGAGCCATTCCGCTGCCAGAAAATGGATGTAGCAACTTGATACTAAACTCCTGCAATTTTTGCAGATGTAGCATTGTAGAAAGAGCACTTTTTTCCTGTGCCATTAGTGCTGACCCTCTGCAGCCATCAGAGCCACTGGTTATAAATGAGCTCTGGGGAGTCGGGTGGTAGCCAGCTGGTTAAGCGCACATGGCGCAAAGCGCAAGGATCCGCTTAAGAATCCCGGTTCTGATCTACTTGGTCTAGGCTTTTGAGAGAGTCTGCATATCAATTACACAGCCTATATATTTAAAAGACTCAGTCTGTGTTTTAAAAAACTTCAAGACATACAATTATTTTTTCCCCTCTCATATTAATTAACTAGTGATTTATATGACTACATTTTACTAGGAGTGTACATAAACACCATTCCCACCACCAAAAGACTGTGACCCATCCCTCCCACCCACTCCCACCCCCCACTGGCCCGCCAGACCTTCCACCTTCTACAACCCACAATGACCCTGGGTCCATGCTCCCAGAAGGATAGAGAGTGGGAAAGCTATCAGGGGAGGGGGTGGGATATGGAGATTGGGTGGTGGGAATTGTGTGGAGTTGTACCCCTCCTACCCTATGGTTTTGTTAATTAATCCTTTCTTAAATAAAAAAAGAATATATATATATATATATATATATATATATATATATGAATCCCAGTTCCAGCCCCTGGCTCCCCACCTGCAGGGGAGTCACTTCACAGGCGGTGAAGCAAGTCTGCAGGTGTCTATCTTTTTCTCCTCCTCCCTGTCTTTCCCTCCTCTCTCCATTTCTCTCTGCCCTATCCAACAACAACATCATCAACAACAACAATAAAATAACAAGGGCAACAAAAAGGAATATGCTTCAAAAAAGAAAAGATTAAAAATAAAATAAATAAAATAAAATAAAATGAGCTCTGTAGTTCAGCAAGAAGAGAGACATCAGGGAGTCAGGCGGTAGCGCAGTATGTTAAGCGCAGGTGGGGCAAAGCACAAGGACTGGCAAAAGGATCCTGGTTCAAGCCCCCAGCTCCCCACCTGCAGGGGAGTCACTTCACAAGTGGTAAAGCAGATCTGCAGGTGTCTATCATTCTCTCCCCTTCTCTGTCTTCCCCTCCTCTCTCCATTTCTCTCTGTCCTATCCAACAATGACATCAATAATAACTACAACAACAACAAGAACAACAAAACAGAATAAAAAATATTTAAAAAATTATTATTAAAAAAAGAAGAGAGTTATTACTCCTGTATATGTGCTGCTGGGAACTGAACTTGAGACCTCCTGCTTGATAGTCCAGTGCTTTACCCACTGCGCAATCCCCTGGGCCACTTAAAAAAAACATATTTTTAAAAAATAAAATAAAAAAGAAGAGAGACATCACTGCCATTAGAACAAGAAAAGTGAGCAGTTTGTAAGAGCACAGATCATCAGCAGACGCCTTCACAGGGGAGAGAAGGATTCAGGCATCTGCGCAAGGTGGGGAGCTAGTGCCAGACAAAAAATCCCAGTAGTTTTGGAATTTATATAGACTGTCAGAGTCTCCATGCTTCCTGAGATATTAGCACTAAGTCCTCATGGCTACCAGAACCTAAGGCTACAAAAGTAGTGGTCTATAGTTTAAGCCTCAAAGGGAAAACTAGTATAACATGAAAGACTGAGATGCCTCCATCCCTTACTGGAGATCTAGAGAAGGCAGTGACCTCAGGCTGCTGATAATGGCAGCAGGTATCTGATACTGGATCTATAGGAAGGATCTGGGATCCTTCTCTGTTGAGCTCACACATAGAACAGGTGATACAATCACAGTCCCATCAGTGTCAGTAAAGTCCCAGGCATGGTGTCAGTGCTGTGCTCTACTCCTAGCTGCTGGGATTTCTTGACATGCTTGAAGGGGTGTCATCCGATAAGCAGATCAGTCATCTGTAAAGGAAGGTTTAACAGGTCCTGTGGTCATCTGTAGGGAACAGTCTAACTGCAAAGACTGTTTTAGGTAAGAACAGCAGCTTCTGCTATAACTACAGTCCTAGATTGCATCAACCAGATACAGGGTAAGGAACAAAGGAAATTTTCAAACTCCAACCAGCCCCTTTAGTTTCCTCATTTCTTTGCAGATCCTGAGGTCTTGAGAAACCTCATAAAGTCAAGGTGTCAAACTGAGGCCCTCATCACAATCTGGACCCAGATCCAAAGCCAAAAGTTCATAAGAAGCCTACCGCAGAGCCACCATCTCATGTGGTTCCTGCACTTGTGGCATGTTTCTCTATCCCAACATCTTTCTCATGACATGAAAAAATAAACCTGTTTCTTGTGTACATCAGTCTCATCTTCAGGTTCCCCTTCTCACAGTGCTGAATATCTGCCTGAGAACTAGACACATGCTTGTATCTTCCCACAAAGTCGGTAGACTTTATTCACTCAATATTACACAAAGCAAAGTCTATAGTGCTGACTCAGATAAGCAAGGGAGAAAGGCAGGGTGACATTCCTAGGTAGGTGGGAGCTGATGACAGTTTCCATGTCAGCTAAGGCTCACATGTTAGACTCCAGAGACCAAGTGGGTGGCAGTGTGTAAAGTGGTGTCCCTTCTCTGGGCAGACAACCTTACCAGTGTGTCCTGGAACTCATCTCTCTGGAGCCCCACCCAACTAGGGAAAGATATAAACAAGAGGCTGGGAGTATGGATTGGCCTGCCAACCACCATGTCTAGCAGAGAAGCAGTTATAGAAATTAGAAGTCCCACCCTCTGTACCCCAAAAATAATTTGATCCATACACCCAGTGGGGGAGAAATGATAGGAGGAAGATGATCAGAGAGCCCTGAACTTGAACTCTATCAGGACCTGGAGAGAGAAGAGGAAAAAGGGAGGGACATTTGGCTATAGTAATAGGTGTATGTGTTACTTGGAAAAGAATATGGGACCATAAGAAAAAAAAATGGACATATATATACAAATATAGATAGATGGTAGAAATAATAGCTAGCCTATATCTACAACTTTAAGAGAGATGCTTAGCTTACAATGGAGGGATTGGGGATTCAGAACTCTGGTGATGGGAATGGTATGGAGTTGTACTCCTGTTGTTTTGTAATTTTGCAAATCAGTAATTAATAACTAATAAAAATTTTAAAAGTTTCCAAAGGCAGGGCTACAGAGCAGCAGCAGCTGTGTTTCTCTCCTCTCCTCTCCCAGGTCAGCTAGGAATACCAAAAGAGACCACCTAAGACCGCAACAAGGCAGGACTAGAATGATTTCAGGAACCAATCAAATCACCGATTAGTGCAAATATGTGGCTCCTGGACAGAAAGGAGCCTATGGAGAGATTAAGGGCCTGGTAACAGTCAGGTAGTTTACCTGTTGAGGCACCACCTCCAGTCTGTTTTACCAACAAAAAGACTACTGAAGGGAGGAGAGAACTCCCCTAAGACTCACCAAATGCAACCGTGAGTCTCCATTGCTACTGCCCTCAGAGGCTGGAGCAGCAGTGGGGAGGCCCTGTGCTGACATAGGGGGACAGAGAACTGACCAGGAAAATCAAAAGATCTACACCTTGGTGGCCTAGCTGGGGGACTGTGTGGTGGGAGCCTTTCTATCTTGTTCTCCTGATGAGAACATAGTGAACAGTTGCCTCAGAACCTACAGAGTATAAACAGGACTTGTTTAGAAACTCACAGGGCCCAGCAGCGCTACCCGGCTTTGCAGAGAAGCTGAATTGAACCTGGAGCTTTGGATCCTTGGGGTGTGAGAGTCTCTGCATAACCACTGTATTATCTCTCCCCCACCCTGCTTTATCTCTTGGTCAGGAGTAAGTGATTAAGCTAAGAAGCCTACTTATAGTTTAAAAGCCCTCAGGCTCCCAGAGCCTACAAGGAAGAAAAAGAACAAAAGAGGATTTTAAACCACAGAGCTTCAACTCAGGGATTAAAATAATATTGAAACAACTGTCAATTTACACAGCTGTGAACCCCTTAATTACCTTACTTAGACACAAGTCAATCCAGGCAAGAGTGATCAATCATTTTAAAAGTACTGAGAGAAGGACCTCATAACATACTATATGAAATGGTTAAACCAACAAGAAGAGATATTGGAGAAATGAACCAGGACAACAGTCCAGAAAGCCCCCTAAAAGTAGAAGCACAAAATAATGAGGTCAACATCCAAACAATAGTTAAGGAAATAATCACAGGAGTGAATAAAGAGTTTGAAAGAATTGTCATCAGAAATGCAGAAACAACAAATGAGACTCTGGAAGAAAACACTAATTATCTCAAGGTTATTAGAGAGCTGAAAGCTGAAACAGCTGAGCTAAGAACACAACTAGCTGAGCAAGGTAAAACAGTTTCAGAACAGAGTAACAAAATAGATGAACTCCAGAAAACAGTAGAGGGGAGAGAGAATAGAATAAATAAGGATGAAGACAGAATTAGCAAGATCAAGGATGAATTAGAGACAACTAAAAAAGAAGTAAGAGATCTCAAAAGAGAATAAGAGATACTGAAAAAAAAACAACAGAGACCTATGGGATGACTTCAAAAGAAATAATACATGCATTACTGACTTACCAGGGGAATTTACTGTATTTACTGTCAAATGTAAAACATTAATTCCCAACAACAAAAAAAAAAGATTTAAAAAAAAGACTCGGGTGGGGGGAGGGTTCAGGTCCTAAAACATGATGGCAGAGGAGGACCTAGTGGGGGTTGTATTGTTATGTGGAAAATTTGGAAATGCTACACATGTACAAACTTATATTCTACCATCGACTGTGAACCATTAATCCACCAATAAAGAAATTTTTTTTAATTTAAAAAATGGACTACAAAAGCTATAAAAGGACAAAAGACCAGCTTACTTAATGATGACCTTCATGGTCATCATTGCAAGACTGGCCAGCTCCTCATGGGGCGCGAGCGCTTCCACACTACGATCATCATCTCTGGCATTATGCTATTCCACTGCAGAATACTGTGCCCCAGTATGGTTCCGTAGCCCCCATGTCCACCTGGTCGATTCCAAATTATATTCCTGGTAAACAGTTAATTGTATTTATATATTTCTTTCACATTTATGAGCTATTCTCTGCCATGATCCGTCTTTCTAGTCCTATTCTCAACTTTGACACCATCTTCCCAGATAATATTTTTGTCCACCTGCAGGTTAGCGATTAAGCACCAGCAAAAATGACCAAAGCCATGGGCCCCAGAGGCTGGGTGGTGGTGCAGCTGGTTGAACACACATGTTACAATGAGCAAGGACCCAGGTTCGAGCTCCTAGTCCCCAAATGCAGGAGGAAAGCTTTGCAAGTGGTGAAGCAGTGCTGTAGGTGTCTCTCTGTCTCTCTCCCTCTCTGTGTCTCCCCTACCCTCTCAATTTCTGACCATTTCTATCCAATAAATAAATATAATAAAAAAATCAAAGTCATGGGTCCCTAGAAACATACCTAAAATAGACTTCCTAGTTTCTATCTACCCCAAAGCCCCTATTTCCATGTGCTCTATTCCTACTTTATGGTTCCTATTTATTAAACTTTTTTTTTGCTTTATATCTTACTTCATTTCAGCTACCAAGTTGCAGGCACTGCTATTACTTCTGCTATTATTAACTGCTATTACCCTGAACTCCCTGGACAGTTAACCTTACCAATATATCCTGGAACTTCATCTCTCCAGAGTCCTACCCCAATAGGGGAAGATAGAAAGAGGCTATGGGTATGGATTGACCTGCCAATGCCCATGTCCAATGAGAAGCAATCAAAGAAGCCAGACTTTCTGCACCTCAAAAAGAATTTTGGTCCATATTCCCAGAGGGCTAAATGTTAGGAGAAGATGAATTCCAATTCCATCAGGACCCAGAGAGGAAAGTTGGGGGAAAAGGTGATTAAAAGACACTCAGAAGCAGTAGGTGTGATTTAGAAAGGAAGAGAAGGCAGGACCATAGGAAAATGGGCAAATATATATAGAGAGAGACGGATAGTTACAGAAATAATAATCAACTCATATCTGTGATCTTGAGAGAATAAATGCAGGTTCCAGTGAAGGGAATGGGGACACAGAACTCTGGTAGTGGGAAAGGTGGGAAATTATACCCCTGTTGTCTTATAATTTTGTAAATAAATATTATATGTAATAATATTGTAAATAAATATTAAATCACTAATAAAAAGTCTAAAAATGTTTAATAACAAGGTTGCTTACTACTAGCACCCTCCACTGTCAAGTCTAAGCAATGTCTGTGGTCAAATCTTCTTCCCCAGGAAGAATGTCCTCATTCCCACCCTCCATCCAGCCACACAGTCCTGGTGAACCACTAGCACAATTGCACATGGTGTGGCTGTTGGCTGGACACCTCAGTTCTTCACATGGTCTTTCAGGCTCCAGTAATCTAGATCAGTTTCCTGACTTTGCAAGAAGGAAGGTGGCTGCTGTGGAGCCTTGAGATCTGGATGCCAGAAACGGTAAGGACTACTCAGTACATCTGTCTGTCAAAACCAGTCCCATGCCTCTCCACCCCTCGCTGCTCCTGCACAGACCTACAGCATGGGCAAAAGGACCATGTTCTAGCAAGGGAAACATGGCAGTATTTTCTTTTTTTTTTCTTTCTTTTATTTTTATTTTATTTATTTATTCCCTTTTGTTGCCCTTGCTGTTGTTTTATTGTTATAGTTATTATTGCTGTTGTTGTTGGATAGGACAGAGAGAAATGGAGAGAGGAGGGGAAGACAGAGAGGGAGAGAGAAAGACAGACACCTGCAGACCTGTTTCACCACTTGTGAAGCGACTCCCCTGCAGTTGGGGAGCCAGGGCTTGAACTGGGATCCTTATGCCGGTCCTTGAGCTTTGCGCCACCTGCGCTTAACCCGCTGCGCTACAGCCCGACTCCCTTATGGCAGTATTTTCTAATATAAATGGAAGTTAATACACAACTGACCGGAGGCCAACTATAAATTAACTCTAAGTTAATTGCTACAAAGATAGAAATTACTACAGTGGCCTGGGAAGTGACACCGTGGATAAAGCAACAAACTCACAAGTGCAGGTTCCATTTTCAACTCCTGGGAGAACATATTCCAGGCAGAGTGATGCTCTAATTCTCTAATTTTCTGTTTCAAATAAATAAATCTTGAAAAAACAATGAATTGGGATGCTTATTTTGTATTTATGTTTTATGACTATCCTCCCACTGAAAAGTCTGAGGCAGACAAGTATGTCAAAAGGTATCCAATGTCACCTACATGTCAAACCACGATTCTGAAGAAAAATTCTGATTGATAGCAGAGCATGGGAGGTGACAACAGTTCCAAAACATATATATCAGATTGACTGAGAAAAATTCTGAGAAAGAGCCAGGTGGTAGTGCACCTGCCTGAGCACACATGTTACTATGAGCAAGGACCCAGGCTCACTCCTCTGACTTGTTATACCAAAGGAGAAGTTAACTCTCTGAAGGCAAATTTCTGTTGCTCTGGGGGGGACTGAAGCCCTGGGGGGTTATTGCATCTGTGCTACTATTAACATAAGCACCATCTCCAGCAGCTGTCTCTGACAGCCCATCCCTTGCTGATTTGCATGTACCAGGAATATGAACCATAGTACTGGACTCTTCTTAAGAGCCTGGTCACAACCTGCGCAGGAGTCAGTCCCAGTCAGGACACAGCATGGACATGAGGGTCCCCACTCAGCTCCTCAGCCTCCTGCTGCTCTGGCTCCCAGGTGAGGAAGGAAACACTGGAAATCTACTAAGACAGGTGGTCAGAACCCCTGACCTTCAGAAAAGTTCTTTTCTTCCTTCCTTCCTTCCTTCCTTTCTTCCTTCCTTCCTTCCTCCCTTTCTTCCTTCCTTCCTTCCTTTCTCTCTCTCTTTCTTTCTTTCTTTTCCCTTTTTCTTTTCTCTCTCTCTCATTCTCTTTACAAATATCAGTAAGGACCTTCTTCTTCTATTTCCAATCTCAGGTGCCATATGTGACATTCAGATGACCCAGGCTTCATCCATCATGCCAGCATCTCTAAGAGGAACAATCAGCATCACCTGCCGGGCCAGTCAGGGTATTACTAATGATGTGGCCTGGTACCAGCAGAAACCAGGAAAGGCTCCAAAGCTCCTGATCTATGAAGCATCCAGTTTGCAAACCGGGGTCCCTTCCCGCTTCAGTGGCAGTGGATATGGGACAGATTTCACTCTCACCATCAACAATCTAGAGGCTGAAGATTCTGCAACTTATTACTGTCAACAGTATAACAGTTACCCTCTCACAGTGCTACAAGCCATAACATAAACCACCCAGAGAAGCAGATGTGTGGGGCTGGGCTGCCCCATCCGTTCTTTCTGGTTCTCTTCTTTCTAATCTACAATGTATAAAATCAGTAGAATTCCTATTGAATTCCCATGACATAATTCGAGGAAATTGGACAGCTTATTCAGGAATTTGTGCAGAACTTAAAAAACTCCCAAAATAAAAAAGCATTACTAATGAAAAAGAGAAAAAATGATGACATACTTAAGGTTGATTTGAAAAAGTGGGGTACGTAGGGATGGTTTGGTCATTGTCGAGATATGGTATGGGAAGGGAAGAAAGAGGGCAAGTCCTCAACTTGGATCAATAATGGTAGAGAATGTCCCATCCTCTGAAGGGAGGATGGACAACATGCTCTGTGCTACACCTGAGAAAGATGGGTTGATATTGGGGCAGCATGGAATGTTTCTACTCATGACCACAGAATGTGAGCTCAGATCTACAGGGATGCAGAGGTCACACAGGCTCCTAAGCTAATTATGGGCCCCAGATTACATCAAATCGATGGGGTTTACAGTCAACCATATTTATACCCCTTTCCCATATTAGGGAGATACTCTCCTCTCTGACCCAGCCATGAAATCACCTCCCCAGACAATAACTGGGATCCACCTGCATATCAGATTTCAGGCTCAGGCAAAAAAACAAAACAAAACAAAAAAAACACTAGTATAGCCACAGGCCCTTTGAAATATAACTAAAATATGCCTACTAGCTATCTACAAAGTGGAGGATCCCCCCAACTCTTCATCTGCACTATTCCAGCCTTTAGGTCCATGATTGGTCAACAGTTTCTTTGGCTTTGTATGTTAACTCTTTTTTCAGCCACCAGGTTCCAGATGCTAGCAGGATGCGACCAGACTTCCCTGGACAGACAACCCCACCAATGTGTCTTAGAGTTCCACTTCCCCAGAGCCCTTCCCCATTAGGGAAAGAAAGAGAAAGCCTGGGAGTATGGATCGATCTGTCAACACCCATGTTCATCAGGGAAGCAATTACAGAAGCCAGACCTTCAACCTTTTGCATCCCACAATGATCTTGGGTCCATACTTCCAGAGGGTTAAAGAATAGAAATGCTATCATGGGAGGGGATGGTATACAGAGGTCTGGTGGTGGGAAGTGTGTGAAGTTGTACCCCTTTTATCCTATGGTTTTGCCAATGTTTCCTTTTTATAAATAAAAATTTAAAAAAAGAAAGAGGGCAAGAGTGAGATGGAGGAGGGAAAACATCTGAAAGATGTGATTGGAAGCAGGAAGTGGGTCCTTGCAGGTTTTCGTGATTATGGATAGAAGCTAAGGTTACTAGACCCAGGGTCATTATGGGGTGCAGAAAGTGGGAGGTCTATCACCTATAATTGCTTCTTCACTGGACATGGGAGTTGATAGGTCAATTCATACTCTCAGCCTGTCTCTATCTTTCCCTAGTGGGGCCAGGATTTGGAGAGGTGAGGCTCCAGGACACATTGGTGAGGTCATCTGCCCAGAGAAGTTACGTTGGCATCATAGTAGTATCTGCAGCTTTGTGGCTGAAAAGCATTAAGATATAAAACAGAACAAATTGTTTAATAATCAAGAACCTAAAGGTAAGAATATAGAAGATGAGATTTGGGGTCTTTATGTCCAACAGATTCCATCTTAGATCGAGAGTTAACAGGAAAAGCAGCCCAAGAGGTGACTCAGTGAAAGAGTTCTGGATTTACAAGCATGAAGTCCTGCATCAGTCCCCAGCACCACATATGCCAGAGTGTTGCTCTGCTTTCCTCCCACTCATCTATTGGAGAGAAATGGAAACATACCAAAGTACAAATCCACAGCCATGAAGCTCTACCTGGCTGTCTTGGATGTTCTCATGTGGTGCTGGAGGGATAAAAGGCTTTTAACCATGGAGAGTTCACACTCTACCTGATGAGCCCCTTCCCCAGGCTGCAGAGAATTTTACTGCCCTTCAGCATCCCAGGTGGTGATGACAATTTCTCACAGCATGACTATCCCAAAATCCCAGGTTCAACCCCCCATAGCACCATAAGTCAGAGATAAGCAGTGTTCTGGTTAAAAAAAATAATTGATCCATACTTCTAGAAAAGGATAAAAAAAAAAATAGGGATGCTTCCAATGAAGAGGATGAAACGCTAGTAAGGTTTTTTTTTAGAAAAATAAAATGACTTTGAGAGATTCCATAAAGGCTGACACTCATTTTTTTAAAAAAGTATTTTATTTATTTATTTATTTGATAGAGGCAGCTAGAAATCAAGAGGGAAGGGGGAGATAGAGAGGGAGAAAGACAGAGAGATACCTGCATCCCTGCTTCACCACTCAAAAATCTTTCCCCCTGCAGGTGGGGACCAGGGACTGGAACCCAAGTCCTTGTTCATTGTAACATATGTGCTTAACCAGGTGCACCACCACCTGACTGCCAGGGGCCAGCCACAGCAGGATATTAGGGTAACCTGAAAGAGGAGGGGCGCCGGCAAAGAATGAGGAAGAATGAGAGACCAGTGAGTTGATGCTGAATCAAGCTCAAGCAGACATCTCTGTCATACTTAAGCAGAACTTTATTTTTATAGTCTCATATGGCTTAGCTCATTAAAACAAAAATCACCAAGGCTTTGATTTTTTTATACAAAATCACCAAGGCTTTGGTCACTAATAAATAAATCACCAAGGCTTTGATTATTAAAACAAAAATCATCAAGTAAGAACAGCACAGATAGAGAACACCTCCTGCTTTGTGGAACATTCACATTCCAGGGGCATTTTTCTCCCTAGAGATCCCATCACAGTTTCTATGTCTTTTGTTATTCCTGTACCTGTGTGCTAGGCAAATGTCCTATTGATTAAGATTAATATTCTATCTGTATGTTTATGCCATTCTCTTGCCCCTATGCATCAGAAGCTGTGATTATTAGAGAGTTAAAGCTTGTTATGTTTCTAGGGGCCTTAAACAAATCAAACAGCCCATTTTTCATAAAATCAGTTCCATTGTTTTATCAAGGAGTTTTGTTTTGTTCCTTATTGAGAAGGCACCAAGGTGGTGCTAACCTGGCCATCCTCTCCATAAAGTTAAGCTCTCTAGCTGGAATATCTTTCTTATATGCTCACTATGTGACCTAGGTTCTTGTGTACTATCCCTGTATAAGGAAGTGGGAACATAGTGGTGGGTAGATTAAAAGGCCCATTGTATCTAGGCAGGCGCTATAACTTTCCATTTATTAATTATGCTATGTGAGGTGGCCCCTCCACTGTGGGAAGCACCAATATTTCCCTATATTTTAGTTGGAATACTAAAGAAAGTGGTATAGATAAAGGGGAAAACATTTCTTTCTGGGAGTTAACATACAGAGCCAAACAAATTGTTGACCAATCATGGACCTAAAGGCTGGAATAGTGCAGATGAAGTGTTGAAGGGTCCTCCATTTTGTAGATAGCTAGTAGGAATATTTTAGTTAAATTCCAAAGGACCTGTAGCCATACTAGTGTTTTTTGTTTGCTTTTTTTGTTTGTTTGCCTGAGCCCGAAATTTGATATGCAGGTGTATCCTAGTTATTGTCTGGGGAGGTGATGTCATGGCTGGGAAAAGGACCAGAAAGCTGGATCAGAGAGGATAGTATCTCCCTAATATGGGAAAGGGGTATAAATATGGTTGACTGTAAACCCCATCGATTTGATGTAATTTGGGGCCCATAATTAGCTTAGGAGCCTGTGTGACCTCTGCATCCCTGTAGATCTGAGCTCACATTCTGTGGTCATGAGTAGAAACATTCCATGCTGCCCCAATTTTGACCCATCTTCCTCAGGTGTAGCATAGAGTATGTTGTCCATCCTCCCTTCAGAGGATAGAACATTCTCTACAATTGTTGATCCAAGTTGAGGGCAAGATCCTATGGGGGCCCACAAAGGGGTCTATTTTGTTGTTCCTGATAGAAATGACCAGTAACAATGGAGAGAGGGATTTATTCGAGGTCTAGGTCCATCATGTGTGTTTAGGAATCTCAGGACCCCAGCTGTTGGGGTGGCCTGATAGTGACTAAAGAGTCATCGTTAAAGTATGTCAGTCTCTTACCCTTATTCAACTTTTGCAGTCCTTGCTTTAGTTACCTTTGGAGTGAGTGAGAGAACTGTAATAGGAAGTAGGTGAGGAGGGTATCTAAGTCTAAGTGGATGATATTTTATTATGAACTTGATACGGACTCACTACAGACTATTGTGTATTTTTGCTTTCAGGTATATATTTTGCCCTAATTTATGGATACATGTGAGCATATGCTCTATCTAATGGGACCTGGCCTATATCTAGGTTTTAGAAGTTTGTTAGGAGATGAGCCTCCTGGAATGGAATTAGAGACTACCATGAAAGGAAAAGTCTCACCTGAGTGATGAGGATGAAGGGTTGACATTTCATGCCTAATGTCTCTGTACACAGTCTGAGGTGAAGCATGCTGAGATGGTACTCATTGCTTTGATTAGGTTGGAATCGGCAGATGCAATATCATTTGGTATGTCTTGAGAGAAGCATGCAGGGAAGTGAACCCCACCCCAGAGGATCCAGGATTGGGAGAAACATAAGCTCTACAGAGTAAGTGGGGGATTCCTGTTGTTTTAGAATTTAAGAAGACAATAGATAGTTATTTCAGTAGTCACATTGTTTGGCAATTAGGTGAACTTTGAAAAATCCCTTTGTTAGGATTTTCTGTATCATACACACCATTACCATATTTTATATCCGTTGACATTATTTGCATATAGCTATGCCACCAGTTGCTTTTGTTCTCCCTGGACAAAGTTTTTAGAGAGTCAACATATCAAAGACTCAGGCTATGTATTAAAAAGACTCACTCTATGCTTTAAAAAGTTTGAGACATTCAATCAGTTTTCCCCCTCTCATATTACTTAGTGATTTATATGACTACAAATTAATAGGAGTGTACATAAACACCATTCCCACCACCAAAAGTCTGTGTCCCATCCCACCCCCCACCAATTCCCACCCCATGAAGCTAAACATCCACCCTCACCCTTAACCCAGGGTTTTTACTTTGGTGCTCTACTACATGTTGGGAAGATTCTTAATAACTGTTTCTATTTCTTTGTCTGTGATTGGTGCATTTAGGTTTTGTAGTTCTTCTTGGTTCAGTTTTGGAAGGGGTATATGTTTCTAGGAATTCTTCCATTTCTTCCAGATTCTCTACCTTGGTGGTGTATAGTTCTTTATAAAAGTTTCACATGATTTTCTGGATTTCTGTGGTGTCAGTTGTGATTTCTCCTCTATCATTTACAATTATATTTATTTACATCTTCCCCCCTCCCTTCTTTTTAGTGATTCTGGCTAGGGGGTTGTTAATTTTGTTTAATTTTTCAAAGAACCAAGATTTGGCTTCATTGAACTTATTTCCTATGTTGTTTATTTCTGCTCTAATTTTAGTGATTTCCATCCTTCTGGTTGCTTTAGGGTTCCTTTGTTCCTCTTCCTCTAAGTCTTTAAGGTGTGCAGTAAGGTAATTTATTTGATCTTTTTCTTGTCCTCTAATGTGTGATTGTATGGCTCTGAGTTTCCCTCTCAGTACCGCTTTAGCCGTGTCCCAAATATTTTGATAGCTTGTGTCTTCATTTTCATTTGTTTCCAGGAACATTTGAATTTTTTGCTTGAGTGGGAAGCATACTTCATGATGAGCTTTGGAGCTTTTCCTGGTTTCTTCTGGTACCAGTGTAAGTTTTTGCTAATAGTCTGGCTGGCCTGGCAGTTGATGCTTACTGTCTGTCTTGGAGAAGCAGACAGGATGGATGGAGACTGGGTTATCTGGATGTTAATCTGGCACCTGAGGTTGAAAACATAAGAACAAAGTCCTTACTGTTAATCACAGAATCAGAGGACCATCCTGAAAGGCCAGGATCCTGCCCATCGGCCTTAATAGATTCCCAGTGTTTCCTTCGTCACCTGGGAGCCAGAGCAGCAGGAGGCTGAGGAGCTGAGTGGGGGCCCTCATGTTCATGCTGTGTCCTGACTGGGACTAACTCCTGCACAGGCCATGACCAGGCTGTTAATAAGAGTCCAGGACAGTGGTTCATGTTTCTGGAACATGCAAATCAGCAAGGGATGGGCTGTCAGAGACAAATGCTTTAGGAGATGCTTATCTCAATATGTGCACAGATGCAGTAACTCCCCAGTGTGTCAGTGTTATCAGAGCAGCAGAAATTTGCCTTCAGAGAGTTCACTTCTCCCTAGGAACCAAAGGACAGAACAAGTCAACTGAGGTGTGATTGCAATGTTATTTGGTATCTTCAAAATAAGTGGCAACCAGGGGTCAAGTGGTGCAGGTGCCGCCATGTGAGCTGCTTGACATGATACCAACTTCATAGGGAGTTCAACACGGCTGGACTCTCCAGGCCAAACTGAAACCATCTTGCCTTTTGCCTTGTATAGGGCTTGGGATTAAGCTCTATGTGGTCTTAACAATATTTACCTATGGCCAGTCTCAGAGCCTGACCAATAACAAAAGTAATGACAAAACCTGCACTGCACTCTGTAAGACTGATCATAATGAAAAAAGCAACACCAATAATGCAGAATTTTTTAGGAGACTCCAAGAGGAAGAAATGTTTTCCCTGGGGTGGGGCTTACTTTCCTGTATGCTTCTCTCTCAAGTCATACCAAATGATGTTGCATCTGCCGATCCCAGCCTAATCAAAGCAATGAGTACCACCTCAGCATGCTTCACTTCAGACTGTCCAAAGACGTCAGACATGGAATGCCAACCCTTCACCCTCATTACTCGGGTGAAACCTTTCCTTGCATGATATTCTATAATTCCATTCCAGGAGGCTCACCTCGTAGCAAACTTCCAAAACCTAGATATAGGCCAGGTGCCGTTAGAGCATATGTTCACATGTATCCACAAATTAGGGCAAGCAAAAATACACAATAGTCTGTAGTGAGTCCGTATCAAGTTCATAATAAAATAGCGTCCACTTAGACTTACATACCCTCCTCACCTACTTCCTATTACAGTTCTCTCACTCACTCCAAAGCTAACCTTAGCAAAGCAAGGACTGCAAAAGTTGAATAAGTGTAAGATACTGGCATACTTTAATGATGACTCTTTAGTCACTATCAGGCCACCCCAACAGCTGGGGTCCTATTCGGGGAGTCCTGAGATGATGGACCTAGACATGATGGACCTAGACCTCGAATAAATCCCTCTCTCCATTGTTACTGGTCATTTCTATCAGGAACAACAAAATAGACCCCTTTGTGGGCCCCCATAGGACCTTGCCCTCAACTTGGATCAAGAATGGTAGGGAATGTTCTATCCTCTGAAGGGAGGATGAACAACGTAGTCTATGCTACACCTGAGGAAGATGGGTCGATATTGAGGCAGCATGGAATGTTCCTACTCATGACCACAGAATGTGAGCTCAGATCTACAGGGATGCAGAGGTCACACAGGCTCCTAAGCTAATTATGGGCCCCAGATTACATCAAATCAGTGGGGTTTACAGTCAACCATATTTATACCCCTTTCCCATATTAGAGAGCTACTGTCTTCCTTGATCTAGCTTTCTGGTCCTTTTCCTAGCCATGACATTATCTCCCCCAGACAATAACTAGGATCCACCTGCATATCAGATTTCAGGCTCAGGGGCAAAAAGAAAAAGGGGGTAAAAAAACTAGTATAGCTACAGGTCCTTTGGAATTTAACTAAAATGTGCCTACTAGCTAGATACAAAATGGAGGACCCCTCCAACTCTTCATCTGCACTATTCCAGCCTTTAGGTCCATGATTGTTCAACAATTTGTTTGACTTTGTATTTTAACTCTCTTGTCAACCACCAGGTTCCAGATGCTAGCATGATGCCAACCAGAATTCCCTGGACAGACAACCCCACCAATGTGCCTTTGAGGTCTGCTTCCCCAGAGCCCTTCCCCACTAGGGAAAGAGAGAGAAAGGCTGGGAGTATGGATCAACCTGTCAGTGCCCATATTGGATCAACAACAGTAGAGAATGTTCCATCCTATGAAGGGAGGCTGGACAACATACTCTATGTTCCACCTGAGGAAGATAGGTCCTGATATTGGGGCAACTTGGAACATTCCTACTCATGACCACAGAAAGTGAACTCAGATCTACAGGGATGCAGAGGTCACATAGGCAGGCTCCTAAGCTGAATATGGGGCCCAGATTAGATAAAATCAATGGGGGTTATGGTTAACAATATTTATACACATTTCCCATATTTGGGAGCTATCTCTCTTCCCTGATCCAGCTTTCTGGTCCTTTTTCCAGCCATGACATCATCTCACAAGACAATAACTAGGATCTGCCAGCCTATCAGATTACAGGCTCAGGGAAAAAAAAAACTAGTATAGCCACAGGCCCTTTGGAATATAACTAAAATATGCCTACTAGCTATCTATAAAATGAAGACCCCCCCTTTCCAATTCTTCATCTGCACTACTCCAGCCTTTAGGTTCATGATTAGTTAACAACTTGTTTGGCTTTATATGTTAACTCTCTTTTCAGCCACCAGGTTCCAGAGGCTAGCAGGATGCGACCAGACTTCCCTGGGCAGACAACCCCACCAATGTGCCTTGCAGCTCCGCTTCCCCAAAGCCCTTCCCCACTAGGGAAAGAGAAGAGACAGGCTTGGAGTATGGATCGACCTGTCAACACCCATGTTCATCAGGGAAGCAATTACAGAAGCCAGACCTTCCACCTTCTGCATCCCACAATGACCTTGGGTCCATACTCCCAGAGTGTTAAAGAATAGGAAAGTTATCAGGGGAGGGGATGGGATATAGAGTTCCGGTGGTGGGAATTGTGCAAAGCTGTACCCCTTTTATTCTATGGTTTTGTCAATGTTTCCTTTTTATAAATAAAAATTTTTTAAAAAAAGAATCTTCCCAACAACAAAAGTCCTGGACCAGATGGCTTTACAAGTGAATTCTACAAAACCTTCAGCAAACAGTTAATACATATACTTTGAAAGCTCTTCCATGAGATTGAAGAAATAGGAACACTCTGTACCACCTTCTATTAAGAGCAAGAGCTCCCCATTTTGAGAGTTCCTCCATCTTAGAGACTTGCTTTACAAGTAAAAGATAGTAAAGTTGAGAAGGAAGCTGACCTCTTCCCCAGGAACACCCAAGTCATCTGGGCAGCCACAGATCACTCGTTTGAACTTACAAGAATGATGTTGCAAAATAAATGTTTATGTGACAGTTTGAATTTTTGAAATACCCACTCAACTCAACCAGCTCATTTTGCTTATGTATACCTGCTCTGCTGAGAAAAAAGACTGACATCATAGAGATTAGAGTGTACTGTTTAGATAAAGAATGTAATGTGTAATTTGTGCCCTTTTGCTTTGCTCAAGATATTGTTCAAGATGTAATGTGTAACTGTTTTCCTTAGATAAAGTGTACATCCTGCTTCTGTAACCCTGCTTGTGTAACCCCCATCCCTTGAGAGTATAAAGCAGTGGGTCTCAGAGTTCCTAGCCCAGGAAGGAGCCATCCCAGCTAGTGAACCCTCAGTGCTGATTTCCCCTGTATGAGTGAGACTCTCTGTGTGTGCTTATGTGAATAAATCGTTGAACTTTGTTACTTTGTCCATGTCTGTCTTGGTTTATGGTCAGGTTTGGTCAGTGGCTTCCTAACACTATGAAGCCAATATCACCCTGATACCAAAAGCAGATAGGCACACAACAAAAAAGGAAAATTACAGATCAATATCTCTGATGAACATAGATGCCAAAATAACTACAGACCAATATCTCTGATGATCATAGAGGCCAAAATATTAAACAGGATCTTGGCCAACCGGATACAGCAGCACATCAAAAAGATTGTTCATCATGACCAAGTGGGACTTATCCCAGAAATGCAAGGCTGGTTCAATATACATAAGTCAATCAGTATCATTCACCACATCAATAAAAGCAAAACCAAAAATCACATGATTATCTCAATAGATGCAGAGAAAGCTTTTGACAAAATCCAAGACCCATTCATGCTCAAAACACTACAAAAAATGGGAATAGATGGAAAATTCCTCAAGATACTGAACTCCATAGATAACAAACCTACAACCAACATTATACTCAATGGACAGAAGCTGAGAGCATTCCCCCTCAGATTGGGGACTAGACAGGGCTGTCCATTATCACCATTACTCTTCAACATAGTATTGGAAGTTCTTGCCATAGCAGTCAGGCAAGAGAAAGGAGTCAAAAGAATACAGATTGAAAGGGAAGAAGTCAAGCTCTCACTATTTGCAGATGATATGATAGTATACATAGAAAAACCTAAAAAATACAGCAGAAAGCTACTGGAAGTTATTAAGCAATATAGCAAGGTGTCAGGATACAAAATCAATGTACAAAAATTAGTGGCATTTCTTTATGCAAACACTAAGTTCCAAGAAGATGACATCCAGAAATCACTCCCATTCACAGATACAGTAAAATCAACAAAATACCTATGAATAAAGCTGAACAAAGAAGTGAAAGACTGTATACTGAAAACTATGAGTCACTATTCAAGGAAATAGAATATGATATCAAGATATGGAAAGAGATCCCATGCTCATGGATTGGAAGAATTAATATCACCAAAATGAATATTCTCCCCAGAGCCATATACAAATTTAATGTGATATCCATCAAAGAGAATAAAACAAAAATTACAAACATTTATCTGTAACCAGAAAACACCTAGAAGCTCCAAAACAATCTTGAGGAAAAGAAACATAACTGGAGGCATCACACTCCCAGATCTCAAACTATATTATAAGGCCATCATCATCAAAACAGACTAGTACTGGAACAAAAATAGGCACACAGACCAGTGGAACAGAATTGAAACCCAGAACTAAATCCCCACACCTATGGACATCTAATCTTTGATAAGGGGGCCCAAAGTATTAAATGGAGGAATGAGGCTCTCTTCAATAAATGGTGCTGGGAAAACTGGATTGAAATATGCAGAAGAATGAAACTGAACCACCTTATCTCACCAGAAACAAAAGTCAACTCCAAATGGAGTTGACTCTAAACCTCAAGGACATCTTTGATGATACAAACCCAATTGCAAGGAAGACTAAAACAAAAACAAATCAATGGCACTACATCAAATTGAAGAGCTTTTATACAGCCAAAGAAACCATCACCCAAAGAGACCCTTCACAGAATGGGAGAAGATCTTCACATGCCATACATCAGACAAGAGACTAATAACCAAAATATACGAAGAGTTCAGCAAACTTTGCAACAAAAAGCAAATGACCCCATCCAAAAATGGGGAGGATATGAACAGAACATTCACTACAGAAGAGATCCAAAAGGCTAACAAACACATGAAAAATTGCTTCAGTATCTCTTAATCTCTTTTTGAGATCTCTTACTTCTTTCTTAGTTTTCTCTGATTTGTCCTCAATCTTGCTAGTTCTGTTTTCTGTCTCACTTATTCTATTCTCTCTCCTCTGTTGTTTTCTCTAGCTCAGCTATTTTGTTTTCCTGTTCTGATACTGTATTAGCTTGTTGAACTAGTTGAGTTCTTAGCTCAGCTATTTAAACTTTCAGCTCTCTAATTACCTCGAGATAGTTAGTGCTTTCTTTCAAGGCCTCATTTACTGTTTCCTCATTTCTGCAGATATTACTTTCAAACTCTTTCCTCACTCCTTTGACTAATGTCTCAATTAGAGTTTGGAAGTTGTCCTTGTTCTTATGTGCTTCTACCTTTGGGGGAGTTTATCTGGAATTTTGTCCTGATTCGTTTCACTTATGTTTCTTCTTGGTTTAACCATTGTATATGATATGTTATGAAGTCCCTCTCTCAGTACTATTTAATCCACTAATTACACTTGCCTGGATTGACTTGTGTCTAAGTAAGGTACTTAAATAGTTCACAGCTGTCAAAATTAACAGTTGTTTCAAGGTTGTCTAAATCCTCAAGGTTAGGCATGGTGGCTGGTAAACCCTCTTTTCTTCTTTTTCTTCCCTGTAGACTATGGAAGCCTGTGGGCTTTTTAACTATTAGTAGATTTTTTAGTTTAATTACTCACTCCTAATCTAAAGATAACACAGGATGGGAGAGAGATTGCACAGTGGTTATGCAAAGAAACTCCCGTGCCTCAAGGGTCCAAAGTCCCAGAACCAATTCAGCTTCTCTGACAGCAGCCAGAGCCAAGATGGACAGTAGTCCTTAGCTCTGTGAGTTTCTAAACAACTGTTTGTACTCTGTGGGTTCTGAGACAATTATTCAATAGGTCTCCAAATTTGTTAGGAGAACAATGTGGAAAGGCTGCCATTTATACAACTTCACTTCCAGACCACTGAGAATGTATGTCTTCTCCTGAGTTGCCTGACCAGGTTTCTGTCCCCACGTCAGCACAGGGTTGTTGTTAAGGTTCGGGGGTGCCAGTAGGCTGGGCTAGCGTCACAGCGGTAGACAGAGACAACCAGAGACAGAGACTCGGGGACACACGGCTGGGCTGAGAAGCTGCAGTTTAATCTTTATTCATGAATGGGCGAATCATCACACCATGTGCTTCCCCCATCATTCTTCCTCCGCTGCTGCTGCTGGAACTCTGGACATCCTTAGCATCGGGGGTGGGGAGAAAGAGGGACGCGAAACTAGCAAGGGCCAAACCATTTCTCTCAGAGGTAGGGGGAAGGGGGCCAAACCAACACGAAGAATACCAACACAGGGTCTCCCCACTGCTGCTCCAGCCTTCAAGAGACAGTATCAGTGGAGACTCATAGTAGCATTGGGTGAGCCTTAGGGAATCCTCTTCTCCCATCAGCAATTTATTTGCTGATAAAACTCAGACTGACATTTGAGCCCCCGGCTCCCCACCTACAGGGGAGTCGCTTCACAAGCAGTGAAGCAGGTCTGCTGGTGTCTAACTTTCCCCCTCTCTGCCTTCCCCTCCTCTCCATTTCTCTCTGTCCTATTCAACAACAACAATAATAACTACAACAATAAAACATCAAGGGCAACAAAAGGGAATAAAAAAATTAAGAAAAAAACCTCAGACTGACAGTGGGCTCAAATGGTTAATACATCTCTAATAATTATTTGTTCTTTGACATATTAAATCACCTATAAGATTAGACCAGGGAGAATAGAAGCGACTGGTGGTGTCACATTATAAGATAGCTATATGTAAATAACATTAAAGGACATAAATTATGGTGAGGTCTTGTATGATACAGCAAATGCTAACAATGGGATTTTCAAAGTTAACCCAACTGCCAAACAATTTGATTATAGAAATAACTATCTATTGCCTTCTTAAACCCTAAAACAGTAGGAACCTTCCCCTTTCTCAACAAAACCCATATTTCTCCCAGTCCTGGAACCTCTGGGGTGGGGCTCACTTTCCTGCATGCTTCTCTCAATTCATATCAATTGATACAGCATCTGCTGATCTCAGCCTATTCAATTCAACCATTACCACCTCGATGTTTCACTTCGGATTGTTTCCAGAGACATCAGGTGTGGAATGTCATCCCTTCAGCTTCATTACTCTGGTAAGACCTTTCCTAGCTCATAGGACTCATTGGGTGGTACAATTCCTAACAAATTGTACCACATTGGGTGGTACAATTCCTAACAAAGTCTCAAAATCTAGATATAGACCAGGTTCCATGAGATAGGGCTTATGTACACATGTGTCCATCAGTTAGGGGAAAATGTATACCTTAAAGCAATAGTGCACAATAGTTTTCACTGACTCAATAAGTGTAGCAAGCAAGTAGAAAGACCTTAAAAAGACACCATAAAGTACCTAATCAAATAGTTTCTACTTAGACCTAGATACTCTCCGCACCTATTTCACTTCCTATTTCACTTCTCTCAGTCACTCCAAAACAAACCTTATCAGACAAAGTAAAGATTACAAAAGCCGGACAAGGGCAAGAGACTGAAATACTTTAAAGATGCCTCTTTAGTGACCACCAGGCCACCCCATCACTTGGGGCTGTAGTTAGGGAGTCCTGTGATTCCCACACAGACGTTATGGGCCTAGACCTCTAACAAATCCCTCTCACCACTGCTACTGGTCATATCCATCAGGAACAACATAATGGACCCCTTTGTAGGCTCCTACATGACCTTGCCCTCAATATGGATCAACAATTGTAGGGACTCTCTGAAAGGAGGTTGGAACCAAAATACTATACCACTCGAGGAAGATGGGTCCTGAAATTAGTGCATCTGGAATGTTTCTAGCTGTGAACACAGAATACGAACTCAGACCTACAGGGATGCAGAAGTTATACAGGCTCCTAAGCTGAATGTGGGCCCCAGATTAAATAGATGGGGTTTACAGTTAACAATATTTATATACTTTCTCCCTACATGGGAGCTACTCTCTTTCCTGATCCAGCTTTCTAGTCCTTTTTTCAACTATGACACCAAACAATACCTTGGGTTCACCTGCATGTTAGCTGTCAGGTTCGGGCAAAAACTAGTAAAGTCATGGGCCCCTTGGAATACACTTAAAATAGACCTATTAGCTCTTTCCAAAATGGAAAGCCTTGAATATTCATCTGTGCTGTATGCTTTACATTGGTTTGATCTAGCTCTCCCCCCGCCAGAAAAATTGGTTTGGCCCCTGCTAGTTTCACGGGCCCACTTGTCCCCACTCCAAGGGAACCCCTACAGAGTTCCAGAGTTCTTGGCACCGCCGCATGAGGAGAAGGATGCAGGAGAGTTCTGTGTGGTGGTTAGTTTAAGGGTCTCTCTCTGCCGCCAGAGGAGAAAGACAGGAGAGCACATGTTTGCCCACTCGTGAATAAAGATATACAGCTACCCAGCCCAGCCGTGTGTCCCCAAGTCTCTGTCTCTGTTCACCACTGCGAAGCTAGCCCGGCCTGCTGGAGCCCCCAGAACTTAACTACAAATGGCGCCCATGTGGACCGGACCTGCGCATCTCTCAGATAAGTGAAGACAATTTGGCTACCTATGTACTATGGCCTTCTCTTCTGCTTGTGAAGAGATCTCCAAAGGCGTCTGCCCTTTCTTCACGAGACTGTTTCACTGTTTCTGGAACATTTATCTCTGGACCACTCTGTGGTTTCTGCCCAATGCCAGCTCGCAGGAGCCCCCCAACACCAGCCCACAGGAGCTGGCTTTCTGCTGCGTGGCACAGGGCATTGGGCACCAGCTCCCTCCACACTGCTCAGCCGCTGGGAGCAGGGCAGCAGATATGGCAGGGCCATGGGGCAGGGCCGTGGTGGCCTATCATGGCTGCCACCCTGGGGCACCTCAGCCCACGCCTTCTGCATAGCTGGCCAGCCCGCCCTCATGCTATGAAGTCTGGAGAGATCCCGGACCACCCGAAGACCATGGGCTCCCTGCTGAAACTGGGCCCCCTGGCTGAGATCTCCAGCTTGGGTCTGAAGGCAGACAAGCTATAACACACAGAAATTCATCCAGAGATCACAACCTACAATTCCTAGAAGTAGAGCTGCGTGGGAATGGAGCTGCGTGGGAAGCCACCACCGGATGGTGACCCCCCCCAACAACTAAGATAGTACAGATCTAAATTCGTGTTTAAAATGACATGTCTTCGCAACAAAGGTTTCTCTCCTTGTGTATTAAAGACCATGTTTATGTGTGTGTTTAAAGTTTGGTAACATTAACTTTAGGGTTAAAAATATAACTTTAAGGCTATATTCATACCAGAAAGAGTTAAAGGAAAAAGGTTTTCAATGTAATTCTCATAAAGATAAAATTAACTTACATTTAAAGTCTGAGGTAAAAATTAGTTTAAATATGAATATATTTTAACCAAGTTGGTCTAAACAAAGCCTGCGCACATCTAGGGTGTGTCTCCATCTTGAATGGGTGTAACAAAAGGTTAAATAGACTTGTTGATATGTAAAACTCTCAATTACCTTCTCTATTAGAAATGGTAGATTACACAATGGCTATGCTAATAATTCCCATGCCTGAGGTTTTCTTTCCTTGATTCTTATGTCTACCTTTTCACATTCTATTGTTTAAACTTTAAACAACCTTAAAATCATTCTAAAAAAGACTTCCAATTGTGATAGTTATCAATTGTGGTAAACTTCTAACCCACTACAAGTTTTGTTTCATAAGTAAGTGAATTGCAGCTGTCAAGTTCTCTACAGAAAAGCAGAATTCCAATGGCTGACATTCCCCATAGAGACAGACGTACAACAATTCACCCCTTGGCAATTCTTCAGTGGATATCTGCTTTGGACTTCTATCGGACTCACTGGTACACCTCGGACACTTTGCACAAAATTAGCATCTTCCCTTATGCTGCTGGGTTTCTCAAAGACTGACTGCAGCCATGCCTTGGGACTCTAGGCCTCACCCTCCCCCCATGCTAGAAAGTGCCCGTCGAGGCAAGTACGCCCCCCCAGAGGCAGGAAATGTTTTTTTAGCTGATAAAGTTTTGCCCAGAGGCAAAAAATGGCCCCCTCAGGCCTTCCCTTGGCAGCACACTGGTTCTTGTTACTCGCTTACATGTTTCTCCATGTTTGTGCCAGTTTCTTTTTTGAAAATACCTGTACGAAATAAATTTCTGTTCACCCCACACCCCTGATACTGTAGTCATTTAGTTAAAAAGAAAAGGGGGAATTGTTGTATGCTTTACATTGGTTTGGTCTAGCTCTCCCCCCGCCAGAAAAATTGGTTTGGCCCCTGCTAGTTTCACGGGCCCACTTGTCCCCGCCCCAAGGGAACCCCTACAGAGTTCCAGAGTTCTTGGCACCGCCGCATGAGGAGAAGGATGCAGGAGAGTTCTGTGTGGTGGTTAGTTTAAGGGTCTCTCTCTGCCGCCAGAGGAGAAAGACAGGAGAGCACATGTTTGCCCACTTGTGAATAAAGATATACAGCTTCCCAGCCCAGCCGTGTGTCCCCAAGTCTCTGTCTCTGTTCACCACTGCGAAGCTAGCCCGGCCTGCTAGAGCCCCCCGAAACATTAACTACACATCTGCAATAGTCTTGCCCTTAGGTTCATGATTAGTCAACAATTTGTTCTGATTTATATGTTAACTCTTTTTCAGCCACCAGGTTCCTGATGCTACCATGATGCCAACCTGACTTCCCTGGGCAGACGGCCCCACCAATGTGTCTTGGAGCCCTGCCTCCCCAGATCCCTGCCCCACTAGGGAAAGAAAGAGACAGGCTTGGAGTATGTCTGCCAATGTCCATGTTCAGTGGGGAAGCAATTACAAAAGCCAGACTTTCCACCTTCTGCACCCCATAATGGTCCTGGGTCAATACTTCCAGAGGGATAAAGAATAAGAAAGCTTCCAAGGGATGGGATATGGAGTTCTGGTGGTGGGAACTATGTGGAATTGAACCCCTTTTATCCTATGGCCTTGCCAATATTTTATTTATTTTATAAATAAAAAATAATAAAGAAGGAAAAGAGAAAAGAAAATATTATTAAAAAATTAGGACACCATTGGCCATTGGGGATAAGGAAGCTAATACCCTCAAATACTTTACCCTTCTTATCCTATGGTCTTGTCAATATTTCTATTTTATAAATTAAAAAATTAATTAAAAAATCAGACTGGAGGTGGTATCTCAACTGGAAAATTGCCAGTTACCAGTTGCTCCTGAGAAAATACAGGCTTTCAGCCCCAGGAATCTCTCCTAAGGCCCCTCTCTGTCCATGAGCTACACATGTTTGCACTCACCCATGACTTGGTGGGCTCCTGAAGTATTCTGAGTCTTGTTGTATTCTCAGGCGATCTTCTTTTCTTAAACTACATTTTTAACTGCCTAGGAATGTGTTCATCAAGGAAAACTATTTGAGAAACATGAGATTCTCTGACTTTTCCCAGAAGTCAGAGCACATCTAAAGGACTACACCACTAACCATGTGGTCCTCTCATTCATCCAGGAAGCACAGAGCCTGAGAAGCTGATGCTCTTGCCTTCTAATTCACCTCTCATGGTGATACTCCAGATGTCACCATGTCTACTGTCTTCACGCAGATGCTGATAAATATTACTCAGATTACCTCCTCTGACTTTCACAGCTCATGAGCAATTATACAGAAAAGCATAGAGAAGTGGGCTCTGGCAAATGTGCTTTGGGTGACCATATGAGAAAGGCAACAGGCTGCCCACTGTGGTAACAAGATCCCAGCTCTCAGACTTCTGCTAATTAATAGATGGACCTTCAATATACAGGGACATACTTCCAAGTACTACCATCAAGTGTGGCATCAAAGGAGAAAAGATTCATTAGGTCAAAGAGCAGATCAAAATGTGGAAATTAGGGGTTTGGGCGGTAGCGCAGCAGGTTAAGCACAAGTGATGCAAAGTACAAGGACTGGTGTAAGGATCCCAGTTCCAGCCCCCGGCTCCCCACCTCCAAGGAAGTCGATTCACAAGCAGTGAAGCAGGTCTACAGGTGTCCATCTTTCTTTCCCCATTTCTGTCTTCCCCTCCTCTCTCCATTTCTCTCTGTGCTATCCAACAACAATGACATCAACAATAATAACTACAACAACAATAAAACAAGGACAACAAAAAGAAAAATAAATAAATAAATAAATTTAAATGTGGAAATTGCATTAAATATATAGCAACCACTTGACAAATAATGAAAACCATTTCAAACACACACTTGGAATAATTGATGTAGCATTCTTTTGTTTTACTCTGAAAATTCCTGGTAAAGAAGTTACATACAAAAGCAGATATAAGACTTTCATCAAATGTCTCTTTACAAACTCTAGAGGCAAGGAGAGAGTGAAAATTCCTGGCTTCTCAAAATTTGTCCAGAAGTCTGATTATTGGAAGTTTGTCATAAATACATAGTCAGAGGTCACCTGGGAGGTTATGGTAGAAACTGCATTTTCAAAGTATACCACATAATTTTTTAAAAGCTGTTTTAGAGAATATTTAATTCAGCTAAATAGATTTTCTGCAATGATGCCCCTGAAGAAATTTCTACTGAAAAGCACATCCTGAAATCACACCCAATTAATGCAAGTTAAATTTGAAACATTTTTAAAATGGTGAACCTTGAAAACATAGTTATCTGACAGAGGTATAGATAGTTAAAATTTGGCACCTTGATGGACTAAATAAGTATAAACAACTGAAAAGTTACCAAACAATATAAATTTTGTGCGTGTGTGTTGGTGAACATGGACTTATATATTCTGTGTAGTTTCCTTTAAGGTTTGTTCTCCTGGATTATGTGCTTTGAATGTTATTGACCTTCAGTCACTGACCTTCAATTTCAGCCCCAGAGATCAGTTCAGAGATGTGCAGAAGAAACAACCAGCACAGGACTTAGTAGAGGAGTCAAATACACTGTTGACTCCTGTCAATAGATGAAGGATGGTCTCTGCAAGCAAGTTGGTGCTATCCTTCTGAACTTCAGGTGCTGGACACATGGCACTTGTGCTGTGTTATTGAGACTGACGTACCTGCAGCTATGCCCAGTCAACTTTGTGCCCACTTACATTGCATATTTCTAGAATACATCTCACTGCCCTGAAGACTTACACTGTGACTTAGTCACAGTCCGTGCAGCACTCACTACAGGTTAGAACTAAGTGTGAATGTGAGGGTCCATTATAAACCTATGGAACTACATCAAATTAAAAAGCTTCTGGACAGCAAAAGAAACCACTACCAAAACAAAGAGACCCCTCACAGAATGGGAGAAGATATTTACATGCCATACATCAGACAAATGTATGGCTAATAACCAGAATATATAAAGAGCTTGCCAAACTCAATAACAAGAAAACAAATGACCCCATCCAAAAATGGGGGGGAGGACATGGACAGAGTATTCACCACAGAAGAGATCCAAAAGGCTGAGAAACACATGAAAAAATACTCCAAGTCTTTGATTGTCAGAGAAATGCAAATAAAGACAACAGTGAGATACCACTTCACTCCTGTGAGAATGTCATAAATCAGAAAAGGTAGCAGCAACAAATGGAGAGGTTGTGGGAGCCAGGTGATGGCTCACCTGCTTAAGGACACAGATTACAGTGCACATGGACTCAGGGTCCGGACCCTAGACCCTACCTGCAGAGAAAAAACTTTATGAGTGGTGACGCAGGTCTGCAGGTCTCTCTCTCTCTTTTGATATATGTCTCCACCTGAGGGTTCTTTTGGTAACTCAAAGTCAGCAGGTTCAAAGTCATTTAGCTTTGTCTTCATAATTTCCCCCTCCATTTCAAGTACACTTGTTTTACATTTAGTTAATAAATTTCTAGTTAATAATAGTTAATACATTTCTCACCTACCTAGAATATTTTCACTAGTTTTCTTTTTTTTAATTTCTTTATTGGGGAATTAATGTTTTAAATTTGACAGTAAATACAATACTTTATACATGGATAACATTTCCCAGTTTTCCATATAACAATACAACCCCCACTAGGTCCTCTGTCATCCTTTTTGGACCTGCATTCTCCCACCCACCCACCCCATAGTCTTTTACTTTGGTGCGATATGCCAATTCCAGTTCAGGTTCTACTTGTGTTTTCTCTTCTCATCTTGTTTTTCAAGGTCTACCTGAGAGTCAGATCAGCCCATATTCATCCTCCTGTTTCTGACTTATTTCACTTAACATGATTTTTTCAAGCTCCATCCAAGATGGGCTGAAAACAGTGAAGTCATCATTTTTTATAGCTGAGTAGTATTCCATTGTGTATATAGACCATAACTTGCTCAGCCACTCATCTGTTGTTGGACACCTGGGTTGCTTCCAGGTTTTGGCTATTACAAATTGTGCTGCTAAGAACATATGTGTACACAGATCTTTTTGGATGGGTGTGTTGTGTTCCTTAGGATATATCCCCAAGAAAGGAATTGCAGGATCATAGGGTAGGTCCATTTTTAGCTTTCTGAGAGTTCTCCAGACTGTTCTCCACAGAGGCTGGACCAACTGACATTCCCACCAGCAGTGTAGGAGGGTTCCTTTGACCCCACAACCTCTCCAGCATTTGTTGCTCTTACCTTTACTGATGTATGACATACTCACAGGAGTGAAGTGGTATCTTACTGTTGTCTTTATTTGCATTTCTATGACAATCAAAGATTTGGAGCATTTTTTCCTGTGTTTCTTGGCCTTTTGGATCTCTTCTGTGGTGAATATTCTGTCCATGTCCTCTCCCCATTTTTGGATGGGGTCATTTGTTTTCTTGTTATTGAGTTTGGCAAGCTCTTTATATATTCTGGTTATTAGCCATATATTTGTCTGATGTATGGCATGTAAAGATCTTCTCCTGTTCTGTGAGGGGTCTCTTTGTTTGGGTAGTGGTTTCTTTTGCTGTGCAGAAGCTTTTTAATTTGATGTAGTCCCATAGGTTTATACTTTCCTTAGTCTTCTTTGTAATTGGATTTGTTTCATTGAAGATGTCTTTAAAATGTATGCAGAAAAGTGTTCTGTCAATATGTTCCTCTAAGTATCTGATAGTTTCTGGTCTAACATTTAAGTCCTTGATCCACTTGGAATTTACTTTTGTATTTGGTGAAGTATAGTGGTTCAGTTTCATACTTCAGCATGTTTCAACCCATTTTTTCCAACACCCTCTTTCTCTCTTTATATCCCCCTCCATTCTCAATTTTTCTCTGTCTCTGTACAATAAGAAGAGAGAGAGAGAGAGATTTTAAAAAAGAATTTTGGTCCATACTTCCAAAAGGGGAGAAAGGTTAGGGGGAGATAATCAAAGGGCTCTGAACTCAAATTTCATCAGGATGGGGGGGAGTACACTTAGAAGTAGGTGTAGGTGTGACTTAAATGGAAAAGAAGACAGGACCATAGAAAAGTGGGCAAAAAATGCCCCACTAAGGAAAGACAGAAACAGGCTAGGAGTATGGATCAATCTGCCAGTGACCATATCCAGCAGAGAAGCAATGACAGAAGCCAGACCTCCCACCTTCTGCACCCCATAATGATCCTGGGTCCATACTCCCAAAGAGATAAAGAATAAGAAAGCTTCCAATGGAGAGGATGGGATACAGAACTCTGGTGGTAGGAATTGTGTGGAATTGTACCCCTCTTATCCTATGGTCTTGGTGATCATTATTAAATCAATTAAGAAAAAATAGAAAATAAAAATGGGTAAAAAAAATATGTTGCTATAGAAATTATAGTCAACCCATATCAGTGACCTTGGGAGAGCCACTGCAGTTTCTAGTGGAGGGAATAGAGTCACAGAATTCTAATTGTTTAAACCATGTGGAACTGTACCAGTTATTTTATAAGTTTTTAAATCACTAATGAGAAGAAGGAAGGAAGGAAGGAAGATAGAAATAAGGAAAGAAAGAGAGGGAAAGAAAGGAGGAGGCAGGACTATAGAAAAAATGATTTCAAAAAAGATAGGTGGGGGAAATAACTGTTAACTTCCACCACTGTGAACCCTTTAATTAAATTACTTAGACACAAGTCAATCCAGGCAATAGTGATCAATAATTTGAAAAGTACTGATAAAGGGAACTCATAACATAATATATAAAATGGTTAAAACAACAAGAAAAAATATTGGAGAATCAAACCAGGACAAGAGTCCAGCTAAAAATCTTCCAGAGGGTGAAGCACAAAACAATGAGTTCAACATCCAAACATTAGCTAAGGAAATAATCACAGGAGTGAGTAAAGAATTCGAAAAAATTGTAATCAGAAATGTAGGAACAACAAATGAGAATATGGAAAAAAAATACTAATTATCTCATGGTTATTAGAGAGCTGAAAGCTGAAATCGCTGAGCTAAGAATGCAACTAGCTGAACAAACTAAAACAGTATCAGAGCAGGGCAACAAAATAGATGAACTCCAGAAAACAGTAGAGGGGAGAGAGAATAGAATAAATGAGGCTGAAGACAGAATTAGCAAGATTGAGGATGAATTAGAGACAACTAAAAAAGAAGTAAGAGATCTCAAAAAGAAATTAAGAGATGCTGAAAACAACAACAGAGTCCTATGGGATGACTTCAAAAGAAACAATATACACATTATTGGCATACGAGAGGAAGAAAGAGAAGGAAAGGAAGAAAGCATTTTCCAGGCCATAGTAGCTGAAAACGTCTATAATCTAGACAACATCAAAGCTATAAAAATTCAAGAAGCACAGAGAGTCCCAAACAGAATTAACCCAGACCTAAAGACACCAAGACATATCATACTTAGAATGGAAAGGAATAAGGATAAAGAAAGGATCCTGAAGGCTGCAAGAGAAAAACAAAGAGTCACCTACAAAGGAAAACCCATAAGATTAGCAGCAGACTTCTCCATACAAACACTACAGGCCAGAAGAGAATGGCAAGATATCTATCGAGTGCTCAATGAGAAAGGTTTTCAGCCAAGAATACTATATCCTGCTAGACGGTCATTCAGACTAGATGGAGGCATCAAAACCTTCTCAGACAAGCAACAGTTGAAGGAAGCAACCATCACCAAGCCTGCCCTGAAAGAAGTTCTGAAAGGTCTCCTATAAACAACCAGACCACCACAAACAGGACATTTATCAAAACACTCTAAAACTCTACAAGAATGGCGTTAAAATATCTTCAATCTTTGATATCAATAAATGTCAATGGCCTGAATTCACCTTTTAAAAGACACAGAGTAGGAAGAGGGATCAGAAAACACAACCCAACAATATGCTGTCTACAGGAAACCCATCTAACTCAACAAGACAAACACAGACTTAAAGTGAAAGGATGGAAAACTATCATACAAGCCAATGGCCCACAAAAAAGGGCAGGAGCAGCTATTCTCATATCTGACATGATAGACTTTAAAACAAATAAAATTCAAAAAGATAGGAATGGACACTACTTAATGCTCAGAGGATCAGTCAATCAAGAGGACTTAACAATTATTAACATCTATGCACCCAATGAGAAGCCATCTAAATACATCAAACTTCTACTGAAAGAGCTACAGCAATATATTAACAGTAACACAATCATAGTAGGGGATTTCAACACCCCACTATCTCAACTTGACAGATCATCCAGGCAGAAAATCAATAAAGACATAAGGGAGCTAAATGAAGAGATAGATAAACTAGAACTATTGGACATTTTCAGAGTCATTCATCCTAAGAAACTGGAATACACATTTTACTCAAATCCACATGGGTCATTCTCAAGGATAGACCATATGTTAGGCCACAAAGACAGCATCAGCAAATTCAAGAGCATTGAAATCATCCCAAGCATCTTCTCAGACCACAGAGGAATTAAACTAACACTTAACAATCAACAAAAGATTAGTAACAGTGCCGAAATGTGGAAGCTCAACAGTACACTTCTTAACAACTTCTGAGTCAAAGAAGAAATCAAGGAAGAAATCAAAATGTTTCGAGAGTTCAATGAAAATGAAGACACAAGCTATCAAAATATTTGGGACACAGCTAAAGCAGTCATAAGAGGGAAGTTCATAGCTACACAAGCACACATAAGGAAACAAGAAAAAGCACAAATAAACAGCCTTATTGCACATCTTAAAGACCTAGAAGAAGAACAACAAAGGAACCCTAAAGCAACCAGAAGGACAGAAATCACTAAAGTTATGGCAGAAATAAATAACATTGAGAATAGGAAAATCATACAAAAGATCAATGAAAGTAAATGTTGTTTCTTCGAAAGAATAAACAAAATCGACAAACCTCTAGCCAGACTCACAAAACAAAAAAGGGAGAAGACCCAAATAAATCGGATAGTAAATGAAAAAGGAGATATCACAACAGATACCGCAGAAATTCAACATATCATGCGAGGCTTCTATGAACAACTATATGCCACCAAGCTAGAGAACCTGGAAGAAATGAATGATTTCCTAGATACCTACCAACTTCCAAAACTAAGTAAAGAGGAAGTGGATAACATGAACAGGCCCATCACAGCTAATGAAATTGAAACAGTTATCAAAAATCTCCCCAAAAATAAAAGTCCTGGACCAGATGGTTTTACAAATGAATTCTACAAAACCTTCAAAGAACTAATACCTCTACTTTTAAAAGTCTTCCAGAAGATTGAAGACACTGAAATACTCCCTGCCAGCTTCTATGAAGCCAACATCACCCTGATACCAAAAGCAAACAGGGACACAACCAAAAAAGAAAACTACAGACCAATATCTCTGATGAACATAGATGCGAAAATATTGAACAAAATTCTAGCCAACCGGATACAACAGTATATCAGAAAGATTGTTCATCATGACCAAGTGGGGTTTATCCCAGGCATGCAAGGTTGGTTTAATATACATAAATCAATCAATGTGATCCACCACATCAACAAAAGCAAGACCAAAAACCACATGGTCATGTCAACTGATGCAGAGAAAGCCTTTGACAAAATACAACATCCCTTTATGATTAAAACACTACAAAAAATGGGAATAGATGGAAGATTCCTGAAAGTAATGGAGTCTATATATAGCAAACCTACAGCCAACATCATACTCAATGGTGAAAAACTGGAAGAATTTCCACGCAGATCTGGTACTAGACAGGGCTGCCCACTATCACCATTACTATTCAACATAGTGTTGGAAGTTCTTGCCATAGCAATCAGGCAGGAGCAAGGAATTAAAGGCATACAGATTGGAAGAGAAGACGTCAAACTCTCCTTATTTGCAGATGACATGATAGTATACACAGAAAAACCTAAGGAATCCAGCAAAAAGCTTTTGGAAATCATCAGGCAATACAGTAAGGTTCAGGCTACAGAATTAACATTCAGAAGTCAGCGGCATTCGTCTATGCAAACACTGAGTTAGAAGAAATTGAAATCCAGAAATCAATTCCTTTTACTATAGCAACAAAAACAATAAAATATCTAGGAGTAAACCTAACCAAAGAAGTGAAAGACTTGTATACTGAAAATTATGAGTCACTACTCAAAGAAATTGAAAAAGACACAAAGAAGTGGAAAGATATTCTATGTTCATGGGTTGGAAGAATTAACATCATCAAAATGAATATATTACCCAGAGCCATCTACAAATTTAATGCTTTCCCCATCAAGATCCCAAGCACATTTTTTAGGAGAATAGAAAAAAATGCTACAAATGTTTATCTGGAACCAGAAAAGACCTAGAATTGCCAAAACAATCTTGAGAAAAAAGGACAGAACTGGAGGCATCACACTCCCAGATCTCAAACTGTATTATAGGGCCATTGTCATCAAAACTGCTTGGTACTGGAACATGAATAGACACCCTGACCAGTGGAATAGAATTGAGAGCGCAGAAATGAGGCCCCACACCTATGGACATCTAATCTTTGACAAAGGGGCCCAGACTATTACATGGGGAAAGCAGAGTCTCTTCAACAAATGGTGTTGGAAACAATGGGTTGAAACATGCAGAAGAATGAAACTGAATCACTGTATTTCACCAAATACAAAAGTAAATTCCAAGTGGATCTAGGACTTGGATGTTAGACCACAAACTATCAAATACTTAGAGGAAAATATTGGCAGAACTCTTTTCCGCATAAATTTTAAAGACATTTTCAATGAAATGAATCCTATTACAAAGAAGACTAAGGCAAGTATAAACCTATGGGACTACATCAAATTAAAAAGCTTCCTCACAGCAAAAGAAACCACTACCCAAACCAAGAGACCCCTCACAGAATGGGAGAAGATCTTCACATGTCATACATCAGATAAGAGTTTAATAACCAACATATATTAAGAGCTTGCCAGACTCAACAACAAGACAACAAATAACCCCATCCTAAAATGGGGAGAGGACTTGGACAGAATATTCACCGCAGAAGAGATCCAAAAGGCCAAGAAACACATGAAAAAATGCCCCAAGTCTCTGATTGTCAGAGAAATGCAAATAAAGACAACAATGAGATATCACTTCACTCCTGTGAGAATGTCATACATCAGAAAAGGTAACAGCAGCAAATGCTGGATGGGTGTGGGGTCAAAGGAACCCTCCTGTACTGCTGGTGGGAATGTCAATTGGTCCAACTTCTGTGGAAAACAGTCTGGAGAACTCTCAGAAGGCTAGAAATGGGCCTACCCTATGACCCTGCAATTCTTCTCCTGGGGATATATCCTAAGGAACTCAACACATCCATCCAAAAAGATCTGTGTACACATATGTTCTTGGCAGCACAATTTGTAATAGCCAAATCCTGGAAGCAACCCAGGTGTCCAACAACAGATGAGTGGCTGAGCAAGTTGTGGTATATATATATATATACACAATGGAATACTACTCAGCTGTAAAAAATGGTGACTTCACCGTTTTCAGCTTATCTTGGATGGACCTTGAAAAATTCATGTTAAGTGAAATAAGTCAGAAACAGAAGGATGAATATGGGATGATCTCACTCTCAGGCAGAAGTTGAAAAACAAGATCAGAAAAGAAAACACAAGTAGAACCTGAAATGGAATTGACGTATTGCACCCAAGTAAAAGACTCTGGGGTGCGTGGGTGGGGAGAATACAGGTCCATGAAGGATGATAAATGACATAGTGGGAGTTGTATTGTTAAATGGGAAACTGGGGAATGTTATTCATGTACAAACTATTGTATTTACTGTTGAATGTAAAACATTAATTCCCCAATAAAGAAATAAATTAAAAAATAAATAATAAAAAAAGACAGGTGGGGGGAGTCGGGCAGTAGTGCAGCGGGTTAAGCGCAGGTGGCGCAAAGCTCAAGGACTGGCCTAAGGATCCTATTTTGAGCCCCTGGCTCCCCACCTGCAGGGTGTCACTTCACAAGCGGTGAAGCAGGTCTGCAGGTGTCTATCTTTCTCTCTCCCTCTGTCTTCCCCTCCTCTCTCCATTTCTCTCTGTCCTATCCAGCAACAATGACATCAATAATAACTACAACAATAAAACAACAAGGGCAACAAAAAGGAATAAATAAATAAATAATATAGGTGGGTAGATATAAATAAATATAGACAGGTAATAAAGCCAGCCCATATCTGTGACCTTGGGAGAAGTACTGCAGTTTCCAATGGAGGGGGATGGGGACACATAACACTGATGGGAATTGTATGGAATTATAAATCACTAATTTAAATCACTAATTTAAAAAAAGATGGAAAAAAAGGAGGAAGGAAGGGAGAATGGGAGGGTGCATAGGTATGAGGAATGGAGGCACAGAGAGATGGAACTGTCTGTATCCTTTTTAAGCAATTTGGAATTGACACCAATTTTCAAGTTACCAAATCCACTGAATAAGACTAACATGTGAGAGATAATTAAGCTATTGCATTGTTTTCATGAGTTTAGTGAGACAGATTCAGCTTTGACTGAGCACACTGTTTGACATTCACCATGTTTCAAAAAAAGTTCAGGAATAGTTTCAGTTTGTCCAGAGACAATAAAACATCAGATCTACCTCTTACCCTTCTTGCAATACAGAAAGTCCACTTGGCCTGGAGACTCAAGAATGTAGCTGCCCAACATACAGGTCAGTGATACCAGCTTCTCTTACATGAACTCTATAGATGGAAAGATTTTCTGTCATATATATATATATATTGAGAAAGATGATAGGCATGTAGATAGATGATAGATATTGAAATAGATACATAATGCAGATAAAAATATGATGAAAAAGTGATCAAACATTTACCAGATATAGCATAAGGCTACCAGGATATTAGTATTCATTGCCTGAGATATAAAATTATTTTCATAGGGACTGAACGGTGGTGAACCAGGTTAGAAGCACAAGGACCAGTGTAAGGATCTGGGTTTGAGCCCTCCATTCCCCACCTACAGGGAGGACAGTTCATAAGTGGTGAAGCAGGTCTGCAGATGTCTATCTCTCTATCTCCCCTTCCACTCTCAAATTTCTCACTGTCCTATCCAATAAAATAGAAAAAAAAAATGGCCACCATGAACAGTGGATTTGTTGTGCCAGCACCAAGCCCTACCCATAACCCTTGAAGCAATGAACAAATAAATAAAATTTTTTCACTTTCTTCTACATATTACACAAGGCTATGAAGAAACTTGAAATCCTGAGATGACCCAGGAATATGTAAAAACAAAAAAAAAAAAGACTCTACGAAAAGAATTTTAAACACCAGTAAGAAAATATATCTATTATTCATTTAGCCCCATCCTCCCAATGGTAGTCTTTAATTAATAAAGTTGTTTTGTGACTTTACCTGAGGTGGTCTAAGTATAAAAAAGTTTACCAGTTTCAAAAAGCTAGTTACTATAAATTTTGTTTTCACTGGTTAGGTTATAAAAATACCTGTACATTCTGCTGGTTGTCAATAGAACTATTAAACCTCTTTCTATAGAAAAGAAAAAAAACAACAGTTTTTCCTTGACAAGTTCTTTTCACTGAAATATGCTTATGGAATGTATTCACTAGGTCTCTGGGAAAAGCACTAGGTCCCTGGGAAAAGCAATTGCTAGCACTTACATTGAACTTTGTTAGTACTGTTGACCTGATACCACCACATACCAGAGAACTCTGGACTTTCTCCTGTCCATCCTTAAACCTGAAGACTGTTAGCAGATCAGCACCAGAGCTGGAAGCTATGTTATACAGTTTAGAATCTGGGAGATAAGTAAATTATATGGTCAGACAACTACACAAAATTTGCCTTGATATATCTCTACATGGTCAGAAAGTCTCAACTTGAATTACTGATTCATCAGATTTTATGGCTCAAAAATATAGCAGACGTGGGGCCAAGTGGTGATGCTCAACCTGGTTGAGCACACATGTTATAATGCACAAGGACCTGGGTTCAAGCCCCTGGTCCCCAACTGCAGGAAGAAAGTTTCGTGAGTGGTAAAGCAGTGCTGTGGCTGTCTCTCTGTCTCTTTCCCTCTCTATCCTCCCCTTCCCTCTCTATTTCTGGCTTTTTCTATCCAGTAAATAAAAAGGAAAGATAATTTAAAATTTTAAAAGATATATAGCAGGCACAGGACATTTTTTTACTATTTAACAGAGATTGCTTTTTTTTTCTTTTTTTTTTCCCTAATTTTTATCTATTTTTATCAGAGAAACAGAAAGAGAAAGAAACAGTGAGAAATTGGCTTTGTATGTTAACTCTCTTTTCAGTCACCAGGTTCCAGGTGTCATCAGGATGCTGGCCAGACTTCCCTGGATTGAAGACCCCACCAATATGTCCTGGGGCTCAGCTTCCCCAGAGACCCACCCTACTAGGGAAAGAAAGAGGCAGACTGGGAGTATGGACCGACCAGTCAACGCCCATGTTCAGCGGGGAAGCAATTACAGAAGCCAGACCTTCTACCTTCTGCAACCCTCAATGACCCTGGGTCCATGCTCCCAGAGGGATAGAGAATGGGAAAGCTATCGGGGGAGAGGGTGGGATATGGAGATTGGGCGGTGGGAATTGTGTGGAGTTGTACCCCTCCTACCCTATGGTTTTGTTAATTAATCCTTTCTTAAATAAAAAAAAAAATTAAAAAAAAAAGAAACAGTGAGAAAGAGACCAGAGCACTACTCAGCAAAATAAACAGTGAGAAAGAGACCAGGGCACTGCTCAGCAATGACTTATAATACCCAGTGGTGCTGGGGATTGAACCTGGGGCCTCAGAGACTCAGCCATGAAAGTCTTTTACATTACCATTATTCTGTCTCTCCAGCCCCAACATAGATTTTTTTTCTATTATTTTTCACTCCAACCACAAAGAACCTTTTATGTCACTTTGCTCATAAGAAAACTTGCCCACCTCAGCAGGGAATTTGCATTTTGTCCCCTACAGAGAGCCCTCCCTTACAAGTCTGAGATAAAAGGTCAGCTCTGATCAGGACTAGTCAGGACTCTGAATCAGTTTAGATTCTCAAAATGAAGCTTCTTGCTCAGTTCCTGAGTCTGCTGGTGTTATGGATCCCAGGTGAGAGAAGGGGAGGAGAGAGAGCTTCTTGATTAGATGTATCTTACCTTCACAGATGGATGTGAATTATTAAGGTGTGTGTGTGTGTGTGTGTGTGTGTGTGTGTGTGTGTGTGTGTGTGTGTGTTCGCAAAAGGACCTGTTCTCTGTGACAGCTGTACCACATAAAGGTCAAGGAGCTAGAGGAGAATCCAAAGGCCCTGTGTGCCTTATAAGTTTTGTTACTTAGGTTGAATATTTAAGAGAATAAATCACAATCGCATACAGAGTTATCATACATGAGATAAAAAACAGAAATGTGAAATGTGAAAGTGGTTCATGCTTTTCAGTGATACCCTGGTTCTTCTCTTTTCACTTTAGGATCCAGAGGAGATATTGTGATGACCCAGACCCTACCCTCCTTGTCAGTGGCCCTTGGAAAGCCAGCCTCCATCTCCTGCAGGTCTAGTCAGGGCATCCAACATAGTAATGGGAAGACTTATTTGAATTGGATCCAGCAAAAACCAGGACAGTCTCCAAAGCTCCTCATCTATTTGGTTTCCCAGAGACAATCTGGAGTCCCAGACAGGTTCAGTGGTAGTGGGTCAGGGACAGATTTTACACTTACAATCAGCAAGGTGGAGGCTGAGGATGTTGGAGACTATTACTGCATGCAGGCTACAGAGTTACCTCTCACAGTGCAACAGCCCTGAACACAAACTTCCCTGCTCAGGGAGGCCCAGCTGCAAATGTACTTCTTGTGTGCAGCAGAAGGCAGATTGGGTGTTTTTGAGAAGATGTTGGTAAACTTGGGGAAATATCTTGCAGATTAGGACTCTAGGATATGAGAACTCAGCTTCACCAGAGGCACAATGATGTCAAGATCTCTTAGCTAATCAACCTTGTGCTGACAGAGCCAGGAGTAGGAAGTCTGATTCCCAAAATGCTCTCTGAGTACAGACATATGAAAAGAAAACTGACTTGTATGTTAACTCTTTTTTCAGCCACCAGGTTCCAGGTGCTAGCATGATACCAACCAGACTTCCCTGGACAGACAACCCCACCAATGTGTCCTGGAGCTCTGCTTCCCCAGAGCCCCACCCCACTAGGAAAAGAGAGAGACAGGCTGGGAGTATGGATTGACCTGTCAATGCCCATGTTCAGCAGGGAAGTAATTACAGAAGCCAGACCTTCCACCTTCTGCATCCCACAATGACCTTGGGTCCATACTCCCAGAGGATTAAAGACAATTTCTGGATTTGGGGGCTAGTAAATGAACTTTGATAAATTTGTTGCAAATACAAGTGGCTAAAGACCAAATATGAGATATTCCTAAACAATCTTAGTAACTGCACATGAAATAAAATGAGGTTTTGAATTTCAAGATTAGATTTGGAAAACAAAAAACTAGGAAGCTGGGCAGTGGTGCATATGTTACAGTGAACAAGGACCTGAATTCAAGTGCCCAGTTCCTGTGCTTATGGGGGAAGGTTCACAAGCTGTGAAGCAGTTCTGCAGCTATCTATCTTTCTCTATCTCTCCTTGCCCTCTCAATTTTCCTTTCTATCCAGGAGATAAAGAAAGAAAAAGAGAAAGAAAGAAAAGGGGAAAGAAAGAAAGAAAGAGAGAGACAGAGAGAGAAAGAAAGAAAGAAAGAAAAAAAGAAAGAAAGAAAGAAAGAAAAAAAGAAAGAAAGAAAGTCAGCCAGGCAGCCAGGCAGCAAGCCCGCCAACCAGCCAGCAGTCAGTGCTATGGTGGAGTAGATGGCTCTTGTCACAGATATAGATAATCAGTGCAGCATTAGAGGGACAGATTCTGAAGATCTGGAAGCTTTACTTTTTCCAGTCTAGCTACTCAACTGCACCTCTCTGCCCAGACCTGATTCTGTTTTCTGTTAGTAAGTATAATGTTTGTTAATATTTCCTGTTCCCTATTTTTTAAAGATGAATCTTGCAGATAAGCAAACACCTAATAAGAAAATTTATAAAATTTTATTGTACAACCTATACTAGGGTTTCTTGAAGCCTTCATTTTTTGTAACAAAATAATCTAAATAAATATGATAGGGATGACAAAACACCATACTTGAATATTGGGCTGCTGAATCATGTGTATGACCCATGTTCAAACCTAGCCCACACTGCATTGAAGGAAACTTTGGTTCTATCTATCTTTAGGTATCTATCTATCTTTAAAAAATAAATGAGTAAAATAAAACATGTAATTATTTTTTTAATTTCTTTATTGGGGAATTAATGTTTTATAGTCGACAGTAAATACAATAGTTTGTACATGAAAACATATAATTCTGATTATATTTCTCTAGTCAGTGGCTGGAGAAATGATTCCCTTTATAAGCAATTGCTATGGAAGGCAAAATAAACAATTCATGTGGAGTTTAAGCATGCCCTTTTCTCTTCTCCACTCCTCTGAGTTCTCCAAATTTACCCACATTTTCAAACATCCTTTTTTGGTGTGTGTGTGTGTGTGTGTCTGTGTGTGTGTGTTTTCTCCAGCAGCATCTTGCTATCTGTTCCATTCTCACTGCACAGCTCCCATTCCCCCATCCCATCCTCCTCCTTTGTACTTTTCAAATGTACAACCGACATCAGGGGCCCAGCATCTGACAATGGATAAATCCTAGAGATATCTGAGGGTTAACACTGTTTTGAATTTTTGTAGCTTCTCCCTTCTTGATAAGTAGGAAAAATATAACCATAAAACTCAGGAAACATTAGAAATTACCTGACCAGTGTATTTTTTTTGCCTCCAAGGTTATTGCTGGGGTTCAGTGCCTGCACTATGAATCAGCTGTTCCCCATTTTCCCCATATTTTCCCATTTTTGTTGCCCTTATTGCAACTTGTTATAGTTATTATTGTTGTTGTTGTCATAGCTGTTGTTGTTGGATAAGACAGAAAGAAATTGAGAGAGGAGGGGAAGGCAGAGAGGAGGAGAAAGATAGATACCTGCAGACCTGCTTCATTGCTTGCAAAGCGACCCCCTGCAGGTGGGGAGCTGGAGGCTCGAACCTGAACCCTTACACCAGCCCTTGCACTTTGCTCCATGTGTGCTTAACCCACTGGGATACTACCTAGCCAGCCCTCCCCCCCGCCAATGTATCTTTTATTGGACTTAACAGCAATTTCTCATGGGAGTGGGAACACAAAATAGATGAATATCTCAATACACTCTGTAGCCCATGATGTGCACATCAACTCACTAGAGTCCCTTCACCATAAAGCCCCTAGTGGGAGGCCTTCTGAGAAGAGTCCTTCTACTCTATGGCTTCAGAAATGTGTTCACTCCTCCTTGCTCCTCTTCTCAGTCCTGTGAACCTAGATTTTACTTAAAGGGATGTAGGTGTGGGGATAATAATAGAGGTAGATAAACTTACTAATGGCCCCTGAGGTGTCCACATCCAGGTCCCCAGAAGTTATGAATAATTACCTTACTCTGCAAAAGAGCCTTTGAATTGTAATTAATTTCAGAATTCTAGAGCAGGGAAATGATCCAAGAATTTCTCTGGCTATCTGGAGTGAAACTACCTCACCCAATGTGGAGCTCTTGCCTTTGCCAGGTCCTCCACATGTAAATAGTAGCATCTTCAGTCCCTGCTTTAGCAAGAAAAGCATTTAGACACACAAATGATGCCATGTCTCAAGTGGCCTCCCCCAGGGCTCTGTTCTGGCTCCTACGCTATTTAATATTTACATCAATGACCTCCCAGAAACTTCTTCAAGGAAGTTCATCTACACCGATGACATCTGCTGTGCAACTCAGGCATCAAAGTTCGACATCCTCGAGGAAACACTCACGAAAGACATGTCTCTGATATCTGATTACTGTAAAAAATGGTGATTAATCCTTAGCACTGCAAAAACGGTATCATCTGTTTTCCATCTACACCATGCCTCGGCCTCGCGTGAGCTTAATGTGCAGCTTGGCGATACGAGAATCCGGCATGAAGCCCAGCCAGTCTGTCTTGGCGTTACTCTCGATCACACTCTGTCATTTCACAAACATCTCATAAAAACTGCAGCAAAGGTGGGCGCGAGGAATAACATCATTGCAAGACTGGCCAGCTCCTCATGGGGTGTGAGCGCTTCCACACTACGATCATCATCTCTGGCATTATGCTATTCCACTGCAGAATACTGTGCCCCAGTATGGTTCCGTAGCCCCCATGTCCACTTGGTCGATTCCAAATTATATTCCTCCATGAGGATAATTTCTGGAACCATCCGTTCCACCCCGGTTCCATGGCTGCCAGTTCTTAGCAACATCGCCCCGCCAGATATTCGTCGGGATGTGGCATCATCTAAGTTCATTTCTCACGTCTACGCTCGACCGGACCTGCCAATATACGCGGATATCTTCGCCCACCCTGTCCAACGCTTGACATCTCGTCACCCAATCTGGTCCCCTATGCCTATATTGAACTTCTCTGTTCCAGACTCTTGAAAAGAGAGTTGGCAGTCAGCTGAGGTAAAGAACAAACACCTCATCACAGACCCCTGCAAGCGTCAACCCGGCTTTGACCTAGCACGTTATGATTGGGCCCTCCTCAATCGCTATCGAACAGGCCATGGCTGGTGCGCCACTATGTTCCATCACTGGGGAGCCAGAGAGGACCCGAACTGCCCCTGTGGCTACAGACAGACTATAACCCACATAGTCAACGACTGCCACCTCTCCAGATTCAAAGGAGGTCTCGAAACTTTACATCAGGCTCAACCTGACGCTGTTGACTGGCTATGGAAGAAGGGCAAATGCTAGAAGAAGAAGAAGAAGAAGAAGAAGGACATGTCAATGATTGCAACAGATTGACTGCATTTATAGACAGAAGGACAGGGGACAGAAGAACAACCACATTAGATAAGAGAATAGTACCTGAACAGGTTCTATGAACCAAAAGATTATGAGAAAAAGGGTTTTCCTGGAATGCAATGGGAGTAGGGGTGTCCCCAGGTACAGGTGGTCTGAGCTCATTGCTGACGCTCCTCTCCTCCCTCAGATCCTGCCCAGAGCAGAGTAAGGAAGACCTTCTTGTCCCTCAGAGCCAACATGTTCTCTGGGTTCTTCAGCTTAGTTCTGACTTATAGACTTTGCCCAACTATGGGGACAACACACTCAGTTTTGAGCAATGAGAAGTTTCTGAATGCTCCTGTGAGCTAGGAGGAGGCATAGAAGTAGAGTTCAGAACTTGGAAAGGTGGGGATTCATAGTTCAAACCTCAGTATTGCATGTGCCAGAGTGATATCTGAGTGTTCTCTTTCATATACAAATAGTATGTAAATAAATAATTTGTTTTGCCACTGCTGGGATTTCACAGCTCCATGCTGACTTTTTCAGATAGAAAGATAAATAGATTCCATAGCACCAACACTTGCCTGGGTGTAGTGCTAGATCTAAAGCTGCTATCTTTCTGCCTATGAACAGGTCTGCAGAGAGAAGACAGCTGAGTCTCAGCTTCATGCTTTCTTCTCCTCTCCTCTCCTCTCCTCTTCTATTTTCTTCTCTTCTTCTTCCTCTTCTCTCTTCTCTCTCTCTCTCTCTCTCTCTCTCTCTCTCTCTCTCTCTCTCTCCTGAGCTCCTGGCATTTGCAGGTGTTTGTTCTCTAAAGATCAAGTTGACTTGCATTGATCTGTCACCTCCATGACTCCACAAACACTTACATCACTACCTCCTTCTCTGACCACTTCAGATTCTTGTTTCCTTAAAATCCCTCTCAGCCTTGGTGATCCATTTCCTTGAAATGATACTTCTGTATCATTAACAAAAGTCACTACCTCTAGTGAGAAGAGAATCTCAACCCCTACATGTCCCTTTCTATTCCTGAGGACTGGCAAGGAACCTGTCCTTGATATAGTTCAGCCTGTGGTTTTCCCAGGCTTCAGAGTAGAAGAGAGCATATATCAGTAAAGTAAAGCATCAGGGTGATTGTCCCTGAGGACTGCTTCCTCCCTAACTTACTTCCCTGGCTTTTCTCTGCTCACCCCTTACAAATGACAAATGTACCCCTTACCTAGGCAGAGTGATAGACAGAGACAGAAAGCGGACCAGTTGAGTCAGACAGACATATTCCTTGGAGGCAGCAACAGGACATGGAAGAGAGCTTCCAAAAGTTACAAAATATTCCTGAAGAGCCTTATGCCCACTGCCATCTCTGTGCACAGTCACTGGGGCCCAATTTTGTCTTTAAAGGTGGCAAAACAGTACAGAGGACTTGGCATGTATTGCTGGAATGAATCCAACTTGCATCAGAAGCCAAGGACATCAGTTGTGGTCTTAGAGGGCTGGAGGGCACTGTTCCTTCTCCCCAGATATGCACAGGACACCTGCTCATTGCCAGGTCAGGTGTGTGAGGTCTGTTCTCTCAGTGGGTTCTGGATTCTTGTACTCATCACTTCACTCAGCTACCACTTAAATCTTAACAGCTGGTGCCTTCTAATAGTAATTGTCCAAACACTGATATTTATTTTTTGTGATGAAGACAGATTAGTTTGACTCTCCTGTGATATTTGCCTGCTTGTGGTTTAGATGTTGTATATTTAGAGCAGAAAGCAGAATAATCCTCTCTTATTCAGTATACAAACTGATCTTGAAGGTCACTGCAGACATCTGCTGTCTCAGGAAACTGCAATTCCATGTTCTAGACAGGAATTCTTAAGCAGGGCAACCTCACTCAGTAAATTCTTCACAAGTGTTTCAGAACATAACTGAGTATGCAGAGGAAATTATAGATATCCTGAATGTTTTCTATGTACTGATAATTTTTAAATAATTATTTAGGAACAAAAGGGAACAGGCAATGGCATACCAGGTTAAGTGTTCACATTACTAACAGAGAAAGAGAGAGAGAGAGAGAGTTAGAGCATCACTCTAGTATGTCCAGTACCAGGGATCAAATTTGGGATTTCATGTTTACAGATCCTGTAGGGTACCTGCTTCTGCAACCTCCCTAGACATTCACTGCCAACAGTGTATCTCACTAAAGTGGTTGGGAAATGAAATAAAAGAGAAGGTCTCTCTGACTCCAATAATCTCAAGTACTAAATGCAGAGAAACTATGGAATTTCTTGCAGTCTCTTGAAATTGTAATATAGCAAGAAGATATTAAAAAGTTTTATTAGGGAAGTAACTCTACTTTGTACTTTATTGTGACACTAAGTAAAATTTCCTGAAAACAACCAGATAAAAATAGGTTGACAGGCACACCTGGGTAAGAGAAGAAAAGATCACCCTTCTTGCATAGCCTGCATAATCCTGGCTAAAAAGAAACACTGAACAACACCTGACTTTACAGGTTGGGTTTGTAGGATATTAACTCTGAAAGCGTGGACTCCTACATTTACACAGATGAGTGAGAGGTTATATAAGAAAGAAAGGACAGTAATAGGTAGAGGAATGATATGAGAACTATCCATCCTTTCCCCGCCACCTCCTTTAGCCAATGGGTCTTTGTAGTAAAGTCTCGGATTTTTCTTTCCCTTACAATACTGTGTGTTATTGATTTTGGTAAATTTACCTTTTAGGTTCTTGTTCAAAATGTGTCACTCCCAACAGGCCCTATTTTAGGTCCAGAGGTAACAGGAAAAGCAGTCCAGGTAGGTCAAGTGAAAGACTGCTGGATTTATAGTCATAGAATCCTGAGTTCATTCCCCAGCACCACATGTGCCAGACTACTGCTCTGCCCTCTTTCTCTCTACTTACCCATCACTCTTGAAATAAATAAAATACATCTATTTTTTATATTTATTTATTTTCCCTTTTGTTGCCCTTGTTTTTTATTATTATTGTTGTTGTTGTTATTGATGTTGTCTCTGTTAGGACAGAGAGAAATGGAGAGAGGAGGGGAAAACAGAGAGAAGAAGAGAAAGATAGACACTTGCAGACCAGCTTCACTGCCTGTGAAGCGACTCCCCTACAGGTGGGGAGCCGGGAGCTCAAACTGGGACCTTTACTCTGGTCCTTGAGCTTCCTGCTATCTGCGCTTAACCTGCTGTGCTACCGCCCAACTCCCTACATCTCTTTTTTTGAGAAAGAAGGAAGGAAGGAAGGAAGGAAGGAAGGAAGGAAGGAAGGAAGGAAGGAAGGGAGGGAGAAAGGAATAGAGAAAAAAGAGGAAGGAAGGAAAGAAGGAAAGAAGGGAGGGAGGAAGGAAGGCAGGAAGGGAGGGAGGGAGAAAGGAATAGGGAAAAAAGAGAAAGGAAGGAAGGAAGGAAGGAAGGAAGAAAGAAAGAAAGAAAGAAAGAAAGAAAGAAAGAAAGAAAGAAAGAAAGAGATAAGCCCCTGATTCCCACTTGCAGGGGAGAAATTTCACAAGCAGTGGAGCAGGGCTACAGGTATCTTTCTTTCTTCTTCCCTCTCCCTCCCCTCTTAATTCCCTTCTGTATCTATCCTAAATAAATAAATAAATAAATAAATAAACTTTTAAAAGAAAGAAAGAAAAAGAAAGAGATAACAGGAAAATTATGTTATGATGAACAAAAACAATGGAGGAATACAGGGGCACATAGCTTTGAGGTGAGAGTGGTACAGAATTATGCCCATATTATCTTACTGAAACAGAGTCCAAACAAGATATATTTTGAAATATATAGTCAATAGTACATACAACTATTAACAAGAAAACAAAAGGAAAACTTTTTAAAATTATCTTTATTTATTTATTGGATAGAGGCAGCCAGAAATAGAGAAGGAAAGTGGTGACAGAGAGGGAGAGAGAAAGAGAGACACCTGCAACACTGATTCCTCATGTGCAAAGCTTTCTTTCTGCAGGTGGGGACCAGGGGCTTGAACCTGGATCTTTGTGCATTGTAACACATGTGCTCTACCAGGTGCACCACCACCCAGTCCTAAGGAAAACTTTATTAAAAGGAAAAGATAAAATCAAAAAGAAAATCTTATTAAAAGAAAACAGAAAACCAAAAATAAAAAAACAGAAACAATTGGCCCATGGGGGGAAAGGCAGATACCATCCTCAAATGCTTTCTCCTTTCCTTCCTTGTCTCCCTTAACTATGTAATTTTTTTCTCCCCTATGCCTGGTATTTTCTTCAGACATTCAACCACATATAAAAAGGGAAAGCCAGACATTCTTTTCCAACAGAAACTCAAACTCCAACAAACACCAATAGATATTCTGAAGACTTAAGTTGTTTTTTAAAAATTGTATTTATTTATTCATGAGAAAGGTAGGAGAGAGAGAAAGAACCAGACATCACTCTGGTATATGTGCTGCCGGGGACTGAACTCAAGACCTCATGCTTGAGAGTCTAGTGCCTTAGCCACTGCACCACCTCCCGGACCACAGTGAAGACTAAAGTTTTATCTGAACAATATGGATGCTAATAGTTTTCCTCTCCCCATGAGAATTTACATTTATAATCTTCTCAAACACTATTAAATCACTGGTAAAAGTAGCATCATAATTTTTAAAAAGAAAAGAAAAAGAAAATTGAAGAATATTTTACTTAAAAGACTGTAGAATAATTCTACCTGTGTCCATGAGGAAGAAGCATGGTCTGTGTAGGCAAATTACTGTACCCTGGTGAACTTGGGCTCCTAGACACATGGCACTTGTGCTGTATTTTTGAGATAGGCCTGTCCTGCAGCTGTGCTGAGCCTGCTTCAAGCCCACCAGATTTGCATCTCTGGGACACAACTCACTGCCCTGAAGATTTATTAACAGTCTGGTCACAGCCTGTGCAGGACTCAGTCCCAGTCAGGATATAGCATGGACATGAGGGTCCCCACTCAGCTCCTCAGCCTCCTGTTACTCTGGCTCCCAGGTGAGGAAGGAAACACTGGGAATCTACTAAGACCGATGGTCAGGACCCCTGACCCTTCAGGAAACACTTTATGATTAACTATAGGGACCTTTGGTTTTGTTTCCACCCTTAGGTGCCAGGTGTGACATTCAGATGACCCAGTCTCCATCTATCCATCCAGCATCTCCAGGAGGCAGAGTCAGCATCAACTGCCAGGCCAGTGAGGGTATTAGCAACTACTTACACTGGTACCAGCAGAAATCAGGAGAACCTCCAAAGCTCATAGTGGAGTATGCTTCCAAGACCATTTCAGGAGTCCCATCCCGCTTCAGTGGCAGTGGATCAGGGACAGACTTCACTCTCACCATCAGTAATCTAGAACCTGAAGATATTGCCACTTATTACTGTCAGCAGGGTAATAGCTACCCTCTCACAGTGCTACAAGACAGAACATAAACCACACAGGGAAGAAGATGTGTGAAGCTGGGCTGCCCCAGCTGCTGCTCCTGCTCCTCCATCTACTGAGAGCATTTTTTTCAGGTTCAGTTACACTTTTTATGAAAACTGGAAAGTTTTCATAAAAGGGAGAGGTGGTCACAGAATGGGAGAAGATCTTCACATGCCAGACATCAGACAAGAGACTAATCACCAAAATATACAAAGAGCTCAGCAAACTTAGCAACAAAAAAGCAAATGACCCCATCCAAAAACAGGCAGAGGATATGAACAGAACATTCACTACCAAAGAGATACAAAAGGCTAACAAACACATGAAAAATTGCTCCAGGTCGCTGATTGTCAGAGAAATGCAAATAAAGACAACACTGAGATAACGTCTCACCTCTCTGAGAATGGCATACATCAAAAAGGACAGCAGCAACAAATGCTGGAGAGGCTGTGGGGACAAAGGAACCCTTCTGCACTGCTGGTGAGAATGTAAACTGGTTCAGCCTCTCTGGAGAGCAGTCTGGAGAACTCTCACAAGGCTAGACATGGACCTACCATATGACCCAGTAATTCCTCTCTTGAGGATATACCCCAAGGACTCCATAACACCCAACCAAAAAGATATGTGTACACCTATGTTCATAGCAGCACAATTCATAATAGCTAAAACCTGGAAGCAACCCAAGTGCCCCACAACAGATGAGTGGCTGAGAAAGCTGTGGTATATGCACATTGGAATACTATGCAGCTATTAAGAACAGTGAACCCACCTTCTCTGACACATCTTGGATGGAGCTAGAAGGAATTATGCTAAGTGAGCTAAGTCAGAAAGATAAAAACAAGTGTGAGATGATCCCACTCATAAACAGAAGTTAAGAAAGAAGAACAGAGAGGGAAACTCAAAGCAGGATTTGACTGAATTTAGAGTAGAGCACCAAAGTAAAAACCCTGGGTTGAGGGTGAGGGTGTATATTCAGCATCATGGGATGGGGGGGGGAGCAGGGGGCAAGGATGGGATGGGATACAGTCTTTTGGTGGTGGGAATGGTGTTTATGTACACTCCAATTAATTTTTTTATTTCTTTATTGGGGAATTAATGTTTTACATTCAACAGTAAATACAATAGTTTGTACATGCATAACATTCCCCAGTTTCCCATATAACAATACAACCCCCACTAGGTCCTCTGAATCCTTCATGGACCTGTATTCTCCCCACCCACCCACCCCAGAGTCTTTTACTTTGGTGCAATATGCCAATTCCAGTTCAGGTTCTACTTGTGTTTTCTTTTTTGATCTTGTTTTTCAACTTCTGCCTGAGAGTGAGATTATCCCATATTCATCCTTCTGTTTCTGACTTATTTCACTCAACATGATTTTTTCAAGGTCCATCCAAGATCGGTTGAAAACTGTGAACTCACCATTTTTTACAGTTGAGTAGTATTCCATTGTGTATATATACCACAACTTGCTCAGCCACTCATCTGTTGTTGGACACCTGGGTTTCTTCCAGGATTTGGCTATTACAAATTGTGCTGCCAAGAACATATGTGTACACAGATCTTTTTGGATGGATATGTTGGGTTCCTTAGGATATATCCCCAGGAGAGGAATTGCAGGATCATAGGGTAGGTCCATTTCTAGCCTTCTGAGAGTTCTCCAGACTGTTCTCCACAGAGGTTGGACCAACTGACATTCCCACCAGCAGTGTAAGAGAGTTCCTTTGACCCCACACCCTCTCCAACATTTGTTGCTGCTGTTACCTTTTCTGATGTATGACATTCTCACAGGAGTGAAGTGGTATCTCATTGTTGTCTTGATTTGCATTTCTCTGACTATCAGAGACTTGGAACATTTTTTCATGTGTTTCTCGGCCTTTTGGATCTCTTCTGTGGTGAACACTCTATCCATGTCTTCCCCCCATTTTTGTATGGGGTTATTTGTTGACTTGTTGTTGAGTTTGGCAAACTCTTTATATATGTTGGTTATTAAACTCTTATCTGATGTATGGCATGTAAAGATCTCCCATTCTGTGAGGGGTCACTCCTATTAATTTGTAGTCATATAAATCACTATTTAATTAATATGAGAGGGGAAAAATTGATTGAATGTCTCAAACTTTTTAGTGCACATAACATAGGCTGAATCTTTGAATACTGACTCTTTTTTATTTAATTTTTTATTTATAAAAAGGAAACATTGACAAAACCACAGGATAAGAGGGGTACAGCTTCACACAATTCCCACCACCAGACCTCTGCATACCATCCCCTCCACTGGTAGCTTTCCTTTTCTTTAACCCTCTGGGTGTATGGACCCAAGATCATTGTGGGATGCAGAAGATTGAAGGTCTGGCTTCTGTAATTGCTTAGATCAAGGAAACAGAAGCAACCGGTGACACAGCTATATACAAATAATGTCAAAGGACATAAATTATGGTGATATTGTGTATGATACAGCAAACCCTAACAAAGGGATTTTTCAAAGTTAACCCAACTGCCAAATAATGTGATTATAGCAATAACTATCTATTGCCTTATTAAGCCCTAAGACAGCAGGGACCTCCCACGTCCTCTATAGAGCCTTTATTTCCCCAGTCCTGGAACCTCTAGAGTGGGGCTCACTTTCCTGCATGCTTCTCTCAATTCATACCAAATGATATTGCATCTGCTGATCCCAACCTAAACAATGTAACCAATACCATCTCAGCATGTTTAACTTCAGACTGTGTCCAGAGATGTCAGGCATGGAATGTCAACCCTTCAGCCTCATTACTTGGGTGAGACCTTTCCTTTCATAGTATTCTCTAATTCCATTCCAGGTGGTTCACTTCCTAACAAAGTCCCAAAACTTAGATATAGACCAGATCCCATGAGATAGGGCAGATGTTCACATGTATCCATAAATTAGGACAAAATATCTATCTGAAAGCAAAAGTACACAATAGTCCATAGTGAGTCAGTATGAAGTTCATAATGAAATAGTGTCTACATAGACTTAGATACCCTCTTCACCTGTTTCCTGTTATACTTCCCTCACTCACTCCCAAGCTATGCTTATCAAAGCAAGGACTGCAAAAGCTGAATAAGAAACTGGCATACTTTAATGATGACTCCTTAGTCACTATCAGGCCACCCCATCAGCTGGGGCCCTAATTGGGTAGTTCTGAGATTCCCAAACAGACATGATGGGTCTAGACCTCAAATAAATCCCTCTCACCAATGTTACTGGTCATCTCTATCAGGAACAAAACAATAGACCCCTGTGTGGACCCCCATAGGACCTTGTCCGCAACTTGGATCAACAACAGTAGAGACTGTCCCATCCTCCAAAGGGAGGATGGACAACATACTCTATGTTCCACCTTAGGAAGATGGGTCCTGAAATTGGGGCAGCTTGGCATGTTCCTACACATGACCATAGAATGTGAGCTCATATCTAAAGGGATGCAGAGGTCACATAGGCTCCTAAGCTGACTATGAGCTCCAGATCAGATCAAATTGATGGGGTTTACAGTCAACAGTTTTTATACATCTTTCCCATATTCGGGAGCTACTCTCTTCCCTGATCCAGCTTTCTGGTCCTTTTTCCAGCCATGAAGTCATCTGCCCAGACAATAACTTAGATCCACTTGCATTTCAGATTTCAGGCTCAGGGGTTAAAAAAAAAAAAACTAGTATAGCCACAGGCCCTTTGGAATATAACTAAAATATGCCTACTAGCTAGATACAAAATGGAGACCCCCCCCCCAACTCTTCATCTGCACTATTACAGCTTTTAGGTTCATGATTAGTCAACAACTTGTTTGGCTTTATATGTTAACTCTCTTTTCAGCCAGATGCTAGCATGATGTCGACCAGACTTACCTGGACAGACAAGTCCACCAATGTGTCCTGGAGCCCACTTCCCCAAAACTCTGCCTTACTAGGGAAAGAGAGAGACAGGCTGGGAGTAAGGATTGACCTGTCAACCCCCATGTTCAGTGGGGAAGCAATTATAGAAGCCAGACCTTCCACCTTCTGAATCCTACAATGACCTTGGGTCCATACTCCCAGAGGGATAAAGAATAGGAAAGCTATTAGGGGAGGGGATGGGACATAGAGTACTGATGGTGGAAACTGTGTGGAGTTGTACTCCTCTTATCTTATGGTTTTGTCAATGTTTTCTTTTTATAAATAATTTTTTAAAAAAAAATTAAAAAGTATGTCATGACTTTTCCAATAACCCAATATTATATACTCTCCCACGAGGAAGACACTGACCACTCCTGAAGGTCACAAGAAGGCAATAGGCTCCCAGATTCAGCTATTCAGCTTCCTGTTCCTCTGGTTACTAGTGAGAAAAATGTTTCCTCCTGTCATAGTATTAAATTCTGTTTATCTTGATGAAACATTTCATAGGAAATGGATTTGTCATTCTTTCCAAACAAGACGCTTCTATTTACTTCCCTTAACAATACCAGAGTGGAATCAACTTTCACACAGAATTCAAGAGCTGTATCAATGGGTGTGAGAGGCAAAGTCACCATCATCTGCAAAGCCAGCACAAGCACTGATGATAACATAATGTGGTATTATCTGAAAGCAGAAGAATCTCCCAGGCTCCTTATTAAATATGTTTCTACTCTCATGCTAGGGATTCCATTCTGATTCAGTGATAGTGGCTACGGGACAAACTTTTTTTTTCTTGTTTATAGCTGTTATTTGCTCATTATTTTTCTGGGATTTAATAATGATTGACAAGATTGTAGGATAAAAGGGGTACAACTCCATATAATTCCCATCACCAGAGTTCTACATCCCCTCCCCCCAAAGTTTCCCTATTCTTTATCCCTCTGGGAGTATGGACCCAGGGTCATTTTGGGGGTACAGAAGGTGGAAGGTCTAGCTTCTGTAATTGCTTCTCCACTGTACATGGACTTTGGAAGGTCAATCCATACCCCCAGCCTGTTTCTATCTTTCCCTAGTGGGGTAGGTCTCTGGATAGGTGAGGTTCTAGGATACATTGGTGAGGTAGTCTGCCAGGGAAGTCAGGTTGCATCATGATAGCATCTGTAACTTGGTGGCTGAAAAAGCATTAAGATACAAAGCAGAACAAGTTGTTTAATAATAAGGAACATAAAGGTAAGAGTATAAAAGATGAAATTTAGGGTCTTCATGTTGGAAGAAGGTATTTTATATTATTTATTTTAGGTAAATTCCAAAGGGACTGTGACTTTATTAATTTTTTTGACTTTATGAATTTTTGCCTGAGCTATGGGACAGATTTCACCGTGACCATCAATAATATGGAACTTGAAGATGCTGCCTATTATTTCTGTCAACACAGTGATAATTTCCCTCTCACAGTAACCAATTCTATTACAAAAACCGACAAATACCCACAGCTTCTCTGAAAATATTCAGTGTGAGAAACTAAGCTCCCACTGGTATTTATGTACAGAGTTTCCCCATGCATATACTTACTCACTTCATTTTATTCTGTTTGTCTCTATATTTTCTCCTGCCTTTAGTACTTGCTACAGTTGCTACCTTAGAGTGTTATCACTTTGTCAAGCTCAGCATATGGTCTGGCTTCCATACAATAATAAATCCACATGGCCATGCCACCATCTTCTGACCCAACTATCATTTCCACCTCCAAGAAAAATTTGTTCATAGTGGAGCAACTGAAGTTCTAATTATCACAGTAAAAGCACTCACCCTTCTGCCTATGCTCACTTTGTCACATAATCAGTTAGATTCTTTTCTAACTGACTTGTTCTCAGCAGCTCCTCTTTAAGTTCTCCATCAGTAAAAGGAAAGTGAATGACAAGACTCCATTTCCATTGCATACAGACCCAGAAACATATAGTCTCACTTGAGATTCCCAAAATTTGTCTTTTTATTCCTTCCTCTTGTCCTTTATTCCTTCCTTGTGCTTTTGATATAATCACTACCATAATGTCACTTCCTTTTTTTAATTTCTTTATTGGGGAATTAATGTTTTACATTCAACAGTAAATACAATAGTTTGTACATACATAACATTCCCCAGTTTCCCATATAACAGTACAACCCCCACTACCCCCACTAGGTCCTCTGTCATCCTTCTTGGACCTGTATTCTCTCCACCCACCCACCCCAGAGTCTTTTACTTTGGTGCGATATGCCAATTCCAGTTCAGGTTCTACTTGTGTTTTCTTTTCTGATCTTGTTTTTCAACTTCTGCTTGAGAATGAGATCATCCCATATTCATCCTTCTGTTTCTGACTTATTTCACTTAATGATGTCACTTCTTTTGCTTGCTTGTATTTGGATTTTATTCTTTTTTAAACAATTCTGGGGCACAGACCCAAAGTTATAAGACTACCCCCTTGAACTCTGGCATATAACATCTACAAATAGTATATGTTATTTGGTGAATTATTATTTAACCCCTTTATGTTCCTATTAAAATTTCACCTCAAATTCCAAATATTTTCCAGAACATGGACATTATGTAGAGATCAAGGAAATCACTTGACGTTCCTAAGTTCAGAATACTTGGGAGACATAGATCTGTGTGCTTTCTCCCTTCATCATTGAGGCATTGTTATTTCCTCAGTACTCATTGTTCAAAGACACTTCACTTAGATCTTCCTGGAAAATAACAATGACAACACCAAAGGAGCATCCCTGTTTGTCCTACTCATTCACAGCTTGGAGCAGCTTTTGTGCTACTTTCCTACTCTGGTCACTCCATGGAAAAACTTCATGTATAGCTGCAAATCTGTAGCTATTTAATTTGTGTTTTTTTTTTCAAGCGGAACAAGAGATATCAGAGAGAAAGAGAGACCATGTGGATAGATGGTCCACAAAAGAGAAGCATCTCAAGTTTAATACCTCTAAAAGCATTATCTACAAAAGACAGACATTCATATTTCTTTGTCCTACAAAGAAACAAGTAGTGTGCTTTCTAGCTGAATTTTCCAATTTTTAGTGGATAGTGCTTGACTATGTTCTATTTTAAAAATTTATTTATAAAATGGAAACACTGACAAGACCATAGGATAAGAGGGGTACAATTCCACACAATTCCCACCACCAGAACTCTGTACCCCATTCCACCACCTGATAGTCTTCCTATTCTTTGTCCCTCTGGGAGTATGGACCCAGGGTCATTATGGGATGCAGAAGTTGGAAGGTCTGGCTTCTCTAATTGCTTCCCTGCTGAACATGGGTGTTGACAGGTCAACCCATACTCCCAGCCTGCCTCTCTCTTTCCCTAGTGGGTCAGGGCTTTGGGGAAGCAGGACTCCAGGACACATTGGTGGGGTCATCTGCCCAGGGAAGGCCGGTTGGCATCATGGTAGCATCTGGAATCTGGTGGCTGAAAAAGAGTTAACATATAAAGCCAAACAAATTGTTGATGAACCTAAAGGCTGGAATATCGCAGATGAATATCTGGGGTCTCCACTTTGGAAATAGCTAGTAGATCTATTTTAAATATATTACAAAGGGCCCATGACTTTGTTAGTTTTTGCCTGAGCCTGACATCTGATATGAAGGTGGACCCAAGTTATTGTCTGGAGAGATGATATCATGGCTGGAAAAAGGGCTAGAAAGCTGGATCAAGGAAGAAAGAGTAGTTCCCAAATATGGGAAAATATATAAATATTGTTTACTGTAAACCCCATTGATTTGATCTGGGGCCCATATTCAGCTTAGGAGCCTATGTAACTTCTACATCCCTGTAGGTCCGAACTTGTATTCTGTGGTCATCAGTAGGAACTCATCTTTCAGGTGGTAAAGTATGTTATCCAACTCCCTCTACCAGAATGTCCCATTCTCCGAAGGGAAGATGGACAACATACTCTATGTTCCACCTGAGGAAGATGGGTCCTGATATTGGGACAGCTTAGAAAGTTTCTACATGGGAGTCGGGCTGTAGTGCAGTGGGTTAAGCGCAGGTGGCGCAAAGCACAAGGACCGGCATAAGGATCCCGGTTCGAACCCCGGCTCTTCACCTGCAGGGGAGTCACTTCACAAGCGGTGAAGCAGGTCTGCAGGTGTCTATCTTTCTCTCCTCCTCTCTGTCTTCCCCTCCTCTCTCCATTTCTCTCTGTCCTATCCAACAACGACAACAACAATAATAACTACAACAATAAAACAACAAGGGCAACAAAAGGGAATAAATAAAATAAATATTTTTTAAAAAAACTTAAAAAAAAGAAAAGAAAGTTTCTACACAAGACCACAGAATGTGAGCTCAGATCTAGAGGGATGCAGATGTCACATAGGCTCCTAAGCTGAACATGGGCCCCAGATTACATCAAATCGATGGGGCTTACTGTCAGTCAAAGTTCACGGCGCTAGTATGCCAAGCTAGCTTCGCGGCAGTAGACAGATGACCAGGGCTGAGCGGAGAAGCTACATTTCTTTATTCACGAGCCAATGGTTCAAAAAACTAATCTAATCTAATCACCACACAATTCTGTCCTCCATCTTTCTCCTCTGGCGGCAGAGTCAGGAACTCAGGAAGTATATAGGGTAGGGGGCGGGGAGAAGGAAGAAACATGGAACTAGCAAGGGCTAAACCAAATCTCCCAGAGGCAGGGTAAGTGAGACCAAACCAATGTAACAGAATTACCATGTAAATAGACCACAACATCAAGCAATGTAATAGGAAGGATCCCAGAAGCAGAACTAGAAGCATACCAACAGTTTACAGTCAACAATATTTATACATCATTCCCATATTTAGGAGCTACTCTCTTCCCTGATCCATCCAGCTTTCTGGTCCTTTTTCCAGTCATGACATCATCTCCCCAAACAATAACTTGGATCCACCTGCATTTCAGATTTCAGTCTCAGGGAAAAAAAAAACTAGTATAGCCACAGGCCCTTTAGAATATAACTAAAATATGCCTACTAGCTAGATACAAAATGGAGACCCCCCCCAACTCTTTATCTGAACTATTCCAGCCTTTAGGTTCATGATTAGTCAACAACTTGTTTGGCTTTATATGTTAACTCTCTTTTCAGCCACCAGGTTCCAGGTGCTAGCATAATGTCAACCAGACTTCCCTGACAGACAGCCCACCAATGTGCCCTGGAGTTCTGATTCCCCAGAATTCCGCCCCACTAGGGAAAGAGAGAGGCAGGCTGGGAGTATGGATCCACCTGTCAATGCCCATGTTCAGTAGGGAAGCAATTACAGAAGCCAGACCTTCCACCTTCTGAATCCCACAATAACCTTGGGTCCATACTCCCAGAGGGTTAAAGAATAGAAAGTTATCAAGGGAGGGAATGGGATACAGAGTTCTGGTATTGGGAATTGTGTGGAGTTGTATCCCTCTTATCCTATGGTTTTGTCAGTTTCCTTTTTATAAATAAAATTTAAAAATAGAAGAACATTCTCTACCATCATTGATCCACATTGAGGGCAAGGTCTTATGGGGGGGCACCCAAAGGGGTCCATTTATGTTGTTCCTGGAATATGTTCTATTATTTACACCCAACACATAGATAAATTGTAATCCTATGGTAAATTTTGCTTTCAGAATTTATGTGAATATCCATAGGTATAACTGATTTTTATTTAAATATAACTGCATATGAAAATGACTTTATTTCCTGTGATTTGTCTGGAATGTAAAACTGAAAAGCATTATTTTGAAGATTTTAGTGTTTATTCCACATACAATAAATTCTTCAGTGAATAAAACTTATCTGATTGACAAATGTTAGATAACTTCATTCTTGAAATAACCTACTTGATAAACTTGTAGAAACTTGTTTATTCATTACTAGGTCTTATTACCTAATGGCTTGCTAATACCTTTTTAAAAAATCTGTTCACTAAATGTTTGGAGATGTCATTTGTCTTTTGGGTACTGTCTTGTCTGATGTGATACAAGGTTAATTATGTCTCTATAAAAAGATTATAAAAGTATCCTATCCTCCTATGCTTTCTAGAAGAGTAAGATTCAGATTATTTCAATGTAAAACATTAATTCCCCAATAAAGAAATTTTTAAAAATCAGATTATTTCTTTCTTAAATAGTTAACAGAAACCAACAGAGGAACTTTCTTTGACTTTTTCACAGTTTTTCACAGGCAAAGTTCTCAGTTACAATGTCAATATTTTACATGGGATAGGGTGAATCATATTTTGCACTTTAAAGAATTCATTTATGTCATTTAATTTGTAAAACATATGGTCATAATATGGTTATGAAAATCCCTCATAATATTAATATCTCTACAGTTCTGTTTATGTCTTCTTGTAGTCTTCACATTGACAATGAATCTAAAATGGCAATTCATCTAACATGAATCTTATCAGATTTACTACTCATTTCATAGAAACTCCCTTTGGGAGGCAAGAGCACTGCCACTGGGCTGAGTCATCCACCCACAGAAATACCCTTTGATCTAATTAACTTGGAACTAGTCTATTTTTCATGATATCAATTCTAATATATACTTTGTTTCTTACCAGTTTGTGTTTAATTTCTGTATTGTCAACAGTATTCTTGAGGTATAAGCTGAGATCATTTTAAATATGTCCTCTTCTTATAACTTAGGGTATAGTGTTTTTTGTTTGTTTGTTTGTTTTTAGCATGTAAAATATCTTTTATTATTCTTTAAAGGGGGCTAGGGCTTGCTTTTAAATCAGGCTGCACACCTTTCATCAGTCAAATCTTTCTCACCATGTCAAACTGGCTTCAGCTAGCAATAATTCATTATATCTAAAAGAAAAAAAAGCTTATTTTAAAGGGAGAAATTCCAGTTCTGAGAATAATATTAGTCTGCAATTTAAAACAAAATGAGTCCTAATGTTTCACATTTTATATACCCTACTCATACAGAACGAGGAATGTATTTTTTCTTCATTTCTTCAAATTTTTCATTCCCTCTAAACTATTGGGTTAACTAAATCCCACACATTTTGATATGCTGTGCTTTCTTTATGATTCAATTAATTTTAGAATATATAATTTTATATTTCTTATAGTCAGTTTAATTTTATAAATACTTATTTATATATTTACTTATTTATGAGAAACAAACAAGAGGCAGAGAGAATCGTAGCATCACTCTGGAATACATTCACGGAGGGTCTAACTCGGGATCTTATGTTTGACTGTCCAACGTTTTTAGGTACTACATCCCCTCTTTGGCTGTCACTTATTCTTTTTTCTTTTCTTTTTTTATTTATTATTGGATAGAAACAGAGAGCTATTGAGAAGGGTGGAGGAGGTAGAGTGGAAAAGAGACAGAGAAACAACTGCAGCACTGCTTCACCACTTGTGAAGCTATTCCCTTGCAGGTGGAAACCAGGGGATTGAACCTGGGTCCTTGTGCACTGTAATGTGAGTGCTTAACCAGGTGCTCCCCCTCCTGACCTCCTCTCATTTATTCTTTTCTCAATACCCCTTCAAGTGAAACAAATATCAAGTAGCTACTGCCAACTCAACACCAATAAAAATGTATATTTCTCAGTCATTCAGTCTATCCTACCAAGGGATACATCTTTCTTCTGGTCTTCAGTAGGCTACTAGGTCTTTATATCTATGAGAGGATATTTTTTTCTTGTCAAGTTTTCTTTTTTTTTGTTTTATTATTATTATTTTTTTAATTTTTTATTTAAGAAAGGATTAGTGAACAAAAACATAAGGTAGAAGGGGTACAACTCCACACAATTCCCACCACCCAATCCCCATAATCCCCCCCCCTCCCATGGTAGCTTTCCCATTCTCTAGCCCTCTGGGAGCATGGACCCAGGGTCGTTGAGGGTTGCAGAAGGTAGAAGGTCTGGCTTCTGTAATTGCTTCCCCGCTGAACATGGGCGTTGACTGATCGGTCCATACTCCCAGTCTGCCTCTCTCTTTCCCTAGTAAGGTGTGTCTCTGGGGAAGCTGAGCTCCAGGACACATTGGTGGGGTCTTCAATCCAGGGAAGCCTAGCCAGCATCCTGGTGGCATCTGGAACCTGGTGATTGAAAAGAGAGTTAACATATGAGGCCAAACACTTTGTTGAGCAATCATGGATCCCAAGCTTGGAATAGTGGAGAGGAAGTGTTAGGGAGGTACTCACTGCAAACTCTAGTGTACTTCTGCTTTCAGGTATATATTTTGCAGTAATTTATGGATACGTGTGCACATAAGCTCTCTCTCACAGAAACTGGTGTATATCTAGATTATGGGACTTTGTTAGAAAGTGAACTACCTGAGATGAAATTAGAGTGTACTATAAAAGGAAAGGTCTCACCCGAGTAATGAAGTTGAAGGGTTGTCATTCCACACGTGAAGTCTCTGGATACAGTCTGAGGTGAAGCATATTGAGGTGGCAATCGTTGCTTTGGTTAGGTTGTGATCGGCGGATGCAATATGATTTGGTTCAGATTGGGAAATGCATACAGGAAGTGGGCCCTATCCAAGGGTTCCAGGACTGGGGGAAGTAGGGACTCTATAGTGGAGATGTGAGGTTCCTGCTGTCTTAGGGTTCAAAAAGACAATCGATAGTTAATATTATCATCACTTTATTTATTAATTGGGTTAACTTTGAAAAGTCCCTTTGTTATGGTTTGCTGTACAGTACCCAGTATCTTGTATATAGCTGTGCTATTGGATGCTTTTAATCTACTTGGTCTAGGCTTTTGAGAGAGTCTGCATATCAAATACACAGCCTATATATTAAAAGGATTCAGTTTGTGTTTTGAGAAACTTTGAGACATACAATTGATTTCCCCCTCTCATATTAATTAACTACTGATTTATATGTCTACATTTTGCTAGGAGTGTAGATAAACACCATTCCCACCACCAAAGGGCTGTGACCCATCTCTCCCGCCCACTCCCACCCCCCACTGGCCCAGGAAGCTACATGTCTACCCCTCACCACAGGGTTTTTACTTTGGTGCCCTACTTACAATTTGATCAGGTTCTGCTTTTAGTTTCCCTTTCAGATCTTCTTAGTCAGCTTCTGTTGATGAGTGGGATCATCCCATACTCATCTTTATCTTTCTGACTTAGTTCACTTAACATAATTCCTTCTAGCTCTGTCCAAGATGGGTCAGAGAAGGTGGGTTCATTGTTCTTGATAGCTGCATAGTATTCCATTGTGTATATATACCACAGCTTTCTCAGCCACTCATCTGTTGTTGGGCACCTGGGTTGCTTCCAGGTTTTAGCTATTATGAATTGTGCTGCTATGAACATAGGAGTACACACCTCTTTTTGGTTGGGTGTTATGGAGTCCTTGGGGTATAACCCCAGGAGAGGAATTACTGGGTCATATGGAAGGTCCATGTCTAGTCTTCTGAGAGTTTTCCAGACTGCTCTCCACAGAGGCTGTACCAATTTACATTCCCACCAGCAATGTAAAAGGGTTCCTCTGTCCCCACATCCTCTCCTTTTTGTTGTATGCCATTCTTACAGGAGTGAGGTGGTATCTTAGTGTTGTCTTAATTTGCATTTCTCTGACGATCAGTGACCTAGAGCAGTTTTTCATATGTTTGTCAGCCTTTTGTAACTCCTCTGTGGTGAATGTTTTGTTCATTTCCTCTGCCCATTTTTGGATGGGGTCATTTGCTTTTTTGGTGCTAAGTTTGCTGAGCTCTTTATATATTTTGGTGATTAGTTTCTTGTCTGATGTCTGGCATGTGAAGATCTTCTCCCATTCTGTGAGGGGTCTCTCTGTTTGTTTAATAGTTTCTTTGGATGTGCAGAAGCTTTTCAATTTGATGTAGTCCCATTGGTTTGTTTCTGCTTTAGTCTTCCTTGCAATTGGGTTGGATTCATCAAAGATGTCCTTGAGGTGTATGTGGGAAAGTGTTTTACCAATGTTTTCTTCTAAGTATTTGATTGTTTCTGGTCTGACATCTAGGTCTTTGATCCATTTGGAGTTGATTTTTGTTTCTGGTGAGATAAAGTGGTTCAATTTCATTCTTCTGCATGTTTCAACCCAGTTTTCCCAGCACCATTTATTGAAGAGAGCCTCCTTTTTCCATTTAATCCTTTGGGCCCCCTTATCAAAGATTAGATGCACATAGGTGTTGGGATTTACTTCTGGGCTTTCAATTCTGTTCCACTGGTCTGTGTGCCTATTTTTGTTCCAGTACCATGCTGTTTTGATGATGATGGCTTTATAATATTGTTTAAGGTCTGGGAGTGTGATGCCTCCATTTCGGTTTCTTTTCCTTAAGATGGTTTTGGCAATTCTAGGTGTTTTCAGGTTCCAGATAAATGATTGTAGTGTTTGTTCTATTCTCTTAAAGAAGCTTGGTGGAACTTTGATGGGTATTGCATTAAATTTGTATATGGCTCTGGGGAGAATATTCATTTTGATGATATTTATTCTTCCAATCCATGAGCATGGGATATCTTTCCATTTCTTGGTATCAGTTTCTATTTCCTTGAGTAGCGACTCATAGTTTTCAGTATACAAGTCTTTCATTTCTTTGGTCAACTTTATTCCTAGGTATTTGATTGATTTTGCTGAAACAGTAAATGGGAGTGATTTCTGGATGTCTTCTTCTTCAGATTTAGTGTTTGCATAAAGAAATGCCACTGATTTTTGTACATTGATTTTGTAGCCTGATACCTTGCTATATTGCCTAATAACTTCCAGTAATTTTCTACTGGATTCTTTAGGTCTTTCTATGTATACTATCATATCATCTGCAAATAGTGAGAGCTTGACTTCTTCCCTTCCAATCTGTATTCCTTTGATTTCTTTCTCTTGCCTGATTGCTATGACAAGAACTTCCAATACTATGTTGAAGAGTAACGGTGACAGTGGACAGCCCTGTCTAGTCCCCGATCTGAGGGGGAATGCTTTCAGCTTCTGTCCGTTGAGTATGATGTTGGCTATAGGTTTGCTATATATAGACTCCACTATCTTGAGGAATTTCCCATCTATTCCCATTTTTTGTAGAGTTTTGAGCATGAATGGGTGTTGGATTTTGTCAAAGGCTTTCTCTGCATCTATTGAGATAATCATGTGGTTTTTGGCTTTGCTTTTATTGATGTGGTGAATGACATTGATTGACTTACGGATGTTGAACCAGCCTTGCATTCCTGGGATGAATCCCACTTGGTCATGATGAACAATCTTTTTGATGTGTTGCTGTATCTGGTTGGCCAAGATCTTGTTTAATATTTTGGCCTCTATGTTCATCAGCGATATTGGTCTGTAGTTTTCCTTTTTTGTTCTGTCCCTATCAGCTTTTAGTATCAGAGTGATGTTGGCTTCATAAAAGGTGGAAGGGAGTATTCCTGTTTCTTCAATCTTATGGAATAGCTTAAGAAGTATGGGTATTAACTGTTTCCTGAAAGTTTTGTAGAATTCGTTTGTGAAGCCATCTGGTCCAGGACTTTTGTTGTTGGGGAGATTCTTAATAACGGTTTCAATTTCTTTGTCTGTGATTGGTGCATTTAGATTTTGTAGTTCTTCTTGGTTCAGTTTTGGAAGTGCATATGTTTCTAGGAATTGTTCCATTTCTTCCAGATTCTCTAGCTTGGTGGCATATAGTTCTTTATAGAAGTTTTTCAGGATTCTCTGGATTTCTGTGGTGTCAGTTGTGATATCTCCTGCATCATTTACAATTCTATTAATTTGAGTCTTCTCTCTTTTTTGTTTGGTGAGTCTGGCAAGGGGTTTGTCAATTTTGTTTAATCTTTCGAAGAACCAACATTTGGCTTCATTGATCTTTTGTATGGTTCTTTTATTTTCGATGTTGTTTATTTCTGCTCTAACTTTAGTGATTTCTGTCCTTCTGGTTGCTTTAGGGTTCCTTTGTTCCTCTTCCTGTAAGTCCTAGAGGTGTGCAGTAAGGTCGTTCATTTGGGCTTCTTCTTGGTGTTTAATATGTGATTGTATGGCTATAATTTTCCCTCTCAGTACTGCTTTAGCTGTGTCCCAAATATTTTGATAGGTTGTGTCTTCATTTTCATTAGTTTCCAGGAACATTTGAATTCCTGTCTGAGTGAGTCTCTGACCCAGTGGTTCTTAAGGAGCACGTTGTTTAGTTTCCAAATTCTGTGACTTTTAATAATTTTCCATTTGTTGTTAAATGTTATTTTTACTCCACTGTGGTCTGAGAAGATACTTGGGATGATTTCAATGCTCTTGAATTTATTGATGCTGTCTTTGTGGCCTAACATGTGGTCTATCCTTGAGTATGTGTTATGTGGGTTTGAAAAGAAAGTGTATTCCAGTTTTTTGGGGTGGAGGAGTCTGAAAATGTCCAAGAGGTCTAGTCTGTCAATCTCTTCATTCAATTCTCTTGTATCTTTATTGGTTCTCTGCTTTGTAGATCTGTCTAAGTGTGAGAGTGGGGTATTGAAGTCTCCCACTATTATTGTATCACTATTGATGTATTTTTAAATTCTTTCAGTAGATGCTTAATGTATTTAGATGGTCCCTCGTTGGGTGCATAGATGTTAATAATTGTTAAGTCTTCTTGGCTGATTGATCCTCTAATCATTATGTAATGTCCTTGCCTATCTTTTATTACTTTATTTAATTTAAAATCTATCGTGTCTGAGATGAGAATGGCTGTTCCTGCCCTTTTTTGTGGACCGTTAGCCTGTATGATAGTTTTTCCATCCTTTCACTTTAAGTCTGTGTTTATCTTGTTGTGACAGATGGGATTCTTGCAAGCAGCATATGGTTGGGTTATGTTTTCTGATCCATCCCCCCACCCTGTGCCTTTTGATGGGTGAGTTTAAGCCATTGACATTTATTGATATTATGGATTTAATGTATTGTAGTGCCATTGTTCTAAAAAACAGTTTGTTTGCTCTGATATATTGCAAGTATTATAGTGATGTTCTTGTTTATAAGAGGTCTTTTAGTACCTCTTTCAGGGCCGGCTTGGTGATGGTTGCCTCCTTTAACTGTTGTTTGTCTAAGAAGGTTTTGATCCCTCCATCTAGCTTGAATGAAAGTCTAGCAGGATATATTATCCTTGGTTGAAACCCTTTTTCATTCAGGGCTCCATAGATATCTTGCCACTCCCTTCTGGCTTTTAGAGTTTGAGTGGAGAAATCTGCAGATAGTCTTATGGGTTTTCCCTTGTATGTGACTTTTTGTTTCTCTCTTGCAGCCTTTAGGATCCTTTCTTTATCCTTACTTCTTCTCATTGTGACTATGATGTGTCTTGGTGTCTTCAGGTCTGGGTTGATTCTGTTTGGTACTCTCTGGGCCTCTTGAACCTTGATATCCTTTCTGTTATTCAGGTCTGGGAAGTTTTCTTGTATTATTTCCTGTAGAATGTTTGCTTCCCCTTCCTCTCTTTCTTCCTCTGGCAGGCCAATTATATGAATGTTAGTTCTTTTGAGATCATCCCATATGTCTCTGTTGTTTTTTTCAGTGTCTCTCAATCTCTTTTTAAGTTCTTTCACCTCTTTCTTAGTTTTCTCTAACTCATCCTCTGTCTGACTAATTCTGTTTTCTGCTTCTGTTAGTCTGCTTTCCCTTGCCTCAGCTTCTTTCTTCATTACAGCTATTTCAGCTTTCAGTTCTCTAATTGCCTCAAGATAATCAGTATTTTCCTTGGGGGTCTCAACTGTTGTTTCCCTAATACTGCCATTCCTTTCCTCCAGTGTTGTTTTCATTTCTGTGATTAATAAGTTTATTATTGCTTGCATACTTTTCTTATCTATGGTTACTTCTGACTGATTTGTGGTTTCTTCTGGGCTCTTGTCTTCATTCATTGGAGTAGCAGTTTTATTTGTTTTTAATCTACCCATTTTTTTTATTTATGTGTTTCTCTTTTTTTTTATGCTCTGTTGTTCCTCAGCTGTTGTGTCTTGAGTACAAGTAACACTGTACTAAATACCTTTATGACAATTGCACTCACCAACCTCCGGAATTACAGTAGCAACTGAAGTAAGTATTGAAGTAGTTTAATCGTTACCAGTTAGCCAAACAATTTCTCCAGTCCGTGAAAAAATAGTAACCAAATCCCAGTGAAGAAAGAGAAAAGAAAGAGAGGATAGCAAGAATAGACAGTTATGCAAGTCTACTATCCAGTTTATATTCTAGGTGTAACAAGATGGGAAAGGGAACTAGAGCAGAGATACACACATAGAGAGTCCACTCTGAGTCATATTTCTTCCCCAAAGTAATTCACAAATTCAGAAAGGCAGAGAAGAAATAAGTGTATGACAAGATTAAAAAAAAAAAGAGAGAGAGAGAGAGATAAGAGAGAGAAAAGGGAGAAGATAAGAAGAAGAGTTGTAATTAAAGAGCAGTGTAAGGAACTTCCCGAATGCGTATCAGTGAGTTAAAAAAAAAAAATACCCTGTTTGGTGGTATGGGGTATCCTGCTAGTAGCTGGTCCCAGGGACTGCTTATGGGGGGTAGGGGCGGCGGGAAGGATGTATGCTTGAAAATTAAAAGGAAGAAAAAAGAATTTTTTTCCCTACTCTAATTCTTAACCCAAATTAAGTTATAGTAGCCTCCTTGGTGTCTAAGGACACCTTATTGGCTGGCTTGCTAAAGGCAGAAAATCTTATTGTCTCCAGGTGAGTGCGTTCGGAGCTCAGAGGCTAGCAGCTTCCGGAACCCCCCCCTCCAGACTTTTTTAAAGGATTTCTCGAAAATGGAAACTAGCTCCAAGTCCTTTGATCCAATGAGAGCTATACTCAAGAAGTCTTTGGATCCGCCCTCAGGGTCGCGGTGGACCCTGGAGACTCCCAAGAGAAAGCCCCCGAGCTAAAGTGCTCTCTCTGGGTCCTCTGCCCGCCGCGCTCTGCAACCGGCGGAGGAGCTGCCTTCCCGGGTGGAGGACAATGCCCGGCGCACTCGCCTTGCCCAGCGCCTGGGAAGTCTGGAGCCCCGCTAGTCCGTGTCACCTTTACTCTAATTCTTAACCCAAATTAAATTATAATCACCTCTTTGGTGTCACCCCTTATTGACTGGCCTGCTAAAGGCAGAAAATCCTACCGTTGCCGACGATGCGATCGGAACACTCGCTGTTAGCAGCTTCTCAGTCCGCCATCTTCCCGCACTCCTCAAGTTTTCTTTTTTATTTAAACATTTTAAAGGAATTTATTCACTATGTCCCAAGGAATGGCAATTTCTAGCACTTACACTTAATTGTGTTAATACTGTTGACCTGGTATTATTACTAGATACACTAGGGAACTCTGGACTTTCTTGTACCATCCTGAAACCTGAGACTGCAAATTAGCACCGCAGCTGTGAGATATACAAGCAATTATATATACAGTTATACAGGCAATTACTTGGGAAAGAGCTAAACAATATGGTCAAGCCTAAAGGAACTTAGGCTTGATGTATCTTAAATGTATCTCTATTATCAGAAAGTCTCAACATAAATAACTGACTTAACAAACTCTACAGCTTACAGATTTTCCAGACACATGTCTGTTTCTTTTACTCAACAAAGATTTCTTTTTTCCTAATGCTTTCACTCCAACCCCAAAGGACAGTTTATGTCACTTTGTTCACAGAAAAGCTCAACACACCCTTCAATATGCTATTGTCTCTTTTCACACTGCCCCTAAGAATTTCCCTGCCCCTAAGAATTTGCATTTTACTACCTACAAAAAGCCTTACATTACAAATTTGAAATAAAAAGTCATCTTTGATTTGGCCTGGTCAAAACTCAAATCTCAAAATGAAGCTCCCACTCAGCTCCTATGACTTCTGGTGCACTGGGTCCCAGGTAAGGGGAGAGGGAAGTGAGGAAGGGGAAAGGAGGATTCTTGGCTATGTATGTTTTCCCCTAAGGGTGGGTGTGATTATTTAGTTGTGTGTGTGTGTGTGTGTGTGTGTGTGTGTGTGTGTGTGTGTGTATGTGTGTATACCTGTGCCCTGTGACAGCAGGAGCACAGGAATGGAAAGGTGCTGGGGGAAACTCCACAGACCCTACTGTGCTTTTTAAGATTTGTTGTTGTTGTTTAGGTTGAACACCTGGAGTGTAAATCATAATCACAAATACATAATAATCATATATGGAGATTCGACTTCCGGAGATCGCTTTCTCTCCTGTCCTCTCCTCTCCTCTCCCAGATCAACTAGGAATACCAAAGGAGACCACCCGGACCGAAACAAGACAAGACTAGAATGACCACAGGAACCCAGTAAATCACCAGTGAGTACAAACACACGTGGCTGGTGACAGAGAGGAGAGAGGGGACTAAGGAGAGATTAAGTTACTGCTAACAGTTCAACAGTTTATCAGGGGAGACACCACCTCCAGTCTGCTCCACAACAAGGGGACAGTTGAAGGGAGGAAAGGACTCCCCAGAGACTCACCAAGTGCAACTCTGAGTATCCAGTGCTACTACCCTCAGAATCTAGAGCAGCAACAGGGAGGGACACTCAAGAGAAGACCTATACCTCGGTGGCATAGCTGAGGGGCTGTGAAAGTCTCTTTGCATAACCAATGGATTATCTCTGCCACACCCTGCTTTATCTCTTGGTCAGGAGTCAGTGATTAAGCTAAGAAGCCTATTGATAGTTTAAAAGCCCTCAGGCTCCCATAGCCTACAGGGAAGGAAAAAAAAAGAAAGAAAGAAAGAGGCTTTTAAACCACTGAGCTCCAACTCAGGGATTGAAATAAATGTTAACTTCCACCACTGTGAATCCTTTAATTAACTTACTTAGACACAAGTCAATCCAGGCAATAGTGATCAATAATTTGAAAAGTACTGATAAAGGAACTCATAACATAATATATAAAATGGTTAAAACAACAAGAAAAAATATTGGAGAATCGAACCAAGACGAGAGTCCAGCTAAAAGTCCTCCAGAGAGTGAAGCACAAAATAACGAGTTCAACATCCAAACATTAGCTAAGGAAATAATCACAGGAGTGAGTAAAGAATTTGAAAAAATTGTAATCAGAAATGCAGGAACAACAAATGAGAATATGAAAAAAATACTAATTATCTCATGGTTATTAGAGAGCTAAAAGCTGAAATCGCTGAGCTAAGAATGCAACTAGCTGAACAAGCTAAAACAGTATCAGAGCAGGGCAACAAGATAGATGAACTCCAGAAAACAGTAGAGGGAAGAGAGAAAAGAATCAATGAGGCTGAAGACAGAATTAGCAAGATTGAGGATGAATTAGAGACAACTAAAAAAGAAGTAAGAGATCTCAAAAAGAAATTAAGAGATGCTGAAAACAACAACAGAGTCCTATGGGATGACTTCAAAAGAAACAATATACGCATTATTGGCATACCAGAGGAAGAAAGAGAAGGAGAGGAAGAAAGCATTTTCCAGGCCATAGTAGCTGAAAACTTCTCTAGTCTAGACAACACCAAAGACATAAAGATTCAAGAAGCCCAGAGGGTTCCCAAACAGAATTAACCCAGACCTAAAGACACCAAGACATATCATAATTAGAATGGAAAGGAATAAGGATAAAGAAAGGATCCTGAAGGCTGCAAGAGAAAAACAAAGAGTCACCTACAAAGGAAAACCCATAAGATTAGCAGCAGAATTCTCCATACAAACACTACAGGCCAGAAGAGAATGGCAAGATATCTATTGAGTGCTCAATGAGAAAGGCTACAGCCAAGAAGACTATATCCTGCTAGACTGTCATTCAGACTAGATGGAGGCATCAAAACCTTCTCAGACAAGCAACAGTTGAAGGAAGCAACCATCACCAAGCCTGCCCTGAAAGAAGTTCTGAAAGGTCTCCTATAAACAACCAGACCACCACAAATAGGACATATATCAAAACACTCTAAAACTCTACAAGAATGGCGTTAAAATATCTTCAATCTTTGATATCAATAAATGTCAATGGCCTGAATTCACCTTTTAAAAGACACAGAGTAGGAAGATGGATCAGAAAACACAACCCAACAATATGCTGTCTATGGGAAACCCACCTAACTCAACAAGGCAAACACAGACTTAAAGTGAAAGGATGGAAAACTATCATACAAGCCAATGGCCCACAAAAAAAGGGCAGGAGCAGCTATTCTCATATCTGACATGATAGACTTTAAAATAGATAAGATTTAAAAAGATAGGAATGGACACTACTTAATGCTCAGAGGATCAGTCAATCAAGAGGACTTAACAATTATTAACATCTATGCACCCAATGAGAAGCCATCTAAATACATCAAACTTTTACTGAAAGAGCTACGGCAATATATTAACAGTAACACAATCATAGTAGGGGACGTCAACACCCCACTATCTCAACTTGACAGATCATCCAGGCAGAAAATCAATAAAGACATAAGGGAGCTAAATGAAGAGATAGATAAACTAGAACTATTGGACATTTTCAGAGTCATTAATCCCAAGAAACTGGAATATACATTTTACTCAAATCCACATGGGTCATTCTCAAGGATAGACCATATGTTAGGCCACAAAGACAGCATCAGCCAATTCAAGAGCACTGAAATCATCCCAAGCATCTTCTCAGATCAGAGTGGAATTAAACTAACACTTAACAATCAACAAAATATTAGTAACAGTGCCAAAATGTGGAAGCTCAACAGTACACTTCTTAACAACTTCTGGGTCAAAGAGGAAATCAAGGAAGAAATCAAAATGTTTCGAGAGTTCAATGAAAATGAAGACACAAGCTATCAAAATATTTGGGACACAGCTAAAGCAGTCCTAAGAGGGAAGTTCATAGCTATACAAGCACACATTAGGAAACAAGAAAAAGCAAAAATAAACAGCCTGATTGCACATCTTAAAGACCTAGAAGAAGAACAACAAAGGAACCCTAAAGCAACCAGAAGGACAGAAATCACTACAGTGAGGGCAGAAATAAACAACATTGAGAATAGGAAAACCATACAAAAGATCAACGAAAGTAAATGTTGGTTCTTTGAAAGAGTAAACAAAATCGACAAACCTTTAGCCAGACTCACAAAACAAAAAAGGGAGAAGACCCAAATAAATCGGATAGTAAATGAAAGAGGAGATATCACAACAGACACCGCAGAAATTCAACATATCATGCGAGGCTTCTTTGAACAACTGTATGCCACCAAGCTAGAGAACCTGGAAGAAATGGACGATTTCCTAGATACCTACCAACTTCCAAAACTAAGTAAAGAGGAAGTGGATAACATGAACAGGCCCATCACAGCTAATGAAATTTAAACAGTTATCAAAAATATCCCCAAAAGTAAAAGTCCTGGACCAGATGGTTTTACAAATGAATTCTACAAAACCTTCAAAGAAGAACTAATACCTCTACTTTTAAAAGTGTTCCAGAAGATTGAAGACACTGGAATACTCCCTTCCAGCTTCTATGAAGCCAACATCACCCTGATACCAAAAGCAGACAGGGACACAACCAAAAAAGAAAACTACAGACCAATATCTCTGATGAACATAGATGCAAAAATATTGAACAAAATTCTAGCCAACTGGATACAGCAGTATATCAAAAAGATTGTCCATCATGACCAAGTGGGGTTTATCCCAGGCATGAAAGGTTGGTTTAATATATGTAAATCAATCAATGTGATTCATCACATCAACAAAAGCAAGACCAAAGACCACATGGTCATATCAATAGATGCAGAGAAAGCCTTTGACAAAATACAACATCCCTTTATGATCAAAACACTACAAAAAATGGGAATAGATGGAAAATTCCTGAAGATAGTGGAGTCTATATATAGCAAACCTACAGCCAACATCATACTCAATGGTGAAAAACTGGAAGCATTTCCCCTCAGATCAGGTACTAGACAGGGCTGCCCACTATCACCATTACTATTCAACATAGTGTTGGAAGTTTTTGCCATAGCAATCAGGCAGGAGCAAGGAATTAAAGGCATACAGATTGGAAGAGAAGAAGTCAAACTCTCCTTATTTGCAGATGACATGATAGTATACATGGAAAAACCTAAGGAATCCAGCAAGAAGCTTTTGGAAATCATCAGGCAATACAGTAATGTGTCAGGCTACAAAATTAACATTCAAAAGTCAGTGGCATTCCTCTATGCAAACACTAAGTTAGAAGAAATTGAAGTCCAGAAATCAGTTCGTTTTTCTATAGCAACAAAAACAATAAAATATCTAGGAGTAAACCTAACCAAAGAAGTGAAAGACTTGGATACTGAAAATTATGAGTCACTACTCAAAGAAATTGAAAAAGACACAAAGAAGTAGAAAGATATTCTATGTTCATGGGTTGGGAGAATTAACATCATCAAAATGAATATATTACCCAGAGCCATCTACAAATTCAATGCTATCCCCATCAAGATCCCAAGCACATTTTTTAGGAGAATAGAAAAAATGCTACAAATGTTTATCTGGAACCAGAAAAGACCTAGAATTGCCAAAACAATCTTGAGAAAGAAGAACAAAACCAGAGGCATCACAATCCCAGATCTCAAACTGTATTATAGGGCCATTGTCATCAAAACTGCTTGGTACTGGAACATGAACAGACACACTGACCAGTGAAATAGAACTGAGAGCCCAGAAGTGAGCCCCCACACCTATGGACATCTAATCTTTGACAAGGGGGGCCAGGCTACTACATGGAGAAAGCAGAGTCTCTTCAACAAATAGTGTTGCAAACAATGGGTTGAAACATGCAGAAGAGTGAAACTGAATCACTGTATTTCACCAAATACAAAAGTAAATTCCAAGTGGATCAAGGACTTGGATGTTAGACCAGAAACTATCAGATACTTAGAGGAAAATATTGGAAGAACTTTTTTCTGCATAAATTTTAAAGACATTTTCAATGAAACGAATCCAATTACAAGGAAGACTAAGGCAAGTATAAACCTATGGGACTACATCAAATTAAAAAGCTTCTTCACAGCAAAAGAAACCACTACCCAAACCAAGAGACCCCTCACAGAATGGGAGAAGATCTTTACATGCCATACATCAGATAAGAGTTTAATAACCAACATATATAAAGAGCTTGCCAGACTCAGCAACAAGACAACAAATAACCCCATCCAAAAATGGGGGGAGGACTTGGACAGAATATTCACCACAGAAGAGATCCAAAAGGCCGAGAAACACATGAAAAATTGCTCCAAGTCTCTGATTGTCAGAGAAATGCAAATAAAGACAACAATGAGATATGACTTCTCTCCTATGAGAATGTCATACATCAGAAAAGGTAACAGCAGCAAATGCTGGAGAGGGTGTGGGGTCAAAGGAACCCTCCTGCACTGCTGGTGGGAATGTAAATTGGTCCAACCTCTGTGGAGAACAGTCTGGAGAACTCTCAGAAGGCTAGAAATGGACCTACCCTATGACCCTGCAATTCCCCTCCTGGGGATATATCCTAAGGAACCCAACACATCCATCCAAAAAGATCTGTGTACACATATGTTCTTGGCAGCACAATTTGTAATAGCCAAAACCTGGAAGCAAACCAGGTGTCCAACAACAGATGAGTGGCTGAGCAAGTTGTGGTATATATACACAATGGAATACTACTCAGCTGTAAAAATGGTGACATAACCATTTTCAGCCGATCTTGGATGGACCTTGGAAAATTCGTGTTAAGTGAAATAAGTCAGAAACTGAAGGATGAATATAGGATGATCTCACTCTCAGGCCGAAGTTGAAAAAAGAGATTAGAAAAGAAAACACATTTCGAACCTGAAATGGAATTGGAGTATTACACCAAAGTAAAAGACTCTGGGGTGGGTGGGTTGGTGGGGAGAATACAGGTCCATGAAAGATGATGAATGACATAGTGGGGGTTGTATTGTTAAATGGGATTCTGGGTAATGTTATGCATGTACAAACTATTGTATTTACTGTTGAATGTAAAACACTAATTCCCCAATAATGAAATAAATTATTAAAAAAAAAAAAAAAAGAACCACTGGGTCAGAGACTGACTCAAACAGGAATTCAAATGTTCCTGGAAGCTAATGAAAATGAAGACACAACCTATCAAAACATTTGGGACACAGCTAAAGCAGTACTGAGAGGGAAACTTATAGCCATACAATCACATATTAAACACCAAGAAGAAGCTCAAATGAACGACCTTATTGCACACCTCAAGGACTTACAGGAAGAGGAACAAAGGAACCCTAAAGCAACCAGAAGGACAGAAATCACTAAAGTTAGAGCAGAAATAAACAACATCGAAAATAAAAGAACCATACAAAAGATCAATGAAGCCAAATGTTGGTTCTTTGAAAGATTAAACAAAATTGACAAACCCCTAGCCAGACTCACCAAACAAAAAAGAGAGAAGACTCAAATTAATAGAATTGTAAACGATGCAGGAGATATCACAACTGACACCACAGAAATCCAGAGAATCCTGAAAAACTTCTATAAAGAACTATATGCCACCAAGCTAGAGAATCTGGAAGAAATGGAACAATTCCTAGAAACATATGCACTTCCAAAACTGAACCAAGAAGAACTACAAAATCTAAATGCACCAATCACAGACAAAGAAATTGAAACTGTCATTAAGAATCTCCCCAACAACAAAAGTCCTGGACCAGATGGCTTCACAAACGAATTCTACAAAACTTTCAGGAAACAGTTAATACCCATACTTCTTAAGCTATTCCATAAGATTGAAGAAACAGGAATACTCCCTTCCACCTTTTATGAAGCCAACATCACTCTGATACTAAAAGCTGATAGGGACAGAACAAAAAAGGAAAACTACAGACCAATATCGCTGATGAACATAGAGGCCAAAATATTAAACAAGATCTTGGCCAACCAGATACAGCAACACATCAAAAAGATTGTTCATCATGACCAAGTGGGATTCATCCCAGGAATGCAAGGCTGGTTCAACATCCGTAAGTCAATCAATGTCATTCACCACATCAATAAAAGCAAAGCCAAAAACCACATGATTATCTCAATAGATGCAGAGAAAGCCTTTGACAAAATCCAACACCCATTCATGCTCAAAACTCTACAAAAAATGGGAATAGATGGGAAATTCCTCAAGATAGTGGAGTCTATATATAGCAAACCTATAGCCAACATCATACTCAACGGACAGAAGCTGAAAGCATTCCCCCTCAGATCGGGGACTAGACAGGGCTGTCCACTGTCACCGTTACTCTTCAACATAGTATTGGAAGTTCTTGCCATAGTAATCAGGCAAGAGAAAGAAATCAAAGGAATACAGATTGGAAGGGAAGAAGTCAAGCTCTCACTATTTGCAGATGATATGATAGTATACATAGAAAGACCTAAAGAATCCAGTAGAAAATTACTGGAAGTTATTAGGCAATATAGCAAGGTATCAGGCTACAAAATCAATGTACAAAAATCAGTGGCATTTCTTTATGCAAACACTAAATCTGAAGAAGAAGACATCCAGAAATCACTCCCATTTACTGTTTCAGCAAAATCAATCAAATACCTAGGAATAAAGTTGACCAAAGAAGTGAAAGACTTGTATACTGAAAACTATGAGTCGCTACTCAAGGAAATAGAAACTGATACCAAGAAATGGAAAGATATCCCATGCTCATGGATTGGAAGAATAAATATCATCAAAATGAATATTCTCCCCAGAGCCATATACAAATTTAATGCAATACCCATCAAAGTTCCACCAAGCTTCTTTAAGAGAATAGAACAAACACTACAATCATTTATCTGGAACCTGAAAACACCTAGAATTGCCAAAACCATCTTAAGGAAAAGAAACAGAAATGGAGGCATCACACTCCCAGGCCTTAAACAATATTATAAAGCCATCATCATCAAAACAGCATGGTACTGGAACAAAAATAGGCACACAGACCAGTGGAACAGAATTGAAAGCCCAGAAGTAAATCCCAACACCTATGTGCATCTAATCTTTGATAAGGGGGCCCAAAGGATTAAATGGAAAAAGGAGGCTCTCTTCAATAAATGGTGCTGGGAAAACTGGGTTGAAACATGCAGAAGAATGAAATTGAACCACTTTATCTCACCAGAAACAAAAATCAACTCCAAATGGATCAAAGACCTAGATGTCAGACCAGAAACAATCAAATACTTAGAGGAAAACTTGGTAAACAGTTTCCCACATACACCTCAAGGACATCTTTGATGAATCCAACCCAATTGCAAGGAAGACTAAAGCAGAAACAAACCAATGGGACTACATCAAATTGAAAAGCTTCTGCACATCCAAAGAAACTGTTAAACAAACAGAGAGACCCCTCACAGAATGGGAGAAGATTTTCACATGCCAGACATCAGACAAGAAACTAATCACCAAAATATATAAAGAGCTCAGCAAACTTAGCACCAAAAAAGCAAATGACCCCATCTAGAAATGGGCAGAGGATATGAACAAAACATTCACCTCAGAGGAGATCCAAAAGGCTAACAAACATATGAAAAACTGCTCTAGGTCACTGATTGTCAGAGAAATGCAAATTAAGACAATACTAAGATACCACCTCACTCCTGTAAGAATGGCATACATCAAAAAAGACAGCAGCAACAAATGCTGGAGAGGATGTGGGGACAGAGGAACCCTTTTACATTGCTGGTGGGAATGTAAATTGGTACAGCCTCTGTGGAGAGCAGTCTGGAGAACTCTCACAAGGCTAGATATGGACCTTCCATATGATCCAGTAATTCCTCTCCTGGGGTTATACCCCAAGGACTCCATAACACCCAACCAAAAAGAGGTGTGTACTCCTATGTTCATAGCAGCACAATTCATAATAGCTAAAACCTGGAAGCAACCCAGGTGCCCAACAACAGATGAGTGGCTGAGAAAGCTGTGGTATATATACACAATGGAATACTATGCAGCTATCAAAAACAATGAACCCACCTTCTCTGACCCATCTTGGACAGAGCTAGAAGGAATTATGTTAAGTGAGCTAAGTCAGAAAGATAAAGATGAGTATGGGATGATCCCACTCATCAACAGAAGTTGAGTAAGAAGATCTAAAAGGGAAACTAAAAGCAGGACCTGATCAAATTGTAAGTAGGGCACCAAAGTAAAAACCCAGTGGTGATGGGTAGACATGCAGATTCCTGGGCCAGTGGGGGTGTGAGTGGGCGGGAGGGATGGGTCACAGTCCTTTGGTGGTGGGAATCGTGTTTATGTACACTCCTAGCAAAATGTAGATATATAAATCAGTAGTTAATTAATATGAGAGGGGGAATCAATTGTATGTCTCAAAGTTTCTCAAAACACAAACTGAATCATTTTAATATATAGGCTGTGTATTTGATATGCGGACTCTCTAAAAAGCCTAGACTAAGTAGATTAGAAGCACCCAATAGCACAGCTATATACAAGATACTGGATACTGTACAGCAAACCATAACAAAAGGACTTTTCAAAGTTAACCCAATTAACTAATAATGTGATGATAACATTAACTATCGATGTCTTTTTGAACCCTAAGACAGCAGGAACCTCACATCTCCACTATAGAGCCCCTACTTCCCCCAGTCCTGGAACCCTTGGATAGGGCCCACTTTCCCGTATGCATCTCCCAATCCAAACCAAATAATATTGCATCCGCCGATCACAACCTAACCAACGCAACGATTGCCACCTCAACATGCTTCACCTCAGACTGTGTCCAGAGACTTCACGTGTGGAATGACAACCCTTCAGCTTCATTACTCGGGTGAGACCTTTCCTTTCATAGTACACTCTAATTTCATCTCAGGTAGTTCACTTTCTAACAAAGTCCCATAACTTAGATATACACCAGTTTCTGTGAGAAAGAGCTTATGTTCACACGTATCCATAAACTACTGCAAAATATATACCTGAAAGCAGTAGTACACTAGAGTTTGCAGTGAGTACCTCCCTAACACTTCCTCTCCACTATTCCAAGCTTGGGATCCATGATTGCTCAACAAATTGTTTGACTTTGTATGTTAACTCTCTTTTCAATCACCAGGTTCCAGATGCCACCAGGATGCTGGCTAGGCTTCCCTGGATTGAAGACCCCACCAATGTGTCCTGGAGCTCAGCTTCCCCAGAGTCACACCTTACTAGGGAAAGAGAGAGGCAGACTGGGAGTATGGACCGACCAGTCAACGCCCATGTTCAGCGGGGAAGCAATTACAGAAGCCAGACCTTCTACCTTCTGCAACCCTCAACGACCTTGGGTCCATGCTCCCAGAGGGCTAGAGAATGGGAAAGCTATCATGGGAGGGGGTGGGTTATGGAGATTGGGTGGTGGGAATTGTGTGGAGTTGTACCCCTCCTACCTTATGTTTTTGTTCATTAATCCTTTCTTAAATAAAAAATTAAAAAAAAAAAAAAACAAGATCAGAAAAGAAAACACAAGTAGAACCTGAACTGGAATTGGCATATTGCCCCCAAGTAAAAGACTCTGGGGTGGGTGGGTGGGGAGAATACAGGTCCATGAAGGGTGATAAATGACATAGTGGGGGTTGTATTATTAAATGGGAAACTGGGGAATGTTATGCATGTACAAACTATTGTATTTACTGTTTAATGTAAAACATTAATTCCCCAATAAAGAAATAAATTAAAAAAAAAGAAATCAACAAAGGTGAGGGAAACACAAATGGGATATTAACAAGAGCAAATGAATTTCAAAGTATTACAAGTAAATAAAAATAAAAGTAAAAATAAAAAAGACCACAGAGGTATTGAGTAGAAAAGACCTAAGCAAGTAATACAGGGATATTGTGTTTTTATTGATTCCTCTGAGGCTAGAGACAAAAAAAATAATTGCAAATAAATAATGTGTTCGAGTTGAAAGCTTTGATTTTCATAGAGGTATGGGTTTGCATGTACATTTTTTCTAGCCTATATGTACACAGAATTCCCTGCTAATTTTGAACAAGGTTTAGCTGTGCAATGTGACTAGAAGCTTCCTACATGACTACTTCTCTCCAACAGCAAGATTGTGAATGCTATCAACCCTCCTACCCTCCTCTTCACTATTTTAAGTCATCTTTAAATTTAGAATTCAAATATATTTGTTGCAAGGTAACTCAACAGTGAAATTGTATTTTCTACAGGGAACATTTGCTGAATTGAGAGAGTCTTTATGAGCACTGAACCACTCACTCTCCTAAATGGATCCGGAAATTTGGTCAGGTCAATGAAGCAGAGGAAATTGTTTTAAACTACAAAGTAAATGCTTTCTGGGGAGAAGTGAATGAGTTTCAGTTCAATTAAATCTGAATAGTTATTTTAGAAATTTGTCAGATGACTGCAGAAGCTCTCATTCAATTTTAGGCCAGTTGTATGAGAACTGCTGAAGTTCCCGAGTTTCTCTGTTCTATCAATAAAATTAAAATAAAAAATATTTTTGAAAATAAAAATAGTAATTTCTGTTTTATACATAAGACATAGATAACTGAGTCTGGTTTTATAAATAAAATCATATGTGAATAAATGCATGTCTAATTATACGTATATATAGATAAGAAACATACATGTTATTATATATTTGTGTATGAATAATTTTCCCTCTAATTAAATAAGTTACTATGACTCTAGTTATTCTCCATCAAAAGTTGATATCTCCAGAAACATAGAGGTAGGTATATTACCTAGCCTGGCTTAAGAAAATTTTTTCATAATCTTTATCTTTAAATCACTTACTAGTCAGTGTACTCACCTCATAATGCTCTATAATTCACTGGAGGTTCAAAGGAAATAATTGGAGATATCTTTGACACTGTAAAAAAAATAATAATCACTATAGACTGTGGAAAGCCCATCATTTCCATGTCCACAATCATGTTATAGATTTCAGAGCTGAGGTATCACACACTTTTTCATTCATGATAAAATCTGCTTGATACCCTCATGATATATGCTATAGTTTTGTTGACTGGCAGATCTAATAAAAATTAATTTATCAATGTATAAGCACGCAATAAGTGAAAAATTAATTCACAGATAATAATACTACAGTACCTGTCTTCAAATGGAGTATAAAGGACAACATTCATTATGGTAAGAAGAAGTATGTCAGAATCTCATCAAAAAGAAATTATGAAATTTTATCATATGAGTTTAACAATTTATTTTAGGATCTCTTTCCAGTCCAGAAATATTGCACTAGTATTTGTTTTGTCAACAGTGAACATTTCTCCAAAACACGGGTTGAGTTAATCTTCTGACCTTTTTGGCAATTTAGTGGACAACATTAGCCTTTAGAAACACATAGTCAGAATATTAATTTTAATACTGCTCTTTAAAAAATCATATTTAATATTTCACAAATAACTGACACTAAAGAAACTTGGAGAAAACAGTTAAAGCTTAACTGATTTTTTTTCATTTTTTTATTATCTTTATTTATTTATTGGATAGAGACAACCAAAAAAATTGAAAGGGAAGGTGTAGATAGAAAGGGAGAGAGAGGGGAGTCGGGCGGTAGCACAGTGGGTTAAGTGCACGTGGCGCTAAGCACAAGGACCAGCACAAGGATCCCAGTTCAAGTTCCTGGCTCCCCACCTGCAGGGGAGTCGCTTCACAGGCGGTGAAGCAGGTCTGCAGGTGTCTGTCTTTCTCTCCCTTTCTCTGTCTTCCCCTCCTCTCTCCATTTCTCTCTGTCCTATCCAACAACGACAACAACAATAACTACAACAATAAAACAACAAGGACAACAAAAGGGAATAAATAAATAAATATTTTTAAAAGGGAAAGAGAGAGAGAAAGAGAGCGAGAGCGAGAGAGAGAGAGAGAGAGACCTGAAGCACTGTTTCACCACTCACAAAGCATTCCCCCGCAGTTAGAGACCACAGGGGCCTAGACCCCAGATCCTTGCACGTTGTAATATGTGCACTCAACCAGGTATGCCACAGCCCAGCCCCCTCCCCTTTTTTTTAACAGAGCACTGACCAGCTCTGGCTTATGGTGGTGCAGGGTATTGAACCTGGGACTTTGGAACCTCAGGCATGAGAGTCTTTGCATAACCTATTTATGCTATCTATCCCCACATATGCTATCTATCCCCATATTGCTTCTTCTTTAACCAAAAGTAATAAAAACTACACATATGCATTCTACAACTTCCCCTTCTAACATTGTGGCTTAGGTACTGAGATGTCACAATGTATACTTTTTAATGGGGGTTTAATGTGCTAGCCTCTTTGCTGATAATGCATTCATTTCCATCAGCCCCTTCTAAGTCTTCTTTCCTACATTGTGATTATTAACATTTTCTCTTTCTTACTCATAGGTATATAGGGCATATTGGTTGGCTCCGCATAAGGCCTCGTATCTCATGCAATAGACTCATGTTGACATGCCTATTATATACATTTTACTATGTGTTAGGAGTGTAAGAAGGCAAGAAAAAAATACTATGCAGTAGAACAATATGGAAGGTTATCATGGGAATGCAGAGTTCAGGTACACATTTTCTTGGGAGGAGATAAGGTTTTGAGCTGGCTAGTAGGTAAGAACAAATAAGGAGTGCATAATATAGAGATGGCTCTACACACAGATAAATGGACAGCAACTCCTCTGGGGCTGATGTATAACTTGACACCAGAAGGCTCTGAACCCTCCTTGAGCACCAGCTCTGCAGCTGCAAAGAAGATCCATCTAAGCTCTCACTGATTTGCATGTTTTCCCCAGAGCCCACTCCTACTCTCTGAATCCTCATGAATAAGCTTCTCAGTGAATCCCCCACCACCACCACCACCACCACCAGACAAGACTATGTGGAATGTAAGTGTTCTGATGCCACTCCTCTGCCTCCTGCTGTCCTGGCTCCCAGGTGAGGCATAGAAGTTAGGGACCACTCCAAGAAGAACTTCTCTTCCCTAACTGTGAGATCTTCTCAAGTCTCTGTGGATTTTTGACCCATGCCCTTCCCTCAGAGACCCCGTTGCTCCCAGGTTGATGTACTAGGATATAGTCTGCTGTAATGGAGTAGGACCTGTTTAACACAATGACTTTGTGTTTCTCTCCTTTCTTAGCTGCCTGTGGGGACACTCTGCTGGTCCAGTCTCCAGCCTTCCTCTCTGTGTCTCTAAGAGAGAGCATCTCCATCGTTTGCAGGGCTAGTGAGGATGTTAGTGACTATGTGAGCTGGTACCAAGAGAAAATAGGTCAGCCTCCCAAACTTCTCATCTATGATGCTGATAACCAATATTCTGGTGTCTCAACACGGTTCTCGGGGATTCAGTCTAAGAATGAATTCATTTTCAAAATCAGTGAGGTAGAGGCTGATGATGCTGCCAGTTACTACTGTGGGCAAGACTATACATTTCCACCCACAGTGTCACAGCTCTGAACATAAACCATGCCCCCAGGCTGTGGTGCAGTAACGGTGAGTGTTTCCAGCTTTGGCCTCTGCCCCAGGTCTGCTCAGTACTGCAGGGTCTACCTGGTGAAAGGCTCTAGGGTTCAGTAGTAAAGGCCTGCAGAGAAATAAAAAGAACAGCACTGGAGTTGGGAAGATAGCACAGTGGTTGTATGGAAAGACTCATGCCCGGGGCATCAGAATTCCCTGTACCACCATAAGTCAGAGCTGAGCAGTGCTCTGGTAACAAAGCAAAGTAAAACAAAACAAATACGTAAACCAACAAACAAAGAACAGCAATGAAACTTCCTTCAAAACTATAAAGACCTGGCTTAAAGTTAGGTCGCACACATAGCAAAGCAGTACACTATCTAAGTCAGTTATTTTGCCAAACCCCCCTACCAACTCAATTCTTAAAAAGAGATTTCGAATTCATGTCTAAAAAGGACTTTTTTTAACAGCATGGTCTTTGACTTAAAAAAAAAAAAAGTACTGATAGGTGGGTGAGTTTAAAGTAATACAAATAGGCAAAGTAGGAATTTTGAATTGTATGTAATTGTATCCCTCTTATCCTACAATCTTATCATCATTATTAAGTCACTAGTAAAAAAAGGAAAAAAGGAAGGAAGAAGGGGTCAGGCGGTAGTGCAGCATGTTAAGTATACCACAAGGACCAGTATAGGGATCACAGTTCGAGCTCCCCATCTGCAGGGGGGTCGCTTCACACGCGGTGAAGCAGGTCTGCAGGTGTCTGTCTTTCTCTCCCCCTCTTGTCTTCCCCTCCTGTCTCCATTTCTCTCTAACAACAATGATATCAATAACAACAATAATGGTAAAGCAACAAGGGCAACAGAAAGGAAGAAAAAAAGAAGAAAGAAAGAAAGAAAGGAAGGAAGGAAGAAAGAAAAGAAAAGAAAAGAAGGAAGGAAGAAAAGAAAAGAAAAGAAAAGAAAAGGAAAGAAAAGAAAAGAAAAGAAAAGAAAAGAAAAGAAAAGAAAAGAGAAAAGAAAAGGGCAAACTGGGGCCAGGTGGTGGCGCACCCAATTAAGCACACTTGTTGCCATGCACAAAAACCAGAATTCATTTCCCCAGTTCCCAGCACTACAAGTCTCTCTCTCTCTCTCTCTCTCTCTCTCTCCCCCCCTTCCCTCCGGGGTTATTGCTGGGGCTCGGTACCTGCATTACGAATCCACTTCTCCTGAAGCCATTTTTTTATTATTATTTTATTTTTGATAGGACAGAAAGAAATTGAGAGAGGAGCAGAGGAAGATAGGCACCTGCAGGCCTGTTTCATGACTTGTGAAACAACCCCTGCCACCATCCCCCACACTTGCAGGTGGGGAGCCAGGGACTCAAACCAGTATCCTTGTGTAGGTCTTTGCTTTGTACTATGTGTGCTTAATCCGGTGTACTGCCCAAGCCCCCAGGTGTCTTTCTCTATCCAATACAATACAATAGAGTAAAATAAACCTTTAGAGAAATAAATAGGCAAATGAAAATAAAAAGAAAGGAGTGCCCATAGCCAAGTAAATGTGACAATTACTACTTACTTTTCTTTTATTTATTTATTTTTTCCAACATTGCACTGCTCAACTCTGGCTTATCGTGGCACTGGGGATCAAACTTGAGACCTCAACTCATACATCAGAATAATTTGGAATAACCACTATGCTATCTCCACAGCCTAATACTATTTGTACTATAACTACAGCTACTTCTAATACAATATTGATCCCTAAGGATCACACTAGAATTCTCAGAGAATTATGTGAAGCCTGTGTCTTTTTGTTTCCCCCACTTGTGTGTGTTAGCCAGCTGCATCAGATTCTATGACAGGACCATTCCTGAGTATCTGTTCATTCACGAGGTAAGTGATGTGGCATAGTGTGACTGAGGTGTTCTCAGGTGACTCCATAATGACCACCCCCTCAATTCTCAGCATCACTCATCCAGAACACCAAGAGCAAAGTCTTCCCTTCCTGGAGTTACCAAGAGTTCACTGGTCCCACTGGGACAGAGACACTGTAGGGTAATTACTTTCTAGATCTGAAAAAGTCATCTTTACTCAGTTCCCTCTGTTAGAAACTCCCTGACCATTACAAAATGAGTCAGTTCACATACTGTCTTTAAAGGGAAAAAAAAAAAAAAAAAGGCTGGTTGCAAGGCCACCCCATCTTGCATTCCCTTCCATAGATACTATAGACCTAGACTTCGAACAGATCCCACTGTTTGCCATCACTGGCCAGTTCCATCAGGAATGTCCTCATTAGCTCTTTCGTGGGTCTCTCCATGACCTTACTTTACCCTCACTACAAACTAACACTGATAAGGACTACCCTACTCTCCAAAGGGAAGCTAGGTCATCCTATTCTGCCACTTGAGAAGGACTTGTCCTACAAAGTGTGCAGCCCAGAATGTCCCCAGCTGCGACCATGGGATGTGAGCTCAAAACTGATATGGATTCAGAGGTTATACAGCCTCCTGTGTTAAATATTAGTATGCATCGGATCTGGGTCAGATAGATATGATAAAATTCCCCCAAGTATGGGAGTCACTCTCTGCTCTAAAGCACCTCTCAAGTTCCATTATCCACACTGATACCGTCCTCCCAGACAATATTTCTAGTTCATTTTCACATTAGCTATTAAGCTCAAGCAAAGATTACTAAACTCTGGGCTTCTAGGAAAAATACCTAAAATAGATACCTTAGCTTCTTTCCACCCTAGGGTCCCCACTCTTACTGGCTCTAATCCTACTTTCAGTCTCTTTTTATAAATATTTTGTCCTGTTTTCCGTCTTAACTGTCTTTCAGCCACCAAGTTGCAAATACATCTATGATTCCATCCTGACTTCCCTGGCCAGATGACCTCACCAATGTGTCCCAGAACCTCACCTCTCCAGAACCCTACACCACCAAGAAAAGATAGAGACAGACTGGAGGTATGGGTCAACCAGACAATATCCATGTCTATGTAATACTGAGAAGTTATTACAGAAATCAAACCTCCTTCCTTCTGCAACCCAAAAAGAATTTTGACCCATAACTTCAGAGGAGGAAACTTAGGGGGAAAATGACCAGAAGTCCCTGAAGACCACCTCCTCTGGGACCCAGAACTCTTGTGACCGGGAACCTTTATTTTAGCCCCAACACTGAGGGGAAAGAGAATTGGAGAATATCTAAGGAAGTCAGCCCATTTCCCTTACCTGAGAGGGGAGAGGGAAAAGAAAGAACACCTGGAACTTGTAATAGGTATATGAGTGCCTTAGAAAGGAAGTGAAAGTGGGACCTTAGATGTGAATAATAACAGGCATCAGCCTCCACATAGGGTCAGCTATATTTGCTTGGATGTCCAATTGCTTCTCTGGTATGTGCCTTTTCATGTTCCTGCTTAAAAGTTTAAAATATCATGAGGTGGGGGGAATACTATAAGGAATACTTTGAAAGAGTAAGGGGAAAAAAATTTAACAGTGGAATAAAAACTACCCATTTGAGTCTTAAAAGTAGAAGGGAAAGATGGAGAAGGAGAAGAGTGGTTATGGGACATATACTTAATGGAGTACTACTCAGTAATTTAAAAAAAAAAAAAAGACTATGTTGTGCCCTTTGGGACAAAATGAATGGAACTGGAGGTTATTATCTTTAGTAAAGTAAGTGAAGGACAGCTACCAAATGACTTCCCTCATGTGGAATTAAAACAGATTAACTCGGGAGTCGGGCTGTAGTGCAGCGGGCTAAGCGCAGGTGGCGCAAGGCACAAGGACCGGCATAAGGATCCCGGTTCGAACCCCGGCTCCCCACCTGCAGGGGAGTCGCTTCACAGGCGGTGAAGCAGGTCTGCAGGTGTCTATCTTTTTCTCCTCCTCTCTGTCTTCCCCTCCCTCTCTCCATTTCTCTCTGTCCTATCCAACAACGACAACAACAATAATAACTACAACAATAAAACAACAAGGGCAACAAAAGGGAATAAATAAAATAAATATAAAAAAGAAAAAAAAAACATATTAACTCAGGGGCCAGACAGTGGCACACCTGGTTAAGCATACACATTACAGTGAGCAAGGACTTGGGTTCAAACCCTAGGTCCCCCTCTGCAGAAGGAAAGTTTCACAAACAGTGAAGCAGGGCTGCAGGTGTCTCTTTGTCTAATCCCCACCCTATCTCCTCTGCCCCTCTCAATTTCTCTCTATCTCTATCCAACAATAAATATTTTTTAAAAATTAAAAAACCTTCTAAATAAATAAATAAATAAAACATTAAACGTGAATATATATAGTTACCCCATATCCTAGACCATAGGGAAACTCTGGTGGCTATCTTTGTGGTGGGAGGTGGGTCAGCACTCTGGTGGTGGGTTCAGTGTGGAACTATACACTATAATCTTACATTCTTTCTCGTAAGCTATTATTGATCATAAATTGGAAAACAAAATAAATAAATACTAAGTTAAAACAGGCTCACACAGGAATATGCATGTACTTTATTCACTACTAAAGTTAAGATTTTCCTGGAATGTCAAATTTGCCTGGAGAATGTGCTAGTATGGTAGCAGAGAAAACAGAATTCTCACATACTGTCCTTTCTTTGACTTCAGCAGATTTTAATTTATCTCCAAACACAGAAACTCTTTGATGCCACTCTGCACACAGGAAAATCTGCCCTCCCTTTGGCTCTCTCCACACTCCTACACCCACCACTAATTTGCATGTGGTCCTTGGGAGGAGATTTCCTTGGTGGTCTTAGATAAAATCATCAGCTCTAGCCTTGCCTTGACTGATCAGGTTTCAACAATGTAAATTCTCAAAATGATTTTTCTTACTCAATTTTGGGGGTTGCTGACACTCTGGATCCCAGGTGAGGGCAGAGGGATGTGAGAAAGCAGAATAGGTGGGAAAGGGGACTCTGGGGCACCATTGCTTCCTGTGCTAATTTTGTCTGCCTATTCATCTTACATCTTGTCCTTTGGGGTTGGGCCATATGTATTTTGATCAGTTAGAATGAGAAAAAATCCACTGCTGTGGTGAGGGCAGAAACAGAAAGAGAGGAATAATATGGGTTACTTTTGAAGACCCCTAATGTGGTGCCTCAAATAAAGAGCAAAAAGAAAATGATGAAAATTGCTTCTAGGGGAGTTGGGCTGTAGTGCAGCGGGTTAAGCGCAGGTGGCGCAAAGCACAAGGACCGGCATAAGGATCCCGGTTCGAACCCCGGCTCCCCACCTGCAGGGGAGTCGCTTCACAGACGGTGAAGCAGGTCTGCAGGTGTCTATCTTTCTCTCCTCCTCTCTGTCTTCCCCTCCCTCTCTCCATTTCTCTCTGTCCTATCCAACAACGACTACAACAATAAAACAACAAGGGCAACAAAAGGAAATAAATAAATAAAATAAATATTTAAAAAAAGAAAGAAAGAAAAGAAAATTGCTTCTAGGAGGCTGGGTGGTGATGCATCTGGTTGAGCACACTTATTACAACGTGCAAAGACTTGGGTTCAAGCCCCTGATGCCCACCTGCAGGGGGAGAACTTCGCAAGTGGTGAAGGCTCTTCCCCTTTTTTATCTTACTCTTCCCTCTCAATTCCTCTCCATCTCTACCCTAAATAAATAAGTTAATCAAATCAAAGATAAAAAATTGTTTCTAGTGTTTTTACCTGACATTATAATCTTCTCTTGTTGCTTTAGGATCCAGTGGGTATATTGTGATGACCCAGACACCCCTCTCCCTGTCTGTTGTCCCTGGACAGTCAGTCACCAACTCCTGCAGATCTAGTCATAATCTCCTACATCAAAGTGGAGTCAGCCTTTTGGATTGGCACCTGCAGAAGCCAGGCCAACAGCCACAATCCCTTATACATGAAGCTTCCAAACGCTTCACTGGGGTCTCTGACAGGTTCAGTGGCAGCGGTTCAGGAACAGAATTCACCCTTACAATCAGCAGGGTGGCGACTGAGGATGTTGGAGTCTACTACTGCATGCAAGGTTTAGATCTTCCTCTCACAACAGTACAACTCTGAACACAAACCTCCCTCCTCTAGAAGGCCTAACTGCCTACATGTGTATTTGTCTGCAGAGCAGGTGTGGCAGATTATGTCAGGCTGTATAGCCAAATATTATGGTGATTGGTTTGTTTCTTTGTTTTTGTCCTCATTTATGTAAGATATGTCACGTAAGTGTCTTCATTGCACCTTAAGCACACTTTTCTTTCTTTATTTCATTCTTTCTCCCTTTCTTTTTTTCTAACAGGGTTATTTCTGGGGCTCCATGCTGGCGCAAGGTACCCATCACTCCCAAGGCCATTTCTCTCTTTCTCTCCCTTTCTCTTTTCTTTTTTCCTTCATTCTGTCTGCCTTTTTCTTATTTGTTAGGACAGATATTGGGAGACAGGGAGAAAGAAAGGGAGGACAGGAAGTAGCGCAGTGGGTTAAGCCCACATGGTGCAAGGCACAAGGGCTGGCATAAAGATTCTGGTTCTATACTTCCAGAGGTGGGGCTACAGAGCAGCAGCTGCTATGTTTCTCTCCTCTCCTCTCCCAGGTCAACTAGGAGTACCAAAGGAGACCACCTGGGACTGCAACAAGACAGGACTAGAATGACTTCAGGAACCCACCAAATCACAGATGAGTACAAACACGTGTGGTTCATGGGCAGAGAGGAACCTAGGGAGAGATAAAGTGGCTGGTAACAATCGGGCAGTTTACCAGTTGAGACACCACCTCCAGTCTGTTTCACCAACAAAAAGACAGCTGAAGGGAGGAGAGGACTCCCCTAAGACTCACCAAATGCAACTCCATTGCTACTGCCCTCAGAATCTGGAGCAGCAGGTGGGAAGGCCCTGTGCTGACACCAGGAGACAGAGAACTAACTCAGGAAAAGATCTGTACCTCCATGGCCTAGCGGTGGGTCTGTGAAAGTCTCTTTGCATAACCACTGGATTATCTCTGCCACACCCTGTTTTTTCTCTTGGTCAGGAGTCAGTGACTAAGCTAAGAAGTCAACTGATACTTTAAAAGCCCTCAGGCTCCCATAGCCTACAGGGAAGAAAAAGCACAAAAGAGGCTTTTAAGCCACTGTGCTCCAACTCAGGGATTAAAATAATATTGAAACAACTATCAATTCACACAACTGTGAACCCTTTAATTACCTTACTTAGACACAAGTCAATCCAGGAAATAGTGATCAGTAATTTGAAAAGTACTAAGAGAGGGAACTCATAACATAATATATAAAATGGGTAAACCAACAAGAAGAAATATTGGAGAAACTAACCAGGACAACAGTCCAGCTAAAAGCCCCCCAAAGGATGAAGCACAAAATAATGAGGTCAACATCCAAACACTAGTTAAGGAAATAATCACAGGAGTGAGTAAAGAGTTTGAAAGAAGTGTCATCAGAAATGCAGAAACAACAAATGAGACTCTGGAAGAAAACACTAATTATCTCAAGGTTATTAGAGAGCTGAAAGCTGAAACAGCTGAAAGCTGAGCTAAGAACACAACTAGTTGAACAAGCTAAAACAGTATCAGAATAGGGTAAAAAAATAGATTAACCCCAGAAAACATTAGAGGAGAGAAAGAATAGAATAAATAAGGCTGAAGACAGAATTAGCAAGATCGAGGACGAATTAGAGACAACTAAAAAAGAAGTAAGAGATCTCAAAAAGACAATAAGAGATACTGAAAACAACAACAGAGACCTATGGGATGACTTCAAAAAAATAATATATGCACTATTGGCTTACCAGAGGAAGAAAGAGAGGGATGGGGAAAAAAGCATTCTTCAGGACATAATAGCTGAAAACTTGTCTAGTCTAGATAACATCAAAGACATAAAGGTTCAAGAAGCCCAGAATTAACCCAGTCTTAAAGACACCAAGACATATCATACTTAGAATGGAAAGGAATAAGGATAAAGAAAGGATCCTGAAGGCTGCAAGAGAAAAACAAAGAGTTAGGGCTGGGGAGACGGTATAATGGTTATGCAAAAGCCTTTCAAGCCTGAGGCTCTGAGGTCCCAGGTTCAATCCCCATCACCACCATAAACCAAAGCTGAGAAGTGTTCTGGTTTAAAAAAATTAAAATAAAATAAATTTAAAAGAAAGAGAGAGAAACAAAGAGTCACCTACAGAGGTAAACCCATAAGATTACCAGCAGACTTCTCCACACAAACAATACTGGCCAGAAGAAAATGGCAAAATATATATCAAGTGCTCAATGAGAAAGGCTTTCAACCACGACTACTGTATCCTGCTAGACTGTCATTGAAACTAGATGGAGGCATAAAAACCTTCTCACACAAGAAAGAGTTGAAAGAATCAACTATCACCAAGCCCGCCCTGAAAGAAGTTTTGAAAGGTCTCCTATAAACAGTCACACCACCATAAATAGGCCATATATTATAAAACTCTAAAAATCTACAAGAACGGTGTTAAAATATCTTCAGTCTTTAATATCAATCAATGTCAATGGCCTGAATTCACCTATTAAAAGGCACAGAGTAGAAAGATGGATCAGACCCTGGATCCATACTCCCAGAGAGATATAGAATGTGAAGGCTATCAGGGGAGGGGAGGGGACGTGGAGATCGGATTATGGGAATTGTGTGGAATTGTACCCCTCTTATTCTATGGTTTTGTTAATGTCTCCTTTCTCAAATTAATTAATTAATTAATTAAAAGATGGATCAGAAAACATAACCCAACAATATGCTTTCTACAGGAAACCCACCTAACTCAACAGACAAACACAGACTCAAAGTGAAAGGATAGAAAACTATCATACAGGCCAATGGCCCACAAAAAAAAGAACAAAAACAGCTATTCTCATATCTGACATGATAGACTTTAAAACAAATAAAATTTTAAAAGATAGGTATGGACACTACTTAATGCTCAGAGTATCAGTCAATCAAGAGAACTTAACAATTATTAACATCTATGCACCCAATGAGAAGCCATCTAAATACATCAAACAACTACAGAAAGAGCTACAGCAATATATTAACAGCAACACAGTCCTAGTAGGGGACTTCAACACCACACTCTCTCAACTTAATAGATCATTCAGGTAGAAATCAATAAAGACATGAGGGAGCTAAATGAGCAGATAAACTAGAACTACTGGATGTTTTCAGAGTCATTCATCCAAAGATACTGAAATACACATTTTACTCAAGTTCACAGGGGTCATTCTTAAGGATAGACCATATGTTAGGCCACAAAGACAGCATCAGCAAATTCAAGAACATTGAAATCATCCCAAGCATCTTCTCAGACCAGAGTGGAATTAAACTAGCACTTAACAATCAACAGAAGATTAGTAATAGTCCCAAAATGTAGAAGCTCAACAGTACACTACTTGACAACTACTGGGTCAAAGAGGAAATAAAGGAAGAAATCAAATGTTTCGATAGTTCAATGAGAATGAAGACACAAGCTATCAAAATATTTGGGACACAGCTAAGGTAGTAATGAGAGGGAAGATCATAGCCATACAAGCACACATTAGGAAACAAGAAAAAGCACAAATAAACAGCCTAATTGCACATCTTAAAGAAGTAGAATAAAAAGAATAGGGTGTCAGGCTGTAACGCAGCGGGTTAAGCACACGTGGTACAAAGCCCAAGGACCAGCATAAGGATCCCGGTTTGAGCCCTGGCTCCCCACCTGTATGGAAGTCGCTTCACAGGCAGTGAAGCTGGTCAGCAGGTGTCTTTTTCTCCCCCTCTTTGTCCCCCTCCTCTCTCCATTTATCTCTAAAAAAATTTTTTTTTAATTTTAAAAAAAAAGAACAAAGGAACCCTAAAGAAACCAGAAGGACAGAAATCACTACAGTTAGGGTAGAAATCAATAAGATTGAAAATAAGAAAATCATATAAAAGATCAATGAAAGTAAATGTTGATTCTTCAAAAGAGTGAACAAAATTGACAAACCTTTAGCCAGACTCACAAAACAAAAGAGAGAGAAGACCCACATAAATCGGATCATAAATGACAGAGGAGATATCACAACAGACACCACAGAAATTCAGCATATCATGCGAGACTTCTATGAACAACCATATGCCACCAAGATAGAGAACCCAGAAGAAATGGATGATTTTCTAGATACCTATGAACTTCCAAAATTAAGTAAAGAAGAACTAGATAAAATGAACAGGCCCATCACAGCTAATGAAATTGAAACAGTTATCAATAACCTTCCCAAGAATAAAAGTCCTGGACCAGATGGTTTTACAAATCAATTCTACCAAACCTTCAAAGAAGAGTTAATACCTCTACTTTTAAAAGTCTTCCAGAAGATTGAAGACATTGGAATACTCCCTGCCAGCTTCTATGAAGCCAACATCACCCTGATACCAAAGGCAGACAGGGACAAAACCAAAAAAGAAAACTACAGACCAATATCTCTGATGAACATAGATGCTAAAATATTGAACAAAATTCTAACCAACTGGATACAGCAGTATATTAAAAAGATTGTTCATCATGACCAAGTGGGGTTTATCCCAGGCATGCAAGGTTGGTTTAGTATATGTAAATCAATCAACATGATCCACCACATCAATAAAAGCAAGACCAAAAAACACATGGTCATATCAATAGATGCAGAGAAAGCCTTTGACAAAATACAACATCCCTTTATGATCAAAACACTACAAAAAAAAAAGGGGGAATAGATGGAAAATTCCTGAAGATAGTAGAGTCTATATATAGCAAACCTACAGCCAACATCATACTCAATGGTGAAAAACTGGGAGCATTTCCCCTGAGATCAGGTACTAGATAGGGATGCCCACTATCACCATTATTATTCAACATAGTGTTGGAAGTTCTTGCCATAGCAATCAGACAGGATCAAGGAATTAAAGGAATACAGATTGGAAGAGAAGAAGTCAAACTCTCCCTATTTGCAGAAAATATTATACTATACATAGAAAAACCTAAAGAATCCAGCAAGAACTTTTGGAAATCATCAGGCAATACAGTAAAATGTCAGGCTACAAAATTAACATTCAAAAGTCAGTGGCATTCCTCTATGCAAACACTAAGTTAGAAGAAATTGAAATCCAGAAATCAATTTCTTTTATTATAGCAACAAAAACAATAAAATATCTAGGAATAAACCTAACCAGAGAAGTGAAAGACTTGTATACTGAAAATTATGAGTCACTACTCAAGGAAATTGAAAAAGACACAAAAGTGGAAAGATATCCATGTTAATGGGTTGGAAGAAATAACATCATTAAAATGAATATACTACCCAGAGCCATCTACAAATTTAATGCTATCCCCATCAAGATCCCAAGCACATTTATAGGAGAATAGAAAAAATGCTAGAAATGTTTATCTGGAACCAGAAAAGACCTAGAATTGCCAAAACAATCTTGAGAAAAAAGAACAGAACTGGAAGCATCACACTCCTAGATCTCAAATTGTATTATAGGGCCATTGTCATCAAAACTGCTTGGTACGGGAACATGAATAGACACACTGACCAGTGGAATAGAATTGAAAACCCAGAAGTGAGCCCCCACACCTATGGACACCTAATCTTTGACAAAGGTGCCCAGACTATTAAATGGGGAAACGAGAGTCTCTTCAATAAATGGTGTTGGAAACAATGGGTTGAAACATGGAGAAGAATGAAACTGAACCACTATATTTCACCAAATACAAAAGCAAATTCCATGTGAACCAAGGACTTAGATGTTAGTCCAGAAACTATCAAATACTTAGAGGAAAATATTGGCAGAACTCTTTTCCGCATACATTTTAAAGACATCTTCAATGAAATGAATCCAATTACAAAGAAGACTAAGGCAAGTATAAACATATGGGACTACATCAAATTAAAAAGCTTCTGCACAGCAAAAGAAACCACTACCCAAACCAAAAGACCCCTCACAGAATGGGAGAAGATCTCTACATGCCATACATCAGACAAGAGTTTAATAACTAACATACATAAAGAGCTTGCCAAACGCAACAACAAGACAACAATTAACCCCATCCAAAAATGGAGGTAGGACATGGACAGAATATTCACCACAGAAGAGTTCCAAAAGGCTGAGAAACACATGAAAAAATGCTCCAAGTCTCTGATTGTCAGAGAAATGCAAATCAAGACAATAATGAGATACCACTTTACTCCTGTGAGAATGTCAGACATCAGAAAAGGTAACAGCAGCAACAAATGTTGGAGAGGTTGTGGGGTCAAAGGAACCCTCCTACACTTCTGGTGGGAATGTCAATTGGTCCAGCCTCTGTGGAGAACAGTCTGGAGAACTCTCAGAAGGCTAGAAATGGACCTACCCTATCATCCTGTAATTCCTCTCCTAGGGATATATCCTAAGGAACCCAACATATCCATCCAAAAAGAACTGTGTACATATATGTTCTTGGCAGCACAATTTGTAATAGCCAAAACCTGGAAGCAACCCAGGTGTCCAACAACAGATGAGTGGCTGAGCAAGTTGTGGTATATATACACAATGGAATACTACTCAGCTGTAAAAAATGGTGACTTCACCATTTTCAGCTTATCTTGGATGGACCTTGAAAAAATCATGTTGAGTGAAATAAGTCAGAAACAGAAGGATGAATATGGGATGATCTCACTCTCAGGCCAAAGTTGAAAAACAAGATCAGATAAGAAAACTCAAGTAGAACCTGAAATGGAATTGGCGTATCACAACAAAGTAAAAGACTGGGATGGGTGTGGGTGGGTGGGGAGAATACAGGTCCAAGAAGGATTCAGAGGACCTAGTAGGGGTTGTATCGTTATATGGGAAACTGGGGAATGTTATGCATGTACAAACTATTGTACTTACTGTTGAATGTAAAACATTAATTCCCCAATAAAAAAGAGAGAAAAAAACTACAACTATAAAAACAAGAGCAACAAAAGGGAATAAATAATTTTTTTAAAAAAATTTAAAAAAAGAGCCATCGCTGGGGGTATGAATCAATTTGCCAAAGTCCATGTCCCAGTAGAAAAGCAATTACAGAAGCCAGACCTTCCATCCTCTTTTGGTCCATACTCCCAGAGGGATAAAGAATAGGAAACTTTCCAATAGAAGGTATGGGACATATTTTGGGAATAAAGTGAATGGAACTGGAAAAGATGATGCCCAGGGAAGCAAGGCATGAAATGAAGGACAACTACAAAATGGTTTCACTATATTCAGAATATAGAGAATTGAACAAGTGATGTGAAAAGGACAAACTGTCAACCTATTTTCAAGACTGTGGGAGAACTATAGTATTTATCTAGGGGGATGAGGACACAGATTTTTGGTGACCAGAGTGAGGAAAAATAAATAAGTAAATAGAAAAAAAAATGCAAAACAAAAACCCCACCATGTTGAGCCAACTGTCAAATGACATAGGAACTGAGTTGTTCCTCAGATATTGTCCAAAGGATGCTGATACCAGGGTGGGGACAGGACTCTGATGGTCACACACACAGGTGTACAGGTGACACTATGCCTTGCCACCTTAGGGCTTTGTAAAGCAATGCTGAGTCACCAGTGTGAATAAAAACAGTAGCAAGGGGGAGTTGGGCGGTAGCGCAGCGGTTCAGGCGCACGTGACTCAAAGCACAGGGACCGGCTTAAGGATCCCAGTTCTAGCCCCAGCTCCCCACCTGCAGAGGAGTCGCTTCACAGGCGTGAAGCAGGTCTGCAGGTGTCTGTCTTTCCCTCCCCTCTCTCTCTTCCCTTCCTCTCTCCATTTCTCTCTGTCCTATCCAACAACAACATGAATAACAGCTACAACATCAGTAACAACTACAGCAATAAAACAACAAGGGTAACAAAAGGGGAAATTTAAAATTTTTTTTTAAAAAGTAGCAAGACTCTTAATAGAAGAAGGAGGAGGAGGGGGAGTGGGAGGAGACGACATGGAATTCTGGTGGTGAGAACTGTATTGAATTGTATCCCTGCTCTCTTACAGTTTCTTAATCATTATTAAATCACTAATTTAAAAAATGTTAATGATCCATCAACTCATAGACATAAATATATCATCTTCTAGGATTTTAGATCTTGCCAAAACATATATTCTCTTTTGACCCAGAGAACTTTCACACCTGCTTGCAAAGCTCCATCAGCTGGCCCAGGGCTCTGTTCCCCTTTGTTAAGAAGGTTTGTGTACAGTGAGTCAATGGGGAGCTATCACTGTGGTGGACGTTCGGCCAAGGGACCAAGTTGGAAATCAAACGTAAGTAAAACCCTAACTCTCCTCCCTCAGTTGTCCATCTTGAAATCCCTGTGTCTATGAAGTGCTCCGTGAGCTGATTCTTTGAAACCAAACTATGATATCTCCTGGGGCAAAGGTAAAGTCTTAAAAATGAGCTGTACACTTTCAATGAAGAAAAAGAAAAAAAAAAACTCAGTAGCTAGATGACAACAATGTGTCTTACTTAAGTGATAGTTTCAGAGATTTATTAGGGAGCATAGACATCTGTTCTAAACAGAAATTTGCTCAGTTGTTTAAAAGGGAAATACTTTTTGTAAGAAGGTTGGTTAGGGGGAACCACTGTGTGTACACTTTTGGAGGGGGAACCAAGTTAGAGATCAAACGTAAGTATCCTTTTCAATCGATTTTTCCTTGTCTCTAATTTCTAAAATCCTTTTGTATTCTAATTTATTAGACATTAGGTGTTACATTTAAATCCTGGATGAGGCTTTCCTTTTCAGAAGAAGGAAAGTCTTTCTGTGGGAGGCTAGTTGATAACTTATCTTTAAGATTTCCAAATCAAAATGATTTCACCAGGGGAAGGGAGCTCACCGCCCTCCCTGGCAGGTTTTTGTAGGGCTAGAGACATAGGGGAGTCACTGTGTTTCACCTGTGGCCAAGGAACGAAAGTAGAGATCAAGCGTGAGTACATTCTTTCTTGATTATTTGTGTGACTTCTGCCCTGTTAAAACGGTTATGCATGTTTGGGACATTTCAGTTAAAGAAGCCATTTCTGGTGACCCAAAAGCAAGCAGCAGAAAACAGTCAACTTTTAAACTGAACAAATTGTTGAGTTAGTGGGATATGGAGGATTAGTGGGGGAAATGGGAAAGAAAATAGCTAGATTTCCCTTGGGATGAGCCTTTCTCTTATTCTGGCTTTGCAAAGAAGTATTTGTTCAAGACTGTTAAAATTCTTACTGTGGCTTAATTTAGCAAAGGGGTCAAGGTAGAGAGTACACATAAGTGCATGTTCCATATATATGTATGTACATATGTATGTATGTATGAAATTTAGGAGGTTTTGTGTTTGGTATATGATGAGTTGAAATCAGTTCTGAAGGTAATAGGATTCTGCCCAAAAAGATCAGATAAGTCAGGGATTATAAGTCAGTATTTCTCAGAGAAAAGCAAAGTACTAGTTAATTAATTTTCCATCTAAGTTGCCAGAATTTTCTCTATATCAACTTAAGAAGGTTAGCAGCAAAAGTAGGTTTTTGTTGGGGGTGGGTGGGTATTAAGCCAATATAGTGGCTCGCCACTCAAGAAACACATTTACAGCTTAAATGTAAGTAATTTTTTCTCTAGTGCCTTCTGCAGTATGAATATAAATGCCAGTTTCAACTTTCAGACTTTTAAGAATGGGTTTTATAAAAATACATAAAGGAGAGTTTTCTGATTTATCATTAACTTCAAAGGTTAAACTGAACTCCAAAATATTGGTGTATGGACAAAAATATTAACTGAATCTAAATCAAATGATGCAAAGAAAAAAACATGTAAACAACAAAGGAATATTTTAGACTCTAAGGAGGAAAAGTGAATTATATTTTCATTCAGTTCTGCCATAGATTGTGCTGAGTTTTGCTTATTATGTATGACACAGAGAAAGAAGAGAAATGTATTTCTGAGTCTGTTTTCTCTCTTCTGTTGGAGAAATTATTTTATACAATTATAAAAATTAATAGCACTCACTAAAAATCAGTACAATGTTAGGAAAGTATACCGACTGCCCATGTAAAAGATGTAGCTTACTTGAGAATCTGCAGCAACAAGATTTTTAGAGTAAAACTAGTGATAAGACACTCAGAATTTTTACAAAGATTCTGTAACTCATCAGATAGCTTTTTGAAATCCAATTTCTATATTACACTAGATTGAAATGAGCTGCCATAATGGAATATTTTCCGTTTCTTCAAAAGATCAATTTTGGAGAAATTTGTTTAAATGAAAAGAAATAGTTATATTTTAATGCTCGCAGACTCATAGAAAAATGGAAAATATTTTAATGCTATGTTCTATTATTTCTCTTACTGTTTGACATGTTTTCATACCACCAGCGAGACTTCAACATAACTAGCTGGTGTGCGAACATCCTGGTGGTCTTTTTTTTTTTTTGTAACTGAATGACTTTTAGGGCCACGTCAGCACTCTTATGGTGGTGTGCCAGTCCGCTAAAGACCACCAACTCTGCCACTAATCTGTTTAACTCTGCCATGATTTGCTTTCCTGACACAGTGGTACAAGCAATAACACAAAGGAGAGAGGATAGACATGCAGTGACACTAAGCTAACACAGGAAAAGCAGAAGACAGTTCAGAAATGTGATTCATATTCATTATTATACCATCTTAATGAAATTATCAATATTACAAGACTATAAAGAAGTTAAAATTTATTTTGAGTAATATGCAGTGAATTCAAATTCTCTTATCAAATGTATTGAACAATGAAAGGTAAATCCAAAAAAATTCATTCCAAATGTAATCCATACAAACAAAAATCTGATTTAAGGCCAGCAGTCTGCCCACTCAAACTTTCATTATTTAGCTTTTACTGCATTAACAAGTATTATTTATACATACTAACTGATAAAGTTGTACAATGTTTTAATTTTCAAAAATGTTATGTGTAGGGTTGTATTTCAGTAATTTAAGATCTCAAATCAAATATAAATGCCATTAAGATCAAACTTATTATAAAAATATCTTCATTCTACAAGAAAAGTTTGAGTCTAAGTAAAGTACTCCTCTAAAATCACTTAGCAATGTTTTAGTGCTATTATTGTTGAAATTTTTCCCCTTTTTTTTCAGTTTGTTAACTTGACAAAACAATTGTATTACTATTTGAAATTTAAGTATTTTAACCTATTTTAAAACTACTTTGGGCCTCTTAAGAACTTATAAAATTAATTTTAAACTCTGAAGCTCATAATATATATTACTAGAGTTTCCATTTCTACTACACAATTGTTTAATGTTTTAATGCAGGATAGAAATTTTAAAATTATTGAGGGCTTACTCAGACAAGAGTATCTTCATAAACTACTTCCCTTCCTTTGTCTTTCCCTAAAAGTCATATGATTTTGCTGCCAAGGCTATTTTATAAAACTCTCAGGGAAAAAAAAAGTAATGAAAACTAAAGGAGAAGAAAATATCAAAATAAAATGTTCATATGTTGAATTACTTGTTTATGTAGACCTTAGATCTTTAAAAGCCTAAATGATTTCTCCCAGCAAGTGATTTTTTTTTATTTGTTCATTTCCACTCTTACTCTTCCACCAAGGGCTTTGGGAGGGGGAGATGTTTCCAAGAGAGCATCTCATCTGGTAGCTGCTTATTATGGTAAAAAGCAAAGCTAACCAGTTCCTCCCAGACAGGTGGCCAAAACTACCGTTTATCCTTGGTTAAACATTGCTTTGTATGGTAGCCATCAGGCCATGGCCCTGGTTTCACATGGAAACCTTTGAAAGGGTGTGGGAGCCCTGTGGGTCTGATCACATAGCATGAAATTGTTAGCCCCCTCACCCCAACATGTCCAGTGAAAAACCCAGGGAGGGAAAGACAACTTGATGTGACCACACTGTCCTAAGACAATACTGAAGAAATTATCTGTATAGAGGAACCAAAACCTTTTCTTAAGTCTAAAGTCTGAGGGGATCAAGTGAACCAGGCCTTTGTTTCTTGGCCTGAAGCAATGAGTTTATTGCAGGAGGCTGGAAACACAGCTGGAGCTGTGTATCAGGAGAGGAAAGCATGCACTCAGGCCTTAGAATAGTTGTACCCGGTTCAAACAAAACAACTTGGGACTTTCTGAGGCATAAGGGGAAGTAGGAGAGAAACTCAAAATGAAGGTGATTATAAATGTGCTTTCTTGCTGCCTTGACCATTACATGCTGTGTTCTCTGTATGCCTGTCTCTGTTGAGCTCTGGAGTTGCTCACAATGAGCCAGTGGAGAACTTCCCTGTTACTAAAATTCCACTTTCTTTGTTTTCATTCCTCAGGGGCTAATACTAGCCCATCTGTCACCCTGTTCTTACCATCTGCGGAGCAGTTACAGACTGGAAAAGCCTCTCTCGTATGCTTTCTAAGACGCTTCTATCCCAGAAAAGCTGATGTCAAGTGGAAAGCTGATGGAGTTGTCCTAAATACGGGCATTGAGAACAGCTTCACAGAGCAGGACGCCAAGGACAGCACGTACAGTCTCAGCAGCATCCTGACGATGAACAGTGATGAATTCAACAATCATGAAACATATACCTGTGAGGTCATTCATGAGAGTGTGTCCTCCCCCATCGTCAGGAGCATCAGAAGGCAGTAGTCTCAGAGTGAGAGGCTCCATCACCCTGCCTCTACCCTGACACCTCCAGTCCTTTTCTCACAAGACATCTACCCCTACTTTAGTCCTTCAGCCCCCTCCTCCTCCTCCTCATGGTTTTAATCATGGTAACATTTGTGGCAGAAGGAACAAATAAAGTGAATCTTTGCACTTGAAATTTCTCTCTTCATTATTTGAGGGTTATTAGACAGTAAGTCCTCAGTATGATGAGTTCTTTGAGAAAGTGACTTCTGATAAAATAGTGACTAACAAAACCAGTTTTCCCACAGGCTACCTGATACAATATACATGCATGCAGTACATGTTAAATGCATACATACCCATTATATACCCATATATATTAGATACATACATATATTCTTCTTTGAAATACCATATCAAGAACTACCTCATAACCAATTTACAGATAATAGAGAGATGTAGTAGAAGATGTCTTTAAAATTTATGCGGAAAAGAGTTCTGCCAATATTTTCTTCTAAGTATCTGATAGTTTCTGGTCTAACATCCAAGTCCTTGATCCACTTGGAATTTACTTTTGGTGAAATACAGTGATTCAGTTTCATTCTTCTGCATGTTTCAACCCATTGTTTCCAACACCATTTGTTGAAGAGACTCTGCTTTCCCCATTTAATAGTCTGGGCACCTTTGTCAAAGATTAGATGTCATAGGTGTGGGGCCTCATTTCTGGGCTCTCAATTCTATTCCACTGGTCAGTGTGTCTATTCATGTTCCATTACCAAGCAGTTTTGATGACAATGGCCCTATAATACAGTTTGAACTCTGGGAGTGTGATGCCTCCGGTTCACCATATGGTACTTTTTAAATTTATTGACACCAGGACTTTTTTTAATATTTATTTATTCTCTTTGTTGCCTTTGTTTTATTGTTGTAGTTACTGATGTCGTCGTTGTTGGATAGGACAGAGAGAAATGGAAAAAGAAGGGGAAGACAGAGGGGATAGAGAAAGACAGACACCTGCAGACCTGCTTCACCACTTATGAAGCGATTCCCCTGCAGGTGGGGAGCCGGGGGCTTGAAGGCTTGAACCGGGATTCTTGTGCCGGTCCTTGTGCTTTGCGCCATGTGCGCTTAACCGCACATGCTTAACCGGCTGCGCTACCGCCAGACACCTGACACCAGCTTTATCGCTTGGGCTTAGTGCCTGCATGATGAATTCATCACCTCTGGCAGATTCTTTTTTCTATAATTCTTTTTCTCCTATGTATTTATTGGATAGAGACAGGAAGAAATCTAGAGGGAAGAGGATGATAGAGGCAGAGACAGACAGACCTGCAGCACTGCCTTACCACTCAAGCCTGGGTCCTTGTGCATTGTAACATGTATGCTCAACCAAGTGTGCCACCACTTAGTCCCTCAGATTTTTAAATAAATAAATTTATTTCTTTAATAAATTGAAGAGGGAGAATAGAGAAAGAGCTGTGCATCACCGGGTCACCACTCATGAAGCTTCCCCTGTGTAGGTGGGAACCTAGGTCCTTGTACATGGTAACATATGCGCTCTAACAGATGTGGCACCTACCAGCCCCCACATACTTTTTATTGTCATTAATTTATTTATAAAGTAGAAAATATCAACAAGACCATAAGATAAGAGTGGTAAAATTCCACACAATTTCTATCACCAGAGTTCCATATCCCATCCCCTCCCCTGAAAGCTTTCCTATTCTTTGTCCCTCTGGGACCATGGACCCAGAGTCATTATGGGATGAAGAAGGTGGAAGGTCTGGCTTCTATAATTGCTTCTCTGTTGAACATGGGCATTGGCAGGTCTATCCATACCCCCAACCTGTTTCTATCTTTCCCTAGTGGGGTGAGGCTCTCAAGAGGTGGGGGTCCAGGGTACACTGATGAGGTTGTCTGCCCAGGGAAGTCAGGTTGTCATCATGGCAGCATCTGCAACTTGGAGGCTGAAAAAGCATTAAAATATAAAGCAGAGCAAATTGTTAAGTGATCAGGAACCTAAAGGCAATACTATAGCAGATATTCTCTCTCCCCTCTCTCATTCCCTCTCCAAAAATAAGTAACTAATTTTTTGAAAGAAATTGGAGATAAGATCCACAGATAATTTTGGGGGAAAAAAAGTTGGACATGGGAAGGAGAAAAGTGAGGCAAAATCTGGAAAGAGGAAAGAAATACTAACACTTTAAAAAATACGAATACAAATACTCCAAGTAAGAGGGAACATCTGGTACCATAAGAGAGAAGAAAAAGTGGAACACAGAGCTGCTAACACAGCCAGTCTGCCAGGTTCCAAAAGAGAAGGACATGCTCGTGGACACTGGTGCAGAAAAGTCTTGCAGATATTATGGGAATTGTTTGTAACTACACCAGTAAACTTCTATCACTTAGATCATTTAAGTGAGACATTCAGGAAGTAACTTCGTAGACTACAGCAAGAAAACACTCTGCACAGGGTAAATTAAAAGAAGGCAGGAAGACAAGTAAAATTCAGAGGGCTGGGCAGTGATGCACCCAGTTAAGTGCACATAGTACAAAGCACAAGAACCTGTACAACTATCTAGGTTCTAGCCTCTGGCTCCCCCATCTGCAGGGTGGAAGCTTCATAAGCGGCAAAGCAGGTCTGTAGGTGTCTATCTTCCTTTCTCCCTCTCCATCTCCCTCTCCCCTCTCAATTTCTCTGTCCTATCCAATAAAATGGAAACAATGGATGTCAGGAGCAGTGAGCATAAGGACCCGCTCAAGGATACCAGTTCCTGCCCCTGGATCCCTCCTTACCTGCAGGGGTGTCATTCACAAGCGGTGAAGCAGGTCTGCAGGTATCTATCTTTCTCTCCCCCTCTCTGTCTTCCCTTCCTTTCTCAATTCCTCTCTGTCCTAAAATAAAATGGATAAAATGGCCTCCAGGAGCAATGAATTCATTGTGCAGTCATGGAGCCCCAGTGATAACTCTGGAGGCAAAGAAAGACATGGATAGGAAGAGAGAGAATGAAATAGTGCGCTGAGCCCCAGCAAAAACCCTGGAGGAAAAATTTAAAAAGTAAATTCATAAGTCCTCTTGGGGTGGGTGGGTGGAATGGGACACAGTCTTTTGGTGGTGGGAATGGTGTTTATATACTCTCCTATTAAAGTGTAGTCATATAAATTACTATTTAATTAATATGAGGGGAAAAATTGATTGTATGTCTCAAACTTTTTAAAACACAGACTGAGTCTTTTTAATACATAGGCTGAGTCTTTGATATGTGGACTCTCTCAAAAGCCTAGACCAGGTAGAACAGAAGGAACCAGTGACACAGCTATATACAAGATGCTGGGTATTATACAGCAAACCATAACAAAGGGACTTTTCAAAATTAACCCAATTACCAAATAATGTGATGATAACAATAACTATCCATTGTCTTCTTGAACCTTACGACAGCAGGAACCTCACATTTCCACTATAGAGCCTCTATTTCCCCCAGTCCTGGAACCTTAGGGTGGGGCCCACTTTCCTTCATGCTTCTCTCAATGCATATCAAATAATATTGCACCTGCTGATCACAATCTAATCAATGCAACGAGTGCCACCCCAGCATACTTCACTTCAGACTGTGTCCAGAAACTTCAGGTGTGGAATGACAACCCTTCAGCTTTATCACTCGGGTGAGACCTTCCCTTTCATAGTGCTCTCTAATTCCATTCCAGGTAGTTCACTTCCTAACAAAGTCCCAAACCTAGATATAAACCAGGTCCTCTGAGATAGAGCATATGTTCACACTTATCCATAAACTAGGGCAAAATATATACCTGAAAGCAGAAGTACACAAGAGTCTACAGTGAGTACCCCCAACACTTCATCTGTACTATTCCAGCCTTTAGGTCCATAATTGTTCAACAATTTGTTTGGCTTTGTATGTTAACTCTCTTCTCAGCCACCAGGTTCCAGAGGCCAGCAGGATGCCGACCAGACTTCCCTGGACTGACGACCCCAATGTGTCCTTGAGCTCTGCTTCCCCAGAGACCCACCTTACTAGGGAAAGAGAAAGGCAGACTGGGAGTATGGATCGACCAGTCAATACCCATGTTCAGTGAGGAAGCAATTACAGAAGCCAGACCTTCCACCTTCTGCAACCCACAACGACCCTGGGTCCATACTCCCAGAGGGACAGAGAATGGGAAAGCTATCAGAGGAGGGGATGGGATACAGAGATCAGGTGGTGGGAACTGTGTGGAGTTGTACCCCTCCTACACTGCAGTTTTGTTAATGTCTCCTTTCTTAAATAAATTTTTAAAAAGAAGGTGCTAAGACATCAGAAAAAATAAAAATAAATAAATATTGTAGACCCTCTGTAATAACCTGAACTACTCAACACTTGCCAATGTGAAACAGTAATGAACTCATTATTTCAACACTGTGACAGAGACGGTGTCACTGAATTCTCCAACTCCAGAGGTAGTTTGTATTATAAGGAAATTGAGATTATAAAGAGAATGAATATGTGTCCAAGGCCACACATTCAATACAAAAACATCAAAAGTGGGTTTCAAATGTAGGCAGCCTGATTAAAAGTCCCAACTCTGAAATGAAGTGCTGGTCCTATAACAACTAGTACCGATGGTTGCCATTTTCAAGGACAAAGAATCAGTGAATCCTTGGGTGGGAAAGGAGACATTTTTCTCACATTAAGAAATTTCAAAAAAAATTAGAAATTGGGCTGGCTAGACAGCATAATGGTTATGCAAAAGCCTTTTAAGCCTGAGGCTCTGAGGTCCCAGGTTCAAACCCCAGCACCACCATAAGCCAAGACTAAGCAGTATTCTGGTCTCTTTCTCCATTGGTATCTTTCCCTCTGTATCTACTCTTTCTCATTAAAATAAAATAAATTTTATTTTATTTTTTTTTATGAGTGAGTGTTTTTTTTTTTGGCATTTTTTTTATTTAAGAAAGGATTAATTAACAAAACCATAGGGTAAGAGGGGTACAATTCCACACAGTTCCCACCACCCAATCTCCATATCCCACCCCCTCCCCAGTAGCTTTCCCATTCTCTATCCCTCTGGGAGCATGGACCCAGGGTCATTGAGGGTTGCAGAAGGTAGAAGGTCTGGCTTCTGTAATTGCTTCCTCGCTGAACATGGGCATTGACTGGTTGATCCATACTCCCAGTCTGCCTCTCTCTTTCCATAGTAGGGTGGGTCTCTGGGGAAGCTGAGCTCCAGGGCACATTAGTGGGGTCTTCAATCCAGGGAAGCTTGGCTAGTATCCTGATGGCATCTGGAACCTGGTGACTGAAAAGAGAGTTAACATACAAAGCCAAACAAATTGTTGAGCAATCATGGACCCAAAGCTTGGAATAGTGGAGAGGAAGTGTTAGGGAGGGTACTCACTGCAAACTCTAGTATACTTCTGCTTTCTTACTTTGGTGCCATACTCCAAACTCAGTCAATTTCTGCTTTGCGTTTCTACTTCTTTTTTTTTTTTTACATGCATAACATTCCCCAGATTCCCATTTAACAATACAACCCCCACTATTTCATTCATCATTTTTCATGGACCTGTATTCTCCCCAACCACCTACCCACCCCAGAGTCTTTTACTTTGGTGTAATACTCCAATTCCATTTCAGGTTCGACTTGTGTTTTCTTTTCTAATCTTGTTTTTCAACTTCGGCCTGAGAGTGAGGTCATCCCATATTCATCCTTCTGTTTCTGACTTATTTCACTCAACATGATTTTTTCAACGTCCATCCAAGATCGGCTGAAAACGGTGAAGTCACCATTTTTTACAGCTGAGTAGTATTCCATTGTGTATATATACCACAACTTGCTCAGCCTCTCATCTGTTGTTGGACACCTGGGTTGCTTCCAGGTTTTGGCTATTACAAATTGTGCTGCCAAGAACATATGTGTACACAGATCTTTTTGGATGGATGTGTTGGGTTCCTTAGGATATATCCCCAGGAGGGGAATTGCAGGGTCATAGGGTAGGTCCATTTCTAGCCTTCTGAGAGTTCTCCAGACTGTTCTCCACAGAGGTTGGACCAATTGACATTCCCACCAGCAATGCAGAAGGGTTCCTTTGACCCCACACCCTCTCCAGAATTTGCTGCTGTTACCTTTTCTGATGTGTGACATTCTCACAGGAGTGAAGTGATATCTCATTGTTGTCTTGATTTGCATTTCTCTGACAATCAGAGACTTGGAGCATTTTTTAATGTGTTTCTCAGCCTTTTGGATCTCTTCTGTGGTGAATATTCTGTCCAAGTCCTCCCCCCAGTTTTGGATGGGGTTATTTGTTGTGTTGTTGTTGATTCTGGCAAGCTCTTTATATATGTTGGTTATTAAACTCTTATCAGATATATGGCATGTAAAGATCTTCTCCCATTCTGTGAGGGATCTCTTGATTTGGGTAGTGGTTTATTTGCTGTGAAGAAGCTTTTTAATTTGATGTAGTCCCATAGGTTTATACATGCCTTAGTCTTCCTTGTAATTGGATTCGTTTCATTGAAAATGTCTAAAATTTATGCGAAAAAAGTTCTTCCAATATTTTCCTCTAAGTATCTGATAGTTTCTGGTCTAACATCCAAGTCCTTGATCCACTTGGAATTTACTTTTGTATTCGGTGAAATACAGTGATTCAGTTTCATTCTTCTGCATGTTTCAACCCATTGTTTCCAACACCATTTGTTGAAGAGACTCTGCTTTCCCCATATAATAGTCTGGGCCCCTTTGTCAAAGATTAGATGTCCATAGTTGTGGGGCCTCATTTCTGGGCTTTCAATTCTATTCCACTGGTCAGTGTGTCTATTCATGTTCCAGTACCAAGCAGTTTTGATGACAATGGCTCTATAATACAGTTTGAGATCTGGCAGTGTGATGCCTCCAGTTATGTTCTTTTTTCTCAAGATTGTTTTGGCAATTCTAGGTCTTTTCTGGTTCCAGATAAACATTTGTAGCATTTGTTCTATTCTCCTAAAAAATGTGCTTGGGATCTTGATGGGGATAGCATTAAATTTGTAGATGGCTCTGGGTAATATATTCATTTTGATTATGTTAATTCTTCCAACCCATGAACATGGAATATCTTTCCACTTCTTTGTGTCTTTTTCAATTTCTTTGAGTAGTGATTCATAATTTTCAGTATACAAGTCTTTCACTTCTTTGGTTAGGTTTATTCCTAGATATTTTATTGTTTTTGTTGCTATAGAAAAAGGAACTGATTTCTGGATTTCAATTTCTTCTAACTTAGTGTTTGCATAGAGGAATGCCACTGACTTTTGAATGTTAATTTTATAGCCTGACACATTACTGTATTGCCTGATGATTTACAAAAGCTTCTTGCTGGATTCCTTAGGTTTCTCCATGTATACTATCATGTCATCTGCAAATAAGGACAGTTTGACTTCTTCTCTTCCAATCAGTATGCCTTTAATTCCTTGCTCCTGCCTGATTGCTATGGCAAGAACTTCCAACACTATGTTGAATAGTAATGGTGATAGTGGGCAGCCCTGTCTAGTACCTGATCTGAGTGGAAATGCTTCCAGTTTTTCACCATTGAGTATGATGTTGGCTGTAGGTTTGCTATATATAGACTCCACTATCTTCAGGAATTTTCCATCTATTCCCATTTTTTGTAGTGTTTTGATCATAAAGGGATGTTGTATTTTGTCAAAGGCTTTCTCTGCATCTATTGATATGACCATGTGGTTTTTGGTCTTGCTTTTGTTGATGTGGTGGATCACATTGATTGATTTACGTATATTAAACCAACCTTGCATGCCTGGGATAAACCCCACTTGGTCATGATGAACAATCTTTCTGATATACTGCTGTATCCAGTTGGCTAGAATTTTGTTCAATATTTTAGCATCTATGTTCATCAGAGATATTGGTCTGTAGATTTCTTTTTTGGTTATGTCCCTGTCTGCTTTTGGTATCAGAGTGATGTTGGCTTCATAGAAGCTGGCAGGGAGTATTCCAGTGTCTTCAATCTTCTGGAAGACTTTTAAAAGTAGAGGTATTAGTTCTTCTTTGAAAGTTTTGTAGAATTCATTTGTAAAACCATCTGGTCCAGGACTTTTATTTTTGGGAAGATTTTTGATACCTGTTTCAATTTCATTAGCTGTGATGGGCCTGTTCATGTTATCCACTTCCTCTTTACCTAGTTTTGGAAGTTGGTAGGTATCTAGGAAATCATTCATTTCTTCCAGGTTCTCTAGCTTGGTGGCATATAGTTGTTCATAGAAGCCTCGCATGATATGTTGAATTTCTGCAGTGTCTGTTGTGATTTCTCCTCTTTCATTTACTATCTGATTTATTTGGGTCTTCTCCATTTTTTGTTTTGTGAGTCTGGCTAAAGGTTTGTCGATTTTGTTTACTCTTTCGAAGAACCAACATTTACTTTCATTGATCTTTTGTATGGTTTTCCTATTCTCAATGTTATTTATTTCTGCCATAACTTTAGTAATTTCTGTCCTTCTGGTTGCTTTAGGATTCCTTTGTTGTTCTTCTTCTAGGTCTTTGAGATGTGCAATCAGGCTGTTTATTTGTGCCTTTTCTTGTTTCCTAATGTGTGCTTGTATAGCTATGAACTTCCCTCTTAGGACTGCTTTAGCTGTGTCCCAAATATTTTGATAGCTTGTGTCTTCATTTTCATTGAACTCTCGAAACATTTTGATTTCTTCCTTGATTTCCTCTTTGACCCAGAAGTTGTTAAGAAGTGTACTGTTGAGCTACCACATTTTGGCACTGTTACTAATCTTTTGTTGATTGTTAAGTGTTAGTTTAATTCCACTGTGGTCTGAGAAGATGCTTGGGATGATTTCAGTGCTCTTGAATAGGCTGATGCTGTCTTTGTGGCCTAACATATGGTCTATTCTTGAGAATGATCCATGTGGATTTGAGTAAAATGTGTATTCCAGTTTCTTGGGATGAATGACTCTGAAAATGTCCAATAGTTCTAGTTTATCTATCTCTTCATTTAGCTCCCTTATGTCTTTACTGATTTTCTGCCTGGATGATCTGTCAAGTTGAGATAGTGGGGTGTTGAAATCCCCTACTATGATTGTGTTACTGTTAATATATTGCTGTAGCTCTTTCAGTAGAAGTTTGATGTATTTAGATGGCTTCTCATTGGGTGCATAGATATTAATAATTGTTAAGTCCTCTTGATTGACTGATCCTCTGAGCATTAAGTAGTGTCCATTCCTATCTTTTTTAATCTTATCTATTTTAAAGTCTATCATGTCAGATATGAGAATAGCTGTTCCTGCCCTTTTTTGTGGGCCATTGACTTGAATGATAGTTTTCCATCCTTTCACTTTAAGTCTGTGTTTGTCTTGTTGAGTTAGGTGAGTTTCCTGTAGACAACATATTGTTGGGTTGTGTTTTCTGATCCCTCTTCCTACTCTGTGTCTTTTAATAGGTGAATTCTGGCCATTGATATTTATTGATATCAAAGATTGAAGATATTTTAACGCCATTCTTGTAGAGTTTTAGAGTGTTTTGATATATGTCCTATTTGTGGTGGTCTGGTTGTTTATAGGAGACCTTTCAGAACTTCTTTCAGGGCAGGCTTGGTGATGGTTGCTTCCTTCAACTGTTGCTTGTCTGAGAAGGTTTTGATGCTTCCATCTAGTCTGAATGACAATCTAGCAGGATATAGTATTCTTGGCTGAAAGCCTTTCTCATTGAGCACTCGATAGATATCTTGCCATTCTCTTCTGGCCTGTAGTGTTTGTATGGAGAAGTCTGCTGCTAATCTTATGGGTTTTCCTTTGTAGGTGACTCTTTGTTTTTCTCTTGCAGCCTTCAGGATCCTTTCTTTATCCTTATTCCTTTCCATTCTAAGTATGACATGTCTTGGTGTCTTTAGGTCTGGGTTAATTCTGTTTGGGAACCCTCTGGGCTTCTTGAATCTTTATGTCTTTGGTGTTGTCTAGACTAGAGAAATTTTCAGCTATTATGGCCTGGAGAATGCTTTCTTCCTCTCCTTCTCTTTCTTCCTCTGGTAAGCCAATAATGCGTATATTGTTTCTTTTGAAGTCATCCCATAGGACTCGGTTGTTGTTTTCAGCATCTCTTAATCTCTTTTTGAGATCTCTTACTTCTTTTTTAGTTGTCCTTAATTCATCCTCAATCTTGCTAATTCTATCTTCAGCCTCATAGATTCTATTCTCTCTGCCCTCTACTGCTTTCTGGAGTTCATCTATTTTGTTGCCCTGCTCTGATACTGTTTTAGCTTGTTCAGCTAGTTGCCTTCTTAGCTCAGAGATTTCAGCTTTCAGCTCTCTAATAACCATGAGATTATTAGAATTTTCTTCCATATTCTCATTTGTTGTTCCTGCATTTCTGATTACAATTTTTTCAAATTCTTTACTCACTCCTGTTATTATTTCCTTAGCTAATGTTTGGATGTTGAACTCGTTGTTTTGTGCTTCACCCTCTGGAGGACTTTTAGCTGGACTCTTGTCCTGGTTCGAGTCTCCAATATTTTTTCTTGTTGTTTTAACCATTTTATATATTATGTTATGAGTTCCCTTTATCAGTACTTTTCAAATTATTGATCACTATTGCCTGGATTGACTTGTGTCTAAGTAATTTAATTAAAGGGTTTACCATGGTGGAAGTTAACAGTTTTTTTTCAATCCCTGAGTTGAAGCTCAGTGGTGTAAAAGCCTCTTTTTTTTCTTCCCTGTAGGCTATGGATGCCTGAGGGCTTTTAAACTATCAATAGGCTTCTTAGCTTAATCACTGACTCCTGACCAAGAGATAAAGCAGGGTGTGGCAGAGATAATCCAGTGGTTATGCAAAGAGACTTTCACAGCCCCTCAGCTATGCCAAGGAGGTATAGGTCTTCTCCTGAGTTTCCCGGTTAGATCTCTGTCCCCTGGTGTCCCTCCCTGTTGCTGCTCCAGATTATGAGTGTAGTAGCAATGGAGACTCAGAGTTGCACTTGGTGAGTCTCTGGGGTGTCCTCTCCTCCCTTCAGCTGTCCCCTTGTTGTGGAGCAGACTGGAGGTGGTGTCTCCACTGATAAACTGCTGAATGTTAGCAGTCACTTAATCTCTCCTTAGGCCCCTCTCTCCTCTCTGTCACCAGCCACGCGTGTTTGTACTCACGGGTGATTTACTGGGTTCCTGTGGTCATTCTAGTCCTGTCTTGTTTCGGTCTGGGTGGTCTCCGTTGGTATTCCTAGTTGATCCGGGAGAGGAGAGGAGAGGAGAGGAGAGGAGAGGAGAGGAGAGGAGAGGAGAGGAGAGGAGAGGAGAGGAGAGAAAGCGATCTGCTGCTCGTAGCTCTGCCTCCAGAAGTTGAATCAATGATCAACTTTCACTGCACATGTTGACACGTTTTACTTTGGACTTAGGTTCTTCTAGACCTCAAATAAAATAAATTTTAAACCAACGGTTTTGTCAATGTCTTCTTTCTTAAATAAAAAATAAATTTTGGGGAGTTGGGCGGTAGCGTGGCGGTTAAGTGCAGGTGGCACAAAGCACAAGGACCACCAAGAGGATCTCGGTTCAAACCCCCAGCCCCCCCACCTGCAGGGGAGTCGCTTCACAAGCGGTGAAGCAGGTCTGCAGGTGTTTATCTTTCTCTCCCCCTCTCTGTCTCCTCCTCCTCTCTCTCCATTTCTCTCTGTCCTATCCAACAATGAAGACATCAACAACAACAACAATAATAACTACAATAATAAAACAACAAGGGCAAAAACAAAGGGAAAATGAATAAATAAATATTAAAATAATAATAATAATAATAAATTTTAAAAAATAAATTAGTAATCTTTTTTTTAAGTTTTTATTTATTTATTTATTTATGAGAAACATAGAAGGAGAAAGAAAGATCCAGACATCACTCTGGTACATGTGCTGCCGGGGATTGAACTGAGGACCTCATGCTTGAGAGTCTGATGCTTTGTTCATTGTACCACCTCTCGGACCACATAAATTAGTAATCTTTGGCCTGGGAGGTATACAGTGGCTAGAGCATTCGACTTGAAAGCATGAGGTCCCAAATTTAATACCCAGCATCACATGTACTAGAATTATACTCTCTCTCATAAATAAATAAATCTTTTTCTATTAAAAATCAAATATCTTAAGCAACCAATAGCACAGCTATATACAAGATACTGGGTACTGTACAGCAAACCATAACAAAAGGACTTTTCAAAGTTAACCCAATTACCAAATAATGTGATGATAACATTAACTATCGATTGTCTTTTGGAACCCTAAGACAGCAGGAACCTCACATCTCCACTATAGAGCCTCGATTTCCCCCAGTCCTGGAACCCTTGGATAGGGCCTACTTTCCCGTATGCCTCTCCCAATCCATATCAAATAATATTGCATCTGCCGATCACAACCTAATCAACACAACGATTGCCACCTCAACATGCTTCAGCTCAGACTGTGTCCAGAGACTTCACGTGTGGAATGACAACCCTTCAGCTTCATTACTCGGGTGAGACCTTTCCTTTCATAGTATACTCTAATTCCATCCCAGGTGGTTCACTTTCTAACAAAGTCCCAAAACCTAGATATAGACCAGGTTCTGTGAGAGACAGCATTATGTTCACACGTATCCATAAACTACTGCAAAATATATACCTGAAAGCAGAAGTACACTAGAGTTTGCAGTGAGTACCTCCCTAACACTTCCTCTCCACTATTCCAAGCTTTGGGTCCATGATTGCTCAACAATTTGTTTGGCTTTGTATGTTAACTCTCTTTTCAGTCACCAGGTTCCAGATGTCAACATCTGGAATGTCAACATCTGGCTTCCAGATGTCAACATCTGGCTTCCCTGGACTGAAGACCCCACCAATGTGTCCTGGAGCTCCGCTTCCCCAGAGACCCACCCTACTAGGGAAAGAGAGAGGCAGACTGGGAGTATGGATCAACCAGTCAATGCCCATGTTCAGCAGGGAAGCAATTACAGAAGCCAGACCTTCCACCTTCTACAACCCACAATGACCCTGGGTCCATGCTCCCAGAGGGATAGAGAGTGGGAAAGCTATCAGGGGAGGGGGTGGGATATGGAAATTGGGTAGTGGGAATTGTGTAGAGTTTTACCCCTCCTACCCTATGGTTTTGTTAATTTATCCTTTCTTAAATAAAAAAATTAAAAAAATTAATAATGGGAGCTGGGCGGTAGCGCAGCGGGTTAAGCGCAGGTGGTGCTAAGCGCAAGGACCGGCATGAGGATCCCGGTTCGAGCCCCTGGCTCCCCACCTGCAGGGGAGTCGCTTCACAGGCGGTGAAGCAGATCTGCAGGTGTCTGTCTTTCTCTCCTCCTCTCTGTCTTCCCCCCCTCTCTCCATTTCTCTCTGTCCTATCCAACAACGACGACATCAATTACAACAACAATAAAAAGACAACAAGGGCAACAAAAGGGAAGATAAATAAATTTTAAAAATTACCAAAGAAAAAAAATTAAAATATAAATAAAATAAATTTAAAAATCAAATATCTTGTTAACAGATGAAAAGACAAGATCAGAAGCTGACCGGAATGGCCCAGTACCACAGAATTGAGATTCAAGAGCAATGCTCTGAACTGTTATGTGTCTACTAGCTGCAACAACAAACTAATTATAGACATCTCAGGAGACAATCCAAGGATGCCTGCAAAAATAAAGAGCCAGCTAACGAAACAATTAGGAACACTAGTCTAGTTTGAGGGAATAAAATGTCAGTAATCAAAGATCTCTGTACTATCTCAGCATCTCTTACTATTACAGTGTTCAGCTTCCAACTAAGCCCCACACCTCCCTCCTCCCTAGATTAGTCATTACCAAGTTTCATGGTGACTGGTCTGAGAGGATTAAAAAAAAGCAATGGCATCTATGTGGGAGAGTCTGGACAACCAGAATAGCAACTGTCATAGCAATGGTCACACTTTTTTGGTCAAGGAGAAGACCTTTTGGGGAACTGAAAACAGAACTTTGAGAACATCTGCTGGTTTCACTCCCATCCTCCTCCTGCAAGATGGTTTACTCCACATGCTTTCCTGAGTTCTCATGGCTGGCTGCACCTGAGTCTTACCCAGTACCTGGCCAAGTCTGTTGACTACTGAATAGGACTAATCCCAGACTGATTTTGGTTGAATATTGTACCACACCACCTAGCCCACTGCCCCATCTCCAGTCATAGAGTTGTCCCATTATGGAAGTCAAACTGAGAAATATCAATGCCCTTTAAGAGGTAGAATATGGTAACAAGACATCATCCATATAGACTTCATGTAAAAATAATAATAATAATAATAATTAATGAGCAAACAAGTTTTTTGTGAGGCCAACAGAGGTCCTAGAAGTAGGTAAAAGCATCAAGAAATTCATGGGAGTCATGCGGTAGCACAATGGGTTAAGCACAGGTGGTGCAAAGTGAAAGGACCAGCATAAGGATCCTGGTTCGAGCCCCCAGCTCCCCACCTGCAGGGGAGTTGCTTCACAAGTGGTGAAGCAGGTCTGCAAGTGTTTATCTTTTTCTCCCCCTCTCTGTCTTCCCCTCCTCTCTCCATTTCTCTCTGTCCTATCTGACAATGACAACATAAAAACAACAACAATAATAACTACAACAATAAACAAGGGCAACAAAAGGGAGTAAATAAATAAACAATTCACGTGGAATAGCTTAGTTATCTCAGGGCTAGAAGGTTGGTAGGATACTGTAACATTTTATAACATACTTGTGTAAGATCCACAAAAGAAGTTTTCTCTTTTACTATATCTACCTTTCAGCAATGCATATAAATTAAATCATCCATGCACCTCTATTCATCCAATTACTGGTCCTTACCCAAATCACAGACTTGGTTTCTGTCCTTTACCAAGAAATCTTAACTACTAGATATACAACTTGTTTGTATGATTGAATATATAGATGCCCACCTTAATTCATTCCAAATATATTAACTATATAGTTTTTTCATGTCCTCAGTTCTGTATTATGTTCTTTAGATAAATATAGTGAGCAAAATAGAGCTCTCAGTCACAAGGATCTGTCAGCCTCCTATAGAAACAAGTTAGCAGAAATGGCAACACAGAGTAGTGGAGTGGAAGATGGGATGTCCAGAAAACTCTGTAATTAAACTGAAGGGGCACATAGTACATGTTGGAGGTCCAGGAAAGATACACGTCCTCACACTCCTGTCCAGACATTCACCAGCTTGAGACTTAGCTGATCCCAAAGTGTTCATAGACCATCCTACTGCTCCAGCCCTCTGACTGAAGAGTTAGAAGTTAATGAGTGTCTCTATATCACACTCAGTGTTACCCACTTAGCACAGGGAATGTCACAAAGTGTATCATCAGTCCATGATCTCTTCTATTAATTGTCATTGGTTTCTTGAAGTCCATTGGCCAGAATATTCCAAATAGATATTCTCCCTGCAGTGCTTCCACAAGTAAGATTGTGTTTTGTTTTGTTTTGTTCTGTTCTGTTCTGTTCTGTTCTGTTCTGTTCTGTTCTGTTCTATTTCCCTACCAGGGTTATTGCTGGGGCTCAGTGCCTGCACAGCTCCGCTGGTCCAACGGCCATTTTTTCTTTCTTTCTTTCTTCCTTTAATAGAGGGTAAGATACAGAGAGAAACAGAGGAAAAAAGAGACAGGGGAAAAAATGATGGGGCCAGGCAGTGGCACACCTGGTTAAGTGCACACATTACAGTGCACAAGGACACAGGTTCCAGACCCTGGTCCCTACCTGCAGGGGGAAAGCTTCATGAGTGGTGAAGCAGGGCTGCAGATGCCTCTCTGTCTCTTTCCCTCTCCATCTCCTGCTCCCCTCTCATTTCTCTCTGTCTCTGTCCAATAGTAAATAATAAAGTAAATTTAAAAATTTTTTAAAAAGAAAAAAAAAGACACACATGTAGTAAATACTCCTTCACCACTCGTGAAACTCCCCTCACCCCACCACAGATGGGGACCAGTGACTTGAACCTAAGTCCTAGCACAAGGTAGCTAGTACTCTACCAGGTGTGTCTCCACCCAGTCCCCACAAGGAAGCCTTTGAAACAACAATCCCTCTTTTCTTTCAATTCTCAATAATACATCACAGTCCTTGTACTTTTCTTTCTCTATGTAACCTGTGAAGAGAAGTATAGTCTCTCTCTCTCTCTCTCTCTCTCTCTCTCTCTCTCTCTCTCTCTCATTCTCTCTCCTAGAACACTATTCAGCTCTGGCTTCTGCTGGTGCTGGGGACAGAACCTGGGGACCATGAAGCCTCAGCATGAAAATTTTCTGCTTAAGCATTATGCTATCTCCAAGCCCACAAGCCCATCTCAGTCTAAAAGATGGAGAAAAACCTTGGGGGTGCGGGAAAGTGGTGACACACTTGGTTGAATGCACATTACAATGCATGAGGACCTGGGTTCAAACCCTCAGTCCTGGATGTGAGGGTGATCTGGCTGCAACATCTGTCACCCCATTGATCGCCAGGGTTGATTCAGCTGATGTGGCTGGGTAGGTTTGTGTCCCCTTCCTCCCTTACCGCTCCATATGTGTTCCTCCTGACGCTGTGCACTGGGTCAAAGAGGACAGCCTTCTCCAAATAGAGACGGACCAGTTTTCAGTTGAGGGTATAGGAGTAGCTGAGCTCCGCTACTAGATCTTCCAAACAAGCTCTCAAACCCCCAGTCCCCACCTGCAGGAGGAAAGCTTTACAAGTGGTGAAGCAGTGCTGCGGGTGTCTTTCTGTCTCTCTCCCTCTCTATTACCTCTCCCCTCTCAATTTCTGGCTGTCTCTATCCAACAAATAAAGTTTTACAAGAAAAGTTAAAAGAGAGAAGCTTAGACACAAGGTGGAATGTGAGAATGTTGATACAATATCTCCCCCACAGACCTAAGAATTAAGGTCAGCTCAGTGAGTCTCTGTCAAGCCAACCCTGCCTGATGCCACAGTACAACATACAGCATGTTACATGATTCAGTTGGAAAGTATATTTTCTAAAAGATCAACATTTCATGCTGAACTTTAAAAAAAATTAAAAATAAAAAACCACTTGGCAGTGATCAACATGTGGTCAGGTAGTCAAATCATTCAGCTGGCTTCACAATCTTCAGAGTGGACACTCAGGTGAGACCTTTCCTTTCATAGTATTCTCTAATTCCATTCCAGGTGTTCCACTCCCCAATAAAGTCCCCAAACCTAGATATAGACCAGGTGCCCTAAGATAGAGCATATGTTCACACATGCCCATAAACCAGGGAAAAATATATACCTGAAAGCAGAAGTACACAAGAGTCTACAGTGAGTACCCCCCAACACTTCATCTGGACTATTCCAGCCTTTAGGTCCACGATTGTTCAACAATTTGTTTGGCTTTGTATGTTAACTCTCTTCTCAGCCACCAGGTTCCAGAGGCCAGCAGGATGCTGACAAGACTTCCCTGGACTGACGACCCCACCAATGTGTCCTTGAGCTCTGCTTCCCCAGAGACCCACCTCACTAGGGAAAGAGAGAGGCAGACTGGGAGTATGGATCGACCAGTCAATACCCATGTTCAGTGAGGAAGCAATTACAGAAGCCAGACCTTCCACCTTCTGCATCCCACAATGACCTTGGGTCCATACTCCCAGAGGGATAGAGAATGAGAAAGCTATCAGGGGAGGGGATGGGATATGGAGATCGGCTGGTGGGAATTGTGTGGAACTGTACCCCTCTTATCCTATGGTTTATTAATGTCTCCTTTCTTAAATAAATAAAAAAAAGAATATGGTTTTATATCCATATTGTGGAAAAGGTGGTCCTTGAATTTGGAAACATCACAAACCCTTCTTGAACTATATACCAACTGAGACCTGCTTTCTATCTTTGGTTAATGACATGAATGTGATGGCTCATAAATAATGTTGTTTAATAACTTGATTTCTTTTTGTTGTTTTCACTATGAAGAGACAGATGGGGGCAGGGAACTAACATCAGACAGAAGGTAATAAGAAAATAAACAGATAATTTTGGGAGGGGAAATATATTCAACAGTCTTTTACAATGTCTGACCCCACGGATCCTGTACTCTTCCATTCTATAGACACTTAGAGCACCTGGTCTGTATTTTAAGGGCCAGGAGGTAGCTGAGGAGAAGTATACAGAAGTGAAGACACAGCAATCCTTTCCTCACGGAGCTGGCCCCTTTCTCCTCAGCAATCCCTGTCCTCAAAGCATGACCACAAATACTCACCTTGAACCCTTTTAAGATTCTTAGTCACTAAATAGAAGCTCAAACCTGTTCTATGCATCAGCTTCTTAACTTCATTCATACTTCATGGCACTCTCCCAGAGTCAAAGATACACATATGAATTACCAATATATGTTTTCTTTTTTTATTTCCTTTTGAGTGATTAATGTTTTACAGTCAACAGTTTGTACATGTATAACATTTCCCAGTTTTCCACATAGCAATACAACCCCCACTAGGCCCTCCTCTGTCATTATGTTCCAGGACTTGAACCCTATCCCCAAACATAGAGTTCTTTACTTTGGTGGAACCAATACATATTTTCTTTTGTTATTCACCAAAGCCAATAAAGTAAATATTAAAAGATGTTGGACTGAGACTATATTCTTCTCCCTTACCCCTCCTTGCTCTTTGAACAACATAAATGTCTAAGGAGATAGACACAGTCTTCTCTTTAAATGACAATGAAAAGCCAAAGTCTATGGCCAGGGAGGTGGCAGTGGATAAAGCATTGAACATGAGGCCCTGAATTTTCTCCCTCTGGCACTACCAGAAAGATGTTCTTTTTCCATCTATATCTATCTATCTATCTATCTATCTATCTATCTATCTATCTATCTATCTTCATCTATCTATCTCCTCTTTACTAATAGATAAGTAATTCTTTAAAAAAAAAACTGGGGGGCCAGGCGGTAGTGCAGCGGGTTAAGTGCACATGGCGCAAAGCACAAGGACCAGTGTAAGGATCTCCGTTCCAGCCCCAGGCTCCCCACCTGCAGGGGAGTCGTTTCACAGGTGGTGAAGCAGGTCTGCAGGTATCTATCTTTCTCTCCCCCTCTCTGTCTTCCCCTCCTCTCTCAATTTCTCTCTGTCCTATCCAACAACAATGACAACAATAATAGTAACAACACCTATAAACAACAAGGAAGGGCAACAAAAGGGAAAAATGGCCTCCAGGAGCAATGGATTCGTAGTGCAAGCACCGAGTCCCAGCAATAACTCTGGAGGCAAAAAAAACAAAACTGAAACTGAAGTCAAACAGGAAAAGATAAATGGTGGGGGTGGGGGGAATGCAGAGAGAACAACAGGAAGGCACACTTCTGTCTAGAGTTTTTCCCATCTCTGCAACAGGACTCTCCACCTTCTACCTCAACTTGACTTGGTTTCTAATATGTATTGATGCTCAGAAATATATTAACCCCTAACAATTATGTAAGAAATTATTTTGTGGTTGTCTGGGAGGTAGTGCAGTGGATAAGGCATTGGACTTTCAAGCATGAGGTCCTAAGTTTGATCCTCGGCACATGTACCAGAGTGATGTCTGGTTCTTTCTCTCTATCATTTCTCATGAATCAATAAAATTAAATTAAAAAAAAAAAGAAATTATTTTGTGGAGGCAAGTGGTAGCACATCTGGTTGAGTGTACACATTACAGTACACAAGGATCTGGGTTCAGGCCCCCAGTTCCCACCAGCAGAGGAAAAGCTTCACAAGCAGGGGTAGCTCACTCTTTCTCTATCTCCTCTTGCCTCTCAAATTCTGTCTTTATCCAAAATAAATATTTTTTAAAAAAGAAGAAATGCACATCTTTCAACTATGACTACTGGCTTCTGTCATAGGAGTTAATAAGTAAAACTAAACAAGTTTCTAAAACTAGGCCTATTTGATATGATCATTGTAATTGACCCTTTTCATCTATTCTGCTAGACTCAGGACATTCTCCAAAATAATGGATGGTTTGTTAAATAGAACAACATCAAACATATTAATTTTATAACTCTTACTAGCTGCTTATCTTCATGTATATCTGAAAAAAATCAATGAAAGTTTGGTTCCATTTCCAGCTGACCTCCTAATCTCACTTGCTCCCAGTGATTGTAAATAGTGAAGAACTTGGCTGATTTTACCTGATGTCCACTCCCAATCCCCCCACATCACTGTCTCTAGTACATATTCACTTCGTAGTATTTGATTCATGTAAGCCCCAACTATCTCTATTTTTTATCAATGTAAGCTGCTAGAAGGCAGAGCTCTGACCGACTATAGAGAATCTGACACTGAGGGGCTGGGCAATGGCTCACCCGACTGAGTGTTTATGTTACAATGTGCAAAAACCCGAGTTTAAGCTCCTTGCCCCCAGCTGCTTCATGTGTCTCTTTCTTTTTTTTTTATTACTGTAATTATTGTTCTTATTGATGTTGTCGTTGTTGGATAGGACAGAGAGAAATGGAGAGAGGAGGGGAAGACAGAGGGGGAGAGAAAGATACCTGCAGACCTGCTTCACCGCCTGTGAAGAGACCCCCCCTACAGGTAGGAAGTCGGGGGCTCTACCGGGATCCTTAAGCTGGTCCTTGCGCTTTGCACCACCTGTGCTTAACCCGCTCTCCTACCGCCCGACACCCATCTCTCTCTTTCTTTCTTTCTCCATCTCTAGCTCCCCCTCACTCAATTTCTCTCTGTCTCTATCCAAGAAATAATAAATAAATTAAAATAAATTTAAAAAGAATCTGAAAGACTTTGACTAGGAAACCATACACAGAACAATATTTGAAGATCATAGGAGTAGCTGGAGGATCTGCAGAAAGTCATTTTTTATTTCTAGTCTTCACTTTATAATGCATCTACCATTTATTGAGAGTCTGAGAGAGAATTTTTGTACCTTTATCTTTATACAATTTTATACCCATTAGAGTGTTAAACACAAAACAGAGTGCCTTGGTTATACAAAACATTTGCTAAATAAAAAGTGAATAAATACGGGAGTCGGGCGGTAGCGCAGCAGGTTAAGCGCACTTGGCACAAAGCGCAAGAACCGGTGTAAGGATCCCAGTTCCAGCCCTGGCTTCCCACCTGCAGGGGAGTCACTTCACAGGCGGTGAAGCAGGTCTGCAGGTGTCTAGCTTTCTCTCCCCCTCTCTGTCTTCCCCTCCTCTCTCCATTTCTCTCTGTCCTATTCAACAACAACAATAATAACTACAACAATAAAACAAGGGCAACAAAAGGAAATAAAATTTTAAAAAAACAGCAGTTTAAAAAAGTGAATAAATACGTAGTAAATTCTTCATGATTGCTATATGTTTGTAGAACAAAACAGAGTGCATTGGCTATATAAAACATTTGGTAAATAACAAGTAAGTGAGTCCTACTCTCTTCATTTAAAATAAAGAGGAGTGATCAGACAGTGGCACACTTCACTGAGTAGACACATTACCATGTTCAAGGACCCAAGTTCAAATCTCTGGTCCCCGCATGCAGGGGAAAGCTTCATGAGTGGTAAAGCAGTAACGCAGCTGTCTCTTTTTCTCTCTCCCTCTCAATCTCACCACTCCCTTTCAATTTCTCTGTCTCTTCCAATTAATTAATTAGTTAATAGAAAATAAAATATAGGATGATCTCACTCTCAGGGAGAAGTTGAAAAACAAGATCAGAAAAGAAAACACAAGTAGAACCTGAAATGGAATTGGCATATTGCACCCAAGTAAAAGACTCTGGGGTGGGTGGGTGGGGAGAATACAGGTCCATGAAGGATGATAAATGACATATTGGGGGTTGTATTGTTAAATGGGAAACTGGGGAATGTTATGCATGTACAAACTATTGTACTTACTGTTGAATGTAAAACATTAATTCCCCAATAAAGAAATAATTTAAATTAAAAAAAAGAAAAGAAAAGAAAGAGGATAAAAAGGTGGTCCAGGATTGGCAGATAGTATACCATACTTTTCAGGTCAGTGTTCTGTATTAAAATATATATGTGCTTGAAAACTGACTAATGGGATCATGATTATAATCAAATAAAACAACAAAAAAAAGAGTATGTGAATACATAATAAATTGCTGATGTTTGGTATATGTTTGTAGAACAAAACACAGTGCCTTGGTTATGCAAAACATGCTAAATAAAAAAGTGAGTAAGTAGATAGTAAACTGTTGATAATTTGGTATGTGTTTGTAGAAATATTATGGGGTTATTTTTCTTTGTGTGGTTGTGTCTGCTTGTTATTTGGATGCACTAACTCACTGAGTATGACACTGTCAACACAGCTTACAGGTAAACAGGATCAGAGACTTGCAGAGTGGAACAACCGTCTCTCATTTACTTGCCCCCAGATTTCCAGACCTTTGCACTTTTTGCTCCACACACTGCTGGGTCAGATAATCCAGGTCTTTCCAAAGAGTCCTTCTAATTAATTTTGTCTCATTAAAATATTATATTCTTGAGATCATAGGGTCAACTTCTCATCCTCAAGATCAATCAGTAGTTTGCACCTATTAAGCAGAGTAAAAGGAACTCTTTATTTTACACTAAATGAGCAAACAGTTTTTTGAATGTATCTAACACTTGCTAAGCAATGTGAAGTTCTTTTCTTTTTTTTCCCCCACTAAATTCTGACAACTCCACAAGTGAAATATTAAATTTTATGATTAACAAAAGAAGAGCGAAATTTGAGGATTGATTTGACCTTCAGGAAAAAAAGATAGCATTTAAAAAAATAATAATGATTTTGTAGTGGTTTACAAGATTATGAAATTACAGAGATATAGTTCCACACTCCACCCACCACCAAAAGTAAAATAGAGGATTTTTTTTTTAAATAGCACCCTAAATGGGGCCAGGTGGTGGCACACCTGGTTAAGTGCACACATTACAGTGTGCAAAGACCCAGGTTCAAGCCTCTAGTCCCCACCTGCAGAGGGAAAGCTTCACAAGTGCTGAAGCAGTGTTGCAGGTGTCTCTCTGTCTCCCTCTCTATATCCCCCTTCCTCTCGATTTCTGGCTGTCTCTATCAAATAAAGATACTAATAAAAAATGAAAAAATAGCACCCTATATGTAAATTCTAAGATTTAGAGAGAGGAAGGTTTTTATTATTATTGTTTATTTAATAATGGTCAACAAGACCATTCGGTAAGAAAGGTACAATTCCACACAATTCCCACCGCCAGAAATCTGTATCCCATCCCCTCCATTGGAAACTTTCCTATTTTTTATCCCTCTGAGAGCATGAACCCAGAATCATTATGGGGTGCAGAAAATGGAAGGTTTGCCTTCTGTAATTGCTTCTCCGGTGGACATGAGAATTGGCAGGTCAATCCATATCCCTAGCCTGTTCCTATCTTTCCCTAATGGGGAGGTGGGGTTCCAGGACACATCGGTGAGGTTGTCTGCCCAGGGAAGTCAGGTTGTCATCATGGTAGCATCTGCAACTTGGTGGCTGAAAAAGCAGAATAAATTGTTTAATAATCAGGAACCTAGAGATAAGAATATAGCATATCAGATTTGAGGTCTCCATTTTGGAAAAAGCTAGTAGGTTTATTTTGACTTTACTAATTTTTGCCTGAGCCTGACAGCTAACATGCAGGTGGGCCAAAGGTATTATCTGGGGAGATGATGTCAGAGTTGGAAATAGGGCTAGAAATCTTGATCAGGGAAAAGAGTAGCTCCCAAATATGGGAATTATATATAAATACTATTAATTTTAAACCCCATCGATTTGATCTGGGGCCCATATTCAGTATAGGAGCCTGTATAATCTCTGCATCCCTGTAGAGCTCACATTTTTTAGTGATAGCTAGGAACATTCTAGGTTGCATTCAATGCCAGACCCATCTTCCTCGAGTGGCACAGTATGTTAGCCCAACCTCCCTTTGGAGAATGGGGCCATCCCTACCATTGTTGATCCACATTGAGGGCAAGGTCCTTAGAGGCCCACAAGAGGGTCCACTATGTTGTTCCTGATGGAGATGACCAGTGACAGTGGAAACAGAGATCTGTTAGATGTCTAGGCCCATCATGTTTATGTGGGAATCCCAGGGTTCCCTAACTATGATATGGCCCAGGATGATACAGCCCCAGATGATGGCCTTGTAGTGACCGAACGAGCCATCATTAAAGTATGCCAGGAGAGAGAAAGTTTTAAGTCTTTGGACAAAAAGGAAGAATAGGTGATCTGAAATAACCTGCCTAATAACCTAACCTTTCTGTGATCACAAAAGCATACATCAGAACTTGGTCAAGTTTTATTATTATTATTATTAATTTTATTTTGGTGTTGAGTAGTAATTATGTTAGTTAGTTGTTATTAGGGCTTGACTGTTCCAGGTTGACTTTTTTGGGTGGAAAGAGAGTGAAAGAGAGAAAGAGAGAGAGACAGAGACCACAGGACAGAAACTCCCTCCAGTGCTGTGAGGGCCAAGCTTGAACCTAAGTTGTGTGCATGACAACTATCCTACTGACCAACTTAAACTTTTTTTTTTTAGTTAAAATTTTAAGTAGGCTTGGCACCTGCCTTAGGGCTGCTGACCTAGAACCAAGAGGACATTAATATGTGGGATGATGTTTGACCACCAAGAGTAATTTTTAGTCCTAACTGGTTTTGTTAGAATATTATTGTAAGAAGAACTAAGCAATGTAGAAATGACCATTTCCAAGTCTGAGCCCTAGTCAGAAACATGAACACAATATCAAAGTCAAGAAGGATCCTTCAAGTTATCTAGAACAAGTTCTGCATTTTACAAGAGAAGAAACTAGAAAGTCACTAACAATTGAAAAGTCCCATAGAAGTCAAGAAAATGCCATGATGAAGGAATAGACTGACATCATTTCATTAATCTGAACAGCAGGTGAAGAAGGCAGGGACTTTCCAAAGTGCCACATCACATGGAACAAAGACTTCTATTTTGAGTCCAACCCTGCACCTGCTCTATCCAGATGGGCTTGACAAAAACAGAAATGAAAATGAGACTTTTTCACTATAGGGCTGGGAGGTTGTGTAAGCCACAGTGATGACAATTTGCACCTGGGGGCAGGGGTAGGGGAGGGGGGAGGGCTCTTTCTCCTAAAATCCCTCATTCTGTGACTATAGAAATGGTCTCTGTAACACCAAAGGGGAGAACAAGGCAAAGGACTGTCTCTCTCTCTCTCTTTCTCTCTCTCTCTCCCTCTTTTACTTTCCTGGCTCATGTGTTACAACACTGTGTGCCGCTTAAGCAGGAGAAATGGATAAAAGAGAAGACCCCATCCAGTCACAGCTGAGAGGCAGGAGAATTAGGAGTCCACAGTCCCTACTCAACATACCCAGAAAACAAATTCCCAGATTTATTAAAAAATCAAATTGGCAATAAAATATTTTACTAATGGTTTCTTCAGTACAATAATAAAAGTACAAGTAAAGAGTATGAACTATAGAGCTAGACAGATCTGACCTTGAATCCAGTCCTGCCACAGACTTGGCCTTGAGCAACTTTTTTTTTTTTTGTATCACTTTATTGGAGACTTGGTGGCTTACAGTACAGTCACTGACATATAGATACAATTTCTCATCTCCTCATGATAGGTGTCTGCAAAATATCCTCATTCTCAACCTAGATATCCTTCTGTCATCCTGTGTCAGGACCCCAATTCCACTACCACCACCACTACCACCACCACTCCTGTACCAAACCCTGCCTGTCCTCCCTACCCATAGTCCTTTGCTTTGGTGCAATATTCCAAACGAAATCCAAGTTTTACTCTATGTTTTACCCTTTCTGCCCTTTCTTAAGTACTGCCTATGAGTGAGATAATCTGGTATTCATTCTTTTCACTTTTGGCTTGTCTTACTACAGCAACTTACTGACACTCGTGAGGTCTCTATTTCCTGGTCCATAATTTTAAGCTAATAACAACCACCTCCTTAAAAGTTATTGTAAGGTCAGTAAGAACATGCAATCAGTGGTCTGGGAGGTGCTGCAGTGAATAAAGTGCTGGATTCTCAACCATGAGGTCCTGAGTTCAATCCCTGGCACACATGTACCAAAGTGATGTCTGGTTCTTTCTCTCTCTGCCTAACTTTCTCAAGAATAAATAAATAAATTCTTTAAAAAAAAAAAAAAAGAATATGCAATCACTTCATGCACGACCAAAGTAAAGGGAGTTACTCTAGTCATTTTCATCAACCTACATGTGACTGTAGTTTTCAGAGTTTAGACATGTTTCACTACTCTGTTCATTTTAGAACAAAAGTCAAGAATTCAGTCATCAAAGCTTCACTAATTGTTTGAGGCTACTCTCTACCACCCTAATCCTTCCGAAAACTTCCTTTCAAAAATCAAAGGATTCTGTAAATATTGGTTTAAGTCATGTCATTGGGCCTCTTTATTCTATTAAAACCTAGTGACTTATTTTTTTTCCATTCACCACAGCCTAGAATTATTTTCTAGAACTTCTAAGGAGTTATTTGTAGATATTCAAAGAATATTACTTGTTTGTATAGTTAGAATATCCACAAACCTCATTTTCTTAAAATGCCAGAAATATACAACCCAAGGCTAAGAAAATTGCCAAAGTTTGTTAAGTAACCTCAGAAATTTTCCTATTATCTTCCTTACTTAAGGAATGGGTTATTCTGGTGAAAATAAATTGAATAAAACCAATAAATCTGGTTTCATTTCTTTAATGTTTTTTGATAACTCCAAAGTCATATCTGAATCGCACAACGAATTACAATAGTACTATAATAGGGAAATTTTTCATGTATTAAAAATCTTGGGAGTCAGGCTGTAGCACAACGGGTTAAGAGCAGGTGGCGCAAAGCACAAGGACCAGCATAAGGATCCCGGTTCAAGCCCTGGCTCCTCACCTGCAGGGGAGTCACTTCACAAGCGGTGAAGCAAGTCTGCAGGTGTCTGTCTTTCTCTCCCACTCTCTGTGTTCCCCTCCTCTTTCTATTTCTCTCTGTCCTATCCAACAACGATGACAACAATAACTACAACAATAAAACAACAAAGGCAACTAAATGGAATAAATAAATAGAATAAATTTTTTAAAGTATATAACATATCAAGTAAATTTCATTTTATGTGTTTAAATTATAATTTCTTCACAATTATAAGGAAGTATTGTGATTATTATTTACTTCTTTTTTTATTTAAATAATTTATTTCTTTATTGGGGAATTAATATTTTACGTTCAACAGTAAATACAATAGTTTGTACATGCATAACATTCCCCAGATTCCCATTTAACAATTCAACCCCCACTATGTTATTCATCATCTTTCATGGACCTGTATTCTCCCCACCCACCCACCCACCCCAGAGTCTTTTACTTTGGTGTAATACTCCAATTCCATTTCAGGTTCATATTATTTACTTCTGATTTCTGAAGTAGTGCAGTTTTCCTTTTTCCGACTCCCCTTTTGTAGAAGAGCAAGTATTAGATATTCATAGATTTTCTTCAAATTTGTGGGCTACTCTGCCCTAATCCAGCTTTCTAGTTCTATTCTCAACTGTAACTGCATCTTCCCAGACAATATTTTTAGTCCACCTCCCTTTTAACTATCAAGCTCATGCAAAAATTACTAAAGTCATGGGTGGGCCCCTAGGAACATAACTAAAATAGACTTCCTTATTCTTATTCTCACTTATTCCTTATTCTTATTCTCACTTGCTCTAGTCCCACTTTCTGGTTCCTAGTTATTAAATATTTTGTCCTGCCTCATAACTTACTGCTTTTCAGACACCAAGTTGCATATGCTACTATGATTCATCCTAATCTCTCTGGGTGGACAACCTCACCAACGTGTCCTAGAACCTCACTTCTCCAGAGCCCTACCTCTAGGGAAAAGACAGAAACTAGGGAAAGACAGAAACAAGTTGAGGGTATGGCTCCACTTACCAACGTCTATGTTCAGCAGAGAATTAATTACAGAAGCCAGACCTCCTACTTACTGGACCCCAAAAGGAATTTTGGTCCATACTCCCAGAGAGGGAGAAACGTTAGAGGAAGATAACTAGAGGGCTCTGAAACCCACCAGAACTCAGAGAGAGATGGAAAAAAAAAAAGAAGAAGAAGAAGAAGAAGGGCATTCAGAAGTGGTGTAGGGATGACTTAAAAAGAAAGAATGGGGAGTCAGGCAGTAGTGCAGTGGGTTAAGCACACTTGGTGTGAAGCACAAGGACTGGCATAAGGATCCCGGTTCGAGCCCCCAGCTCCCCACCTGCAGGGGAGTCATTTCACAGGTGGTGAAGCAGATCTGCAGGTGTCTTTCTCTCCCCCTCTCTGTCTTCCTTTCCTCTTTCCATTTCTCTCTGTTCTAACAACAAAGATATCAATAAGAACAATAATAACTACAAGAACAATAAAAAAACAGCAAGGGCAACAAAAGTGAAAATAAATAACTATAAGAATATTTAAAAGAGGGAGCCGGGCGGTAGCGCAGCGGGTTAAGCGCAGGTGGCGCTAAGCGCAAGGACCGGCATGAGGATCCCGGTTCGAGCCCCTGGCTCCCCACCTGCAGGGGAGTCGCTTCACAGGCAGTGAAGCAGATCTGCAGGTGTCTGTCTTTCTCTCCTCCTCTCTGTCTTCCCCTCCTCTCTCCATTTCTCTCTGTCCTATCCAACAACGACGACATCAACTACAACAACAACAAAATAAAAAGACAACAAGGGCAACAAAAGGAAAGATAAATAAATAAAATTACAAAAAAAAATTAAAAAAAAGAATATTTAAAAGAAAGAGAGAAAGAAGGAAAGAAAGAAGGAAGGAAAGAAAGAAAGAGAGAGAGAGAGAGAGAGAAAGAAAATGAAAAGTCTATTCAAGGGGCCAAGTGGTTGTGCGCCTGGTTGAGCGCATGTGTTACAGTGCACAAGAACCCAGGTTCGAGCCCCCAATCCCCACCTACAGGGGGAAAGCTTTGCAAGTGGTGAAGCAATGCTACAGGTGCCTATCTGTTTCTATCCCTATCTTCCCCTTCCCTCTCAATTTCTGGCTGTCTCTATGCAATAAATAAAAAGATTAAAGAAAAATAAAAAGAAAGAGAGAGAGAGAGAGAGAGAAAGAAAGAAAGAAAGAAAGAAAGAAAACTCAATAAACGGACTTACAGTCATTTAAGAGAAGGCTTCTTTGTATCAACTCTTTGTGTCAGCATGGAGAACTCAGCCAGTGTGACGTACCTGTCTTATAATCAGCCCTATGTGAAAAGTATAAATGCATGTGAACAAAGAGTGGAAAGAAAACATGACAAAAAATGCTAAGACTATAAAATTGTGAATTTTCTTCCTTTGAAGTTTTTGTTGTTAAAGCATCATTTTTCCGATGAGTAATATCCTAGAACTGGAATATATTGTCAACATTGCACGGTGGCAGTCAGAAATAAGCAGCTGTAGCTAGGGAGGTTGTTCAGTGGTCGAGCACAGTCCTCACATGACTAAAACCCCTTGTACTACATATGCCAGAGTGGGGCTCTGGTCTCTCTCTTTCAGTCTGTATGTCTCTATCAATCTATCTATCTACCCATCTATCATCTGTCTAGCTCGTATACACACATATGCAGAAAGAGAGAAAGTAAGTATTTTTTTCGAATAATTTATTTATTTATGAGAGTGGGGAGAGACCATCAGAGCATCACTCTGGAAATGCCAGAGATCAAATTACGGACCTCATACTAGAGAGTGCTTTATCCAGTATGACTCTTTCTAGTTCACAGTAGTTTGCTGGTTTTTTCTTTTTTTAATTTTTTAAGTTTGAAAAAAGGAAAGAAACCATAGCCTTGTTTTCAGATTCAGAGAGAACCAAAGTCCCCTAGGCACTGGCTCTGAGCAAGGTTCTGGGCAAAACATCCCAGCAAGGGGGTGGGGAGTGCAGGCAGGTTGCTTCACAAGTGGTGAAGCAGGTCTGCAGGTGTCTATCTTTCTCTTTCCCTCTCTGTCTTCCCCTCCTCTCTCAATTTCTCCCTGTCTAATCCAACAACAACAGAAAAACTAACAACAACAATAACAACAAGGGCAAGAAAATTGGGGAGAAAAATGGCCTCCAGGAGCAGTGGAATCTTAGTGCAGGCCCCAGCGACATCCCTGGAGGGGGGAAAAAGTGGCTGAAGACTGACTAAAAGACGTTATGAGATATATATACTCCGTGAAATACTACTCTACAATCAAAAATGATGATATTGTGTCCTCTGGGACAAAAATGGATGGAACTGGAGGTGGTTATATGCTTAGCAAAGTAAGAGATGAAAGATAACAGCTGGATGAGTTCATCCATATGTGGAATCTAGAGAACCGATACACATGAGCTTGCAAAAAAGTACACTCAGAAGCAAGCAAACGGTTTCTAGGACTCATGAGAACTATGGTGGTTATCTTTGAGAAGTGGGAGGATGGTGACACAGAACTTTGTGGGTGGTAACCTATTATTAACCACAAATAAAAATGATTTAAAAAATAAAAAATAAATAAATAAATAGGCTAAAACCCAAAACTAGATTGTTATAAAAGGTATCTAAAAGTGAAGTTAGAGGCAAAAGTTGACTAAGTTCCCTTTATAAAGCAAAATGCTTTTTTGTGCTGTTTCTAAAGCTAAAACTTTTAGTTTCATTGAAAATTCCTTGTACTATAATACTAAGATTACAAAAGTGTTAATGATTTTAGTTACAAAATCATTTAGAAATATAAGTATTGAAATGTAGTTTCTTGCCAGTTCCCATGTTCAGCAGAGAAGCAATTACAGAAGCCAGAACTCCTACCATTTGTTTCCCAAAAACAACCTTGATCCATACACTCAGCAGGGGAGAAGTGACAGGATGAAGATAAGAGGACTCTGCACTCCAGCTCCATCAGCACACAAAGAAAGAGAAGGATAAGGAGAGGGACATAGTAAGGTAATAATGTTGTCATGGGTGGCTTGGAGAGGAAGGGAGGATTGGATCAGGAAAAAAAGGGGGGCAATTATGTATAAATGTGGACAGATAGTTGTAGAGATGATGACTGGCCCATGTCTAGAACCTTAGGGGAACTGTGGTGGATTGCAGTGGGGAGAATGAAGATTCAGAACTCTGGTGGTGGGAATGGTGTAGATTTAAACCCCTGCTGACATGTAATTTTGTAAAATAAAAAAAGAAAGAAAATTTGTGTCCCAACAAAAAAAAATTGGTTTCTTAGTTATATATTACCATAATATCTCACATGGCTGTAGAGTAAGAAACATTCTATTAGACTCCCTACAGGAAGGGGAATTCAGAAAATACAGTTTGACCCATGAAATGAACTTGTAATGTGTGTGCAATAAAAAAAAAAAGCCAAGATCTCCAAGTTTAGTTAAAGAAAAGAGTCTTCTTTGCTTCTCAAGACTTTTCAATATAAATATAAATCTTCTTACACACATCTTATGAAATAGTGATCTGTTTTAAGAACAAAAATACTTGTTGGCAGTTATCACAGAGGTAGTACACTGGATTTTCATGCCTGAGGTTCAAGGGGTTCCAGTGTAATTCAGTGCCAACATATGTTGACAAAACATATGTCTGAGCTGACCAACACGTGTGCCTTGGTCTCTCTGGTGAAAATAAATAAATCTTCAACATCAATAAGTAAAGGCCAAGAAAACTGAATGTAAGAGAGGGCAACTTGTCTGAGGCATTAGCCCAGAGAATACAACTCTCATCTATAAAGCACCTGAGGAATTTTCCAGAGCAGGATTAGCAAGCATTATCACTCTGGGTTATACTTATTCAGTGACTCAGCTTTCCATAACTAAAGTGATCTGCTGCTTTGATGAAAACACACTTATTTTTCACAATTAAAAAATTTATTGGGGGGCCAGGTGGTGGCACACCTGGTTGAGCTCACATGTTACAATGAGCAAAGACCCAGGTTCGAGCCCCTAGTCCCCACCTGCAGGGGAAATGCTTTGCAAGTGGTGAAGTAGTGTTGCAGGTGTCTTTCTGTCTCTCTGTCTATCACCCCCTTTCCTCTTGATTTCTGGCTGTCTCTATCCAGTAAATAAAATAAAGATAATAAAAATTTTTTTAAATCTTTCTGAAAAAAAAATTATCAGTAGTCCTTAGGAATTGCATTTTGCTTACACAATGTCTTTATTTAGACTTCACCAAAGCAATCTTATCCCTTTGGAGGCTTTAACTCACTATCCTGAACAAAAAAAGAATGTGATAATACAGCATGCTAAACTTTTAGGGAGAAAGAAAATCACACACGTGACAGCTAGCTCTCAGTTGGGGAGCAGGGCAGAAGAGGGATGTTTGAAAACATACACTATATGGAATTACTCTTTCACCCCCACTGCACCTCCCTTGGATTTCCTGGTGTCTCTCTCTCTCTCTCTCTCTCTCTCTCTCTCTCTTTCTCTCTCTCCCTCTCCCTCTCCCTCTCCCCCTCCCCCTCTCTCTCCCCCCTCTCTCTCTCTCTCTCTCTCTCTCTCTTCAATCCCCACCACCACCACCACCAAGTACGATCTAGACCCAGCTCTTAGCTCTGAGTTTCTGTACAGGCAGCTGGTTGGCAGAGTTCACTGTGGGAGCCCTTGTGGCAGCTCAAGGCCACTCCTCATGGAGCGTCAGGTGTCCTCAGTATCATTGGCCTGCTATATTTTAACAATGTCAACTATCCAAGACAAGCCTCTTTTCTTTTTCCCTAAAATTTCACTGCTCCAGAATGACTTCTTCCTTTTCTCTTTTCTCTCTCTCATTCTCTCTCTCTCCCTCCCTCCCTCCCTCTCTCTCTCTCTCTTTACCAGAGATACAGAGGGAGAGAAAGACCACAGCACTGAATCTTTCCCCAGTGTGGTGCTAGCCATGTTGGAATCTGGGCCTTATGCATGACAAAACAGGCACCCTTCCAGGTGAGCTATTTTGCCAGCACAAGATATACCTTTTAACTGTAAAGATATATTCTCTGGCCACTTAATGCAGCTTAATGATTCTTTGCTGATTAACTGGACTCTGCTGTTCACCCAGAGCCAGTCACTGAATAAGATGGCTTAGCAAAACAAAACAGGAACACAAAATAGAAACCAAAAAATATGGAGACTTGGACATACTTGGGGAAAAGTCAAGACAGCTAGGTGGAGCATTTGTAATATCACATGACATTTGGAAGTGAAGCTCTAATCACTCTAATCACCTCTTGACACCAGCACCAAAGTCCCCTCAGCATAGAGAGCTCACGAGTCAAGAAAAGATCAGAGAGTTCTCTTGGTGCTTTGGTTAGTTTTATCGTGAGTCCCGGAAACAGCTCGCCGAAAATAGAAGGGAAGCAACCCACCTATAATGGAAGTGGCCAGAGATAAACGTCTGGTGGGAGAGGTATAGCCAAGAACAGTATCTCCACTAGGTTTCTGCTCTATGGTGTGTGAAGTTGGAGCGCCCTCTGCTGACCATAATTAAATACATATTTTCTCTCTTTTTTTCTTTTTCTTTTTTTTAACTTTTTTATTATTATTATTTATAGTGGAAACATTGACAAGACCACAGGATAAGAGAGGTACATTTCCACACATCGCCCACCCCCAGAGCTCCACATCCGATTTCCTCCCTTGATAGCTTTCCTATTTTTTATCCCTCTGGAAGTATGGACCCAGGATCATTGTGGGGTGCAGAAGGAAGAAGACCTAGCTTCTGTAACTGCTTCTCTGCTGAACATGGGTATTGGCAGATCGGTCCATACTCCCAGCCTGTTTCTCTCTTTCCCTATATTTTCTTTGTAAAAGTGTTATTTGACATAATCTGCACTCACACTCCCTATTTTTTTTAATTTTAGTGATACTATTTTTAATACAAATAAAAAGATAAAAATAAGACATGTGGTTATTTAATACTAGCTACAAAGGTGTAAAACGACACATGTATAGGCCCACACTTCACCCACCACCAAAGTTCTGTGTCCCCCCTTAACCTCTGTAGTTCTCTCAAAGTCTGGAAGATAATTTGGTTCCTTTTTTCTTTCTTTCTTTTCTTTTCTTTTTTTGCAATTTTCTGCTTCTTTAATTTTCTTTCTTTCCTTCTTTTTTTTTTTTTTTTTTTTTTTTTGTCTCCAAGGTTATCACTGGGGCCTCTGTGCTAGCACTACAAATCCATTGCTCCTGGTGGCCTTCCTTTGGATAGGACAGAGAGAAACTGAGAGGGGAGGGGAAGATAGAGAGAGGGAGAGGGAAATAGACACCTGCAGACCTGCTGTACTGCTTGTGAAGTAATCCCCTCCTCCCTGTAGGTGGGGATCTGGGGGCTCAAACTAGCATCTTTGGTCCTTGCACTTTGTACTATGTGTACTAAACATGGGTGCCAGTGCCTGGCCCCCAGAATCTGCTTTAATTTTCTATATTCCACAATGTGTGAAATCATGGAGGGGGTGGGGAAGGTAGCTGTGTTTAACATTTAATAAGTGCACTTTTTTCTTGGATGCTAGAGACATTTTTTTTTACATGACATTTTATTTGTGATTAATAATGGTTTACACGACTGTTAAGATTATAGCTCCATGCAGCACTTGCTATCAAAATTGAATAAGTGAAACTATTTTAAATGAATCATTACCAAAGGCACTGTACTAAGGGCCTATTGTGGTGGGGACTGGGCTTGAACCTGAGTTATAAGCTTGACACAGCAGGTATACTATCCAGGTGAGCTATCTTGCCGGTCTACAACTTTAAGTGACGTGAAGTATAATGAAAATAAGAAGCCCTCTTCCCTTTTGCGGCCATCGCCGGTGCTCCAGCGGCCAAAATGAAATTCAACCCCTTCGTGACCTCCGACCGGAGCAAGAACCGCAAGAGGCATTTCAATGCGCCATCCCACATCCGCCGCAAGATCATGTCTTCCCCTCTCTCCAAAGAGCTGAGGCAGAAGTACAACGTTCGCTCCATGCCCATCCGCAAGGACGACGAAGTCCAGGTTGTTCGAGGGCACTACAAGGGACAGCAGATCGGCAAAGTAGTCCAGGTTTACAGGAAGAAATACGTCATCTACATCGAGCGAGTGCAGCGAGAGAAAGCCAATGGCACGACCGTCCATGTAGGCATCCACCCCAGCAAGGTGGTTATCACTAGACTAAAACTCGACAAAGACCGCAAGAAGATCCTTGAACGTAAAGCCAAGTCTCGCCAAGTAGGAAAGGAGAAGGGCAAATATAAGGAAGAAACCATTGAGAAGATGCAGGAGTGAAACAATTTTATATGCAACTTTCATTAAAAACTGCTAAATGAAAAAAAAAAAAGAAAATAGGAAGCCCTCAAATAAAATAATGTTCAGTGCTAGTCAGGACTTTTTTTTTCTCTTCATTTTAACAAAGCATCATTCAAGGACCTGCTATACCAAACTGTTACAACATGATAAACCTGAAAAATATTTCAAATTTAAAAAAGCAAGCCACATGAGATCTTATACTGTGTAGCTTCCATTTATATAATATGGTGACTCAGTGGAGACATAAAGTGAATTTAGAGTTGCCTAGGATGGAAGCGGTGGGAGGGGCAGGGGGCATTAATAGAGAATAGAATGTGATTGTTTGAGGCATGGAGTACCCCTTTGGATTGATGGAAATGTTTTAAAATTAAAATTGGTCCTGGTGATAGCTGAAGCTTAATATACCTTAAAACTCTAAATTGCACACTTTAAATGGATAAGTGTTAACTCTAACCACCCACCATGGTCCCCCGCAGCCATCATGTTCCAGACCTGAACACTCCCTCTGCCCCAGAGCCCTTTACTTTGGTGCAATACACCAAAACTAGATATTACTTTATAAGGGCTTATAAGCTTGTTACTTTTTTTTTCTTTCAGCATATTCTAGAAAAGTTGGTGAGTCATCTTCAAGAAAAAAGTTGTGGTATGGGAGGTGGCGCAGTGTTTTATTTTTGTTTTTGTTTTTTTTTTCCCGCTTTTGTTGCCCTTTTATTTATTGTTGTTGTTATTGCTGTCATTGTTGTTGGATAGGAAAGAGAGATATAGAGAGAGGAGGGGAAGACAGAGAGGGGAAAAAGATAAACACCTGCAGACCTGCTTCACCACCTGTGAAGCGACTCCCTTGCAGGTGAGGAGCTGGGGGCTTGAACTGGGATCTTTATGCCGGTCCTTGCGCTTGGTGCCATGTGCGCTTAACCTGCTGTGCGACCGCCCGGCTCCCAGGTGCAGTGTTTAAAGCATTGAGGTCCTGAGTTCAATCCCTGGCAGCACATGTACCAGTGATGTCTGGTTCTTTCTCTCTGCCTTTCTCATGAATAAATAAATTCTTTAAAAAAAAATAAAGAAAAAAGCTAATTATGGAAAATATCACATGCACACACACACACACACACACACACAAACACACACACATACCACATATAAATTCAGAGAGCAGGAAGCCTCCTTATACCTTTGAGTCAGCTCATGGTGATACCCAAGCAAGGGCCCTCTGCCTGTTGCTGGTAGAAGTCTATCACCATGGTCCCAGTTTTCAAAAAGAGATCAAGCATTAGGGAGAGAGAAGGCCATGGATGTCTCTCCTACCTTAGTGCTGGGAACTTTTTTGTGGAGTCAAAGGATAAGACAAATATGAGTAAAGTAGGCTTGGCAAAGGGTGACTGGAGAACCCCTCAATAGGGCCATGTGGAATGAAGATGAGTTCAAGTAGTGATGTTACCAGCCAATGGGCCACTCCAGCCATGTTCCCCCCAACACACACACACCCCCAATCAATTCCAAGAGTATTTCTGGGGCCCAGGAGGTGGTGTTGGGGTTAGAACATTGGACCAAAGGGAATAAGAATCTTTATTTTTAAAAAGAGTAGTAAGACTTCTCCATTTCTGGTTCTTCCTGTTTCTTTGATGCTATGTAGGGAGGTGGGCATCCTGGGTTTCCAGTGTGTAGATCAAACTTTCCTCCTGCACATACTCAGCTCAATTGGTCATTTAGAGGACAAGGCATTGATAGTAATCTATGTCTCTACTCTGAAAAATAACTTGATATTTCTTACCTCCTGATTTAGCCAGTTTTAGATAGCTGTCCCCTGGCTTCAGTCAAGTGCTAAACAATGTCCTTATTTTTAGTACCCTTCTCCCCAAATTACTTTCAAAAAGTCATTTTTCGGGAGTTGGGCGGTAGCGCAGCGGGTTAAGCGCATGTGGCACAAAGCACAGGGACTGCAGTAACGATCCCAGTTCAAGCCCCCACTCCCCACCTGTAAGGGAGTCGCTTCACAAGCTGTGAAGCAGGTCTACAGGTGTCTTTCTCTCTCCCCTCTCTTGTCTTCCCCTCCTCTCTCCATTTCTCTCTGTCCTATCCAACAACAACGACATCAATAATAACTACAACAATAAAAAAAAAAAACAAGGGCAACAAAAGGGAATAAATAAATAAATAAATATTATTTAAAAGTCATTTTTCACATCAGTGTTGGAAAGGTGGTCAATGAGATAGCTTACCTGGGACGGAGGTGAGCTGTGTTCCCATATGCGCAACCCAGGTTCAAGTTTCTGGCATATCACAGAAGAGAACTACCCTACAGGGGAGACTTCAGTGCTGTAATGGCTCCCTATCTGCCCCTCTCTATCTGAAAAAAAAAAAAAAATCAACCCAGAGCTAGCTGGGAAGCCCTGGCGATGACAAAACATCATGTTCTTAATATCGAGATATAGAGAGGCTAGAAAAGTAACATCTAAAGCCTAAAGGAGTTATCCAGGCTTGCTTCGGGAAATCCAGTGGGCCTGACATAAGCCGGAACAAGGACACTAGTGTTGGCCTTGAATTCTATATCTTCTCTCCAGTATTGTAGCCATTACCCACCGTGGCTACTGAGCACTTGAAATGCATTATTAGTCCAAAATGAACTATGTACTTACTACCCAAAAAAGTAAAATGTTGGTTACATATTAAAATAGTAGTATTTTTAGATTTGTTGGGTTATTTTCTCATATTTAACTTCATTGCTTTTCTTTTTTCTTTTTTCCCAGAGCACTGCCCAACTCTGCCTGGTGGTGGTACAGAGGATTGAACCTGGGACCTTGGAGCCTCAAGCATAAATCTGTTTACTTAATTATTATGCTATCTATCCCCACCCTGCTCTTCTTATCATTTTAATTTGGAGCTTTTTTTTTTTGCCTCCAGTGTTATTGCTGGGGCTCTGTGCCTGCACTTTAAATCCACTGCTCCTGAAAGCTATTATTTTTTCCCTTTTGTTGCCCTTGTTGTTTATCGTTGCTGTTATTATTGTTGTTAGTATTATTATTGTTATTGCTATCATTGTTGTTTGATAGGACAGAGGGAAATAGAGGGGAAGACAGAGAGGGGTAAAGACAGACACTTGCAGACCTGCTTCACCGCCAGTGAAGCAACCCCCCTGCAGGTGGGGAGCCGGGGGCTCGAACCCGGATCCTTATGCCACTCCTTGCTGTGCCACCACCCAGTGCCCAATTTGGAGCATTTTAAATGACATGTGCAACTCACATTTCCTTCGGGCAGTTCTGTTCCTAACCAGACTTGTGCTAGTCCAGACCCCACCTCCCCTGCAGACTCTCACCTAAGAATGTTTCTCACGTATGTGAAAAGAAACAGGAGACAGCACCTTTGGTACAAAGGAACATGGGCCAAGTGCAACTGCATTCAGACCAAAGCTCTGGAACCATCATGACTCACAGTGGAGACCAATGTGTCTCCAAACCTACACTCCAAATAGCTTCTGAAATAATGAGGATGAGCAGTTGTTTCTATGTTGTTAAAATTAGGAGGCTCCAGCTGGCCGGGCTAGCTTCACGGGCGGGTAACAGAGACGACCAGAGACATACGGCTGGGCAGGGAAGCTGTATTTCTTTATTCAGGAACGATTCATAAACTAAACCAAACTAATCACCAAACAGAACTCTGCTGTCTCTTTGCAGCGGCGCAAGCACTCTCCCCTACTCTCGAACTCAGGAACCCTCTCTCCGGGTTCCTAGGGGCAGGGCTAAGCGGGGCCAAGCAGGCCCGCGAAACTAACTGGACTGATCCAATTCTCTTGGCAGGGGAGAACTAGAACCCAATGTAAAGCATACAACATTTCTAGTTGAAACAAAGGTTGGGATACCACTTAACCTGAGAGCACCCTCAAAATGTATTTCTACCCCCCAGGGGTATCCAGAACTGTTCTGCCACTGGGCCAAGGCAGACAGAGAAGCAGACGGCCAGGCCTTTAGTTCCCAGAGATGGAGTTGCTTCCTCTGTTCTTTTGCCACTAAGCAGAGACAGCTCTAAATGAATTGACATCAAGAGAATGATTGGGTTTCAACCCTTAATGTATCTGATTGTGTGTCTGTATAAGGCAGAGTACATAGAACACTAGGGTTACTTTTCCTCCTCCCTCTCTGTTCCATCCTCACCCCAGGGCTCATGTGAGCCATCCATTCCTCTCAAAAACACTACACAGATGTTTCTCTGCAGAGGCCAACTTGGGCACATTTGAATGCTAAGCTATATTGAAGTGTTTTGACTGGCCTGCAATGCATGGCAGTTACTAAAAAAGCAAAGGCAATGAACCTATGTCAAAAACATCATCTGATTACAGGGTTAGTGGAGAGTGAAGGCTGATGCAAGCCTCAGTCTGTTTGCATCAGCTGCTAGGTGTGACAGGAAGTCAGCGAACTTGGGCATTTGATGAGAAGCCATTATCCTGGCACCAGTGAAGTCTTGAAGGTTGAAGTCAAAGCACAGGGTATCAGTCCTCCATCCCAAGGCCCAGTTCACAGAAAGTGACCTGCTAATCAAAGGAAAGTGATAGTTGATTATAGAATGTTCAGATGCTCTCCTGAGTAAGAAATGCAGGACTGGGAGGATAGCATAATGGTTATGCAAAAGATTTTCATGCCTGAGGTTCTGAGGTTCCACGTTCAATACCATCACCACCATAAACCAGAGCTGAGCAGTACTTTGGTTACAAGAGAGAGAGACAGAGAGAGATGCTGACACCTAGGAACCCACCCTGCTCTATAGTCATGACTGGTTGCCTTAAGCTAGCCTTCCACTAACTAGACTGCTGTGTTAGCCTATGGAACACAGATATTATCACACAAAACCATCAAAACCACTCTGCCATGAAGACAAAAACCAGATGGCTCAGTAATCACATCTCAACACAGACAAAATACAAACATAGCCCAAACCACACAAAGGAGCAGACACCCCTTTATTCTGGGTAGTGAATGACTGCTATTCTTTATAAGTCCTGTTTTAGATCCATCGCACTCTTCTTATATCCTCAGTAAAATAAATAAATAAATAAATAAATAAATAAATAAATAAATAAAGTGGTCCGGGAGGTGGTGCAGTGGATAAAAGCACTGGACTCTCAAGCATGAGGTCCAGGGTTCAATCCCTGGAGCACAAGATGTCTGGTTCCTGTCTTTCCTTTCTCATGAATAAATAAGAGAACTGGTAAGAATGTCCTGCTTTCTGACCACTTGCAATGCAGAGCAAAGCCCTGCTTCCTTGATCCCTCTCCTTCTGCAAAGCACCAGACAAAACCCAAATCCTCTAAGCCCTGACAATGTCCAAATGAGACACCTGTGGCTCCCCATAGTATGTAATTTCCCTCATTCATCACATTAACAGAACGTGCTTTACTCAGACTCATCTTAGGAAGATAAAATGGCTATGCAGACTTTGATGCCTGAAGCTCTAGCTGTGTGTGTGTGTGTGTGTATGTGTGTGTCTGTCTGCGTGTGTCTGTGTGTAAAAGCAGCCTCAAGTGGTGAAATCACATGTGAGACACAGGCTATACACACACACACACTTTACAGGGTCTAGTTAAAATAAAAGCATAACAGACTTTTATTCAAACCCAAGTGTCTTTCTCCCTTTCACGTCTCCCAGAAATGTGTCAGCTTAACTTGGTGATAAACCTTTTCTAAACACCAAGCTCACAGCCTGCTTTTTGACCCTCAGGTTATCATGAGCCTGTCAATTTTCCCCTCAAATTATTGCCATGAGATCAATATAACAATTTCACTAGAGAAAATTTAATCAAGTTTTACCACCAGGGAAAACTGAATTATTTGTGTCTAAAGCAAAAGAAAATCCTCTTCATAAACACTTAGAAGAACTGCTGGGGGGTGGGGGGGAGCATGGTGCAGTAGAGTATCTGACCAGGTCTGATCATAAACATGACACAGGCCAGGGTGATGCTCTCACTAATATAAATTAAGGGGGTTGGGGAGACAATGGTTATACAAAGACTCTCATGACTGAGGCCCTAAGGTCCCAGGTTCAATCCCCAGCATACACCATAAGCCAGAGCTGAGCAGTGCTCTGGTATCATTCTATCTCCTCTTATTAAATACTAAAATAAACCCTATGAAACACACTGAAAATCTTCATGTGAGGTGTAGCACGCAGGTGTTTTTCCAGAAACCTAGTTTAACTTTGTTGTTTATCCCTGAACTTAATTCATGCCACAATGGTTTCAAAGGATAACTTTTTTTAATCAGTTCTAAACTTTCTCAACATCTAGTGTTCATTTTGTGCAAAAATTGCCTTAAAGAAAAAAAAAAATAATAATAATAATAATTGCCTTAAAGAAAAAATAATCCACTCCTTGGATAGGTCTCCTGACAACGTATTAGGTGACTTTTAAAAAAAAAAAAAAATTTATTGGGAGATTAATGGTTTACAGTTGACCGTAAATACAGTTGTTGGTACATGTATAAAATTTCTGTTGTCTGCATAACACTGGTAACAGCTGCCCTCCTCCACCATCATGCACCAGGACCTGAAGACACTCCCACATACCCCCTCCAAGTTCTTTACTTTGGTGCAATACTTCAAACCCAGTCCAAGTTCTGCTTTGTGTTACGAGTGACTATTTTTAAAATAGTACCTTGAGAACAAAGAGAAAGAACTTAACGAAATAAAGAATCTTCAGTATACAGTCCTAATTTTTATTCTGCATCTTGATCTAGTTGTAGAGGAGAAAGCATAATGGTTATGCAAACAGACTGAGGCTCTAAAATCCCAGGTTCAATCCCCTGCACTACCATAAGCCAGAGCTGAACAGTGCTCTGGTGTTTTTCTCTCTTTGCATCTCTCTCAAAAATAAAATATTAAAAAAAAAAAAAAAAAACCCTTAAAAACAAGAGAAAACACCTACTCTGGCTCAAGATTTTATTTTTCCTTCATTTTTTCGTGATCAAAGTGAGTTACAATATTTTAAGATAACAATGTGTACACCACAATAACAATGTGATAACACACCACACAAGTTCTGTGTTCCCATCCTCACACAGTATATATTTTATTTAAATTAGTTTAAAATATAAATTTTATGGAACCCAGTAGAACTCACTTGCTTTCCTCTTAATTTCAGTCTCCATAAAAAAAAAAAAATAAGGAAATATTAAAAAAAAATCGGAATTATTTCACTTTTGATGGATACCATTTACCAACCTAAGTTCTAGTGCTACTACACCAAAGAAACCTCTATCCACCACCCCACATTCCCTCCTTACTTCCCTTAAGATTTGTTGAGTGAACAGCATCCCTATCCAAGAGTGAATGTCTAGGTGAGCAAAACTAATTCCTATTTGACTGCAAATTTTACAATAAAGATAGAGAGTCACGATGGCACCAAATTGTTTTATTTCAATCCTCAAACAATATAAAGAGGGGACAACTCCTGATGCCCAACTGTGCAGATGGAACACACAAAAGAACAGACAAAACAGCAAGGACAAAAAAGAAATCACTGAGAAGTGCATCACATTTCACAGAAGTGCTTTGGCAGTACTGGCAAGTATTTCTGGTCAATCACTTCCAACAACCGGGATCCAAATGAACTCCCATTATCTTAGTAGAAGAGCAATCACATTCCTCCTGACAGTTAATGATCCTGATTCCCTACATACAGCTCCACTCACCAGTTTTGTAAACCTCATCTGAAAAAAAATGTAACTAGATATTGTGATGTCAAGGAAGGTTAAAAACAAAACAGAGTACGGCAGAAAAGTATAACAAATCCTAATATTTCCAGTAAGGCATCAGGAAATCACTGCTGGCTGGGCCCTTCATTTCACCAATTTAAAGAAAAATTTCAATTTACATTTCTCAGCAAACTTAACTGTCAGAAGCTTAACCAGCAGACCCAAGTTAAAAAGTTTAAAAAGATAGTCTACCTTTTTTTTTCCTGGTAAATGTTTCATATAAAATAAGAAATCAAGTTTTACTTTATAAAATGAGTATTTTTAATAATAAAAATATATATGTTTATATTTCTCTCTTTAAAAAGACATTTAATAACAATACTTCATTAGACTGGGTTTAGCCCCCAGTACCCGCTACCACCAGCTGTCCACAGCACAGAGACATTAAGGCAAAGGCTCCGGGGAAGCATGTCCGCCTCGATGTGGGCTGGGGAATCAGGTGAATAGACTCAGCTCCTGCAGAGTTAACAGAAAGGCTTCTCCCTCATGTTCACTGAGCCATCCTGCATCCCAAAGTAGACTCTCTCAGCCATGTTGATGAACAGGCCTGTGTCCACCACGCCTGCAAGATGAAGAACAGAAAGAAACATTAACATTCCTCTTGCCTAGGCAGAAAAAGAATCAAGGTTAAGTGGTCCGGGAGGTGGTGCAGTGGCTAAAGCATTAGATTCTCAAGCATGAAGTCCTGAGTTCAATCCCCAGCAGCACATGTAACAGAGTGATGCCTGGTTCTTTCTCTCTCTCCCCTTCTATCTTTCTCATTAATTAATAAATATTTTTTTAAAAAATAACAAGGCTAGAAAAAATAACTATTTGTGTGTGTGGTGTGTACACATTTATGCAATGTTCCTGACCTAAGAGAATTTTAAACCAGGTTCCAAAAAGGTGTAAAAGAGAAAAGTGACAGAAGTCTAAGGTCTTAGAATGATCATAAAGCAACCTCTCCCCCAGTGACTACTGAATACTGGAAGTCAACTAATTCACCCTGCTCCCATCCCCAAATAGTGGAAGGGCAGAGGTGTTTGGTTCAGTGTGAAAGCAGGGCAAAGAAATTCACTGGCTCTGACCTTTTTACAGAGCCTCTCTGTTCTGGCTGTGACTCAGTGTAACATTCAAGGGAGAGATCAGTCATATAGGTGCCCGTGGGCTACCCTAAGTGTCCTCATATACACAAGTGTCTATGGAACAAGACAGAGATACACAGGAAACAGCTTCTTCTTGCCCAGTCTTGCTCCAGCAGGAATTACTATAGTAGATCACATCAGGTAAAGAAATGAGGAACATACCACACTGATGATCCTGGTAGCACTGAACTATTTTTTTTCCATATGTAGCTCCTCTCTTTTTTTCAACTTCACTATAAGACCCTGGTAAAACTGAACTTCCTTAGTGAAGCCTCCTACTGATGTGGAAAGCAAAGTATGGGGAAAATTTCCTCTCAAAAGATCTCTCAATGTCTCACCAAGAAAGTTGGAGGGTAACAGCACTACCTAGTGGACACTCCAGGAAATTCACCTAATAGAGGGGCAGGATCACCGACCACCTACAGCTATTTCCTATGTGCCATGGTTTCTTTCAAATGTCAACTGGGGCAAATTCTCATACTTTATAGTGACCTCAGTGACAGTTCTCCATCCTGCCTTCATGTCTTTCACAACATAGAGAACACTAAAAAAATTTAAAAATATGAATAATTTAACTCAATAGATTGTCAATAGAAGACTAAAATAGTAAGGCTGGGAGAAATAGCTTGCTGTATGAGCTATTTATACTAAATTTTTTATCTCAAATAACATGGATAACTTAGAATCTAGTACATTTAACTAACAGTGAAGATAATATCTGTTCCTTCTGGAGACATATTCATTCAAAATGCATATTCTGTGTGCTAAGTACTCATTTATCTCAAGAATCCTAAGGTAGGTACTAGAATTAGCTTCTACAGAGGCTATTGAAGACATATAGTATAATATAGATATAGACATAGAGAAAAAGGAAGGGCGGGGACAGATAGCATAATGGTTATGCAAAGAGACTCTCACGCCTGAGCCTCCAAGCCCCAGGTTCAATCCCCACACCATAAGCCAGAGCTGTGCAGTGCTCTGGTGTTTCTGTCTTTCTCTCTCTGCATCTCTCTCAAAAATAAAATAAAACACTTTTAAAAATTTAAAAGGGGGGGAGAACAGATTAGTATTCTTACACAGGCTTTCTGCCCCAGAATTCTCTCAACCACTATAATCTGCTACGCTGATCTTACCTGGCCCACTAGCAAATTATGACTTATCTGATGTCATGGAATATCCTCAGCAGAATCTTGTCTCTCAAAATCATTAAGACTGGTGATAACACTCACATCTGTCTCTTCCTTCTCACCCCCCCCCCACCTCTGGCCTAGATTCATAATTTACTTTAAAAAAAAAAGATTGGGAGTCAGGTGGTAGTGCAGCAGGTTAAGTGCAGTGGCGCAGAGCGCAAGGACCAGCGTAAGGATCCCAGTTCGAGCCCCCAGATCCCCACCTGCAGGGGAGTCGCTTCACAAGCGGTGAAGCAGGTCTGCAGGTGTCTCTCTCTCCCCCTCTGTCTTCCCCTCCTCTCTCCATTTCTCTGTCCTATCCAACAACAATGACATCAGTAACAACAACAATAAGTACAACAATAAAACAAGGGCAATAAAAGGGAATAAATAAATATGTTTTTAAAAGATTTTATTCATTTATTAATGAGAAAGATATGACAGAGAGAAAGAACCAGACATCACTCTAGTACATATGCTGCCAGGGACTGAACCCAGGACCTCCCGCTTGAAAGTCCAATACTTATCCACTGTACCTCTCCACAGCCAACCCAGCCTTCCTTCACCCAAAGCCCCAGATCATCACTCCTTAGTCTACCATAAGAATTATATTAAGGGGCAGAGGGTAGATAGCATAATGGTTATGCAAACAGACTTTCATGCCTGAGGCTCCAAAGTCCCAGGTTCAATCCCCCACACCATCATAAGCCAGAACTGAACAGTGCTCTGGTAAAAAAAAAAAAAAAAAAAAAAAAAAAAAAAGATTATATTAAGACTGCCCATTACTCCAAATGTTCATAAACCCTCCTAGCATTGGTTTTTGAGGAAATAAAAGCCAGTAATGCAGAATGTAGAAACAGACCTAAGTGCTCCAAAGAGAGCTTCTAATTGTGGCAGTATTGCCATTGGATAAATCTTTTAACCTTCCTCAATCTGTGCCCCTCCCCACTGACAACCTAATCAAAACTGGAAGTCAAATGAAACTCCTTTATGTTACTATTTATTTATTTATACAGTAGATTTTATCTATATATGAGAGAGAACCAGAACATGACTCTGGCATATGCTGTGATGCAGTTCAAACTCAGGACCTTACACCTGCATCTCCTGTGCTCTGCCACTGCACTACTTCCTGGACAGGACACACAAGCAATCCTAAATACTTACTGCAGTGTCTACATTACACTATACTAAAGGCACAGATCAAAGGCCACCTCTCCAAAGGCACACCCTACACTCCTCAAAGTAAGGCCCCCTGAGCACTCTAGGCTTTTGGTATTTCTCTAGCATAATTTAGCACATTCTATCTTATCTGCAAACGTCTCTAGTACAGTTTTCCCTCAAGTTGAGACCTGTTCTTCTGGAGGACAGACTCCACACTCAACAGAATATTCCATATAACATGGCACAGCAGCTTCTCTATGGTACATAGCTAATAGCTATGGATAAATTAAATAATTTTCCCACTGAAGAAAGCCCACAAGGGACTCATGAACCTCAAAAAGAAACAAGTAGGTGCATCAAAAAAATGGAGAGAACTAACTAACTAATCGCTTCTCTAAAGTCATACAGATTGCTGGTGGGTTCATGAAAAATATCCTTATCACCTAGTATCAGGGAAATAGAAATCACAGCTACGGCAAGCAGTCACTTCATACCTGTGAAAATGACCTTAGGCATAAAGGACAAGCAACATCCGCGTGCTTGCTAGAATACAAAGAAAAAGGAATTCTCCTAACACTGCTGGCAGGAATACAAGAAAAGAAGAAAGCTTGTCTTCTGCAACAACATGGATAGAAGGGATTTGTGTTATCACAAAGTCAAGAATAAGAAAGGAAAATACTGGATGGCTTCACTCATATGTAGGATATAAGTAAACAAATTAAAAAGAATAGAGAAAGGCAGACCAAACCAAACCGTTGGATTCTAAATGCAAAACTGAGGTAAGAGTGGAGGAATCGAAAGAGGTCCAACTGACAGTCATAGGCATGGTGTGGTAACATACATCTGAAGAGGCATGAAGTTATATTCCTAAAACACTTACAGTGTTTTAAACTAATCATACTTCAATTTAAAAAATAATGGTGAGGGAGATACCATAGTGGTTATGCAGAGAAAAATCTCATGCCTGAGGTTCCCTAGTTACAGGTTCAGTCCCCTAAACCACCATTAGCCAGAGCTAAGCAAGTGCTCTGGTTGGAAAAGAAAAAAAAAAAAAAAAGCCTTTTTAAGTCAGTTTAAAAAAAATAAGAGGGAGTCGGGCTGCAGTGCAGCGGGCTAAGCGCAGGTGGCGCAAAGCACAAGGACCGGCATAAGGATCCCGATTCGAACCCCGGCTCCCCACCTGCAGGGGAGTCGCTTCACAGGCGGTGAAGCAGGTCTGCAGGTGTCTGTCTTTCTCTCCTCCTCTCTGTCTTCCCCTCCCTCTCTCCATTTCTCTCTGTCCTATCCAACAACGACAACTACAATAATAACTACAACAATAAAACAACAAGGGCAACAAAAGGGAATAAATAAATAAAATAAATATAAAAAAATAAGAAGAAAACTCACAAAAAAGAGACTAAAGTCCAGATCCTATAAGAAAATACACTATCTACTCCCCATAAACAACCTTGATCCATACTCCTCGTGAGAGGAGAAGTGATAAAATCAAGGTAAGAGGGCTCTGAACACCAGCTCCATCAGCACCCAGAGAGAGAGAAGGAAAAGGAGAGGGACATATGGAGGTAGCTACAATGTTATGAGTGCCTCAGAGGGGAAGAGAGGATTGAATCAGAAAAAGAAGGGGCAACTATGTATAAATGTGGACAGATAGTTGTAGAGAAGATGGTTGGCCCATGTCTACAACTTTAGGGGAACTGTTGTGGATTGCAGTGGGGAGAGTGAAGATTCAGAACTCTGGTGGTGGGAATGGTGTAGATTCAAACCCCTATCTACATGTAATTCTGTAATAAACAAACAAACAAAATACACTATGATACTCCAAATTTCAAACAACAAAGCTGACAGGAAATTGTGACTATTTCTGGAGTAAAGGCAAGGGTGTGAAGTTGAAACCCCTAATATATTATATAAAAGCAATAAGACTAAAGGTTTTTTTTAAATGGTTGTTGTCCAGAACACCATTTTCAGTTCTGACTTGGGTTATACAGAGCATTGAACCTGGAACCTTGGAGCCTCAGGCATGAAAGTCTTTTTACATAACTATTATGCTACGCCCAAGCCCTTGAATTAAGTCTTTAGAAACTCACACCCAGTGTGTCTCCTGTGGCCAAACATAGGGGATAAAGAGCATGGATGTGCTCAGTATATAATGTTCATATTACCTGGGATCATTTTGATGGTTGTGTTTACTTCATTCCATTTGTGCACCCGGTCAAACTTCCAATCCAGGATAAAATTCCCATTATCTGTCACCACAGGACCCTAGAAGGCAGCCATATTTATACACTGAATGAAGATACAGATACAAATAGGCAGGGAGGGGCAAGAAAGTGGAAGAGATAACCAAAATATGTGTCTAACCTATTCCAAACTGCCCCACTAGCTACAGGAAGGAAGCACCATGAAACATATTCCAAAGCAATAAAGGAGTTTTGGAATCAGGGTTTGAGTTCTGTCACTACGCAGGTAAAGATCTCAGAAGAGCCATTAAATTCTTTGAGCCTGAAGATTGACTAACTACAAAAGGAGATAATACGCACTCCAGAAATGATTGGAATATTGTTGTTTCTTTTATTTTTACTAAGAAAAAGAGAGATAAAGAAAGCTCAACTCTGGATTATGGTGGTGCTAGAGACTTGAATGTAGGACCTCAGAACTGTAGACCATGAACATCTTTTTCATAATCATCATGCTGTCTCCATAGCTCCCCAAAAGGATTTTAAATATAAACCACATAGGTAAACATCTACCAGACTCGGCACTCACATTAAAGGCTGTAATTTTTAAATCAATTTTTCATTTTATAAAACATTTTAAAATGTATATTATTCATTCCATGAGATAGAGACAGGAAGAGAAACTAGAACAGCATCTGTCATATGGGATGCCAGCAATCAAACCTGGGATACTTCATGCTTGTAAGTTCAAAGCTCTACCAATTCCTGAGCCACTCAGTCTATCTTAACCATTATTTGAATGAAAAACTCCAGCGATAGAACAAGGTACCAACATGGCACAATATTCTCACAGCTTCACATGACAATGACTATTTTATAGAACGTTACCCCAATAAAAAAAATACTTTTTACATACCACAATAATACAATGCCATCACCCAGAAATTCCTGTGGGGGTGGTTATTAATTAACCCAGAATTCTTCAATAGCTTTGGGCACAAGAAAATGTTTGGGATCACAAATGTTGACAGAACACCTCAACCAAAGGCAAGGACTTTGTAGTCTCAATCCTTCAGACTGGATGGAAAGGGGCTCAGGTAGGAGCTCCATGAAGGTGGGGTGGTAGGGCTCTTTTCTAGAGGAACTCCAGCTGTGACAGAGAACTTCCAGCCATCTCTTTCTGGCCTTTCAGCAAAAATCAGAGAAAGCGCAAGCACAGGACTATGAGTTTAACTTAGTCTTCCACTTGTTCATTTACTTAAGTGCAAAAGAAACAAAAAGCTCTGTGTCACCCACTTAAGCAGCCAGGAAAGGGAGCCGGGCAGTGGAACATCACATTAAGTGCACATAGTACTATGTGCAAGGACCTGTGTTCAAGGCCCTCCCCACCGCCTGCTCCCCACCTGCTGTGGGGACACTTGACAAGTGGTGAAACAGATTTGCAGGTATCCATCTTTCTCCCTCTTTGCCCTATCAGGGGGAGAAAAAAAAAAAGTCCGGAGAAACATTAAGACTAACTAGCTGTAGCATATTCCTGAGGATAGGTTAACATTCCAAGAAATTCCACTAACACATTTAACATAGGAAAGTGAAAAAAGGAGAAAAATGAAAAACTGTATATACTATGAAAACTGGAAAACTTCCTATCTCGGGGGCTTCCCAAAGCCTGTGTTTAGCACCTGTTAATCAAGGTGCTTCAGGCCTCACTAAAAAGATCAGATTACCGGAGGCATGTCAGGTCCAGGGGGACAGAAAGGTAAAACCCTCCCATTTGTACAGAGGATGTATACTGCATTAAGCAAAGACTTTAACTACATGAGTCTGAATACAGAAATAAAGACAGCGCTCTCAAAGTAGAATATAAAGTGATTGTGGTCCAGGAGGTGCCACAGTGGATAAAGCATTAGACTCTCAAGCACAAGGTCCTGAGGTCAGTCCCCAGCAGCACATGTACCAGAGTGACATCCAGTGTTTTCTCTCTCTCCTCCTTTCTCATTAGTAAATAAAATCTTTAAAAAAGAAAAAAAGAAGAAAATGATTAAAATAAATAAAAGCAAGGAGTCGGGCGGTAGCACAGCGGGTTAAGCACAGGTAGTGCCAAGCGCAAGGACCAGGTAAGGATGGTAAGGATCCCGGTTCGAGCCCCTGGCTCCCCACCTGCAGGGGAGTCGCTTCACAAGCGGTGAAGCAGGTTTGCAGGTGTCTATCTTTCTCTCCCCCTGTCTTCCCCTCCTCTCTCCATTTCTCTCTGTCCTATCAACAACAATAATAACTACAACAATAAAAAAAAAAAAAAACAAGGGCAACAAAAGGGAATAAACATTATGCAAAATAAAATAAGAAACATTCAAAATAAGATAACAAAATAAATAAATAAGTAAACAAATAAATAAAAGCTGTGTAGTCTAGAAGTAGACAACCATTTAGAAGTAGAAAGGCAGACACCACACTAGACACCCTAGGTCCCCTCCAGTATTTGGGATCACAGATGTTCACAGGACACTTCGATCAAAGGCAAAGACTTTGCAGTCTCAACCCTTCAAAACTGGGATGAAGATGTGGGAGCTCAGGTAGGAGCTTCATGAACTAAGATGGTGGGGCTCTTGTCTGGATGAACCCCAGCTGTGACAGAGAACCTCCAGCCATCTCTGACCACTTACTGCCTTGTTGATGGCCATTCGAAGTTCAACCACACCCCCAAACTTCTGAGTGACAGCTCGGCTCACTGGGACATAAGCCATTGGGATGACCTCAATGGGGATCCCCTTGTGCCATTGATCACCAAGGTTCTTTGAGTCTTTCCTGGAAAGAAGAGGCCAACAATACAATAAATGTAAAGAAGCGCAAAAGTATGGATAAGCACCAACTTCGGGAACAGAACTAAGTCCATGCGCTGAGAGAGCAAACAGGGACAAGTACGCATTGTTTGAGTCCTTGCACCAAATGGGAGGTACACGAGCTCTCTCAACAGAGAAAGCTCCAGGACTGTGATGTTTCTCCCTCTCTCCATCTCTCTATCTGAATGAAAAAGTGGACCAGAGAAGTGAAATTATGCAAACTGCATATGTTGAGGCCCTGTTAAACACACACACACACACACACACACACACACACACACACACACACACACACACACGAGAAGTTGGTCTGAGAGCAGTGGCATCATGTATCATAAGCCCCTGACCCATAACATTTATTTTTCTATGACTGGTTTATGGGTATACAGCATTTACTATGTTCTTTGTATAGTTGCATATTTCATACATAAATACATTTTTTTTACTAACATACTCAGCACAAATGGCACCTGTTAAACTCATTGAGAAAGAATCTGAAAGCCTGGTCAGACACTGTGTGGCAAGCCCTAACTCCAAGGGAAGCAGGATGTGCTGAGTCACTTCCTATAGGCAGGGCTTATGAGACTGTGTACTGTTAACAAAGGTAATGGGCTGTTTCCTCCTCCTCATGAGGACAGGAAGCCGCAGTGTTCACTCCCATGAAAGCACAGCATAAGCCCTCCTAGAAGGTGCCCCCAAGTTCTAACCATCAGTCTTAAAAAAGGGACCAGGCAGTGGCACACTCCGCTGAGTGCATACATTACTATGTACAATGACCCAGGCTCGAGCTCCCACCTGCAGAGGTGAGTACTTCACAAGCTACCAGTGAAGCAGGTCTGCAGGTGTTTATCTTTCTCTTTTCCTTTCTATACACCCCCCCCTCAATTTCTCTCTATCCTATCAAATAAAATAGGAAAAAGGAAAAAGAGAAAAGGAAAAAATAGCCATCAGGAGTGGTGGGTTTGTAGTGCAGGCACCAAGCTCAAGCAATAATCCTGGTGGCAAAATAATAATAATAATAATAATAATAATAGTTGATTTCTACTTCCTTCTCTATAAAATGGGGTGGAGCCTGGGATACAATCAACATCCCTAGTGGACAGTTCAGAACACATGATGTTATACCTGAAATCAGCAATCACGATGAATCGACTAGCATAACCAGCCACAATCTTCTCCTGGGTCAGGCAGCCTCTGGTGATGAGAAACAAATGAACACAGGAATAAGTCAAAGCTTAATCTGTGAATTCAAGTCAGACATAAGCCCAAAGTCATTTAATTCTGGCACTGAAAGATAAATTTAATCCTTGAAAGACTATCCACAAGGATATGTTGTGCAATGGATTAAACACACACACACACACACACCCCATGTTAGAAGCTCAAATCACTAAAAGTGGCTGTATTTGCAGAAGGAGCACTTAAGTTAAGTAAGGGAAGTAAGTATGGTTAAATGAGGTCAAAGACAGGAACTACATTAGTGTCCTACAAGGAAAGAAGACTAGAAAGGGTCAAAGATGTAGTTCGGTGGTAGAAGACATGCAAGACCTGGGTTCAATCCATGGCACCCACCCCCAAAAGAAACCTGAAAGCTTACTTGCTCTCTCTCCCCACCTTGTGAAGGCACAGTGAAAAGCCAGTCATCTGCAAACCAAGAAGCCACCCTATTGCCACCTTGCTCTTAAACTTCTAGACTCCAGCACTGTGAGAAATAGAATTTCTTTGTTTAGGCCATCCAATCTATGTTAATTTATTATAGCTGCCGGAGCTGCCAGAGACAAGTCACTTGTGTATCTAATATGGAAACATTAGCCTGTGTCTTTGTTTGCTAAGTGAGGAAGTAAATGGTCAATACACTTTAGCAAGTAAGTCTATCCCATAACACTCACCCACCACCCTTGATAAGATTCAGATCAGCATCTACTTCATCAGCACCATCGATGGCGAGGTCAATCTATATTGGAGAAAAGAAAAGGTACAAAAGTCACTTAAGAGTGTTTGAGAGGAGGCTCTGTGTTAAAGGTGAACATGTAAGAAAGCAGCCAACCTGAAGCGACCCTACCAACTGAGGCACAGTTGTTCCTGAGCCTCTGAGGTCACTTCCACTGGGGTCCCAAATTTGAGACCCGGGAACCACACTTCGGTTCAACTTTAACCCACAACATCAAAATGCTTTTTCTCAGTGATTGGATTTCAGTGGGGAAGCTAGTTATTCAGAGCATGAAATCTTACCATGAGAGGAGCTAGGCAGTGAGTGGTACACCTAAGTCAAGTGTATATATTACCATGTGCTTGGAACCAGGTTCAAGTCCCTGGTTCCCACCTGCAGGGGGAAGCTTCACAAGTGGTGAAGCAATGCTGCAGGTGTCTTTCTTTCTCCCTCTCATGTTCACTTCTCTCAGTTTCTCTCTGTCTCTATCCTAAATAAACATTAAAGAAGGGGGAGGACATGAAGGAGGATGAAATGAGGAAGGTGGGGGGGGGTGTCTTAGGATAAGTGCCATCACCTCCAAGTACAGAAACAGATATTAAAATTCATGCATAAAATTCCACTTGGGTTGGAGGCAGAGCATTCAAAAAAAATGGTGGAGAAAATAAAGGCTGAGAAGTGATCTGGGAGGTGGCACAGTGGATAAAGCATTGGACTCTCAAGCATGAGGTCCTGAGTTCAATCCCCAGCAGCACATGCACCAGAGTGATACCTGGTTCTCTCTTCTTTCCCTTCCTCTTTCCTATCTTTCTCATTAATAAATAAACAAATAAAATCTTTAAAAAAAAAAAAAGGCTGAGAAACACTGACTCACATGTTTTTTTCTATACTGATGCAGCAGAAGAACAGACAAGAATGATATATAAAGTTAACACATATTGATGTGCCCAGCACTGGAATTGTCTGAGATGCCTTCACTATGGTCCCACCAGACCACATGTCTGGGTTTGCTCCATCTATAAATGAAGTCAAGTCACACAAATGGGTCTATTCTCTTTTCAAAGTCAAAGCTATATGTTTCTCACTTGTGGTACTCTGCATAAACAAACAATGTGCGACTCTCAAGTGGTTGTTTTGTTTTGTTTTAACATTAGTATTTAAAAAAAAAAAACTCGGGACAAATTCAGCTTAAGTTGCAGATAGAAGCTATTTGGCTAGCTAAAGTGTAAAGCCTACAAAGTTTTGCTTTCATTAATTTACAGAAGTGTCCATTGTCTGGATTTATAGTCTCCAGCATTCCTCCTCTACCCTACACCAATACTGGGGCATGGTCAGGCCAGGGCAACATTTTCCATCTGTAATTTAAGCCTACCTTCAGCTCAAACCACTCTGTTCATAGCACAATGGCTGATTCAGCCTATGTTCTGGCTCTGTTCACAGAAATCTCCCAAAGAGCCCTCCTCATGATTCTAACCAAATTCTCTAAGACCAATTGTACCATAGTAACATGACTACTGGGTCCCCATTAAGCCTCGGTTTCCAGTCTATTTATTTTACCAGAGCACTGCTCAGCTGTGGCTTATGGTGATGGAGGTGGTATAGGCAACTGAACCTGGGTTCCTAAAGCCTCAGGCATAACCATTAAGCTGTCACCCCCACTCTCCAGTCTACTTTTAAAGCTGGAGTAGCCATTCCTAGCCTGTCCCAGACTCAACAAATTAGTCAGGCCCTCTGAACAGCTGGCAGGTGTAACAAAGACAAAGATTTTTAACAGCCTGGCTCTCTTACCTCTGGGTGTCGGTCCAAGTCACTAAGAGTTAAGCCATGCTGCAGGATGAGCTGACGGGCCTGCAGGGGATAGGAAGAGCACACACGGTCACTTACTATGAGCACATGGAAAGATTCTCAGACTTCTTTCGGATTTAAGTGTCAGACTTAAATACTAACAGAGGCTCCCTCCCAACTTGGCCCAACAAGAACATCCAGGCAGTGGGGCACCAGGTAGAGTACTCATGTCACCATGCACAAGAACTCAGGTTCACTCTCTAGCTGTAGGGGAGGAAGTTTCATAAGAGGTGAAAAAGTACTGCAGATCTCTTCCTCTCTCCCTCTCAATTTCTTTATCAAGAAAAATAGAGAAAAGAAAAAATAGCGAGTGGAAACAGTCAATTCATTTTAGAAGGAAAGCAGCAAATAGTAGAGCTGGAACTTGGTTTTAGTATCAGTAAAGATAACCTGGATAGTGCAGCTCTGTCTCATGGTAGTGCGGGATGCTGAACCTGGGACTTTAGATCCTATGGCATGAGTCTCTTTGCATAGCCATTATGCGGTCTACCCCTACTCATCTCTTCTCCACCTATTCCCACCCCACAAAATCATCCCACGACACAAACCTCAGTGATGAGCCCAAGAGTTCTCTAAGTGTGTGTGTGGGGGGGCCACTTGGTTCTGTTGCCACATTAAGAGCTTCTTCTGGGGATGAATATAGGATGATCTCACTCTCAGGCAGAAGTTGAAAAACAAGATCAGAAGAAAAAAAAAACCAAGTAGAACCTGAAATGGAATTGGCGTATATCACCAAAGTAAAAGACTCTGGGGTGGGAAAAATAAATTAATTAAATAAATAAATATTTTTTTTAACTTGGAAAAAAAAAAAAAGAGCTTCTTCTGGGCTAGGTGGTGATGTACCTGGTTAAGTGCAAGTTAAAGTGCACAAGGACCCGGGTTCAAGACCCCAGCCCCCACCTGCAGGTGGTGAAGCAATGCTGCTGGTGCCTCTGTCTCTCTCCTCTATTACCTCCTTCCCTCTCAATTTCTGTTTATCCAATAAATAAAAATTTAAAAAACTAAAGTTTTTTTAAAAAAAAGCTCTCACAGTAATAATGTAGTGGACTCTTTAACCTTCAGTTAGTACAGTCTTCAAAAAATTTTTTTCTTTTGGGCAGAGGTAGATAGCATAATGGCTATGCAAAGAGACTCTCGTGCCTGAGGCTCCGAAGTCCCAGGTTCCAGCCCCTGCACAACCCTAAACCAGAGCTGAGCAATGCTCTGGTTAAAATATATATATTCTGTGGTCATGAGAAGAACATTCCAAGCTGTCCCAATATCAGGACCGATCTTCCTCAGGTGTAGCATAGAGTATGCTGTCCAGCCTCCCTTTGGAGGATGGAACATTCTCTACTGTTCTTGATCCAAGCTGAGGGTAATGGGGGCCCACAAAGGGGTCTATTTTGTTGTTCCTGATAGAGATGACGGGTAACAATGGAGAGAGGGATTTATTCGAGGTCTAGGCCCATCATGTCTGTTTAGGAACCTCAGGACTCCCTGATAGTGACTAAAGAATCTTAGTTAAAGTATGCCAGTCTCTTAGAACGTTCCTACTCAGAACCACAGAATATTGAGCTCATGGGAGCCGGGCGGTGGCACAGCGGGTTAAGTGTACATAGTGCAAAGCGGAAGGGCTGGCTTAAGGATCCCAGTTAGACCCCAGCTCCCTCCCTACCTGCAGGGGGTCGCTTCACTGGTGGTGAAGTAAGTCTGCAGGTGTCTTTCTCGCTCTCTCGATTTCTCTCTGTCCTATCCAACAACACCACCAATAACTATATAAACAACAAGGGCAACAAAAGGGAAAAAATGGCCTCCAGGAGCAGTGGATTTGTAGTACAGGCACCGAGCCCCAGCAATAACCATGGAGGCAAATATATATATATATGCTCATATCTATAGGGATGCAGAGGTCACATAGGCTCCTAAGCTGAATATGGACTCCAGACCACATCAAATCAATGGGGTTTAAAAATCAACAATATTTATACACTTTTCCCATATTTGGGAGCTACTCTCTTCCCTGGTCCAGCTTTCTGGTCCTTTTTTTTTAATTTCTTTATTGGGGGATTGATATTTTACATTCAACAGTAAATGCAATAGCTAAATACAATACATGCATAAAATTTCTCAGTTTTCCACATAACAATACAACCCCCACTAGGTCCTCTGCCATCCTTCTTGGACCTGTACTCTCCCCTTCACCCACCCCAGTCTTTTACTTTGGTGCAATACACCAACTCCAGTTCAGGTTCTACTTGTGTCTTTTTCTCCTCTCCACTTTTTGTTTTTAATTGGGGAATTAATGTTTTACATTCAACAGTAAGTACAATAGTTTGTACATGCATAACACATGCCAATTTTCCATATAACAATACAACCCCTACTAGGTCCTCTGAATCCTTCTTGGTCTGGTCCTTTTTCCAACCATGACATCTCCCTAGACAATAATTTGGATCTACCTGCATATCAGATTTCAGGCTCAGGGAAAAAAAAAAAAAACTAGTATAGCCACAGGCTCTTTAGAATATAACTAAAATATGCCTACTAGCTATCTACAAAATGGAGGACCTCCCCCCCCCCCCAAACTCTTCATCTGCACTATTCCTGCCTTTAGGTTCATGATTAGTCAACAATATATTTGGCTTTGTATGTTAACTCTCTTTTCAACCACCAGGTTCCAGATGCTAGCATGATGACGACCAGACTTCCCTGGATAGACAACCCCACTAATGTGTCCTAGAGCTCCGATTCCCCAAAGCCCCGCCCCACTAGGGAAAGAGAGAGGCAGGCTGGGAGTATGGATCCACTGTCAATGCCCATGTTCAGTGGGGAAGTAATTACAGAAGCCAGACCTTCAGCCTTCTGCATCCCACAATGACCTTGGGCCCATACTCCCAGAGGGTTAAAGAATAGGAAAGCTATCAGGGGAGGGAATGGGATACAGAGTTCTGGTGGTAGGAACTGTGTGGAATTGTACCCCTCTTGTCCTATGGTTTTGTCAGTGTTTCCTTTTTATAAATAAAAATAAAATAAAATAATAAAATATAACAGAAAAAAAAACCCACCAAAAAGATCCTAATTGTTTTTTTCTTTTTAATTTCCCCTTTGAAAAACTCGTTTAACAGGGTTAGGCAGTGGCACATTTGATACAGCAGCCATGGTACAATGCTCAAGAACCCACCCGGGTTCAAGCCCCTGGTCCCCACCTGTAGGGGTGAATCTTCATAAGAGGTGACACAGAGCTGCAGGTATCTTTCTCTTGTCCTCTCTATCTCCCCTTCCCCTCTTGATTTCTCTGTCTCTGTACAGTAAATATAAATAAAAATATTTAAAAGAAAAACTTGTTTAAAGGGAAAAGCTACAAAATGGTCCAAATTTCTACATCTTTAACTGCTTTAAAATATAGAACATAAAAATATTTTTATTTCCTTGCAGTCATTTCAGGTGAATGCATCTGGTTAAACTTAGATCAAAACAAGCTAGAGCTTGAGGGGGAGAGAGGACAGTTAACTCTGAATAAGTAAATTTTTAAAAGCCCTGTGAACTGTAACTTACTCCTCTACCAATTAAATGGAATTGGCTAGTATCTCTGCCTGGGTATAGTTTATTAATCGCCACCATAAAACCCAGATAGCTTGGGTAAGTAGACACTATCTTAAAAACACAGGTTCAAACTACCAGTCAGAGATAGAAATTGAACACCTGGATTTTGCTTAGCTCTTTCCAAAAATCTTGAGAACAATAATAAAAATGTTCTTAAAAGCATTAATCTAAAATAGGGGGAAAAAGGAACAGAATTTTAAAAACTGGGTCACTAGTGAATAATGATTAATAGAACTGAGAACAAAAGGGGACTGAGGGAAGAGATGGTTATACAAAAAGACTTTCTTTCATGCCTGAGGCAACAAATGTCCCAGGTTCAATCCCCAGCATAAGTGAGAGCCAGCAGTGCTCTGATAAAAAAGTTAAATTAAATAACACCTAGTCAATACTGGAGAAAGGTAAACAGCAACCAAATAAATAGCACAAAACTTCCTCCAAAACATTCAGGACTCAGTAGCACAATGAACAGTGGGAATAAAAAAAAAAAGGGAAGGCTGGCAGGGGGTCGGGCTGTAGCACAGCAGGTTAAACACACGTGGCATGAAGCACAAGGACACGAGTAAGCATCCCGGTTCCAGCCCCGGGATCCCCACCTGCAGGGGGGTCACTTCACAGGTGCTGAAGCAGGTCTGCAGGTGTCTGTCTTTCTCTCCCCCTCTCTGTCTTCCTCTCCTCTCTCCATTTCTCTCTGCCCTATCCAACAACGACAACATCAATAACAATAATAATGACTACAACAACAATAAAAAACAAGGGCAACAAAAGGGAAAGTAAATATTTTTTTAAAAAAAAAGGAGGGAAGGCTGATTAGAAGGTTATTTAGTCAAGAGCCTGTTATATTTCCATATCCTGTCCACTACTTCCAAATCAGTATTTGTTTATTCTCAGAAGATCAAATAGCAGGTGTTAGAACTGGGCCTCTAGGTGTGGTTGGAGACTAGAATACTCTACCAGTCAGTTTCTGCTACATTATAAATTATCTCAAAACTCAAAAGCTTAATAGAAAGATAGCAACAGGCTGGGAGGGAGCCAGGTGGTGGCGCACAACTCTGGGTTTACAAGTGGTGAAACAGAGCTGCAGGTGTTTCCCTCTCTATCACTACCTTCCCTCTAGATTTCTGTCTCTAGCCAATAAATAAAAGATAATTTAAAAAATAATAAAAAACAAAAAAACATGATGGGAGTATGGATCGACCTGCCAATGCCCATGTTCAGCAGAGAATCAATTACAGAAGCCAGACCTTCCACCTTCTGTACCCCATAATGATCCTGGGTCCATACTCCCAGAGGGATAAAGAAGAGGAAATCTTCCAATGGAGGGATAGGATGTGGAACTCTGGTGGTAGGAACTATGTGAACGGCTGAACGGCTCTTAGCCTACGGTCTTGTTGATCATTATTAATTCAATAAAATAAATAATTATTTTTTAAAAAAGAAAAGTTGAAAAAAAAGAAAAAAGTTAATAGATAATTTACTAATTCTTGTGATTCTGTGGACTGAATGGTCTCTGGCTGTAGCCTGGGCTTCTTCATATGGTAGCAGGACAGATTCAGCAGCAAGAGGGGCCATGCTTAATGCAAAAGCATTTTTTTAACATTTATTTATTTACTCCCTTTTGTTGCCCTTGTTTTATTGTTGTAGTTATTATTGTTGTTGTCATTGATGCCATTGTTGTTGGATAGGACAGAGAGAGAATGAGAGAGAGAGGAGGGGAAGACAGAGGGGGAGAGAAAGATTGACACCTGCAGACTTGCTTTACCGCCTGTGAAGCGACTCCCCTGCAGGTGGGAAGCTGGGTCCTTACGCCAGTCTTTGTGCTTCACGGCACGTGCACTTAACCCGCTGCACTATGCCCGCTACGCCCGACTCCCACAAAAGCATTTTTCAATCCCTGGCTGGCATATCCTGTGGCTATATCATATCCTGTGGTCATATCCAATGGGTAAACAAGTTTCACAATTAAGCCCAGAATCAGAAATGTACTCTAATGCTGTAAATTACTTTTTTCCTACCCACCACAGAAGACAGGGAAATTATAGGCACATCGATATCCAGAATAACGACAAATGCCTTCTAGTTTTCCTTACCTATGTGGCTTCCAGAACACAGGAAGCCAAGCATGTCCCTTCTAAAGACAGCACTGGGCAGTCTTCCCTGGGAAATCTGACCAGCCAGAGGAAAGGCAAATGACCTAATTTCACAAATTGTCACAAAATAAGGTCTGGCTAGATTAGGATTAAAGTGAAGGCCACCTCTACTCTTATCCTGACTGCTAGTTTCTTTTTTATTTATTTTTATTGCCTCCAGGGTTGTCGCTGGGCTTGGTGCCTGCACTATGAATCCACTGCTCCAAATGCTATTTTTTCCCTTTCATTGCCCTTGTTATTGCTGTCATTGTTGTTGGGTAGGACAAAGAAATCGAGAGGGGAGGGGAAGACAGAGAGGGGAGAAAAAGATAAATAAGACACCTGCAGACCTGCTTCACCACTTGTGAAGCGACCTCCTGCATGTAAGGAGCCAGGGGCTCGAACTGGGATCCTTACACCGGTCCATCAGTTCCTTAGACCACCTGTTTTCAAAGTGAGCAAAGAACTAGGAGCACCAGAATAAGGAATGAAGGAAAAAGCCAAAACAGTCTAACAGCATTTTGACTGGATTGTTTATTACGTGACTTTGCTAAAACTGAAATTATATGCTAAAAGGGGCAAATTTTACCACATTTAAATTATATTTCCGTTAAAAAAAAAAACTTAAGAAAGCAGATAATTAAGAAATCCTAAAAAAACAAATTATCATTAACACATAAGAAATATAAAAATATATAAATCCATAAAATAAGAAAACAAACTTTCAGAAAGTTATCTTTTATTTTTATTTATTTTCCCTTTTGTTGCCTTTTTCATTGTTGTAGTTATTATTGTTGTTGATGTTGTTGGGTAGGACAGAGAGAAATGGAGAGAGATGGGGAAGACAGAGAGGGGGAGAGAAAGACTGCTTCTTCACTGCCTGTGAAGTGACTCCCCTACAGGTGGGGAGCCGGGGGCTCGAACTGTCATCCTCACACTGGTCCTTGTGCTTCACGCCACGTGCACTTAACCCACTGCACTCCGTAAAGTTATCTTAAACTCCTCTCCTGCTCCTGGCTCTTGCCTAAAATAACTCGGATACCACACTCCCATGTCCTCAAAGACCCCGAACACTCAATGGCAACTGCCAAAATACATAATGGAAGCAAGACATACCTGGAATGAAGTCGGAATACAGACCAGGTTCAGATTCTCTTGCTTTACTCTTTCAGCTGTGGAGACAAAAGCCATGTTAGTAGTTTCTCATCTACTTCACCCTAGTTTTCTGCTGGTATGCATGTTTGCTCAAATATAACTGAAAAGTAAAGGTCCAGCCCTGTGGCTGCTGTTCATTCTGTGTACCCACCTTGGTACAAAGCTAGTGAACACAAGGTAGAGACAGATACCTGAATGCCTAAGGAGATTAAACACTGAATGGGGTGTGGGGGTGTTAGATAAGCATAATGGTTATGCAAAGAGACTCTCATGCCTGAAGCTCCAAAGTCCCAAATTAAATCCCCCCATCACCATAAACTAGAGTTGAACAGTGCTCTAGCAAAAAAATATATATATACATATATATATATATATATATATATATATATATATATATATATATATATATATATAACACTGAACACATAAGTATATCAATATTTGCTATTACTACTAGTATGTGTCTGGCAATAGTCAAGGAACTTGATACATATTAACTCTTTTAGTTTTTCTTAACTTCTTTTTTAATTTGCTTTCCCCCCCCTTTTGTTGTCCTTGTTCTTTTTTAATTGTTGTAGTTACTATTGTTGTTGTTATTGATGTTATTGTTGGATAGGAGAGAGAGAAATGGAGAGAGATGGGGAAGACAGAGAGGGGGAGACAAAGATAGACACCTGCAGACCTGCTTCACCGCCTGTGAAGTGACTCCTCTGCAGGTAGGGAGCCAGGGGCTCAAACCCAGATCCTCATGGCAGTCCTTGTGCTTAGCGCCAGGTGCACTTAACCCGCTGCGCTAGGACCGACCACCCCTTTTTTTTTTACCAGAGCACTGCTCAGCTCTGGCTTATGGTGGTATGCGGATTGGACCTAGACCTTGGAGCCTCAGGCATGAAGAGTCTCTTTGTAAAACCATTATGCTATCTATCCCAACTTTTTTAGTTCTAATAACTCAAAGCTGAGGCATAAAAAAAAAATTTTTTAATACGTATGTATGTATACACGGCCTAGGAAGTGGAGTGGTTGGCTAGAATGTTGGACTTATAAGCATGGGGTTCTGGGTTCAATATCCAGTATCACATGTGCCAAAGTGATGCTGTTTTGTTCCTCTCGGTTAAAACTTTTCTTAAAATGTAAAATAGCTAGGCAGTAAAACAGCTAATATGATATGATCCCAGACCACCTAACATCACTTTTTAAATTTTTCCTCCTGGGTTACTGCTGGGGCTCGGTGCCTGCACCATAAAGCCATTGCTCCTGGAGGCTATTTTTTTTCCTTTTTGTTGCCCTTATTGTTTTATCATTGTTGTGGTTATTATTATTGTTGCTACTGATGTCATTATTGTTGGATAGGACAGAGAGAAATTGAGAAAGGGGGGGGAGAAAGAGGGGTAGAGAAAGACAGACACCTGCAGACCTGCTTCACCATTTGTGAAGCAACTCCCCTGCGGGTGGGGAGCCAGGGGCTTGAACCGGGATCCATGTGCAGGTTCTTCCACGTCATGCCATGTGCACTTAATCCGCTGCACTACCGCCCAATCCCTCTAGCATCACATTCTTGACTACTTCCCTATGTGATCATTTATAAAGAAAGGCTGGAAGCTGACTTTTATATAAAAAAAAAGTCATGGGCGGGAGTCGGGCGGTAATGCAGTGGGTTAAGTGCCCGTGGTGCAAAGCCCAAGGACCAGCATGAGGATCCTCATTTGAGCCTCTGGCTCCCCTGCGAAGTCGTTTCACAGGCAGTTAAGCAGATCTACAGGTGTCTATCTTTCTCTCCCCCTCCTCTCTCCATTTCTCTCTCTCCTATCCAACAACAATGACATCAATAACAACAACAACTACAACAATAAAACAACAAGGGCAACAAAAGGGAATAAATTTTTTTTTTAAGTCATGGAGCCAGGTGGTGGTACACCTGGTTAAGCACACATTACAGTGCACAGTGACCTGGATTCAAGCCCCTGGTTCCCACCTGCAGAAGGAAAGTTTCTGCAGGAAAGAAGTGGTAAAGCAGGGCTACAGGTGTCTCTCTGTCTCTCTCCCTCTCCTCTCTCAATTTCTGGTGTCTCTATCCAATAAAAATAAAGATGATTAAAACAAATTAAAGCCATTTGTAGACCTCATAGGGTGGCTGCTAAAGGGGGCTTATTTATTCATTTGGGTTTGGATTTTTTAGGAAAACTTGACTTTTTTTTAAGCCTTGGAGAAAAAGATGTCTTATGGCATACCTTTTTAATTACTGGCTATGAGTGTTGGGAATTTTAGATGTCGCTATTAAGAATCCCAAGGTACTTATGTTATCCTGAAATTCTCTGGATTACAGTGGTATGGTTGAGAGGTGTGCAAACTTAAGGCCCCTTTTAGGCCTATGAGAAGGCTCCAAAAGACATCATGCCAGCTATACAACCACTCCTTAAAGACAAAAGGTTGCTGGACTTTGTCTCCAGAATGCTACCCCTTGGCACTAAGAAGAGATCAGCATTCAGGCAAGGCCCTCCTCTGGCTTTGTTCTTACAATTAACAACAGGGCAGTAAAACCTGTTGAGCAACCACAGGGGTGGATAATTCCTGAGACTTTGCTAAGCACAGAGACAGCCTAGTCAGAATGAAGTCAGCATTTCTACCAGCCATCAAGGCAGGCAACTATCTCCACTCCAGAGTCAGGGAAAGGGCAGCTCTGTACTGAGCTAGACTGCTGGAGGAACCCATAGGCTTGAGAAACCACACACACACTTCCACCACCGTAGATGATCACTAGATTTCTGCAAAGCTTCTCTCCATAAACTCAGCACAACAGCAAGCCCTAAAGTCAGCTCAAGAGGGTCAAAAAGCTTCTCTTGGAGAAGCGCAGAAGCATTCATTCATTGATGGAGGTAGGCTGCCCATCTCCCTGCCCCTCCCCAGTACAAGGGTCCAGATGGGCAAGTGCCAAACCTGTGCCCACCAGTGCCCTACTCTCCACCCCATCACCCCCCAAAAAAATCCAGAACAGTCCAAGGACATACCAATTCGTTGCACAGCATGAACAATTGTAGAACCACTTCCAATTCCCAGCACTTGGTTATCCTGTTAAAATACAAAGGGGGAGCGGGGACCCAAAACTTACTAATACTTTACTCACCCATCATCCCACTTCCTAGAGCTATAAAATTATGAATAGCAACTTACCAACACAGATGCAAGGTAGTTTATACATGTACTTTTCTTGTTTGGGGCAGGGGGTGGGGGTGGGGTTGCCAGAACACTGCTCAGCTCAGTTTATGGTGGTGTGGGGGACTGGAACTGGAGCCTGGAGCAATCTGTTTGCATAACCTTTATGCTATATCCCCCACCCTACATGTATATTTTTCAATGTCAAGTTACTTACAGTCACACCCTAAATGACAAACAAGATGTGCCCATTTTCAAAAACAGTCACTGACCTCAAAGTTATACTTGATTCTAGTGCCCACTGTAATTTACCAGCACAGCCTTCCTTTCACCCCTTACACTACCATCACCATTTCCTTTTACTAAAAAGAGAAACTGAGACATTTTAAAAATATTAAAGAGTATGTGAGCTAAGGGAAAATGAGTCAAACAATAACCACTTGAAACTGATGGGAGCTGGGCGGTAGTGCAGCGGGTTAAGCACACATGACATAAAGCGCAAGGGCCGGCATAAGGATCCGGGTTCGAGCCCCAACTTCCCACCGGCAGGGGATTGCTTCGCAAGTGGTGAAGCAAGTCTACAGGTGTCTATCTTTCCTCCTCTGTCCTGTCCAACAACAACAATAGCTATGACAATAATAACAACTACAACAACAAGGGCAACAAAATGGGAAAAATGGCTACAGTAGTGGATTCACAGTGCAGGCACCAAGCTCCAGCAATAACCCTGGAGACAAAAGAAAAGAAACTGAGGCAATAAGAGTGATACGGTTAAGAGTGACCTCGAAAAGATATGGCATGACCCCAAAAGGATAGAATATTGTCCCAAAAGGACAGTACGATCAGATATGACATTAGCAGGAGGAGCTACCCTGAAAACAGTGATACATTAGACAAAATTGCTCTAGTTGTAAAGGAACACTTAATGTTTACTGAATTTTGGGGAGGGGGTAGGACATTAGGATTCCAGTCCTTCAAAATAATAGTATTTTTTAAACAAAAAATTGAAGTTTTTTTTATTAAATTTATTTCATGAAGGGAGTCGGGTTGTAGTACAGCGGGTTAAGCGCAGGTGGCGCAAAGCACAAGGACCGGCATAAGGATCCCTGTTCGAACCCCGGCTCCCCACCTGCAGGGGAGTCGCTTCACAGGTGGTGAAGCAGGTCTGCAGGTGTCTATCTTTCTCTCCTCCTCTCTGTCTTCCCCTCCTCTCTCCATTTCTCTCTGTCCTATCCAACAACAACAATAATAACTACAACAATAAAACAACAAGGGCAACAAAAGGGAATAAATAAATAAAATAAATATTAAAAAAAAAATTATTTCATGATCTAGAAAGAGGGTGGGGAAGTCAGTGGCACACCTGGCTGAGCACACACATTACAGTGTTCAAGGACCCAGGTTCAAGTCCCTGGTCCCCACCTGCAGGGGGAAAGCTTCATGAGTGGTGAAGTAGGGCTACAGATGTTTTTCTGTCTCTCTTCCTCTCTTTCTCCCCCTCCCTCTCAATTTCTCTGTCTCTATCTAATAAAATATTTTAACAAGAGAGAGGTGCCAGAGCAGCACTGTCTGGGATAATTGATCCCAGAAATTAAACTTGGGACCTCATGCTTGAAAGTCCAAATTCTAGGGCGGCGGTAGATAGTATAATGGTTATGCTACAGACCCTCATGTCTGAGGTTACGTCAAATCCCAGATTCAATCCCCTGGACAACCATAAGTCAGAGATGAGCAGTGCTCTAGTAAAAAAAAAAAAAAAAAAATCCAAACCACTGAGCCACACTATGCCACCTTCTGAGACATATAGATTAAGACCAAAAAAATATTTAATTAAATTAAAAATAACCATTAATTGTAAACCATTAATTCCCCCCAATAATTTTTAAAAAAACAACAACAACAAAAAAAAAACCTATTAAGTCTCTGTTCTAGAAAGCTCCAGGATGGCCTACCACAATCCAGGACTTAACCCAAAACCATAGATCCAGGATACCACAATCCCAGAAGACACAGTCCAGGAGTTGAGGGAGATCTGAAAGTCTTTAACTCTTCCCTGCTTACCTCTGAACCAGTGCCTGGTCTTATACTCACCCCAAAACACACACACACACACTCTACCTGTGTAAATGTTCCCTGAAAATAGAGGAAATGGGTTGACTCTAGCCTCCACTGCACAACTGAATGGCAATGAAGCTGTTCCCCTTTTTACAAAAGCTGGTCTGACATTGTTTGGCATTCTGTTGTACTGGGCCCTCACTTGACTTCACAGTCTGGCAGACAGGAAGGAGTTTAAAAGATGTACAGGATAAATGACTTATCTATAGGCAAAAAAAGAAAAACAATAACAAGAAAAGGAAGTCATATTAGTCAAACAAATATACAAAAAAGTGGGGATCCAGGGGAGATAGCACAATGGTCATGCAAACAGATTATCATGCCCGGGGCTCCCAGGTCACAGGTTCAATTTCCTGCTGCACTACTATAAGCCAGAGCTGAGCAGCACTGGGGCAGGAGTTGGTTATAGCAAGGGTACCTTCCCTTAGGGGTTGGCAAGAATTGATAGGTACATTACCTTACTAGCGCAAATCAGGGGATTACAGTTTACCTGCTTTAAGATTCTACTTCTGGGAGAGTGGAAACTAAGTCTGTTTGGTAACATGGGGTTTCCTATAAGCAACTATCTGGAGACTAATACCTTGTTTCTAATACTCCCTACATCTTATCAAACAAAAGGCTTGGATTACTTATATAGTGTACAAGAACTTAAGTCACCCTCATAAAAATAGCTCACACACAAACAATGAAAGATTCCTGGCCAACTCTGGGGAGAGGTAAGTCAGAAAGAAAGGTCCTAGAGAAAAATAACAGCCTGGTGCACCTAGGGATGGAAAACTATTTCTGCTATTCTTGTGTTTCTTTTCACACAAGCTTAACATCTAGAAGGCAAGGGACTGATGATAGCATTCTAAAGAGCCAGGGGAGGGGAGGGCAGAGACACACAAAACATAATGGTTATGCAAACAGACTCATGCCTGAGGCTCCAGGGGCCCAGGTTCAGTCCCCCGCACCACCATAAGCCAGAGCTGAACAGTGTTCTGGTTTAAAAAAAAAAAAGTCAGGGGGGTCACAACAAGCCCAATACCTAGAGATTCCTCAAAAGACAGAAGAGGGAAAGAGAATTATGAGAAGCAGGTGAGGCTTAGAAACATGAAAAATAACCATCTGCAATAATGAAGAGTGATGACCCAGTGCTATAGAAAGGCAGGTTCCATGGAGAGAGGAGTTATTATTCAAGTCAACTTCCCTGATTTTTTTTTTTTTTAAAGGTAGACAATTAAGTAGAAGTGGGATAGGACCAGGAAGCAGGAGCTGCATCTAGGAGCAAGCTGGCAGGGGCCTGGGGACATCAGATCTTCTCTAATCCAGGATCGAGGCCTCCTGAGATGTCCTTCTAGAACCAAGCCTACAACAGGTCTTAATCATTCTTTATTGTTTCAAAAGGGCAAGGCCAACAGAAACGGGGTGAGGATGAATCCCTGAAACAGTTCTTTAATTTTCCAAATCCAGTTTTAATATACTAGGTGTAGGCAGAGTACCGGATAGTTCAATCCTCCCCACAGGTCATACCAGGCAGACCAGTCCTTGGGTTTCAATGGGATTTGTAATGAGTGGAACACTACTTGCTGAGCACAAAGGCCAAGAAACAAACATCGCACTCCTGGATCAGCCACCTTAAAGGGGAAGGAACCTATGAGTGGGCCAGCATGACCATGACCACAAACTGACCACACAAGGCCAGAATCCACATAGGAACTAATATAGTGCTCAGTTCCTAAGTAAATTCCTGAGAGCAACTGTCTGCCACTTGAAGGAAAAGCAGCTGAAAGTCAAAGCAGAGCTACAATTAACTGCCTACCACACTACCACAAAGATGTATAGGTGTCACAGTAAGTCAAATCTCATAACTACCTCTTGTGACCTTGAGATCCTTTATCCCTTCTTCAGAGAAGGCAGCACTTAAGGAAAAACTTAAGATTTAGAAATGAACAGGGGTCTGGGTGGTGGCGTACCTGGTTGCCATGTGCAAGGTCTTTGTGGGTTCAAGCTTCCATTCCCCACCTACAGGGGTGGGGGAGAAGCTTCCTAAGTGGTGAAGTAGTGCCACAGCTATCTCTAGCTCTCCCTCTTTATCTCCCTCCCCCTTTCATCTCCATTTCTCTGGCTCGATCCAATAAACTGGAAAGAAAGAAGAACGAAGGAAGGTAGGGAAAAAGGAAGGAAGGGAAGGAGGGAGGGAAAGGCCTCCTGGAAGACCAGGTGAAGGGTAAAGTTCCTTTTAAAAAAAAAATGAACAAAAAATATTTGGAAATCCTTTCAATAAAATTCTGGCAGCTACTGGGAGTCAGGTGGTAGCGCAGTGGGTTAAGCGCACATGGCACAAAGTGCAAGGACCTGCTTAAGGATCCCGGTTTGAGCCCCGGCTCCCCACCTGCAGGGGAGTTGTTTCACAGGGGGTGAAACTGATCTGCAGGTATCTATCTTTCTCTCCCCCTCTCTGTCTTCCCCTCCTCTCTCCATTTCTCTCTGTCCTATCCAACAACGACCTCAATAACTACAACAATAATAACTACAACAATAAAAAAAAAGAGCAACAAAAGGGAAAATAAATAAAAAGAAAAACAATCTGGCATCTATTATCTGATCCTACAGAGAAGCATGCCTTTGCCTTGGCTAGGTCATTTTATAACCACGTTAGAATTTAACTTGTAGAAAACTGTTAACAAAGCAAATAATTCTTGTCCATGGAAATGCTAGATAACTACACTTAATACATCAGTTTCTGGAGTTCCTACCTATTATTATACTATAGATGCATCTTCTAATTGTAACAATTCTCGACTGCATAGAAATTTAAGGTTCAGTGGGTTTCCCTATAATGTCACAGCATTCTTTTCTAATTCCTTCACTAATTTAGTAAGTCAAATAGAAGCTCTGATGTTTATGTCTAAGTGTCATAATTTTACCTCTTGAAAATATCTGTCTTGAGCTAGATGGTAGCACAAACTAGTAGAACACACATGTTGCAATGCACAAGGATCCAGGTTCAAGCCCCCAGTCCCCATCTGAAGGAGGAAAGCTTCACAAGTGGTGAAGCAGTGCTGCAGGTGTCTCTCCTTCTCTAGCTCATCTTCCCTCTTGGATTTCTGTCTACATCCAAATAAGATAAAATAAAATAATAAAATAAGAGGCTTTGTCTTTTACCAGGTCAGCAAAGTAGTTTACATGGGAGGTGCCAGCTTTGCCATGCACGAAACCAGATTGAGCCATAACCCACTATACTGGGGTAAGCTTCAGTGCTGTGGTGGTCCCTCTGTCCTTATGTCTTTATGTCTCTATCTGCAAAAGTCAATCCAGAGCTGTGAAGGGCTGGCAATGAGTACATAGCACTATCAATTACACACCCGTTAAGTAATCTCACTTTGAAGAAACAACTTGAGGAAGTTCAATGTACTCAAACAGTCCATTTCAAAAGTTCCAGCAACTGATTCACTTGACCTATAGTGAAACTTGCAATGTGAGAGGAAGGAAAGTGCTAGGAGCCTCTCAGTGCAAACTGAGAATTCAAGTCAAAGCCCTAACTGGCAACAACAGTATCTCAGGCCAGCCCCCAGGTCCTACACTTAGCAGAGTCCTTTACAAAGTGAGTGTAGCTCTCAAACTAGAAAAGACTGGAAAGGGTAACAGGTAGAAGGCACTGCAAAAAAGAAGCAAATCAAAAACCAATGTTCCCATCTTCAGGTGAGCCATTCCCTTCTACAAAGGGTTTTACCTCTGGTGGAGTAGGGAAAAAATATGCTGAACCCCTCAGAGGTTTCTTCAGAGGTCGTACCAATAAACAAGCTCGAGGCAGATTTATTCAGCTCTGGCTCATGGTGATGCCTCAGGCATAACCATTATACTATCTCCCCCACCCAATGAAGCAGACTGATAAAAGAAAAAGGAGGAATTGATTAATAACATGTATGCCTCTTGTGCACATGGACGAGACCCAGAAATCCTGTGTAACGTAACAGTTTTCAGTTTAAAAACCCTTCTCTCTCTTTTTTATTTTTATTTATTTATTTATTTAAATGAAAGAAAGATAACAGAGAGACCAGAGCACTGCTCAGCTCTGGCTTATGGTGGTGCTGGGGACTGAACCTGGGACCTTAGAGCCTCAGGCATAAAAACCCTTCTCTAAGACAAAAGTTGAGGAGAAAGAAAAAGGGCTTTAAGGCAGTTACTAAGGAGAAGCAGGTAATGTGGGTATTTTTAAATTCCTCCTGGGAGGGACTACGTTTCCTTCTCATATATGTAAATGTCCCCACCCAGAATCCAAGCTCCTTCAAAGGAATCAATCTTTTGCCAAAGACGTACATCCTTGGGCTGTGACCTGATCTTTGCTTCCCTAGACCTACCTACCGAGCTCCAAGTACTTGACCTGTTGAAAAACTCTTAATAGTTCCTGGTTCCAGAGTCACCAAATACAGCAAGAGGCCATCAGTGCAAAGCTCTGCTAGGTCAGTGGTGATGTCCTCACTGGCTTTGCATCCAACAGTCATGTAGCTACACAGGCAAAGTCAGCAAGATCACAAGTAAATAGTGAGGGCCAGCAAAATAGAGCTCACTGGATAGTGTGCTGCTCTGCCATGTGCAAGGCCCAGGTTAGAGCCCAACCCCCACCACACTGAAGGAAGCTCTGGGGTTGTGGTTTCTCACTCTCTGCATCTTTAAATATAATAATAAAAAGGAAATAGTGGGGCCGGGTGGTGGCACACCTGGTCAAGTACACACATTACAGTGTGCAAGCACCTGGGTTGAACCAGGGGCCAGGTCGCCCATTGCAGGGTGAAAGTTTCACGTGGGGTGAAGCAGAGCTATAAGTGTCTCTGTCCCTCTTCTCTCTTTCCCCCTCCCCTCTCAATTCCTGGCTATTTCTATCCAATAAATATAGTTTTTTTAAAAAAAGAAAAAGAAAAAAGCAAATGATGAACTGGCAACAGCTCACCTCCAATAGTGTATCTACTTTGCCACAAACACAACCCAGGTTCAATCCCAGCCCCCTCTGCACTGAAGGAAGCTTTGATGCTGTGGTGTCTTCCCCTGTCTCCTTCTGTCTCTATCTGAATAAACTGTCTTGGAGAGTTGAAGCCCAGGTGACAACAAAAAGAAAAGTTAATGGTGTATCATAATACAAAAACACTGAAATTAGGTGAATTATCTGAGCTTGTGAAATTCAAGTAATAAAAGCCTTAATTTACTAGTGCTTACCTGACCTTCACACCTCAAGTTAAGTGCCCTTGCTACAAAGTAATTTAACTGCCAGATTCCTCATCTGCTCAGCCAAAAATTCATGTCACCAAGCAGGCTGATGGAACACAAATGAACTTGAATGACTCAGATAAGCTCTGTGCAAGGCTACTTCTTTGGCTTTTGAAAGAGGGTAAGAACTGGAAGAACCTGCCAGTTATAGAGCTCTTCAGCCACGTGGATGTGCTACACTGGAATCAAGTGACTGTCCCAGGAATCAGTGTCCTCGTCAGAGACAAACAGAGGTGGCCAAAGACAGCCTGAGAGATGGCACAATAGCAAAACGCTGCCCAGCAGGTTCTGCTGGATGAGCAGGCCCCTTCTACTGTGTGATATGAAACCACAGCTTCTGTGTGCAGCATCAGAACTTCATTCAACCTGTCCAGCGGGGATAGCTGACTAAGTAGAAGTAGTGCCCACCAATAGGTAGAGGTAGATAGCATAATGGTCATGCAATGAGACTCTCAAACCTAAGGCTCCAAAGACCCAGGTTCAAACCCCTCCCCCAAACACCATAAGAAGTGTTCTACTATTCTCTTAAAAGGGGGGGGGGGGCACAGAGGGTAGGTAGCATACGGTTATGCAAACAGACTCTCAAGCCTGAGACTCCAAAGTCCCAAGTTCAATCCCCACCCAGCACCACCATATGCCAGAACTGAACAGTGTTCTGATAAAAAGGAAAAAAAAAAGGGGGGGGGGAGATGAGGAAGAAGAGTGCCCACCAACTTCTTCAAGTCAAAACACCAAGCCCAGGAGCCCTGGTATAGAAAGAGTCCACAATTCACACATGAGGTCCTGGGTTTGCTTCCCAGCCCAAAAGCCAAAGAAAATAAAGGAGGCTGCAGCCCTTCAGGAGAGCATGACCCTGGGCGGAGGGTAGATAGCATAATGGTTATGCAAACAGACTCTCAAGCCTGAGGCTCCAAAGTCCCAGGTTCAATCCCCCCGCACCACCATAAGCCAGAGCTGAACAGTGATCTGGTTAAAAATAAAAAATAAATAAATAAATAAATAAATAAGGAGAGCATGACCCTAGGATTACCACACCCAGAAACAGGCAGATGTGAGTCTATAGTAGCCACCCAGCTGAAGATGCCAAAATTTCTGCATCCGCCCAGACATAAAGTGGTCACCACCTTGGGAACAAGTAGTCTAGGGAACAAGAAACTCTGTACTCCAGAGATCCTAAGCAGCCAATAACCCCATGTGCTCCATCTAATGCAACCAGCTTTTACTGGGCAAGCCTGTAACAAACAATGAAGATGAAATTAACCTCCAGGAACCTACATGCCCTTTAGACTCTGTAAAGTTTAGAGGGACAAGAGAGACAGGGAGCTGGGCAGTAGAGCAGCAGGTTAAGCGCACATGGCAGAGCACAGGGACCAGCATAAGGATCTCAGTTCGAGCCCCCAGCTCCCCACCTACAGGGGGTCACTTCACAGGTGGTGAAGCAGGTCTGCAGGTGTCTATCTTTCTGTCCTGTTCTCTGTCTTCCCCTCCTCTCTCGATTTCTCTGTCTTGTCCAACAAACAACTGACAGCTATAACAACAATAACCAAACAAGGGCAACAGGGAAAAAATGGCCTCCAGGAGCAGTGGATTTGAGGTGCTAGCACCGAGCCCCAGTGACAACCCTGGAGGATAAAAAAGAGAGACAACCACACAGATGACTAGACACTAAGACACCATTGTTAAGCACACATGGCTAGAATAAGGTGAGGACGGAGAAATCATCCTCCCCTTAACAGACATAAAAACTGAAAAGAAATGGTCTTTACACCAAATCCTGAAGGACGTACGTGATTTTAAAGGTAGGGCAAGAAGTAGTTAGGTGGAAGGTAATGAAATTAAAACACACAATATTCCCCACCATTGCAGTAATGGGAAAGAAGGAAGCAGTGAAGGAGGAGGAGGAGGAGGAGAAGAAGAATATAAAGGAGAAGGAGGAGGAGGAGGAGAAGAAAAAAAACTGAGCTTAAGAATGAAAAGCTGAGTCTTTTACCTGTGCACCATCTCCACCTGGCTCAGTAGAGCAATGAGCAGATATTCTAGATTTGTTACATGGAGTTTAAGACGACGCCATCTGAGAGCCAACATGACATGAGTAGATAAGCATTCAGACAAAACAGCACGTGGGAGCTAGGCAGAGGGGACGAACTAAGGGCAACCGCAAGCCCCAGGCCTTGGGGAGAGATCATTCCAGCAAAGCTGTAAAGCTGAAGAGAAGGATCACCTCTTAAGAACATTCCAAAGATGGAAGCAACAGAACTTGGCATAAAATTTACTTTCATAAACCTATACAAGTGAGTAAACAATTGTGTGTGTGTGTGTGTGTGTGTGTGTGTGTGTGTGTGTGTGTATTGTCATGGCCTTAAGCATATGTGACTCTACCATAGCCAGGCCAACTTTTTTTCTTTTTTCAAATCTCAGACTGAGGGGGAGGAAAGAGATCCCAACTTCCACTGGTGCTCTTCTAGTGCTCCAAGCAGTGCTGGCTTACACACTGCAATAAACTCTCCAGCCCTGAGTAAAGCCATTTCCAGACACAAAGTGCTGTAAGTGTGGTCTCTGTGGGGAAAGGCTAGAGCAGAGCAGCTAAAGCTTAATTACACACATGACTATGCTCAATAAATGTGCGCATTTGAATCTGGCAACCTGTTGGAAAGGGACCCAAAACCTTGCTCACCGCCTCTTCTTTTTGGCCACATTTCTGGCCACAACACCAGCTGCCTGCCACATACCAGGTACTCAAATACTAAATAAAGGAAATGACTAAGCCAGTGTTAAAGAGCAGGGAGAAGCAAAATTCAAATACTCTTGGCTCTGCAGGAAAGAGGTTTGGTAGGAAAAGTGGGTGCAAGAAAGGTCTAGTAAGTTTATGAAACAATGTTGCTGGAATGTAGCATTTTGGAGTTCTGGCCTGAAGTGGGGACTTGAATTTTGTTTTGCTTTGCTTTGTTCTGTTTGAAACAGAGGCAAAGAGGCAGAGAGAGTAAAAGAGATCATAGCATTGAATCTGCCTTCACTGAGGTGGGAGCAGGGCTTAAACCTGGGTCACACATATGACAAAGCAGCACACTATCCAAGTGAGCTATTTTGCTGGCCCAGGACTTAGAAAACAAAAGTCAGGGTTAGTGAAACAGCTCACTTGGATAGTGTACTGCTTTACAAGATGAACATCCCAGGTTTGAGCATGACCCCTAGCACTGGAAAAAGTTTTGGTGCTGTGGATTCTCTCTCAGTCTCTCTCTCTCACAAAGTTTTGGTGCTGTGGATTCTCTCTCAGTCTCTCTCTCTCTCTCTCTCTCTCTCTCTACCAGAGCACTGCTCAGCTCTGACTTACAGTGGTGTCTGGGACTGAACCTAGGACTTCAGAGGCTTAGGCATGAGTCTCTGCATAACCATTATGCTATCTACCCCTGCCCTAGATGTTGTGCTCCTCTCTCTCTCCCTCCCTCTCTACCAGCCTTCTGGGTCTTTATTAAAATAATAATAGGTCAAGGTAGGTGGGGTCAGATAGCATAACAGTTATGCAAAGAGACTCTCATGCCTGAGGCTCCAAAGTCCCAGATTCAATCCCCTGCACCACCCATAAACCAGAGCTGAGCAGTGCTCTGGTCTAAAAAAAAAAAAAAGTGGTCCAGGAGGTGGATAAAGCATTGTACTCTCAAGCATGCGGTCCGAGTTCAATCCTCAGCAGCACATGTACCAGAGTAATGTCTGGTTCTTTCGCTCTCTCCTATCTTTCCCATAAATAAGTAAATAAATAAATAAATAAATAAATAACAAGGGAATCTTATAAGACTCATTTGCAAGGTCCCAGGTTCCATCTCTAGCACCACCAATAGGAAAGTTGAGCAATGTTCTCATAAAAAAGAAAAGAAAATTAGAGCCAGAGATAGTTCACCACGTAAGGTGCCAGCAACATCATGTTCACAACCTAGGTTCAAACTACACCACCACATATCGCCCTCTCTGTCTTGTAGAAGTGGGGAGAGAGGAAGTGGCCTAGCAAGGGGAAGATAGCATAATGGCTATGCAAAGCAAATTTTCATGTCTGAGGCTCAAAAATCCCAGGTTCAATCCTCCTCACCTGAGCAGTGCTCTGGTCAAAAAAGAAAAAGAAAAAAGAAAGACTTCAAGCCCAATACCCCAAAATTCCAGGTTCAACCCACTACCACCACCATAAGCCAGGGGTGTGTAGTGCTTTAGGGAAGAAAAAAAAACAAAGCCTCAAGTGGTGAAATCACACCAGGCTCTGGTTCCACCAAAAGTAAATAGAATAAAACTTGGGAGATACATAAGTGACAAAGGAGACAGCTTAATGTATCTGCAAACAGACTCTCAGGCTCGAGGCTGAGGCCCCAGGCTCAATCACTGGCACCACCAAAAACAAGAGTTGAGCAGTGCTCTGGTTTAAAAAACAAAACAAAAAACACAGGGAGTGGTGGTAACTCCGTGGATAAAGTGCCCATGGCGCAAAGCCCAAGGACCATTGTAAGGATCCCGGTTCGAGCCCCCAGCTCCCCACCTGCAGGGGAGTCGCTTCACAGGCGGTGAAGCAGGTCTGCAGGTGTCTGTCTTTCTCTCCCCCTCTCTGCCTTCCCCTCCTCTCTCCATTTCTCTCTGTCCTATCCAACGATAACAATAACTAAAACAATAAAACAAGGGCAACAAAAGAGAATAAATATTTTTTTAAAGGAGGGGCAACAAAATAGGGGGGAAAAGCAAATTTTAAGAAAGAAAAACCCTAGGGGGTGACCTCCCCAGAGCCTACCCGACTAGGGAAAGAGAGAGGCAGGCTGGGAGTATGACCTGTCAACCAACACCCATGTCCAGCAGAGAAGCAAATACAGAAGCCAGAGTTTCCAACTTCTGCATTCCATAAAGATCTTCAGTCCATACTCCCAGAGGGATAAAGAATAGGGAAGCTTCCAATGAAGGGGATGGGACACAGAACTCTGGTTGTGTACCTGTTATTTAACAATCTTTTCGATCATTATTAAATCACTAATAAAATAAACACAGAGGGTGGGTGAGATAATATAATGATCATGCAAAAGACTCTTCTGGGCTGGGGAGATAGCATAATGGTATGCAAACAGACTCTCCAGCCTGGGGCTCCAAGGTCCCAGGTTCAATCCTCTGCACCACAATCAGCCAGAGGTGAGCTGAGCTGAGCTGAGCAGTGCACCAGAAAAAAGCAAACAGGAGTCGGGTGGTAGCACAGCAGGTTAAGTGCAGGTGGTACAAAGTGCAAGGACCAGAGTAAGGATCCCAGTTCGAGCCCCCAGCTCCCAAGCTGCAGAGGAGTCACTTCACAGGCGGTGAAGCAGGTCTGCAGGTGTCTATCTTTTTCTCCCCCTCTCTGTCTTCCCCTCCTCTCTCCATTTCTCTCTGTCCTATCCAACAACAATGGCATCAATGACAACAATAATAACTACAACAGTAAAGGGCAACAAAAGGGACTAAATAAATATTTTTTTTAAAATTAAAAAGCAAACAAACAAACAAAAAAACTGGCATCAAAAAAATCAAAAACAACTCTCCTGCCTGAGACTATAAGGGGTTCAGTCCACAGCACATTATAAGCCAGAGCTAAGTAATGCTCTGGTAAAAGGAAAAGAAAAAAGAGGGTGGGTATAGCATAATCGTTATAAGTCCCAGGTTCAATCCCCCACACCGACATAAACTAGACCTGAGCAGTGCTCTAGATTTGCAGTCAGGGATGTGCTGCTCTAATTGTTGAGATTTTACTTAACCATCCATTAACTATTCACTTTGGGCATCTTGAAATTTCAGATCAGTCTCTCAATTTTGCATTTGAGGCAACTGAATGGCAAAGTACAGCCATGGCACATATTTTACATTATCTCTGTAAATTCCAATAGAAAAACATTATCTATCGACTATAAAACATTAATCCCCCAATAAAGAAATTTTTAAAAAAGAAGAAAAGAAATTCTACCCAGGTTCAAGTCCCTGGTACCTACCTGCAGGGGGAATGCTTCTCGAGTGGTAAAGCAGGGCTGCAGTTGTCTCTTTGTCTCTCTCCCTCTCTACCTCCCCCCCTCTCAATTTCTCTGTCTCTAGCCAATAATAAATAAGTAAATATTTAAAGAAGAAAAAATTATATTGCTAAGTGACATTAGAACAAGTTACACCAGATCTGGGCTGCAAGGGAACTGGTGGAAGGGCACTGGAACAGGAGTCACTTGATTTGGGTTCTGGAGGCTCTGTGGCCACGGGTTTCCACACCCTTCCTCCCACTTAGGCAACTTGAGGTTCAAATACCACCTACCTATCCAAAATACTCTGTACACTGAAGTACCATCAAATATAAAAGAATCATCTTTAGAAGAGAAAAGGGAATCTAAAGCTATTTCTTTTTTATTATTATTATTTTTACTATCTTTATTGGATAGAGACAGCCAGAAATCGAGAGGAAGGGGGAAATAGAGGGAAAGAGACACCTGTATCCCTGCTTCACCACTCGCAAAGCTTTCCCCCTACAGGTGAGGACTGGGGGCTTGAACCGGGGGTTTTGTAACAAGTGCGCTCAACCAGATGCGCCACCACCCGGCCCCTGATACTATTTCAGGGGAGGAGAAAAAATGATACCTAATAAAGTCTAGAAAACGCCGCCTAAGGTTAGAGATACTCCACTTGGCTTCAAAAGTACTATAATTAAGATAATTAACTTGAACAGAGAGAGGAAATCCATTCAACTTAAAGAAGAAGAAAACAAAAAACTCCACACTAACAGCACCTCGCCCATCACTGAGCCAGCCGAGTGGCCATCTCACCGAATGACAACCCCCTACCTCAAACAACAGCCTCCTCCAGACATCAAGAGTGCACCTGTCAAAAATCAGACCTTTAAAGCTTGCATTGCAAACCCTCCCTCCCCCCCCTCCACTTTCACGTCTGGAAAATACACTAAGGGGTGGGGTCAGCACCAAGCTAAGAACCTCTTGAAGCAACACTGCAAGTCAGCTCTCCGCCGGGTGCCCCAGTGGGCGAAAGGCAGGCTGATCTCTCAGCGCCCGGTCTCGCCATTCTCCATTTGTTGATAAGGAAGTCACATGGCCACCCCCTTCCAGTCCCCTCCAAACATCAGACACCACCACCAGGCGCCACTTTGCAAACTGTTACCCGGCCTGACAAGTTGTCGCTTAAAAGGTTCAACTTTTCAAGGGACTTGCCCCCCACCCCAACTGGCTCCACATGCAAAATAATCTTTCAGGAGCAGAGAAGAAGGGTATCAGCTAGGGAAGGTGTGCACCGTCTCCCCTGCCATGCAACCCCCCACCCGGCCCCCTGCGAGGAACTGGATGCACTGGGAGCCCCTCACGCCCCCCACGGGGCACCCCGCGCCCCCGCCGCTCACTTTCACATGGTTCTCCACGGCCGCGCGGCCCGCCAACTTCTTGGCCTCCTCCGCCTTCGACATCGTGGAGGGGGGACTCACACAGCAGGCGCTGGCGTTCCCGCCGCCGGCGCTTCTGCTGCCTGTGCCTCCGCAGGTACCGGACTGCGAACACCCAGGAGGCTGCACGTGGGAACCTAGGACGCCCCAACGGTTCCCGCCTCCACCTGAGGCCGCGCCCCCGGCCCGCCCTGGCAGCGGGGCCAGGACCCGCCCGTAGAGGGTGCTGAAGGGCCCGGGGTGCTGCATCCCTACGCCTCACTCCAACCTGCCCACCGGGGGTCCCGCCCCCTACTGGCTCATCCGGAAGTCGGATCATTTACGCACACGTAGCCTACGTCCGCGGTTGTGCAGATATTGCCGGGAATTGTAGTTCTCATATTTCCGTAGTTCAAAACTGCGCCCCTATCTGGACTACCGGCCCCACAATGCTCAGCGACATAGCGCACAAACGCCAATGGCCTGAGACAGGATTCTGCTTTTAGGCTACAGAAGCAATGAGGCTCTGTCTGCAGCTCCAGAGTTAAGCCCTGGGGACGGTTTAAGCGGTTTTTGCTTTAGAGAAAAGAGTTAAAGCTATTCCTGTTCTTTTTCCCAACCGTAGGAATTTGCCAATAGCAGCTGATGAGGTATTCTAATGAATAAGGCTTCGGACTCAAACTTGAAGTCCTGAGTTCGATCCCAGTAGACATATGTAAGGAGTGAAAATTCTGGTGATCTTTCTCTCATTAATAAAATTAAAGGGGGGGTGCTGGGTGGTGGCGCACCTGGTTAAGAGCATGCATTACGTGAGCCCCCACGCCTGTGGACATATAATCTTTGACAAAGGGGCCCATACTATTAAATGAGGAAACCAGAGTCTCTTCAACAAATGGTGTTGGAAACAATGGGTTGACACATACAGAAGAATGAAACTGAGTCACTGTATTTTACCAAATACAAAAGTAAATTCCAAGTGGATCAAGACCACAAACTATCAGATACTTAGAAGAAAATATTGGCAGAACTCTTTTCCGCATAAATTTCAAAGACATCTTCAATGAAATGAATCCAATTACAAAGAAGACTAAGGCAAGTATAAACCTATGGGACTACATCAAATTAAAAAGCTTCTTTACAGCAAAAGATACCACTACACAAACCAAGAGACCCCCTCACAGAATGGGAGAAGATCTTTACATGCCATACATCAGACAAGTTTAATAACCAACATATATAAAGAGCTTGCCAAACTCAACAACAAGACAACAAATAACCCCATCCAAAAATGGGGGGAGGACATGGACAGAATATTCACAACAGAAGAGATCCAAAAGGCCAAGAAACACATGAAAAAATGCTCCCAAGTCTCTGATTGTCAGAGAAATGCAAATGAAGACAACAAGAAGATACCACTTCACTCTTGTGAGAATGTCATACATCAGAAAAGGGAACAGCAGCAAATGCTGGAGAGGCTGTGGGGTCAAAGGAACCCTCCTACACTGCTGGTGGGAATGTCAATTGGTCCAACCTCTGTGGAGAACAGTCTGGAGAACTCTCAGAAGGCTAGAAATGGACCTACCCTATGACCCTGCAATTCCTCTCCTGGGGATATGTCCTAAGGAACCCATCACACCCATCCAAAAAGATCTGTGTACACATATGTTCTTAGCAGCACAATTTGTAATAGCCAAAACCTGGAAGCAACCCAGGTGTCTGACAACAGATGAGTGGCTGAGCAAGTTGTGGTCTATATACACAATGGAATACTACTCAGCTCTTTAAAATGGTGACTTCGACACACACTAACAGTAATTCAGTAATAGAACCCAGGGAGAACTTTACCCAGTTGGGTGGTCAGGGAGGGCTTCCTGGAGGAGACCTAAAAGGCAAGGAGTAGGATTGAGGACAAGTAAAGGGGAAGAGACTGTAGGCAGACAAGATATCCTTAGAGAATCCAGTTGAAGACTTGAATCCAGGAACAGTCTTTGGGTTGTTCTACAGAACTGCTCCTGGGGTCTCCTCTCTTCTCCTCTCCCGGATCAACTAGGAATACCAAAGGAGACCACCAGGGACCGAAATAAGACAGGACTAGAATGATCACAGGAACCAAGTAAATCACCCGTGAGTACAAACACATGTGGCTGGTGACATAGAGGAGAGAGGAGCCTAAGGAGAGATTAAGTGACTGCTAACAGTTCAGCAGTTTATCAGTTGAGACACCACCTCCAGTCTGCTCCACCAACAAGGGTACAGCTGAAGGGAGGAGAGGACTCCCCAGAGACTCACCAAGTGCCACTCTGAGTCTCCATTGCTACTGCCCTCAGAAACTGGAGCAGAGACAGGGAGGGACGCCAGGGGACAGAGATCTAACCGGGAAACTCAGGAGAAGACCTATACCTTGGTGGCATAGCTGAGGGGCTGTAAAAGTCTCTTTGCATAACCACTGGATTATCTCTGCCACACCCTGCTTTATCTCTTGGTGAGGAGTCAGTGATTAAGCTAAGAAGCCTATTGACAGTTTAAAAGCCCTCAGGCTCCCATAGCCTACAGGGAAGAAAAAAAAAAGAGGCTTTTAAACCACCAAGCTCTAACTCAGGGATTGAAACAACATTAACTTCCACCACTGTGAACCCTTTAATTAACTTACTTAGACACAAGTCAATCCAGGCAATAGTGATCAATAATTTGAAAAGTACTGATAAAGGGAATTCATAACATAATATATAAAATGGTTAACACAACAAGAAAAAATATTGGAGAATCGAACCAAGACAAGAGTCCAGCTAAAAGTCCTCCAGAGGGTGAAGCACAAAATAACGAGCTCAACATCCAAACATTAGCTAAGGAAATATTAACAGGAGTGAGTAAAGAATTTGAAAAAATTGTAATCAGAAATGCAGGAACAACAAATGAGAATATGGAAGAAAATACTAATTATCTCATGGTTATTAGAGAGCTGAAAGCTGAAATCGCTGAGCTAAGAAGGCAACTAGCTGAACAAGGTAAAACAGTATCAGAGCAGGGCAACAAAATAGATGAACTCCAGAAAACAGTAGAGGGCAGAGAGAATAGAATCAATGAGGCTGAAGACAGAATTAGCAAGATTGAGGATGAATTAGAGACAACTAAAAAAGAAGTAAGAGATCTCAAAAAGGGATTAAGAGATGCTGAAAACAACAGAGGCCTATGGGATGACTTCAAAAGAAACAATATACGCATTATTGGCATACCAGACAACAACAGAGTCATATGGGATGACTTCAAAAGAAATAATATACGCATTATTGGCATACCAGAGGAAGAAAGAGAAGGAGAGGAAGAAAGCATTTTCCAGGCCATAATAACTGAAAATTTCTCTAGTCTAGACAACACCAAAGACATAAAGATTCAAGAAGCCCAGAGGGTCCCAAACAGAATTAACCCAGACCTAAAGACATCAAGACATATCATACTTAGAATGGAAAGGAATAAGGATAAAGAAAGGATCCTAAAGGCTGCAAGAGAAAAACAGTCACCTACAAAGGAAAACCCATAAGATTAGCAGCAGACTTCTCCATACAAACACTACAGGCCAGAAGAGAATGGCAAGATATCTATCGAGTGCTCAATGAGAACGGCTTTCAACCAAGAATACTATATCCTGCTAGACTGTCATTCAGACTAGATGGAGGCATCAAAACCTTCTCAGACAAGCAACAGTTGAAGGAATCAACCATCATCAAGCCTGCCCTGAAAGAAGTTCTGAAAGGTCTCCTATAAACAACCAGACCACCACAAATAGGACATATATCAAAACACTCTAAAACTCTACAAGAATGGCGTTAAAATATCTTCAATCTTTGATATCAATAAATATCAATGGCCAGAATTCACCTATTAAAAGACACAGAGTAGGAAGAGGGATCAGAAAACACAACCCAACAATATGTTGTCTACAGGAAACTCACCTAACTCAACAAGACAAACACAGACTTAAAGTGAAAGGATGGAAAACTATCATTCAAGTCAATGGCCCACAAAAAAGGGCAGGAACAGCTATTCTCATATCTGACATGATAGACTTTAAAATAGATAAGATTAAAAAAGATAGGAATGGACACTACTTAATGCTCAGAGGATCAGTCAATCAAGAGGACTTAACAATTATTAATATCTATGCACCCAATGAGAAGCCATCTAAATACATCAAACTTCTACTGAAAGAGCTACAGCAATATATTAACAGTAACACAATCATAGTAGGGGATTTCAACACCCCACTATCTCAACTTGACAGATCATCCAGGCAGAAAATCAGTAAAGACATAAGGGAGCTAAATGAAGAGATAGATAAACTAGAACTATTGGACATTTTCAGAGTCATTCATCCCAAGAAACTGGAATACACATTTTACTCAAATCCACATGGATCATTCTCAAGAATAGACCATATGTTAGGCCACAAAGACAGCATCAGCCTATTCAAGAGCACTGAAATCATCCCAAGCATCTTCTCAGACCACAGTGGAATTAAACTAACACTTAACAATCAACAAAAGATTAGTAACAGTGCCAAAATGTGGTAGCTCAACAGTACACTTCTTAACAACTTCTGGGTCAAAGAGGAAATCAAGGAAGATTTGGTGGGGAGCCGGGCTCCAACAAGGATCCTTTAAGCCAGTCCTTGCACTTTGTGCCACACGCTTAACCCACTGCACCACCGCCCGACTCCCACTCTTCTTCTTCTTCTTTTTTTTTAGCCATAGCATTGGTCAACTCTGGCTTATGGTTGTGCTGGGGATTGAACCTGGCACTTCAGGGCCTCAGGCATGACAGTTTGTTTGCATAACCATTATGCTACACCCCCCCACTACTTCTTCTTCTAGCGTTTGCCCTTCTTCCATAGCCAGTCAACAGCGTCAGGTTGAGCCTGATGTAAAGTTTCGAGACCTCCTTTGAATCTGGAGAGGTGGCAGTCGTTGACTATGTGGGTCATAGTCTGTCTGTAGCCGCAGGGGCAGTTCGGGTCGTCTCTGGCTCCCCTGCGGTGGAACACAGCGGCGCACCGGCCATGGCCTGTTCGATAGCGATTGAGGAGGGCCCAATCATAACGTGCTAGGTCAAAGCCAGGTTGACGCTTGCAGGGGTCTGTGATGAGGTGTTTGTTCTTGACCTCAGCTGACTGCCAACTCTGTTTCCAAGAGACTGGAACAGAGAAGTTCAGTGTAGGCGTAGGGGACCAGATTGGGTGACGAGACGTCAAGCGTTGGACAGGGTGGGCGAAGATATCCAAGTATATTGGCGGGTCCGGTCGAGTGTAGACGTGGGAAATGAACTTAGATGATGCCGCATCCCGACGAATATCTGGCGGGGCGATGTTGCTAAGAACTGGCAGCCATGGAACCGGGGTGGAACGGATGGTTCCAGAAATTATCCTCATGGAGGAATATAATTTGGAATCGACCAAGTGGACATGGGGGCTACAGAACCATACTGGGGCACAGTATTCTGCAGTGGAATAGCATAATGCCAGAGATGATGATCGTAGTGTGGAAGCGCTCGCACCATGAGGAGCTGGCCAGTCTTGCAATGATGTTATTCCTCGCGCCCACCTTTGCTGCAGTTTTTATGAGATGTTTGTGAAATGACAGAGTGAGATCGAGAGTAACGCCAAGATAGACTGGCTGGGCTTCATGCCGGATTCTCGTATCGCCAAGCTGCACATTAAGCTCACGCGAGGCCGAGGCATGGTGCAGATGGAAAACAGATGATACTGTTTTTGCAGTGCTAGGGATTAGTCGCCATTTTTTACAGTAATCAGACATGTCTTTCGTGAGTGTTTCTTCTACTTCTCCTGATACCAATAAGCAATTAAGTCATCCTCTCCCTTGCCCCAGGGTCTTCTCAGACAATGAAACCAGCCATTTTGGTCCCTTTATTAACCAAACTCACACAGTACCTCCTAGTACTCACCATCCTAGAAGCCTTCCAAGCCCCTTATTCTAGGTCTTATTTAACTTTATTTATTTGCCAGAGTACTGCTCAACTCTAGTTTATGATAGTGCTAGAGACTAAATGTGGAACTTCTGGTGCCTCAGGCATGAACACTATTGAGTAAACAAGCTGTTTCCTTAGTCCTACTTGATTTTTATTTATTTATTTATTTATAATTTTAAAAATATTTTATATATTTATTTATTTTCCCTTTTGTTGCCCTTGTTTTTTATTGTTGTTGTAGTTATTATTGTTGTTATTGATGTTTTCATTGTTAGGACAGAGAGAAATGGAGAGAGGAGGGAAAGACAGAGAGGGAGAAAGAAAGTCAAGACACCTGTAGACCTGCTTCACCTGTGAAGCAACACCCCTGCAGGTGGGGGGGGGGGGCTCTCGAACCAGGATCCTTACACTGGTCCTTGTGCTTTGCGCCACTTGCGTTTAACCCGCTAAGCTACCTCCGGACTTCCTTTTTCTTTATTTTTTAACTTTTAAAATCAGAGCACTGATCAGACCTGGCTTATGTGGGGCATTGAACTAGGGACTTTAATAGTCTCAGGATTTAAAGGGTTTTTTTTGTTGTTGTTGTTGTGTATGTTTGCATACCTATTATGCTATCTTCCCCAAACTGAAGACTTTTATTACCTAAACATGCTTGAGTTACCCTCCCCTAATGTGGAGGTGGGACTGAAGCTCCTATGCTAATCAAGTTACTAATTCTAATCATGTTGTTAACTTGTTTGACCACCAGGGGACGCGTTGTAGATAGACAGATATATTCTTTTTACCAGAGCACTGCTCAGCTCTGGCTTATGCTGATGTGGGGGACTGAACCTGGGACTTTGGAGCAAAAATAAATAAATAACTGTGGCTGAAAGGAGAGTTGTTTTTACCAAAGCACTGCTTAGCTTTGGTTTATAGTGGCGCAGGGGGTTGAGCACTGAGTCTGCAGTCTCAGGCCTGAAAGTCCTTTGCTATTGCCTAGAAAAGGCCAAGCCAAAATGGTTTAGTGAGCCCTTGTCTAGAATTTTTTTTTAATGTTTTTACTTATTTATTTATTTATTTGGAGGGCAGGGAGTTAGGTTTATTTTACGTTAACAGGTTACAGGCCAATTCCTACCAGACCTGCCTTATTTTTTATTGGATAGAGACAGAGAGAAATTGAGAGAGATAGGGGAGATAGAGAGAGACATCTGCAGCCCTGCTTCACCATTTATGAAACTTTCTCCCTACAGGTGGGGACTAGGGACTTGAACCTAGAACCTTGTGCACTTTAATGTGCACATTTAACCAGGTATGCCACTGCCTGGCCCCCTTGTCCAGAATTTAAAAGTGAGAAGAGTGTCTTTTGTTATTCATTACAAACTCCTTTCAGTAGGGGTTGGAAGAGATCACGTAATAATAATACAAGGACTTTTTTCAGACCTGAGACTCCAGGTTCCAGATTCAATCCCCTGCATCACTATAAACCAGAACTGTGCAGTGCTCTGGTAAAATACAAAATCTCCTTTCAGTCACAGTTTACATTAGTGAGGTAATTTTTATTCATTTAATTAATTTATTTTAAGCGATAGAAACTGTAGACTTAACTCACTTTAAATTTATTTTTACTTATTTATTTTTACCAGAGCACATCACTGCTCAGCTCTGGCTTATGGTGGTATGGGGGATTGAACCTGGGACTTGAGAGCCTCAGGCATGAAGGTCTCTTTGCATAACCATTATGCTATACCCCCACCTTTTTATTTATTTATTGTATAGAGACAGTCAGAACTCAAGTGGGAGGGAAGAGTCAGAGAAACAGAGAGACACCTGCAGCCCTGCTTCATCATTCGAAATGCTTTCCCCCTATAGATGGGGACTGGGGGCCTGAACCTGGGTCCTTATGCATTTTAACACATAAGGTCAGCCAGGTGCACTCAACTATGTGTGTCTCCACCTGGCCCCAAAATAACTCACTTGAATAGTGTCTTGCTTTGTTCTGTGCATGACCCAGGTTCAAAGCCTGGTCCATGGCATTGAAGAGTGCTTTGGTGCTGTGGTTTCCTTCACTCTCTGTCTTCTGTTTTTATATAAGTAAATAAATAAGTATTAAGAGAAACGACAGCACTTAACCTTTTGTTTGTTTGTTTAATTTATTCATGAGAAAGGCAGGAGGAGAGAGAGAGAAAGATCCAGACATCACTCTGCAACATGTGCAGCCGGAGATTGAACTCTGGCAGGGGGTCCAGCTGTAGCGCTGCGGGTTAAGCCGACGTGGCGCGAAGCTCAAGGACCCGTGTAAGGATCTCGGTTCCAGCCCCCGGCTCCCCACCTGCAGGGGAGTCGCTTCACAGGTGATGAAACAGGTCTGCAGGTGTCTGTCTTTCTCTCCCCCTCTGTATCTTCCCCCTCCTCTCTCCATTTCTCTGTCCTATCCAACAATAATAATAGCTACAACAATAATAAAAACAACAAGGGCAACAAAAGGGAAAATAAATAATAAAAAAATAAATAAATAAAAAAGAATCCAATGCTGGGAGTCGGGCGGTAGCGCAGCGGGTTAAGCGCACATGGTGCAAAGCGCAAGGACCGGCCTAAGGATCCCGATTCGAGCCCCTGGCTCCCCACCTTCAGGGAAGTAGCTTCACAGGTGGTGAAGCAGGTCTGCAGGTGTCTATCTTTCTGTCCCCCTCTCTGTCTTCCCCTCCTCTCTCCATTTCTCTCTGTCCTATCCGACAACGAAGACAGACAACAATAATAACTACAACAATAAAACAACAAGGGCAAAAAGGGAATAAATAAATATTTTTTAAAAATTTTTTTAAAAAGAATCCAATGCTCTGTCCACTGCGCCACCTCCTGAACCAGCACTTAAACTTTCTTCAGTGCAGTGGGGGCCAGGTTCAAACCTCCTTTGCTCACATGGTAAAGCAACACACTATCCAAGTGAGCAGTTTGACCAGCCCAGATTCATTAATAAGAAAAAAAAGAGGGGTCCGGCGGTGGCGCATTGGGTTAAGCGCATATGGCGCAAGGAGCAAGGTCCGGCGTAAGTATCCCGGTGCAAGCCCCCAGCTCCCCACCTGCAGGGGAGTCGCTTCACAGGCGGTGAAGCAGGTCTGCGGGTGTCTATCTTTCTCTGCCCCTCTCTGTCTTCCCCTCTTCTCTCCATTTCTTTCTGTCCTATCCAACAACGAACAACATCAACAATGGCAATAATAATAATCACAACCAGGTGACAACAACAAGAGCAACAAAAGAAGGGAAAAAATGGCCTCCAGGAGCGGTGGATTCATGGTGCAGGCACCGAGCCCAACAATAACTCTGGAGGAATAAAACAAAAAAGAAAGAAAGAAAAAAAAGATCTGGGTGAGACTCTCATGCCTAAAGCTCCGTAGTCCCAGCTTCAGTCCCCCATGCCACCATAAGCCAGAGCTGGCTGAGCAGTGCTCTGGTAAACAATACAGAGTGAAAGTTAAAAAAAAAAAAAAATCACTCTTGCAGATGGGATGCCAGGCTTCATGCTTGAGATTGAGACTTCAATACTTTATCCACTGTCCCACCTCTCCATCTCCTCAAGTAAATTTATTAAAGAGTCAAGCTGGGGAGTCAGGCAGTAATGCAGCAGGTTAAGCACACATGGCACCAAGAACAAGGACCAGTGCCAGGACCGCATAAGGATCCCAGCTCAAGCCCCTGGCCCCCCACCTTAGGGGGTGTGGCTTCACCGGCAGTGAAGCAGGTCTGCAGGTGTCTTTCTCTCCCTCTCTCTGTCTTCCCCTCCTCTCTCCATTTCTCTCTATCCTATCCAACAACAATAATAATAACCACAACAACAAGGGCATCAAAGGGGGAAAAGATGGCCTCCAGGAGCAGTGAATTTGTGGTGCAGGCACTGGGCCCCAACAATAACCCTGGAAGCAAAAAAAAAAGAGAGAATCAAGCTGAAGACTCAAGTTCTGAGGGAACTCTGAAAATTAGTAACTGGCATAGAGTTGTGTGTGTGTGTTTTTTTACACTGAGTGTACATGAGAGGAGGTTCCAACAAATAGCTAAGGAAATTTACAACCATTAGACAATATTATTCTGACTTGGTGTTATCTCTGCTTTGAGGTAACCATGCAAGGTCATTTTGTTTATTTATTTATTATCTGTTTTCTTTACTCATTCTTCTGGGAACTGGACATCTGGCATCATGAACCTACAGTTCTTTGTGTCCTTGATAACACTCATGAATATGAATATCATGTCTCTGCTCCTTTACAGTCTGGAGATTTGGAGTGCAGCCTCTTCACAGAACCAGAACAAATGAGGTCTACTTCCGGTTCATGTGTATGGTGGTTTTGGCCATTTAAAAAAAATATCTATTTATTTTAATTTTTAAAAATCTTTATTTTTTTTGGATATACACAGCCAGAAATTGAGAGGGAAGGGAATGATAGAGAGGGAGAGAGACAGAGAGAAACCTGCAGCACTGCTTCACCACTAGTGAAGCTTCCCCCCTGCAGGTGGGGACCAGGCTCAAACCTGGGTCCTTGTGCACTGTAACATGTGTGCTCAACCAGGTGCGCCACCACCCAGCCCCTTTATTTTAACATTATCTTTATTTATTTATTGGATAGAGACAGCCAGAAATCAAGAGGGAAGGGGATGATACAGAGGGCAAGAGATACCTGCAGCCCTGCTTTACCACTCACAAAGCTTTCCCCTGCAGGTGGGGACCAGGGACTCGAACGCAGGTCCTGTACATTGTAACATGTGCACTCAACCAGGTGCATTACCACCCAGCCCCCACCTATTTATTACATTTGATAGGACAGAGGGAAAATGTGAGGGGGGAAGGAGATAGAGAGGGAGAGTCACTGGCAGCACTGCTTCACTTGTGAAACTTCCTTCACACAGGTGGGAACTAGGGGCTTGAACCCAGGTCCTTGTGCATGGTAAAGTGCGCTCAACCAGGTGCACCACCACCTGGCTACAATCACTGCATTCATTCATTTCATTCATTCATTCCAGAGATCAGAGAGAAAGACAACCAAAGCATTACTCTGGCATATGCACTGTTGGGGATTAAACTCAGAACCTAATGCTTGAGAGTCCCAAACTTTATTCATATGCGCCTCCTGAGCCTTCTGAATCACTAATTTCTGACAACTCACAGTTCCTTTTACAACTTTTCTTACTTAAGACATTACAAAGGTGGGCAAGGGTACATAGCATAATGGTTACGCAAAGAGTCTACTGCCTGAGGCTTCTAAATCCCAGGTTTAATCCCCTGAACCACCCTGAGGCAGAGCTGAGCAGTGATCTGGTAATAATAAAATTTAAAAACTAAAAAAAGGAAAAGAAAAAAAAAAGAAACTACAAAGGTTTTTGAAACTGTGTAATAAGTGTGGGGAAAACTAAAATGTTTCTTACTATATCACAACACCACAATTAGTAGAATATCTTAAAGGGGCTGGGGAGAAAACATAATGGTTATGCAAAAGACCTTCTTTTTAAAATTTTTTTTTATTATCTTTATTTATTGGATAGAGACAGGCAGAAATTGAGAGGCGGAGGGAAGCTAGAAAGGGAAAGAGACAGACAGACACCTCCAGACCTGCTCACCACTCACAAAGCTTTCCCCCTACAGGTAGGGACCAGGGGCTCGAACCTGGGTCCTTGTGCACTGTAGCATGTGCACTCAACTAGGTATGATACCACCCGGCCCCATTAATATATATATATTTTTTCCCTTTTGTTGCCCTTGTTGTTTTTTGTCATTTGTTGTAGTTATTATTGTTGTTGTTGATGTTGTTACTGTTAGAGAGGACAGAGAGAAATGGAGAGAGGAGGGGAAGACAGACTGGGGGAGAGAGAGAGAGAGACACCTGTAGACCTACTTCACCGCCTGTGAAGCGACCCCCCCTGCAGGTAGGGAGCTGGGTGAACCTGGATCCTTACACAGGTCCTTGCACTTGGAGCCACGTGAGCTTAACCCGCTGCGCTACCGCTGACTCCTTACTTTCAAGCCTGAGGCTCCTAAGTCCCAGGTTTAGTCCCCAGCACCACCACAAGCCAGAGCTGAGCAGTGCTCTGGTAGCTCTCTCTGTGTGTCTTTCTCTCTGTATCCCTCTTTCACTAAAAAAAAATAAATAAAATATTAAAAAAAAAAAAAAAAAACACCTTACATGCCTGAGATTCTCAGGTTTCAGATTTGGTCCCCAGCACCACCATAAACTAGATCTGATCAGTACTCTGGTCGGTCTCTCTCTTTCATTAAATAAAGTATTGGGGGGCAGGGGTAAATAGCATAATGGTTATGCAAAGAGCCTCTCATGCCTGAGGCTTCAAAGTCTCAGGTTCAATTCCCTGCACCACACCATAAGCCAGAGCTGAGCAGTGTTTTGGTTAAAAAAAAAAAAAAAAGAAGAAGAAGAAGGAGAAGGAGAAGGAGAAGGAGAAGGAGAAGGAGAAGGAGAAGGAGAAGGAGAAGGAGAAGGAGAAGGAGAAGAAGAAGAAGAAGAAGTAAAGGCTCTAAAGTATTGGGGGCTGGGTGGTAGTGCAGTGGGTTGAATGCACATGGCATGAAGCACAAGGACCGCCTGTAAGCATCTGGGTTTAAGCCCTCGGCTCTCCATCTGCAGAAGCGTCACTTCACTAGCGGTGAAGCAGGTCTGCAGGTGTCTATCTTTATCTCCCCCTCTCTGTCTCCCCATCTTCTCTCAATTTCTCTCTGTCCTGTCCAACAACAACAGCAATGGCAACAATTACAGTAAATACAACAACAAGGGCAACAAAATGGGGAAAATGGCCTCCAGGAGCAGTAGATTCGTGGTGCAGGCATCGAGCCCCAATGATAACCCTGGAGGGAAAGAAAAAAAAAAATTAAATAAAAGTACCAAGTGGTGGCACACCTGGTTGGGCGCACATGTCACAACTGCCAAGGATGTCTCCACCTTCTCGGGGAAAACTTTGTGAGTGTTGAAGCAGTGCTGGAGGTGTCTTTCTTTCTCTCTCCCTCTCTAACTCCACCTACCCTCTTGATTTCTGGCTATCTCTACCAATAAATATAAGAAAAAAAATTTTTAATTAAAAAAATAAAGTTCTCTATCCAAGTGAACTGTTTTTTTTTTTTTTTAAGTATTTAAAAGTATCTTAAAAAGAAATGAAGTGGGGAGGGGTAGGGTTCAAGTCCTGGAACATGATGGCAGAGGAGAACCTAGTGTGTGTGGGGGAATGTTATACATGTACAAACTATGGTATTTTACTGTCAACTGTAAGCCATTAATCCCCCAATAAAGATTTAAGAAAGAAAGACAGAGACAAGTCCAGGAGGTGGTACAGTGGCTAAGACATTAGACTCTCAAGCATGAGGAACTCAGTTCAACCCCCAGCAGCACATGTACCAGAGTGATGTCTGGTTCTTTCTCTCCTATCTTTCTCATTACTTACTTAATTAATTTTTTTTTAAAAAAGGAAAGAAGCAAAGAAAAGCTGTGGGGGATAGATAATATAATGGTTATGCAAAGAGACTCTCATGCCTGAGGCTCCAAACTCCCAGGTTCAATTTCCTGCACCACCATAAGACAAAGATGAGCAGTACTCTGGTGAAAAAGAAAGAAAGAAAGAAAAGAAAGGAAGGAAAAAAGGAAGGAAGGAAGGAAGGGAGGAAAGAAGGAAGGAAGAAAAAGGAAAGGAGAGGAGAGGAGAGAAAAGGGAAGGGAAGGGGAGGGGAGGGGAGGGGAGGGGAAGGGAGGGGGGAAGGGAAGGGAAGGAGAGGGGAGGGGAGGGGAGGGGAGGGGAGGGGAGGGGAGGGGAGGGGAGGGGAGGGGAGGGAAGGGAAGGGAAGGGAAGGGAAGGGAAGGGAAGGGAAGGGAAGGGAAGGGAAGGGAAGGGAAGGGAAGGGAAGAGAAGGGAAGGGAAGGGAAGGGAAGGGAAGGGAAGGGAAGGGAAGGGAAGGAAAGGAAAGGAAAAAAAGATGAAAGAAGAAAATCTTATGGACTTAGGACTTAAGAGTTCTAAAACATGACACAGAAGAGGAAGAACTTTTCTGTCTTTCTAGGTTCTTTGGCTAATATAAAAAAAAAAATTAGATTGGGGTCAACAAAAAATAGTCCACCTGGATAGTGAACTGCTTTGCCATATGTGCCAGCCAGGTTTAGAGCTGGCCCCCACTGCACTGAAGGAAACTTTGATGCTGAGGTTTGTACCTCCCACCTCCCTCCACGGTCCTCCCCCTTCCCTTGCCTTTCCCTCTCTTCCCCCTCTTCCCTTGTATGGGCTGGGCAGACAGCATAAAAATCATACAGAGGACTTTTTTTTTTTTACTTTTTTTTTTTAATTGGGGAATTAATGTTTTACATTCAACAGTAAGTACAATGGTTTGTACATGCATAACATTCCCCAGATTCCCATATAACAATACAACCCCCACTAGGTCCTCGGAATCCTTCTTGGACCTGTATTCTCCCCACCCACCCACCCACCCAAGAGTCTTTTACTTTGGTGCGATATGCCAATTCCATTTCAGGTTCTACTTGTGTTTTACAGAAGACTTTCATGCCTGAGGTTCTGACATCCTAGATTCAGTCCCCTGCACCACCATAAGACAGAGATGAGCAGTGTTCTGGTGAAAAAAAAAAAAGAAAAGAAAAGAAAAAAAAAAGAAAGAAAAGGAAAGAAAAGAAAAATGAAAGATGAAAGAAAGAAGAACATCTTATGGACTTAGGACTTAATGAAGTCCTGGTTCTGGTCTCTCTGTATCTTTCTCTTTGTATTTGTCATTAAAATTTATTAATTGACATATATTTTTTAGAAGATTTATAGTGGCCAGACAGTGTTGAACCCAGTTAAGGGCACATATTACCAAGCTCGAGGATCCAGGTTTGAGACCCTGTTCCCCACCTGGCTTACGGTGGTGTTGGGGATTGAACTTGGGAGTTTGGAGCATCAGGCATGCTATCTACATCAGGCCCCTTTCTTCTTTTTTTTAAATACATAAGTTATTAATTTTATTTTAATGCAAGCTATACAAAGAGGAAGGCCAGAGCACTGCTCAGCTCTGGTTTATGGTGTTTCTGGGGACTCAACCTGGGATCTCAGAACTTCATGTATGAAAGTTTTTTTTTTTTTTTTTTTGTATAACCATTATGCTGCCTCCCCAGCCCTAATTTTTTAAAATATTTATTTATTAATGAGAAAGATAGAAGGAGATAGAGAAAGAGAGAAAGAACTAGACATCACTCTGGTGGTACATGTTCTGCTGGGAATTAAACTCAGGACCTCATGCTTGAGAGTCCAGTACTTTATCCATTGTGCCACCTCCTGGACTACATTTTTTTTTAAACAAGTGCGCTGTTCATCTCTGGTTTATGGTGGTACTGGGGATTGAGGCTGATAATTCTAGAGTCTTATACATGAAAGTCTTTTTCATAACCACTATGCTAACTCCTAGGCCCTAAGCTTCTTTCTTTCTTTCTTTCTTTCTTTCTTTCTTTCTTTCTTTCTTTCTTTCTTTCTATCTTTCTTCTTTAGAACCCTATTATCACTCTGGTGCATAGCATACCAGGAATTGAACACAGGACCTCATGCTTGTGTCCAGTGCCTTATCCACTGTACCACCATCCAGGCCTAAACTTTTAAAAAAGACTTTATTTCAGGAGTTGGGCGGTACTTCACTTCATCAACAATAACTGAAACAAAAATAAAACAACAGCAACAAAAGAGAAAATAAATAATAGTAATAATAAAAAGAATTTATGCAAACATAAAGACAACAATTAGATACCACTTCATTCTTGTGAGAATATCATACATCAGAGAAAATGGCAGCTGTGATCTGGGAGGTGGCACAGTGATAAAGCTTTGGAGTCTCAAGCATGAGGTCCAGAGTTCGATCCCCAGCAGCACATGTGCCAGAGTGATGTCTGGTTCTTTCTCTCTCCTCCTATCTTTCTCATTAATAAAGAAATAAAATTTTTATAAAATAAAAGATAGCAGCAACAAATGCTAGAGAGGTTGTAGGGACAAAGGAACCCTCCTGCACTGCTGATGGGAATGTAAATTGGTCCAACCCCTGTGAAGGGCAGTCTGGAGAATACTCAGAAGGCTAGAAGAGGGGACCAGGTGACGATACATTGTTGTGCGCTGGCCGCAGAGAAGAGAGAGAGGTGGTCCGGAGCAAAGAAGAAACACAAATCTTTATTTGCGCTGGCACCTCAGAGTTGGGTGCTAGAGAGGCAGGTTGGGCCACGAGGAGGTAGCGAAAATGGCCGCCTCACGCAGTAACCTTTCCTGCATCTGAACACAGGAGTGAAGCACTGGCAAGAGAGCAAGGTGCAGAAGAAGAAGGGCTTTTATAGGAGTAGCTTTTGTGAGAATGGGAAGGGGGAGGAGTAACCATAGCACTCCAGGATAGGATAATAACTCTCCTGAGAATGGGAGGGGGGAGGAGTAACCAAAGCACTCCAAATATCGCGGGAATATAGACAATGCCCTGAGGGCACATGGCTGAACAGGCACTCCGAGAATGTCCCAACTCTCACGGGAACTAGCAGTAGCCTGAGGGGACAACATGGCAGATGTGACTGCATCGGCACAATTTCCCAGCAATACATCTGACTGATTGATGCGCAAAGACCCTAGTTCAAAACCCTAGATCCACCTGCAGGGGGAAAGCTTCATGAATGGTGAAGCAGGGCTGCAGTTGTCTCTCTGTCTTTTTCCCTATCTCTCCCTTCCTCTCAATTTCTGGCTGTCTCTATCCCATAAATAAAGATAATCAAAAAAAGATTTAAAAAAAAAAAAGGAGAAGAAGAAGACTAGAAGTGGACCTTCCCTATGACCCTGCAATTCCTCTCCTGGGGATATATCCTAAGAAACCAAACAAACCCACCCCCAAAGATTTGTATATACATATATTCATAGCAGCACAATTTGTAATAGCCAAAACCTGGAAGCAATCCAGGTGTCCAACAACAGATGAGTGGCTGAGAAAGTTGTATGTACAGACAATAGGAGAGTACTCAGCTATTAAAAATGGTGATTTCACTTTCTTCACTTCATCTTGGATGAAGCTCGAAGGAATCATGTTAAGTGAGATAAATTAGAAAGAGAAGGTTGTATATGGGATGATCTCACTCATAGAAGTTGAGAAAGACCACCATGATGCCAACCTGCTTTCCCTGAGCAGATGACCTCACCAATGTGTCCTGGAACTCCACTTCCCAGAGCCTTACCCCACTAGGGAATGGTAGAGATAGGCTACAGGTATGGATCAACCTGTCAACACCCATGTCTAGCAGAGAATTAATTATAGAAGCCAGACCTCTGACCTTCTGCACCCCATAGAGATCTCTGATCTATACTCCCAGAAGGTTAAAGAATGAGGAATCTTCCAGTTGGGGGGGGTGGCATGCTCATGGTGGGAGTTGTGTGAATTGTGCCCCTTTTATCCTACAATCTTGTCTATCTGTAAAAAAAAATCCTAATAATAGAGAGAGAAAAGCTGAAAAAATAAGAAAACATGAAGCAGAACTTGAACTGAGTCTGGTGTATTAAGCCAAAGTAAGACAAGACTTTGGGGTGTGGGGAAGGGTTCAAGTCCTGGAACATGATGGCAGAGGAGGACCTAGGTCTAGGGGGTTAAATTGTTCTGTGGAAAACTGAGAAATGTTACGCATGTACAAACTATTGTATTTTACTGTTGACTATAAAACATTAGTCCCCCCAATAAAGAAAAAAAAAGTTATGAAAACAGATTATCATGGCTGAGGCTCCAAGGTCCCAGGTTTATTCCCCCACACCACCATAAACCAGAGCTGAGTAGTGCTCTGGTAAATAATAATAATACTCAAGAAAGCTTAAAACATTTCTTCATATGTCAGGAATTAAAACAACTTGTCGAGTGCAAGATTTGTGTGCCTGAGGCTCCTAGTCCAGTCTCTGGAGTTATGCACAAAGTGGTACTCTGGCTGCTCTCTTTCCTTTTCTCATGCAAAACTCTCTTTACCTCATATGAAATAAAATCTTTTTAAAAAATATCTTTTAAAAATATATTTATTTATTTTCCATTTTGTTGCCCTTGTTTTTTTTTTATTGTAGTTGTAGTTATTGTTGTTGTTATTGATGTCATCATTGTTGGATAGGACAGAAAGAAATGGAGAGAGGAGGGGAAGACAGAGTGGGGAGAGAAAGATAGACACCTGCAGACCTGTTTCACCACCTGTGAAGCGACCCCCCTGCATGTGGAGAGCCGGGGCTCCAACCAGGATCCTTAATCTGGCCCTTGTGCTTTGTGCCATGTGCTACCACCCTATACCCGTTTGCATAAATTTTATGCTATCTCCCCTGCCCTCTATTTCACTTTATGTAATATAGATATTTTCCAAATTGCAAGGCTATGATGAGAAATTATCTACATAGAATGTCTAGTTCATATAAGTATTTCATGAATTTTAGTTTTCTTTTTACTTTCTTTTTCCCCATCCATGAGATTTTGCATACAAAATTATTTTTAAAAATATAATTTGTGGGAGCCTAGTGGTGGCAGACCCAGAGCTTAGGAAGAACTCCTCATCCTTGGATGGAGGTCTGAGAAGATACCCTCTTGGTAAGTCTCTCTCAACCAAGGTGAGCAAAGGGGAGAAGCTCAGACTTAGTTCTTTCCTTGACTCTCAGGCCCACAGAAACCCCAATACTTCTCCCCATTAACTGCAGGCCACATGGCCGCCTACTTTAAGATTCACTTACTCAAAGTCACCTTACCTTCTGATCACAGAGAACACACCTTATCACACACTCCATCATACACCTTAGACCCCAGACAAGAGAAATTCCAAACTATATGGCCTTTTGATATCCATCTTCTCTCTGTCTCACCCTACTGGTTTAACCCCTATGCTTCTCTCAAATTTACCTTTGGATAATTAAGTTGCTTGAGTCATGGAGAATAACTGTCTCATATTTCATCAATTCCTGTCATACCAGCCCCCTACCATAAGGGCAAGCTGACCTTTAAGAAACCTGTAATTTCTGACATATTTCAGTAATTCCCTTTGTTTGGTTTTTTATTTAACTCATGTCCACCTGCTAATAAACGAGATCTTAGCACGCTACAACTCTCCCCGGTGTCTTTTACTTTGTGTCGTCCTTCGTGTCATCCTCTTGCCCAAGTGAGAAAGAACCTTTCCCCTGGAGATCACCCCGCCAGAGACCCCGACACAGAGTGCACATACTACAGTGCACAATGACCTTGGTTCAAGCCTCCAGAACCCCTCCCGGAAAAGAAGGAAGCTTCAGGGGCCGGGTGTTGGCGCACCTGATTGAGTGCACACGTTACAGTGCGCAAGTACCCAGGTTGGAGCCTCAGGTCCCCATCTGCAAGGGGAAAGCTTTCCGAGTGGCGAAGCAGGTCTGAAGATATCTTTCTCTCTCCCTACCTCCTCCTTTCCTCTCGATTTGTGCTGTCTCTATCCAATAAATAAAGATAATTTTAAAAAAAAGGAAGGAAGCTTCACAAGTGTTGAAGCAGTGCTACAAGTCTCTCTCCCATCTTATTTCCCTATCCCCTCTCAAATTCTGTCTCTATCCAAAAACAAATAAATAAAATTATACATATCTATTGTTAGATTTACCTGTTTTAGTTCTTAGAGATATTGTCATAGTAATGGGACTGCAGGCCTTCCTTGTCTTTTGTAATTTTATGACCATAGGAATTCATTGTGGTTTATCAGGGAACAATATTAACAGTTACCACAAGGTGGCAGGCCATCCTTTAGTGAAGGATCAGTTTGGATCCTAGAGGTATTTCTGGACTATTTCTGTTTCCTGTTGTGATGAATTCCTAGAGCATCGCAATCTCTCCAGATTTTCTGTTCTTGAGATTTTGAACGCAGTCAATGATATAGTTAAATTTGTAATGGTAAAAAAAAAACGCTTTTTTTTTTAGTTTTTAAAAAGTATTTATTTTCCCTTTTGTTGCCCTTGTTTTATTGTTGTAGTTATTGATGTCATTGTTGCATAGGACAGAGAGAAATGTAGAGAGGAGAGGAAGACAGAGAAGGGGAGAGAAAGACACCTGCAGACTTGCTTCACCGCTTGTGAAGCAACTCCCCTGCAGGTGGAGAGCCAGAGGCTTGAACCAGGATCCTTACACTGGTCCTTGTTGCTCTTACTCTAGTTGTTGCTGGGATTTCACCACTCAAAGTTGCCCCCCCCCTTCCCCCCCCCCCCCCCAAACAACGAAATACAGCACTGCTGTGGCTTCTCTCCAGTGCTATAATACTCTTCCTGTGTGGTGTACTAGGAGCTTGAGTCTGGGTCAGACATGACAAAGCAGGTGCTCTAGGGTGGGGGTAGATAGCACAATGGTTATAATGGTTATATAAACAGACTCTCATGCCTGAGGCTACATGGTCATAAGTTTGATCCCCCCACCCTCAACCCTATAAGCCAGAGCTGAGCAGTGCTTTGGTGAAAAAAAAAAAAAAAAGCAGGTATCCTCCCAAATCAGCTATCTCTTCAGCTCCTATATTTTACTTAAAATATTTACTTATTTGTTTTGCCATTACAGGGACTTTATTGCTCCAAGTTGACTTTTTCAGAGAAAGAGAGACAAAGAGGATGATGTTACAGCACTCAAACTTCCTCCAATGTGGTAGGTGTCAGATTTGAACTTGGGTTGTGCATATGAAAACAATATTTATTGCAGACTGGGGAGATCAACTGTTCAAGCACTGGGCTTTCATGTGTGAGGTTCCCAGTTCAACCCCTAGTGCTGTGTGTAGCAGGATAATGTTTCTTTCTCACATATGTTATAAATAGAAATAAATATAAAAATGTTTGGGGGCTGGGCAGTAGCTCAGCGGATTAACACGCTAGAAGAAGAAGTGCTCATGGCGCAAAGCCCAAGGACCTGCATAAGGATCCTGGTTGGAGCCCCCGGCTCCTCACCTGCAGGGGGGTCACTTCACAAGTGGTGAAGCAGGTCTGCTGGTGTCTATCTTTCCCTCTCTCTGTCTTCCCCTCCTCTCTTGATTTCTCTGATCTATCCAACAACAATGATAGTAATAGCAACAATAATAACAACAACAATGAACAACTAGGACAGCAAAAGGTAAAAAATAGCCTCCAGGAGCAGTGTATTCATAGTGCAGGCACTGAGTCCCAGTGATAACCCTGGAGGCAAAACAAAAAAAATGTTCATTGCAGCTCAGGAGGTGGTACAGTGAATAAGGTATTGAACTCAAAAGCATGAAGTCCCAAGTTTGAGATCCAGCATTGTACATGCCAGAGTTGTGTTCTAGTTTTCCCTCTCTCTGTATTTCTCTCTTGCATAAGTAAATCTTTAAAAAAAAGTATATTTATTCATTCATGAGAAAGGGAGAGAGAGGACTAGAACATCACACTGGCTTAAATTTGGGACATCTCACTTGCAAATTTGTATTTATTTATTTTTTCTTATCTTTATTTATTTATTGGATAGAGACAGTCAGAAACCAAGAGGGGTGATCCGGGAGGTGGCATAGCAGATAAAGCATTGGACTCTCAAGCATGAGGTCCTGAGTTCAACCCCTGGCATCACATGTACCAGAGTGATATCTGATTCTTTATCTCTCTTCCTATCTTTCTCATGAGTAAATTAATAAAATCTTTTTTAAAAAGAAAGAAACCAAGAGGGAAGGAAGTGATAGAGGAGAGAAAGATAGTGAGACATCTACAGACCTGCTTCACCACTCGCGAAGCCTCCCCCACTGCAGGTGGGTGTCGGGAAATTGTGAGCATGTGGTTGAGCTTGGCAGGACTTGATCTGAGGAGTGCGTCTATCCTGTCAGTCTCTCTCTCTACCGACAGGTTGAGCAAAGAGGGACAGGAGTAACCCCAAATGTTTGCCCAGTCTTATCAGACTCCTTGCTTTGCACTACCTGTGCTTAACCCACTGCGCTACCGCCATACTCCCCTAACTTTTTGTTGTTGTTGTTAACTGGAGCACTGCTCACCTCTGGCTGATGGTGGTACAGGGGCTTGAACTTGAGACTCCAGAGCTTCAGGCATGAGAGTCTCTTTGTATAACCATTTTGCTATCTTCCCTCTGCCCTCTCACTTGCAAGTTCCATCTCTATTACTAAGTCAACATCTAAGCTACTATTCAGTTGGATATTGAATCAACTGTGATAAAGACACCTGGAGTCTTAGAGCAACCAACTTGTCTTAGTTTTCCAGGGATTTCCCCACATTTAGATCTGGAAAATCTGTATCTTGGGTGGGGTAGATAGAATAATGGTTATGCAAAGAGATTCTCAGGCCTGAGGCTCCAAAGTCCCAGGTTCAATTCCCTGAACCACCATAAGCCAGAGCTGAGCAGTGCTCTAGAAAAATAATTAAATAGAATCTGTATCTTATGAAAGAAACTCCTCAGTCTTAGACAAACTGGGGTGGTTCATCCCCCTACAGTGTAGCCAAAAGGCAGCTCAATCACTCAGCCCGAGACCATGGCAAGTCTCCCAACAGTGGTGTGGACCCAGGAGGACTTCCTTAAAGGTAGCTACCCAGTCCTTCAGTCCACCCTATTTCATCTGGAAAATAAGCAGAATAAGCGGGGCGGGGGCAGGGGAGTGGAAGAAAAATTCGGGAAACAGAAAAATGATAAACATGATTTAGTGGATTTTCAAGATTGATTTATTGATAGGGGAAGAGATAACCAGAGCATGACTCTGACATATACAATGTCACAGCTGGGACTTGGGACCTCATGCTTGCTCATTCTGTGCTTGCCTGCACTACAAATCCACTACTCCTAGAGGCAATTTTTTCTCTTTTGTTGCCCTTGTTGTTTATCATTGTTGTTGTTATTATTGTTGTTGTTCTTGGATAGGACAAAGAGAAATTGAGAGAAGGGAAGACAGGGAGGGGGAGAGAAAAACACCTGCAGACCTGCTTCACCGCCGGTGAAGCGACCCCCCTGCAAGTGGAGAGCTGGGGGCTCCAACTGGGATCCTTACGCCGGTCCTTGCGCTTGGTGCCATATGTGCTTAACCCACTGCGCTACCACCCTGCCCCCAGCAGAACCTTCTTACAGAATCCCAGAATCCCAGGATACAACTACTATAGTTCTTGAAATGAACCCAGGCCCAGACAGCTTTTACCTGCACAGCCTATCAAGGAGTGGAGCTTGTGGAGTAACCCCAGATGCAGGGCAGGGCTGGGAAGTTTTGGTAGTATGGACTGGGTGGTTTGCATTGGCAAGGGCAATGGATTTGTGTCGGGCTTGCGTCTCTGGCGGGAGAGATGACCCAGGAACTCAGCTCATGGCGGTAGCAATACAAATCTTTATTCATGCAGGAGCCCCAGAGTGTGTGAATGCAGCGCTTTAAGCCAATGCAGCGCTGTTAAGCCACGCAATGGCCGGCGTCAGCCTCCGGTCTGCAAGCCTGACCTCCTCTAGGTCGGACACAGAAAATAAGTGAAAAACCAGAAACGGAAGTGGCTTTTATAATACCATAAATGGGAGGGGCTGGAAATGGTAGGGGCTTCACTAGCAACCGTTGCCAGGGATTAAGTTGGCGGGAATTAGCAAATACCCTGCGGGGAGATAATAATACTAGCATGGAAATAGGGTGGTTTGTGGGCCCTGCCAAGCTCGACCACATCTGCACAATTTCCCAACAGACTTGCAAGCATGAGGTCCCAAGTTCAATCTTAGGCATCACATATGCCAGAGACACTCTGGTTCATTCTCTCTGCATGTTCCTTTCTCTTGATACATATATAAACTATGGTGCAAAACAAGAACTCTGAGAAAATGATCTTTTTGTTAGTTCCCAAACAGTCATGTCATGTCATCTGCTTTTCTGGGAACCCCATTTCACCACCAGACAGTGCCTAAACACACAGACAATGACTCAGGAATGAAATTTGTGAGAAACAAAGCAGGTAATTCATCAGTTGGTGCTAATGAGAGCACCCAGGTATATGCTGTTGGTCTTCAGCAATAAAACACCCCCATTTCTGTGCCTCTAAGGCCAAGGAGTGTGTGAAGTGCACAGCTCTGCCTTCTGCCATGAAGAACCTGTGGTTAAGTGTGATTAAAAGCCGCTAGCTAATCAACGCTTAAATTAATTTCTGAGGACTGAAAAGTTGAGTTACCTTCAAGGAGAAAGTTGCCACCTGGATGAGTAACACTGCAAACAAGTGGAGTAGCTGAATAGGAGACTGGCTTCCAGCATGGAGCCCAGCAAGTCACATCATATGCAGCCTGTAAGTCAATAATGGATACACTGCAGTGACTGTGCCAAGTTTTCTAGGTAAACAAGGCTCAAGGCTGTATGGCAATTGTCTCTGTGATCAGTATGTTTGATCTGGCAGGGCCAGGACTGGAGCAGAGACATGCACCCGTGATAATGACTCAGAGCTGTGTTATCACCTGTGCCTGAGAAAGGTGGCAGCTGGAGAAGGTGAGGAAGCCGCTGACTGGTCCTTGGGAAAACCTGTGTCTAGTCTGGACTAGTCCAAAGGCAGTGTTAACCAGTATTTTTCTCAAATACATCCTAAGTGGGGATACAGTCATTTCCTGCTTAACACTTAGGGAACAGATACAGATGTCTGTAAAGATAAGTCTTGTCTTGTCTACTTGGGTCCTGTGTATAACAGGATGAATGCTCTCCCAGGTGGGCTATCTCCCTTTCCTGGTAAATCTGATAGATTTCATAAGAAAAAACTACTCAGGTGGGGGTAGACAGCATAATGGTTATGCAAAGAGACTCTTATGCCTGAGGCTCCAAAGCCCCAGATTCAACACCCCCCCCACCACCATAAAGCCAGAGCTGAGTAGTGCTCTGATTAAAAACAAACAAAAAAACTACTAGCTACTCTAATTTTCAAGTGATTTTAAATATATCTGTGCTTTATTCAGCATGCCATTTCTAACATTTATTAGGGGTGGTAGGTGTGTGTGTGTGTGTGTGTGTGTGTGTGTGTTACCCTTTTCTGCCTATGGTCAATAGTTTGGTCATTTTATGGGTTTGCAAAAGAGTCTTTCACTATGTGCACTTAACCCGCTGGGCCACCGCCCACCCCCCTGCAAGAGTCTTTCAATAGCAGCCTGGGAGATGGTGCAATGAATAAAAGCACTGGACTCTCAAGTATCAGATCCTGACTTCAAACCTCAGCATTGCATGTACCAGGGTGTTGCTCTGGTTCTCTCTCTCACTAATAAATAAGAGCCTTTCAGTAATTCTTAAGTCCCTCAGGTTGGGATGCAACATATGAAGAAAGAGAAAGAGAGTGGTTACAAGATACAACTTGAGCCCACACTCAGGGGACCACCTTTCTTGTAGAACCCTTGGAAAATAAAAAAGTCTCCTCCCTCTACCTTTTTAAAAAAGATTTTATTTATTAATGAGAGAGACAGGAGGTGTGGTCTGGGAGGTGGTGCCATGGATAAAGCATTGGATTCTCAAGCATGAAGTCCCAAGTTCAGTCCCCAGCAGCATTGAGAATAAAATGTTTAATCCACTGCACCACATCCTGGACTCCCCCCCCCCTTTTTTTTTTTTTTACTTAAAAAGTACTTTATTTACTTATTTACATGAAAGAGAGAAAGAGAGAAGGAAGAGAACCAGAGCAGAGCTCAGGTGATGCCAGGGATCAAACTCAGAACCTCATGCTTTTAAGTCCAATACTCTAGCCACTATACCACCTTCCCAGCCACAAGCTTCCCTGTTTTAATCTCTGAAATCTTCTTTCTACAGTATTAGCTGAACCTCCCTATCCTTCTAAACAGATGTTCTTTCAGGATCTCCCATAGAAATATTTAATAAAACTAGTAATTTTTAGGGGCAGATTGACTAGTAAAAAAACAAAACGGGGGGGGGGGGGGTCGAGTGGTAGTGTGGTTTAAAGCGCAAGGACTAGCGTAAGGATCCCAGTTCGAGCTCCCGACTCCCCACTTGCCCGGGGAGTCGCTTCACAAGCGGTGAAGCAGGTCTGCAGGTGTCTATCTTTCTCTCCCCCTCGTCTCTCAATTTCTCTCTGTCCTATCCAACAACAAACGACATCAACAACAATAATAATGACTACAATAAAGCTACAATAACAAGGGCAACAAAAGGGGGAAAATGGCCTCAGGAGCAGTGGATTCATGGTGCAGACACTGAGCCCCAGCAATAACCCTGGAGGCAAAAACAAAACAAACAAACAAACAAAAACAAAACAAGGGAGCCTGTCGGTGGCACACCTACTTGAGCACAAGTGTCACAATGCATAAGGACCTGGATTCAAGGCTCCCCCCATCCCCACCTGCAGGGTGGAAGCTTCACAAGTAGTGAAGCAGAGCTGCAGGTATCTCTGTCTCTCTCCCTCTATTATTATTGTCTTAAGTTTTTGCCAGAGCAGTGTTCAGCTCTGGCTTCTGTTGGTGTGGGGGACTGAATCTGGGACTTTAGAGTTTTAAGCAAGAAAGTCCCTTTGCATAATCATTATACTATCTCCCTCACCCTCTCTCTCCCTCTCTACTTCCCCCTCTCCTCTCTATTTCTGGTTTTATCTATGCAATCAATAAATAAAGATGATTAAAAAAAAAAACAGAAACAATGGGGCCAGGCAGTGGCACACCTGGTTAAACGCTCACATTAAAGTACACAAGGACCCAGGTTCAAGCCCCAATCCCCACCTGCAGGGGGAAAGCTTCACGAGTGGTGAAGCAGGGCTGCAGGTGTCTCTGTCTCTCTCCCTCTCTATCTCCCCTTCCTCTCTCAATTTCTCTCTATATCTATCCAATAATAAATGAAATAATAATAATAGTGAAAACACTTGCATTTGAGAGTGCCATGTTCTTAAAAGAACCCTAGGTGCCATATAGCATTTCTGTAGAGATACCTGGGTGTACCACTTGTAAACTACATTTGTTTTGCTCCTAGATTTGTCTGTATTCCAGATGTTACCTTGGTTTATTCAGTTTCTTCTGGTTTCAGCTGGGGAGATATTTGTGTAGTAGGGTACAGGACTTGAATTCCTGAGGCTCCAGGTTCAATCCCCAGGACCAAATATGCTAGATCTGAGTGTTGTTCTGGACTCTCTATAATAAAAATAAGCAAATAAACAGTGTGTAACTTAATTTTTTTTTATTATCTTTATTTATTGATTGGATAGAGACAGTCAGAAATCGAGAGGGAAGGGAGGGATAGAGAGTGTGAGAGACAGAGAGACACCTGCAGCACTGCTTCAACCTTGTGAAACTTTCCCCCTGCAGGTGGGGACTGTGGGCTTGAACCCAGGTCCTTGCACATTGTAACATGTGCGCTCAACCAGATGAGCCACCACCCGGCCCCCAAATAAACAGTTTGTATCAGTTCTTTCTTTCTTTTTTTCCTTCTTTCTTTTTTTACCAGGAGTAGTAGATTCATAGTGCAGGCACTGAGCCCCAGCTATAACCCTGAAGGCAAATAAATAAAATAAATAAGAATATGTGTTGTTATATGAAATGGTGGGGGGATTGAATTCCAGTATTGTATTCCAGTACAGTATTTTTCTTAATATTTTTATTTTATTAAATGTTGTTATGTGTGAGACCAGAGTACTATTCTGCCAATTAAGATATTCCTTAGATAGAAAGGGAGAGAGAGAGAGAAAGAAATAGAGAGTGAGAGAGGGAGAGGGAGAGGGAAAGAACTAAAGGGAGAGAGAGAGAAAGAGAGAGAGACTGAGACTAGCAGCACTGCTTCATGACTTGTGAAAATTCCTCCATGCAGGTGGGTCCAGTGGCTTGAACCTGGGTCCTTGTGTATGATAATATGTGTGCTATACCAAGTATACCTCAGTCTGGCTCCAGTACAGAGTCTTATTAGGGCAGATGACTTGGGATACAATTGGGTTTTTATTCAGAGATGGACAAGTTCTACCCACAAAGACTGGAAAGTGTGTCACATAGGTGAAGAGTGTCGCTAATTTCCCAGTATGCATTCCTACTCTGCCTCTCTAGCACTTAACATTGTCATGTCCATAGTGAAGCCGTTGTTGATGGGATGTGTAAGATTTAAGTATTGTTATTTTACTTATTTATTTTATTTTATTTTATTTTATTTTATTTACTTTTACCAGAGTACTGCTCAGCTTTGGCTTATGGTGATGCTGAGGATTGAACCTGGGACCTTTGGCCTTTGGTGCCTCAGGATTGAAAGTCTATTTGCATGACTACAATGATTTCTCTTTGTTCCTGAGGTTTGTCACTTCTTTGAATCCTTTCTACATTGTTGGTAGTCGGAATTTATTAAGTTAACACTTCACAATGGACTAGAATACCTGAGTTAGTTTGTTGTGTAAAATTAACAAGTAGCATCTGAATTGTTTGGGTGACTAGTCACCAAACGCTGTTTAATGACAGAGATCTGGCTTCCAAAAGAGCTCTAGCATTGGCCTCTCTGAAGGCAAAAAGGAAGATGAAAAGGAAAGGGTAGGATTTCAGAATGGGGAGAGATAAGTGAATTTTACAGAATACTGAGAACAAGGGAAACATACTGAGTTTGCATTTGAGAGTCTAGATAGGTTTAATCAAACCACTGTGGATGAAATTATCCTCTGTGGTGCTGGGTCATTGGTGCACCTGGTTGAGTGAATGTGTTGCAATGTGCAAAGACCTGGGTTCGAGTCCCTGGTCCCTACTTGCAGGGGGAAAGCTTTGCAAGTGGTGAAGCAGGGCTGCAAGTCTCTCTCTCCCCTCTTCATCTCCCCCTTCCCTCTTGATTGTTGACTGCCTCTATCCAATGAACACATAAAGATAATTTAAAAAAGATATTATTTTCTGCTCCCATCTGAACACAGAATATGATATAGATCCCTGATTTTTTATGACACCCATCTTTTCTCATTATGTATGCAAATATGTGTGTACTATTTTCTTCCTTCTTTCTTGAATTGCAAGTGTTTTCACTACTCCAGGCAAACTTTTTAAGATAGAGACACAGGGAAAGAAAGAGACCACAGCAACCAAGCTTTCCTTAGCGCAGTGGAGACCAGCCTTGAACCTTGGATTGGGTACCTGACAATGCAGGCACCCACCCAGGTGAGCTAACTTGTCTGCCCAGGCAAGTTGCCCTGCTTTCTGAATACTTTTCAGAAAGAAGATCAGTTTCCGGCCCCTCTCCCCACCCTATTTTAGCAACAACAGAGATGGTCAGCGTGAGGTAGTCAGAAGAAGGTGGAAGACACTCTGCTACTTTGAAGACTCTCTGATCTCAAGTTTCCATCTTCAGTCACTCCTAAAATAAAGTGGTAAATGAAGGCAACTTCCTCTAGTTCCATTCACCAGCTGCCAGGCTGCAACCACAAAGCTGCCTTTACAGTTCCAGTAAAACAGATCTAGGTACCAGAGTCACTGTTAGACTGACTCTCTGAGTAAAACTGGGCCTCATCTTTATGGCCAACTGGTTGTCATCCTACTGAAAACACAACCACTAGTCACATTTCCTGCTTCTAGAATTCAGGAACTACCAGGAAGGGACATTCAAACTGAAAGGAGAATTTCAAGAAGCTGTAGACTGCTAGGAAGGAGAGAGACAGAAAGAGAGAGAGAGAGAGAGAGATATTATGGTATCATTTTCTGACAGCAAAATGCAGCAGGAGGAAAGGAAGCCTGTGTCCAACAGGCAGACCAGGAGGGTAATGTTGGCAGATTGACAGCTATCTACACCAGCTTAGGCTGTTGCTGACCAACAGAATGTGTTTTTTTAGAGGAAGGCACCAAAACGTGGGCTAGAATTGACGTGAACTCCTTTTCTTGGAGACTGTCTGACCTCAGTGCTCAGAGATGGGAGTAGGGGGAGGTCCCCATAGTCTCAATTCTATAGGAAGTTGAGGTTAATATATATTTTTAATCTTTATTTATTGGGTAGAGATAGCCAGAAATTGAGAGGAAAGGGGAGATATAGAGGGAGAGAGACAAAGAAACATCTGCAGCACTGCTTCAAGACTTGTGAAGCTTTCCCCCTGCAGGTGGGGACCAGGGGCTTGAACCCGAGTCCTTGCACAGTGTAATGTGTGCTCAATCAGGTGCACTACCACCTGGCCCCTCAAGATACTGTTTAATCATCTCATTTATGTTTATCATTGAGTGATGCTCTTGCTTGCTTGCTTGCTTATTTACTTACTTACTTAATTTATTTATTTTTACCAGAATACCTCTCAGCTCTGGCCTGTGGTGTTGCAGAGGATTGAACCTGGGCTTACTTTATTTTTATTTTATTTATTTTCTTTTATATTGCCCTTGTTGTTTTTATCATTGTTGTGGTTATTATTGTTGTTGTTATTGATATCATTGTTGTTTGATAGGACAGACAGAAATGGAGAGAGGAGGGGAGATAGAGAGGGTGAGAGAAAGATAGACACCTGCAGACCTGCTTCACTACCTTTGAAGCGACCCCCCTGCAGGTGAGGAGCTGGGGGCTCAAACTGGGATCCTTGCACCGTTCATTGCGTTTTGTAACATGTGAGCTTAACCTGCTGCGCTACCGCCCGGCCTACGGCTTACTTTATTTTTAAACAATTTAAGTAACTTACTGTATATGAGAATCAGAGCACACTGTAGTATATGTAGTGCAAGGGATTAGACAAAGAACCTCACACAAGCAAATCCTTGTACCACTTAGCCACCTTTCCAGCTGCCAAATATATGCTTAAAAACATACTAGGGTCAGTGAAACAGGTCTGCAGGTGTCTTTCTCTCCCCTCCTCTGTCTTCCCCTTCTCTCTCTATTTCTCTCTGTCCTATCCAACAACAACAGCAATAATAATAATAACAATAAGGGCAATAAAAGTATGTGAAGCTCAATGACCCAAGTAAAGATCCTGGCTTGAGCCTCCAGCTCCCCACCAGCAGGGGGGTTGATTCACAAGGGATAAAGCAGGTCTGCAGGTGTTTATCTTTCTCTCCCCCACTGTCTCCTCCTCCTCTCTCAATTTCTGTCCTATTCAACAACAACAACAGTAATGGCAGTAATAACAACAGCAATAACAAGGGCAACAAAATGGAGAAAACGACCTGCAAGAACAGTGGATTTGTGGTGCAGGCACCAAGCCCCAGCCATAACCCTGGAGGCAGAAAAAACAATGCTAAATTGGGGTTAGGTGGCGACACACCTGGTTAAGAACACACATTACCAAGGCAAGGACCTGGCTCCAAGCCTCAGGTCATCTCCTGCAGGGAAGGAGCTTCATAAGTGGTGAGCAGTGCTGCAGGTCTCTCTTTTTCTTCATTTATTTCCTCTTCCTCTTACTTTCTGAAAAAACAAAACCTGGGGGTCGGGCGCTGGCGCAGCGGGTTAAGCGCACGTGGCGCAAAGCGCAAGGACCGGCGTAAGGATCCCGGTTCCAGCCCCCGGCTCCCCACCTGCAGGGGAGTCGCTTCACAGGCGGTGAAGCAGGTCAGCAGGTGTCTATCTTTCTCTCCCCCTCTCTGTCTTCCCCTCCTCTCTCCATTTCTCTCTGTCCTATCCAACAACGAACAACATCAACAATGGCAATGATAATAATCACAATGAGGCTACAACAAGGGCAACAAAAAGAGGTAAAAAAAGGCCTCCAGGAGCGGTGGATTCATGGTGCAGGCACCGAGCCCAGCAATAACCCTGGAGGGGAAAAAAAAAAAACCCAACTACATTAAAAAACAAATAAACAACCAAACAAAAACCCCAAACAAACCTAAATCTGTTTTCATTGGGACGTCTGGTTTGAAACTAGCTCTTATTATCAGAGTTGGGAGTAAATGCTCATATACTGACAGCTACAATTGTACATAATGTACAATTCCAGTCCACTTATAAAAGTACATCCTAAGGATCTAATTCTCTCAACATTTTTCTTTTCTTTTTTTAAGAGTTTATTTATTTATGAGAAAGACAGAAAAGAAAGAACCAGACATTACTCTGGTACATGTGCTGCTGGAAATTGAACTCAGGACCTCATGATTGTGAGTGTAATGCCTTACTCACTGTGCCATCTCCCAGACCACTCAACATTTTTCTTTATTTGAATTATGGGAAGCACTTGCTCTCAGAGAACATAATGTTGTTTGGTTTTATTAGACAGGAATTAATCTGTTTCTTTTTTTTTAGTCTGTTTCTTAAATGAATATATACCTTATTATTTTCCCCTCTGATCTTTATGATAATTATAGTGGTTTTAATTCTAGCCCAAGAGGTTTGCAGTGGCTAAAGGACAGGACTTGTAAGCATGACATTATCCCCAGCTGCATGTGCCAAAGTTCTTGGTCTAGTTCTTGCTCATTAATAAATAAATCTTTTAAAAAGTAGCATTAGTTCTTGCTCATTAATAAATACATCTTTTAAAAAGTAGCATTTCATATTACTCACTCTCAGGCCGAAGTTGAAAAACAAGATCAGAAAAGAAAACAGAAGTAGAACCTGAGATGGAATTGGTGTATTGCACCAAAGTAAAAGACTCTGGGGTGGGTGGGTGGGGAGAATACAGGTCCAAAAAGGATGACAGAGGACCTAGTGGGGGTTGTATTGTTATATGGGAAACTGGGGAATGTTATGCATGTACAAACTATTGTACTTACTGTTGAATGTAAAACATTAATTCCCCAATTAAAAAAAAAATCAGAAAGAAAAAAAAGAGTTTTGAGTAAAGCTACTATTTCTCTTGGATATGTGGAGCAGTATTTTATAAATCAATGATTATTTGAAAGCTATTCAAATAGACACTGTTATAATTTAATTTATTCATCATTTTGCGCTTTTGCCATTTGATTATACAACAGATATTTATTGAATCCTTACTATATTAGGGGCATCTTTCTAACTAGTTACTATATAATATCAGTCTTATCCTTGGAGGATAAGATGTATTCTAAATCCTCTTTGATGAAATTAATTAAGTCATCAATTTTTTGTTTGCTGACATATACACTCAAGTAAATTTTAAACTAGAACTTCCACAATTTCCTTTACTTTTAATCATATTTATATTTGAATAATAGACTCATGAATCTTATAGTTGCAAGAGATGTTGTAAGTATTCTTGCACTTGTATACAATTATAAAAATATGCTTTAAAATAACTGGTTTCAAATGACCAAAAAAAAAAAAAAGTAGCATTTCGTGGTCCGGGAGGTGGCGCAGTGGATAAAGCATTGGATTCTCAACCATGAGGTCCCGAGTTCAATCCCCGGCAGCACATGTACCAGAGTGATGGCTGATTCTTTCTCTCCTCCTATCTTTATCATGAATAAATACATAAGTAAATTCTTTTTAAAAAAGTAGCATTTCTACAATGGAATACTACTCAGCTGTTAAAAATAGTGACTTCACCATTTTCAGCTGATCTTGGATGGACCTTGAAAAAATCGAGTGAAATAAGTCAGAAACAGAAGGATGAATATGGGATGATCTCACTCTCAGGCCGAAGTTGAAAAACAAGATCAGAAAAGAAAACACAAGTAGAACCTGAAATGGAATTGGCATATTGCCCCCAAGTAAAAGACTCTGGGGTGGGTGGTTGGGGAGAATACAGGTTCATGAAGGATGATAAATGACATAGTGGGGGTTGTATTGTTAAATGGGAAACTGGGGAATGTTATGCATGTACAAACTATTGTATTTACTGTTGAATGTAAAACATTAATTCCCCAATAATGTAAAACATTATTGCCCCCAAGTAAAAGACTCTGGGGTGGGTGGTTGGGGAGAATACAGGTTCATGAAGGATGATAAATGACAATAGTGGGGGTTGTATTGTTAAATGGGAAACTGGGGAATGTTATGCATGTACAAACTATTGTATTTACTGTTGAATGTAAAACATTAATTCCCCAATAAAGAAATTAAAAAAAAATCATATTGAGTGAAATAAGTCAGAAACAGAAGGATGAATATGGGATGATCTCACTCTCAGGCCGAAGTTGAAAAACAAGATCAGAAAAGAAAACAGAAGTAGAACCTGAAATGGAATTGGCGTATTGCACCCAAGTAAAAGACTCTGGGGTGGGTGGGTGGGGAGAATACAGGTCCAAAAAGGATGACAGAGGACCTAGTGGGGGTTGTATTGTTATATGGGAAACTGGGGAATGTTATGCATGTACAAACTATTGTACTTACTGTTGAATGTAAAACATTAATTCCCCTATAAAAAAAAAGTAGCATTTCTAAGGAACCCTGCACCACTGATGGGAATGCAAAATTGGTGCAACCCCTCAAAGTAAAAGACTCTGGGGTGGGTGGGTGGGGAGAATACAGGTCCATGAAGGATGATAAATGACATAGTGGGGGTTGTATTGTTAAATGGGAAACTGGGGAGTGTTATGCATGTACAAACTATTGTATTTACTGTTGAATGTAAAACATTAATTCCCCAATAAAGAAATAAATTAAAACAAACAAACAAAACAAAATTGGTGCAACCCCTGTGGAAATTAGTTTGGAGACTTCTCAGAACTCTAGAAATAGACCTATCCTGTCACCCAGCAATTTCTCTTCTGGGGATGTATCCAAAGGAAATAAACACACCCATCCAAAGAGATCTCTGTGTATATAGAGATTGGAATATACTCAGCTTTTAAAAACAAAGTCACGTCCTTTGCTTCATCCTGAATGGAACTTGAAGGTATTATGTTAAGCAAGAAAAGTCAAGAAGAAGACAATTATCAGACGCTGTCACTTGTAAAGTGGAACTTAACATTAACAGACCAGAAAAGGGAAACACAAAGTGAAGCTTAGACTAGGCCGGATGCATTGCACTAAAGCAAAAGACTCTGAGGTGAGAGGGCTTGGGAGGATATGAAAAGGGCCACGAAGTACTGATGTACCCATATGCCAGCAACCATACTGTAACACCAACCCCACAATTAAATGGGAAAAAAAAGTTTTTAAAAAAGTAGCATTTCTTTGATATTAATTTGACAGTCACAAATGTAAGCTTAAGCTTGAGGTTTAAAATGATTACTTTATATTTAATTTAAAAGGTTGTCATCCAAATAAGAATACAAAATTTAAAACCCTTATTCTGTATTTGCTGACCCTATCTTATAATTTCCTCTGTAATCAGTGATACTAAGTGGTACTTTGCATTTGAGTTTATTTATTATTATTATTTAGGGTTTTTTAAAATGTAAAATTGTATAGATATTCCCTGCAGAGAAAATAGGGATAAAAATCACAAGTGCATAATTATTATGCAAAAAGATGCTTATGTCTGAGGCTCCAAGGTCCCAGGTTCAATCCCCCCCACTACCGTGAGTCAAATTGAACAATATTCTAGTAAAGTAAGTAAGTACGTATATAAATAAATAAATAAATAAATAAAATTATGGGCAAAGGGAAATGAAGTGGCCAATGAGATTACTTGGCATGAGTGACAGCATCTGGAGAAAATGAGCTCAGTGCACCTGTCATAAGTGATCACTGAGAGTCGCAAGAACAGGTGACCAAAGGAACTCACCACAGAAGACATATGTGGTGAAGAAAATTGTGTAAAATCACTTGGAAAAAGCACTTAGCAAGTCACTAATTCCAAAATTAGTGCTATTTAGTGCCTCTATTTCCTTCCAAGTTGGAAGAAGTGTGAACAGGAAGAATAAAACCACCCATTCTCCTCTCCCCTAAGTGACAATGAAAGCCATGAAGTCCCTGAGTAAGACTTATCTAGCACTAGGGCCTTGTGGGAGCATGGCCTTTGGAGATAGTGGCATCTAGTTTGTGACTGTTTTCTTTTTCTCTTTTCTTTTCTTATTATTGGATAGAGACAGAGAAAATGAGAGGTGATGGGGAGATAGAGAGGGAGAGAGACAGAAAGACACCTGCAGCCCTACTTCAACACTTGTGAAACTTCCTCTACAAGTGGAGACCCGGGGCTTGAACCTGGTTCCTTGTGCACTGTAGTGTGTGCGTTTAACCTGGTGCACCACTGCCTGGCCCCATAACTGTTTTCTTACTCTTAGTAAGTCCACAGGAGTTTGATTATGAAGAAGAGGTATAGTTGAAGAACAAACACTGACATTTTTCATCATCAAGTTCTGATAGCATTCTGAAAAAAACTTTTTTTCCCCTTCAATTTGGAGAACAGAAAAAAAAAAAAATCTTTTTCTACCTAAGAGTCTAGCAGCCTCTGGTAGTTGGAGAAGTTCTCAGTTGGCAGAATGCAAGACTTGCATACATGAGGCTCTGGGTTTGATCCTTGCTAATGTATATGAAAGAGAATAGTAGTGCTCTGGCCCCTTTCTATCTCAGGGCAATGTTCTGGTCAATCACTACATACATACATACGTTCATACATCTTTGAAAAAGAACTAAGATCTCTGAAATCTCAGACTGATATATATTTTTTGGCTTCCAGGGTTATCGCTGGGGCTCTCTGCCTGAACTATGAATCGACTGCTCTTGGAGGCTATTTTTTTCCTTTTGTTGTTCTTGTTGTTTATCATTGTTACTATTTTTTTTCATTTTTAAAAATTTCTTTATTGGGGAATTAATGTTTTACATTCAACAGTAAATACAATAGTTTGTACATGCATAACATTTCCCAGTTTCCCATATAACAATACAACCCCCACTAGGTCCTCTGTCATCCTTCTTGGACCTGTATTCTCCCCACCCACCCCCAATATCGTTGTTACTATTATTGTTGTCATTGTTGTTGGGTAGCAGAGAGAAATCGAGAGAGGAAGGGAAGACAGAGGGGGCAGAGAAAGATAGACACCTGTAGATCTGCTTCACCATCTGTGAAGCAACCCCCCTGCAGGTGGTGACCCAGGGGCTGGAACCGGGATTACTCTGGTCCTTACGCTTTGCGCCATGTACACTTAACATGCTGCATACCGCTTGACCTCGGAGACTGAATATATACATATATATATATTTTAATTTTTTAATATTTATTTATTCATTTTCCCTTTGTTTTTGCCCTTGTTTTATTGTTGTAGTTATTATTGTTGTTATTGATGTCTTCGTTGTTGGATAGGACAGAGAGAAATGGAGAGAGGAGGGGAAGACAAAGTGGGGGAGAGGAAGACACCTGTAGACCTGCTTCACCGCTTGTGAAGTGACTCCCTTGTAGGTGGGGAGCCAGGGGCTTGAACTGGGAGCCTCTCGCTGGTTCTTGTGATTTGCGCCACCTGCGTTTAACCGCTGTGCTACTGTCAGACTCCCTGAGACTGAGTATTTTTAAGGGTCTATAATTGGACGCGAGCATGTGCGCACACGCATACACACACACACACACTCTTATATTGGCATGCAAGGGGGCCAGTGAAATAGCTCACTTGGATAGTGCATTTCTTTACTCTGTGTGTGTGTGTGTGTGTGTGTGTGGCTTATTTTTAACCCAGCCTCTACTGCATTGAAGGAAACTTAGGAGCTATTCTTTGTCTCTTTCCTCTACTCTATCTCAATTTTTCTTTCTTTTTTTTTTGTGTTGTTTTGTGCTATTTCTTATGTTCAGAGCAAAGCCTACTCTTATGATGATGGTGAATATTATGTCTATAGTTAGGTCTATTTGAACATTATTGGTCATACTTTTCTTTAGAAAAGAGTCAGTATAGCTAGATGTTAGGAACACAAGCACTATAGTTTGGCATATCTAGGTTTGAATTTAATCTCAAGTTCAAGATCTGAGTACAGTATAAGTGCTTAGTCACTAGTTGATAAGGAAGACCTGAAAATTCACAAAGAGGAATTATTAAGCCTTTCTTTCAGTGAGCCCCTAATACAGCATGAGGTACATTTTATTTTTTATCTACTTAATTATTGTCACCAGGATTATCACTGCAGCTTGGTGCTTGCAAGACTCCCACTCCCAGCAGCCATTTTTCTCATTTCTCCAGATAGAAAGTGAGAGACCGAGAGGGGGGGGGGGGAGAGAGAGAGAGACTGTAGCACTGCTGCTCCACACTTAAAGCCCCCCCCCCCCAACTACAAGTACTCCCACAGTTCAGGACTGGAACCTGGCTCCATGTGCAGGTAATGTGTTGTCTACTGGATGAGTCATCTTGACAACTCACTATAGGTACCCATTAATTAGCCTTTTTCTTTTCTTTTCTTTCTTTCTTTTTTTTTTTCCAGAGCACTGCTCTGCTCTGACTTATAGTGATCAAGGAACTGAGCCTGGAAATTTGGAGCCTCAGCCATGAGAGTCTCTTTGCATAACCATTATGTTACCTCCTTCACACCAGACATTCACTTTTTGTTAAGAACCTTGAGTTTAGTGGGCCAGGAAGTGGCACATCCTGTTGAACGGACATGTTACCACATGCAAGGACTAGGGTTCAAGTCCCTGTTGCCCACCTGGAGAATGGATTCTTCATGAATGGTGAAGTGGGTCTACAGAAGTTTCTCCTTATCTCTCCCTCTCTATCTCCCCTCCTCCTCTCAACTTTTCTTTGTCCTCCCAAATAAAATTGAAAGAAAAACAAAAGAAAAAAATGGCCTCCAGGTGTTGGGCTGCCACGCAGAGGAGAGAGAGAGGAGATCCAGAGTGAAGAGGGAACACAAATCTTTATTCGCATGGACACCTCAGAGTTGGGTGAGAGCACAGCAGTTCGGGCCACGTGGAGCTAGCAAAAATGGCAGCCTCCCACAGCACCTTTCCCTGTGTCTAATCACCAAAGTGAAAAGCGAGCAAGAGAGTCAATTTTTCTATCCAGAATGAAAAATAATACCCATGAGTATATACGAAGAGCTCTGCTTCTGTATTTCTGCATATATCCCTGCAAATTTCACATATGGAGATATCTCTAAGAGGGCCAGAATGGATCAACAAATCTGTTCAGAGTGGATTAGAATATGCAAACTCAGAAGTCAATAAGTATCACGTAGTGCTCTAGTGAAGCCCCAGCACATTTCTTTAGATTCAGTCACTCAGATAAGGGAAAATACTCATGATAAGTAGAGTAGACTGACATAGTGTTCACAAGTCTACTCTTCCCATGGTAGTAATTTGATTCTGCACTCTAGCCATGGCCTCTTGGTGTGTGGCAAGTGCTTTTCACTTTGGACATAGCTCTGTGGCATATACTGTTTCCAGGAGTGCTAGCAGACACATAAAAGTAGAGGTATGAAATATGCATAAATAGTGGGGCTTGGCCTCTTGCATTTCCATTACCGCCTTGAGAACATGGTCTGAGTAGTAAATTCTTCCAAGACGGATGAAATGAGCAAAGATCTAGATTCACATCAACTTGGGCCTTAGCTTTAGTTGTGCAGATACATGAGGAAGAATAATTGACTATTATAAGCCACTGAGTTCTAGGATGGTTTGTTATGCAGAATTAGTGTGACATAGCAGACCAAAATAATGGGGAGGCAGTGATTCTTAACGCCAATTCCTGTGGGTAGGAAGGAGGAAAAGTGAAAGCAATAGTTTCTCAGAGGGAAATGAAAGCAAGAGAATTGGGTTTGAAGGGACCAGGCTATTGAGAACCCAGTTAAGCATACATATTGCATGCACAAGGACCCAGATTCTAGCCCTCGCTTTCCACCTACAGGAGGTTGGAACGTTCATGAGTAGAGAAGCAGGTGTTTATATCTTTCTCTCTTTCTATCTCCCACTCCCCTTCTCTCTCAATTTGTCTTTGTCCTGTCAAATAAAATAGAAACAAACAAAACACAATAGGAAAATATGACCACAAGGAGCAGTGGTTTCATAGTGCCGGCACTGAGCCATAGCCGTGGTGGCAATGAGAGAGAAAGAGAATTGGACTTGAACTGAGGTATGCATATGAGGGGACTCTTACCATAAGCCAACTTTTGTCTTTCTTGGGCATTGTCTTACAATGCGGTACAAAGCGTGTGAGACCAGTGTCAGGAAGAAGATTAAAACCATGCTTCTGAAAATAACTAACAATGTGACCTTGGATAAATTACGTAAGTGCAGTGCTCCTTCCTTCCCCATTTAAAAAGAGGAAGGGGGTGTGACGGGTGACGGAGATCATCTGTAGGTACTGACATCTTCAGCAAATGGTAGTTCTGAGCACCCCCAAGGCCACAACCCGCCTTACCCCATCCACCTGTAGGAACTTCGTGTCTTCTGGACAAACACACTTTTCCCTGGGTTTTTGCTTTTCTAAACAGTTCCTTTAAATCAGTCGCCTTTCCGCCACCAGGGACTAGACCTTCCAATCTTGTTTTCACTAGGGATTGTCCTTTCCACAGTCAGAATCGGCCACGTATTAAGTGAAGCGTCCAACCAATCAAGAAGAAGTTATCTCAGACTTTTGAGGGGCGTCCTTCTCCACCAGTGACCTTTCCGTTTTCTCTAGCGCCTCGCTTTGAGAGGCGAGCCTAACCAGCCCGCCGGCCAATCTTCCTGAGTAGAGGTATTCCAGGAACTACGGATTCCACCAATTAGATGAGAAGCCTGTGGGGAGGGCCGTTTCCTATTGGTCACTGCGTCCGGAAAAGGGCGGGACCCACTTCGACCGCAGTACGATTTGATTGGTAAACGTGCTGTTGACAACTGGGGACAACCCACCTTCTCCAACAGGACCAGACTGGGCTCCGGAGTGACGGGAGCTCCAGCCAATCCGAGAGCAGACGCGCGGAAAGTTTGCTCAATGGGCGATGTCCGAAGGAGGCTGTCACTCAGGTGGTGGCGGCGGAGGCTGGGCTAAGACGTGGCTGGGGCATCGCAGCCGCCTGTGCAGGCCATCGGGGCGGCGGCAGGGTCCCTAACGCGTCCTCAGCCGGCTCGGGGGCTCCAAGTGACGGGAGAGTCGGGCCCGGAGAGTCACCCTTCCATGCCCGCGCGCGGGGCGGGCCGCTGATGGAGCGCGCCGCGCATCCCGGGCCGCTTGCTCGGGCGCTGCTGCTCCAGCTGTTGCTCCAGCTGCTGCCCGGGCTGGCGACGGGGACCGTGGCATCGAGGCGCGCCCCTGACACCCCGGTGCCATCGGCGGAGGCCGCATTCGGTCTGGGAGCTGCGGCTGCGCCCACCTCTGCGGTCAGAGCGCCCGCGGCCGGGGCTGTGACCGCGGCGGAGGTGACCGTGGAGGACGCAGAGGCGCTGCCGGCTGCGGCAGAGCAGGAGCCGCGGGAGCCGGAGCCCGAAGAGGAGGCCGAGCTTCAGCCACGCGGCAGGTGAGGAGCGCGGGAGGCCGGGGCCCGGGGTCTCCTTCGCTGAGGCCTCTCGCTGGCGGAGGGCGACCCTTCTGCTTCCCGCGCCAGCTGCGGGCTTCGCTCTACTCCTTGGTGCTGGATCTCTTAACTCGCCCGCGAGAGCAACGCTGACGCAGGTGTCTGGGATGCTCAGAGGACCCTGTGCAGAGGTGGGACGGAAAGTGCACTTTCCCTCCTTTGTTTTCCGGCTTGACTTGTGTCCCAAGGAACTTTCCGAAACCCTTAACTGCTCCCCCCTTTTTTCTTTTTTCCATTCGCAAGTTACCCACTGTCAGTGCGGGTGTAACAACTGTTTGGGAAAAGGACTTTTACAAATTAACATTTTAATTCTGTATTTCCATGAAGTACAGTCTTGTAGTAGCTCCCGCACAGGGTTTCTGGCTTGTTTCTCTAGTTGGGATCTGCAGAACACCTGCATCTGGATCACGTGGGGATGCTGGGTTACTCTGTGGTTTCTAGGCCCCACTGCAGTTTTACTGAATCAGATTTTCTCCAGGCAAGAAGAACCTGGAATCTGCAACTTTGACAAGCACTCCAGGCAATTCTTGAACACACTAAAGTCTAAGAGCTAGGGATGGGTCCTTGAATCTTGGCAGTTTGATACTTAAAGGTTTTGCTGTATGAATATTTTATATAGGGTCATCTTGGTTGCTTTGCCTCCTTAAAGGTGTTGCTTAAAGTTATATAGTCTTTAAATCTTTTTTCTTTTTGTCAGTAGAGATAGAGAAATTGAGAAGGAAGAGAAAGCTAGAGTGGGAGAGAGACACCTGCAGCACTGCTTCACTGATGAAGGGGGATTTATCTTGAAATCGAAGATAAATATTCTAAGACAAGTTTCAAAGTTTGAACCCAAATGTTAAGCATTTTTATGTTCAAATATATGGGGAGAAAGTGATGTTTGTCTTAACAAATGGAGTGATAATAAAAACATTAGGTAAATTATACCAGGGAGGATTAGAGTTTAGACTAGTAAGTATAAATTTTAAATGTATTTACTAAATCATAACAAATCATAGTTAAATTTCATTTAGATGTGAGAACCTTCATTTATGTACTGAGTCTACTATAATAGGATAAGTACTAAAGTTCTCTGAGAGCCACTTGGTTTTTTTTATAGAAAGAGGAGTGAAGCAGAGAGGGAGTGATACCACAGCACTTAAGCTTTTTAATGTAATTTCTTTTTAAAATAAAAAATAAGGAGCACTTCAGTGTTGTCGGGAGCTGGACTCAAAACTGATTGTACATTTCACAGTATCTTCTTGTTTTTTTTTTAAATATATAAAAATATTTTATTTCTTTTCCTTTTTGTTGCCCTTGTTTCTATCGTTATTATGGTTATTATTATTGTTGTTGTTGTTGATGTCATTGTTGCCAGATAGGACGGAGAGAAAAGGAGAGAAGAGGGGAGATAGAGAAGGGAAAAAGATAAACACCTGGGAGTCGGTGGTAGCAGCAGTGGGTTAAGCGGACGTGTCGCAAAGTTCAAGAACCGGCATAAGGATCCCAGTTGGAGCCCCCACTTGCAGGGGAGTCGCTTGACAGGCGGTGAAGCAGGTTTGCAGGTGTCTATCTTTCTCTCGCCCTCTTTGTCTCCCCATTTCTCTCTGTCCTATCTAACAATGATGACATCAGTAACACCAACAATAGCTACAACAGCAATAAAAAAACAAAGAAAGAAAGAAAGACACCTGCAGACCTGCTTCACCACTTGTGAAGTGACCCCCCTGCAGGTGGGGAGCCGGGGGCTCATACTGGGATCCTTGCACTTCGCCCATGTGCGCATAACCTGCTGCACTACCGCCGGACCCCCAAAATATACTTAAAAAATGTTTCATTTATTTATTACTGAGAAAAATAGGAGGAGAGAGAGAGAAAGAACCAGATATCACTCTGGTACATATGCTGGCAGGGATTGAATTTAGGACCTCATGTTTGAGAGTCTAGTGCTATATGCTATGCCACCTCCCAGACCACTGTTGCTGGTTTTTTTTTTTTTTTTAATACTTATTTATTCCCTTTTGTTGCCCTTGCTGTTTATTGTTGTAGTTATTATTGTTGTCGTCGTTGTTGGTTAGGACAGAGAGAAATAGAGAGAGGAGGGGAAAGACAGAGAGGGGGAGAGAAAGACACCTGCAGACCTGCTTCACCGCTTGTGAAGCGACTCCCCTGCAGGTGGGGAGCCAGGGCTCCAACCGGGATCCTTACACCTGTCCTTGTGTTTTGTGCCACCTGCGCTTAACTTGCTGCGCTACAGCCCGACTCCCACTGTTGTTGTTTTTAAGTAGCAAATATTTAATGAATTGACTCTAGTATGTTAACTTTCCTGGAAGTTAATTTTTGGTTTATTCTAAAGAAACTCCTGAAGCACCTACATCATAAGATGAATGAAATGTTCCATTTAGAATACAAATCTACTGAGGATGGATGTAGTGTGCCCAGTTGAGTACACAGGTTATCATGCACAAGGACCTAGGTTCAAGCCCCTGGTCCCCACCTGCAGGGTTGGGGGGAGCTTCACTAGTGTGGCTCTTCTCTCTGCTTCTCAAAAACCACTTCCCATCTCATTTTCTATCTTATCAAATGAAATTAAAAGGAACAATATGGCCACCAGGGAGGTGGATTCATCATGCAGGTACTGAGTCCCAGTGTTGACCCTATTGGCAAAAAATAAATAAAAGAAAAAGAAAAAAACAAGAATACAAGTCTACTGTAATAGAACTATAATACCAAGAAGCCCAGTAGTTTTAGGGTTAAGTAGACTCTTTAGGAGGATCAGATACTATAGTGGTGACACTTAAGTGAGGAGACCCATAATGACATGAGCAGATGTGCAATGGCATATTAAGTGCCATTGTGTCTCATGGTTTTTATGGCTTTAAAGATTAATTCTTGAGACTCGGGAGGTGGTGCAGTCAGTAAAGCCTTGGACTCTCATGCTTGAGGTTCTGAAATTGATCTCCATATTGCACTGCCATGGTGATACACTGGATCTCTTTTTCTCTCATTAGTTAATTAATTAAAACATATTTATTAGGGAGAGAGAGCCAGAGCATATGCAGTGTTAGGGATGAAGCCTTGCATTGCATGCTTGCATGCGAAGTTCTCTACTCTCTGAGCTGCCTCCTGGACTATATATGTTTGTATAAGCGGGGAATGTTTTCGAGTATCGGACAAGGTAGATGCAAAGATAGGGAAAGGCTATCACAGAACTGAAAAATGGGTAGAATTGCTATAGGCAGATACTGGTCTTGAGGAATCAGAAAGAGACACAGAAGCTGAAAAGTATGCTTAGAGAAATTTTTTTTAAAATCTACATTTAACTGTATGTGTGTGTAAGTGACATGTGTGTGTGGGGGGGTGTGTGCAAGAAAAATCAGACACATGTGTGATGGGTAGGGAGGAGTAGAAGATGAGACTAAGAGTAAGTTGGGACCATATCATGTGCGTATAGTCTTACGTACACTATCATCCTGTGATACACTTGCCCATACATTAGAGAGGTGTTGTGTAGAGTTTCTTGAATGCCAGGCCAAATTCAAGTTTATGCATAAGGAATATGTCTCTATCAATTCCATGTACCGAAAACTTGAAGTTAGGATACCAAAAGGAGGATCATAGCAGTGCAGATGAAAGCTTTACTTAAGTCATTATAGAATCGAGTGGGGCCCTTTGAGTGACTTGAGGCGGAACCTTAGTTCTTGTCAAGTGACTTGATTCCTCCTCCCTAATCATCCCCATCCAAAGATTGAGACTGGGTGAGCAGAAGGGGAGTGCACACATGGGTAGATGGAAAGATGTAGGGGAGGCAGGGAAGAAATGGTAAGGGGTTTGGTATTAGACATATAATGAGGAGGTGCTGGCAGGACATTTGAGGGAGCCATGTGGTAGAGAGGTGGAAGTGAGTGACCAGAGTTAGAGAAAAGTCAGGTTACAGTGTTGAACTTGTGTGCAACAGGAGGCTCATGGTCAAACCCCAAGACATGCTTTTATGCAAGAGAAGAAGATGAGCTAGCAAAGGAGACAGACAAAGCTGGCTAGGTTGGAGAGTGAGTATAGAGGAGAATGAAGGATGTGGTGGTGAACACACCTAAGAATTCAAATAGGGCTGGACAGATACTCTATAAGTAGGTTGCCTGCCTTGCCATGTGGCCAATGTTTAAGACCCAGTGCTACATGAGAGAGCCATGGCACTGGCTCTGGGGGCAGCTCTGGTGCTGTGTTATGTCTCCTCCCCCCTCAATTTTTTAAAAGGTCTTGTTGATTTTTTTTCTTTTTTTTTTTTAGTATCTTTATTTATTTATTGGATAGAGACAGTCAGAAATTGAGAGGAGGAGGGGAGGTAGAGAAGAGACATCTGCAGACCTGCTTCGCTACTCGCAAAGTTTTCCCCCTGCAGGTGGGGAGCTGGGGCTCGAACCCAGGTTCTTGTATGCTGTAATACATGTGCTCAACTAGGTGCGCCACCACCCGGCCCCAAGATCTTGTTTATTAATGAGAAAGATAGGAGAGAAAGAACCAGACATCACCCTGGCACATGAACTTGGGACCTTATGCTTGACGGTCCGGTGCTTTATTCACTGTGCCACCTCCCAGACCACTCTCCTCTCTTTCTTTGTCTGAATGAAAATGTTGGCTCTGGGGCAGTGAAATTACACATGTGTAGGGCTTCAGATCTGGGGGAAAATAACTAACTAACTAAATTAAGCAGGTGAAGCAGTAGAATATGCAGATTGCAAGAGGTTAAGGCTTCAAGCTTTTCAGTTCTGTGCCCTTCTTCCCTTACTGTTAAATCTAATGTTAGGATCAGGAGCCTCCAACCTTCTAAGTGCTCTTAAAAAAGTAAAAAACAAACAGAGAAAAAAACAAGATAAAAATTTCATATTAATAGGTCAATATCCTGTTTATTTCAAGGAGGAGAATTAGGGGAACAGATTTGAATCAACCAAGCGTTTATTACAAACAGCTGTGAAAGACTATGGTACTTGCAAAACTTTTTAAAAAGAGGGAGTTGCTGGAGTGGAGGTAGATAGCATAATTGTTATGTAAAGAAACTCTCAGACCTGAAGCTCCAAAGTCCCAGGTTCAGTCCCCTGCACCACCATTAGCTAGAGCTGTGTTCTGGTAAAACAAACAAACAAAAAAAAAAAAAAAAAGAAGAAGAAGAAGAAAAGAAAAAGAAAAAAGAGGGAGTTGCTGCATTAATATTTCAATTTTTTTGTTGTTGTTCTTTCGATATTTGTATATTAATGAGAGAGCCAGAGCAGCACTCCAGCAAATGCAGTACGGGGATCAAACTTGGGCCTACAAATCTTAAGCTCTGCTACTATGTTACTTCCTGGTGACCCAGTTTTGCATGTAATCTTTTGATAACTCATGAAGCAATGAGAGCCTGAGGAGATAGCTAAGCATGCTAGGACACAAGACTTACATGCATGTGGCACAGGTTTGGATCCCAGCAGTGTCATAAGCCAGAGCTGAGCAGTTCATTGGTCTTTCTCACACACACACACACACACACACACACACGCACGCACGCACGCACACACACACACACACACACACTTAAAAATAATTAAATCACTACAACAATAAAACAACAAGGGCAACAAAAGGGAATAAAGAAATAAATATCTAAAGAAAATAATTAAATCTTGAACAGGAAGATAGCCTAGGGGTTATGGAGAGGCTTTGAGGTCCCAGGTGCAGCCCCTGGCACAATCATAAGTCATTGCTGAGCAGTGAGTGAGTGCTCTGGGGAAACACACACATGCACACATAATCGTTTATTTTAAAAGAAGCGGTGGAAGACTCACTGGTTAATTTTTCCCCCTCTTGAGGGAATTTTTATTGGTTCAATTCTAAATGCTTACTTTGCATTTTAAGCAAGTGAGTGAATGAATAAATTAATTTTTTCTTTAAAAATTAACTAAAATAAACTTGTTTTTCTGGTGGAAGTCTTATTGTCAGTGCTTCTTCTGTTAAATATTACATAAAGTTGAAAAAAAAATTTTTTTTTTTGCCTCCAGGGTTATTTCTGAGGCTTGGTGCCTGCACCATGAATCCACTGCTCCTGGAGGCCATCTTTTCCTATTTTGTTGCACTTGTTGTTTTATTGTTGTGGTGGTTATTATTATTGTTGTTACTGATGTTGTTATTGTTGGATAGGACAGAGAAAAATGGAGAGAGGTGGGGTAGACAGAGTGGGAGAGAGAAAGATAGACACCTGCAGACCTGCTTCACCTCTTGTTTTTTTTTTTTTTTAGTTTTTTTAAATTTTTTTATTTAAGAAAGGATTAATTAACAAAACCATAGGGTAGGAGGGGTACAACTCCACACAATTCCCACCACCCAATCTCCATATCCCACCCCCTCCCCCGATAGCTTTCCCATTCTCTATCCCTCTGGGAGCATGGACCCAGGGTCATTGTGGGTTGCAGAAGGTAGAAGGTCTGGCTTCTGTAATTGCTTCCCCGATGAACATGGGCGTTGACTGGTCGGTCCATACTCCCAGTCTGCCTCTCTCTTTCCCTAGTAGGATGGGTCTCTGGGGAAGCTGAGCTCCAGGACATATTGGTGGGGTCTTCAATCCAGGGAAGTCTGGCCGGCATCCTGATGACACCTGGAACCTGGCCTGCTTCACCTCTTGTGAAGTGACCCTCGCTGCAGGTGGAGAGCCAGGGACTAGAACCGGGATCCTTACGCTGGTCCTTGAGCTTGGTGCCATGTGCGTTTAACCTGCTGCACTACCTCCCAGCCCCCAATAAAGTTGAAATTTAAGTGAAATTATCACTGTAGACAGTTGAGAAGAAACTTGTCATCTCTTTTCACTTTTAGGCTTCATGCAGTCAGGTATAATCTCTGAGCTACCAGTTATTTGATTACAACATAAATAGCAAATTGCAAAGTGTTACTTGGGTTTCCTGTGATGAGATAGGCATCGTCCCAGTTGAGGCCATCTGACCAACTCAGAAGTTGTAAAGAACTGTCTTTATCCTATCACACTGATTTATAGACTATTTGTTCCTTTTCCTTCTGCCTTGCCTAGAGAACTCCCCTCTAAAAAAGAGTTACTAGCAAGCTAGGGAAATGGCTCAGCTGGTAGGTAGAGCTTGGGGTTTGCATTCCTGAGGTTCCCTGTTTGAAACACTGTGTTGAATTACTGGACACTTACTACAAATGTAAGATGACTTTATTAGTCTTTGTTTCTCTTGTCCATTCTTTCACAAACTTACCGGGTGAAAATCAATGTACATAAATCTGGTTTCCCCCCTCAGGTTTTCAGATTTATAACTATACTTCAAAAAAATGCACAGGGGAGATAATACCAGCTGTAGACTAATAGACTGAGGCACCACGGCAAGTTCCAGGCTCACTCCCTGGCACCACTTTATGCTAAAGCTCAGTAGTGCTCTGGTTAAAAACAAAAGCAAGGGGTGGGTAGTGGTGCAGCTGGTTGAGCACACGTTACAATGAATGCTGAAGGACTTGAGTTCAAGTCCCCAGTCCCCATCTGCAAGGGAGAAAGCTTTGCAAGTGGAGAAGCAGGGCAACAGGTATATCTCCCTGTCTCTCTCTCCTTCTCTCTCTCCCTTTCCCCTCTCAGTTTCTGGCTGTCTCTATCCAGTAAATAAAGATAATAAAAAATTAAAAACAAAAAACCAAACAAACAAAAAACAAAAGCAAAGCTAAGAAACAAAACAAAAAACAAGCCATCCAGGAAGTAGCACAATGGATAAAGCATTGAATTCTCAAGCATGAGATCCCAAGTTTGCTCCAAGGTATTGCATGTGCCAGAGTGATGCACTGGTTTATTCTTTCTTTCCTTTTTCATAAATAAATAAACAAACACATTAATAAGTTAATAAATAAGGGCTAGTGATGCACCTGGTTAAACACTCACATTACAGTACACAAGGACCCCAGTTCAAGCCCTGGTCTGCACCTGCAGAGAGAAAGCTTCACAAGTGGTATACTTATTACAAGTCCAGGTTCAATCTCTAGCAGCACCATGAGCCAGAACTGAGTGGTGTTCTGGCAAAAAAAAAAAAAAAGAAAAAAAAAGTACTTGGTAACTTTAATATATTTGTTTTGATTTGGGGCATGGCTAGTCTTGTGATATGTCTAAATAAAGGACATATTATCTGAATATTTGCTTAGTAGGTGAAGACTAAAAGGTAAAGTCCAGTTAGTACTTATTTGGTTTTAAACAAGGACATATACTTCCCTGAGTGAGGCCATATATTTAGCTAAAGCACTCTTTTTTTTTTTAATATTTACTCCCTTTTGTTGCCCTTGTTGTCTTATTGTTGTAGTTATTATTGTTGTTGTTATTGATGTTGTTGTTGTTGGATAGGACAGAGAGAAATGGAGAGAGGAGGGGAAGACAGAGAGAGGGAGAGAAAGGTAGACACCTGCAGACCTGTTTCACAGCCTGTGAAGCAACTCCCCTGCAGGAGCCGGGTGCTCCAACCGGGATCCTTACACTGGTTTTTGTGCTTTGGGCCACCTGTGTTAACTGGCTCTGCTACCGCCCAACTCCCAGCTAAAACATTCCTAGCTTTATCAGAAAAAGCAAATTTAACTGAATCACATTTTTTACTTTGTGGAGTTTCTCTTCTAACAATAGAAATATAGATTTCCTCCCTGAAGATTTGTTGTTGTGTGGTCTTGGAGGTGCTGCAGTGGATAAAGCATTGGACTGTCAAGCATGGTCCTGAGTTTAATCTCCAGCAGCACATGTACCAGACTGATGCCTGGTTCTTTCTTTCTCTCCTCCTATTTTTCTCATTAATTAATAAATAAAATATTTTTCAAAAAATAAAAGATTTGTTGTTATTATTATAAGATTTATTTATTAATTGGGGCTGAGGGAGAGAAAGAACCAGAGCCCACTCTGATACATGCAGTGTCAGGATTGAACTCAGGACCCTGTGCTGGAGAGTCTAATACCTTGTCCACTGCATGTTCTTTTGACCCACAAAAGTGTAGTAGCTAATATCTAAACTGTCAGGGGTCAGGCGATGGCACACGGGGGTAAGCGTGCATAGTATGAAGTGCAAGGTCCAGTGCAATATAAGCCCCAGGTTCCCCACCTTTGGGGGGCGGGTTGCATTTCCTCGCAAGCGGCAAAGCAGGTTTGCAGGTATCATTATCTTTCTCTCTCCCTTTCTGCCTTCCCTTCCTCCTTCAATTTCTTTCTGTCCTATCCAACAAGAGCAATGGGAAAAAAAATGGCCACCGGGAGCAGTAGTTCGGTGATACAGGCACCCAGCCCTAGCGATAAGCCTGGAAGCAAAATAATAATAATAATAAATAAATAAATAATAAAAATTATATATATATATATAAACTGATCTATATGAAGTTCTGTCACCTTATCTTTCACATGGGAAATTTACTTTATGAGACTCATTGGATAAATTTACTTATTTATATTTATTTATTAGAGATAAAAGTTGAGAGGGGAGAGAGATAGAGAGAGACAGAGACACCTGAAACCTTGCTTCACGACTCGTTAAGCTTTGCCCCTGCAGGTGGGGACCAGGGGCTTGAACCTGGGTCCTTGTGCATTGTAATGTGAGCACTTAACCAGCTGTGCCACCACCTGGCCCCCTTGGAGAAATTTATTTAGGTAGTAATACTCATTTACAAGTGCTGCATGAAGGAACTCAGAATATAATTTCTAGATTATGATAATTTTTTTATATATATAATATCACTTTGGTACATGGGATGCAGGTAATTAAACTCGGGAGGGACCTCATTCTTTAAAACACAGCATATACTCTTTTTTAAAATTTTATTTATTGATTCATGAGAAATGATAGGAGAGAGAGAAAGAACCAGTCATCACTCTGGTACATGTGCTGCTGGGGATTGAACTTAGGACCTCATGCTTGAGAGTCCAATGCCTTATCCGTTGCACCACCTCCCGGACCACAGATTCTGATAATTTTAATTGTGAATAGGTATTCTGGATAACTTAAGTCAGGATAAACAGTTTAAAAAAGATTTTACTTAATAATGAAAGAGGAGAGAGAGAGAGAGAGAGCCAGGGCATTACATTTTGCCACCTTCTAGGCCACCAAACTTTTTTTTTTAATTGAGCATTCTTTGTGATTTCAGGTCATTCCTTATGCCCTGTAATGTGTGCACTTAACCGGGTACGCCACCACCCAGCCCCTTCAAGTCTTTCCTGTTCAGTTGTGGGCACAATAAGAACAATAACAAGATAAGATCACATCTTGGTAGAATTTCTGGAAGGTATAAAAGATGCACATTGTAATAAAATAGTAATTACCACTTAAACAAACTTATAGTCAACAGAATGATACAGTAGGTAGCCTAAACTTACCCTTCAAATTTTTGTTTGAATTTTCTTATTTGGTGTATGACCTTAGACAAATCACATCTCTTCACATCTTATTTAGATTTACCGTTCAACATTTGTTGTGTTTTATTAGGTTATGAACCACTGGGCCGGTCCTCAAGTCTCAGAGTCTAACAGAGAGATCTTGTGTAAAAGAATGAATAGCACAAGAGTGGATACTAAGTGACATAAGAGTAGCATGAGAGTGAAGAGAATGGCACTGTCAAGTGATTGAGTCCTTGAACATCAAGTGTCAAGAACGGTCTTAGGCTACAAGGATGGCCCTCCAGTTAATTTTTACGACCAGTCAAATTTGGGTCATGCTGAGCTGAAATAGTCATATGTATGAAATAGTTATTTGAAAGAAACTGAGAATAACAAGACCAGAGCATTAGGGATGTGCTTTCTGGTCTAACTTCAAACCTCCATTCTTTGCCCTGGGAGTACTGCCTCTACAGATCTTTTCATTCTTAAGTAAGTTGAAGATTTTTCATCTTACATATTTATTTATTTATTCCCTTTTGTTGCTCTTGTTGTTTTATTGTTGTAGTTATTGTTGTTATTGATGTCGTCATTGTTGGATAGAACAGAGAGAAATGGAGAGAGGAGGGGAAGACAGAGAGGGGGAGAGAAAGATAGACACCTGCTGACCTGCTTCACCGCTTGTGAAGCGACTCCCCTGCAGGTGGGGAGCCGGGGGCTCAAACCGGGATCCTTACACCCGTCCTTGCGCTTTGCACCATGTGCACTTAACCTGCTGCGCTACCGCCCCACTCCCGATTTTTCATCTTCATAGAAACCTCAAAATAGGAAGGCTAGATCATAGGGAAATAAATAGCCTGTTTTCTTATTGTTTTGGTGGGTGATGTTTGTTTTTGATCTCTGATTAATGTTTGATCCTGCCTTCTGGTTATCCCTGCACTCCAGGGACTTTGCCTGTAAGCAATCTTTTAATTAATTAATTAATTAATTAATTTTACCAGAGCACTGCTCAGCTCTGGTTTATGGTGGTGCAAGGGATTGAACCCGGGACTTTGGAAGATAACCAAAGAGTCTCTTTGCATAACCATTCTTCTCTTTACCCTTGCCCCTATTTTTATTTTTTGTATGCCATCAAGGGTTATTAGTGGGGCTTGGTGCCTGCATGACAACTCACTGCTCCTAGTGGCCATTTTTTTTCTCCTTTTTTTATTTCTTTATTGGGGAATTAATGTTTTACATTCAACAGTAAATACAATAGTTTGCACATGCATAACATTCCCAGTTTCCCATATAACAATACAACCCCCACTAGGTCCTCTATCATCCTTCATGGACCTGTATTCTCCTCACCCACCCACCCCAGAGTCGTTTACTTTGGTGCAATACGCCAATTCCATTTCAGGTTCTACTTCTGTTTTCTTTTCTGATCTTGTTTTTCAACTTCTGCCTGAGAGTGAGATCATCCCATATTCATCCGTCTGTTTCTGACTTATTTCACTTAACATGAATTTTTCAAGGTCCCTCCAAGATCGGCTGAAAACGGTGAAGTCACCATTTTTTACAGCTGAGTAGTATTCTATTGTGTATATTATATACCACAACTTGCTCAGCCACTCATCTGTTGTTGGACACCTGGGTTGCTTCCAGGTTTTGGCTATTACAAATTGTGCTGCTAAGAAGATAGGTATATACAGATCTTTTTGGATGCATGTGTTGGGTTCCTTAGGATATATCCCCAGGAGAGGAACTGCAGGATCATAGGGTAGGTCCATGTCTAGCCTTCTGAGAATTCTCCAGACTGCTCTCCACAGAGGTTGGACCAACTGACATTCCCACCAGCAGTTCAGGAGGGTTCCTTTGACCCCACACCTTCTCCAGCATTTGCTGCTGTTACCTTTTCTGATGTATGATATTCTCACAGGAGTGAAGTGGTATCTCATTGTTGTCTTTATTTGCATTTCTCTGACAATCAGAGACTTGGAGCATTTTTTCATGTGTTTCTCGGCCTTTTGGATCTCTTCTGTGGTGAATATTCTGTCCAAGTCCTTCCCCCATTTTTGGATGGGGTTATTTGTTGTCTTGTTGTTGAGTCTGGCAAGCTCTTTATATATGTTGGTTATTAAACTCTTGTCTGATGTATGGCATGTAAAGATCTTCTCCCATTCTGTGAGGGGTCTCTTGGTTTGGGTAGTGGTTTCTTTTGCTGTGAAGAAGCTTTTTAATTTGATGTGGTCCCATAGGTTTATACTTGCCTTAGTCTTCTTTGTAATTGGATTGGTTTCATTGAAGATGTCTTTAAAATTTATGTGGAAAAGAGTTCTGCCAATATTTTCTTCTAAGTATCTGATAGTTTGTGGTCTAACATCCAAGTCCTTGATCCACTTGGAATTTACTTTTGTATTTGGTGAAATATAGTGGTTCAGTTTCATTCTTCTGCATGTTTCAACCCATTGTTTCCAACACCATTTGGTGAAGAGACTCTGCTTTCCTTTTTTCTCCTTTTTTCTTTCCTCTTTCTTCCCCCTCCTCCCCAGACAGAGAAATAGAGTGAGAGATACCTGCAGCATTGCTTCATCACTCATGAAGCTTCCCCTCCTGCAGGTGGGGACCAAAGACTTGAACCTAGGCCTTTACACATAGTAATGTATGTGCTGTATCTGGTGTGTCACCACAAGACTATCTTTCAGCAATCGACTTGGTATTTCTCTCAGTCACAGTATATGGATGACCATCTCTCTCTTAGACCATCTCTGTGATGAGGTTGAGTTGTCAAAATTGTAGCTTGTCTTTTTTGTCCTGGCACTACTACTCACTTCCAGTCTCCTCTCCAGAGACATACTTGGAAAGTCAACCCTTGTGAATATTCAGGCTAGTCTGTAGTAGATAAAAGGATAAAGAATTTTTCTGAACACCTAACAGAGTCTCTTAGGGAATTTACTGATACTAATTTTCTTTATTTTCTCCTTCTTTCTTTCCTTTTTTCCATTTCTCTCTCTCTTTTTTGTCACCAGGTTTGTCATTGGGGTTGTTGCCATTCCACTTGCTTAATATTATTACTATTAAAGAATCAGGGAGAGAGAAGAGCCAAGGAGACAGATGGGTTCTTGTTTGCTTTTTTTAAATTTTTTTGAAAAATTATCTTTATTTATTGGATAGAGACAGCCAGAAATCAAGAGGGGAGGGGGTGATAGAGAGGGAGAGAGACAGAGAGACACCTGCAGCCCTGCTTCACCACTCATGAAGCTTTCCCACTGCAGGTGGGGACCGGGGGCTCGAACCCGGGTCCTTGCGCATTGTAATATGTGCACTCAAGCAGGTGCACCACCACCCGGCCCCCTCTTATTTGCTTTTTAACTATGTGTAGTTAATGACTATTAAACAGAAAATATAGACATTCTTATAATGATGCTAGGAAAGGGTTAACTAGATTGGGAGTTTTTTTAGATTTATTTATGAGAGAGCGAGATAAAGAGAGGGAGAGGAGTTGAAAGAGAACCAGAGCATCATCACTATGGCACATGTGATGCTGGGGATCGAACTTGGGATCTCATTCTTGAGAATCCCAGCAATTTTTTTTATTGTAGTTATTATTGTTGTTATTGCTAATGTCATTGTTGGATAGGACAGAGAGAAATGGAGAGAGGTGAGGAAGACAGAAAGGGAGAGAGAAAGAGAGACACCTGCAGACCTGCTTCACTGCCTGTGAAGCGACTCCCTTAGGTGGGGATCCAGGGGGCTCGAACCGGGATGGTTAAGCTGCTCCTTGCGCTTTGCACCGCCAGCGCTTAACCCACTGGGCTACCGCCTGACTCCCCGAGAATCCAACGATTTCTCCATTGTACCACCTCCTGGGTTGTTCTTGGAGCTCTTGATGATAACTTAATACAATCCTATTACTTTTATTTATAAATTGGCACATTAAAGGTATGAACTTTTATACTCATGTTATAAAGCAAAGTATACTTCCTTTCCCTCAACTCACTAAATCTTTTTGGAAAGCTAGATCATATGAGCAGAGGGAGGAGTTACACTTTATTTATTATTTGTTATTTTTTAAAAATATTTTTATTTGTTATTGGATAGAAGCAGAGAGAAATTGAGAAGGAAGTAGGAGATGGAGAGGGAGAGAGACAGAGAGACATCTGCAGCCCTATGAAGCTTTACCCCTTTATGGGCTCGAACCCAGGTCCGTGTGCACTGGGATGTGAGAGCTTAACCACCACCTGGCTCCTATTTGTTTGTTATTTAGAATTACTAGTGTGAAGTGTGACCAGACTTTTCATCACGAATTAGATTAAAAGTTTCCATTTGGGCAGCGCGGACACCCGGGACTCCAAGATGGTGTCAGCCACACCATTGAAGGAGAAGAGGCTCCTGGATGTGAAGCTAGGGGAGCTGCCAAGCTGGATATTGATGCGTGATTTCACCCCGAAAGGCATTGCCGGGACATTTCAAAGAGGTTGCTACCACTACTACGACAAGTACATCAATGTGAAGAAAGGCAGCATGGCTGGGCCGCTTACTGCTGTTCAACTACGGCCACGAGCAGCTACAGAAGAGGCCTGGTGTGGAGGAAGCACTACATTCCTGGCTGGCCATCACTCTGCACCCTGGAAGAAACCCTTTTGTATCCTGGTTGAGATTAGCACCCAATAAAAGATGACTGGTTCAAGGAAAAAAAAAAAAGAGTTTCCATTTGAAGGACTGGGTGGCACACTTGGTTAAATGTACAGATGTGTAAGGACCCAGGTTCAAACCCTCGGTCCTCACCTGCAGGGGGGGTGTTTCACAAGCGGTGAAGCAGGTCTGCAGGTGTCTTTCTCTTTCCCTCTCTCTCTTTCTCTCTCTCTTCTTCTTCTTCTCTCTGCCTCTTCCCTCTTAATTTCTCTCTGTCCTACTTCTTTGAACAAATAAAGTTTTAAAAAAAAGTCTTAAAAAGTTTCCATTTGAAAAATTCAAAATGAGAATCAGTGTATAGCTTGGGAACTAAATTAACTGTATTTACTTGATAAGTCACTTGATGTATAAGTTCTTTGAAAGCTTTCAAGTGAGCATACTCAAACGTTTTGTCTTGGTCAGCTTATGGCTTTACTTTGAACTTATGTACATTGCATATTAAATGAAATAGAGAAGACACAAAGTTGTGTTTTGTAACCCTCGACAGGAACAATGCTTGGAATTTGAATGATCTTTGAAGCAGGCAAATATACCTATAAAGTTCCTAGAGCAACTGTATAATAATACATTTCTCTTTTTAAAATATTTTATTTATTTACTTGAAACAGAAATTGAGAGGGGAAGGGGAGACAGAGAGGGAGAGAGACAGAAAGATACTTGCAGCCCTGCTTCACCACTTGTGAAACTTTCCCCCTGCAGGTGGGGACCAGGGGCTTGAACCCAGGTCCTTGGACACTGTAATGTGAGCAGGATTGAGGGGAAATCAGTTGTGATGCATTTGAGGAACTGGTGCTATTCTGGAGGTTTTGATTCTGGATATGTGAACATTGAGAAACGTGTCTGATGATTTAAATCTGGTAGGTGGTTAGGTATGTAAGCCTAGAGCTGTAGAGATCGTTGGTGGGGTGTGTTCCTTGCGATGCATGCTGTCCAGGGTTGAGCCCCAGCACCACATGGGAATGCTGCAGCACTGGGACAAGCTTCAGAACTGTGATGTCTCTGCTTCTGTCCCTATCTCTTTCTCTCTCTCTCTCTGATTATATATTTGATTGAAAAAGTTGACCAGGAAGCAGTAAAACCACACATGTGCAAGACTCTATGACTCTGGAAGAAAAAAGTTTAAAGTTCAGGGGAGAAGTGTGGAACCAGCTGTCTCAGTCTGGGAGTTTCCAGCATATAAACTTGGACATTAACCATCAATAAAAAGCATATGTACACAAATAAGTCATAAAAATATACACTTATTATTGAGAGAGGAAAAGACACCAGAAAACTGCTGTGATATGAGGTAATGGGGTTTGAATCCAGGGCCTCACATATGCAAGTCATACGCTCTACTTGTTGAGCCATTACACTTCTATCGTAGAAAATAATTTAAGATACAGGAGACATGAGGAGGAATTAGAAAGTAAAACTGAGAAAAAATAGCATGAGAATAAGGGGAGAAAAATGATGAAAAGATGGTATCCTGGAAGCAGTGTTTCAGAGGGCAGAGGAAGTAGCTGGTCAGATGCTAATAGATGGTTGAATAAACTGACCTACCTGTGGAATTTTTCAAAGTGAAAATCACCATTAATTCCATCAAGAGGTCTTTTCAGTGGAATGGTAGAAGCAAAAACTTGATTAGAAATAATTCAACTGGGGGACCAAATCGGAAGGACTGGTTTAAGGATCCTGGTTTGAGTCTCAGGCTCCCCACCTGCAGGGGCGTTGCTTCACAAGCAGTGAAGTAGGTCTGCAAGTGTCTTATCTTTCTCTTCCCCTCGCTGTCTTCCCCTCTTCCCTCGATTTCTCAAAACAGGAACTATTGAGTTCTAGGTAGGAATTAGAGTGGCTGAATGACAGGTAACATGGAGTTCAGAGCTTTTCATATGTGGCATAAACAGAAAAAAAAAAGACAGTACAATGTCTTGGAAGGCTAAAGACACAGTATCAGTAATGGTATCAGTAATATAATAGTTGAGAGCTGGTGAACCCCCTCTTTTCAGACTGAGGACTGGTCAGGGGTTGGTTTTCTTTTGAATGTAGGTACCAAATATCTTGGATAGCCTTTAGACTGTTTCTTAATTTTTTTCAATTTACAGATCATTAGTGATTATCAGCACTTTAGATGGTCGAATCGCAGCCTTGGATCCTGAGAACCATGGAAAAAAGCAGTGGGATTTGGATGTGGGATCTGGTTCCTTGGTCTCATCCAGCCTTAGCAAACCAGAGGTAAGAATTTTCTAATAAATGTTGACTGTAAAACTTAGTTTTGAGTGAAAATCGCATATATATCTTTTTTTATTTTTTTATTATTTTTTTTTACCAGAGCACTGCTCAGTTCTGGCTTATGATGGTTAATGGCATTGAACCTGAGACCTCAGAGTGTTAGGCATGAGAGTCTTTTTGCCACCACCATTATGCTATCTCCCCTACCCAATTGCTGATTTTTAATATTTATTTATTTACTCCCTTGTTTCCCTTGTTGTTTTGTTGTTGTAGTTATTATTGTTGTTGTTGATGTCATTGTTCTTGGATAGGACAGAGAGAAATGGAGGGAGGAGGGGAAGAGAAAGATAGACACCTGCAGACCTGCTTCACCGCTTGTGAAGCGACTCCCCTGCAGGTGGGGAGCCGGGGCTCGAACCAGGATCTTTGCACAGGTCGTTGTGCTTTGCGCCATGTGCGCCCAACTGCTGATTTAAAAAAAAAAAAAAAAAGCTTCTTTTCCCTCCCTTCCTTCCTTCCTTCCTTCCTTCCTTCCTTCCTTCCTTCCTTCCTTCCTTCCTTCCTTCCTTCTTTCCTTCTTTCCTTCTTTCGTCTTTCTTTTCCCTCTGCCTCCAGGGTTATTGCTGGGGTAGAGGTGCCTGCACTACGAATCCACTGCTCCTGGAGGCTATTTTTTCCCCTTTTGTTGTTGTTGTTGTTGTTATTGTTGCTATTGGTGTCGTTTTTTGTTGGATAGGACAAAGAGAAACCGAGAGAGGATGGGAAGATGTGGGGGGCGGGGGGGGGGGGGAGACAGACACTTGTAGACCTGCTTCACCGCTTGTGCAGTGACTCCCTGCAGGTGGGGAGCCAGGAGCTTGAACTAAGATCCTTAAGCTGGTCCTTGTGCTTTGCGCTATGTGTGCTTAACCTACTGCGCTACCCATCCCCCCACTTCTTTTCTTTTTGAAAAAAGATTGATTTGTGTATGTATGAGAGAAGTGGGGAGAGAGAGCCAGAGCATTGATCTAGCACATGCAATGCCTGGTATCAAACTCAGAACCTTATGCTTCAGAGTCCAAAACTTTTTTTTTTAAATTTTTTAATTTTTATTTTTTATTATTTATTTATTCCCTTTTGTTGCCCTTGTTGTTTTATTGTTGTAGTTATTATTGAAGTCGTTGTTGTTGGATAGGACAGAGAGAAATGGAGAGAGGAGGGGAAAACAGAGAGGGGGAGAGAAAGACAGACACCTGCAGACCTGCTTCACAGCCTGTGAAGGGACCTGCCTGCAGGTGGGGAGCCGGGGGCTCGAACCGGGATCCTGACACCGGTCCTTGAGCTTAGCGCCACCTGCGCTTAACCTACTGTGCTACAGCCCGACTCCCAGTCCAACACTTTAGTCATGGCACCACTTCCTAGACCAAGAGCAACTACTGACTTTAATATATATTCACTTGCTTGTAGAGCTGGGGCTCAGGGCCCAGTTGTTTAGGTGTGAAGCCTTTTGACTATGACAAGCTGTGTCCCCTTGGACAATACAGAACTTTCTATTACTCAGTTCTACTTCTATAAAATAAGGTGGGTAGTGTCATCTACTACTTAGGATTGTTTGAGGTCATTAAATGAGTAACTGATAATACTGTTTGTATTATTGTGGTAAACTATCACTATATCACATCATATTTTTATCCTAAGTTCCCTAGGAATAAAAAAAAATAACTAATGACTAAACTACATTTTAAATAGTTAGAAATTCATGTTGTAAAATTTGTAAGTTTTCTTCACCTCAAGTGTACATCTTAGTGTAAGCATAATTTATCTGAAATTTTCTTGGAATGTAATTTTAGACATATTTGATTATTTGGAGAGAGGGGGAGAGAAAGAGAGAGAGAGAGAGAGAGTGAGAGAGAGGTTGTGATTGCTTTCAAAACTGCTATTGTTCAAAACTGCTATTGTACATAATCCAAGACTGGGACAGGTAGCTTACTTCCTCAGAACATTAGTGTATCCTTTTCAGGTTAATTTTCTTCACTTTTAGTTTTGTTTCCACTCCTACTCTCCTTCTTCTTCAAACTATTTTAGCAGCCTGGGAGATGGCACAGTGGATAAAGTGTTGGATTCTCAAGCCTGAGGTCAAGAGTTTCAGAGTTTGATCCTTGGCATTGCATGAGTCAGAGTGATGCTCTGGTTCTTTTTATCTTATCTCCTCATAAATAATTAAATAAACATTGAAATTATTTTAAAGATGTATTTTAATGAGAGAGAGAGAGAGAGAGGGAGAGATTGACCAACCCCAGAGTACTGCTCAGCTTTGACTTCAGGGGATTGAACTTGGGACCTCAGGGGTCTCAGGCATGAAATTCTGGTGTATATCTACTTCACTATTTCCCTGACCCCTCATTTTTAGTCTTGACTGCAGTAGATTAAGTCTTTTCTGGAGCTTTACTCTCTTATAAAGTAATTTGAGGGCAGGGTAGATAACATAATGGTTATGCAAAGAAACTCTCATGCCTGAGGCCCTGAAGTCCCAGGTTCAATCCCCCTGCACCACCATAAGCCAGAGCTGAGCAGTGCTCTGGTGTTTCTCACTGTGTCTTTCTTTCTCTGCATCTCTCTAAAAAATATAAATAAGTAAATAAAATACTTTAAAAAATTAATAATTTGAAACAAGTACCTTTTCTGAGTTTTGAATACTGACCTGGAAGAACAGTTTGTCAGAAACTTTCAACCTCTTTCACCCTCTCAAGAACACTAGGATACTCTTATTTCTTTCACCGTCCATCTTTTGTTTTCATAAAGCTTCCTAGCTTCATAAGCTTCAAAACGACAAAACCTAACATAAAGGACTTGAGGATGACCTATTCAGGAATATATATATGTCGGGCTAGCTTTGCGGGCGGGAGAGAGAGATGACCAGGGACTCATGGTTGAGTGGTACGCAGTTCAGTCTTTATTCATGTGGAACGCAGCGCAATCTAAGCTATTTCTAATTGCAATCTTGTCCTTATATATCCTGAGGCAGAAGAGTCAGGTCCGAAGGGGATGTATGTAGGATAGGGGGTGGGGAGAAGGAAAAAGCGTGCAAAACAGTGAGAATTGAACCAATGCCCTGGAGGCAGGGCGGGGCCTAGTTAACAGTGGTTATGTAACTAGAATACAGTGTTAAGCACGGGGGATTAAACTAATGAAACAGAAAGGGTCTTAGAAGAAGAATTTAGAAGCATACCAACATATATAAATAAATATATATATATATTTTTTCTAATGGGAAAACTGATACCAGGGACCCATCTGTTCTTTAGTAAACCAAGCCAGGATTATTTTCTGGAGGACCCAGACAGAGACTTAGGGAAATGGCAGTGCCTGATCTCCACATGCACTATGTGCCCACTATATCAGACAAGCATATTGAGAATAACTATCAAGTGGTCCGGGAGGTGGCAGAGTGGATAAAGCATTAGACTTTCAAGCATGAAGACCTAAATTCAATCCCAGGCAGCACATGTACCAGAGCAATGTCTGGTTCTTTCTCTCCTTCTACCTTTCTAATAAAATCTGAAAAGAAAGGAAAAGAACTATTGAAATACTGAACTTTGGGCCTGGGCGGTGGCGCACCTAGTTAAGCCCACATCTTATAATGCACAATGACCCAGGTTCCAGCCCCTGGTCCCCACTTGCAGGGGGAAAGCTTTGCAAGTAGTGAAACTATTGCAGGTGTCTCTCTGTCTCTCTCCCTCTCTATCACCCCCTTCCCTCTTGATTTCTGCTGTCTCTATCCAATAAATAAATAAATAAATAAATAAAGATAATTTAAAAAAGAGAGATAGTGGACTTCTGTGTATCATTGGTCATCAGTGTGAATAATATTCTGATTGTTGATCACATCACAAATTTTGAATCAGGGGCTGTGTGATGGTGTGCAGGGTAGAGCACACATTTAAAAATGAGCAAGGACCAAGGTTCAAGCCCATAGTCCCCACCTGTAGGGGCAAGCGTCACGAGAGGTGAAGCAGTGCTGCAGGTGTCTCTCTCTCTTCCTTTCTATCCCCTCCTTTTCTCTTTCAATTTCACTCCATCTCTACCCAAAATAAATACACTATTTAAAAAAAACAAAAGGTTATATAAAAGAAATTTGAACCAGATGTAATATTCAGATGAATTACTGTTCAAACTAGACTTTCATTTTTCTGTGTACTGGGATTATGATTGGGTATGCACATTTTGCTTTATTTTTAAACTAGACATAAAAGATGACAACCAAACCAGAAGATTGTAAGCTGTTTACACCTGAGGTAATGTTACAGTTTATTGTAATGGTGCAAAGCATGTGTGTGTTTGCAAACTAAAATATACATGTGTACTAAAAGATAAATTGCATGGTGTTATAAAGTAGAAAGCAAATTGTTATAATAACCCAAATGCTAGCTATTTTTAAATGATAAGTTGTACTGAAAATTTTTCTTCCAAGATCAGAGGAGATCAGGCATGTTCAGGGTGGTATGGCCTTAGACTGAAAATTTTTCTTATAGCAGCAATTATGAACTTTTCCCCCCAGTACAGTTCAACTGTTTTATTCTTTCTAGTTGTGACCATTTCTAGTTGTGGCTATTTCTTAAGTCCCTCCACCTTTTAAGGATTTACAAATTTATTAATGAGAGGTAATAGAGAAGGGGAGGGGGGAGGGAGAGAAAAAGAGAAAGAACATTACACTGACACTTGTGTTATTGGGGATAGAAATCAGGACCACATGCTCAAGTATCCAGCACTTTATCTATTACACTACTTCCCTAGCCTCAAGACTTCTATTGTAAGTGTCTTCCTTCCCACACATCTCCAACCCTACATCCTTTGAATAGATTGCTTTAAAATGTTGAATCAAGGGAGTCAGGCGGTAGCGCAGTGGGTTAAGTGCAAGTGGCAAAAAGCATAAGGAATGGCGTAAGGATCCTGGCTAAGGAGTAAGGATCCCCGGCTCCCCACCTGCAGGCGAGTCACTTCACAGGCGGTGAAGCAGGTCTGCAGGTGTCTATCTCTCTCCCCCTCTCTTGTTTTCCCCTCCTCTCTCCACTTCTCTCTGTCCTATCTAACGACAATATCAATAACAACAACAATAAAAAAGAAGGGCAACAAAAAGGAAAATAAATAAATTAATTAATTAAAAAACAATGTTTGTAATATTATGAACATATTCAGGAGAGAGGAACATTTTGGAAGCCCAAGTGACTTATTCAGCAAGGAATGTGTTACTTGGCATCTAAAGTTGTGTTCAGAAGTTGGACAATATACTGCAAAAAAAGAGGGCTAAAAACTGAATTTGAAAAATTCTGAAGAGGATGCAGAAAGTAAAAAAAAATTCCTTTCTTCCTTTTAAAATATTTATTTATTTAATATTTATTTATTTTCCCTTCTGTTGCCCTTGTTTTTTTTATTGTTGTTGTAGTTATTATTGTTGTTGTTGTTGATGTCATCGTTGTTAGATAGCACAGAGAGAAATAGAGAGAGGAGAGGAAGACAGAGGGGGAGAGAAAGGCACACACCTGCAGACCCGCTTCACCGCCTGTGAAGCAACTCCCCTGCAGGTGGGGAGACAGGGGCTCAAACCAGCATCCTTAGGCTGGTCTTTGTGCTTTGCACCACGTGCACTTAACCCACTGCGCTACCGCCCGACACCCCTAAAATATTTATTTTAATGATAAATGATAAAGAGATACTGCCAGGGGGACAGGCGGTGGCGCACTGGTTAAGTGCACACGTTACTGTGCACAAGGATCCAGGTTCAAGCCCCTGATCCCCACCTGCAGGGGGGAAGCTTCATGTGTGGTGAAACAGGGCTGCAGGTGTCTATGTCTCTCTCCCTCAGAGTCTTCCTCTGCCCTCTAAATTTCTGTGTCTTTATCCAGTAATGTATATATGAGAGATACTGCCAGAAAGATATAGAAAGACCAGAGTACTACCCAGCTCTTTCTTATGATGGTGCTGGAGATTGAACCTGGGACCTTGGAGCCTCCTTGGAGCCTCGGGCATGAAAGGTGTTTGCAAAAAAAAAAAAAAAAAAGATTTTTGCATACTATTACGATGCCTCCCCAGCCCCCCCACCCTCCCAAAATCCTTTTTATATGTATTCAGTACAGTATTTTATGGGAGGTCCCTAACCTGTTGTGAGGAATGGTTCATTTTCTGTGTCTGCAGTCCATAGTCTAGTTGAAAAGGGTATTGTAGGGAGGAGGCCTAGGTTCAACAGGAACTTACAGGGAGATTAAAACAGGTGCCAGATCACAATAAGTGGATTCAAGGCTCCTTTCGGGGAACTCCTGATTAAGAAGGTCATTTTTCTCTAAGCTTTCATCAAGAGTAGTATAAGATGAAATGCATTCAAGAAGCCAGAGCTGTCTTCTCTGTGTAGCAGTTGCTAATGTTACTTACTAACCTAATAAGAAACTGAAACATCAAGGATTTGATAAACTGTTGATTTTTTAATGTCTTTATGATAGAGGAATTGATTATGGATTGCATTTATTTCTGCTGGAATGATAATGTAATATAATGCAATGCAAATAAATTATTAATATAATATAATATAATATAATATAACCTCCAGTGTTATTGCTGGGGCTCGGTGCCTGTACCACAAATCCACTGCTCCTGGAGGCCATTTTCCCCTCCCCCCTTTTTTTTGTTGGCATTGTTGTTTATCGTTGTTGTTCTTATTGTTGTCATTGCTGTCGTTGTTGGATAGAACAGAGAGAAATCAAGAGAGGAGGGGAAGACAGAGACAGGGAGAGAAAGAGAGACACCTGTAGACCTGTTTCACTGCTTTTGAAGCGACCCCCCTGCAGGTGGGGTGGGGCTCGAACTGGGATCCTTCCTCCGGGTCCTTGTACTTTGCGCCACCAGTGCTTAACCCACCGTGGTACCACCGAACTCTCTATTTATTTACTTATTAGGTAAAGATAGGGAGAAATTTAGAGGGGGGAGATAGAGAGGGAAAGAGGCAGAGAGAGAGAGGTAACGAGAGACCTGCAGCCCTGCTTCACCACTCATGAAGCTTCCCCCCCCTGCAGGCAGGGACCAGGGCATTGAACCTGGGTCCTTGTACACCGTAATGCGTATGCTTAATCAGGTGCCTCACTACCTGGCCCCTAAATAAATTATCTAAAGGAATTTCCCCCTTTTTTCTACTACATTTAAGTTTTTTTTCTTTAAAACACAGATTCCTTAGAAATTGCCACTCCTGTGCATCTCATGCTTCCTGACTTGCATTGATGTTGTCTTTAGCCTTTTTTGAGCCAAAAGATGTACCAAGCAGTATATTGTGCTGCTTTCATGATATTTATATTGTATTGGTGGAAAAAAACAAGATCACCAAAGGACAAGAGTTTGACATTTCCATTAAAAACAAGTATCCTATATTATATTTAGACGAATCATGTGCTACAGGAAGGTTGAAGGGCCTTGGGACAAAGAGACCTGGTTCACCACAGCTTCCTCTTGATTAGGTATTTACAAACTTCCTAAAAAAGAAGTATATATATATATATATATATATATATATATATATATATATATATATATATGGAGTTCTGGTGGTGGGGATTGTGTGGACTTGTACCCTTCTTTGCCGGGCTAGCGTGGGGTTGCTTCTTCCCCGGGTGCGTGCTGTCTGGGTTGGAGAGAACTTGACTGGACTCAGCCTGGGCTGCTACTCACTCAGTGACAAGGGAGATAGATGACTCAGGAACTTGTGGCAGCATGGTAATGCAAAAGGATCTATTGATCAGAGAGCCAGTGCTTTCATAGGATAAAACCGGAAGTGGCAAGTCAGAAACAGAATTGGCTAGGAAAGGGGATGGAGAAAGGCAAAAGCACACTGGGAAGGAAGAAGCTTCCTTAGCAGCTGTTTCGAGGGTTTTAACTGGTGGAATTAATGTTACCCTGCAGGCAGGGTGGGTCTTGAGGTAGAAAGAAGATAGATCAATGGGATGGGTGGGGATCTTTCAGGCAAAACAGTGATTATGTAAATGTGTATCAGCAATGCAGGATGGAGCAGGGGGGGCTGGCTTAATGCCCAACACCTCTTATCCTATGGTTTTGTCAGTTTCCTTTTTATAAGTAAAGTTTTTTTAAAAAGTACAATAAACCAAGCTAAAACAATGTGTGTGTTAGTATAAACCATGAACCTAAAACTCACTCTGTTAGTTGTAACAGACGGATCCTGATTTCTAAGACAAATTCTTTTGGTAACTAAGAATTTTGTTTTTGATTTTCATAAGGACCACCTAAAGTGAAAGCTGATTCGTTTTTTTTCGGTAATTTATATGCAAATTTGACCTTGAAAAAGCACTAAGGAAATCTGACTTTGTCTTAAAATTTTGTTTTATAACATAATAGTGTGGCTTTCTTCTGGGATTCTTGCTAGTATTTAGATGATGTTAGACATATTATTCTTGAATTTTCAATTTCTCCAAGTCCTGGTACACACTCATAGGTACAAAGAGTTTTCTTTTTTGCCTCCAGGGTTATTGCTGGAGCTCAGTGTCGACACTACAAATCCACTGCTTTTGGTGGTCTTTTTTTTTTTTTTTTTTTTTTTTGGATAAGACATATTGAGAGAGGAGCAGGAGATAGGGAGAGAAAGATAGACATTTACAGACCTGCTTCACTACATGTGAAGCAACCCTTTCCCCCTGCAGGCGGTAGTGTGGGGGCGAAACCAGGATTCTTGCTTAGGTCCTTCCGCTTTGTACTATGTGTGTTTAACTCAGTGTGCCACTGCCTGGCCCCCAGTAAGACTTATCTTTACTTGGAATGCACATTGTAGCTATTTAGAGATAACTGGCTTTGTCCTCAAAATTAATACCTCTATCCTTTCTTTAAAGATAACTTTTTTTTAATTTGTTTCAGTTTTCTGTTAAAATGCCCTTTCCCCCCCTCTTTAAAAAGAACAAACAACTCTTATAAGTCTATAGTTAGAGTTTGGGGTTTTGTTCTATTTTAGATATGTTTCTCCCCAAGGGGCACAGCATTTCTGTTTCAGACAGGTGCAGAAACAGACGGCTATGTATACCATGCAGGCACTCTGTAGTCTCCTCTCTACCCCAGTCAGCCTGTGTTAATTAAGGAACACCCTCAAGGTAGTGGTGGGGGTCAGGAGGCTCTGAAATTAGTGTACTTTTCAAAGATGGTTAATTATTTTGTTGACAAAATATTCATTAGCAGGTCCTTTCGAGTATCACTTTATTAAAAATTAATCTATAATCTCTTAAGTATTCACTAGTATATATTGAAAGGTGTTCAGTAGTTTTATAGTTCTTTTGTGTGTAAACTAACATATTTGAGCTTGGCTCTGTCATCTAAAATGAAGGTTTACTTTGAAAAGTTGCTGTCAACCACAAAGCAAGCCAGTATTTAATAATTGCCAAGACTAATTGCTTTTCTTTTAATTGTAGAAATGAAATAGTGACTTGATTTAGTTTTGTTTTTGCTGGACTTGTAGCGTGACTGTGGGCTGAATCAATTTATTCCAGCATGTGTTGTTGAAATGAAAATTTGGTTTGATCCCTTTTTTAATTTTTTTAATTTTTATTTTTTTACCGGAGCACTGCTCAGCTCTGGCTTATGGCGGTGTGGGGGATTGAACCAGGGACTTGAGAGCCTCAGGCATGAAAGTATTTTTGCATAGCCATTATGCTATACCCCCATCTTTTTAAAGGAAATTGTTTTATCTATGTGATGAACACGTTACTAAAGTCTGTTTTCATTATGAATGTGAAAATGCACTTAAATATCATGGTAGTTTTTCTTGAAGTATTTTGGCGTACAAATTCACTGTGGAAGGAAACGGATGAAAAATATCTCACAGATAACTACTTGATATCACAGTTCTTGGGCATTGATTCACAATCTTTTTTAAAAAAATTATTTCTTTATTGGGGAATTAATGTTTTACATTTAACAGTAAACACAATAGATTGTACATACATAACATTCCCCAGTTTCCCATTTAACAATACAACCCCCACTATGTCATTTATCATCCTTCATGGACCTGTATTCTCCCCACCCACCCAACCACCTGTATTCTCCCCACCCACCCACCCAGAGTCTTTTACTTGGGTGCAATACGCCAATTCCATTTCAGGTTCTACTTGTGTTTTCTTTTCTGATCTTGTTTTTCAACTTCTGCCTGAGAGTGAGATCATCCCATATTCATCCTTCTGTTTCTAACTTATTTCACTCAACATGATTTTTCAAGGTCCATCCAAGATGGGCTGAAAACGGTGAAGTCACCATTTTTTACAGCTCAGTAGTATTCCATTGTGTATATATACCACAACTTGCTCAGCCACTTATCTGTTGTTGGACACTTGGGTTGCTTTCAGGTTTTGGCTATTACAAACTGTGCTGCTAAGAAGATAGGTATATACAGATCTTTTTGGATGGATGTATTGGGTTCCTTAGGATATATCCCCAGGAGAGGAATTGCAGGATCATAGGGTAGGTCCATTTCTAGCCTTCTGAGAGTTCTCCAGACTGTTCTCCACAGAGGTTGGACCAATTGACATTACCACCAGCAGTGCAGGAGGGTTCCTTTGACCCCACAGCCTCTCCAGCATTTGCAGCATTACCTTTTCTGATGTATGACATTCTCACAGGAGTGAAGTGGTATCTTATTGTTGTCTTGATTTGCATTTCTCTGACAATCAGAGACTTGGAGCATTTTTTCATGTGTTTCTCGGCCTTTTGGATCTCTTCTGTGGTGAATATTCTGTCCATGTCCCCCATTTTTGGATGGGGTTATTTGTTGTCTTGTTGTTGAGTCTGGCAAGCTCTTTATATATGTTGGTTATTAAACTCTTGTCTGATGTATGGCATGTAAAGATCTTCTCCCATTCTGTGAGGGGTCTCTTGGTTTGGGTAGTGGTTTCTTTTGCTGTGAAGAAGCTTTTTAATTTGATGTAGTCCCATAGGTTTATACTTGCCTTAGTCTTCTTTGTAATTGGATTCATTTCATTGAAGATGTCTTTAAAATTTATGTGGAGGGAGTCGGGCTGTAGCGCAGCAGGTTCCGCGCAGGTGGCGCAAAGGACAAGGACCGGCATAAGGATCCCGGTTCGAACCCCGGCTCCCCACCTGCAGGGGAGTCGCTTCACAGGCAGTGAAGCAGGTCTGCAGGTGTCTATCTTTCTCTCCTCCTCTCTGTCTTCCCCTCCTCTCTCCATTTCTCTCTGTCCTATCCAACAACGACAACAACAATAATAACTACAACAATAAAACAACAAGGGCAACAAAAAGGGCATAAATAAATAAAATAAATATTAAAAAAAATTATGTGGAAAAGAGTTCTGCCAATATTTTCTTCTAAGTATCTGATAGTTTGTGGTCTAACATCCAAGTCCTTGATCCACTTGGAATTTACTTTTGTATTTGGTGAAATACAGTGGTTCAGTTTCATTCTTCTGTATGTGTCAACCCATTGTTTCCAACACCATTTGTTGAAGAGACTCTGGTTTCCCCATTTAATAGTCTGAGCCCCTTTGTCAAAGATTAGATGTCCATAGGTGTGTGGGCTCACTTCTGCGCTCTCAGTTCTATTCCACTGTTCAGTGTGTCTATTCATGTTCCAGTACCAAGCGGTTTTGATGACAATGGCCCTATAATACAATTTGAGATCTGGGAGTGTGATGCCTCCGGTTCTGTTTTTTTTTCTCAAGATTGTTTTGGCAATTCTAGGTCTTTTCTGGTTCCAGATAAACATTTGTAGCATTTGTTCTATTCTCCTAAAAAATGTGCTTGGGATCTTGATAGGGATAGTATTAAATTTGTAGATGGCTCTGGGTAGTATATTCATTTTGATGATGTTAATTCTACCAACCCATGAACATGGACTATCTTTCCACTTCTTTCTGTCTTTTTCAATTTCCTTGAGTAGTGACTCATAATTTTCAATATACAAGTCCTTCACTTCTTTGGTTAGGGTTATTCATAAATGTTTTATTGTTTCTGTTGCTATAGTAAAAGGAATTGATTTCTGGATTTCATCTCCTTCTAACTTAGTGTTTGCATAGAGGAATGCCACTGACTTTTGAATGTTAATTTTGTAGCCTGACACCTTACTGTATTGCCGGATGATTTCCAAACACTTTTTGCTGGATTCCTTAGGTTTTTCTGTGTATACTATCATGTCATCTGCAAATAGGGAGAGTTTGACTTCTCTTCCAATCTGTATCCCTTTAATTCCTTGCTCCTGCCTGATTGCTATGGCAAGAACTTCCAACACTATGTTGAATAGTAATGGTGATAGTGGGCAGCCCTGTCTAGTACCTGATCTGAGTGGAAATGCTTCCAGTTTTTCACCATTGAGTATGATGTTGGCTATAGGTTTGATATATATAGACTCCACTATCTTCAGGAATTTTCCATCTATTCCTATTTTTTGTAGTGTTTTGATCATAAAAGGATGTTGTATTTTGTCAAAGGTTTTCTCTGTATCTATTGATATGACCATGTGATTTTTGGTCTTGCTTCTGTTGATGTGGTGGATCACATTGATTGATTTACGTATATTAAACCAACCTTGCATGCCTGGGATAAACCCCACTTGGTCATGATGAATAATCTTTTTAATATACTGCTGTATCCGGTTGGTTAGAATTTTGTTCAGTATTTTAGCATCTATGTTCATCAGAGATATTGGTCTGTAGTTTTCTTTTTTGGTTGTGTCCCTGTCTGCTTTTGGTATCAGGGTGATGTTGGCTTCATAGAAGCTGGCAGGGAGTATTCCAGTGTCTTCAATCTTCTGGAAGACTTTTAAAAGTAGTTATTAGTTCTTCTTTGAAGGTTTTGTAGAATTCATTTGTAAAACCATCTGGTCCATGACTTTTATTTTTGGGGAGATTTTTGATAACTGTTTCAATTTCGTTAGCTGTGATGGGCCTGTTTATGTTGTCCACTTCCTCTTTACTTAGTTTTTGAAGTTGGTAGGTATCTAGGAAATCTTCCATTTCTTCCAGGTTCTCTAGCTTGGTGGCATATTGTTGTTCATAGAAGCCCTGCATGATATGTTGAATTTCTGTGGTGTCTGTTGTGATATCTCCTCTTTCATTTACTATCCAATTTATTTGGGTCTTCTATTTTTTTTTGTTTTGTGAGTCTGGCTAAAGGTTTGTTGATTTTGTTTACTCTTTCGAAGAACCAACATTTACTCTCGTTGATCTTTTGTATGGTTTTCTTATTCTCAATATTATTTATTTCTGCCCTAACTTTAGTGATTTCTGTCCTTCTGGTTGCTTTAGCGTTCCTTTGTTGTTCTTCTTCTAGGTCTTTAAGATGTGCTGTTTATTTGTGATTTTTCTTGTTTCCTAATGTGTGCTTGTATAGCTATGAACTTCCCTCTTATGACTGCTTTAGCTGTGTCCCAAATATTTTGATAGCTTGTGTCTTCATTTCCTCAAGGTATACTCCTGAGTTTCCTGATTAGATCTCTGTCCCCAGGTGTCCCTCCCTGCCACTGTTCCAGATTCTGAGGGCAGTAGCAATGGAGACTCAGAGTTGTACTTGGTGAGTCTCTGGGGAGTCCTCTCCTCCCTTCAGCTGTCCCCTTGTTGGTGGAACAGACTGGTGGTGTCTCAACTGATAAACTGCCGGACTGTTACCAGCCACTTAGTCTCTCCCTAGGCTCCTCTCTGTCACCAGCCACGTGTGTTTGCACTCACCGGTGATTTGGTGGGTTCCTGTAGTTGTTCTATTCCTGTTTTGTTTCGGTCTCAGGTGGTCTCCTTTGGTATTCCTAGTTGATCTGGGAGAGGAGATGAGAGGAGAGAACAGATCTGCTGCTGCTCTTAGCCCCACCTCCGGAAGTCTAGTTCTTTCTTCTTTTATTTTCATCTACATTTCCTTTTAAGTCTGTCACATGGGATGCCTTCTCTTACTAATATCCGGATTACTGAGAGTTCTCTAATCCTTTCTATTAGTTCATGCTATCTAGTCCTGGGAACCCTTTTCTTTTAGCAAATAAGCTTCTTTTACTTTTCCCATCATGGTTACTTCAGTATTTTCATGGAAATGAAAAAAAAAAAAAAGAGGTATTTTTCAACATAATATTGTTGGGGCATCTCTTTTATTTTTCAGTTCACAAATAATCAAATCTGGCATCTAATAGTCTGGTCAGTTGCTCAGTTTGGTTTGTTAAGGTGCTACTAACCTGGCAGTGATAGCTCACTGGGTATGGTAGCCAGCATGCTTTGCCATATTTGCTGCCCAGGTCCCATCCCTGTCAGATGTCATACTTGGCTGTACTATAGCACAAGGGAAATCTCCAGGGCTGCGATCTCTCTCTCCTTCTCAATGAAAAAGCTAGCACAGATCCATGAAGTCATGCATGTAGGGCTGTGTGGTGATTCACTTGGTTGAGTGCACATGTTACCATGTGCAAGGATCTAGGTTCAGGCCCTCGATCCCTACTTTCAAGAGGGAGCTTCATCATGGTGGAGCCATGCTGCAATTATCTCTCCCTATCTCTCACCTATATTTAAAGAAAAATAAAAGGCCACTGCCCAACCCACATTTAATACTTTTATGCTTCACACCAGGTTTGCTTAATCTGCTATGCTACCACCCAACTCCCCATTTAATACTTTAATGTAGTGTGTTTCATATGTTTTACATCTTCCCATTCTCTGTGAATTTTATCTTTTGTTTTTTAAAGAGTTATTATTATTAACCAGAGCACTGCTCAACTAGAGACTGAATATGGGGACTGAGAGCCTCAAGCATGAAAAGTCATTTGTATACCATTATGCTGTCTCCCCAGTCTCTATTGGTTATTATTTTTTTAAAGAATTTTTAAAATATTTATTTATTCCCTTTTGTTGCCCTTGCTTTATTTTTGTTATTATTGTTGTCATTGTTGTTGGATAGGACAAGAGAAATGGAGAGAGGAGGTGAAGACAGAGAGGGGGAGAGAAAGATAGACACCTGCAGACCTGCTTCACCGCCTGTGGAGGTGGGGGGCCAGGGGCTCGAACCAGGATCCTTATGCTGGTCCTTGCGCTTTGCACCACTTGCGCTTAATCCGCTGCACTACTGCCCGACTCCCCCTATTAGTTATTTTTATGAGAGTGAGAAATCAGGGTGTCACTAGATTTTGACATATGTTAGTGCCAAGGGATTTAACCAGGGGACTTCAGGCATACAAATCTTATACTCTTAACACCGAGTTTGTTGTCTTCCCAGCATTGATTTTATTTATTTATTTATTTTACCAGAGTGCTGCTCAGCTCTGGCTTATGGTGGTACAGGGGATTGAATCTGGGCTTTTGGAGCCTCAGGCATGATCAGTCTTTTTGCATAACCATTATGCTGACTAACCCATCCCCCATTTTATCTTTTTTCTATTAGGTTCATCATTGTTCATTTTCACTTGTCTAGGTGATCCTGTCATACCAGTTTCTTTACTTATCCCCTTTCTTACCCACTTTCTTCCCTTTTAACTCTTACTACTTCATAGCTTTTATGTGGAACTTAAGTCTTGTTTCTCTAAGATCCAGTGTGTTCCTTTTTCTTCTTTAATGATTGGGTGACACATTGGATAGAGCTTTCTGAATTTGAAATAGTTTTATATCTGAGTCATTACTTAAGAAAATACTAATGTCTTGGGGGCCAGGCGGTGGCACACCTGGTTAAGCACTATTGCAGTGCATAAGGACCCAGGTTCAAGCTGTTGGTCCCTAGCTACGGGGGGGGGGGGGGGGGGGGGGGGCAGGGGGGAGAAGCTTCACAGATGTTAAAGCAGGACTGCAGGAGTCTCTCTGTCTCTTTCCCTCTCTTTATCTCCCCCTCTCCTCTCAATTTCTCTCTGTCTCTATCCAATAATAAATAAATAAAAAGATTTAAAAATATATACTAATATGTTTAAAATCCAGCTTCCAAGGCTGAATATGGGTAAGTTTTTTTTTAAAACTTTTATATATGTTTAATCCCCATTGTTGTAGGTGGAGGTAAGTTTTTCATTGTAGAAGAGCTCTGGCCAATAAGTGAAAAAATAATTATATAATAGAAAAATCACGGGCAGGGGTAGATGGCATAATGGTTATGCAAACAGACTCTCATGCCTGAGGCTCCAAAGTCCCAAGTTCAGTCTCCTGCACCACCATAAACCAGAGCTGAGCAGTGCTCTGGTAATAAAATAAATAAATAAAATAAAAAAGAAAAATCATTATTTTATTCCTTTTATTGACATAGTCAATCACTGATTGATGTTAAAATCATAAAAATTTTGATGGAACACTTATTTTTTTCAAAAACCCTTTTTTAATTTGTGATTAATAGTGGTCTACAAAATCGTAAGATTATAGGGTAGGGTTCCATACTGTGCCCATCACCAAAGCTCTGTGGCCCCACACTCCCAATCATAACCAAGCCTTAGAAACAGTTTGTTTACTTCTGTTTTGCTTTCTTTGTTTTTACAAGCTCATGTGTTTCAGTTCTCTAGATTCTGCATCTGAGTTGTCTTTCTCCTCACTTATTTTGCTGAGCATAATCATCTCATGCTGTTTCTCTCTCTCTCTCTCTCTTTTAAGATTTTATTTATTAATAAGAAAAACAGGAGGAGAATGACAGAATGAACCAGACATCACTCTGGTACATGGGCTGCTGGAAATTGAACTCAGAACCTCATGTTTGAGAGTCTAATGCTTTATCCACTGTGCCTCCTCCTGAATCACACGCATGCTATTTCCTCAACCCTCACCTCTAGTTCTGGTGTTACTTACTTATTTATACCAGAGCACTGCTCCACTCTGGTTTATGGTGATGGGAGGGATTGAACCTGGGACTGTGATGATAGAAGAACACTTTGAAATGGAGGACTCCATCTAACTGCCCTGACTGCTCTGATTGATAACAATTGTGATAAAAAAAAGTATTGTGAAATAACACAGTGATTAGCAACCTTTTCTGTTAGACCGTAGAGTAACTTGGATGGTGCAGTTTCTGTAGTTGTTATAGGAAATAGTTATATACCATATATAAATAAATGACAAGAGCTGTTTTCTTTTTTTCATTTAATTTAATTTTTTATTATTTTTATTAATTGGATAGAGACAGCCAGAAATCGTGAGAGTAGGGGGAGATAGAGGTGGAGAAAGAGAGACACCTCCAGCCCTGCTTCACCATTCACAAAGCTTTCCCCTTGCAGGTGGGGACTTGGGGGCTTGAACTTGGGCCCTTGCCTATTGTAACATGTGCACTCAACCAGGTGCACCACCACCCGGCCCCACAGAAGCTGTTTTTCAGTAAAATTTTACTTACAAATTTGAGCCATAGGCTGTAACGGGAAGTCTGTAATGTCACTTATTGTCTCTTCTAATTTGTGCTGTGAGAGGGAATGAACCCAGACCTCACACCTGCATGCTAGCACTCCCTAACCCAGTTCTTTCATTCTTTAAAAAAATAAATAAAAATTTTGAAAAAGAAAGAGGGAAGGGGTTGGAGAAACCAGAGTATCACTGGCACATGTGATGCTGGGGATTGAACTTGAGACCCCCATGTCTGAGAGTCCAATGCTTTATCCACTGTGCCACCTCCTAGGCTACAACTTTTTTTCATTATTTCTTTAAAAAAATTGTTATTATCTTTATTTATTTGTTGGATAGAGACAGCCAGATATTGAGAGGAATAAGGAGATAGAGAGGGAGAGAAACAAAGAGATACCTGCAGCCCTGCTTTTCCCCTGCAGGTGGGATAGGTCTTGAACCCGGGTCCTTGCACATTGTAACATGTGCGCTCAACCAGGTGCACCACTACCCAGATCCATTTTTTTCATTCTTTATATTTTGAGAGAATAAGAAAGGAGAGACAGCCCAGCTCTTCTTTGCCATTCATGGTGCCCCCTCACCCCTGGTTATTGTAATACTGCTCTTATGAAGTGCTGGGGCCCAAATCCAGGCCCTCATGCATAGTGAGGTTCTGTCAGGTGAGCTACCTCATGGTTCCAGTACAATAATAAATAATAAATAAAACAAATGAACAAACAAAACCCTGCAATAGGTCAGAGCTCCAGATTTAATCATATTTTTCGGGAAAACACAGGACAATAAAGGAACAAGTTAAATGGCAGGCAGAGTCCAGGGTATGGGACATTCCGTTTGGAAAGCAATTTGGTTCTCAAGTAAGTCAGTGCATGTGAAAGTGTCCTCTATGAGGGTGGTGTGTGTGTGGGAGAATCAAATGTGACATGTGGAGTTTGAGTTCTCTGTTGGAGCAAACCAATTGTATATTACAACTTGAGATTACCAGGAAAAATGGACTATTCAATAAATTTAAGGAACTACTGCCAGTTCTATTGAATATAGTATAGCATTCATAGTTGCTTCCTAGACATGAATACTGAAGTAAAATAACATGGTGTCTGAGATTTACTTTAAAATAATATAGTAAACACATATAACTCTTAGAAGAATAGATTAAACAGCTGGCAAAAGGATTATAATTGTTGGGACTGGATAGTATATAACTAGGTTTTTTTTTTCCCACTCATATCAATCTTTTTACGTTTTTTAATTTTTTTTAATTTATTTTTTTTCCTCCAGGGTTATTGCTGGGCTCGGTGTCTGCACCATGAATCCACCGCTCCCGGAGGCCATTTTTTCCTCCCTTTTTGTTGCCCTTGTTGTTGTAGCCTCATTGTGGTCATTATTATTACCATTGTTGATGTTGTTCGTTGTTGGATAGGACAGAGAGAAATGGAGAGAGGAGGGGAAGACAGAGAGGGGGAGAGAAAGATAGACACCTGCAGACCTGTTTCACCGCCTGTGAAGCGACTCCCCTGCAGGTGAGGATCTGGGGGCTCGAACCGGGCAGTCCCTGTGCTTTGCGCCATGTGCACTTAACCCACTGCGCCACAGCCACTGCGCCACAACCCACTTAACTCCACATGTCACATTTGATTCTCCCACACACACACCACCCTCATAGAGGACACTTTCACATGCACTGACTTACTTGAGAACCAAATTGCTTTCCAAACGGAATGTCCCATACCCTGGACTCTGCCTGCCATTTAACTTGTTCCTTTATGTAAAAACCCCAATCTTTTTACATTTCAACTTTTTCACTGTAAGTTAAAATAAGGTTGAACATACCCCCAGAAATTTATTACTGGTTTTGGGTGGTAGAAGGGAGGGGCATGCCTAGAAAAAGAAGGAAAACTCTGGTGAAGAAATGTATTTTCCTACAATTAGAAAAGTTTTTTTTTTTAAGTATTTCTGGTTATATTCACTTTGCTAGTAGCAGGTCTCTTATTTTCTTAGTTGAATTTCTTTCTAAACTTGTAAATAGAGTTCTTATTTTCACATAAGTTTAAATAGCAGTCCCTAATTGTATTCATTATGTCAGATTTTTGCTTAGATAGAAATTGAATTACTTTACAAAACTGCTCTGTGATTGCATGGATAAAGACTTTGAACGTTTAGTATTGAGTTTGCCAGCCATGAGACAAGACTTTTATTCAGACTATGAACGGGGGCTGAGTGGTGGCATACCCAGTTGAGTGCACATACTACCATGTGCAAAAGCCTGGTTCAAACCTCTGATCCCCACCTGCAGGGGGAAGATTCACAAAAGGTGAAACGGTGCTGCTGGTGGGTTTCTCTCTTTCCCTCAGATTTCCTGTTCTTCATTCTGTGCTTTTCTGATGTTCATTTGCTTGTGATGAGATACTAGTTATTTATTCATGGCTGGAATATTGTTATATATCCTTCACAAAAGGTAAAGAAGTACTGCAAGCCTGCCTCTTCCTCTCTCTCCCTCCCTCCTTCCTTCCGTTCTCTGTCATCTCCTTCTCTCTCAATTCCTGTGTCTATAAATATATATATATATATACATATATATATATATGTACACACATATGTATATATATTAATGCTATGAACAGGAAACAGAGGGAAAAAACTGAAACAACAGGGATTTATGTTTTTAAAAAATGGCTGAAAGGACAAGCAAGTCACATGGTTAGTTTGAGGTAATTAGTTTGAGATGCAGGGCAGTGAATCAGAACAAACAGCTGCTCACAGGGACAGATCAGTGGAATGTGAAAATGTAACGTACATTTCTTTCTACCAAGAGATTTGCAGCTGACAATCTGGGGTGACTCATTCCTATGCTGGGAGGATGAGGTAATGCTCTTCTGAAGGGTGATGTCATCCCCCCTACCTGAACTGCATGCATATATCACTTCTGTGGCTCTCCAGGAAAAGCACCATCTGCCTCCACATGTGCAGCCTAAAAGACTGCAAAGATTGGTGCAAAGGTTAGCAGCCATGTGTATGACTCATAAGCAGCCAATTAGAGAAGAGCAGCTATTCAAAGATAAACTTTCAAAATCAAAATTCAGAAAAATGACAAGATGCTTCAGTTTTTAAGCATGCTTTTTTTTGTTCTTGTTGTATTGGGCTTTGCACTTTCCTAATTGGCTTAATGCTATTAAAAATTGAATTAAAAAATCAGTTTTTCTCAGTATAGCAAATCACATCAAATATTCCTGGTTGTTTAAGCCCTATCTATCTATCTATCTATCTATCTATCGCAGGTAGCTGTTTTCTTTGACATTTGGAACCATTTGGATAGTGGTAAAAGAAAAATACATTTCAGGGAGTTGGGCTGTAGCACAGCGGGTTAAGCGCAGGTGGCGCAAAGCACAAGGACCGACACAAGGACCGGCATAAGGATCCCGGTTCGAACCCCGGCTCCCCACCTGCAGGGGAGTCGCTTCACAGGCGGTGAAGCATGTCTGCAGGTGTCTATCTTTCTCTCCTCCTCTCTGTCTTCCCCTCCTCTCTCTCCGTTTCTCTCTATCCCATCCAACAACGACGACAATAATAACTACAACAATAAAACAACAAGGGCAACAAAAGGGAATAAAAAAAATAAAATATTTTTTAAAAAAAGAAAAATACATTTTAGTCTTTTTTGACAGTTTGGATTTTTGTTTGTTGGAATCATTGTGCTCCCTACAGACTTGCTACTGCTTTGGGGGGTGAGGGAAGAAGTTGTTAGTGGAAAAGGAAATAGTAAAAATAAATGTGGTTTTGTTTGTTTATTTTACTACAGACCCATGGGGGGCCACGTGGTGGCACACCTAGTTGAGTGCACATGCCACAGACGCACTAGCTCCTCTTCCTCTTTCTTTTACTGATACACATACCACCTTCTCCTCCCTCTCTGGGCTTAACTAGTATTGCTGTTGATAGGAGTAGACAACTGATAGACCTGTTTTCTGACTTTATCATGACTCAGATTTCCTGTTCTTCATTCTGTGCTTTTTTTGATGTTCATTTGTTTGTGATGAGATACTAGTTGTTCATTCATGGCTGGAATACTATGATATATCCTCTTAGGTACATCAGTTAGATTCATTTTAATCATGCAGTCAAGATGCTATCTGAATTCTCCACTATATATTTTACTGCCTTAAAAAAAAAAAAAAAACAAGAAACTCCAGACCAGGCAATGGCCACCTGGTAGAGCACACATACCACCTTGCTTGAAGATCCAGGTTTAATCCCCTGCACCACCATAAGCCGAAGCTGAGCAGTGCTCTGGTAAAAAAAAATTAAAAGTAAATCCAGGATTTTGGTTATTTGGACATGAAATTTTTTTTGCATAACCATTATGTTGTCTCCTTTTTAAAAATATTTATTTATTTCCTTTTGTTGCCCTTGTTTTGTTGTTGTAATTATTATTGTTGTTGATGATGTCTGATGATGTCATTGTTGGATAGGACAGAAATGGAGAGAAGAGAGAAAGAGAGGGGGAAAGAAAGACAGAGAGGGGGAGAGAAAGATAGACACCTATAGACCTGCTTCACCACCTGTGAAGCGACTCTCCTGCAGGTGGGGAGCCGGGGGCTCGAACCAGGATCCTTATGCTGGTCCTTGTGCTTTGTGCCACGTGCACTTAACCCACTGCGCTACCGCCCAACTACCTCCTTTTTCTTCTTAAAATTATAGTCTTGCCCCCACACCTATGGACATCTAATCTTTGACAAAGGGGTTCAGCCTATTAAGTGGGGAAACCTGATTCTCTTCAACAAATGGTGTTGGAAACAATGGGTTGACACATACAGAAGAATGAAACTGAACCACTGTATTTCACCAAATACAAAAGTAAATTCCATGTGGATCAAGGACTTGGATGTTAGACCACAAACTATCAGATATTTAGAAGAAAATATTGGCAGAACTCTTTTCCGCATAAATTTCAAAGACATCTTCAATGAAACGAATCCAATTACAAAGAAGACTAAGGCAAGTATAAACCTATGGGACTACATCAAATTAAAAAGCTTCCTCACAGCAAAAGAAACCACTACCCAAACCAAGAGACCCCCCCACAGAATGGGAGAAGATCTTTACATGCCATATATCAGACAAGAGTTTAATAAGCAACATATATAAAGAGCTTGCCAAACTCAACAAGACAACAAATAACCCCATCCAAAAATGGGGGGAGGACATGGACAGAATATTCACCACAGAAGAGATCCAAAAGGCCAAGAAACAAGTCTCTGATTGTCAGAGAAATGCAAATAAAGACAACCATGAGATACCACTTCACTCCTGTGAGAATGTCATACATCAGAAAAGGTAACAGCAGCAAATGCTGGAGAGGCTGTGGGGTTAAAGGAACCCTCCACAATGCTTGTGGGAATGTAAATTGGTCCAGCCTCTGTGGAGAAGATTCTGGAGAACTCTCAGAAGGCTAGACATGGACCTACCCTATGACCCTGCAATTCCTCTCCTGGGGATATATCCTAAGGAACCCAACATATCCATCCAAAAAGATCTGTGTACACATATGTTCTTGGCAACACAATTTGTAATAGCCAAAACCTGGAAGCAACCCAGGTGTCCAACAACAGATGAGTGTCTGAGCAAGTTGTGGTATTTATACACAATGGAATACTACTCAGCTGTAAAAAATGGTGACTTCACCGTTTTCAGCTGATCTTGGATGGACCTTGAAAAAATCATGTTGAGTGAAATAAGTCAGAAACAGAAGGATGAATATGGGATGATCTCGCTCTCAGGCAGAAGTTGAAAAACAAGATCAGAAAAGAAAACAGAAGTAGAACCTGAAATGGAATTGGTGTATCGCACCCAAGTAAAAGACTCTGGGGTGGGTAGGTGAGGAGAATACAGGTCCAAGAAGGATTCAGAGGACCTAGTGGGGGTTGTATTGTTATATGGGAAACTGGGGAATGTTATGCATGTACAAACTATTGTACTTACTGTTGAATGTAAAACATTAATTCCCCAATTAAAAAAAATAAAATAAAGTTATAGTCTTACGTCCTAGAATATTAAGGTGACTTCAAGGTACCTTGATTCGTTTGGTGGGGAATGGAACTTTTGGGTTGTTAGAAAAATCATGATGCATTTTTTATATAGAAAAATATGTCATGACTTTTCCAACAACCCAATAAATAACAAAAACTGGGCACTGGGTCTTAAGATCACTGCCTTTAAAGCCATTATACAAACACTGTGTAAATGTAGAGATATTAGCATACCTGGTAAATATCTCTTAGGGTATAATAAAAATTTTTGAGAATATAATTAAAAAGAACAATATTAAGAAATAGGAAGGATTTGTCAGAAAACCTACACTGCCAGAATTTATCAGATTTTAAAGCAAAAACATAAGAAATATTTGCTGAAGGCCTGATAGGATGTCAGTGGTCTGTGTTGGTGTAAGAGGTGTTTTGGGGAAAAGAAATGACATTGACAGTGGCATAACTGGATAATGACAGTGACATTTGACACCATGCTGAAATGACGATGTCTGATTTCTCCTTGTGAGGAAAAGTGGGAGAAAAGGTTTGAGGTCAAGTTTTGAGGACTCTGAATGTCAGATGTAGAATCTGAGGTTTTGAATAAGAAAATAATACAGAGCATTAAAGATTCTTAATACTGTCATAACAAGATTAACTTTGACTCAAAGAGATTAATCTGGATGATATGTTGAGGCTGGATTGAGAGGAATTTTAGTTAAGAACTGTAAATAGAGGCTGTTTCAGTAGTTCAAGCAAGAGATAATAAGGATTGAACTAGAAAAATGAAAGAAGTAGATTGAAGAAGTGACTTTGAGTCTGTCCTCCAGAACCCCAGTGGTGTGCAACAAAACAGGAGGGAGGAGACAGTGTGAGCCAGTCACTGATCTCTTAGTGACCTTATAGGAATTTTCAAGTTAATACCCTTTAAAAAATGTAATTAATTCATTTTAATTTTTTTTAATTTTGATAGGACAGAGAGATATTGAGAGAGGTGGGGAGGTAGCGAGAGACATCTGCAGCACTAACGTGTGTGTTCAACCCCACTTGCCCCCCCCCAAGTTAATATCCTTTTAAAAAGAATTCTTTTTTTTTTCTCCAGAGCACTGATCATCTCTGGCTTATTGTGGTGCAGGGGACTGAACCTGTAATTTTGGAGCATTAGGCATGAGAGTCTGTTTGCATAACCATTATGCTATCTACCCCACTCATGATTAATATTAATGAAGAATTCTTTGCTAAAGGAAATGCATAAAGGAATTTTACTTTAGGGGTGCTGGGTGGTGGTGACCTAGTTAAGCACACATACTATGAAGGTCAAGGATCCTGGTTTGAGCCTCTGGCTCCCCACCTGCATGGGGGGTCACTTTGCAAGCAGTGAAGCAGATCTGTAGGTGTCTGTCTTTCTCTCTCCTTTTCTATCTTTCTTTCCCCTCTCAATATCTCTCTGTCCTATCAAAAAAAAAAAAAATTGAAAAAATGGCCACAGGAGCAGAGGATTCATAGTGCAGGCACTGATAATTTTATTTTCCAAAAAAAAAACCTAAGACTGATGTTTGTTTAAAGTTTTTTTCTTCTTTTATTTATTAAATAGTAAATTATTTTGCTTTTATTAAAAATATATTCACTATTTCCCAAATTTTCATCTTGTATGGTCAGGAAAATAGTTGTCATCAACTGAAGTAAGTCAAATTGTATATACTTTTACATTTCAAGTAGTCATTGCCATGATATCATGCACTGATATCACCGACTTTCTTTTCTCTTCTTCTTCTTCTTCTCCTTCTCCTCCTCCTCCTCCTCCTCCTCCTCCTCCTCCTCCTCCTCCTCCTCCTCCTCCTCCTCCCCCCCCCCTCCTCCTCCTCCTCCTCCCCCCCCCCCTCCTCCTCCTCCTCCTAGCACTGTTCACCTGTGGCTTATGGTGTTGCAGGAGATTGAATCTGAGACCTTAGAGCCTCAAGCATGAGTTCTTTCTTCCCTTCCTTCCTTCCTTCCTTCCTTCCTTCCTTCCTTCCTTCCTTCCTTCCTTCCCTCCTTCCTTCCTTCTTTCTTTCTTTCCCTCTCTCTCTCTCTCTTTCTTTTTTAACCAGAGCACTGCTCAGCTCTGGTTTATGGTGGTGCAGGAGATTGAACCTGGGACTTTGGAGCCTCAGGCATGAGAGTCTCTTTGCATAACCATTATGCTATCTACCTACCCCTGCCTGATGAGTCTTTTCTATACTCACAGTATTTTGGATAGAAACAGAAATTGAGAGGTAAGGAGGAGGTAGAGAGGGAAAGTGACAGAGACACACCTGCTGCCATGCTCTACCACTTGCGAAGCTTTCCCTCTGCAGGTGGGGATCAAGGAATTGAACCCAGGTTCTTGCACACTGCAGTGTGTTCACTTAGCCAGGTGTACTACCACCTGGCCCCTCCAGCACTGATGTGCTATCTCATGAACCAAGATGTTCTCAGTCAGAGGCTCTAGAGTCATCCTGAACTGTTGTTTTGCTCATTTTATATAGGAAACTCTCCATCAAATCCCATTGATTTTACCTTTCAATATCATTTTAAATCTGATCCCCTTCTGTACTTCCACTGCTGTCAATTTAATTGAAAGAACCATCATCATTTTCTGACCTCCCTATTCCCATCCTCGACTTCATAGCCTGCTGACTTTCGCTGTTCTTCCTTAAACACAGTGGGTGGACATTCACCTTGTCTTTTGCAAAGACTGTAGACAGATAGCAGCATTTATTGATCTGCTGTTAGCTCACATTTAGATTTTGCTCAAATCTTACTTTGATAGCTGTCTGCCCTGAGCTTCTTACTGGCAGTCCTCTTACCCAACCTCCCCACATTTACATTTTCCAGTTTCCCTTTATATATTTTTTTATTGTTGTTATTGCTGTCGTCGTTGGATAGGACAGAGAGAAATCGAGAGAGGAGGGGAAGACAGAGAGGAGGAGAGAAATATAGACACCTGCAGACCTGTTTCATCGCTTGTGAAGTGACCCCCCCCTTCAGGTGGGTAGCTGGGGGCTCGTACCAGGATCCTTGAGCTGGTCCTTGTGCTTCATGCCATGTGTGCTTAACCCACTACACTACTGCCCCCCCCCCACTTTGTTACATTTCCCCTTCTTGCATTTATTTTTAAGTTCTTTTTCATTTTTAAAAAATTATATTTATTTATTTATTGGATAGAAACAGCCAGAAATAGAGACGGAAGGGGGTGATAGAGAAGGAGAGAGACAGAGACACCTGCAACACTGTTTCACCTCGCAGAACTTTGCCAATGCAGGTGGAGACTGGGGGACTCAAATCCAGGTCCTTGCACATTGTAACGTGCACCCAATCAGGTGCACCACCACCTGGACCCCTTTCTAGAATTAAAAAATATATATATGTATATGTGTGTATATATATATATATATATATATATATATATATATATATATATATATATATATATTAGGAAGGACTACTGAGAAGATAAATCAGTTAGGTTGGCTATCTGCCCTCTCACTCATTACAGATGTGTTAACATCTGGGCTGGATGGTAGCTTACCTGGTTAAGCACACTTAGTATAGATGTGTTAACATCTATGAAAGAAGAAATGAAACAATAGAATAAACTTGTTTTCCTGAATCTGAGCCGATGACAGTGATGGTCTAGATAAAATAGGCTTGGAAAATATTAAATCTGCTGTTACTTTTAGCTTAGAAAATAAGATTGCATTAGTGTGTTAATCACCATAAGAGCTCCTATAGCAACCTCTGTGGAGAGCTCACTTGATTGTAAAATCCTTTTTGGTGATTTTACTTATCGTTATGGGACACTCTAGGCCTGTCGCAAACAGAATTTTGAAAAAACACACTAGAGCATTACGTGTCCACCTCAGGAGAGACTAGCAGTAGTTTTAAATTGTTGGTGGTCAGGGCTGGAGAGCTAGCTCACTGGGTGGGGGCACCTGCTTTGTGATATGTGCAGTCACAAGCCCCAGCATCACATAGAGTGCTACATTGCTCTAGGAAGCATTGGGGCTGTGGTGTCTCTGCCTCTCTCTCTCTCTCTCTTTAAATTTGTTATTAATTTATTATTGGATAGAGACAGAAACTGAGAGGGGATCAGAAGATTGAGAGGGAGAGAGACAGAGAGACTCCTGCAGTCTTGTTCATCACTCGTGAAGTTTCTTCCCTTACAGGAGGGGACCGGAGGCTTGAACCTGGGTCTTTTTTTTTTTTTAACCTGGGTCTTTGCGCACTGTAATGTGCATGCTTAACCATGTGCATCACCACCCGGCTCCCCTTCCCATTTTTATTTTTAATATTATTATCTTTATTTATTTATTAGATAGAGACAGCCAGAAATTGAGAGGGAAAGGGGTGATAGAGAGGGAGAGAAACAGACACCTGCAGCCCTGCTTCACCACTCGCAAAGCTTTTTCCCCTGCAGGTGGGGACAGGGGGCTTGAACCCAGGTCCTTGCACATTGTAACATGTGTGCTCAACCAGGTGCACTAACACTTGGCCCCTGTTTTTTATTTTTTTAATTATTATTGTTATTATTATTATTTACCAGAGCACTGCACAGCTCTGGCTTATGGTAGTGCTGGGGATTGAACCTGGGACCTCAGAGCCTCAGGCAAGTAAGTCTTTTGCATAACTATTATACTGTCTCCACAGCCCTTTTAAAAATCAATTAATTTGTTTTCTCTACCTCTTTCTCAATAAAAGAGTCAGCTCAGAAGCAGTGAAACTGTATGTATGCAAGGTTTTGGCTCTGTCAGAGTAAGTAAATAAATAATATAAATAACAATAAATTGCTTTTGGTTGATGAACTGTGCTGCCTCATGCTGCTCAAGTACTAGGGACCATCAAACTGAAAATCCCTGCCTTTAGGTACTGCTCTTGAAGTTTGGGTTCTTCTAAAAGTTAACTTTTATTTTAGGTATTTGGGAATAAGATGATAATTCCTTCCCTGGATGGAGACCTCTTCCAGTGGGATCGAGACCGTGAGAGCATGGAAACAGTTCCATTTACAGTTGAATCACTGCTTGAATCTTCTTACAAATTTGGAGATGATGTCGTCTTGGTTGGAGGGAAATCTCTTACCACGTATGGACTCAGTGCATATAGCGGAAAGGTAAGTGAAAATGTTGACTTTATTTGGAATGAATACAGAATAAACTAAACAGTGGAGCTAAGAATAGCAGGAGGAAGAGTATTAGTAAATGAAGTCTGTGTGTGAGATACATTTAAATTTTTTTTTATTATCTTTATTTATGTATTGGATAGAGACAGTCAGAAATCGAGAGGGAAGGGAGGGATAGCGAGGGTGAGAGACAGAGAGACACCTGCAGCACTGCTTCACCACTTGTGAAACATTCCCCCTGCAGATGGGGACTGGGGGCTCGAACCTGGGTCTTTGCACATTATAACGTGTGTGCTCAACCAGGTGCGCCACCACCCAGCCCCGATACATTTTTTTTTTTTTGTACATTATTTTGAAATCTCCATGATCTTCTTGATAGGTACATATTTTTATTTTTATTTGGGCAAGTGGGGAACCCATCAAAAGTTGGCAGTAATCCTGATGATAAGAATAAAAGGGCCTAAGAGAAAAAAGTTTGGTGGTCTGGGAGGTGGCATAGTGGATAAAGCACTGGACTTTCAAACATGAGGTCCTGAGTTCAATCCCCGGCAGCACATGTACTGGAGTGATGTCTGGTTCTTTCTCTTTCTCCTATCTTTCTCATGAATAAGTCAATAAATTCTTTAAAAAGAAAGAAAGAAAAGTTTGTACTCATGTTATTGATTAAGAAACTGAGGGGGGAGCCATGCGGTAGCACAGCGGGTTAAGCGCACGCGGCGCAAAGCGCAAGGACCAGCATAAGGATCCTGGTTCCAGCCCCCGGCTCCCCACCTGCAGGGGAGTCGCTTCACAGGCGGTGAAGCAGGTCTGCAGGTGTCTATCTTTCTCTACCCCTCTCTGTCTTCCCCTCCTCTCTCCATTTCTCTCTGTCCTATCCAACAAGAACAACAACCTCATCAACAATGGAAACAACAAGGGCAACAAAAAGGAAATAAATAAATAAGTCTTAAAAAAAAAAAAAAGAAAGAAACTGAGGGGGAGTCGGGCGGTAGCGCAACAGGTTAAGTGCATGTGGCACAAAGTACAAGGACAGGTGTAAGGATCCCAGTTCAAGCCCCTGGCTCCCCACCTGCAGGTGAGTCGCTTCACAAGCGACTAAAGCGGTGAAGCAGGTCTGTAGGTGTCTATCTTTCTCTTCCCCTCCTCTCTCCATTTCTCTCTGTCCTATCCAACAACAATGACATCAATAACAACAACAACAGTAATACAGCAACAATAAAAAACAACAAGGGCAACAAAAGGAAAAAAAAAAAGAAACAGACTTTCAAAGATTCAGAAATTTCCTGGATTTGATTTGTCTTGGTTCTTTCTGATGATAGAGTCATGTTGTTAAATGATCTAGTCATACTCCCATTATTCACTCTTAGTAGCTAATCAGTTTGTTTATAAGATTAGATCTTGAAATAGAAATCCATTATTTAGATGAACTAATTAAAAGCTCCATATTTAGAAAGGCCAATTAAAAAAAACATCCTTAGCATTTTGAGATGTGAATACTGTATATACTGAGTGAAGACCAAAACAAGGAAGAATAAGAAAACTGTTCTCTGATCTTTGACTTATTCAGACTTTCATGATTCCTGCTCTAGATGCCAAGTCTGCAGGACCTTCTTGCTCTGATAGATGATGCTTTCAACAGTTGCATGGCACCAAGGAGGCTTTGCATCTCTTGTCTGCTTCACCATTTTATTTGCACAACACTGGTAGTGGGCCCTGGTCTCTGTTTCTCTGATTCTGGTATTCTAGCAGTATGCTTCTTTCTTCGAGGATTTTAATTTGGATTATACAAAAAGTATTTTTCCCCCTTTTAATGGAGATTTGAAAGAAGTACTTTCTTTTTTCTTTTCATTTTTTTTTTAGTGGAGGAGTGGCCTGCTCATAGTGATTTTACTGTACCTGGGCCAACTTTTTGCACATACACACACAGAGAGAAAGAAAGAAGGAGGGAGGGAGGGAGGGAAAGAGAGAGTGAGTTTGTTATGCTGCTAAATTCTCATATAGAAATAGAACCAGAGGGTGTCAGGTGGTGGCACACCTGGTCAAGTGCACACATTACAGCGTGCAAGGAACTGGGTTCAAGACCCTGGTCCCCACTTGTAGAGGGAAAGCTTCACAAGTGCTGAAGTAGGTCTGCAGGTGTCTCTCTGTCCCTTTACCTCTCTTTCTCCCACTCCATTCTCAATTTCTCTGTGTCTCTATTCAGTAATAAATAAATAAAAATTTAAGAGTAAGAGAGAGAGAGAGAAGTAAGTAGAACCAGAATACAAACCTGGGCCATGCATGTGACAAGGCACGCACACCCTACCTAGTAAGCTATCTTTCTAGATCCTAAATTAATACTTTAAAATACTATAGCTACTAAGATAATTTCAAGTTTTCAGAAATCAGATGCTTGAATAATATTCAGTGGTTGAGGCTGATTTTTGTTTTCATCTACCTGGAATTTTATTAATGATATTACTGAGGTTCACAACTGGCTGTACAAGTCTTCTCATATATTCCATGAAAATCTTCAAAATAAGACTAAAAGATCTAACTCTTTAAAATCATTCCTGTGATTATTTTTTTAAAACTAAAGATTTATTTATTTACAAGATTGAGAGAACCAAACTTTCACTCTAGCACATTGTAATGCTGGGGATTAAATTCAGGACTTCCTTCTTGAGAGGCTAATACTTGATCCACTGTTCTACCTCCCAGGCTCCTTTTTATGTTTCTTAATAGTTCATACTAGAAGTTGGTATATAGAAATATCAACTAGCTACCTCTTACACATTTCCTAGTCTTCTATAATTTATGGAGACTTTTTAAAAATGTCTTTGACTTCCAATGACATGGAAATTAAATTATTATTGGATAGAGACAGAGAGAAATTGAGAGGTGATCAGGAAAATAGAGAGGGAGAGAAACAGAGAAAACCTGCAATTCTACTTCACCACTCATGAAACTTTCCCCCTGTAGGTGGGGACCAGGGGCTTGAACTCGGAGCCTTGCATACTTTAGTGTGTGTGCTTAACTCGGTTTGCCACCACCTGACCCCTGACGTATTCTCTTTTTAAAAATTTTGTTTTTATTATCTTTATTTATTTATTGGATAGAGGAAGTCAGAAATTGAGAGGGGAAGTGGAAATAGAGAGAAAGAGAGAGACACCTGCAGCCCTGCTTCACCACTCATGAAGCTTTCCCCTTGCAAGTGGGAACTGGGGGCTTGAGTCTGGGTCCTTGTGCATTGTAACATGTGCGCTCAACCAGGTGCACCACCACCCAGCATCCCTGACATGTATTCTTTACTAACTTTACATTTGTGTTTTCAGGTGAGGTATATCTGCTCAGCTTTGGGTTGTCGCCGATGGGATAATGATGAAATGGAACAAGAAGACATCCTGCTTCTACAACGCACCCAGAAGACTGTTAGAGCTGTTGGACCTCGTAGTGGTAACGAGAAGTATGTATTCAGATAATGTTGCTATTGATATTTGGAAGAGCAATAAGGCCAAAATTCATCAAATTTCTTTTTCTTTTTACTGAAAAATCGTTGTATCTATATTCTACAATTTGTTCAAATACTGGTTTTCTTGTAAAATTTCTACAGGGTATTTTTAAAACAAATCCTTCACATTGTATCTTGACTATATACTTATAGAATTTCAGAGAAATTGTTCTGTATGTTTTTATAGCTTAATTTGTACTAAAAAAAAAATGGGGGCCAGGTGGTGGTGCACCTGGTTGAACACACATATTACAATGCACAAGGACCCAGGTTCCATCCTCTGGTTCCCACCTGCAGGGGGAAAGCTTCACAAGTGGTGAAGCAGGGCTGCAGGTGTCTCTTTGTCTCTCTCCCTCCCTATCACTCCCTTCCCTCTCAATTTATACCTGTCTCTATCCAATAAATAAATAAATATAATTAAATAAAAAAAAAAGGCAGGTGGTCACATGTAGTCCATGTGGGATTCTGACATGACAGTGAGTTTTCTGATGAAGACCATTCCTTTGATGCTGAAGGTTATGCATCTGTCAAAAGACATGATTGTAGACTTCGAATACTGCTCTCAGCATCTTCCAGTTTTTATGTATTACCTTCCCAATTAATATGACTCCTGAATTAAATGCCAAAATATTCCTTTGGCGCTTAGGGAGTCTGGTTTTCTGGCAGATTTTCCCTTAATTTTGTCTCAGTATATTCATTTTTTACGTAATAGCCAACTCTAATAAATTCTTGACCCTGATACATGCATGTAATTAGCATGAGTGTTACACCTACTTTACTGCCTCTGCATCTGGAATGAGTCCTGGTTTAGATGAATCAGCCTGAAATATCAGCATATGCCTTTCTGCAGGAACAGGACATACTAGAACAGAGTGTAAAACTTGACTGTATTCTTCATTTTCTACAGAGTCCACATAGATAATTTTCAATTACAAGTCTTCAAACAGGTCCTTGATGCCCTTGAAGGTGATTTTGAACCTTGACTTTTTCTTTATGGGAATTCTTTGAGCTATTTTGTTGTCCTCAAAGCATACTACTTTTTTTTTTCAATAATCTATTCACTTATTTACTTGACATTGAGAAGGAAAGGGATATAGAGAGGAGAGAGAAATAAAGATACCTATGATACTATATCACTGATTGTGAAGCCTTCCCCCTCAAAGGTGGGAACAGGAGGCTTGAACCCTGGTCCTCATGCATTGTAACTTTGGGTGTGCCACCATTCAGCGTCAGCATACTACTCTTTATTTTTTTTATTTATTTATTTTTAAAATTTTTTGATGCCCTTGTAATTTCTTTTTCTTTTTTGGGGGGGATTAATGTTTTACATTCAACAGTAAGTACAATAGTTTGTACATGCATAACATTCCCCAGTTTCCCATATAATAATACAACCCCCACTAGGTCCTCTGAATCCTTCTTGGACCTGTATTCTCCCCACCTACCCACCCCAGAGTCTTTTACTTGGGTGCGATACACCAATTCCATTTCAGGTTCTACTTGTGCTTTCTTTTCTGATCTTGTTTTTTTTTCAACTTCTGCCTGAGAGTGAGATCATCCCATATTCATCCTTCTGTTTCTGACTTATTTCACGCAACATGATTTTTTCAAGGTCCATCCAAGATCGGCTGAAAACGGTGAAGTCACCATTTTTTACAGCTCAGTAGTATTCCATTGTGTATATATACCACAGCTTGCTCAGACACTCATCTGTTGTTGGACACCTGGGTTGCTTCCAGGTTTTGGCTATTACAAATTGTGTTGCCAAGAACATATGTGTACACAGATCTTTTTGGATGGATGTGTTGGGTTCCTTAGGATATATCCCCAGGAGAGGAATTGCAGGGTCATAGGGTAGGTCCATTTCTAGCCTTCTGAGAGTTCTCCAGACTGTTCTCCACAGAGGTTGGACCAATTGACATTCCCACCAGCAGTGCAGGGAGGTTCCTTTGACCCCACATCCTCTCCAGCATTTGCTGCTGTTACTTTTTCTGATGTATGGTATTCTCATAGGAGTGAAGTGGTATCTCGTTTTTGTCTTTATTTGCATTTCTCTGACAATCAGAGACTTGGAGCATTTTTTCATGTGTTTCTTGGCCTTTTGGATCTCTTCTGTGGTGAATATTCTGTCCATGTCCTCCCCCCATTTTTGGATGGGGTTATTTGTTGTCTTGTTGATTTTTGGTAAGCTCTTTATATAAGTTGGTTATTAAACTCTTGTCTGATGTATGGCATGTAAAGATCTTCTCTCATTCTGTGAGGTGTCTCTTGGTTTGGGTAGTGGTTTCTGTTGTTAAAATTTTCGGAGGCTCTTGCCGGGCGGGTCTAGCTTCGTGGTGGTGAACAGAGACGCGGAGACAACGGCTGGGCAGGGAAGCTGTATTTCTTTATTCAGGAACAATGATTCATAAACTAAGACAAACTAATCACCAAACAGAACTCTGCTGTTTCTTTGCGGCGGCACAAGCACTCTCTCTTTTTCTCTCGAACTCAGAAACTCTCGAACTCAGGAACCCTCTCGAACTCTGTCACTCTGCAACTCTGGCAGGTTCCTAGGGGCGGGGCCAAGCGGGCCCGCGAAATTAACTGGACTGATCTAATTCTCTTGGTGGGGGAGAACTAGAACCCAATGTAAAGCATACAACAGGTTTCTTTTGCTGTAAAGAAGCTTTTAAATTTGATGTAGTCCCATAGGTTTATACTGGCCTTAGTCTTCTTTGTAATTGGATTCATTTCATTGAAGATGTCTTTAAACTTTATGTGGAAAAGAGTTCTGCCAATATTTTCTTCTAAGTATCTGATAGTTTGTGGTCTAACATCCAAGTCCTTGATCCACTTGGAATTTACTTTTGTATTTGGTGAAATACAGTGATTCAGTTTCATTCTTCTGCATGTTTCAACCCATTGTTTCCAACACCATTTGTTGAAGAGACTCTGCTTTCCCCATTTGATAGTCTGAGCCCCTTTGTCAAGGATTAGATGTCCATAGGTGTGGGGGCCTATCTCATTTTAAGATGACTTTGATATCTTTTTGAGAAATATATCTAATTTGGAAATGTGAATTTTTGTTAATTTTTAAAATATTGTCTGTCACATTTCTATTGTCCACTCCCAATTCTCAGAACCACTGTTTCTTTCTTCCTTTCTTCCTTCCTTTCTTTTTTATTTATAAGAAGGAAACACTGACAAAACCATAGGATAAGAGGGATACAGCTCCACACAATTCCCACCACCAGAACTCCGTATCCCATCTCCTCCCCTGATAGCTTTCCTGTTCTTTAACCCTCTGGGAGAATGGACCTAAGGTCATTGTAGGATGCAAAAGGAGGAAGGTCTGGCTTCTGTAATTGCATCCACACTGAACATGGGTGTTGATAGGTGGACCCATATTCCCAGCCTGCCTCTCTCTTTTCCCTAGTGGGGTGGGGTTCTTGGGAATCAGAGCTCTAGGACACATTGGTGGGGTTGTCTGTCCAGGGAGGTCTGGTCTGCATCATGCTAGCATCTGGAACCTGGTGGCCAGCTTTCTAGTCCTTTTTCCAGCCATGATATCATCTCCCCAGACAATAACTTGGATCCACCTGCATATCAGATTTCTGGCTCAGGAAAAAAAAAAAAAAAACTAGTATAGTCACAGGCCCTTTGGAATATAACTAAAATATGCCTACTAGCTATCTACAAAACGGAGACCCCCCCCCCAAACTCTTCATCTGCACTATTCCATCCTTTAGGTTCATGATTAGTCAACAATTTGTTTGGCTTTATATGTAACTCTCTTTTCAGAACCACTGTTTCTAAAGGTTCAGCATGGATTCACGCCCTCTTGTGGCAAATGCTAGCAATGGTCTCCTTTTCCAAAGATGATGATGTTCTTCTTTCTCATCACAAAATTTTAGTGTTGGCTTCTTTAGTCTAGAAGAGTTCTTTATTATTTGTTACTTTATTTAAATGTAAAATTCTAAAATATACCTTTTAAATTTAAGGTGGAATTTCAGTGTTGGCCACTTTGAACTTCGGTATGTTCCAGACATGGAAACGAGAGCTGGATTCATTGAAAGCACCTTAAAACCCAGTGGAAACAAAGGAGAATCTAAAATAATTTCAGATGTGGAAGAACAGGAAGCAGCTATGAAGGACACAGTCATAAAAGTCTCGGTAGCTGATTGGAAGGTTATGGCATTTAATAAGAAGGGAGGACATCTGGAGTGGGAATACCAGGTACTTGAAATGACTACACTGTTACAGATATGCTTCTTTCTTCCTCAGTTTGAGTAGTCTTATTAAGTAAAGGAAAATGACTACCTTTTTTTTTTTTTTTGTATTTTCAGCTTGTTCTCTATGCTTTAAGAAATTTATTGTTTTTAGCATAGAGATTATGCAAAAGACTGCCATGCCTAGAGCTCTGAGGTCTCAGGTCTAATCCCTAGTATCACCATTAGCCAGAGCTAAATGGTGCTCTGATTGCTGTCTTGTTAAAGTAAAATAAATAAAGTATTTATAAAAATTTGTTGTTTGGGTGGTGTGTAGATAGCATAATGGTTATGTAAATAGATTCTCAGGCCTGAGATTCAAAGTCCCAGGTTCAAGCCCCTGCAACACCATAAGCCAGAGCTGAGCAGTGCTCTGGTTAAAACAAATAAACAAAAAAATGAAAATATTAAAAATTTGTTGTTTTGCACCAATTAGAATGGCAATTATGAAAAAGACAAAGGTAAATGCTAGTGAACAGAGTATAATAGTAAATCCTTGTACACTTTTTCTGAGAATGTTAATTGGTATAATAATATGGTGGTTCCTCAAAAAAAAAAAAAAATTAGAAATAGAACTACCATGTGGCTCAGCAATCCCATTTCTTGGTATATCTCCAAAAGAAGTGAAAGCAATAATTTGAAGAAATATTTACACCCTCATGTTCACAGTAAGTCAAGATAAGGAGTCAGTCTAAATGCTCACCAGTATAAGGTTGATAAAGAGAGTGTGGTACTCCCTGACCTATATAGACTTCTGCTATGGGCCAGTCCTGGTGACTTTGAGTGTCTCCCAAGGTCCAGCAAAGGGGCGAAGTTTCCAGAGCCCTGAAGACAATGGGTAACATGCAGTGGTGGACTTATTTCCCACTCCATCTTCATTGGCCAACAAGCTGCCAAGAACAGAGGCTGTATCTCCAGATATTTGACACATAAGTGCAGTATTGCCTCACCAATCAGTTGCTCCTCTGAGGCACCCACAGTTGTTTCTGGAGAGAAACTTCACGAATAGATTGAGAGATGAATGTCCTTCTCTGAGACTGGAGATATTCCATGAAACAATTTGGAAGTCACAAAGGAGGCAGTGGTTCAGGCAGGGAAAACTACTGCTGAAATTACTAAGAAAATGGAAAAGAAACACTTAGCTGCACTTGTCCTCAAGGCTTCAGACAGCAATAGCACTCCAGTGGAGTATGAGGCAACAAGTGAAAAACCAAAGAGAAAAAGAAAAAATTCCAAAGTCCCAGGTTCCCTGCACCCCTATAAGCTAGAGATGAGCAGTGCTCTGGTTAGAAAGAAAAAGAAAAGAAAAGAAAAGAAAAGAAAAGAAAAGAAAAGAAAAGAAAAGAAAAGAAAAGAAAGAGAGAAGAAAGAAAGACCAAAAACTTGGGTTCCTCAGGAAAATGGAATAGAAAAGGGCCACCTCTCTCAAAACGCAAGAAAAATATTTTTCCAGTGAGGAGTTAGTTAATAATTATCTTGAGAAGAGAAAGAAAAAAAAGTGATTTTTTTCTTTTTCTTTTTTCTCTCTCTTTCATTATTATTTTTTTACATGAGAGTCTGTTTGCATAACCATTATTCTATCTACTCCCACAAATAAAGTGATCTTCAAGAAACAACCAGCATTGTAAGTCTTTCTAAGAGGAAGAAGTCTCTCAAAGATGAACCAGTTAGTAGTCAGGAAGAGATAAAAATTGTTACCAAGAAAAAGCAAATGAAATTCAATGAGAAACTACCCAGCAGTGGGCCTGAAGAGGCTGCTGGCCACAAGAATAGCTCCAAGGAAAAAAAAAAAAACTGTCTCAGGAAGATTAAAACAAATATTATCCCCCAACCTATCTCCTTAACCCCAATGAAAACAAATTCACCAAATTAAAAAAAAGAGAGAGAGAAAGAAAGAAAGAATGGAAGAAAAAAAAATGTGGGAGTCGGGCGGTAGCACAGCGGTTAAGCGCAGGTGGCGCAAAGCACAAGGACCGGTGAGAGGATCCCGGTTTAAGCCCCAGGTTCCCCACCTGCAGGGGAGTCGTTTCACAAGCGATGAAGCAGATCTGCAGGTGTCTATCTTTCTCTTCCCTCTCTATCTCCCCCTCCTCTCTCCATTTCTCTCTGTCCTATCCTACAACGAAGACATCAATAACAACAACAGTAATAACTACAACAATAAAAACAACAAGGGCAAAAACAAAGGGAAAATGAATAAATAAATAAATTTTAAAAAAAAAGAAAAGAAAATGTGATACCCACATGCACGCAGTGGACTATTATTATTCAGCCTTTAAAAGGGAAATGCCGTCATTTACTGCAACATGGATGAACTTGGAGGACATTAAGCTGAGTGAAAGATAAATACTGCATGATCATGCTTGTATGTAAGGATCTGAGAGATAGCTCACCTAGTAGAACACACATGTTATTACCATGCACAAAATCCAAATCTGAGTTCCCGTACCACTTAACAGCACCGGAGCACTGGGGGAGAAACTTCGTAGATAGTAAAGCTGTGGTGTCTTGCACTTTTCTGTTTCTTCCTGCCTCTCCCCACCCCGCCCCCCCCCCCCGAAATAAAGAAAAGAATGGGTCCAGATGGTGGCATACTTAGTAGGGCATTCATGTTACAGTATGTAAGAACCCAGGTTAAGCCTCCAGTGCCCGCCTGAGTGGTGAAGCAGTGCTAAAGGTGTTTCTCTTTATTTTCCCCTCCCCTCTCATTTTCTGTCTATCCAAAAAATAAAAATTAATTAATTAAAAGCAATTTTCTTTTATTTATTTATTTTTTATTTATTTTTTTTTTAAAGAAAGGATTAATTAACAAAACCATAGGGTAGGAGGGGTACAACTCCACACAATTCCCACCGCCCAATCTCCATATCCAACCCCCTCCCCAGTAGCTTTCCCATTCTCTATCCCTCTGGGAGCATGGACCCAGGGTCATTGTGGGTTGCAGAAGGTAGAAGGTCTGGCTTCTGTAATTGTAAAAGCAATTTTCTAAGAATGGAAAAAATTGGCCCAGGAGCAGTAGAATCAGATTTATCCAAAGCCCCTGTGTTGCAAAAAGGGTGTGGGGGGCAGGGGGTAGGTAGTATAATGGTTATGCAAACATAATCTCATGCCTGAGACTCCAAAGTTCTAGGTTCAATCCCCCACACCACCATCAGCCAGAGCAGAGCAGTACTCTGCTAAAATTAATTAATTAAAAAGAGCCCAGGGGGAAAGCTTCACGAGTAGTGAGGCAGGACTGCAGGTGTCTCTCTCTTTCCCCCTCTATCACCCCCTTCCCTCTCAATTTCTGGCTGTTTCTATTTAATAAATAAATAAATAAATAAATAGATTTAAAAAAATTAAAAAGAGGAGGGTAGCTAGGGGGACTTGATGGCCAAAGATAACAAAGACACAGTTATATAAGATGAGTAAGTTCTGAAGATGTAATGTTCAACAATATGACAGTAGCTGCTAATGCTGTATTGTATACTTGCTAAGATAGTAATTGTTTAATTTTTTCTTTCTTAGCTTTGCTGAAGTATAATTGACAAATAAAAGCTGTGTAGTTGGAGTATACAACTGATGAGACGATTTACTTTTTTTTTTTTTTAAGGAGAGCATTGCTCAGGTCTGGCTAGTTGAAGCCTCAGGCATTAAAATCATTTTGCATAACTAGCACAAATTGCTTTACTTTGATATTAAAAATGAAACAATAAGGGCAGAGGTAGATAGAATAATGGTTATACAAAGAGACTCTCATGCCTGAGGCTCCAAAGTCCCAGGTTCAATCCCCTGTACCACTATCAGCCAGAGCTGAGCAGTGGTCTGGTAAAATAAAAAAAATAATAAATGAATCAATAACAATTATGTGGAGATGTGGATATGCTAATTTCCCTGGTTGTGGTAATCATTTCACAATGTATATGTGTTTTAGAACATCACATTATCATTCTCTGCACCTTAGTCTCTTATCAGTTGAATCTTAGTAAGACTGGACAAATTAAATTTATATTTTTATATGGTATTTTAGGAGTTGGAATTATGTAAAATACTGTTGAAAACTATTTAAAAATCTCACTTCCATCTTTTTTTAGTTTTGTACTCCAATTGCATCTGCCTGGTTGGTAAAAGATGGTAAGGTCATTCCCATCAGTCTTTTTGATGATACAAGTTATACATCTAGTAATGAAATTTTAGAAGATGAAGAAGACATTGTCGAAGCTGCCCGAGGAGCCACAGAGAGCAGCGTTTACTTGGGTGAGCAGCTCCTCTCATTTAGCACTGTTACAAATCAACATCTGGGCTGTACTCCTCCATTGTTCTTTTTTTACTTCAGATGTGCCCTTAATAGTAGTTTTTTTTCTTTTTCTTTTTTTATTGGGGGGATTAGTGGTTTATAGTTGACAGTAGAATACAGTAGTTGGAACATGTGTAACATTTCTCAGTTTTCCACATAACACTAACCCCCCAGTAATTGTAGCTCTTATATACATTTTCTAACTTAGGTTGTCCTTAAGATTATACTTTGATATCTATTCCTGCTTTTTTTTTCCCCTTCTACTTTCCAAAGTCTAAAACTCTTAATCACTAAAACATAGTTTTTTCCTTTGAGATCTATGTTAGAAAGGCCTAGAATAGGGTTCGAGCCCCCAGACCCCACCTGCAGAGGAAAGCTTCACAAATGGTGGAGCAGGGCTGCTGGTGTCTCTCTGTCTCTCACCCTCTCTAGCTCCCCCTTCCCGTTTGATTTCTGGCTGTCTCTATCCAGTAAATAAAGATAATAATAAAATATGGAGCTGTACCCCTCTTATCCTATGGTTTTGTCAGTGTTTCCTTTTTATAAATAAATAATAATAATAAAAATTAAAAAGAGTGGGGGTCGGGCTGTAGCGCAGCGGGTTAAGCGCACGTGGCGCAAAGCGCAGGGACCGGCGTAAGAATCCCGGTTCGAGCCCCGGCTCCCCACCTTCAGGGGAGTCGCTTCACAGGCGGTGAAGCAGGTCTGCAGGTGTCTATCTTTCTCTCCCCTTCTCTGTCTTCCCCTCCTCTCTCCATTTCTCTCTGTCCTATCCAACAACGAATTGCATCAACAAGGGCAATAATAATAACCACAACGAAGCTACAACAAGGGCAACAAAAGGGGGGAAAAAATGGCCTCCAGGAGCGGTGGATTCATGGTGCAGGCACTGAGCCCAGCAATAACCCTGGAGGGGGGGGGGGAAATTAAAAAGAGTGATCCAGGGGATGGCGCAATGGATGGAGCACTGGACTCTCAAGTATGAAGTCCTGAGTTCAACCCCCGGCAGCACATGTACCGGTGTGGTATCTGGTTCTTTCTCTCTCCTCCTGTCATTCTCATTAATAAATAAAATATTAAAAAAAAAAAAGAAAAACAAAGGCCTAGTATGATGGCATGTTAAATGGCTTATTCTCAAAATCTAAATTTTCCACATTTATATTTGCATTCCTGTTAGTATGCTGCCTCCTTAAATATTGAACTTTTTTTTTCCCATATGCATCTGGCATGCTTCTTTTACTTATTATTATTGGATAGAGATATAGAGGCATGGGGAAATAGAGGGGTCAGGCAGTGATGCTCCTGGTTAAGTGTACGTATTACAGTGCTCAAGGGCTCAGGTTCAAGCCCCTTTTCCCCATCAGTAGTAGGAAAGCTTCTCAAACAGTGAAGCAAGGCTGTAATTATCTCTCTGTCTCTCTTCTCCTCTATCACCCCCTCCCCTCTCAATTTCTCTCTGTCTCTATGCTATAATAAATAAATAGATTAATTTTTTTAGTTTTTTGTTTTTATTTCTTTAAAAAATTTTTATATTTATTTATTTTCCCTTTTGTTACCCTTGTTGTTTTTCATTGTTGTTGTAGTTATTATTGTTGTTGTTATTGATGTCATCATTGTTGGATAGGACAGAGAGAAACGGAAAGAGGAGGGGAAGGCAGAGAGGGGGAGAGAAAGACAGACACCTGCAGACCTGCTTCACCGCCTGTGAAGCGACTCCCCTGCAGGTGGGGAGCCCGGGGCTTTGCACCACATGCACTTAACCTGCTGGGCTACCGCTCAACTCCCAATAAATAGATTTTAAAGGGGAGAGAGAGAGAGAGAGAGAGAGAGGGAGAGGGAGAGGGAGAGGGAGAGGGAGAGGGAGAGGGACATGTCCAGGAAGTGGCACAGTGGGTAAAGTATTGGATTGTCAAGCATGAGGTCCCAAGTTTGATCCCAAGTAGCACTGTACCAGAGTGATATCTGGTTCTCTCTCTCTCTCCTACTATCTTTATCATAAGTGAATAAATAAATAAAATATTGAAACATTAAGAGAAAGATCTGAAGCACTGCTTCGTTGCTTGTGAAGCTTCACCACTTCATCTCCTGCCAGTGGAGACCGGGAGCTTGAACCCAGGTCCTTGAGCATTGCAACATGTGCATTGAACCAGGCACGCCACCATCTGCCCCCCTCTGGTGTGCTTCTAAGCAACTTAAGTCTTCTAATACATTTTTTTTTTTGCCTCCAGGGTTATTGCTGGGGCTCAGTGCCACCACAAATCCACTGCTCCTGGAGTCTATTTTTTCCCTTTTATTGTCCTTGCTTTATCATTGTTGTGGTTATTATTACTGTTTTATTGACGTTGTTATTGTTGGATAGGACAGAGAGAACTGGAGAGAGGAGGGGAAGACAGAGAGGGGGAGAGAAAGATAGACACCTGCAGACCTGCCTCACTGCTTGTGAAGCGACTCCTTGCAGGTGAGCCGCTGCGGGCTTGAACCTGGATGCTTATGCTGGTCTTTGCACTTCGCCCCATGTATGCTTAACCCAATGAATTAGAAGCCCCATCGATCCCCAGCTTCTAATACATTTTAAAAACCTTATATGCTAGTTATTTGAACCAATTTTAGTGATCAAATATTCATTGACTTCTTTAAGTTCTGTCAATTACAATGCTACTCAATGTCATTGAAATGTAAGAATTTGAGAAAATAACATGTGGCTTAATACGCATGATGGCGCCAAGAGCATGATGGAGGTGCTTGCAGTTTCTCTGGAATTACATACAGTGAGGGTTTCTTAAGGAAAGTGACTTCATGTACGCTTTGTTCATAAGAATACAATGTCTAATCACTTTTGACTTTTCCCACTGGTTGAAGTTTTCAAGTAGTTACTGAAGTATGCTATTATTCACTGAGAAACATTGTACAGGCCTTGTATTTATCTCTACCGCCCTCCCCACTTCTCACACTCACCTTGGTGAATAACTTTTGGGTACCCAAATTGGAGTGCTGGGAGTTGGGCGGTAGCGCAGCAGGTTAAGTGCATGTGGCGCAAAGCTTAGGGACAGGTGTAAGGATCCCAGTTCGAGCCCCTGGCTCCTCACCTTCAGGGGAGTCGCTTCACAAGCGGTGAAGCAGATCTGTAGGTGTCTGTCTTTCTCTCCCCTTCTCTGTCTTCCCCTCCTCTCTCCATTTCTCTCTCTCCTATCCAACAACAAGGGCAACAAAAGGGAATAAATAAGCAAATAAATAAATAAATAATTTGAGTGCTGAGGGCATGATTCTTTGAGAAGTGCTATGCTGCACATGAAGAGATAACTCAGAGGGGCCAAGTGGTGTCACACTTGGTTAAGTGCTCATATTACAGTGCCCAAGGACCTGGGTTCAAGCCCCTGGTCCCCACCTGAAGGGGGAAAGCTTCATGAGTGATGAAGGTATATTTCTTTATCTCCCCTTCCCTTCTCAATTTTGTCTCTGTCCAATAAATAAATAAGTATTAAAGAAAAAAGAGAATAGATTATTTGGTTTTACTAAATCTAAAATAACCTTTTTGGAAAAAAAATCATCAGTGCTTGATTGTAAACATAATCAATAATGTTCTGGTTGACTTAGGAATGTACAGAGGGCAGCTGTATATGCAGTCATCTGTCAGAATTTCAGAAAAGTTTCCTACAAGTCCCAAGGCCTTGGAATCTGTTAATAGTGAAAATGCAATTATTCCTTTGCCAACAATCAAATGGAAACCCTTAATTCGTAAGTGAATTGTAAATGTTTATAAATATTATTAAGTGGTTCAGGGGCCTAGTTTTCAATATCTGAAAGATCAAAGCTACTATATATTGTATTTTCTGCTAAAGTAGAAAGTTATTTAAGAGGCTAATGACTTTTAATGATCATTTAGAACATGATTTCATTGAAGTACTAGTTGATTCAAAAGAAATAATGTTGATAAATATTTCTCTATACATTTAAGAAAAATGTAACCATTCATTCACCGTGTATAACTACTATTTAGCTCTTAACATACTTATATTAAGAATATTTGTAGAAAAAATTTGTGGAAAATATACTCATTATATCATTCTTTGAGCTGCTTGCATTGAGTTCAAATACTACTTCACCTAGTAGCTATTTTGCATACTTGGTATATGATTTTTATCACAAATTATATTTTAATTACTTGCTTAGATAACTCATTTTCTCTACAAGACTTGCTTTTCAAAAGAAAGGACCACGAACAATTTGTTTAACTTACATAGCTGAACTGAACTGTGGTTGAACTATCTGTTTTTTGAATGTATGAATGAAGCACATATGCTTTCATTAAGGATGTAACAGTTAAGATTTCACCCTTTTCTTTTAGATTCTCCTTCCAGAACTCCTGTGTTGGTAGGGTCTGATGAATTTGACAAATGTCTTAGTAATGATAAGTTTTCTCATGAAGAGTACAGTAATGGTGCACTTTCAATCCTGCAGTACCCATATGGTAAGTATGATTACTCTTGGGTTGAAAATGCTGAGTTTTAATAATATATATTTAAACTTATTAATTAAATGTTATATATATATATATATATATATATATATATATGATAAATTATCTTGGGAAGCAATATGGTAGTCAAAGGTATAACACCCAAAGTCAAACTGAACCCACAAGCAGAGTTCACATTCCAGTTTGTTTAGGTAGTTTGGACATTATCTACAGCCCTGTCTCAGTACTTGCATCCAGAAAACAAGGATAGTAACTTAGTATCTGTTGGACCATTATGGAATCTAAATAAGGTAATGTACATAGAGTCTTAAACACTGTGTCTGCTGCTGGTAACTATTAAGTAAACTTTAGTTCTTTTTTTTTTTTTTATTTCTTTATTGGGGAATTAATGTTTTACATTCAACAGTAAGTACAATAGTTTGTACATGCGTAACATTCCCCAGTTTCTCATATAACAATACAACCCCCACTAGGTCCTCTAAATCCTTATTGGACCTGTATTCTTTTACTTTGGTGCGATACAGTTCTTGTAATTAATACTCTTAATTATCAGCATATTAATTAATACTCAGCATATTAATTTATCAGCATATTAATTAATTTATCAGCATATTATTAATTTATCAGCATAATAATATACTGATAAATTAATTAATAATAATTTATCAGCATATTATTATTAATTAGTGTATCAGCATATTATTAATTTATCAGCATATTAATTAATACTCTTAATTATCAGCATATTTGATACAATCTATATATCAAGCTATATAGATATCCCTTAGAGCTATATGAAAATGTGATAAAACGAGGTTATTTACATTTTGTCCTCAGTCAAGAATAGACGAAACTTGGCATCAAACATACTTATGTATATTTAAAACTGGGCTAGATTCTGATTTGAAAGTGTTTTCAACAATAGGGAAAAAACAAAAAACCCTCAAATAGACAAAACCATATACTCCGCATCATTTATCCTAGTTGCTAGAGCCGGGAAGTTATTTAAGAATTCAAATAGGGAGTCGGGTGGTAGCGCTGCGGGTTAAGCGGACGTGGCGCAAAGCAAGGACCGGCGGAAGGATTCCGGTTTGAGCCCCCAGCTCCCCACCTGCAAGGTAGTCGATTCATTAGTGATGAAGCAGGTCTGCAGGTATCTTTCTCTCCCCCTCTCTGTATTCCCCTCCTCTCTCTATTTCTTTCTGTCCTATCCAACAACAATGACATCAATAATAACTACAACAATAAAACAACAAGGGCAACAAAAGGGGATACATATTTTTTAAAAAAAATAATTCAAATAGATGAAAGCAGAGGGCTTTGAACGAGAAAACAATCTTTTATCTGATAGTTATCAAAATACAGGGTAAGACAGAATTGTGTGATCTGCTCACATGATACAGAATATATGACAAAGAGGAGAGACTTTGTACATGTGAGGCCATGGTTTGATCTCAGCAATACAATAACTGAACAGTATACTGGTCTTTCTGTCTCATAATATATATGTGTGTATGTGTGTGTGTGTGTGTGTGTGTGTGTGTGTGTGTGTATATGTACATTTTAAAGGTTACTTTTTAGGACAAATTCATTGTGGCAACCTGAAACGAAACAAAGACCATAATGGACATATTTTCTTTCCAGCTTGTGAAGAATGATTAATATTAAAATCTGAAATTTAAAAAATACTAAGATTAATTTATTTATTAATTACTCAGAGTATCAGAATGAATCAGAGCATCATTATGGCACAGGTAATGCTGGGGATTGAACTCACTACCTCATTCTTGAGAGTCTAACACTTTAGTCACCGAGTTACCTAAAATTAAGAAGAACTTTTTTTTTTTCCTAGATAGGACAGTCAGAGAGTAAAAGATACTATAGCACCAGTGGAACTTGGTAAAGTACTACCCAAGTGAGTTATTTTAATGGCTCAAATTTGAAATTTTATTGATATAAAATTCAAGGGAAGTTTAAAATCTCTGAAGGAGCTTAGGCAGTGTCCAATTCTTTCCAGAATTTATTAACAAGAAAGAAAAAAAACATTGTATTGGCTTATTTAAAAAAAACACGCGGATGTTTGTTTTTGCAGACAATGGTTACTACCTGCCCTACTACAAGAGGGAGAGGAGTAAACGGAGCACCCAGATCACAGTCCGGTTTCTTGACAACCACAATTACAAGAACATCCGCAAGAAAGACCCTGTCCTTCTCTTACACTGGTGGAAAGAAATTGTTGGAACTATCCTGTTTTGTATCATAGCAACAACTTTTATTGTGCGCAGACTTTTCCATCCTCATCATCACAGAGTAAGACATTGTTTTGAATCTAGTTTATTTCAGTGTTGAGAGTATAGAAAATGTATTATGAGAGTTGGGCTACGGTAGCGGAGTGGGTTAAGCGCATGTGGTGCAAAGCGCAACCAAATCCCGGTTCCAGCTCCTGGCTCCCCACCTGCAGGGGAGTCGCTTCACAAGCGGTGAAGCAGGTCTGCAGGTACCTATCTTTCTCTCTTCCTCTCTGTCTTCCCCTCCTTTCTCCATTTCTCTCTGTCCTATCCAACAACAACGACATCAGTAACAACAGCAATAATAACTACAACAATAAAACAAGGGCAACAAAAGGGAATAAATAAATAAATATTTTTTTAAAAATGTATTATGTGTGTGTGGTGGGGAGCTATATGGCACAGTTGCTTAAGTTTTATGATGAAATCTTGGTTGCCTGTACATTGATTTCCATGTCTTTACTTCTATTCCCTTTTCACCCCGTTGCAGTCTGGATTCCACCCTGACTCTTTAGTTTCCTTTATCAAAGAAAATGCTATTTTATACATTCTTATAATGCTTATATTTTCTCAATATTGTTTATTTTTCAATGTTACTTTTAGTCTAAGATTGTTAGCTTTGTATAAGTAGTGACTTTTTTTCTTCCTCATTTTATCAGCAAAGAAAGGAATCTGAAACCCAGTGTCAAACTGAAAATAAGTATGATTCTATAAATGGAGAGGCTAATGACAGTAGCTGGAATGACATTAAAAATTCTGGATATGTATCACGGTGAGTCTGTGTTGTAGTTTCTGGTGGCAAAACTGAATCAAAGAAACAGCAGGGGCTGGGAGAGAGCTCACACTTTACCACACATCTGCAAGGACCTGGGATTGAGGCCTTTGCCTAATATGGGAGCACTTGTTTGGGGGAAGCTTCATAAGCTATTTCTTTCTCCCTCTTTGTCTTGTACCCTCTATCAAAACAAAACAAAACAAAACAAGGAGAGACCAACAGGAGCAGAGCAGAGGATCCTGCAGGCATGCAGCTGGATAGCCCTGGGGGATGGAGTGGTAGTGGTATATAGCCTCTAAAATAAGATCTTGCTTACTTTTTTAAAAATTGATTTATGGCTTGGGGAGATAGGATAATGACTGGAAATGAACAAAAAACCCAGAAAAACCCTTTCATGCACAAAAAGTTCCAGATTCAGTCCTTAGCACTAAGCACTACCATATGTCAAAGCTTAGCAGTGCTCTGGTTGAAAAAAAAAAAATTTTTTTTTTAGTGTGTAAATATCTATGTAAATAAAACAAACTTAAGCCTCAGTTTAAATTTTCTTAAAGGGATGTGTTACTAAAATGGATAGAAATTGGGTGATATTTAGAATTTTTGTCACCAAATTATTTTTATTAATTTAATTAAATTTTACCAGAGCACTGCACAGCTCTGGCTTATGGTGATGCAGGGAGATTGCACCTGGGACTTTGGAGCCTCAGGTTTGAGAGTCTGTTTGTATAACCATTATGCTATCTATTCCCATGCCCAGTCACCAAGTTCTTATTCAAATGACTTGATTATTGAGAATCTACCACGAAATTTAGCATTAGCAATACTAAATAATAATGAGTGTGTTACCAGAATGTGATAGGAAGGTTTAGATATCACGTAATCATTAATTATGCATTTCTTCTTTATTCTGTCTAGAATAAGAAGTAAAAAAAGTGTGGCAAAGAGATGGCTTTTGATATTTTTAATTTTTTAAAATATTTATTTATTTTCCCTTTTGTTGCCCTTGTTTTTTATTGTTGTAGTTGTTATTGTTGTTACTGTTGTCATCATTGTTGGATAGGACAGAGAGAAATGGAGAGAGGAGGGGAAGATGATAGACACCTGCAGACCTGCTTCGCTGCCTGTGAAGCGACTCCCCTGCAGGTGGGGAGCCAAGGGCTCGAACCTGGATCCTTACGCCAGTCCTTGTGCCACCTGCACTTAACCTGCTGTGCCTGACTCCTGCAAGGAGATGTTTTAAGGCAGAAGACGGAGATGGGTTACCTAAAATAATAATAACAATAATAAGTAATTCAAATGATTTTGAAGTAAAATGGAAGTAGAGAATTTTTAGCAGTTTGTCAGGTATACAGGTTGATGCTTTGTGGCACAGGAAGTAGTGCTTTGATTTATATTTCACATTTCCCAGCTTTTTGCTTCATTTTTTTTGCTTCTGTTATCATACTCGGCATTTAGTTGATAGGGAGACAAAGAAAAGCTATTGGACCATAATGTTTAATATCTAGGGTAAAGATTTTATGACAAAAGATTTTTAAAAATCACAGCTAAAATATAGGTGTTTGTTTTCTTAAATCTGTGTACTTAATTGTTCTAAGTTCATAGTTTACTATCAAAAATGGAGAATTTTATATAGGTAAATTGTCTTAGCTACAAATTTCGTTTGCCAAGTGGAATTCACAAGGTGGAAACAGATGATGATAGAGCTACTGATTAGTATATTAGAGGTTGTAGCCACCTCAGCTGACAGGGAGAAAATGAGGGCCTGAACATTATTGGAGTAGAACTCATTCTATATTCCATTCATTCACATCTGCTCTGCGTGACAGCATGCAGGACACAATTTTTATTTCTTTTTTAAATATTTATTTATTTATTTATTCATTCATTCCCTGTTGTTGCCCTTGTTGTTTTATTGTTGTGGTTATTATTGTCGTTGTTGGATAGGACAGAGAGAAATGGAAAGAGGAGGGGAAGACAGAGAAGGGAGAGAGAAAGACACCTGCAGACCTGCCTCACCGATTGTGAAGCAACTCCCCTGCAGGTGGGGAGCCAAGGACTTTAACCGGGATCCTTTGATGGTCCTTGCACTTTGCGCCAATGATTTTTATTTCTTTAGGAGAAATGAAAAGACTGGACCTACTTTGGAGGAACTTAAAGTCTTTGAGGTTGTTAATACAGAGTAAAACAGAAACATCTATGAAAAAGACCAGGAGCTAAGTCATTCAGTCTGGTTGTGATGATTCAAAACTTCATGTATAAGATCACATTTTAATTGAATTTTAAAGAATGAATTAAGACTTAGCTACAGGTCTAGCATATCTAAGGTAGGAGAAGTGAGATGGTAAGTAAGGTTTTTGTGGAGAGAACTGAAAAAAAAGTACTCTGATGTCAAATTCAACTTACTTTCCTTTTACCTTTTTTCAACATGAAGATTATAGCTGCTTGCTCTTAAGACAGAGGAATTTTCCAACAATAGCAATATTTATTGGATGGCTACTGTGTTATGAGCATTACAAGAACAGAGCTCTGAAGTCAGTCATGAATTCAAATCCCAGTGTTGTTATCTATCAACTGTGACTTTAGGCAGATGGCACTTGTATCTATAATTATGTGATTTTTCAGAAGACATAGCGGTTTTCATTCATGTGTTTTTCTTAATACAGCAGGTGACTCAATAGGCTGACTAGGGGTAGGACATGCATTTCAAGGGTTTTTGCAGTTGGAAAGATAAATTTGTATTGAAGTACTGTGAGTAGTTATTTTTAGGGATACAGAATATTACTCCTCATTCTTTGTGAAAGTAATTGGTCCACGGAGGGTTGGGACTATTTCTTCTCTTTCACTCCATGTTCTGAGCAGCTGAGCCAACTACTTAATTGATAGGCGTGCAAATCGTAGAGTAATAAACTTGTCCTTATTAGGGACACCAGCGATCGGCTAATTCACCCCCGATATAGCTGGAAAACAACTTTCACAACAGGCACAGATTCTTTTACTAGTTTTTATGTCGTTCAACAGATATTTACTAGATTTCCTGTTTACTGGGCAAGCCCATGCTCTGAAAATAGAAATAGAAACAAAAATGATGTCCTATATTTAAGCTGCATATAAAAGTCTGCACAATATTAAGTTTAAATAGTTCAAAATACTACATGTAAAGTTCTATGAGAACATCGCGAGAGCCTGGTGTTAGCACACTGGGTTAAGTATACATAGTGCTAAGCACAGGGACTGGCTCAAAGTTCCTGGTTCGAGACCCTGGCCTGCAGGGGGTCTCTCTTCACAAGTGGTGAAGCACGTCTGTAGGTGTCTTTCTTCCTCCCCCTCTCTCTCCCTCCCTCTCTCTCCCCTCTCTGTTTTCCCCTCCTCAATTTTTCTTAGTCTTATCTAACAACAACATCAACAATAACAACAACAATGGAGAAACGATGGCTGCCAGGGCCAGGAGCAGTGGATTTGTAGTGCAGGCACCGAGCCCCAGCCATAACCCTGGACACAAACAAACAAGCAAACCAACAACAACAAAACATTGCTATAGGGGTCTGGAAAGAGTGCAAAGTTTTAGGATGTCCCATAGAGCAAGTAACATCAACAGTAAAACCCCAAAGTTGTGAGAAATCTGGTCCAAGTTGGCTGGAATAGTATGTGAGTTAAGCTTTGATCTCAGTACCTTCAGTAATGAGCAAACTGACTTGTGAGCCAACCCAGTTTGCTTCAGACATCTTTAGTTCCTAGAAAGAGTTCTGGCTAAAAAGTAACTGAAATGTAAATAGTATTCATTGAAATTATTTTCTGGGGCCAGGGAGGTGACTGAACAGAGCATCTGAGACAGTACCTGGGCCTCCAAACCCAGAGCATGAGGCCCTGGTTTTAAATCCCTGGCATCATATGAACACAAAGAAGACAAAAACAAACAGAACATCATGAATGGCAGAACAGTGCTTTGGGGTCTTTCTGTCATAAAATTAAATTAATGAATACATTTTAAAATAATTTTCTATTTTTAATTATTTATTTAATAGGACAGAGAGAAATTGAGAAGGAAAAGGAGATAAGGAAAGAGAAAGAGAGATACCTGCAACTCTGCTTCATGGCTTATGAAAGTTCCCTCTTGCAGTTGGCAGCTTGGGGTTTGAACATGTGTCCTTGCTCATTGTAATGTGTGTGCTCAACCCACTGACCTGTCCCATGAACACCTTTTCTGATTGAATATAGAGTGCCACAGGACAGGCATAAAAGATTAGAGAATTATGGGTAGGATATTTGGCAGCTGATGGAAAGTATTGACTAGATAAATTGGCAGCACAGTTGTAAGAACTAGTGGTTCCCAATTAAGCAGAAGCTTTTTTTTTTTTTTAGAAGTTAGTGATTTTTTAAATTGAGATCTGTAAAGTACATATCACACTTACATACTTTACAGAAAGTACCTCTTAGTTTGTCTCAATGAAAGATTTTTTTTTCCTTCAAATTCTTTTTTTCCCCTTTACTGGGGGTAGCAGAAGCTTTTGTAAAATTTAAATATTTCATTTATTTATTTGATAGAGACAGAGAGAAATTGAGAGGGGAGGGGAAGGCAAAAAGGGGGAGAGAAAGGGAGAGACACCGGTAGCACTGCTTCACTGTTTACAAAGCTTTCCCCTGGCAGGTAGAAGAAACTGGGGACTTGACCTCAGCCCCTTGCACATTGTAACATGTGTGCTCAATCAGGTTCCTCACCACCCAGCCCCAGGAGAAGCTTTTTTTACTTTGTAGGAACTTATTGGGGAGAATTGTAGAATATGTTTGCTTTATTTATACCAACAGGAAAACAAAGAATGCTATTAGTAGAGTGAGTGAAAGCTATACACTTAAAAAAAAAAAAAAAGATTAAGGTGGCTGGCACTGATTACTATACCTTGCTTCAAATTTTTATATTATTTGTAAAGATTAACATATGCCCTTACCCCCTCCACCCCCTTTTCCCCCCAAAAGATATTTAACAGATTTTGAACCGGTCCAGTGCATGGGTCGTGGTGGATTTGGAGTTGTCTTTGAAGCTAGAAACAAAGTAGATGACTGCAATTATGCCATCAAGAGAATTCGTCTCCCCAACAGGTAATGAATGAATGGATGGTACTTTCAGTAAACTTGAAATTGGCACTATGCTATCTAATTTCACAGCCAATATTTCCTCCTTACTATGCTTCATAGAGACTATAGAAAACAGTTTCTCACCTTTTAAATCTTACATTTTAAATGCTACTAGGTAACTAGCTTTTTAAAAGGCGTATCTCTTTTGATTGCTTAGTATATAATATACTTAAAAGTATATTTCAAGTCTGCTTTTCAAAATCTGTCCCTTTTTAAAAATTCTTAGCAACTCAGGTCTTCTCCATAGTGAACCATAACATTAGACTTCAATAAATATTGTCGATTGGGTGGCGATAGATAGCATAATGGTTATGCAAACAAACTGTTATGCCTAAGACTCCAAAGTCCCAGGTTCAGTCCCCCGCACCACCATAAGCCAGAGCTGACCAGTGCTCTGGTTAAAAAATAAAATAATAGGTCGTCGGGATAGCGCAATGGGTTAAGCGCACGTGGCACAAAGCGCGAGGGCCGCCATAAGTATCCCGGTTCACCCCCCCACCCCCGCTCCCCACCTGCAGGGGAGTCGCTTCACAGGCAGTGAGGCAGGTCTGCAGGTGTCTATCTTTCTCTCCACCTGTCTGTCTTCTCCTCCTCTCCCCATTTCTCTCTGTCCTATCCAACAACAAACGGCATCTACAATAACAATAATAATAACCACAATGAGGCTACAACAACAAGGGCAACAAAAAAAAAGGGAAAAAATGGCCTCCAGGAGCAGTGGATTCATGGTGCAGGCACTGAGTGAGCCCCAGCAATAACCCTGGAAGCAAAAATAAAATAAAATAAAGTAAAATATATTGTCAATTAAAAAGTCTTTATTATTGTGAAAAATAAGGAAAAGCATTAAAAATTGTTTTTTCTTCTTTATCCCACAGTGGCTGTACTGTTCACATTATAGAGTATCTACTCGTGCTATTTTTTCTAGTCACAAATTTATTTCATTGGCAGCATAGTTTCAATACAGTACAATTTAACCTGTTGCATCCCTTTTTTTGTATTCCTATGAGCACAATTTATCACTTAAGACAATGTGATGTTTAAGATAACAGGTTTAGGGAGTCGGGCTGTAGCATAGCAGGTTAAGCGCATGTGGCGCAAAGCACAAGGACTGGCATAAGGATCCCGGTTCAAGCCCCGGCTCCCCACCTGCAGGGGAGTCACTTCACAGGCGGTGAAGCAGGTCTGCAGGTGTCTATCTTTCTCTCCTCCTCTCTGTCTTCCCCTCCTCTCTCCATTTCTCTCTGTCCTATCCAACAACAATGACAACAACAATAATAACTACAACAATAAAACAACAAGGGCAACAAAAGGGAATAAATAAAATTAAAAAAAGATAGCAGGTTTAAATAAAGAAGAAAGAGAAAGATAGAAAGGAAGGAAGAAAGAGAGAAAGATGATAGCTTTTCAGTAATACTGTCTTCTCTGTCTAACAGAAAGCTTGTTTGGATTCCAACTATTCAGTAATTGCCTTAGTGTTCTTGTAAAAGGTAGTTAAATATTCTGTCTAACAGAGAGGCACACAGGCCTGGGCTTGAATACTGCTGAACTAGTTCCTTTCTTTGGTATACCATCTTTGAGGCTATATATATATATTTTTTTATTTATTTTATTATTTTTTTTTTACCAAGCAAGCAGACTGTACGGCTTTTGAGAACTCTGGTGGTTATCGTTGGCAGGTGGGAGAGTGGGGATACAGAACTATGGTGGTGAATGTGGCATGAAACTATACACTGTAATCTTACAGTCTTGTGACAAACTATTCAAAAAAAAATTTTGGAAATGATAACCAAACACTAAGAATATTTTTTTAATCCTTCATTTGTTTATTTATTTTACAGGACAGATAGCAATTGAGAGGGGAGTGGAAGATAAGAGAAAGATAGACACCTGCAGACCTGCTTCATTGCGCACTGAAGCTTCCTCTGCCCCTGCAGGTTGGGAGCAGGGGCTCAAACCTGAGTACTTGGGCATAGGGTATACCACTGCCTGGCCTCCTAAGAATTAAATATTTAAAAAAAAAATTATTTATGGGGCTGGGTGGTGACATCCCTGGTTGAGCGCACATGTTACAATGCACAAGGACCTGGGTTCAAGCCCCTGGTCCCCACCTGCAGGGGGAAAGCTTCACAAGTAGTGAAGCAGTGCTGCAGGTCTCTCTCTCTCTCTACATATCCCCTTTCCTCTCAATTTCTCACTACCTCTATAAAATAAATAAAGATAAAAAAAAATTTTAGATTTTATTTATTATTTCTTAATTGGATACAACAGAGAAAAATGGAAAAGAGAAGCAGAGATGGAGAGGGGAGAAAGAGACACATGCAACACTGTTTTACCACTTGCAAAGCTTCCCTACTGCAGGTGGCAGCTGGGGGTTTGAACCCTGGTCCTTGTACACTGAACTGTGTCTGCTCAGCTGGCTGCACCACCACCAATGTCCCCCCAAATAATATGTTTTTAAAGAAAGAAGTTTTGATTAATCATACATATATATGTGAAGACAGAGAGCATCACTGTTACATGTGATGTTGAGGACCAAACTCAGGATCTCATACACTCACCGCCAGCGTTGTACCCACTGTGCCACTCCCTGGCCCACTAAGCAACCATATTTAAGGACCTGTGGTCATTTTTAATCATTCAGGAACACTTTATTTGAACGAGGCAATAGATGGGCCTATAACACTTCTTCCTAGAAGAATAAAAATAGTAAAATGCATGTATTTTCTTTTTAAAAAATATTTATTTATTTATTTATTTATTTATTCCCTTTTGTTGCCCTTGCTTTTATTGTTGCTGTTATTGATGTTGTCGTTGTTGGATAGGATAGAAAGAAATGGAGAGAGGAGGGGAAGACAGAGAGGGGGAGAGAAAGATAAGACACCTGCAGACCTGCTTCACCACCTGTGAAGTGACTCCCCTGCAGACAGGGAGCCGGGGGCTCGAACCAGGATCCTTCCTCTGGTCTTTATTTTATTACTTGTCGTCACTGGATACAGTAAATTACTTCTTCAATATCTTCTTCCTCATGTTTCAGGGAGCTGGCTCGGGAAAAGGTAATGCGAGAAGTTAAAGCCTTAGCCAAGCTTGAACACCCAGGAATTGTCCGATACTTCAATGCTTGGTTAGAAACACCACCAGAGAAGTGGCAAGAAAAAATGGATGAAATCTGGTTGAAAGATGAAAGGTAACACTGTTAGACGCAGACTTAAAAACTAGTTTTTTAGGGCTGGGTAGTGGTACCCCTGGCTGAGTGCACATGTTACAGTGCACAAGGACCTAGGTTCAAGTCCCAAGTCCCCACCTGCAGGGGGAAAGCTTCTTGAGTGGTAAAGCAGGGCTGCAGATGTCTCTCTCTCTCTCTCTCTCTGTCTGTCCCCCCTTCTCAATTTCTGGCTGTCTCTATCCATTGAATAAAGATAATTTAAAAACTAGTTTTTAAGAAATTATCTCTATTGATTTGATAGAGACAGCCAGAAATTGAGAGGAAGGGGGGGAGATAGAGAGGAAGAGAGACACCTCTAGACCTGCTTCACTGCTCCTGAAGTAACCTGGGTCTTTGCACACTGTTATGTGCGCTCAACCAGGTGCACCACCACCTGGCCCCAAAAAACTAGTTTTTATTTATTTTATTATTATTATTAATTTAATTTAATTTTTATTTTTTAAAATTTATTTCTTTATTGGGGAATTAATATCTTACATTCAACAGTAAATACAATAGTTTGTACATACATAACATTTCCCAGATTCCCATTTAACAACACAACCCCCACTATGTCATTTATCATCCTTCATGGACCTGTATTCTCCCCCCCACCCACCCCAGAGTCTTTTACTTGGGTGCAATACGCCAATTCCATTTCAGGTTCTACTTGTGTTTTCTTTTCTGATCTTGTTTTTCAACTTCTGCCTGAGAGTGAGATCATCCCATATTCATCCTTCTGTTTCTGACTTATTTCACTCAACATGATTTTTTCAAGGTCCATCCAAGATCGGCTGAAAACGGTGAAGTCACCATTTTTTACAGCTCAGTAGTATTCCATTGTGTATATATACCACAACTTGTTCAGCCACTCATCTGTTGTTGGACACCTGGGTTGCTTCCAGGTTTTGGCTATTACAAATTGTGTTGCCAAGAACATATGTGTACACAGATCTTTTTGGATGGATGTGTTGGGTTCCTTAGGATATATCCCCAGGAGAGGAATTGCAGGGTCATAGGGTAGGTCCATTTCTAGCCTTCTGAGAGTTCTCCAGACTGTTCTCCACAGAGGCTGGACCAATTTACATTCCCACCAGCAGTGCAGGAGGGTTCCTTTGACCCCACATCCTCTCCAGCATTTGCTGCTGTTACCTTTTCTGATGTATGACATTCTCACAGGAGTGAAGTGGTATCTTGTTGTTGTCTTTATTTGCATTTCTCTGACAATCAGAGACTTGGAGCATTTTTTCATGTGTTTCTCGGCCTTTTGGATCTCTTCTGTGGTGAATATTCTGTCCAAGTCCTCCCCCCATGTTTGGATGGGGTTATTTGTTGTCTTGTTGTTGAGTCTGGCAAGCTCTTTATATATGTTGGTTATTAAACTCTTATCTGATGTATGGCATGTAAAGATCTTCTCCCATTCTGTGAGGGGTCTCTTGGTTTGGGTAGTGGTTTCTTTTGCTGTGAAGAAGCTTTTTAATTTGATGTAGTCCCATAGGTTTATACTTGCCTTAGTCTTCTTTGTAATTGGATTCGTTTCATTGAAGATGTCTTTAAAATTTATGCGGTAAAGAGTTCTGCCAATATTTTCCTCTAAGTATCTGATAGTTTCTGGTCTAACATCCAAGTCCTTGATCCACTTGGAATTTACTTTTGTATTTGGTGAAATACAGTGATTCAGTTTCATTCTTCTGCATGTTTCAACCCATTGTTTCCAACACCATTTGTTGAAGAGACTCTGCTTTCCCCATGTAATAATAGTCTGGGCCCCTTTGTCAAAGATTAGATGTCCATAGGTATGGGGCCTCATTTCTGGGCTCTCAATTCTATTCCACTGGTCAGTGTGTCTGTTCATGTTCCAGTACCAAGCAGTTTTGATGACAATGGCCCTATAATACAGTTTGAGATCTGGGAGTGTGATGCCTCCAGTTCTGTTCTTTTTTCTCAAGATTGTTTTGGCAATTCTAGGTCTTTTCTGTTATTATTATTATTTTAAAAAAATATTTATTTATTTTCCTTTTTTGTTGTTGTTGCCCTTGTTGTTTTTCATTGTTGTAGTTATTGTTGTTATTGATGTCATTGTTGTTGGATAGGACAGAGAGATGGAGAGAGGAGGGGGAGACAGAGAGGAGTAGCGAAAGATAGACACCTGCAGACCTGCTTCACCGACTGTGAAGCGACTCCCCTGCAGGTGGGGAGCCGCTTCACCGACTGTGAAGCGACTCCCCTGCAGGTGGGGAGCCGGGGACTCGAACTGAGATCCTGACGTCAGTCCTTGCGCTTTGTGCCACGTGTGCTTAACCCACTGCACTACCACCCGACTCCCTAGTTTTTATTTTAAGACATATTTTTTGTCTTTGTGAGCAAGGTATCATTTTCTATGAATTAAGAGATAATGATTAAAAAAGAGAGAAAAATAGCAGATTTCTGTTCCCTGTCATGTTTGTGAATGACCTTTAGTCATATGTTCAGTGGCAAGTTGATTTTTTTTCTCATCTGTTTTTGTTATTCATTTTTTTCTGTAGCTTTTTAATATATATATATATATATATATGACATCAGGTAATGTACTTAGGTTCTTGATCATATTCAGTCTGCCTAGTGAGTCCAATTTTTTCTTCTTTTTTAATAGGGTAGAGGGGGGGAGGGAGGGAGAGACAGACAGACTAGGGCTCTGTTGATGGAGCTCCCAGGTTCCAGCCATGGTGCTGTCATGTGGTGCTGGGACTTTACCACAGGGCCTCACACATGGTTAGGTGCAAATTTGACTGGGTGAGTTATATGCCAGGGCCTTACTATAACCTTTTACTTAGTTCACAATTCACAATTCCTTTGAAAATAAATGGTTTGAAAACATTGCAGTTAAAAATATATATAACTGGGAGTGGGGCGTTAGTGCAGTGGGTTAAGCGCACATGGCACGAAGCACAAGGACCAGCGTGAGGATCCCGGTTTGAGCCCCCGGCTCCCCACCTTCAGGGGAGTCACTTCACAGGTGGTGAAGCAGATCTGCAGGTGTCTATCTTTCTCTCCTCCTCTCTGTCTTCCCATCCTCTCTCGGTTTCTCTGTGTCCTATCCAACAACAACAACAATAACAACAACAACAATTTAAAAAAGGGCAACAAAAGAGAAAATAAATAAATATAACATATATATAAAAGACCTGATGTATTACAACAAAGTAAAGGAATCTGGGCTGGCAGGGTGTGTGTGTGTGGGTCTTCAGGTCCTGGAACATGATGGCAGAAGAAGACGGGGTGGGGGGGACTTAGGGTGTTATGCGGAAAACTGAGAAATGTTACACATGTACCCACTACCAGTTACTGTCAATGTAAATCATTAATCCTCCCAACATAGAGGAAAAAAAATAGCATAACCTAGAGAGAATGTCAAGTATGCTGTAGAAAGAGACACCTTTGGGAGTTGGGCGGTAACGTAATGGGGTAAGCACAGGTGGCACAAAGCTCAAGGACCGGTGTAAGGATCCCGGCTTGATCCCCCAGCTCCCCACCTGCAGGGGGATCGCTTCACAAGTGGTGAAGCAGGTCTGCAGGTGTCTTTCTCTCCCCTTCTCTGTCTTCCCCTCCTCTCTCCATTTGTCTCTGTCCTATCCGACAAGAATAATAACTACAATGATAAAAAACAAGGGCAACAAAAGGGAATAAGTAAATAAATATTAAAAAAAAGAGACGTCTTTAAAAAAACAAGCAAACGGGAGTCGGGCTGTAGTACAGCGGGCTAAGCGCAGGTGGCACACAGCACAAGGACTGGCGTAAGAATCCCGGTTCGAACCCCGGCTCCCCACCTGCAGGGGAGTCGCTTCACAGGCGGTGAAGCAGGTCTGCAGGTGTCTATCTTTCTCTCCTCCTCTCTGTCTTCCCCTCCCTCTCTCCATTTCTCTCTGTCCTATCCAACAACAACAACAACAACAATAACTACAATAATAAAACAACAAGGGCAACAAAAGGGAAAAAATAAAATAAAAATAAATATAAAAAAAATTTAAAAAAAACTATTAAATGGATCAAGAGCGATAACTCAATAATGTGGCTTCTTCATTGCCAGACATGAAACCCAGGTTCAAGCCCCAATGCCACCTGGGAGATGCCACCTGGGAGATGTTCTGGCAATGGAGGAAGCTTCCTCACTGTCTTTCTGTTTTTCTGTCCAAATGGAAAAGTAGCCTTGGTCGATGAATCCACTCATATTCCAGGCCCCAGTTCCACCAAAACCGAAACAAAACTACTAAATAAATACAATGAATATATTATTTACCAAAAGAGCTGGAGTACAACTACTGCCTGAAATTGTGTGACATGAGAGCCCTTGTTATAGTGACACTTTCACAGACACAACCAAAAGAGCCAAACTGTGGGGGAAGGACAAAGCAAAGTGGCCTTGTCTCAAGGCCCTATCAACTATGTACTGTTTTACATAAAGGTTTTTACTTCTGGAACTGGGTGGTGGCGCACCTGGTTGAGTGCACATATTACAGTGTGCAAGGACCCAGATTTAAGCCCCCTGTCCTCACCTGCAGGGGAAAATCTTCACAAGTGGTGAAGCAGCCCTGCAGGTGTCTCTCTCCCTCTCTGTCTCTCCCTCCCTTTCAATTTCTGGCAGTCTCTATTAAATAAATAAAGATAATGAAAACAATTATTATTATTTTTTTTTACAAAAAGTTTTTACTGTTCAGGTGTGAGAGTGCCAAAGAATTGTTTCAAGTATAAAATTAAGCCTTCAAATTAAGGTATACAGAAGGAATATGTGGCATGTAGTATTGCTAATCTCAGCCTGTTTTATTTTACCTGTGTGCCCTTTGCCATTTAGTAACTGATTTTCTTGTAGTTAAAGATTTTAAGCCAGAAGTAGATCACATGTTCCAACCAACACATATTCACCCTCATTCCTTTCGCTTTCTTCCCCCATGCAGCACAGACTGGCCGCTCAGCTCTCCTAGCCCTATGGATGCACCCTCCGTTAAAATACGCAGAATGTATCCTTTCTCAACCAAGGAACATATTGAGATCATAGCTCCTTCACCACGGAGAAGCAGGTCTTTTTCAGTAGGGATTTCCTGTGACCAAACAAGTTCATCTGAGAGCCAGTTCTCTCCCCTGGAATTTTCAGGAACGGAGCCTGGAGACGGCAGTGAGTCAGTAGATGCAATCTGCCACCTGCAGGACAGCTGCCTCACAGACTGTGATGCGGAAGATGGCACTGTGGATGGCAATGATGAGGGACACTCCTTTGAACTCTGTCCTTCTGAGACTTCTCATGTAAGATCAAGAGAAAGAACCTCATCTTCTATAGTGTTTGAAGATTCTGGCTGTGACAATGCATCCAGTAAAGAACTCAAAACCAACCGATTACAGATCGGCAGCCATTATGCTCATCAGCTCAGTGCTTTCAAGCATTCCAGTAGCCAGTCTTCTTCTGAACCGACTTTGTCTATCTCACCTCCCAGACCAACCACTTTGAGTTTAGACCTCACAAAAAACACGGCGGAAAAACACCAGCCCGGTTCACCAAAGGTGTACCTTTATATTCAGATGCAGTTGTGCAGAAAGGAAAACCTCAAAGACTGGTTGAATAGCCGCTGCACCATTGAGGAGCGAGAAAGGAGCGTGTGTTTGAACATCTTCCTGCAGATTGCGGAGGCGGTGGAGTTTCTGCACAGTAAAGGGCTCATGCACAGGGACCTCAAGGTCTGTATCTCTAGCACATCACACCCACGGCACTCAATCCCGTGCTTTATAATTCAGTGCCTGAGGGAGTTGGGCGGTACCACAGTGGGTTAAGCGCACCTGGCACAAAGCCCAAGGACTGACGGAAGGATCCTGGTTCGAGCCCCCGGCTCCCCACCTGCAGGAGAGTCGCTTCACAAGCAGTGAAGCAAGTCTGTGGGTATCTTTCTCTTCCCCTCTCTATCTTCTCCTCTCTCCATTTCTCTCTGTCCTATCCAATAATAATGACATCAATAACAACAACAATAATAACTACAACAAAAAAACAAGGGTAACAAAAGGGAATAAATAAATAAAATAATAATTGCAGTGCCTGTCAATCTTTAACTGACATAACCTCACCAGCTGAGGAGAGGTCTGCAAATGTAGCCTTTAGCAAAAATAAGAAGTTTCATGTTTTGAGACTCTTAGACATATTCTTGTTTCTTCTTGATGGCATGTTTCTGCTCATTTGACAGTAAAAAAGTGTTCTCAATCTTTCTAATGGAAAAAAAAATCCACCATGAAAAGATGCATTTTGTTTCTCCTATGGCTACTAATGTCCCTATATATGATCCCTTAGGACCCCAAAGTAGCTTAGTGAATGGGGCCATGGGTAACATCTCTGAATTGGGGCATATCTTCAAGGCTTTATCTTTTTATTTTATTAATGAGAGGGAGAGGAGGAGGGGAGAGAGAGAATGAATGAATCAGCCTCACTCTGGTACATGAGCTGCGGGGGTTGAACTCAGGACCTCATACTTGAGAGTCCAGTGCTTTATCCACTGTGCCACCTCCCAGACCACACATCTCTCCATGGTTTTTGTCTTCTTCATTTCTGAGCTGTTGTTTAAGCTTTGAAAAGACAGGGAAGAGATAAATGGAGGAAGATGGTGAGTGATCGGTCAGCCAGGTGATCGCTTTGCAACTCTAAAATCTTCAATTCTATTTTCTTTCTTTTTTTTTTTCTTGTCTCCAGGGTTATCAATGGGGCTTGGTGCCAGCACTATGAATCCACTCCTGGAGGCTATTTTTCCCATTTTGTTGCCCTTGTTGTGGCTGTTATTATTGTTATAGCTGTTGTTGTTGGATAGGACAGAGAGAAATGGAGAGAGGAGGGGAAGACAGAGAGGGGGAGAGAAAGCCAGACACCTGCAGACCTGCTTCACCACTTGCGAATCGACCCCCTTGCAGGTGGGGAGCTGGGGCCTCAAGCCAGGATCCTTATGCCGGTCCCTGTGCTTTGTACCACCTGCACTTAACACGCTGTGCTACCGCCCGACCCGCTTTCTATTTTCAATATATATGTGATATTGTATATATATTTTTAAATATTTATTTATTAATGAGAGGGATAGGAGGAAAGAGAGAAATAACCAAATTATCACTTTGGTACATGTGCTGTTGGGGATTGAACTCAGGACCTCAAGCTTGAGAGCCCAACACTTTATTCACTGTGCCACCTCCCAGACTATATGTGATATTGGATATTTTAACAATTTATATACTAAATTATACATACATATATATGATTCATTTTTATTAGTGACTTGATACTAGTTTACAAAATTACAAGATTTCAGGGGTATAATTACACACCATACCTACTATCAGAGTTATGTGCCCATCCATCCCCTAACCCCATAGATCTCACCAGGTCTGAGAGATAGTTAAGTGGCTTTTTTGTTTGTTTAATTGATTGATTTTTCTTTTATGCAGATTTGTATGCCATAATAATATATATATTTCCTATGAAGATATGTGATTATTCAATTTCTTCCATGTTTCATATGGTCATAGCATTCACATTCACATCTTAGTGAGTGTATAGATTTTTTTCTGATGGAAGTAACTTACATTCTTGACAGATTTGTGTTCATTTTAAGGTTTTGTTTTCTTTTCAGTGTGGCACCAGGGCCTTGTGCGTGTAAGTTACTACTGTCTCTCCTCAATAGTTTCATTTCTTATTTGGGAGGTAGGGGGTTGAAAAAAAAACCCACACAAACTATTGGCCAGGGCACCATGTGTAGAGCTGCCCTGGTGCCATCCATGCTACTCCCGTGTGCTGCCAGAACTTGAGCCCAGCGTATCATGCATGGCAAGGCTCCTTATTTAAAATATTGTCAGTTATGTTCTAGGCAGTAAATAAGCTATTCAGAGATAATATTTTCTTCTAAAATAGAAGTAGGTCTTGAAGTCCTTGATTGCAGCTACACACAAAGCACAGCACTACCTCACAGGGAAGAAGGGACTTCCCAAAGTCAGCAGGATACTTGCAATAGAAGCTTGGGGAAATAAATGCTGGAGAGTCAGGGGGTGGGGGGAGCGTGGGAAGGAGCAAAACTACTCTATTACAATGTTTAGTCAATAGCTGACACCAGAAGGTAGAAGAGAGAAGGAAGAGTGAGATTTAAGGCATTATGGCCTCTCGATGTCTTTCATGGTTATTCCTGTTTATTTTACTGCGTATGGAAAATTCATGAGACAGGGAGAGAGAGAAACGAGGCCATCACTCTGTGAACATGCAATGCCAGTGATCAAACCCAGATCTCAGGCATGTGAATTTGATACTTTTACCAGTTTAGCTATTTCCCCAACCAAAAGAATAGAAACTTATTACTGTGGACTTTTCTTATCTGCAGTGACTTCATTGTATCCAGGTCAAAATGGTACCTTGGAATTTAAAATGTTTTCCTAGCAGGATTTGAAGCCTGATACAATTCAGTCTTATGAGTGAATTGGCTTCCTTTTTATTTCAAGGTTAGGAATAGCTCTTATTTTACCAGGGGTTGGGGTAGACTATCAGTGAAGGTGGTATATTTTGTGTCAGGGAATGAGTTTGAAGAACCCATGGGGAATTTGGTTAGATAGAGTCTGTAAACAGTGTAGGAGTCTGTAACTCAGGATGGAGGTCTTGGAGTATATGGGAGCATCTGGATGTGAGAAGAGGCAGTGGAAGCTTGTTAAGAGCTGTCCTTGTGGTCTGGGAGGTGGCAAAGTGATAAAGCTTTGGACTCTCAAGCATGATGTCCTGAGTTCGATCCCCGGCAGCACACATGCCAGAGTGATGTCTGGTTCTCTCTCTCCTCCTGTCTTTCTCATAAATAAATAAAATCTTTAAAAAAGAAAAAGAAAAAAAAAGAGCTGTCCTTGACACAAACTGAGTGGTCAGCTATTGTAGGGCAAGAACTATACTGACTGTTGGACTTATAACAACGAGACCTGGGTTCTTTCCCCATGAAACCAGACTGCCTGGGTTTAAGTCCCTGCTCTGCCACATGCTAACAGGGTCACTTTGGACAGTTTACTTCTGGACATGAGTTTTCATATCTGTGAAATGAGGCACTAACAGGTTGTAAGCATTACATGAGTTAACAGTAAATTGCTTAGAAAGGTTCCCATTGCGTTGCATATACAGCATTTGCTGTTGTTACTAATTCAGCTATAATAATTATGTCTCTTTTTAAATTTTCCCTTTTGTTGCTCTTGTTTTTTTTTTTTTTTTTACTGTTGTTGTAGTTATTATTGTTGTTATTGATGTCATCGTCATTGGTGGATGAGACAGAGAGAAGGGGAAGACAGAGAGGGGGAAAGAAAGACACCTGAGACCTGCTTCACCACCTGTGAAGCGACTCCCCTGCAGGTGGGGAGCCAGGGGATTGAACCTGTATCCTTACTCCGGTCCTTGCACTTTGCAACACGTGCACTTAACCTGCTGTACTACCACCTGACTCCCCATAATTATGTCTTAAGTAATAAATGTAGGGCGGTTTACCTAAGGAGGGTATATAAAGTAATAGTATTGAAGAGTACTCTGGACCACAGAAAATGAGAATCTCTAAGGGTTTAAATAAGTGTCCAGTATATATGCCAGCTTCCTCTTCTACCTTCCTTTTTCCAAACTCACGGTAGTGTCTAGCATTGTCAGATTATTTTTAAATTCATATTAACCCATTTAAAAGAGAAGTATGTTTGAGAACATTTATCTGTAACATACATATTCATCATGCTTCTGTCTGTTCCTTTTTTTTTTTTTTTAAGCCTTCAAACATATTCTTTACAGTGGATGATGTTGTGAAGGTTGGCGACTTTGGGTTAGTGACTGCGATGGACCAGGATGAGGAAGAGCAGATGGTCCTGACCCCAATGCCAGCTTATGCCAGGCACACAGGGCAAGTGGGCACCAAACTGTATATGAGTCCAGAGCAGGTGAGTCTTCTGGTTTTATTCTGAATTAAAAATAGGATTTTACTGTGGTCCAAGAGGTGGTGCAGTTGATAAGCATCCAACTCTCAAGCATGAGGTCCCAAGTTCAGTCCCCAGTAGCACGTGTACCAGAGTGATGTCTGGTTCTTTCTTTCCTCCTATCTTCCTCATTTAAAAAATTAAGTCTTTAAAAATATATATATAGGATTTTATTGAATGTGACAATAAGCTAGACATGCTCTAAGAGTATCCATTCACATCCTGTATAAAATCCCCAGTAAAGGGGCTGGGTGGTGGTGCACCTGGTTGAACACGTTACCATGTGTAAGGACCCAGGTTCAAGCCCCCAGTCCCTACCTGCAGGGGAAAAGATTCACAAGTGGTGAAGCAGGGCCGCAGATGTCTCTCTGTCTTTCTCCTTCTGTTTCTCCCTTCTCCTCAATTTCTGGCTGTCTCTATCTAGTAAATAAATAAAGTTTAAAACATTTTTAAATCTGGAGCCAGTTGGTGGTGCACCTGGTTGAGCACACATGTTACAATGTACGAGGACCCAGGTTCGAGCCCCCAGACCCCACCTGCAGGTGGAAAGCTTCACAACTGGTAAAGCAGAGCTGCAGGTGTCTCTCTGTCTCTCTCCCTCTGTATCAACCCCTTCCCTCTCAATTTCTGGATGTCTCTATAAAAAAAAATTTTTTTTTAATGCCCAGTAAAATAAAATTTGAAAGTTGTGAAAAATGATGTAGTGTTCCACAGACAACATAGGTAGGATACAATTCCTACATCTTTTTTCCTTTTGAAAAAGATTTGATTGATGAGGCCCAGATTTGAGCCCTATACCTCACATTCCAGAGTGGTGCTCTGCTTCCTCTCTCATATATTAACAAATAAATATTAAGCAAATAAACAAACAACAACAACAAATCTCACAAGGCATAAAGCATGTTTATCCTCTAACCTAGAACCTGGCAGCAGCCAGAAACTTAGAATGTCCCAACACCACAGGGGAGCACCATAACAGCAGGGAAAGCACTGTGGATGGCAGAGCAGTTTTGTGGTGTCTCTCTCTCTCTCTCTCATAAATAATGAAAAGGTAGGAAAAAAAAGAAAAATAAGAATAAAAAGGTAGGGGGCTGGGTAGTGGCACACTTGGTTAAGTACACATATCACTGTGCTGAAGGACCCAGGTTTGAGCCCCTGATCCCCACCTGCAGTGGTGAAGCAGGTCTGTGTCTCTTTCTCCCTATCTCCCCTCCCCTCTCAATTTCTTTCTGTCCTGTCAAATAAAATAGAAAAAAGGAAAAAATAACCGCCAGGAGTAGTGGATTCGTAGTGCAGGCGCAGAGCCCCAGCAATAACCTGGAAGGCAAAACAAAACAAAGGTATAAATTATTATTTTTCAAAGTATTTAATTTAATCTTTTCTTTTTTTTAATTTCTTTTGAGATTTTATTTATTTATTGAGAAAGATAGGAGAGAGAAAGAACCAGACATCACTCTGGCATATGTGCTGCCAGGGATCAAACTCAGGACCTCATGCTTGAGAGTCCAAAGCTTTATCCCTGCGCCACCTCCTGGACCACTTATTTTATTTTCAATTTGATAGGACAGACAGAAATTGAAAGGAAAGGGCAAGAGAGACACCTACAGCCCTATTTCATGAAGCTTCCCCCTGTAGGTGGGGAGCGGGGGCTTGAACCTGAGTCTTTGTGTATTGTAACATGCAAACTCAACCAAGAGTTCCACCACTCAGCCTCCCTTCCTCTCTTCTTTCCTTATCTCCCTCCCTTCCTTCCTCCTTTCCTTTCTTCCTTCTAAATTTACTGGGGGGTGGGGGGGGAATAATGGTTTACAGTCTAGTCTTTAACACTTAGACATAGCCTCTCAGCTCCCCTTGACTGGAGTCTAGGAGACAGGCCAGGACCCCAGTATTCCTCCATCCTGTCCCTTCCCCAGAGTTTTTTGCTTTGGTATAATATCCCCTCCACCTCGAAATCTTAATTTTTATTTATCTAGGAACAGATGAAGAGAGACCATAATTCTTTTGTTCTTGGTTGTAATTACCAAGACATACGAATTATGTTCTAGTATTACACAGTGGTAAAACAATCAGCTTCAACTCTGAAAGGGTACATCATATTCTGCCCCTTTGAGATGCTTTTGCATTTCATTCCTTATTTGTTACGTGACTTATAAAGATCACTTTTAAATTTGTAAATACTTCTTTTTATGAGAAACGGAGTGAGAGAAGAGTACTGCATAGACCTGACATATGTTAGTGCCAGGACTGAGCCCACCTGCATGCAGGTCTGATGCACTACCTACTCACTATCTCCCTTTCCCAAAGATCTCCTCTTATACATTATGGCACTACATTTGTTTTGTAAGTGAATATTTAATAACACTTTTTTTTCTCACTGTTGATTAATTTGTGTTCTATACAGAAATATGGGGGGATAGGAATGCATACAGAACAAAACAATAATCACATTAAGAATACCTAAAACATTAAGGTGGTTGGTTACTTCCTTCTCTGTGGATATATACATATCTTATTTATTCATACATGCCATATTTTGGAAAACAAACTTATATTCCAGTCCACAAAATCTTGGTTATAGGGACGAGGTGGTGGCACACCTAGTTCAGCACAGGCTTTACCATGTGCAAGGACCTGGATTCCTGGTTCCCACCTACAGAGGCAAAAGCCTCACAAGTGGTTTGAAGCAGTGCTGTAGGTGTCTCTTTTTTCCCCTCCCCCTCATGATTTCTGCCTCTATCTAATAAAAAAGTAAACTTAGTAAATAAAAAATTTGCTTACCATATTAAAAGTATGTTTCCCACATTATTAAAAGTTCTTAGAAAAGATTTTGGGTTGCCCAGTACTCCTTTTTAAAAAAATATCTTTATTTATTTATGATTGGATAGAGACGTTGAGAACGGGAGAGACAGAGAGACACCTGCAGCCCTGCTTCACCACCTGTGAAGCTCTCCTCTCTACAGGTGGGGACTTGAACCTAGATCCTTGCACACTGTAATTGAGTGCTTAACCAGTGTGCCACCGCCTAGCCCCCCCCCCCCCAGTACTCCTTTAAGCAACTTATTTTGGACATGCTCACTATGAATTTTATTGTTAGGAATATCACTTAGATAGCCATCCCTACGTATGAATTTCTGTCCATGTTTCCATCTACCTTAGCGTGGGTGATATTAAGTAGAACCATCTAGTGGGAGTAAATATGGATTGCCAAGTTGCATTGCATTGCGTTGTATGTTCATTTATATTCTACAAATAATGCAGGAGGTGTCCTTTTCACTGTGTCCTTATAAGCTCTCTTTTTGTTTGTTTTGTTTGCCACCAGGGTTATCACTGGGGCTCAGCATCTCCACAGCTCCACCATTTCTGGCAGCCATTTCTTCTTTTTTTATTGGGGGGGGAGGGGGTGGGTGGTGAGACAGTGTGTGAGAGAGACACCTGTAGCACAGCTCCACCCCTTGCAAAGCTTCCCATCCCCATCCTCTGTAACCCCCGCCCCTTGCAGGTGGGAACCAGAGGCTTGACCCCAGATCCTTATGTATCACACTGTGGTTTTGAACATATTTTCTTTGAATACTTCCTAAAGTTTAAGGATGAGGGGGAACAACAGGGAGATAGATAGGCGATGCAGTCCCTGCAATATTCCATTTGAGAGTCTGTAAGCATAGGACATACTGGCGCCCAGAAGGAACTAGGAAACAGCCAGTGCAGCTCAGTGGGGATTTGTAAGCACTTGCAACTACCTATCCAGTGATTTCTCCCAGTTAGAAATGGGAGCTTGGAGCATTCCTGAAGTGCTGCGCCTCTTTGTAATTTTCACAAATAAAAGGATCCCAGGAGGTCACTTTTAATTTGAATGCGGCTTTGTAGAATAGAGTAGTTTGGTTGTAATTCATTTGCTCATTTGAATAAATATTTATGGAGAGGTTCTCTGTACTTACTTAACACGTTGCTGGGTGGTGGAAACACAATAGAGGCAGTTAGTTCCCTTCCCTCCAGGACTTTATAATCTAGTTGTGAAGAAGAAATATACATATGAAAAATACAACTCAGAATGCCAAGCAGTCCATAATTAAGTGCCATAATGAGGCCTAACCACAGTTGATTAGTGGTTTGGAGTAATGAAGATTTTCTCATAAAAATGGGTGAGGACTAAGATGATTGGAAAGGAGAGATCTGATTTAGATAGTGTCTGCTTTGAAAAACTTTACCTCAGGGGTCCATGAGCAGCTTTTACTACCTCCTAGGAACCTTTTTTTTTTTTTTTTTCCTTGCTTTGCAAGGCTCCAGGTCTCTGCCGGTCCTGTTTTACTGATGCATATCTCAGAACTGTACCTGGGCTTTCCTTCTGTAATGCTGAGGAGTTTAATTACTGTGCTAAGAGAAGAGGCTTGGGACTATTAACTCTTTGCTGACGGTTTCCACACTCGCTAATTGCATTTCAAGCAAGAGCTGACTCAGTCAGCTTTGGGGCTCACTATGTCATGTTATCCGTGTACGATTGCTAACTTTAATGTGAATTTTCTTCTGACATTCTTTTCTTCTTTGTATGGGTTTTCAGATTCATGGAAACAGCTACTCTCACAAAGTGGACATCTTTTCTCTAGGTCTCATTCTGTTTGAATTGCTGTACCCATTTGGCACTCAGATGGAGAGAATCATGGTGAGTTCAGCCCTCCTTTAAAAAAAAAAAAAGGGAATGAAAGTAGCCAGAATTTTATAAAATAAGGAGCCTCTCATGCCTGAGAGTCCAGTGCTCTAGCCACTGCACTCGCTCCATGACCATACCATGCCCCTGCTTTATAGAAAAGGAAAGTGGGGGAGTCGGGCTGTAGCGCAGCAGGTTAAGCGCACATGGGGCAAAGCACAAGGCCTAGGGAAAGGATCCCGGTTTTGATGCAAAGTGCAAGGACTACAGAAAGGATCCCAGTTTGAGCCCCGGCTCCCCACCTGCAGGGGGGTTGCTTCACTAGCAGTGAAGTAGGTCTGCAGGTGTCTATCTTTCTCTCCCCCTCTCTGTCTTGCCCTCCTCTCTCCATTTCTTTCTGTCATGCAACAATGACAACATCAATAACAACAACAATAAAATAGCAAGGGCAACAAAAAGGAATGAAAAAAATATATATATATATATGAAAGTGGAACATAAGGAGACTAATGGTGTTCATGAAAATTTCCAAGTGAACTTTCAAAAACTTAGTGTTTACTTAGTACTTGGTATAATTAACTTGGCTTTCTTCACACACACACAAAAAAAGAATAATAAGAAGAAACAAAAAAGGCTGTATCATATCAGAAAGTTTAAAGACTAACACAGTAATCTGCTTAAGGTCACAAATATTCTTTGATAAACGATTGTTATTTTTTTTACATGAATCTATTTTCAGTTCAATGTCAAGAGTCAGGTGTTAATGACAACTTGAGTATAATTATATCTGAATTATTTTCTCAACTTTGGTGGCCTGATGGTGTGTACATCTGAGCATAGGAGGCATTTATGTGCAGACTATCAGGTTGAGAAAGCCTACAGATAAGTTTTCTCTCTGGTTTGGTATCCAACTTTCTTCAGTATGAAAAATATTTTACGTTTAGGGCCGGCCAGATAGCTCACTTGGGTAGTGTGTCGCTTTGCCATATGTGCAACCCTAGTGTCATCCCAGCCCCCACTGCATTGAAGGAAGCTTTGGTACTGTGGTCTCTTTCACTTTCTCTGTCTCTCTCTTTTTTTTGTCCTAGATCTTAACTGATGTAAGAAATCTCAAATTTCCACCACTGTTTACTCAAAAATATCCTCGGGAGGTATGTATAATTCTCATTTGTGACTTTCAATGAAACTGGAGTTAGAACATAAGGGGTGCTTAGGAGTCAGTTCATGGATTTCCCCATTTTCCAGACAAGCCATAATTCTAGAGAAGAAAGGGACCTGATCCCAAGAGCACACAACTTCTTAAACCAGATAAGAACTCAGGCCCCAGGATGCTCAACCAGTTCTGAGCTTCATGGGGCACAAACTCCTGACTGTCAATCATAGTAACCTTTTGCTTCTTTAAGACTGAACTCCTAGCTCACCCTCATAGGAATAGAGTTGCCGTTATGGTCATGTCATTCATTTCTTCATCTTAGTGAATTTGGAAGAGATCTTAAAAATGGCATATTTTTTAAAATATATTTTTATTTGTTATTGAATAGATACAGAGAAAGTGATAGAGAGAGTCAGAACTACCACACTGTCTTTTATTTATTAATTATTGGATAGAGACAGCCAAAAATTAAGAGGGAAAGGGGAGATAGAGAGGGAGAGAAACAGAGAGACACCTGCAGCCCTGCTTCACCACTTGTGAAGCTTCCCCCTGCAGGTGGAGACCAGAGGCATGAACCTGGGTCCTTGCCCACTGCCCACTGCATTGTGTGTATTTAACCAGGTGCACCACTACCTGACCCTGACACATTTTTTTTAATAGTTTATTTTTTTAATGAAAGAGAGCTACAGAGAAAAATACAGAGAGAAATCAGAACACTGATTAGCGCTGGTTTATGGTGGTGCTGGGGATTGAACCTCAGACTTCAGAGTCTCAGGCATGAAGGTCTTTTGCATAACCATTATGACATGTGTGCTCAACCAGGTTAAATAAAATCTTTTAAAATTAAATAAATAAATAAAATATATTTTAAAAAGAGGAAGTAAAAAGACTTTCCTAAAGCAAGTAACAGAGTGAAAATTCAACATCTCTGATTCTGGAGCTCCTGTTCTTTACCTCTATATCAGTGCTTCTCAAATGCCAGTGTGCATTTTATTTTATTTTTATATAAATTTTTATATATGTATTTGTTATTGGATGAGACAGAGAGAAATTGAGAGGGGAAAGGGAGCTAGATAGAGAGAGAGACACACAGAGCGATACCTACAGTCCTACTTCACCACTCATGAAACTTTCTTCCTGCAGGTGGGGATCAGGGGCTTGAACCTGCATCCTTGCACACTGTAATGTGTGCACTTAACCATATGCACCACCGCCTGGCCACTCAGTGTGCATTTTAAAAGGCTTGGGGGGGGGGGCGAAGAAATAAATAAATGCTGTGGTACTTGTTAAAAATGTGAATTCTGGGAGTCGGGCAGTGGCGCCGTGGGTTAAGCGCACATGGTGCAAAGCGCAAGGACCGGTGTAAGAATCCTGGTTCAAGCCCCCGGCTCTCCACCTGTAGGGGAGTTGCTTCATAGGCGGTGAAGCAGGTCTGTAGGTGTCTATCTTTCTCTACTCCTCTCTGCCTTCCCCTCCTCTCTCCATTTCTCTCTGTCCTATCTAACAATGACAACATCAACAATAACAACAATAATAACTACAACAACAATGAAAAACAACAAGGGCAACAAAAAGGGGAAAAAAAAAGATACCTGGCACTACATATACCTGTCGTCTCTCTTCTCTCTGCTATGAAACTATTTTTTTTAATAATTCAAATTATGTTTATTTAATTTTCTTTACTATTGGATAGAAGCAGAGAGAAATTGAGAGGGGAGATAGAGAAGGAGAGACAAAGAGACACCTGCAGTCCTGCTTTACCACTTGTGAAGCTTTCCTCCTGCAGGTGGGGACCAGGGGCCTTGAACCTGGGTCCTTGTGCGCTTTAGTGTGTGCGCTTAACCAGGTGTGCCACTGCCTGGCCCCTGAAACTCTATTTTGCATGAAGTAAAGGAAATCAATATTTCTGTAAAGGGGATTATAAAGTCAAGAGAAAGTGTTCAGTGCTAATTAAGTCTCAAGAGGCCAGAAAATCTGTGTCTGTAGCAATAGAGTACAGGACTTAGAAGCGTGAGGTCCAGAGTTCAATTCTTGGCAACACATATACTTATCATGTAATACTCTCGTTCTCACTCTCTGTTATTGACAAAAAAAATATTAAAGTTTATTTAGGGCTAGGTGAGAGGGGCTCTCAGCACTGCTCAGATATGGCATAAGATGATGCCAGGGATTGGCTCAGTGACTTCTGGGGCCTTGGGCATGATGTGGGCTGGTGCTCTTGCAGAACTGAACTACCTCCCTGACCCTAAGTCTTTATAAAGTTATATTGACAGACATGCCCATCAGTTTACACATAGTCTTTGGCAGCTTTTGTACTTCCATGGCAGGGTTGAGAACTTGCTTCAGAAATTAGCTCACAAACTCAATCAACTTCAGAAAATCTTAACTGACTCTTCAGTGCGTGATCTGAATCTGCTTTCTATTTCAGTATGTGATGGTTCAAGACATGCTCTCTCCATGCCCTGTGGAACGGCCTGAAGCTACAAACATCATTGAAAATGCTGTGTTTGAGGACTTAGAGCTTCCAGGAAGGACTGTGCTCAGACAGAGGTCTCGCTCCTTGAGTTCATCAGGAACGAAACATTCAAGACAGTCCAGCATCTCCCACAGCCCGTTGTCAAGCAGTTAGCCTTACACTGCGCTGGTACCCTCCATCTCCTCCCCCCATACACCCCTAACACACACAAACAGGTAACACAGAACAGCCCGCCTCTTAGGAATGTGACTGTCCAAGATGGTGAACGCAAAGATTTTGTTCTTTGCTGAATTTCATTTTGGAGTACTTTTTCTCAGTGAGATTTAAACTGGATTTGGTGGCAACCTGTAGTTTGAGCTGACTCTTATTTCGCTTTGCTCAAAGAGGTGCTTATCACCAGATTCATGTGTGGTCCTTTGTCTTCGTTGGTCTCTTGAAACTGGCTGGCCAAGCTTTACAGTCCTCACCTTTTGCCTACAGAGGTAGAAGCAACCTCTGAAATGTACAGACAGAAGTAAAATATTTTTATAGGACTCGCTACATGTGGTAACTAGGTGGTTCTAGAACAGTGCTTTCTAGAGATTTGGTAGTGAGCTGGAAATTGACTTTAAAAAAAAAAAAAAAAAAAAGCTGACTCCTCTTCTGTCCCTGGTGGGTAAATTCGGAATCTACACTATTTGGGGTGACGAGTAGCACAAACTGTATACTGGGTGATGCCCGTAGCTAGTTTTGTAGTGACTTTTGTAGCATTAAAGAGCTGTATTCCTTAGGTTCTAGGGAGAGTTTATGCTTTTTCTATTTTTTACCTCCAATAAAGGGGAAATTGAAGCTTTTTTTTTTTTTTTTAAAAAAAAAAGTCAGTTGGTTAAAAGTTCTGGTCTTGGGTGGAGGAGAACATTAGTATGAAAAGAATCATGTGTTAGTTACCTCTAACTTCTTCAATTTATGGACTTTCTACACCTAATGAAATCTTAAGTGTCTTATATAATCCTATAGGTTGATGTTTTCCCCAAATGGATTAGAGATAAGTTTGATCATCTAACTTGCTAACATGCTTGCTTTTTTTTCCACTGTAAATATGTTTATATTTTATTTATAAAAATTCTGAACTCAATCCATTTGGGTTGGTGGTGTACAGAACACACCTAGGTGTGTTAACTATTGTGACTTCTTTCAAGTCTAAATGATTTAATAAAATGTTTAAAAATATTTTCTGTGGTCTCAGTGGTGTGTGTGTGTGTGGGAGGGATGGTAGCCAAATGCTAGCTTTTCAGATTAATAAAATAAGACTATAACTTTGGGGAGGCTTAAAATCCTACCCATAGGGAGTTGGGCGATAGCGCAGCAGGTTAAACACATGTGGCACAAAGCACAAGGACTGGCATTAGGATCCTGGTTCGAGCCCCCAGCTCCCCACCTGCAGGGGAGTCTTGGTGAAGCAGGTCTGCAGGTGTCTTTCTCTCCCCCTCTCTGTCTTGCCCTCCTCTCTCCATTTCTCTCTGTCCTATCTAACAATAACAACAATAACTACAACAATAAAACAACAAGGGCAACAAAATAAATTAATTTTAAAAAATAAAAAAAAAATCCTACCCATAAAAATCTTATGGGAGGAGGTAATGGGGCCAGGGGTAGATAGCATAATGGTTATGCAAACAGTCTCATGTCTCAGGCTCTGAGGTCTCAAGTTCAGTCCCCCACATCACCATAAGCCAGAGCTGAGCAGTGCTTTGGTAAAAATTAGTAAATAAATAAAATCTGATGCTTAACCTTTTCCAAAGATGTCTCCATTGTTTTTCAAACACTTGACAGAAGGGTTGGGTTATGGTATACCTGGTTGGAACACACACATATATTACCATGTGAAAGGACCCAGGTTCAAATGCCCAGTCTCCATCTGCAGGAAGAAAGTTTCATGAGTGATAAAACAGCACTGCAGATGTTTCTCTTTCTGTTTCCCCTTCCCTTTTGATTTCTCCCTGTATTAAAAAATGGGAAAGAGACCCAGGTATTCCAGATCTTAATCAGCCCCCCACACACACACACACACATTTTTTAACCAGAGCATATTGGTTTATGGTGGTGCTAGGGATTGAACCTGGGACCTCAGTGCAATCCAGTGCTCTTCCCACTACTCAACCTCCCAGACCATAGATTTGCAAATATCTTACATGATGAAACCAGGCCTTCTTTCATATTAAACCCACATGGACCCCTGCACTTTGTACTCACTAGCACTTAATCACTGTCAAGTGACAGGCGAGCCAGTAACTCAGCCTCCCTAATAGCTGTTGTCCCAGAGGGTGGAGTGTAGCTCCTTGTAACCCATAAACATCTAGCTTAAAATCTGATACTTGGTTTCGAATGTTTTGGGAACTAAATTGGAAGAGCACAATGGGGAGCCCTGACATGACTGGAAGTGGATAGCCAGATAAGAGGAAAAGAAATGTACCAGTCGGGAGTAAGGTGGTAGCGCAGCGGGTTAAACGCCAAGTGGCGCAAGGCGTAAGGATCACAGTTTGAATCCCGGGCTCTCCACCTGCTGGGGAGTTGCTTCACCAGGCAGTGAAGGTCTGCAGGCGTCTGTCTTTATCCCTGTCCCGTCCCTGTCTTCCCTTCCTTTCTCCATTTCTCTCTGTCCTATCCACCAACAACGACATCAATAACTCCAACAAGGGCAACAAAAAGGGAATAAATAAGTATTAAAAAAAACAAAAGGTCCCCTTAGTGCGTCTGTCTAGCGAGTAGTTACGACTGCCCAGTCCATGTAGGAGTCAGCTGGGGCGAAGTCAGCGGGGCGCCGGTTTGCAGAGACTCCCAGGGGCAGTTGTGGGGGGGGGGGGAGGACCTGTCTGGGCCTAGTTACTGGGCAGGTGCACGGAGCCCTGGAGAGTGCCTGAACAGTGGATGCCCTTCCCCACTCCCACCCACTCACCCCCCTACCCCACCCCCAGCTCGTACCCTAGTTCTGCCATGGTGTTCTCAGGCCATGGAAGCTCCCTGTGTAAGCTCTGATACAGCCCCACGGTGTAGGGAGAGAGGGACTGTGGACTTTGGCTGTCCTTGGGTGGTTTCCATGAGCGTGGCCAAGACAGGGCGCAGACTCAGAAAATCTGCAATTGTCATGTGCTTCTGGACAATAAGGGTTCCATAGTGGCTACCTACAGGAAGACACATCTGTGTGATGTAGAGATTCCAAAACAGGAGCCAATATGTGAGAGCAGTTCTACCTTGCCAGGGCCCAGTCTGGAGCCACCCAGCAACACACCAGCAGGAAAGATTGGTCTGGCTGTCTGACATGCGGTTCCCTGAACTCTCCCTAAAGCTGGCTCAGACTGGAGCAGAAATACTCACCTATCCATGCGCTTTTGGATTTGTTACAGGCCCAGCCCACTGGGAGGTGCTGCTGTGGGGCCGGGTCATGGAAACCCAATGCTATGTGGTGGCGGCAGCGCAGTGTGGACGCCACCATGACAAGAGAGACAGTTACGGCCACAGCATGGTGGTGGACCCTTGGGGGACAGTGGTGGCCAGATGCTCTGCGGGACCAGGCCTCTGCCTCACCCGGATTGACCTCCGTTACTTTCAACAGCTGGGCCAGCACCTACCGGTGTCCCAGCGTCACAGGCCTGACCTCTATGGCAATCTGAGTCACCCACTGTCTTAGAACTTGTTCACTTGAGACCTCCAGGGTAGGCTGGTGTTGTTGTCTTCTGGGCAGGGCCCAGGCATGCCCTCCCCCATCACTTGAGGAACTGAATCTCTAAATGGAACATATCCTCCACTTCTTGGGAAAGGAGAAACTTTCAGCTAAGCTCCTATTCCCATTCCAGAAAGGGGGTGTCTCAGTCACTATCTGATGTGAACTGAAGTTAGGCTGAGAACTGAGCAGAATTGGCATTGAAAAAAAAATCACTCCGAGAAAAAAAAATACCAGTCAGTGCAATAAGTATTGAGCAAAATGAAGGTTGAACAATCTTTATGCAAGAAATGGAAGAGTCTCAAATTACGAAATTTTCTAATGGAAGCAGACTGCATGCTTTCACGTCAGCGAGAGGAGAAACAGGCTAAGATATGTAGCACCCACCTGAATCTGCCTGTGCTGTCCTCATGAGTCTAACTCCACTTACAACTTTCTACTGTGAGTTCCACCCCCACCCGCAGTGGGGCCTGCCTAGGAGGGTTTCCCCTGGAGAATCCTGCTTGCACTAACACTCAGGCAGAGCTTCCAAATTTTGCCTCCCATGAAGACACTTAAGTGCTGGTCAGGAAGACAGAAATTCTAAGAAAAAAAAAAAAAACTGCCGGGAGTTAGGCGGTGGCGCAGCGGGTTAAGCGCGCGGCGCAAAGTGCAAGGACCGGCAGACCGGCATAAAGGATCCCAGTTCGAGGCCCTGGCTCCCCACCTGCAGGGGAGTCCCTTCACAGGTGGTGAAGCAGGTCTGCAGGTGTCTATCTTTCTCTTCCCCTCTCTGTCTTCCCCTCCTCTTTCCATTTCTCTCTGTCCTATCCACCAACAACGACATCAATAACCACAATAATGTTAAACAACAAGGGCCACAAAAGGGAAAATAAATATTTTTAAAAATTACAAAAAAAAAAAAAAACCTTCCACCTACTCTGCGTTTGCCTCTGAACAGAAAGCAAGAAAGCAGACACTGATGTTGAAATTTCGGGAAAATTCCTTCTTTTTCCATATTGTTTCTATTTCTCAAAGGAAGTGGAGACTGGAGTTTCCAGTCTCACCACCAGTCATTGAGTCACTGTCATCTTCCTGGAAAAGTCCCAGACTAAGCAGGGACTGCTTGTTTTCTGGCTCACTTCTGAAGACATTGTTTCTATAATTTGATTTGCAAAGTACACACAGTGCTTAAGGAGCCACCTATCTGCGGATTCTGTCCCTGTATATACAGCGTAACTGCCACTAGGTGGCGCATTCCCACGTTTCCTGAAAGGAGGAGGTAGTTGAGGGCAGAGAAACCAAAGTTCCTATTTACAATACCCAGAGTGGAAGCAACCTAAACGCACATCAACAGATGATTAAGTTAAAGAAGTTATGGATAGATATTCAATGGAATACTATTCTGCAATCAACAAAGATGTTATTGTGTCCTTCTGGACAAAATGGATGGAACTGGAGAGATGAAAGGTGAGATGGTTTAGCTCATACGTGAATTTTATAGTTATGATTCACATGAATTTGCCAAAAACAAACAAAGAAATTCAAATCAAATAGAAACAATCAAACTGTTAAGACTTGTGCGAACTATGGTGGCACTGAGCAGCTCTGAATTCTGGTGGTGCGAGTGATTGAACCTGGGACTTTAGAGCTTGAGGCATGAAAGTCTCTTAGCATCACCATTCTTTTATTTATTTATATATTTATTTATTTATTTTTCCCTTTTGTTGCCCTTGTTTAACGTTGTTATAGTTATTATTGTTGTTGATGTCGTCGTTGTTGGATAGGACAGAGAGAAATGAAGAAAGGAAGGGAACACAGAGAGGGGGAGAGAAAGACACCTGCAGACCTGCTTCACCGCTTGTGAAGCGACTCCCCTGCAGGTGGGGAGGCGCGGGGGGGGGGGTGGCTAGAACCGGGATCCTTACATGGGTCCTTGAGCTTCGGGCCAAGTGCGCTTAACAGGCTACGCCACCGCCGGACTCCCAAGTATCACCATTATGCTGTCTCCCCTGCCCAATATTTACTTATTAGTGAGAGAGATAACCAGAGCACTACTCTGGCAAATGCAATACCAGGTATCAAACGCAGGACCTCATGATTGAGAAAGAAACACTTTAAACACTGTACCACCTCCTAAGCCACAACATTTGTACTATTTTAATCTTTTCTTTGAATCCTGAATCCTACTTTATAAGCTAGAAGAGTTTAACATTATCTCATTTAATTCTCCTAATAATATTTAAGTCTTCTTATACCCCTACAACTCAGATAGTTCATTGTTGTTTTACACAGGAGATGCCAGAACAACTATGAACATAGCTACAGTTACCTAATGGGGAGCTTGTAAACAACTGACTTGTCATCCTTTCTAGGAAGAGAATTCCCACTGACCAAATCTGATCAAGATCAATTTAGAATGCATTTTAGAGGGTGACAGGTGACAGATCTACCCTGGGCTTTGTAATCACAGCCTGATGCAGTCCTGTTTACTTGTTTACAATTTTCTTAGAGTTCTCTAATTGTTTCAATTGCAAATAACAGGCTGTGCAGACTAAGTTATAATATGTAATGTTTAGTACACAGTCTGTTAAGTAGTAGGTACTCTATAAACTGAAGCTTAAAATGAAATCATGACATCAACTGGGGTTTCCTTGACTTAAAAATGGGCACACTTGGTCAAGAGTTTTACACAAACATGGTTATATGAACAGAATCAAAAGCTAAGGTATTAAAAGAACCTCTGGTCGATACTGTTAGGAACTCAAGAAAGGAAACTGGAGGAAAGAAAATTTCATAGTTAAGATAAGTAGCATATAAAAGGCTATACCGTTTTTGGAAAAAAAATGTGGACGTTGGCTATGTAAATGATAAGGCTATACTGTTTATTTCTGAAAAAATGTGGACGTTGAATATGTAAATGATAAGGCTTAGCAGCTGGAATTTGATTATGGGAGGATAACGTGCTATGCAAATATGAAGCTCTGGTTATTATCAAAGCAATTGTGATAGGTCCTTTGTTATTCTGAAGCGCCAAAGACAGTCTCTTGGGGCAGAGCTAGGAAGGGTTGGGGGAGCGGTGGGAATTCTTTTCTTCCAAGATTTTGACCCTCAGCTACCGGTCAACAGAGTAGCCTTCGAGTCTCCCCAGTAAGACTCCTCCGCAGGGAGCCAGGGCACCGAGTGGCCAGAGGGTTTGGAGATCAAAGATCGGTGGATGCGATAAAGAGTCTCTGAACTGGGGGGTGGAAATGTGGTAGGGGCGCAGTTGGGAGCGGCGCCAGGAAGTGTCAGAGCAAGGACTCGGATCAGAGTGGAAGAACTCAAACTGCCACGAGAGGGCGACAAGACACCGAGGAATGACGGGTCCCACAGACCCGCGGAGGCTGGGGCCATTCCCCAGCCAGGCCCGGGGTTGGGGTGGACTGTGTCTCGCCCAGCCAGTGCAGCGCCCAGTCCTCGAAAGGGGCAGCGGGAGAGCTGGGCAGCGGATGCCGTGGACTCTGCGGCAGAGATGCTGCCAGAAGGAGGAGAAGTAGGGGCGGGGAGAGCAGGTCATTTGCCCTTAAGCCCTTAATAATTGCTCCACACCCCGCCCCCTCGGCTCGACTTCAGCGGCTCAGCCTGGGGCGCAGGCTGTGCGGCTGGGGGCGGGGGGGTAAGGGGCGGGCTCTTTGGTGGGTTTCAAAAGCAAAGGTCTTTCGAGCATCTACTATACACAGCAAATTCTATCCTGGGTGTTACATGTTTGTGAAGTCTCTTATAAACCCCACAACCACCTCGGGAGTTACGAGCACACCGTTTTACAGAGGAGGAAGCTGAGAGATATTACTGATAAATATAAGGATTTACACACACACATACACACACACGGCATGATCACAGGCGAACTGTAGATATTTTGAAAATCAATGAAAAGAACTCACTTCAACATTCATTAAGGCCATGCAAATGCAAGCTGCAATGGGATACTTCCCCCCTTCCCCTCCCCTCTCTGGGGAATAAGATTCTAAAAGATTCACCTTGATTGAGCAAACCTGAGGTGAAATGAACTCTCTCATAGAGGAATGCGACTTGGGGTGCGTCTCAATAAACAGTGCGTTTCTAAATGTGAACGGGAGTTCCTTTTAAGGCAGCAGAATTCCACTTTTTACACAGGTGTATAATCTTAGGGGAAGATAGGGCTGTTTCTTTAAATGTGATTTGCCTGTTTACCCTCTCTGGGGGGCAGTGCTGCTCTGGCTGACTCCAAAGTCTCTGTAAGGGAAAGATTCCTAGTGTGAATCTGAGTCACCAGAGCGCTATCTCCAGGGTGCCTGCTTGCTAAAATGCACATACCCTTTACGACCTTTCCCAAGAGTTAAAAGAATCTAAAGCGATAGAAGGCCCTAGAACCTATATTTTATTTTACTAAGATTTTACTTATTAGCGAGAACTATAGGAGGAAAGACATCACTCTGATACATGTGCTCCTGGGGACTGGCCTAAGAACCTCCTTCTCGAGAGTCCAATGCTTTATCCACTGTGCCACTTCCCAGACCATGAACCCAGATTTTAGAAAAAGCTCAGTAGGGGGTGGGGGTAGATAGCATATTGGTTATGCAAAGAGACTCTCATGCCTGACGCTCCAGTGTCCCAGGTTCAATATCCTGTACCACCATAAGCCAGAGATGAACAGTGCTCTGATAAAATAAATAAATAAATAAATAAATAAATGAAAAGGCTCAGTAGGTGGTTTTATTTTATTGTTTTTAAAAATATACTTTATTGCAGTGCACCAAAGTAAAAGACTCTGGGGTAGGGGGAAGGGTTCAGGTCCTGGAACATGATGGCAGAGGAGAACCTAGTGGGGGGTTGCATTGTTATGTGGGAAATGTTATACATGTACAAACTATTGTATTTAACTGTCAATTGTAAACCATTAATCCTCCAATAAAGAAAATATATACATATACTTTATTTTGGATAGAGGCAGAGAGAAGTTGAGAAGGTGAAAATAAAAAAGGAGATTGAATCTAGGACTTTGGGGGCTGGGTGGTGGCTCAGCTTGTTGAGTGAACATGTTACAATGTGCAAGGACTCAGGTTTGAGGCCCTGGTCCCCACCTGCAGGGGGGAAGCTTCACAAGTGGTGAAGCAAGCTGCAAGTATCTCTCTGTCTCCCTGTCACCCCTCTTCCTTTTCAATTTCTTGCCGTCTCTATCCAATAAAAAAATAAAGATATTAAAAAAATAGGGGGAAAGAACCCTGGGACTTTGAAGTTTCAGGTCTGAAAGTCTTTTTTCTTTTTAAAAGATTTTATCTGCTTATTAATGAGAAAGATAGGAGGAGAGAGAAAGAACCAGCCATCACTCTGGTACATGTGCTGCCAGGGATTGAACTCAGGACCTCACGCTTGAGAGTCTAAGGCTTTATCCACTGTGCCACCTCCCAGACCACCTGAAAGTCTTTTTTCATGACCTTTCTCTATCCCACCTTAGATCACCCCTTTAAAACATACCAACATCTCAGTCACACTGCAAACTTTTCTTGTGGTTTCCTGAAGTCACAACCTCTCATGGTTTCCTGAGCAACACAGTGTCCAGATTTTCCTCCTTCCTTGAAGCTCTTCCACGTCTCATTGACTTCTCAACTGTGATCTGCCCTTGACCTCAGCTCTAAGCTCCCTCTCATGCCTTGACAATTCTCCAGTATAACTTCAACTCTGCACTTGGATGCCCTGAAATTGTTTCAAACTTTACATCTGCAAAACCAAACCTTTCATTCCCCGCCCCCTCAAAAGCCCATTCCCATCACTATCCTCTCCCCCTCAGGAAAAGTTCTTCTCATTCTCTCCCCTGTCCCCCAGCCAACCTGCAGAAAGTCCAACCACCTGCCACCATTTCCACCTCACTCCGGTACAATTGCTGGCTCTCACACTGATACCATCGTCACACACCTCTCTGCTACTGCCTTTGACCCTCAGTCTTTTCATAGCCCAGTGACCAAAGCCACTCTTCAAAGTAGTTATCAGGCTATATTCTCCATTTGTTCAATACTTTCCAGGGCCTCCCAACTCATCTAAAATAAGGTGCAGAGCTTCCACAGTGGTTCACTGGGCCTACATAATCCCTGGGGACTCCTATTACTCTTCTGACCTTATTCTGCTGCCCTGAGCAGCCTCCCACAACCTGTACCCTCCAACACACCCCCCTCAGGATCCCTGCTTGGTCATTCCTCCTATCATGCGTGAGAAGGTCTTTTTCCCCTTCCAGACTTTCAAAAAAAGGAAAAAAAGACTTTCAAATGTCACCTTCTCAGGGAGACTTACTCTGATGAACCTCTAACCTGTGCCTGCCACAGCTCTCACCCTTCCTGTGTGCTTTGTTTTTCTCCATATCACTATCACTACCCTCCATGGTGCACACTTTGATCATTTAGTTTTTTATTGTTTTTTCCCAACTGGCAAAGACTCTCCTTGTGTTATTCCTATCATTGTTATTATTTTGCTATATTCTCAGCACTGAGAATTGTGCCTAATTCATAAATCTGTGATAAATATTCACTGAGTGACTGAATTAATCCCCCCCCCACTGTTGGTTTCTTTCTTCTTGGTGTATAAGGGGCTTAGTTGTTTTTGTCATCTATGTTGCAAATGTTTTCCCAGCTTATATTTATATTATTTTTTCTGTGCAGAAGTTTTGATTATATAGACAACAAATTTTTCTTTCATTTTTAGTTTCCAGCTTTACATCAGATCAGAGGTCACACACTCATCAAATGTACACGGAGCATCATTTTTTTTCTTACTCTTCAACTTGTACTTCTGTGATTCCACCACTCCCAGCAGATTCCTTTTCTATTCTCAGAAAGGAGTGTGGGCAGAGAAAGAAAGGGAAAGAGAGATCATAGCACTGTTCTGCTATTTATGGAACTTTCTCTGGTGCTATGCATGGCACGCCATGTTGTCCTGTGGTGTTGGGGCTCAGGTGCAGGTCCCCATGCCTCGTAAAGTATGTGCATAGTTCAGAGGCATTCACAGCTATGCAGCCATCACTAAAACCCATCTCTTGAACTTTTTTTCATCTCAAACCGAAATTACACTTTTTTTTTATTAATTTTTTTAAATTTTTTATTAATGCTTTATTTTAATGGGAGAGTGAGAGAGAAAGGGAGAGAGAGGAAAGAAAGAAAGGATATCTAGAGCACTACTTAGCTCTGGCTTATAGTGGTGTTGGAGATAGAACCTGGGACCACAGAGCCTCAGGCATGAGTCTTTTGCACAACTATTATGTTATCTCCCCAGATTAAAACGATACCCATTAAACACTCCCCATTTCCCCCTCCTGTCTCTAAGCAACTATCTTCTACTTTCTGTCTCCGTTAGATTACTCTACATAGCCCATGTTCATGGTATATATATATTTTTAAATTAATGTTTTTTTTTCCCTATTTATTTAATATTTGTTATTTATTTACTTTTGCCACCAGGGTTAATGTTGGCACTTAGTGCACTGGTTATATTTTTATATATTTTATTAGAGACAAAACAGATGAAAAGGAGAGCTAGAGAGGGGGAAAGAGACATCTGCAGCACTACTTCACCACTTGTGAGGCTTCCTCCCTTCAGGTAGGGGCTGGGGTTTGAACCCAGGTCCTTGTGCATGGCAACAATGTGCTCAACTGGGTGTGCCACCAGCCAGCCTCCAGTGGTTGCAGTCTGACATATAGCTCAGTTAGTCCACCTTGCAGTCTCTCCACCTGTGCATAGTCTAATCTAGCCCCACACCTCTATCCAGCAGAGAAGCAGTGCTGTCTGTCCGGGACCTTAAGAAATGCAGCTTGGAATGTACCTACTCATGACCACAGAATGTACCTACTCATGACCATAGAGATGCACAGGTCACGACACAGGCTCCTTAGCTAATTATAGGCCCAGGTTAGATCAAATCGATGGGGTTCACAGTCAACAATATTTATACACTATTTCCATATTGGAGAGCTACTCTCTTCCCTGATCCAGCTTTCTGGTCCTTTTTGCCGCCATGACATCATCTCCCCAGACAATAACTTGGATCCACCTGCACATCAGATGTCAGGCTCAGAAGAAAAAAATATTAATATTGTCATGGGCCCTTTGAATAGAACTAAAATAGGCCTACTGGGAGTTGGGCTGTAGCACAGTGGGTTAAGCGCAGGTGACGCAAAGTGCAAGGACCTGCGTAAGGATCCAACTTTGAGCCCCTGGCTCCCCACCTGCAGGGGAGTTGCTTCACAGGCGGTGAAGGTCTGCAGGTGTCTGTCTTTCTCTCCCCCTCTCTGTCTTCCCCTCCTCTTTCCATTTCTCTCTGTCCTATCCAACAATGATGACATCAATAACAATAACAGTAATAACTACAACAATAAAAAACAACAAGGGCAAGAAAAGGGAATAAATAAATAAATATATATATATATATATTTTTTTTTTTAAATAGGCCTACTATCTACAAAATGGAGACTCCCAACTCTTCATCTGAACTATTCCAGCCTGTAGATTCAGGATTAGTCAACAATTTGTTTGACTTTATATGCCACTAGGTTCCAGATGCTAACATGATGCCAACCGGACTTCCCTGGATACACAACCCCACCAATGTGTCCTGGAGCCCCACTTCCCCAGAGCCCTGCCCCACTAGGGAAAGAGAAAGACAGGCTGGGAGTATGGCTTGACCTGTCAACACCCATGTTCAGCGGGGATGTGGTTACAGAAGCCAGACCTACCACCTTCTGCACCCCATAATGGCCCTGGGTCCATACTCCCAGAGGGTTAAAGAATAGGAAAGCTATCAGGGGAGGGGATGGGATATGAAATTCTGGTGGTGGGAATTGTGTGGAGTTGTGCCCCTCTTAACCTATGGTTTTTGTCAGAGTTTCCTTTTAATAAATAAAAATTTTAAAAAGGGGGGGTCAGGCAGTAGCACAGTGGGTTAAGCACACATGGTGTAAAGTGCAAGGACCAGTGAAAGGATCTGGGTTTGAGCCTCTGGCGACCCACCTACAGGGGGTCACTTCACAAGCAGTGAAGCAGGTCTGCAGGTTTCTTACTTTCTCTCCCCCTCTCTGTCTTTCCTTCCTCTCTCCATTTCTCTCTATCCTATCCAACAACAACATCAGTAACAACAATAAAAATAATCACAACAACTATTTAAAAAAAAAAGGCAACAAAAAGGAAAAAGTTTAAAAAGTGGAAAAAAAATTTTAAAAGAGGAATAAATAAATAAATAAATATTGCCTCCTCTGCTGTGAACCACAGAACACAATGACTCTGTGTCCAGGTGAAGTGCATGGAAATGCAGGCTTGGCAACTTCCATCCAGTCTGCGTGGAGCTGAGGCATCAGCACTTACCACTTTCTTTATCTGCTCTGTGAAATGGGACTAAGAATTCCTAAGAGATGAACTGAAACTTAAGGGAGGGTAATACCATCTGTGACTATTTTGTGAACTGTGAAGAATATACATATGTAAAGGTGGTTCCTTAGGCTTATTTCAGAGCTGCCCGGCCTGGTTTCTGCAGTCTCTTCTCGAGGCCCCACTCAGACCCAGGAATTACAGAAGTCTCCCTTCAGGTTATCATGAGAGTGGGGGCGGGGAAACAGCACATCACTGAACATGTAAAGCAAACAGGTGTCAGGACACTCCTTATATTAAAAAACGTGAGACATAGTTTTAAAAGCTTAAAGTGCAGGGGCCGGGTGGTGGCACACCTGGTTGAGTGCATATGTTACAATGCACAAGGACCTAGTGTTGTATGCTTTACATTGGGTAGTTCTCCCCCGCCAAGAGAATTAGATCAGTCCAGTTAGTTTCACGGGCCTGCTTGGGCCCGCCCAGAAGGAACCCCGCCAGAGTTCGAGAGTTGGAGAGTTCCACAGTTGGAGAGTTGAAGAGTTAGAGGGTTCCTGAGTTCCAGAGTTCAGGAGAGTGCATGCGCCGCAGCAAAGAGACAGCAGAGTTCTGTTTGGTGATTAGTTTGGTTTAGTTTATGAATTGTTGTTCCTGAATAAAGAAATACAGCTTCCCTGCCCAGCCGTTGTCTCCGCGTCTCTGTTACCCGCCCGTGAAGCTAGCCCGGCTGGCTAGAGCCCAATGAAATTTTAACAACAACCTAGGTTCAAGTCCCCAGTCCCTACTTGCAGGGGGAAAGCTTCACAAGTGGTGAGGTAGGGCTGTGGGTGTCTCCCTGTCTCTCTCCGTCTCTATCTCTCCCTCCCTCTCAATTTCTGGCTGTCTCTATCAAATAAAAAAGACAATAGAAAATTAAAATAAAGTTTAAAGTGCACACATATACACTATATTGTGTACCTTGTTAGTGTAATCATCCTCATTTAAAATTTTTAAAAAATTTTTATTAATTTTTTGTGTGATTGCTTTGGCAAAAATAAAATAAGGAAAAGGAGGAGGGACTGAGGGAGAGAAGATAGAGGGGGAGGAGAAAGGGAGAGGGGAGAAGGAAAAGGAAGAAGAAGTGGAGGAGGAAGGCTGGGGAGACAGCATAATGGACATGCAAAAGACTTTCATGCCAGAGGCTCTGAGGTCTCAAGTTCTAGCCCCAGCACCAACATAAACCAGAGGCAAGCAGGTCTTTCTCTCTGTATCTCTTTTATTAATAAATAGGAAAATTATTCAAGGGAACTGAATCTGGGACCTGGGAGCATCAGGCAAGAGAGTCTGTTTGCTTAACCATTACCCCTAAGATTACCCTTCTCTGTTCCAGTCTCTTGGAAACAGAGTTGGCAGTCAGCTGAGGTAAAGAACAAACACCTCATCACAGACCCCTGCAAGCGTCAACCCGGCTTTGACCTAGCACGTTATGATTGGGCCCTCCTCAATCGCTACCGAACAGGCCATGGCCGGTGCGCCGCTAGAGACGACCCGAACTGCCCCTGCGGCTACAGACAGACTATGACCCACATAGTCAACGACTGCCACCTCTCCAGATTCAAAGGAGGTCTTGAAACTTTACATCAGGCTCAACCTGACGCTGTTGCCTGGCTACGGAAGAAGGGCAAATGGTAGAAGAAGAAGAACCATTACCCCTCTCTCTTTCCTTAATTTGTGAAAAATTAAAAATTCAGTCCCTCCACAACACCGGCTTGTAGTGGTGGTGGTGGTACATGTTGGGAGGGAGTTGAGGGGAGAGAATGGGTTTGCTGTGCCTTCAGGGTAGTTCATGGAGTAGGGAGAACAAGTACTACAGTTCCTGGTGCTGGTGGAACATCTCTCAAGGTTTTATTTTCAACTGTCCTCTCTGTCCTCTACTTCTTATGAGCTGGAAGGACCCCCATAGAGCCTTTGGATGGCACTCTTCACCCACCTACTGGTAAAACGGCATCAGAGGGCCCCACCGATACAGGACTGGGAACTTGTCCTTGTGGCGGTGAGGACAGAAGCAGCCAGGCAGCAGCAGGTAGCCTTTGCCCTCCTCTGGAGCAGGCTGGCGTGAGGGCTCCAGGAGGCATGGGAAGTCGGCGACTTGGTGGACCGGGTTCTGGTTCCTGTGTGCCAGGTGCAAAGCTAGGGAGACCGGGTGTATGGAAGGACAGGTGCTGGTGAAGCTTCTGCCCTTGGCCTCTGTTGCAGGGGTGCGGGCCTGAGATGGGAAGAAGCCGGGCAAGCCCAGGTCCTTGGCAGTCATGTGGACCCTTTTGAAGGCAGAGTAGCCGTCCCCTAGCTTGGGGTAGGGGCTGGGGCTGGGCCGCTGAAATTCCTTGTTACGAAGTTGGGCCTCCAGTTTCTTTTGCTGTGGAAACAAGTCACACAGGATTAGAAAGTTGTGAGAGGTAAAGACAGCATAGCTTCCCAGGAGGAGATAGCTGAGTGCCATCACATGCAACAAAACATAAAAGTCACAGCACAGGGTAAAGAATATGATTTAGTATGTGATAAGGCTGGGAAGATAGCGTAACAGTTATGTAGAGAGGCTTTCAATCTTGAAGCGCAAAATGTCACAGGTTCAATCCTCACTACCAAGGTAAAAAAAAAAAAAAAAAAAGGCAAATCTAGACTATTTGACTGAGTCCGGCAGTAGCACAGCAGGTTAAGCGCAAAGACCAGCATAAGAATCCCAGTTCGAGCCCCCGGCTCCCCACCTGCAGGGGTGTCACTTCACAGGTGGTGAAGCAGGTCTGCAGGTGTCTGTCTTTCTCTCCCCCCTCTGTCTTCCCCTCCTCTCTCCATTTCTCTCTGTCCTAACAACAACGACATCAATAACAACAACAGTAGTAACTACAACAAGAATAAAAAACAAGGGCAACAACAGGGAAAATAAATATTTAAAAAATGATGTGATTAGAGGTACATAAACTACTGGGTAAAATCTACTGAGTGAGCTATCTCACAGGACACGGATAAAATTATTATTATATTTTTAAAAATTATTTCTTTACTGGGGGATTAATGTTTTACAGTCAGCAGTAAATACAATAGTTTGTACATGCATAACATTTTCCAGTTGTCCACATAACAATTCAATCCCCACAAGGTCCTCTGTCATCCTATTCCAGGACCTGAACTCTCCCTCTCACCCACTCCAAAGTCTTATACTTTGGTGCAACACACCAACTCCAGTTCAGGTTCTGCTTAGTGTTTTCTCTTCTGATCTTGTTTTTCAGCTTCTGCCTGAGAGTGAGATCATCCCATACTCATCCTTCTGTTTCTGACTTATTTCACTTAACATGATTTCTTTAAGCTCCATCCAAGATGGGCTGAAACTGGTGAAGTCACCATTTTTAACAGCTGAGTAGTATTCCATTTTGTATATAGACCACAATTTGCTCAGCCACTCATCTGTTGTTGGACACCCAAGAAGCAGTGGTTGCTTCTTGGTTTTGGCTATAACAAATTGTGTTGCTAAAATTATTATTATCTAAAAAATTAAGAATTTAGAAAAGGCACCTCCTAAAGATGGAGCACCAGTTTGATCTTAGGAAATAAGAAAAAGTCGAGTTCTAAGACGGGTAAAGGAAAGGAAAAAGATAAAAGAATGAAGACTTAGGAAGAAAGCTTAAAAATGATGGTATATCTGGAGTAGTGCACCAAAGTAAAAACCCTGGGATGAGGTTAGAGGGTGGATGATCGGCTTCACAGGGAGGGGGGAGAGGGGGTCAGAGGAGTGGAGGATGGGATGGGACACAGTCTTTTGGTGGTGGGAATGGTGTTTATGTACACTCCTATTAATTTATAGGCATATAAATCACTAATTAATATGGGAGGGGAAAATTGAATGTCTCAAATTTTTAATGCACAGACCATAGGCTGAGTCTTTGATATGTTGACTCTCTTAAAAGCTTAGACCAGGGGAGTCGGGCTGTAGCGCAGCGGGTTAAGCGCAGGTGGCGCAAAGCACAAGGACCAGCATAAGGATCCCGGTTCGAACCCCGGCTCCCCACCTGCAGGGGAGTCGCTTCACAGGCGGTGAAGCAGGTCTGCAGGTGTCTATCTTTCTCTCCTCCTCTATGTCTTCCCCTCCTCTCTTCATTTCTCTCTGTCCTATCCAACAACGACAACAACAATAATAACTACAACAATAAAACAACAAGGGCAACAAAAGGGAATAAATAAATAAAATAAATATTAAAAAAAAAAAAAGCTTAGACCAGGGATACAGGGCTACGGAGGCAGGGCTACAGAGAAGCAGCAGCTGCGTTTCTCTCCTCTCCTCTTCCAGGTCAATTAGGAACCAAAGGAGATCATCTGGGACCACAACAAGGCAGGACTTGAATGACTTGAGGAACCCACCAAATTACCTGAGTGAGGGATTAAGCTAAAAAGCCTACTTTTAGATTAAAAGCCCTCAGGCTCCTATAGCCTACAGGGAAAAAAAAAAAGGCTTTTAAACCATTGTGCTCCAACTCAGGGATTAAAATAATATTGAAACAAATGTCAATTTCCACAACTGTGAACCCTTTAAGTGCCTTACTTAGACACAAGTCAATCCAGGCAAAAGTCATCAGTAATTTGAAAAGTAGTAAGAGAGGGACCTCATAGCATACTATATAGAACAGTTAAACCAACAAGAAGAAATATTGGAGTAATGAACCAGGACAAGAGTCCAGCTAAAATCCCCCCAAAGCTTGAAACACAAAATAATGAGGTCAACATCCAAACACTAGTTAAGGAAGTAATCACAGGAGTGAGTAAAGAGTTTGAAAGAATTGTCATCAGCAATGCAGAAACAACAAATGAGACCCTGGAAGTAAATACTAATTATCTCAAGGTTATTAGAGAGCTGAAAGCTGAAATAGCTGAGCTAAGAACACAACTAGCTGACAAGCTAAAACATTATCAGAACAGGGTAACAAAATAGATGAACCCCAGAAAACAGTAGAGGGGGAGAGAGAGAATAGAATAAATGAGGCTGGTAGTCCAGGAGGTGGATCAGTGGATAAAGCATCAGACTCTCAAGCATGAGGCCCTGGCAGCACATGTACCAGAGTGATGTCTGGCTCTTTCTCTTTTTCTCTCCTCCTATGTTTCTCATTAATAAATAAATAAAATGTTTAAAAAAGATAAATGATGCTGAAGAAAGAATTAGCAATATCGAGGACAAATTAGAGACAACTAAAAAAGAAGTAGAGATCTCAAAGAGATTAAGAGATACTGAAAACAACAACAGAGACAAATGGGATGACTTCAAAATAAATAATATATGCATCATTGGCTGACCAGAGGAAGAGAGGATAGGGGAAGAAAGCATTTGTTGGTACACTTTTAAAAACCCCTTCTGTTTCATTTGGTTTAAATTCCCCCTGCTTAACACTATTCTATTTACATAAACACTTCATTCTATTTACATAACCGCTGTTAACAAGCACCACCCTCCCTCCAGGGCATTGGTTCAATCCCCACTGGTTCATGATATGTTTTTGTTCTGCCCCCTCTCCTTGTCACACTCTGATTTTCACCAGTCACTTTTCTCTCCACCCTCTCTATGTCACATCCTGTTCACACCCTACTTGGGAAGTATATATAAAGACAACATTGTTCGTTTTAGTTTAGTTTTAGCTTAGCTCGGCTTAGATTGTGCTGTGTCCTGCATGAATAAAGAGATACTGCATACAACCCAGCCATGAATCCTGGGTCGTCTGTCTCCCATCAATGAAGCTCAGCCTGACAAGCATTCTTCAGGACATAATAGCTGAGAACTTCTCTAGTCTAGACAACATCAAAGACATAAAGGTTCAAGAAGCCCAGAGGGTCCCAAACAGAATTAACCCAGACTTAAAGGCACCAAGACACATCCTATTTAGAATGGAAAGGAATAAGGATAAAGAAAGGATCCTGAAGGCTGCAAGAGAAAAACAAAGAGTCACCTACAGAGGAAAATCCATAAGATTGGCAGCAGACTTCTCCACACAAACACTACAGGCCAGAAGAGAACAGCAAGATATCTATTGAATGCTCAATGAGAAAGGCTTTCAATCAAGACTACTGTATCCTGCTAGACTATCATTCAGACTACATGGAGGCATCAAAAGCTTCTCAGACAAGCAAAAGCTGAAAGAATCAACTATCACCAGACCTGCCCTTAAAGAAGTTCTGAAAGATCTCCTATAAACAGTCAGACCACCATAAATATGCCATGTACCAGAACACTCTAAAACTCTACAAGAATGGAGTTAAAATATCTTCAATCTTTGATATCAATACATGTCAATGGCCTGAATTCACCTATTAAAAGGCACAGAGTAGGAAGATGTATCAGAAAACACAACCCAACAATATGCTGTGTACAGGAAATCCACCTAACTCAACAAGACAAACACAGACTCAAAGTGAAAGCATGGAAAACTATCATACAAGCCAGTGGCCCACAAAAAAGAGCAGGAACAGCTATTCGCATATCTGACAAGATAGACTTTAAAATAAATAAAATTAAAAAACATAGGATTGGGCACTACTTAGTGCTCAGAGGATCAGTTAGTCAACAGAACTTAACAATTATCAACATCTATGCACTCAATGAGAAGCCATCTAAATGCATCAAACATCTACTGAAAGAGCTACAGCAATATATTAATAGCAACACAGTCATAGTAGGGGACTTCAAAACCCTACTCTCTCACTTGACAGATCATCCAGGCAGAAAATCAATAAAGACATGAGGGAGCTAAATGAAGAGATAGATAAACTAGAACTATTGGACATTTTCAGAGTCATTCACTCCAAGAAACTGGAATACATATTCTACTCAAGTCCACATGGGTCATTCTCAAGGATAGACCATATGTTAGGTCACAAAGATAGCATCAGAAAATTCAAGAGCGTTGAAATCATCCCAAGCATCTTCTCATACCACAGTGGAATTAAACTAACACTTAACAACCAACAAAAGATTAGTAATAGTCCCAAAATGTAAAGCTCAACAGTACACTACTTAACAACTACTGGGTCAAAGAGGAAATCAAGGAAGAAATAAAAATGTTTTGAGAGTTCAATGAAAATGAAGACACAAGCCATCAAAATATTTGGGACACAGGTAAGGCAGTACTGAGAGGGAAATTCACAGTCGTCCAAGCACATACTAGGAAACAAGAAAAAGCACAAATAAACAACATGATAGGACATCTTAAAGACCCAGAAGAAGAACAAAGGAACTCTAAATCAACCATAAGGAGAGAAATAACTAAAGTTAGGGCAGAAATCAATAACATTGAAAATAAGAAAACCATGCAAAAGATCAACAAAAGTAAATGTTGGTTCTTCAAAAGAGTCGACAAAATCAACAAACCTTTAGCCAGACTCACAAAAAAGAAAAGGGAAAAAGACCCAAATAAATCAGATCATGAATGAGAGAGGAGATATTACAACATAGTACAGAAATTCAACATATCATGCAAAGCTCCTATGAATGACTGTATGCCACCAAGCTAGAGAATCTGGAAGAAATGGATGATTTCCTAGATACCTACGAACTTCCAAAATTAAATAAAGAGGAACTAGATAATATGAACAGGCCCATCACAGCCAACAAAATTCAAACAGTTATCAGAAACCTTTCCAAGAAACTGGGAAATGTTATGCATGTACAAATTATTGTATTTACTGTCGAATGTAAAACATTAATACCGAAATAAAGAAATTAAAAAAAAAAAACATTCCCAAGAATAAAAGTCCTGGACCAGATGGTTTTACAAATGAATTGTACAAAACCTTTAAGGAAGAGTTAATACCTGTGGTCCAGGAGGTGGCACAGTGGCTAAGGCACTAGAATGTCAAGCATGAGGTCCTGAGTTTGATCCCTGGCAGGACATGTACCAGAGTGATGGCTGGTTCTCTCTCTCCTCTTATCTTTCTCATGAATAAATAAATAAATTCTTAAAAAGAAAAAAAGAGTTAATACCTCTACTTTTAAAAGTCTTCCAGAAGATTGAAGACACTGGAATACTCCCTTCCAGCTTCTATGAAGCCACATCACTCTGATACCAAAAGCAGACAGGGACACAACCAAAAAAGAAAACTACAGACCAATATCTCTGATGAACATAGATGCTAAAATATTGAACAAATTTCGAGTCAACCGCATACAGCAGTATATTAAAAAGATTGTTCATCATGACCAAGTGGGGTTTATCCCAGGCATGCAAGGTTGGTTTAATATACATAAATCAATCAACGTGATCCACCACATCAACAAAAGCAAGACCAAAAACCACATGGTCATATCAATTAGAAGTAGAGAAAGCTTTGACATAATACAACATCCCTTTATGTTCAAAACACTACAAAAAATGGGAATAGGTGGAAATTTCCTGGATATAGTGGAGTCTATATATAGCAAACCTACAGCCAACATCATACTCAGTGGTGAAAAACTGGAAGCATTTCCACTCAGATCAGGTACTAGACAGGGATGCCCACTCTCACCATTACTATTCAACATAGTGTTAGAAGTTCTTGCCATAGCAATCAGGCAGGAGCAAGGAATTAAAGGCATACAGATTGGAAGAGAAGTCAAACTCTCCCTATTTTCAGATGACATGATAGTATACATAGAAAAACCTAAGGAATCCAGCAAGAAGCTTTAAGAAAGTATCAGGCAAGACAGTAATGTGTCAGGCTACAAAATTAACATTCAAAAGTCAGTGGCATTCCTCTATGCAAACACTAAGTTAGAAGGAGATGAAATCCAGAAATCAATTCCTTTTACTATAGCAACAAAAACAATAAAATATTTATGAATAACCATAACCAAAGAAGTGAAGGACTTGTATATTGAAAATTATGAGTCACTGCTCAAGGAAATTGAAAAAGACACAAAGAAGTGTAAAGATAGTCCATGTTCATGGGTTGGAAGAATTAACAACATCAAAATGAATATACCACCCAGAGCTATATACAAATTTAATTATATCCCCATCAAGATCCCAATCACATTTTTAGGAGAATAGAACAAATGCTACAAATGTTTATCTGGAACCAGAAAAGACCTAGAATTGCCAAAACAATCTTGAGAAGAAAGAAGAGAACTGGAGACATCACACTCTCAGATCTCAAATTGTATTATAGGGCCATTGTCATCAAAACTGCTTGGTACTGGAACATGAATAGACACACTGACAAGTGAAATAGGATTGAGAGCCCAGAAGTAAGCCCCCACACCTATGCACCTTTAATCTTTGACAAAGGTGCCCAGACTACTAAATGGGGAAAGCAGAGTCTCTTCAACAAATGGTGTTGGAAAAAATGGGTTTAATCATGCAGAAGAATGAAAGTGAACCACTATATTTCTCTCTCTCTTTTTTATAAAGATTTTATTTATTTATGAGAAAGACAAAAAGAGAGAGAGAGGGAGAGAGAGAGAGAGAGAAAGAGAGAGAGAGACAGAGAGAACCAGACATCACTCTGGCACATGTGCCGCTAGGGATAGAACTCAGGACCTCATGCTTGAGAGTCTAATGCTCCACCCACTGTGCCACTTCCCAGACCACTGAACCACTATATTTCACCAAATACAAAAGTAAATTCCAAGTGGATCAAGGACTTGGATGTTAGACCAGAAACTATCAGATACTTAGAGGAAAATATTGGCAGAACTCTTATCCACATAAATTTTAAAGACATCTTCAATGAAACAAATCCAATTACAAAGAAGACTAAAGCAAGTATAAACCTATGGGACTATATCAAATTAAAAAGCACAGCAAAAGAAACCACTACCCAAACCAAGAGACCCCCTCATAGAATGGGAGAAGATCTTTACATGCCATACATCAGACAAGAGGCTAATAAGCAAAATATATAAAGAGCTTGCCAAACTCAACAAGAAGACAAATGACCCCATCCAAAACTGGGACGAGGACATGGATAGAATATCCACCACAGAAGAAATCCCAAAGGCCGAGAAACACATGAAAAAATGCTCCAAGTCTTTAGTTGTCAGAGAAATGCAAATAAAGACAACAGTGAGATACCACTTCATTCCTGTGGAGTGAGAATGTCATACATCAGAAAAAGTAGCAGCAACAAATGCTGGAGAGGTTGTAGTATCAAAGGAACCCTCCTTCACTGCTGTTGGGAATGTAAATTGGTCCAGCCTCTGTGGAAAACAGTCTGGAGAATTCTCAGAAGGCTAGACATGGACCTACCCTATGATCCTGTCATTCCTCTCCTAGGGATATATCCTAAGGAACCCAACACACCCATCCAAAAAGATCTGTGTATACCTATGATCTTAGTAGCACAATCTGTAACAGCCAAAACCTGGAAGCAACCCAGGTGTCCAACAACAGATGAGTGGCTGAGCAAGTTGTGGTATATATACACAATAGAATACTACTCAGCTATTAAAAATGGTGACTTTAGTGTTTTCAGGCCATCTTGGATGGACCTTGAAAAAAATCATATTAAATGAAACAAGTCAGAAACAGAAGGATGAGTATGGGATGATCTCATTCTCAGGCAGAAGCTGAAAAACAAGATCAGAAGAGAAAGCACAAATCGAACCTGAAATGGAATTGGAGTATTACACCAAAGTAAAAGACTCTGGGGTGGGTGGGTGGCTGGGGAGAATACAGGTCCATAAAAAATGATGAATGAAATAGTGGGGGTTGTATTGCTAAATGGGAATCTGGGGAATGTTATGCATGTAAAAAAAAAAAAAGAAGTAGAAACGCAAAGCAGAAATTGACTGAGTTTGGAGTATGGCACCAAAGTAAGAAAGCAGAAGTATACTAGAGTTTGCAGTGAGTACCTCCCTAATACTACCTCTCCACTTTTCCAAGCTTTGGGTCCATGATTGCTCAACAATTTGTTTGGCTTTGTATGTTAACTCTCTTTTCAGTCACCAGGTTCCAGGTGTCATCAGGATGCCGGCCAGACTTCCCTGGATTGAAGACACCACCAATGTGTCCTGGAGCTCAGCTTCCCCAGAGACCCATCCTACTAGGGAAAGAGAGAGGCAGACTGGGAGTATGGACCGACCAGTCAACGCCCATGTTCAGCGAGGAAGCAATTACAGAAGCCAGACCTTCTACCTTCTGCAACCCTCAATGACCCTGGGTCCATGCTCCCAGAGGGATAGAGAATGGGAAAGCTATCGGGGGAGGGGGTGGGATATGGAGATTGGGCGGTGGGAATTGTGTGGAGTTGTACCCCTCCTACCCTATGGTTTTGTTAATTAATCCTTTCTTAAATAAAAAAAAAAAAAAAAAAAAAAAGAGAAAGCACAAGTAGAACCTGAACGGGAATTGGGGTACTGCACCAAAGTAAAAGACTCTGGGAGTAGGTGGAGAGAAGAATACAGGTCCAAAAGGGATGACAGAGGACATATTGGGGTTGTACTGTTATATGGAAAACTTGAAAATGTTATGCACGTACAAACTATTGTATTTACTGTAGAATGTAAAACATTAACTCCCCAATAAAGAAATTTAAAATAAAAAAATTAAAAAAAAAAAAAAAGCTTAGACCAGGGAGAACAAAAGCAATTGTGGCACAGCTATATACAAATAATGTCAAAGGACATAAATTATGGTGGTGTTGTGTATGATATAGCAAATCCTAACAAAGGGATATTTCAAAGTTAACCCAATTGCCAAATAATGCGCTTATAGCAATAACTATCTACTGCCTTCTTAAACCCTAAGACAGCAGGGTCCTGCTTCCTCTATAGAGCCTATATTTCTCTCAGTCCTTGAACCTCTAGGGTGGGGTTCACTTTCCTGCATGTTTCTCTCAATTCATACCAAATGATATTGCATCTGCTGATCCCAACCTAATCAACACAATGAGTCCCACCTCAGTATGCTTCACTTCAGACTGTGTCCAGAGACCTCAGGCATGAAATGTCAACCCTTCACCCTTATTACTCGGGTGAGACCTTTCCTTTCATAGGATTCTCTAATTCCATTTCAGGTGATTCACTTCCTAACAAAGTTCAAAACATAGAAATAGACCAGGTCCCATGAGATAGGGCATATGTTCACATGTATCAATAAATTAGGGCAAAATATGTACCTGAAAACAAAAGTACACAATAGTGTGCACCGAGACAATATAAAGTTCATAATGAAATAGTGTCTACTTAGACTTAGATACCCTCCTCACCTACTTCCTATTACACTTCCCTCAGTCACTCCAAAGCTAACCTTATATCAAAGCAAGGACTGCAAAAGCTGAATAAAGGCAAGAGACTGGCATACTTTAATGATAACTCTTTAGTCACTATCAGGCCACCCCATCAGCTGGGGACCTATTCGGGGAATTCTGAGATTCGCAAACAGACATGATGGGCCTAGACCTCAAATAAATCCCTCTCTCCATTGTTACTGGTCATCTCTATCAGGAACAACGAAACAGACCTCTCTGTGGGCCCCCGTAGGACCTAACCCTCAACTTGGATCAACAATGTAAAGAATGTACCATCTTCCAAAGGGAGGCTGGACAACATACTCTATGTTCCACCTTAGGAAGATGGGTCCTGAAATTGGGGCAGCTTGAAACGTTCCTACTCATGACCACAGAATGTGAGCTCAGATCTACAGGGATACAGAGGTCACATAGGCTCCTAAACTGAATATGGGCCCCAGATCACATTAAACTGATGGGATTCAAAGTCAACAATATTTATTCACCTTTATCATATTTGGGAGCTACTCTTTTCCCTGATCCAGCTTTCTGGTCCTTTTTCCAGCCATGACATCATCTTCCCAAATGATGTCTTTGATCCACCTGCATATCAGATTTCAGGCTCAGGGAAAACAAACAAACAAAACAAAAAACAACTAGTATAACCACAGGCCCTTTGGAATACAACTAAAATATGCCTACTAGCTATCTACAAAATGGAGGACCCCTGCCCCCAACTCTTCATATGTACTCTTCCAGCCTTTGGGTTCATGATTAGTCAACAATTTGTTTGGCTTTATGTGTTAACTCTCTCTCTTCAGCCACAAGCTTCCAGATGCTAACATGATGCCAAACAGACTTCCCTGGACACACAACCCCACCAATGTGTCCTGGAGCTCTGATGCCCCAGAACCCTGCCCCACTAGGGAAAGAGAGAGGCAGGCTGGGAGTATGAATCAACCTGTAAACACCCATGTTCAGTGGGGCAGCAATTACAGAAGCCAGACCTTCCACCTTCTGCATCCTATAATGACCTTGTGTTCATAATCCCATAGGGTTAAACAATAGGAAAGCTATCAAGAGAGGGTATGGGATACAGAGTTCTAGTGGTGGGAATTGTATGAAGTTGTACTCCTCTCATCCTATGGTTTTGTTAGTTTCCTTTTTATGTTGGGCAGTATGCCAGCTTCCCCCTGCTTAACTCTGCGGTCTATTTACATAACCAGTTACCTAAGAACCACCCTGCCTGTAGGGCATTGGTTTAATCCCCACTGGTTCATACTCTCTTTTTGCTCTGCCCCCTCTCCTAGTCACACCCTGATTTCCACCACTTTCTTTTTGCTCCACCCTCTCTACATCACATCCTGTTTCCACCCTACTTGGCGAGTATAAAAACAGCTGCTCTTCTGATTAAACACACTTGGAATTGCCTTTTGGCTCTGAGAGTCCCAGAGTCTCTCTCCTGTGACACTAGCCTGGCAGGAGTTCCTCATCCCTCTTCCACGCAGCAGCTTAGGTTGTCTCCAGTCGAGTTCACTCCAACCCAGAGAGCACTTGCTCAGGAAGAAGCACCCTCAGGCTATCCCGGCGTTTTTATAAATAAAATAAAATAAAAGTGGTATGCCTTTGAGAGAGAAAGGCAGGCAGGAAGTCTACCTACACACACACACTCCAAGGATCAACTCCTAATTCACAACAGTCATATATTTGGAGATAGGAAGAAGGACACATGAGGGTTTAAAGTACTATTATGATTGTTGTTTTTACAAGAGCATTGCTCAGCTATGGTTTATGGTGATGCTGGGGATTAAACCTGGTACCTTTGGTTTCTCAGGAATGAGATTCCGTTGCACAACAGATGGCGTTATCTCCCCAGTCTAATGTGCTAAGTTTTTTGCTGATTTGTAATGATGGGCACATTGCTGCTTGTCTTAGCAACATTGCTTAAACCTTAAATGTATATAATTTACATACTTTTGTATGCATGATTTAGATTTCTTCAGTGACTAGGGAAGTGACACAGTGGATAAGGTCTTGGGCCCCCAAGCACGAGATCCCAAATTTGATCTCCATCATCATATATGCCAGATTAATACTCTAGCTTTCTCTTTTCTTCTCTCTCTTTTTAATCAATAAATACTGAAATAAATCTCTTCAATTGCCTACCACTGTGTATTGTTCTAAATAAGTGCCCAGAATACCTCACCTCACAATACAAATGAAACAAGGATGATTTCAGTGAGCAAATGAACAGAAGACTAAGTGAAAGACTTCTCACCTCTTCTGGTGTCACCTTGGAGTATTTGTGCTTTCTGTAGGGCTTGTAGTCAACCATGTAGGAGCTCTGATAAATATCTAAGTCCACAGGGGCCTATAGTAAAGGGACAAAGCAAAAGAAGAAAGCCTATTTTGTCAGTTTTTGCATGTACAAGCATCCAATATTTTCTCATTGCCTAGAGGAGAAGGCCCACTTGACTTGACATTCAGAGTTTTTGGTGACCTGACCTCAGCTTACTTCTTCCCCCACCATTCTGCCCCCCTCCATGCTTTCAGTACTGCAACTTCACTTCTTTTCACTCTTTACACATGCCTGACCCGTGATCTTATCTTGTGCCGGAAACACTAATTGCCTTCCTATCAAATGGAATACTCCTAGGTATCCTCCAAAACTCAGTGTCATTTAAAAAACAAACAAACAAACAAACAACTCTTGCTTCCTTTCATCCTCCACATCCCCCAAACTAAACTCTTTCTGCTCTGCTTTCACAATACTTTTTACATCTTTTGTTACAGTGCTAACCATGGTGTGTTATAGTTGAATTGAGGAAACACTGTTGATGGATCAGGACCTAACCTTGGAAATCTTTGCAGCCTCAAAGCCTAGCACAGTGTGTTTGCCTAATAAGCACATGTTGAGTAAATCTAGGCACACCTCCTCCACGCCCCATGCCTCACTCCTGCCCTGCTTCCTCCAGAAATCAGCAAATCCTAGCTCTCTTCTGCCTCCTTAAACAAACAGGGACTGGGTGGTGGTGTACCTGGTTGAGTGCACTTGTTACAACATGCAAGGACCCCGGGTTCAAGCCTCTGGTCCCCACCTGCAGGGGGAAAGCTTCACAAGTGGTGAAGCAGGTCTGCAGGTGTCTCTCTGTCTCTCCCTCTCTATCTCCCTCTTCCTCTCAATTTCTGGCTGACTCTAACCAATAAATAAATAAAGATTAAACAAACAAACAAACAAACCAGAAATCAGGTGGTGGGTGGGGCACCAGGTTAAGTGCACAATGTACAAGGACCTGGTTTTAAGCCCCTGGTCTCCACCTGTAGGGAAAAGCTTCATGAGTGATGAAGCAGGGCTACAGGTGTGTCTCTGTCTCTTTTCCTAGCTCTGTCCCTCTCCCCTCTCAATATCTCTGTCTCTGTCCAATAATAAATGAGTAAATATTTAAAAATAAATAAAAATACTAGCAAACAAACAAAAAAACCATCAATTCAGAATGACAACCAGCGTTTCAGAGTCCACCTTTCCTTACTGGGCTGCTTGCTAAAACTACCCAACTCTGAGGTGGTCACAAGGGACAGAAAGTCACAGCACTTACCTGACTGGGGTACACAATTCTTGCCATGGCTGAACACCTAGACACAGACAAGTTGGTTAGCTCTGCTTCTGTCATAGGAAGGAGAACTGCCCAGTGTCCATCAAGTATGATGGCTCCCAGTCTTTGCCTCATTCTACATACTAATTCAGCCATCCAGGTATTGGTGGAGGAATAGGGGACCTGTGGTTTGGTGAACAGGGGCACTGGGACTAAAGTACTGGAGCAGGACTCAGAAGGAGTCAGGACTCTTGAGAATATCAGACTTCTGATATTCTGAGTGTGACAGTAAGCAAGTACTTATTCATCATTTTTGAGGGCCAAATAAGCTCCGGTTTCTGCATTTGCCAATCTCTGTGTTAGAAATGACCTATTTGGAGCCATTGATATGATGTCACTAACACCAAATTGTGTCAACATGCTCAGATGAACACTTTGAAGGGTCAAACTGCTGAACTGCTTAAAGAAAACAAGGTCCAAACCTCAGATTTGGAGACTATACAAAAGCACAGACTAGGGTATTTAGAAGAATTAGGAGGAGATAGGTTCTGCGTTCCTCCTGATTGAACAACCTCTCTCTAGCTCAAACCTTTCCCTCAACCCTTTGGCCCTGAAATTGTAAGAGGGATCCTTACTGCCCAACACTAAACCCTCCCTGTCTCCAGTATGTGATTTCAGTTGGCTCTGGTTCCTTCCAGAGAGCTCTGTCCTGAGTCCCACTCCACTCAAAAGGCTATGGGCCAGCAACTTCAGTGCAAATAGCACCTACCTCTTCTTCTGACAAGGGACAATGCTATTCTTGGTCTTCCAACTCCAAGTGCCTCTGATTCATGGGGAGCCCTTCTGTGTGTACCCTTGCCCCACCTGTCTTTGAAATGACCCTGATCTACATGATGGAGACTGGTTTGACCAGACTCATTGTGACTGGGTCATTGTGACTTGCATCCCTGTCTCTGACTCACTGTCTCTCACAATAAGCCACTGGTGTCCCAGGATATCTGAATCAATCGGAGCCCTGGTAGCTTTAGAAGTTACCCTGTAGAAAGGGGCTTTCCAATACTTAAAAGCATTGGTCTGTTTCCAAGAGAGGACAATACAAAGAATCCCATGTGGACTATGACATCAGAATGTGTGTAACCAGACCTACTTCACACCATCATCTTTCCAGTTCTCTGTTGCCTGGCAGGCTGTTGTGTCCCTCCTCCAGCTGTCAAAATCCTACCCTTTCCCACACATAAGCATGGCTAGAATCCCAAGGAGAACCCAGTGCAGACGAGGATGTAGAAAAATGAGAAAACTTGCACATCATTGGTGGGAAAATAAAGTGGCAGAGCCACTGGGGAAAATAGTTTGGTCTTCTTTAGAAAGTTAAATACAGGGTGGGGGTAGATAGCATAATGGTTATGCAGAGACTTGAGGCCCCAAAGTCCCAGGTTCAATCCCCAACACACCATAGGCCAGATCTAAGCAGTGCTCTGGTAATATATATACATTTTTAAAAGTTAAATATAGTGGTCCAGGAGATGGTGTAGTGGCTAAAGCTTTAGACTCTCAAGCAGGAGGTCCAGAGTTCAATCCCTGGCAGCACATGTACCAGAGTGATGTCTGGTTCTTTCCCTTTCTCCTATCTTTCTCATTAATGAATAAATAAAAATATTTTTTTTAAAAAGTTAAATATACTTGAGGAAATGTGGAAATGTACCCTTGTGACAATAATCTCATAGATCAGTATTCCTTCAATAAAGTGATATTGAAGTTAGAAAAAGATATTCTCAGACTTTATATAGTCTCATCTTTGCATCATTGACTCCATATGTTAGCCATTTCATATCTTAATACTGGTTCTGGGGATAGTACCTGGGACTTTAGAGCCTTAGACATGAAAGTCTTTTGCATAACCATTATGAATCTCCCCAGCCCTGCATCTGATTTTAGAAGTGTGGTAATGGTGAGGATGTTATTTAAAAATGCCTAGAGGGCTCACACCGGGTATTGGTGCACTCAGCTAAGTGCACATATTATCATGGCAAGGGCCTCAGTTTAAGCCCCTGGTCTGGAACTGCAGGGGGAAAGCTTCATAACAAATGAAGCAGTGCTGCAGGTGTCTCTCTCTCTCACCCTCTCAGTCTCCCCTTCTCAATTTCTCTCTGTCCTATCAAACAAACATTGAAAAGAAGAAGAAAAAAAATCCACAAAGCCAGCAAAATAGCTTACCTAAATAGTGCATCTGCCTTGCCATGTATTTTTTTTTTTTTTTGTCTCCAGGATTATCGCTGGCACTTGGTACCTGCACTACGAATCCACTGCTCCTGGAGGCTATTTTTTCCCTTTTGTTGCCCTTGTCTATAGTTGTTGTTGTTACTGTTGTTGTTATTGCTGTCATTGTTGTTGGATAGGACAGAGAGAAATCGAGAGGAGGGGAAGACAAAGAGGGGGAGAGAAAGACAGACACTTGCAGACCTGCTTCACTGCTTGTGAAGTGACCCCCTGCAGGTGGGGGCCAAGGATTCAAACTGGGATCCTTGCACCGGTCCTTGCACTTCACACTATGTGTGCTTAACCCACTGCGCTACCACCCGGCCCCTTTACCATGTTCCAAGCTCAAGTCTCATCATCACAGTACTGGGAGAAGCTCTAGCACTATGCTTTCTTTCCTTTGCTCTGTTTTTCTACCTCTGTCTTTTTCTTTCTTAATATTTATTTATTTATTTGAATAGAGCCAGAGAAGTTAAGAGAGGGGGGAGAGAGAGGGAGAAAGAGACACCTGTAGCACTGCTTCACCACTCATGAAGCAACCACCCTTGTACAGGGGTTTGGGGAGCAGGGGATCTCTATCTTTTTCTTTCTACTCGAAAAAGTCAGCCTGGGTCAGTGAAGCCCTGGTGCTAACAAGGACGAAAAGCACAATCCTTTGTGTGGGCAGGCTTCAATATACAGCGTGCAGGCACATGCTTGAGATCTAGTTCCAGCCAAGCAGTAAAGTGATTGTAACAACAAAGCAAAGCATGGGAATCTTTTGATTTCCTTTTAACTTATTTATTTATTCATTAGTGGACAGAGATAGGGAGAAATTGAGAATGCAGAGGGAGATAGAGAGGGAAAGAGATAGAGAGATACCTGCAGCTCTACTTCACCACTAGTGAAGCTTTTTCCCTCTGTAGGTGGGGTCCCTGCACACTGTAATGTGTAAGCTTAACCGGGTGTCCCACCAACTAGCCCCCAAATCTTTTGGATTTTCATAGCCTATAACTTACTTAATATACTATCTTGTAATCTATTAAGTGTCCAATAGCATTATGTCAAACAATCCAGAAAAACAATTAAATGTGCCTGAAAAATATCTCACTTGTATAACAGTGCACTGCTTTGCCACTCGGGTGACCCAGATTTAAGTCTCATCCCCATCACAGTGGACGAAGCTTCAGTGCTGTGGTTTCTTCCTTGCAAACCACCCCCTTGGACTCATCTGAAAAAGTCATCCCTGAGTGGTGAAGGCAGAGAAGGAAAAAAAAAGAAAAATATGTATTTTAAATGGGACACAGAGACATAAAGTGAAGCCATGCTGCTGGAAAAAAAGAAAAATTAGGACAGACTTGTTTATCTCAGGGTTGCCACAAACCTTTGATTTAAAATATATATATTTGGGAGGTCAGGGGGTAGCACAGCGGGTTAAGCGCATGTAGTGTGAAGCTCAAGGACCGGCATAAGGATCCTGGTTCAAGACCCCAGCTCCCCACCTTCAGAGGAGTCACTTCACAGGTGGTGAAGCAGGTCTGCAGGTGTCTCTCTTTCTCTTCCCCTCTCTGTCGTCCCCTCCTCCATTTCTCTGTCCTATCCAACAACAACATCATCATCAACAATAATAATAACTACAACAATAAAACAAGGGCAGCAAAAGGGAAAATAAATTATATATATATATATATATATATATATATATATATATATGAAGTCGGGTGGTAGCGCAGCAGGTTAAGCACACATGATGCAAAGCACAAGGACCAACGTAAGGATCCCAGTTCGAGCCCACAGCTCCCCATCTACAGGGGAGTCACTCCATAGGCGATGAAGCAGGTCTGTAGGCTCTTTCTCTGCCCCTCTCTCTGTCTTTCCCTCCTCTCTCCATTTCTCTCTGTCCTATCCAACAACGACGAGTTCAAGCTCCCAGCCCCCACTTGAAGAGGGAAAACTTGGGATCAGGTAGTGGTATACCTGGTTAAGTCCACACATAACAATGCACAAGGACCCAGGTTCAAGCCCCTGGTCCCCACCTGCAGGAGGAAAGCTTCATGAGTGGTGAAGCAAAGCTGTAGTATCTCTCTTCTCTGTCTCCCTCTCTATCTTTCCCTTCCTTCTCAATTTCTGTCTCTATCCAATAAAAACATAAAAAGTTGAAAAAAAAAAGAGGGAAAATTTCATTAGTTGGGAAGCAGTAAGTGCTGTATTTGTCTGTCTGTATATCCCCCTTCCTTCTCAGTTTCCCTATGCCTTAACAAATAAATAAGATTTTATATATATATATATATATATATATATATATAGAGAGAGAGAGAGAGAGAGAGAGAGAGAGAGAAAGAGAAATTGAGAGGGAAAGGGGAAACAGACTCCTGCAGCATTGTTTCACTCACCGCTCATGAAATCTTTCCCACATGCAGGTGGGAACCAGGGGCTTGAACCTAGGTCCTTATATACCATAATGCACATACTTTACCAGGTGTACTACCCCAGTGCCTTGAATTTTTTAAAGTATCTTTTATTCAGCCCCTTTTATAAGTGCAAGGGGCTGGGCAGTGACTTACTGGGTTAAGCGCACATGGTATGAAGTGCAATAAAATGAGTTGCTTTTGTATCCAGAGCACAGGGCACACCAAAAGTTCTCAAGAGCCTCCTCTCTATCCTCCAGTCAGGGCGTTTACTTCTAAATCTTAGTTTTCTTATTTGTAAGTAACTGGCTCATCGTGTGACAACAATTGTCGATGTAAATCATTATATCCCTAATAAAGTGATTTGGAAGGGGAAAAAAAATACTGGCTCAACACTTAGTCGCAGGGTTGGATGGGGAAATGAAGGGAGAAAAAAATGGCATCTGTTCTGGTAGATTGTAGTTTAATTACTGTAACCTTCATTCATCAGAGAGAGACTCAGTTTAGCTCTCCCTGGAGGGAAAGCAGGGCCCCAAATTTCTGTCTATGCAAATTCAGCATGTTAATATTATTAAATCACAGGAGGAAATTCTTCTCCCAAACCAGGAGCCCTCAAGTTCCTCCAGGCTTATATTAAAGGGATTACAATCCATTTCCTTCCTAATACAACTAATGCGCCATGGGAAGCCCTCAGGCCAGGGATTAAAGCATTTACGCCTTTAATTAGGAGCTAACCTTCCCTTAGAGCCTGAAACACAAACAACCAGCCCACACTACAAAGGACCTTCTCCCCCCACAAGAGCACAGCGATATTGATCCCTCTGCTGCCCCCACCCCCAGCCTCCGAGGGCTTAGCAAATACTGTTTTTCCCAAAAGGGGTACCTTCTCCAGCAAGATCCTTAGTAGAAATAGAAGCCCCTTCAGGTGAAGAACAAACAAACAAACAAACAAACAGAAAACAGATCCACAGAGATAATCAGAATCAGTCCTACTGAAGAGGGGGCGTCCCCTTCAGCAGCGGGACAGATGCTGGATTGTCCCACAGCTTTGCCCTGCCAGATTTTCCCTTTGAGTTTACACATCCTGGTCATTCATTTTCAAGTAGAGATTGAAATCTTCATTCTGAAAATGAAGATATGTTTGTGCTTCTGAGAGGTCTTGCCCTTACAGATGCGTCCACCAGGCCCAGGGTCTGCCAGCCTTCCCAGGCATCAGCAGGCTGTCCTGGTCAGGCTTCCTCCCAGCACAGCCCAGAGAGCTCCTTGCTGTACATGTAAAGATTGCTGTAGCCCTGGAAGGTAGCACTGTGGACAAGTGTATGAGGTTCTGAATTTGATCTCCAGCATTTTTTCTCCCTTTGCTTAGCAAGCAAGGAATTTGGCATCTCTCACAGTAAAAATATAAAGTGGAAATAAAAATATGCATTTCCTCCTATCAGGACACCAGAAAAAAACCTTAATATGTATTTAAAAGATCTATTTATTATTATAAGAGAAAATGAAAGACAGGGACAGAGAGAAACAGCACTGCTCAGCATTGGTATAAGATGATACCCAGGATGATGAAACTTGTGATCTTTGTGGGGGTAGATAGCATAACGGTTATGCAAAGAAACTCTCATACCTGAGGCTCCAAAGTCCCAGGTTCAATCCCCCACACCACCATAAACCAGAGCTAAGCAGTGCTCTGGTAAAAAAAAAAAAAAAGAAAAGAAAAAGAAAGAAAGAAAGAAAGAAAGAAAGAAAGAAAGAAAGAAAGAAAGAAAAGAAAGGAGGCTGGGTGGAGGCGGAGAGGGTTAAGCACACATGGAAGCTCATGGACCACATAAGGCTTCCCACCGGCAGGGGGGTCGCTTCACAGGCAGTGAAGCAGGTCTGCAGTTGTCTGCCTTTTTCTCCCTCTCTCTTTCTTCCCCTCTTCTCTCCATTTCTCTCTGTCCTATTTAAAAATGATGACAGCAATAACAACAACAATAATAGTAACAACAAGAACAACAATGATAACCAGAGCAACAAAAAGGGAAAAATGGCCTCCCGGAGCAGTGGATTCATAGTGAAGACACCAAGTCCCAGTGATAACCTTGGAGACAAAAAAAAAAAAAGAAAGAAAGAAAAGACAAGAAAAAGAAAGAAAAAAGGAAAGAGAAAGAAACCTGTGACCTCTGAGACCTCAGGTATTCAAGGTAGCACTCTGACAGGCTAAGCTTTCTCACCAAGCCAGAAAAAACCTCTCTCTCTCTCTCTATATATATATATATATATATTATATAGTATGTGCACTCAATCAGCTGACCAACATCTGCATCCTCTCACCCCATATATACATATATATGTATTTCTTTCTGTATCTCTTTAATAAATAAAGAAAATTTGAGGGACAAATAAAATATTATTAAAGTGATTTAAAATCTAAATTTCAGTAGTGGCATATGTAAACAGAATCATCTTATAACTACTTTTTACAAGTATATAGTGTTATAACCTTTAACATTTTTTAAATTGTTTTAAAATTTTCTTTATTGGAAATCTAAAAAAAAAAAAAAAAGAGTATGCTAGGTCCATAAAATCTGAGTATAGTTATCAGAAGTTTAGTCCCACAAGATCAACAATTATCAGCTCTGATAAAGGTTGCTCATGGCTAAAGAGGGATCTAAAAGTTTACCAGCTAGCAGAGTCACACACACAAAAATTCTTTATTGGGGGATTACTGGTTTTCAGTCAACAGTAAAATACAGTAGTTTGTACATGCATAACATTTCTACATAACAATACAACCCCTACTAGTTTCTCCTCTGCCATCATGTTTCAGGACCTGAACCCTCCCCCGCAGCCCCAGAGTCTTTTACTTTGGTGCAATACACCAACTCCAATTCAAGTTCTGTTTAGTTTTCCCTTCTGGTCTTTTTTTTTCAACTTCTGCCTACGAGTGAGATCATCCTATAACCTTTAATATTTTTTATTCAATTTTTATTTATTTATTTACCAAAGCATTGCTCAGCTCTGGCTTACGGTGGTGTGGGGGATTGAACCTGCGACTTGGGAGCCTCTGCTGTAAGAGTCTGTTTGCATAACCATTATGCTATCTACCTCCACCCAACATTTTTTTATTTTTAAAAATATTTTATTTATTTATGAAAGAGATAAGAGAGAAAGAGAATCAGACCTCACTCTGGCACATGGACTACCAGGAACCAGCCTCAATACCTATGTCTTTTTTCCCCCCCTCAAAAAAATTTTTTTTTAATTGGGGGGGGTTAATGCCTTACAGCAAATGTAACTGTTGATACATGTGTAAAAATTCTCAATGGGGGGGTCAGGCAGTGGTGCATCTAGTTAAATGCCCAAATTACAGTGCAAAAGGACCTGGGTTCAAGCCCCTGGTCTTCACCTTCAGGGGGAAAACTTCATGAGTGGTGAAGTAGTGCTGCAGGTGACTCTGTTTATCTCCCTCTTCCCTCTCAATTTCTTTTTGTTTCCATATAATAATAAATAAACTTTGGGTGGGGGTAGATAGCATAATGGTTATGCAAAGAGACTCTCATGCCTGAAGCTCCAAAGTCCCAAATTCAATCCCCCACACCATCATAAATTAGAGCTGAGCAGAGTTCTGGTAAAAGAAGGAGAAGGAGAAGAAGAAGAAAAAGAAAAAAAATTAATAAATATTTATTTTTTAATTCTCAATTTTCTGCAAAACATTCATTCATCCCCCAGTCTAGGTCCTCCTCCACCATCATGCACCAGGACCTGAATGTCCCCTACTCTCTATAGAGTCCTTTACTTTGGTGCAATGCACCAACTGCTCTGTCTTTTTAAAGAAGGTTAAATAGATTTTCAAATTAACTAAAATGGAAAGATATCCCAGGGACCGGGTGATGGTACATCTGGTTGAGCACGTTACAATGCACAAGGACCCAGGTTCAAGTCCCTGGTCCCCACCTGCAGGGGGAAAGCTTCAAGAGTGGTGAAGCAGGACTGCAGGTGTCTCTCTTCCTCTCTATCATCCCCTTCCCTCTCAATTTCTGGCTGTCTCTATCCAATAAATAAAGATAATTTTTTAAAAAAAAGTTTAAAAAAATAAAGATATTCCTGAGAGGGACTGGGTGGTGGTGCACCTGGTTGAGCTCACATGTTACAGTACACAAGGACCCAGGTTCAAGCCCCTGGTCCTCACCTGTAGCAGGAAAACAGTGTTGCTGGTGTCTCTTTGTCTCCCTCTCTACCACCCCTTTACCTTTCAATCTCTCAATTTCTGGCTATCTCTATCAAATAAATAAATAGAGATGATTTTTTTAAAAATGGGGGAATGGGGCGGTAGCACAGCAGGTTAAGCACATGTGGTGCGAAGCGCAAGGACTGGCATAAGGATCCTGGTTTGAGCCCCCGGCTCCCCACCTGCAGGGAAGTTGCTTCACAGGCGGTGAAGCAGGTCTGCAGGTGTTTATCTTTTTTTCTTCCTCTCTGTCTTCCCCTCCTCTCTCCATTTCTCTCTGTCCTATCTAACAATGACAACATCAATAACAACAATAATAATAAGTACCACAACAATTAAAAAAAAGGGAAAAAAAAATTAAAGTGATCCGGGAGGTGGTGCAGTGGATAAAGTGCTGGATTCTCAACCATGAAGTCCCAAGTTCAATCCCCGGCAGCACATGTACCATAGTGATGTCTGGGTCTTTCTCTCTCTGCCTAACTTTTTCATGAATAAATAAATAAATTATTTTTTAAAAATTTAAAAATTGGGAGGAGGATAGACAGCATAATGGTTATGCAAACGGACTCTCGTGTCTATAGCTCCAAAGTGCCAGGTTCAATCCCCTGCACCACCATAAGCCAAAGCTGCTTTACCATCGTGCTCTGATAAAATATATATATATATATATATATATATATATACATATATGTATATACATACATACACACACACACATATACATATATATATTAGATAGCAGAATGGTTATGCAAAGAGACTCTCATGCATGAGGCTCCAAAATTTTAGGTTCAATCCCCCACACCACCATAAGCCAGAGCTGAGCAGTGCTCTGGTAGAGGGAAAGGGGGAAGGGGAAGGAGAAGGGGAAAGGCAAGGAGAAGGAGAAGAAGAAGGGGGAAAAGAAGGAGGAGGAGGAAGAGGAGAAGGAGGCGATGAAGAATGAAGATCATACCCCTCAAGGTCACCCTCCCATAACAAATTTGAAGTGCCTCCTACAAGTGCTCAGTAACCATTGATTATTGTTGCTGATGACTGTGACATGGTGAAGATTCTTATGCCCCACCTCCCAAATTAGAAGAATATTTTCCCCCCGAAGATTGTATGATCCCTAACAGTTACAAAATTATTTCCAGTGTTTTTGTTTCCATGTGCCTCTGTTAAATTTCCTGAATTCTTTCAAATATTTTTTTTTTGGGGTCAGTGGGGGGTCAGACTATTTAGATGTTGAAAGGGCAAGGTGATCAGTAAGTAACACCTCCACTGCCTCCCTGCCTGACCTGGCACTGGCTGTGTAATCTAAGAGAGGGATCTCCCTTCATGCCATCACGTTGGAATCAAGTGGCGAGAGGAGCATCTTCCCCGAGTATCGTGCTGACAGATAGGTCAGTCACCTTTGAGGTCAGTCACCTCATACCTCATAATGCAAACCTGACAGCCCAGCCAGAGCTTGGGGAAAAGATTGGATTCTTTGGTCATAGACACTTTCAATGTATTGAATAAATTGGTAAGTCTTACTTAAGGTGTGGTCTTTGGGACTTTAGAAGCAATTGCTAAGAAGACAGTCTCAAAATCTCACTCTAAGAATTTGATGGAGGCTGGAGGCAGATGTGAGAAGTATCATGCTCTTGTAGCTTGAATCGTTTGAGCAACTGAAGAAGAACTTAGTTATTTTGCCCACTAGGAATAGTTCAGGATCCCATTATGGCTAATTATATCTTTTTGCAAGTAATTAAGTGATTTTATGTCTCTTCATTACTCTGGTGTAGAAAATAACTAGCCATAAATGATTAAAATGAGATCCTCTCTCAGGCTGACAGGGATTTGGAGGTTATACAGGCTAAATATGAATATAAACGGGCCCTGGGTCAGACTGATGTGGTAAACAGTTAATTGTACTTATATATTCTCTTCAAATTTTGGGAGCTACTCTCTATCCCAATCCAACTTTCTAGTCCTATTCTCAACTCTGACTACGTCTTCCCAGACTATATTTTTAGTCTACCTCCATGTTAGATATCAAGCTCAAGCAAAAATTACCCTTAGAAACATACCTAAAATAGACTTCCTAGCTTCTTACCACCTGAAAAATTCATATTTTTACCTGATCTATTCCTACTTTCTAATTCTTGTTTATTAAACATTTTGTCCTGCTTCATATCTTAACTGCCTTTCATACACCAAGTCACAGATGCTACTATGACTCCATCCCAAACTCCCTGGACAGATGTGTCCCAGAATTCCACCTCTACAGAGACTACTAGGGAAAGATAGAAACAGGCTAAGGACACAACAGATCCCTTTGTGGGCCCCCATAGGACCTTGCCCTCAACTTGGATCAACAACGGTAGAGAATGTTCCATCCTCCGAAGGGAGGCTGGACAACATATACTATGTTCCACCAGAGGAAGATGGGTTCTGAAACTGGGGCAGCTTGGAACGTTCCTACTCATGACCACAGAATGTGAGCTCAGATCTACAGGGATGAAGAAGTCACATAGGCTCCTAAGCTGAATATGGGCCCCAGATCACATCAAACTGATGAGATTCAAAGTCAACAATATTTATATACCTTTCCCATATTAGGGAACTACTCTCTTCCCTGATCCAGCTTTCTGGTTCTTTTTCTGGCCATGACATCATCTCCCCAGACAATAACTTGGATCCACCTGCATAGCAGATGTCAGGCTCAAAAAAAAAAAAAAAAAAAAAAACCAGTATAGTCATGGGCCCTTTGGAATGTAACTAAAATATGCCTACTAGCTATCTACAAAATGGAGATCCCCCTCAACTCTTCATCTGCACTATTCTAGCCTTTAGGTTCATGACTAGTCAATAATTTGTTTGGCTTTATATGTTAACTCTTCTTTCAGCCTCCAGGTTACAGATGCTACCATGATGCCAACCAGACTTCCCTGGGCAGATGACCTCACCAATGTGTCATGGAGCCCCACTTTCCCAGAGCCCTGTCTCACTAGGGAAAGAGAGAGACAGGCTGGGAGTATGGATCGACTTGTCAAGGCCCATGTTCAGTGGGGCAGCAATTACAGAAACCAGACCTTCCACCTTCTGTACCCCATAATGTCCCTGGGTCCATACTCCCAGAGGGATAAAGAATAGGAAAGCTATCAGGGGAGGGTATGGGATACAGAGTTCTGGTGGTGGGAATTGTGTGAAATGGTACCCCTTGTATCCTATGGTTTTTGTCGGTGTTTCTTTTTTATAAATAAATTTTTAAAAAAGAAAGAAACAGGCTGAGGGTATGGCCAACACCCATGGCCAGCAGAGAAGCTATTACAGAAGCCAGAACTCTCACGTTCAGCAACCCAAAAGAATTTTGGTCCATACTCCCAGAGGGGAAGAAATGTTAGGGGAAGGGAATGACTAGAGGGCTCTGAACCCCCAATTCCATCAGGACTCAGAGAGAAGAGAGGAATAAAAAGAAAGATTCGGAAGTACTAATGGGTATAGATGTGACTGACTTAGAAAGAGAAGGTAAAACCACAGATAAAAATGGCTATATATATATACAGATAGTTAAAGAAATAATAGTTGACCCATACCTGTGGCCTTGGGGGAACCACTGCAGTTTCCAGTGGAGGGAATGGGGACAGAGATCTCTGGTTGTGGGAATGATGTGGAATTGTACCTCTGTCATATTATAGTTTTGTAAACCAATATGAAATCATTAGTAAAAAATTATAATAATATATATAAAAAGGAGTGGTCCAGGAAGTGGTACAGTGGATAAAGGGTTGGACTCTCGAGCATAGAGTCCTAAGTTCAGTCCCTAGCAGCACATGTACCAGAGTGATGTCTGGTCCTTTCTCTCTACTCCTAGCCCTCTCATAAATAAATAAATAAATAAATAAATATTTAAATATGTATATAAAAGGGAACCAGGTGGTGGCACACCTGGTTGAGTGCATATTTTACAATGTGCAAAGACCTGGGTTCAAGCCACTGTTCCCCACCTGCATGGGGAAAGCTTCGCAAGTGGTGAAGCAGTGCTGTAGTTCTCTCTCTCCCTCTCTCTCTCTCTCTCTCTCTCCCTTCCCCTCATTTTTGGCTGTCTTTATCAAATAAATAAAGAATATATATATATATATATATATATATTAAAAATGGGCTCCTCTATATATATCCTAGCAATATCAATCATGAGATAAAATCAGAAGAAATTGAGAAAAAGAAATAAGAAGTGATCTGGGAGGTGGCTCAGTGATAAAGCTTTGAACTCTCAAGCATGAGGTCCCGAGTTCAATCCCTGGCAGCACATATGTCAGAGTGATGTCTGGTTCTTTCTCTCTCCTCCTATCTTTCTCATAAACTGTTGGTATTCTTTGTGTTGGTTTGGCCCCCTTCCCCCTACCTCTGAGAGAAATGGTTTGGCCCTTGCTAGTTTCGCACCCCTCTTTCTCCCCGCCCCATATGCTAAGGACGTCCAGAGTCCCAGCAGCACCCGCGGAAGGAAAAACATGGGGAAGCACATGGTGTGGTGATTTGCCCGTTCATGAATAAAGATTAAACTGCAGCTTCTCAGCCCAGCCGTGTGTCCCCAAGTCTGTCTCTATCTACCACCGCGATGCTAGCCTGGCCTGCTGGCGCCCCTGAAACATTAACAACAAATGGCGCCCAACGTGGGGCTGACCTGCACATCTCTCAGATAAGTGAAGACAATTTGGCTACCTATGTACTATGGCCTTCTCTTCTGCTTGTGAAGAGATCTCCAAAGGCCTCTGCCCTTTCTTCACGAGACTGTTTCACTGTTTCTGGAACATTTATCTCTGGACCACTCTGTGGTTTCCGCCCAATGCCAGCCAGCAGGAGCCCAACGCCAGCCTGCAGGAGCCGGCTTTCTGCTGCGTGGCACGGGGCATTGGGCGCCAGCTCCCTCCACGCTGCTCGGCCACTGGGAGCAGGGCAGCAGTCATGGCAGGGCCGCGGCGGCACCTCGGCCTGCGCCTTCTGCACAGCTGGCCTGCCTGCCCTCCTGCTATGAAGTCTGGACAGATCCCAGACCACCCGGAGACCGCAGGCTCCCTGCCGAAACTGGGCCCCCTGGCCGAGATCTCCAGCTTGGGTCTGAAGGCAGACAAGCTAGAACACGCAGAGATTCATCCAGAGATCGCAACCTACAATTCCTAGAAGTGGAGCTGCACGGGAATGGAGCTGTGCAGGAAGCCACCTCCAGATGGTGACCCCCCCAACAACTAAGACAGTACAGATCTAAATTCGTGTTTAAAATGACATGTCTTTGCAACAAAGGTTTCTCTCCTTGTGTATTAAAGACCATGTTTACGTGTGTGTTTAAAGTTTGGTAACATTAACTTTAAGGTTAAAAATATAACTTTAAGGCTATATTCTTACCAGACAGAGTTAAAGGAAAAAGGTTTTCAACGTAATTCTCATAAAAATAAAATTAACTTACATTTAAGGTCTGAGGTAAAAATTAGTTTAAATATCAATATATTTTAACCAAGTTGGTCTAAACAAAACCTGCACACACCTAGGGTGTGTCTCCATCTTGAATGGGTGTAACAAAAGGTTAAATAGACTTGTTGATATGTAAAACTCTCGATTACCTTCTCTATTAGAAATGGTAGATTACACGATGGCTATGCTAATGATTCTCATGCCTGAGGTTTTCTTTCCTTGATTCTTATGCCTACCTTTTCACATTCTATTGTTTAAACTTTAAACAACCTTAAAATCATTCTAAAAAAGACTTCTAATTGTAATAGAGTTATCAATTGTGATAAACTTCTAACCTGCTACAAGTTTGTTTCATAGTAAGTAAATTGCAGCTGTCAAGTTCTCTACAGAAAAGCAGAATTCCGATGGCTGACATTCCCCATCGAGACAGATGTACAACAATTCACCCCCTGGCAATTATTCAGTGGACATCTGCTTTGGACTTCTATTGGACTCACTGGTACACCTCGGACACTTTACACAAAACTAGCAGCTTCCCTTTATGCTGCTGGGTTTCTCAAAGACTGACTGCAGCCATGCCTTGGGACTCTAGGCCTCACCCTCCCCCCATGCTAGAAAATGCCCGTCGAGGCAAGTACACCCCCCAGAGGCAGGAAATGTTTTTTTTAAGCTGATAAAGTTTTGCCCAGAGGCAAAAAATGGCCCCCATAGGCCTTCCCTTGGCAGCACATTGGTTCTTGTTACTCGCTTACATGTTTCTCCATGTTTGTGCCAGTTTATTTTTTGAAAATGCCTGTACGATATAGGTTTCTGTTCACCCCACACCCCTGATACTGTGGTCATTTAGTTAAAAAGAAAAGGGGGAATATGTTGGTATTCTTCGTGTTGGTTTGGCCCCCTTCCCCCTACCTCTGAGAGAAATGGTTTGGCCCTTGCTAGTTTCGCGCCCCTCTTTCTCCCCGCCCCGTATGCTAAGGATGTCCAGAGTCCCAGCAGCACCCGCGGAAGGAAAAACATGGGAAGCACATGGTGTGGTGATTTGCCCGTTCGTGAATAAAGATTAAACTGCAGCTTCTCAGCCCAGCCGTGTGTCCCCAAGTCTGTCTCTGTCTACCACCGTGATGCTAGCCTGGCCTGCTGGTGCCCCTGAAACATTAACAACAATAAATAAATAAAATAATAAAATAAAATAAGATAAAAAGAAATAAGAAAACTTTGGGCCAGCAAAATAGCTAAATTGGGTGGTGTGCTGCTTTACCATGTGCACCCAAGTTTGAGTCCAGCCTTCATTTCTTTGAAGGGAGCTTTGGTTCTTTGGTCTCTTACTCTTTCCCTGCCTTCTCCATCTTTATCTAAAATTAAAATAAAAAAAGAAAACTGCAAAACATGTTATGTAGATACCTAACATTTACAGTCACTCAAGTAGCACATACTAAATCACTCAGTGACGTATACAAAAACTTGTTAAAAAATATTTAAAATTTGAAAACAGGACTATGGAGTTAGCATAAAGGTTATGCAAAAAGACATTCATTTCTGAGGCATCAAAGGTCCCAGTTTCAATCCCTAGTATCACCGTAAACAAAGCTAAGTGGTACTCTGGGGGGGGGGGGAGGAAAGCATAAACATAAAGAACTTATCTCCAGTTCCAAGAGATTTCTCCCCTTTTTATTTTCATATGTAACACAGAATAGTAGGTGGGATTTAGTTTTTCTCTCATCTTCCTCCCAAAATCACATTACTGTTTCTGAATTTAAAATCATCTAAGCATCTATGAATAACATCTGAAAGTTCTCATCATCTCTTTCCATCCTTCCTTCTTTGACTGACTCACCATAGATAACTGGAACCTTTCCAAAAGGCCTCACTGGTCATCTAAGCCAGAAACTGGATGCTTCCTTTTGTCTTTTCCCAAACATAGAGGCTAATGCTTCTCCCCCAGTCCCACTGTCTTCTTCCCCACATCTCTCCCCAGCCTCTACTGCTTCTTAATACTAACTTTTAGCTAGTCTTCTCTGGATTGCCAAAGAAACTTGACCTCTTCTAATCCACCATTCAATCTGCTGCCCCGGGAGCCTTTCTGAAGCCTAAATGTGTGTACTTTTGAACTGGCTTCTAGGCAAAAGGAAGTCTAATGAGAACCTTATAGTGATGGTAGTGATAATTCCTGAGCCTAAAAAAATAAATGTGGCCCTCCAAAACACACTGCCCATGCATCACCCTCCATATGAATATATATTAGTTATTATATACTACTAATTAACAAATATATATAAGAAAAATATATAATATATATAGTTAACAACATATAATGGAGCCAGGTGGTGGTGCACATGTGCACATGTTGCGATATATAAGGACCTGGGTTCAAGCCCCAGGTCCCCATCTGCAGGGGGAAAACTTCAGGAAAAGTGAAGCAATGTTGTAGGTGTCTGTCTCTCTATCAACCCCTTCACTCTTGATTTCTGGCTGTCTCTATCCAATAAATAAATAAAGATAACTAAATATATATATATATATATATATATATAATATATAGTTAAGAATATATAGGCCCTATCTATAGATAGATAGATAAAGTCTAAAATGGAAAACAAAACACAGTTCCTAAGAATTGCCTGACAAGTTTCTTAGAAATTCTGGTTTCTGAACCTCAGTTCCAGAGACTTTGAATTGCTGAGACTAGAGAAGGGTCAGGGGTTTGCTTTCCAAACATGCGTCCAGGTAATTCTGTTGCAGGTGATTCCTGAGTTACACTTCATGATACTGAAGAGTAATTTCAAGAGGTGACCTTAATACATGAAGGCAAAGGAGGGCTCAGAAGTGTGTGGTTCCTATCCAAAAAGGTCTGTGTAGACCCATGTTCATAGCAGCACAATTTGTAATAGCCAAAACCTGGAAGCAACCCAGGTGTCCAACAACAGATGAGTGACTGAGCAAGTTGTGGTCTATATACACAATGGAATACTACTCAGCTATTAAAAATAGTGACTTCACCATTTTCAGCCCATCTTGGATAGAGCTTGAAGAAATCAGGTTAAGTGAAATAAGTCAGAAACAGAGGGATGAATATGGGATGATCTCACTCTCAGGCAGAAGTTGAAAAAACAAAATCAGAAGAGAAAACACTAAGCAGAACTTGGACTGGTGTATTGCACCAAGTAAAAGATTCTGGGGCAGGTGGGTGGATTGGGGGGGAGAGTACAAGTCCTGGAAAAGGATGACAAAGGACCTAGTGGGGGTTGTATTGTTATGTGGAAAACTGGGAAATGTTATACATGTACAAACTATTGGATTTACTGGTGACTGTAAAACATTAACCCCCCAATAAAGGAAAAAAATATTAAAAAATAAATAAATAAAACATTTTTCAAAAGTTAAAAAAATAAAGAAAGAAAGAAGAAGTGTGTGGTTGGTGGGATGGAGAGGGCTTCATGGAAGGACTGAGCCCTGAGGTGCCAGGACTGGGTATAGAGGCATTGGGTCCCTGCTGTTTTCAATGAAGGAGTGCCCTCCCCTTTATGCACTAACTTCTCAGCAGGCAGGATAGTCTTTGCTGAATCAAGCCTCTCATTTGGAGCTGTCATTGATATTCATTCAAACTAGATTTAACAGATAAGCAAAGGTCACCGGGTCCTTAAAGGGCCTACGGCTGGCCAAGGCCATACTTTGATAACTTATATCTTAATACTTGATTACCTAGAAGGGTGGATATTTTGGAAAGAAAGTGACTTCCAGGACCAGGTTGTCACTTACAGCTGTGTTACTCTGGGTAGTTCATCAAATGTTTCAGAGAATAGAGAGAAAATAGAAGCAACAAGATCTAGTGAAGAAAACATGAGAGAGAGAGGTAAAGAGAAATATTAGGGAGTCGGTGGTAGAGCAGCGGGTTAAGCACACGTAGCACAAAGCACAAAAACCAGCATAAAGATTCTGGTTCAAGCCTCCGGCTCCCCACCTGCAGGGGAGTCACTTCACAGGCGGTGAAGCAGGTCTGCAGGTGTCTATCTCTCCCCATCTTTGTCTTCCCCTCCTCTCTCCATTTCTGTTCTATCCAACGATGATGACAGTAATAACCACAACAATGAAACAAGGGCAACAGAAGGGAATAAATAAATACAGAGAGAGAGAGAGAGAGAGAAATCATTTGTACTCGGGACTTGCTTACCCTTTGACACACAAATTTCTAGACAAGGAAACTTTGCTGTTGAGACTGCTATTTGTGCACTTTTTTTTTTTGTCATTAAATCCTTAGGGCTAAATCACAGTATGACTTAGAACAACACCAGAAACTTAAAATGAAAATAAAAATTAAAATCCAGGGTAAATTTTTCTTCTAGTTCACAAAATTGAGAATAACCATTCCAACAACAAAAAGACTTGTTTTTAAATTCATGGACACCACAGCTCATATCACTATGTCTAACTTTTCTCCATACCCCTTATCCTGAAATCACCATGTTGAAACTTACTTGCTTATGTTCCAGCTGTCATAGTGTCCCAACACCTAAATCAGTGACCAGGAAAGACTGGTCATGTTCTTTTGTACAAGCTTCCAGGAGTCAGGTCACTTTACACCTCACTCACAGGCTGTTCTTTGTTTCTCTAATTATTTTTATCTTGCTCTCTTGTCCATATTTCCGCAAATCATCCTGAATTCTTCACTGGAAGAAGACCAGGTATAAGCAAGTACAGTATGAACATTTTCTTTCAGAGACTAATTAATTTCTTTATTCTCGTGTGTGTGTATGTGTGTGTGTGTGTGAGTGTGTGTGTGTGTGTGTGTGTGTGTTATGGACTGGTTACTCTGGTAGGAAGAGGGCATTGATACTTAAAAAAATGTAAGAGAACAAAGAAAATTGTTACTGGCTATCATTAACACAAGGGAGGAAATCAACAGGTGTGGATACTAGCTAGCATTTACGTAGGATCCTGTGGGAAGTCTGGGGAGGTTGGCGGTGTTTGTATATATAGGTTAATGTGAGGAGGGCCTTTCTGAGGACTTGACACTTCAACAGGGACAAACAGAGGAGGGGGAGATTTTAGAAGGGATGGAAGGCCAGCGTGTATGAGGGGGGAGGGAAGGGTAGACAGAATGAATAAGCAAGTAGGCCAGGCAGAAAGAGAGAGGCAGTGGTCCGGGAGGTGGCTCAGTGATAAAACTTTGGACTCTCAAGCATGAGGTACCGAGTTTGATCCCCGGCAGCACATGTGCCAGAGTGATGTCTGGTTCTTTCTCTCTCCTCCTATCTTTCTCATAAATAAGTAAAATCTTAAAAAAAAAAAAAAAAGAAAGAGAGAGGCAGCCTCACAGGCCAGGAGATTTTGATCTCAGCGCAATGGGAACGTCCTATTTGCTGAAAGTGACAAGTTCTGTTTTCAAAAGATCATTTTATGTTCATACCATGGAAATTACTGAACAATAAAAAAAGAACAATATATATATACAACATCTTAATAGATACCAAGGGTGTTATACTGACTGAAAAAGAAAAGTTGTATCCTACCCAGGTGTCCAACAACAGATGAGTGACTGAACAAGCTGTGGTATATATACACAACCGAATACTATTCAGCTATTAAAAATGACTTCACCATTTTCAGCCCATCTTGGATGGAGCTTGAAGAAATCATGTTAAGTGGGAGTCGGGCAGTAGCACAGTGGATTAAGCGCATATGGCACAAAGTGCAAGGACTGGTGTAAGGATCCTGGTTTAAGCCCCCACCTCCCCACCTGTAGGAGAGTTGCTTCACGATCAATGAAGCAGGTCTGCAGGTGTCTGTCTTTATCTCCCCCTCTCTGTTTTCCCCTCTTCTCTCCATTTCTCTCTGTCCTATCCAACAACAACGACATCAGTAACTACAACAATAAGGCAACAAAAGGGAATAAATAAATAAATATAAAAAAACTTATTAAAAAAAAGAAATCATGTTAAGTGAAATAAGTCAGAAACAGAAGGATGAATATGGGATGATCTCACTCTCAGGCAGAAGTTGAAAACCAAGATCAGAAGAGAAAACACAAGTAGAACCTGAACTGGAATTGGCACGTTGCACCAAAGTAAAAGACTCTGGGGTGGGTGGGGGGAAGAGTACAGGTCCAAAAAGGATGACAGAGGACCTAGTGGAGGTTGAATTGTTGTGTAGAAAACTGAGAAATGTTATGCATGTACAATATTGTATTTACTGTCAAATGTAAAACATTAATCCCCCAATAAAGAAATTAAAAAAAAGAAAGGTTGCATCCTTGGTGGCCCAAAAAATTATTTATTATTGGTTAGAGACAGAGAGATATTGAGAGAAGAGGGAGAAATAGAGAGGGAAATAGACTGAGAAACTTTTGTGAAGCTTTCCCTCTGCAGGTAAGGACCAGGGCCTTGAACCTGGGTCCTTGTGGTCCTTGTGCACTTAACCAGGTGCATCATTGCCTGGCCCCTCATACAACTACTGGTGAAGTTTTAAGTGTCAAGTTAACTTCCACACATATATCCAGAAGTACAATTTTTGAACATAACTCAGTATATCAGTGGATGCACAGAACATCTATTTCTACAGAGGTATGTGCTCTTTTAGTTGTTAGGACCAGAGATGTGAACAGCTAAAATCACAAACAGTTTCATTCAGACTTTTTAGGATGAGAAACTTCCTCTGTAGCATCTGGCCTTGAAGTCATTGGAAAGACAAGTTCCACCCTTGTGGCCAAACCAAGGGCTCCAGGCAAGGTATTTGCACTGGTTTTGCCACTAATAGTCATAGAGATAAGATTGTCAGGCTGGGAGGTGGCACAAAAGCCAGGTCCACATTGTTTGCTCAGAGGGCTCTGATTGGGCCAAAGAATTTGTATAAGGAGGGTCTCTCTGCATGTGGAACTAGGAGGGAAATTACTTTGGCAGTTGGGGAGGAAACTGACTTAAAATTCCTCAAAACAGTACCTTAGGCAAATTATATCTTGCTTTTTTGAGATCCTTATCTAAATGTTGCAGGGTATCTCTTTCCTCGAAGTACTCTGACTTCACCAATTTAAAATATCACTACTACAGGTTCCTGCAACTTTCTTCTTGCTTTTTGAAAGTGCTTTTGTACTTAGGATCTCTCATTAGTGTTACTCTATTGAATCCAGAATCCTTTGAAATCATAGTTCACAGGCTTGAACCCACAAAATAAAACAAGAGCACCCCTGTCCCCTCCCCTTATAATCTGATGCTACACACAGGAAATGGTCTGTCACACTGTGGATTAATCATGGCAGATGTATGCAAATATCTCATGAAACCACATATAGGAGATGTCAGAAAAATCTAACACCTCTGTTTTGTGTCCATTTGATATACGAGGTCTGAGTGATCTGGGGACAGTTTCTCAGGTCCAAGGAATTTTCTTTCCTGCTGAATTACCTTCAATGAATTAATTTAGACCTGGGAATCCCAAAACCAGCAGTGAGAAAATGTAGCTCTTTTGGTTAAATAGGAACTCAGATATGCTACAGCATATGATGACTATAAAATAATTTTAAAAGTGGCCTGAGAGGTGATTCAGTGGATAAAGCATTGAATTCTCAAGCATGATGTCCTGAGTTTGAGCACAGATGCCAGAATGATGCTCTGGGTCTCTGTCTTTCTCCTTATAAATAAGTGCACAACTATAAAAAAAAAATAAGAAAAAGAGGGAGAGAGAGAAGGGGGGGAAGAGAGAGACAGACACAAAGAAATGAAGTGACAACCCTGTGTTCATCTTATCCAAAGCAATCTACATATTCAATTGACTATTTGAGAACCCAGTGCAAGCCTACACCTGAGAAAGCCAATCATGAGGCATATTTTCCCACGCATCTCACTTTACCTTTTATATAACACCTAGTGAATTTTATTTGTTTAACTTAAAGCTGTTAATGTCCGAGCTCAATAGACCCTGAAGCTCACAGGTGCTATTGAGAGATAAAGGCCCTGCATTTCTTCTGAGGACTTCCAGCATGAGATTCCTTTGTCTCCTGCTTCACAGGGAGCACAGCAGACACCTAAGGACATCTTATATGAACCAGAACCAGTTCTAAGAATCCACATGTACCTTCATTTAATCCTGAGTATTCTCACCAAAAGACCAGGCACTGATACCCTACTCAGCAGTAACAGAGGCAGAATCTAAACTCAGCACTCTAGGTCTTGACCATCCTTATTAGAGAAAAGGATGTTTGTTCAGCATATATCATCAAACATAGCAACAACAATATACCACCATTGTGTTCTCTCTCTCTCTCTCCCTATCTACTTTTCTTCTTATATGATGATCATATCCAACTTGCAGGTCAGCATTTGATATGAAAATGCTATTATTATAATCACAAAATTCACTGAACTTGCATTTGAAATCAGGATGCCCCTCCCCCCAACCACCAAAGGAAGCTTTGGTGTTCTAAGGACTTTCGAGAGCCCCTAAGGACCATTATTGACCAAAAAGAAAAACCTTATATGGATTTATAAATGAAGGATCCTTTGTGAAGCTAATGTTCTTTCCAGAACTTGCATTTTATAATTTTTCTCCCTCCCTTCCTCCCTGTATACACATATACATAACTTTTCCCCTGTGAACTGTCACCCACCACCTTTATTTATTATCAGAAGTTTCCCTCTTTTTACATTGTTGCAAACAAATCTTATAACAAACCCTTCAGTCTTATGTAAATCAAATAAAATTTAACTGTATCATATGTTTATATGATGTTCAGCCTGAGCTTGCCTTAAAACTGATTCATATGGGAGTGGGGCAGTAGCGCAGCGGTTAAGCGCACATGGCGCAAAGCGCAAGGACCGGAGTAAGGATCCCAGTTCGAGCCCTCCAGCTTCCTACTTGCAGGGGAGCCGCTTCACAGGCAGTGAAACACATCTTCAGGTGTTTATCTTTCTCTCTTCCTTTCTGTCTTCCCCTCTTCTCTCCATTTCTCTCTGTCCTGTTCAACAACGACAACATCAATAACAACAGCAACAATAAAAAACAACAAGGACAACAAAAGGGAAAATAAATAAATATAATTCAAAAATTAAAAAAAAACCTGATTCATAGATTCCTATAGATGATGTTCAGTATTGCTTTGGTTCTAGAACTTCTCCTCTCTCTCTCTCTCTCCTTCCTTCCTTCTTTTGTTACTACAGAAGCAGAAATAGAGTGGAAGGGAGGAGAGAGAAAGAGGGAGAAAGAGAGAGAGACATCTGTAATACTACTCTACCCCTCATGAACCCTTTGCCCTGCAGATGGAAACCTGAGGCCTGAACCTGGGTCCTCCTGCTTGATAACGTGTATGCTCTACTGGCCCCTCTACCTGCAGTTTTAAAACCAGATCCATTTGAGAAAGCACTAAGGATAAGTTACACCTTTGTTACAGGTGTAACAAATAGTGTACATTGTTACAGGTGTAATAAATAGTGTACAGGGGGCTGGGCAGTAGCACAGAGGGTTAAGCGCACATGGTCCGAAAGGTGTAATGATCCAGGTTCAAGCCCTCTGCTCCCCACCTACAAGGGCACCACTTTATAAGTGGTGAAACAGGTCTGCAGATATCTTTCTCTCTCCCTTACCGTCTTCCCCATCTCTCTCAATTTCTCTCTGTCCTAACCAATAACAACAGCAATGGCAACAATAATAATAACAACAATAGCTACAAAATGGCCTCCAGGAGCAGTAGATTCATAGTGCAGGCACCTGAGCCCCAGCGATAAACCTAGAGACAGAAAGAAAAAACAACAAAGAAATAGTGTACATAGTGAAATTTTGTAAACGAAATACAAAATTTTAACAGTATAGTCACTTCTCCTGCATACTATCTGCAGAAGACTTTGGATTTAAAATTGGTTTATGTACAACTTTCAAAAAAAAATACTAGACTTGTGTTTAAAATTAGAACAGCAACTAATTATCTAGAATAATATACATTAAAATACAACTCTGAGGCTATCCTATAATTACAAGGTCACATGAAATGTGATTGTGTGGTCAGGGAGATAGCATGATGCTTATGCAAAAGACTTTCATTCCTGAGGTTCCAAGAATCCAGGTTCAGTTCTAGGAACTAACACAAGCCAGAGTTGAGCGGTGCTCTGCAAAAAAAAGAAAAGAAAAAGTCTATGTGCTGCCTGCTTCATTTACATTCTTTTTAGTTCTCACAGCAACCACTCAATGTTTTTACAGATGAGGAAACTAAGGATCAGAGAATTAAAGTAACTTATACAAGAACACACAGGAAGTGGCCCATGATTTGTTCGGCTCAAAAACCTAGTGTCTTACTTACTGCGTCTCTAAGTTTGACCTCACTTTGGATTTAGAAGTTGTTTACAGGGTAACTCTTCTCAGAGTAAATGAAAATCCACTTCATTCTTAAACAGGATTACCATTATTAAAACTAACCATGTTCCTAAAACTTGAAACTGACAAAGAGAATGCTACAGAGATTATTTCAGCTTGATGTCTTTTTTTTTTTTTTTAATTTTTACCAGAGCACTGCTTGGCTCTGGTTTGTGGTGGTGCAGGGGATTGAACCTGGGACTATGGAGCCTCAGGTATGAGAGTCTCTTTGCATAACCACTATGCTAACTACCCCCACCCCCAGTTTGATGTCTTTAATACTGCCACATAATATACATAATAAGTTTTTTTTTTTACCTTTATTTATCTTTATTTATTTTGTTTTTACAAGAGTACTGCTCAGTTCTGGCTTATGGTGGTGTGGAGGACTGAACCTGGTACCTTGGAGTCTTGGGCAGGAAAGTCTCTTTGCATATCCATTATGCTATCTCCCCAACACTATATATATATACATTACCAATTACATATATATATGTTTAGTGCAAGTAAAGAGTAATTGGTAATATTATAGAACTTAAAAAAATACTAAGCATACTTTAATTACTAGATCCTCAATTGAAAGTGAAGAGTCTATATTCCCATTTGCCTATTTTCTTCCCCATAAGAGTTGTTCCAAAATGGATATTTTGTATATCCAAGAATCTTTACCAATAGTCCGATTTTTCTGTTAGGTTACATAAACCTGTCCCGGAAAATGAGGTCTCAGTACTAAACAACCACCTGCTTATGTTGATAGACAAGCAAAGCAAGAATCGATCTTTTGCATCAAGAGATAATTAAACAACTGGATGGTTTTAGTTTGTGTCAAGAGTCGCACTCTCCCTTTGATCTGTACTTCAGGTAAGGTGCATCATGGATCTTAGGGGTCATGGGAGAAAAGGGGCAGGGCAAGAGAGAAATTTCAGTTCGCCTTGAAGTGTCAAGTGTTTGTTTTCCCCCAGACATCTTGTCTCACTTCCTCTCCAGTGAAAACTGACCCTTCATATTCCTTAATGAAACTATCCTGGTATTCTTCTGCTGCCTTTTCCAAAAAGTCACTGCTTTCTGAAATTTCAAGAAATCTATGCTCTGAAATACACTGTGTTTTTAGTGGAAGTTTCTCTGATTTTTGCTTTTAATGTGGTAAATTTTCAATATTTTGATACAAGAGTCTTGAGGGAATATTTTCATACTAAGAAAAATTATCATCAATGTCAATTAAAAGTAATAACGTTGGGTTGGGGAGATAGCATAATGGTTATGTAAAAGGATTTCATGCCTGAGGCACCAAAGTTCCCAGATTTAATCCTCAGCACCACCATAAGTCAGAACTAAGCAGTGCTCAAGTAAAATAATAATAATACAGTAATTTGCTGAACCCTTGAATTATAACTCCCTTCTGATTTACAGTTCTTCTCTTTATCCTTTATTCTGTGAATATTGTCACAAGTTGAATCTCCTATAGCTACCTGCATACAAAAAGATTTATCTGAATTGAATGGTAGAGGGCAAAGCTAAGGGACAAGATTTCTAAACATTTTTTCCCAACTATTAAAGCTTCCTTTTTTTTTTTTTTTTCTTTTTTCTTCTATCTCCTTTCTAAGACTTCATAATACTGACAAAAAAGCAGAAGTTGAAATTCTTGAATATCTTAGTGTCATCCCCAACTGCAAGGCCTGCCTGGAAGCCACATTAGCCCTAAAAAAGTAAGGAAGAACACAGAGAAATTGTTGGGAGAACCAGAGCCACCTTCTTGGGAATCCTTACCCCATCCTGCTAATTTAGTTAACTTGAAAGTACCTTTACCTGATTGTATCAACCCAGAAAGCCAGAGCTATTCAGAGATGTCAGAAGTAACTATCTGGAAAGCAGTTTACCTGTAGACAAAAACGCTGACTCTAGGACTCAAGGCTTCTTGTCCCATTGTGAAAGAAAATATCTGCCACGAGGATGCTTGACGGGTGGCTGAGTAAGACATGGAGATTGATCTCTGCTATCAGCTCAAAGCCTTTACTCACAGAGATGAGGCATTTCTATTTTCAAGAGTAGAAGTGACTGTTGTAATCCTGGCCTAAAGAGGTCCCCAGAACTCTCTGGGTAACAGTTGTATCAACAAAGGTGATGCTATTCATCTCAGGGTGACTGTGGGGAAAAGGGAGCTGAAGAGGTTTCTGACTTCATGCCTCTACATTATTCTTGAACCCTGAGGAGCAATAGGCTCCTCAGAAGGATATTTGTTTTCCTTTAGGCTTCCTTCTGTCATTCACATTATACAGAAGCTGGAAAATTTTTTGCCAAGGGGAAACTGACCTTGCCCTTGTAGCCCTTATTGTATATTTGCATTTTAACTACAGGGTTTTTTTTTTTTTATATTTATTTTAGGGGCTGGGTGGTGGCACACCTGGTTGAGCACACGTGTTACGTTACAATGTTCAAGGACTTGGGTTCAAGCCCCTGGTCCCCACCTGCTGGGAGGGAGCTTTGCCTGTGGTGAGGCAGTGCTGCAGGTGTCTTTCTATTTCTCTCACTCTCTATCTCCCCCTTCCCTTTCAATTTCTGGCTATTTCTATCCAATGAAGAAAAATAACAATAGAAGAAAAATACTTATATTCTATGTTTTCCATTTATCTTCCAAACTTCTTGGTTCTATTCTCATACAAAGTATCTGACTAATGAACATTCCTGAGGTTTTTGTTTTTTTTTTTTTGCCTCCAGGGTTACTATTGGGGCTCCAATGAATCCACTGCTCCTATGCTCCTAGAGGCTTTTTTCCCCCTTTTGTTATCCTTGTCATTGTTGTTGTGATTGTTGTCATTGTTGTCATTGTTGTTGGATAGCACAGAGAGAAATTGAGAGAGGAGGGGAGACAGACACCTGCAGACCTGCTTCACTGCTTGTGAAGTGACCCCCCCCCCTCAATTTTCCACGTAACAATATAACCCCCACTAGGTCCTCTATCATCCTTTTCCAGGATGTGCATTCACCCCCCACCCATCACAGACTCTTTTACTTTTATCACCACAGTTTTAACCTTGCCTCCACAACCCCCCACGCCTGCCCACGCAGAGCACTGCTCAGTTTTGATTTATGGTGGTGCTGAAGATTGAATGTGGGCCTCAGGCAAGAAATCTTTTTGCATAATATTTTGCTATCTCCCCTACCTGACAAATTTATTCAATTAGTGGATATTTTTATTTCAATATTTGAGTATTTTCTAGTTTTTCTACAGAGTACATGAATGAATTTATGATACTTCATTTTATTTTATTTTTAAAGACAAAATTAAAAAAATTTTTAAATATTTATTTTATTTATTTATTCCCTTTTGTTGCCCTTGTTGTTTTATTGTTGTAGTTATTATTGTTGTTGGCGTTGTTGGATAGGACAGAGAGAAATGGAGAGAGGGAGGGGGAGACAGAGAGGAGGAGAGAAAGACAGACACCTGCAGACCTGCTTCACCGCCTGTGAAGCGACTCCCCTGCAGGTGGGGAGCCGGGGTTCGAACCGGGATTCTTACGCCGGTCCTTGTGCTTTGCGTCACCTGCACTTAGCCCGCTGCGCTACCGCCCGACTCCCAAAGACAAAATTTTTTGTATTATCTTTATTTATTTATTGTCTAGAGACAGCCAGGTTGAGAGGGAATGGGGTGATAGAGAGGGAGAGAGACAGAGAGACACCTGCAGCACTGCTTCACCACTCACAAAGCTTTCCCCTTGCAGGTGGGGACCAGGGGCTCAAACCCAAGTCCTTGCACATTGTAACAACCAGGTGGTGCTCAACCAGGTGCACCATCCGACCCGTAATACTTTATTTTATAAGCTTTATTTATTTAAAATTTTATCAGAGAAAGAGGCCAGAACATTACTCTGTCCTATGGAGTGCTGAGGATTAAACCCAGGGCTTCACACATGTTGGCAACGCATATGACCTGCTGAACCACCTGCCCGGCCTCTTTACCCCCCAATACAATGATAAAAGAAATAAATATATTTAAAGCCATAACTCACTGATGATCTGAATCAATATTAATTTTTTTCAAATATGCAAACCTATAATCTCTGCAATAACCTCTTCTATATTCTCATTTAATATTTATATAGGGATTACCTTCATACCAAGCATAGATTCAAATAACCACCACATGAAGTCTTTATATACTGAATTTTGTCATCTGTACTCCTTGTGAGACACTTTAAGTTGCATGAGAACAAAACAAAACAAAACAAAAAAAAAAACGGGGTCATTTGCACATGGCACCAAGTGCAAAGACCTGCACAAGGATCCCGGTTCCAACCCCGGGCTCCCCACCTTCACAAGCGGTGAAGCAGGTCTGCAGGGTTTTTCTCTCCTCTCTGTCTTCCCCTCCTCTTTTGATTTCTCCCTGTCCTGCTCAACAACAGTGATGGCAGTAACAATAATAAGGGCAACAAAAACAGCCTCGAGGAGCAGTGGCTTCTTGGTGTAGGCGCTGAGCCCCAGCAATAACCCTGGAGGCAAAAAAAAAAAAAGGCCTTGGGGTGACAGCTGGGGAGATAGTTTATAGAGGGCATATATTTTAGAGATGCAGTTTGGAAATTTTAGTATCACTGTTTCTCTTCCTATGTTTATTTCTGGACTTGAAGCTGCCTAGACTATATTAGATAGCACAGAAACATCTTCTAAGAGTAGCATTTTGAAAACATCTTTCCATTGGTGTCATTCACATGGAAAATAGAGCAAGCTGCAAAAAAACAAGACAAAGACAAGAACAAATAAAATGGAAGAGTTAAAACCATTGCCAATCTGACTGTCACCTAATTTACCTGAGATTTTGCCTGTGTCTCCCTTTCCATCATTGGAAGTTGTCAAGGTGTTTGTGGATAAACAAACCCCCTCCTTTCTTGGTGATCTATCTTCTTGCATGCTTGATTTGTGCACGGATCAGTGCTCATCCTTGCTGAAATGGCCCAGAAACCTCACAGGCATTGAAAAAAAAAAAAACCCACACACCTGACATAACTGCCATACTCCTATAAACTGCAAGATATTGCCTCTGTACCTCTTCTGTGTGGCCCCTGTATGGCTCCTGAGTGAGCTGATGTGGTCCCGTGCCAACCAGAAAGATTTGGCTTATGGTTTTTAAACTTCCAGCATCTAAGACCCTCCTTGGCTCAGCCCAGCCTCCCACTATCTACCACCTTTATATATCCCCACAAAAAAGTTTTCTCTATTCATCAACTATCATTTCTCTCTCTTTCCATATATATTTTTTTCTTCCTAAATTTTTTTCTAATCTTTACTTATTGGCTAGAGACAGCCAGAAATTGAGAGGGAAGGGGGAGATAGAAAGTGAGGGAGACAGACACCTGCAGCACTGTTTCACCACTTGCAAAACTTTCCCACTGCAGGGGGGGACTGGGGGCTCGAACTCAGTTCATTGGTAACATGTGCACTCAACTAGGTACACCACCACCTAGCCCCATATATATATATATATATATAATTTCTTCTTAACTCTTTTTGCCCCAAACACCCATTTCTTTTCGGAAGACCACCCAGCTCAAATGTCACCTTCCACAGAGACCTTTTTTCTTAAAGATTTTATTTATTCATGAAGATAGGAGAGAGAAAGAACCAGATATCACTCTGGTACATGTACTGCCGGGGATTAAACTCTGGACCACATACTTGAGAATCCAATGCTTTATCCACTGTGCCACCTCCTGGACCACAGAGACATTTTTTTTTTTTTAAACTAGGACACTGATCAGCTCTGGTTTATGGTGGTGCTGGGGATTGAACCTGGGACTTCGGAGCCTCAGGCATGAGGGTCTCTTTGCATAACCCCTGAGACATTTTCTTTCTTTTTTTTTAGAAATTATTTTTAAGCAATTTATTTATTTAATTTAAAAAATATTTATTTATTCCCTTTTGTTGCCTTTGTTGTTTTATTTTTGTAGTTATTATTGTTGTTGTTATTGATGTCGTCGTTGTTGGATAGGACAGAGAGAAGTGGAGAGAGGACGGGAAGACAGAGAGAAGGAGAGAAAGACAGACACCTGGAGACCTGCTTCACTGCTTGTGAAGTGACTCTCCGGCAGGTGGGGAGCTGGGGGCTTGAACCGGGATCCTTATGCTGGTCCTTGAGCTTCGCGCCACATGTGCTTAACCCGCTGCACTACTGCAGGACTCCCAATTGTTTTATTTTAATAAGCGAAATATATCTATATCTATCTATCTATCTATCTATCTATCTATCTATCTATCTATCTATCTATCTATCTATAGAGAGAAAGACCAGAGCACTGCTCAGCTCTGGTTTACAGTGGTTCTGGGGATTGAACATGACACCTTGGAGCCTCGGGCACTAAATCTTTTGCATAACAGTTATGCTGTCTCTCCAGCCCAGGCATTTTCTTTTTAAAGCTAGAGAAGACAGTAGTTTGGTTGGGGGATGGGGAGGGGAAGAGATAGCACAGCACCAAAGCTTCCTTCAGTGTAGTAGGGGCCAGGTTCAAACTTGGGTTGCACCCATGGCAAAACAGCACACTATCCAAGTGAGCTACTTTGCTGGCCTAGAAACCTTTTCTGATGCTACAGATTGTCACCGCATTTTTTATTTATGTGTCTGACTCATGGCCCAAATGGACCAAGACTCTATTAGAAACTTATAAATGGGGGTCAAACAGTAGCACAGTGGGTTAAGCACACGTGGAGCGAATAGCAAGGATGGGCATAAGGATGCCAGTTGGAGTCCCCCCAACCCCACCCTGCTCCCCACTGGCAGGGGAGTCGCTTCAAAGGAGGTGAAGTAGGTCTGCTGGTGTCTTTCTCTCTCTCTGTCTTCCCCATCTCTTTCCATTTCTCTTTGTCCTATCCAACAACGACGACATCAGTAACTACAACAACAATGAAACAAGGGCAACAAAAGGGGGGGAAAGCTAATTTTAAAATTTTTTAAAAAGAGAAACTTGTAAATGGTTATGCAAAGAGACTCTCATGCCTGAGGCTCCAAAGTCCCAGATTCAATCCCCTGCCCCATCATAAACTAGTGCTCTGATTAAAAAAGAAAAAGAAAGACCTTCATAGTATAAGAGCTAGTAAATGATTCCTTATGGCTAGAATATTATGCATGTTTGTTCAACTCATATATATATGTATTTGCCTCCTGGGTTATCGTTGGGGCTGGGTGCCTGTACTACGAATCCACTGCTCCTGGACGCCATTTTTTCCCATTTTTGTTGCCCTTGTTGTTTTATTTATTGTTATTATTGTCATTGCTGTTGTTGTTGGATAGGACATAGAGAAATCAAGAGAGGAGGGGGAAACAGAGAAGGAGAGAGATAGACACCTGCAGATCTGCTTCACTGCTTGTGTCTCTGCTTATCTCCTCCACCCCTCTTGATTTATTTCTGTCTCTACCCAATAAATAAGTAAAATAAAAATAAAACATTAAAAAAACCCAAATTTGAAGACAGATTAAAAAAATATCATTCATTCAAGTTTGAGAGTAAATGCAACTAAATACGTACATACACAAAAAATGAGGATCTTGAAAATATTTATTGTCGGGAGTCGGGCTGTTAAGCGCAGGTGGCGCAAAGCACAAGGACCGGCATAAGGATCCCGGTTCGAACCCCAGCTCCCCACCTGCAGGGGAGTCGCTTCACAGGTGGTGAAGCAGGTCTGCAGGTATCTGTCTTTCTCTCCTCCTCTCTGTCTTCCCCTTCTCTCTCCATTTCTCTCTGTCCTATCCAACAATGACAACAACAATAATAACTACAATAAAACAACAAGAGCAACAAAAGGGAATAAATAAATAAAATAAATATAAAAAAAAGAAAATATTTATTGTCATGGTATTCATGATTAGCCAGCCATTCTACTCAATATGTGTATCATGTTATTACTCTTTTGTTTCCCCCCAAAGTACTGCTCAGCTCCGGTTTAAAGTGGTGTTGGCAGTTGAACCTGGGACCTCAATGCCTCAGGCATGAAAGTCTTTTTACATAACTATGCCATCTCATCAGCCAGGTTAGGCAAAAGAGCTACTTTTAGTGTCAAGTACTGACATTTAAATAAAGTGTAAATATCTAAACATTACTATTAAAAATTAGACCGTTAGAGTAAAAAGCAATTACACATTGACTACAAGAAACCCACTTTAAATATAAAGATACAGTAAATCAAAATCACAGAAAATATATTAACACATAAAAGTTGGTATAAATAATATTAATATCAGACAAAGAAGATTTCAGATACTGGGGTGGAAATCATTTTAAGCATTTTATTTTTTTACCAGCTCTGGCTTACAGTAGCATGGGGGGTTGAACCTGGGACTTTGGAACCTATGGCATGAGAGTCTCTTTTCATAACAATTATGGTATCTACCCCTGCCCCCCCAAAAAAAAAGACATTTTATAATGGTGAAATAGTCAACTCATGAAGAAGATAAAATGTTTCTTTTTAAATATTATTTATTTATGATAGAGACAGAAGTTGAGGGGGAAGGGGGAGATAGAGATAGATAGATAGATAGATAGATAGATAGATAGATAGATAGATAGATAGATAGGGATAGATGATAGACAGATACATATGGACCTGCAGCACTGTGTCACTGCTTGTGAAAATTCCCTGCTGCAAGTAGGGATGGGGAGCCTGAGTCCGTTGTCCTTGGGCACAATAATGTATGTGTTCTACCAGTTGTGCCACCACAGGGTCCCTACAATGGTTCAAAATGTGTATGCATCTAAATAGAGTTTTACATTTTTATAAACAAAAGAACCCAAAGTGGTTGGGCAGTGGTGCACCTGATTGAATGTTTGTACATGTTACCATGTGCAAGGTCCTAGGTTCAAGTCCCCCAGTCCCCACCTACACGGGGGAAACATTACTAGTGGTGAAGCAGTGCTGGGTGTGTCTCCCTTTGTCACTCCTTATCTCCCCTTCTCCTTGAAATTTCTCTCTGTTCTAGCAAATAAAAGAAAGGGAGTTGGAAGGGAGGGAAGGAAAAAATAGCTCCTTGGCTCAGTGGTTTGTCATACAGGCACCTAGCCCTATCAATAACTCTGGTGGCCAAATAAAAAAGGGGGGTGGGGTGGGGTGGTGGTGTCACCATGGTAACATGTGTGCAAGAGTAGTTTCATGAGTGGTGAAGCAGTGCTGCAGATGTCTCCCTTTCCTTCTCCCTTTCTATCTCCCCCTTCACTCTCAACTTCTTTCTGTCTTATCAAAATTAAAAAAGAATATATATTTATAGTATTGTTATTTGCTTCTATGGTTATTGCTGGGGCTTGGTGCCCACATTACAAATCCACTGCTCCTGGTGGCGTTGTTTTCCATTTTATTTGACAGGACAGAGAAAAATTGAGAGGGGTGGGTAAGAGAGAGGGTGAGAGAGGGACACCTGCAGATCTGCTTCACCGCTTGTGAAATGACCCCCTTGCAGACAAGGGGGCAGGGTTGAACCCGGATCCTGGAGTGGGTCCTTGTGCTTCTTACTATGTGTGCTTAACTGGGTGCACCAACGCCTGGCCCTAAATAAATATATATTAAAAACCTATTTAAAAAGGGGAGACAGGAGATAGCTCACTTGGTAGAATATAAACTTTACCATGTGAGAAGGTCTAGGTTCAGCTTCCTCTGGAACATTGGAGCACCCAGCATTGTACCAGCGGAAGCTTGGTAAATGTTGTAGTGGCACTCTAGTGTCTCTCCTTGTCTCTCTTTCTGTCTTCTCTCCTATCTTTATGTGAAGTGAAAAGGAAAAAGTCTCCCATGCAGCCCAGGAGGTGGCACAGTGGATAAACATTGTACTTTCAATCATGAGGTCCTGAGTTTGATTCCCAGCATTAAATGGTATCTACTGATACTCTGGTCCTTTCTCCCCCTCATTTATCTATCTATCTATTTATCTATCTATCTGTCTGTCTGTCTGTCTGTCTGTCTCATATCTCTTTGCTCAGCTCTAGCCTATGATGGTGCTGGGGATTGAACAGGCGACCTCAAAACCTCAGGCTTGAAAGTCATTTCCATAACCATTATGCTATCTCTATGGCACTTTTACCCTATAATGTTAATAAATAAATGCTCAGTTAAAAAAAAAAACTTGCCAGTATCAATAGAATTGCATATGTTTGGGGCCCCAATGAAAACTGACAATAAAAATAGACAAATATATATTTAAAGTTGGAAACATAAAGGTCTTTAATCAATATTTGAAAGAACAAGCAGACTGAAATCAGGAAGGGCATAGAAGATCAATATTCAATTTGACCATTTTGACATTAACAAAACTCTTCTTCCCCGGGGCCTTGGCAATGGCACACTCTGTTAAACATATTCATTACCAGGCAAAAGGATCAAGGTTCATGCCTCTGCTCCCCACCTGCAGGGGGTTGGGGGGACACTTCTTGTGAAGTTTTCCCCCTGCAGGTGGGGACTGGTGGCTCGAACCTGTGTCCTTGCACACTGTATATGAGTGCTCAACCAGGTGCACCCAGCCGGCCCAGTGGTCTTTTGACCAATCCACACGGGGCAGAACAATGTCTGCAAGTTCAGTGACTAGGCTTGGCAGAATTGAAGATCAGAATAACACACTCCAAGAGAGAGCTACTGTGAGAAGAGCCTTTCAAGTGTGTGAACAGCTCTTCCACTGTATTTCATCCAGTGCTTGATGAAACTCTACTTTGCATTCACAGATTTGTAAGTATGGTAAGCTGAGCAATGGCCCCTTAAAGATACTGCTATTTTCATCCCTTGAAACCTGAGGATACGGCTATTTACTTGATGAAGGGGACCCTGCAGATGTGATTAAGTTAAGGACCTTGAGATGGGAGATCATCCTGGATTTTCTGGGTGGGAGCAATGTAATCACAAGTGTCCCTGTAAGAGGAAGACTGAAGGGCTGAGTCTGAGGAAATAGATTTCCCCCTCCCACCTACCTGCCTCTTTTTTTTTTTTCTTCCCAGAAGTGAAAGCATAATTCCAGTTACCTACATGTCTCTTTTTGTCCTTTTGGCTTTCAGAGTAATAGGGCAGTGATGTGTCCATGGTTCAGTACACGAATTAAGTATACTTGAATGTTGTAGTTTACATTCCAGACCGCTGCTCACATCTCCTTCATCAGTTTAAATGTAATATATTTAATGTAACAAAGATTACAATTCCAGTCTGTAGTTGTTCAAAGGTAGGCACAAGGTGGGGGTTTCACTGAGGTTGGCCACTCAATTCCATTGTAATTCAGATTTATAAATAAAAAAAAAAAAAGTTGGAAGCAGAGGTCAGAGAGACGGATTTTAACAATGGAGGGAAGGGCCACAAGTTGAGGAATGCAGGCAACCCCTATCAACTGGAAACAGCCAGCAAAAAAAAACTCTAAAAGGAATGCAACATTTGTGATACCTTGATTGCAGACTTCTAACTTCCACCACTAGTTGTGATACCTTGATTGCAGACTTCTAACTTCCACCACAGGAAGAGAATACATTTGTGTTGCTTTTAATTTGTAGTAATTTACCATAGCAGCAATAGGAACTAAACAAGGTACAAAAGGAGAACATTGCCGTTTTGAAATCAGATGTAATCACAAAGTTTAAAGCCAAAGATTCTTTAATCATTTGCACACTAAAAACAAAACATGTGAAACATATATCTCTATCCATAGTTTAACTGACATATTCTGTACTATAGTGGAATGAGCACAGCTTTGTTGTGTTTGGAAGATATTGTTTAACACAAATAAATTGCTTCACTGTTTCTCTGAAACTTTGAATAAATTGAACACAATTATTTATCATTCAAATCAGATTCCCGCCCCCAACTATATTCAAACAAATACTGGGAGTGACTTTTATTAATACAAATACTCATTTTGGGGTATTTCATTGCAGGAATTATGTTGAATGGGTCAGTGAAATAGCTCACTTGGATAATGTGCTATTTTGCCATGTGTGCAACCCAGGTTCAATCCCCCACCACACTGAACTAAGCTTTGGTGCTGTAGTACCTTTCACATTCTTTCTGCCTGTCAGCCTTCTCTCTCTCTCTCTCACTTTTAAGGATTTTTTCCTTTTTTAATATTTTATTTATTATTCGATAGAGACTGAGAGAAATTAATACGGGAGAGGAGACAGAGAGGGAAAGAAACAGAGAAACACTTGCAGCCCTGCTTCACCAGTCATGAAATTTTCCCCCTGCAGGTGGGGATCAGGGGCTTGAACCCACTGTAATGTGTGTGCTTAACCAGATGCACCACCACCTGGATCCCCTTTTCTGGTTTTAGCAAAACAAAAACAAACAGCTAGAGGTTTAGCTCATGATAACCACAATTTTCTGTTGCAAATTTCAGATTGCTACCCTCACTTCTGTAAGTAATCTTAGACTTTTTAGGAGAATTTTTTGACTCAGAAAACCCACTCTTGCAGTCTGGGAGGTGGCATAGCGGATAGGGTGTAGAACTTTTAAGCATGAGATCTTGAGTTTGATCCCTAGCAGCACATGTACCAGAGTAATGTTTGGTTCTCTGCTTGTTCTATTTCTCTCATGAGATAAATAAAATCTAAACAAACAAAGCAGCCAGAAAAATCATTTTTATTTTTACTCTCTGAAAACAAGTGTTGAAAACGATCAGGAGTTAAATAAAAGGTATAGAAGAGTAATTTTTCATTTTCCTTTGAACTTTTGTTTAACATTTGTTTTAACCCAACTTCCGCTTGAAGAGTGACCCACTATTCCATTGCCCTAACCAAGACATTTGATATCATTCCTGTACGTGTTAACAGACAGTGACATCATCGGGAAGCAAGAAATAGCTCTCAGGTTACCATATGAATTGATTTAGGCTTTAGAGTGGATTACAGGGCAGACCCCAGCAAAGTGTGCAGATGCCATTACAGCTAAATCAAAGGTAGCTGTGAGGTCTGGCAGGCACCTGTCAACAGGTAAGGGAAGGAGGAGCCCATGAAGGAGGCTTGAGTCGGGATTACATTCTCCGAGCTTTATTTTTCCTTCAGGTTAAAGGGTCAGACAGAAAAGCCATTCACAGCGGTCTTTATTTATGGTTCTCAGAGGCCCTGCTGGTGAAGCGTCCTGAAGAAGAAGGATGGCTCAGGTGGAATCCCAGTTTCCTGCTCTGCTGATGACAGACTGAAGACCTTGTGCTTTGTGAAAGCCCCCCCCCTTTTTTTTTTTTTATAAATGTGCATTAATGTTTGCAGGCACAACAAGAAAACTCATCCTCTCTGCTACTTCCTGTGTAGAGAGAGCTGTGTATTTTTCCTCCCTCCTCCCTCCTGGGCTACCTGAAGGATTTGTTTCCATGACCTGCTGTTTGTCTTGGAAGGACAGGTACATAGATACAAGCCTCCCAGACTGTGGCTACTGGATATTCAAACACAGGTCTCAAATGCACGAAAGTCAGTATAAGTATTTTATTCAAGCCTTCTACTAGTGCAAGAACAAGTCTTCATCCTCATGAGAAACTATCTTCCCCAACCAAGTGCAGTGGTCACGGAAACACAACCAGAGAATAACAGAGAAGGAAGGAGACCTCCCCCCTTTTTAACCCCCACTCTATTCCTCTGGATCATGTCTACCTCCTTCTTGCCATTTAACCTATAATCTGAATCCTTCTCCTTCCTCAATCTGATTTCATGGTCGCTGCTATTTCACTTTCAGCTGACAAAGTGGGTTGGCAGAGAATGGTTAGGGTGAAAGAAGCACAGGATGGGGTGACTGTTTACTTTGCCAGCTGAAGGCTGCAGGTCCTCAGATGAGCCCCTCCACTCCTTGGGGTCAGAGTCTTCCTCTGTGACATAGGTCTGATAAGTCCTGCTTCCAACATAGGATCTGAGAATGTTTCTCCTCTAACTCATTGCCTGACAATTTATTTATTATATACGTCCCTATAGACACCCATCCTCCCTGCTCTCTATCCAAAGTAAGCCTCACTGTCTCCCTCCCTACATTGGGACAGGACCAGCTAAAGGGTAGGGACCTTATCTGCCTTGTCTCATGAACCTGGTCCAGAGAAGCAGCTTGACAAATATGTACTGAATGATGGCTGTGCCATCTCAGGCAATCGGAGCTGCACACATTACTGTGGAACCCCTGTCCAACATAGTTCACCATGAAAAGAGAAGTTGTTTAAATATTTCACTAATGGCACTAAAGGGAGAGAGTTGAGGAAGGGCAGCTTTCTCTTTCTGGAATAGACCAAGTTTAGCATAATTATGGCAAACAAAAATATGAGGATGGGGGGTGTGGGGGAGATAGCATAATGGATATGCAAAAGAGACTCTCATGCCAGAGGCTCTGAAGTCCCAGGTTCAGTTCTCAGTAGCACCATAAGCCAGAGCTGAGCAGTGATCTGATAAATTAACTAAAAAAAAAAAAAAAAAAAAAAAAAAGGGCAGGGGATGGGGAGAGATAGAATAATGGTTATGCAAACAGACTTTCATGCCTGAGGCTCCAAAGTCCCAGGTTCAATCCCCTATACCACCATAAGCCAGAGCTGAGCAATGCTTGAGTGTCTCTCTCTCTTTCTCTCCCCCCTCTGCATCACTCTCAAAAATAAAATAAATAAAATATTTAAAAAAAAAAGTTGGTCCAGGAGGTGGTGCAGTGATAAGCTTTGTATTCTCAAGCATGAGGTCCCGACTTTGATCCCTGGCAGCACATGTGCCAGTGTGATGTCTGGTTCTTTCTCTCTCCTTCTATTTTTCTCATAAATAAAATCTTAAAAAAAAAAAAAAAAAAGGAAAGAAAGAGAAAGGAGGGGGTCAGGCAGTAGAGCAGTGGGTTAAGTGCACGTGGCGCGAAGCACAAGGACCGGCTTAAGGATCCCAGTGGAGCCCCTGGCTCCCCACCTGCAGAGGAGTCAGTGTTGTATGTATCTATTACCTTGCTTCTAGTGATGACAGTACTTACATATATCTAACTCACCAAGTTGAACATATTAAATATGTGTAGTTGTATGTATATCAATTATGTTTCAGTGAAACATTCTTTAAAAAAGAAACTTCCTGTACTCAAGTTTTAACTAGGAGTTAATTTTTTATAGTCAAAATGTCTGTGTTTTCTCATTTCATCTTTCTATGGTTTGTAGTATTTACCGATAACTTTAGTCAATTTCACCATAATAAATTTATTTCCATACGGCTCTGAGAAATTTTAATTACTTTATGACTTCAATCACTATCTGTCAAAATCTGAGATTTCAAACTGTATTCCTTATTTATTTAAGCAGCTTAACTAAACATCCTTTGTCCAAAAAAAAAAAACATCATCTAAGTTGACATAGAAATAAACAAAAAACTGTATCTTCTCTTTTTTTCATAGATTTCTTTCTCTGATACCATATTACATTATATTATATAGACCATACATGTGTTCCTAACTAATTATAGTGACAAAAGCTTTGGTTAGTCTATCGTTCCTGTTCCCATAAAGAAACACAATTTCAAAATCATGTATTTCCCTCTTGACTATGAGGCCCTCGGGCAGTAGTTAACAGAGTTGAGGTTATCCTGGACATTGAGATAAATAATTTATAGAGTAAAACACCAGTTGACCAAAACTACCTTCCAAAACAGAACAGAACAGAATTGAATGATGGGAGCCCTTTGAACTTAGCGCCTGTGGAGAGATGACTCCTGACAGCAGCTCCACTAGGTCTACCTTCCAGGTCTTACTTATTCTAAAACACAAGTCTGAAGTATTTTTTCTGTCACTTTTGCACTGTCCTCATACTGAGATGCTGCCTTTATCACTCATTCACAGTGGAGAGCTAAATAAGTAAGTAAGTAAATAAATAAATAAATAAAAATAAATAAAATCACAATTCTCCCTATTTTTCTAGTATTCAAGTAGTTTGAATGGATAGAATAATATGAAATATCAAAGCAATAATACAAAATAACAATCACCATATTATTCACAGACATGTTTTTGTTTCTGCCAACTGTTTATCACTGAAATTAAGTGTATTTAATATTTTATACTCAGAATTTTCTCCAACTAAAAGCTATCCTATTCCTTCCTTACCTTCTAAAATAAAACATGCTCATCCCCTGACCTCCTCCAACTAACACAAAATACTCAATGACAATGAATAGTTGTTGGAAATTAAAAATTTGGAGATGATATAAAAAAACTCAATTACTGAATTACAGAAAAAAAAAAACCAACTCTATTCTGGTCATAAAGCAGAAAGCTTTAGGTTCTAACCTGACTTTCTGAAGCTGCTAAATATTTTCCTTAATATTAAAGGTTTTCTTTTTTCTGTTCCTTTCAATCTTTTTTCTTTCTTTCTTTTTAAATTTTTTTTATATTTATTTATTACCTTTTGTTGCCCTTGTTGTTTTATTGTTGTAGTTATTATTGTTGTTATTGATGTCGTTGCTGGATAGGACAGAGAGAAATGGAGAGAGGATGGGGAAGACAGAGAGGGAGAGAGAAAGATAAACACCTGCAGACCCTCTTCACCGCCTGTGAAGCGACTCCTCTGCAGGTGGGAAGCTGGGGGCTCTAACTGGGATTCTTATGCCGGCCCTTGCACTTTGTGCCACGTGCGCTTAACCCACTGCGCTTAACCTGCTGCGCTACCGCCCAAATCCCGCTCTTTCTTTTCTTTAAATTTTTTAATATGTATTTATTTATTCCCTTTTGTTGCCCTTTTTTTTATTGCTGTAGTTATTACTGTTGTTGATGTTGTCGTTGTTGGATAGGGCAGAGAGAAATGGAGAGAGGAGGGGAAGACAGAGGTGCAAAGAAAGACACCTGCAGACCTGCTTCACTGCTTGTGAAGCTACTCCCCTGCAGGTGGGGAGCTGGGGGCTTGAACCGGGATCCTTCGCTGGTCCTTGCGCTTTGTGCCACGTGCGCTTAACCCGCTGCACTACCACCTGACTCCCTCCTTTCAGAAAATATGGGGAGTCTGGCAGTAGCGCAGCAGGTTAAGCGCACGCGGGACGAAGCGCAAGGACCAGCATAAGGATCCTGGTTTGAGCCCCCCCCCCACCTGCAGGGGAGTCGTTTCACAGGTGGTGAAGCAGGTCTGCAGGTGTCTATCTTTCTCTCTTCCTCTCTGTCTTCCCCTCCTCTCTTCATTTCTCTCTATCCTATACAACAACAATGACATCAATAACAACAATAATAACTACAACAATAAAACAAAGGCAACAAAAGGGAATAAATACAATAAATATTAAAAAAAGAAAATATGTAACTCTAAGATTGCAATATTTTAATTTAAATTTATTAGTGATCTAATAATAGTTTACAGGATTATAAGAGAGCAAGAATATTGTTCCACCACAGTTCTGTGCCCCATTCTATGCCCCAATGAAAACCACCATAGTTCTTATAATGTCTTAGAAACAGCCAACAGCCATCTGGCTTATTCTTTTTTTTTCTTTCTTTTTTTTCACTTTTTTTTTTTTTTGCAAGTTTATGTGTTTCAATTCACTGTATTCCACATTTGAGTGAAACTATCTGGTAGTTGTCTTTCACTTCCTTACTCCACCAAACATAATCAACTTCCAGCTCCCTCCATTTTTAAGACAGCAACCTTTTTGCTATCAATCTCTCAGTCATAATCCCAACATGAAGAACAGCTTTACACAGGAAAGCCATCTTTCCATGGATAGCTTTGTGCATTTCCAAAGGAAACTCCAATCAGGGGGCTGAGTTTAATTTAAACAGCAAGATATAGTCAAAAGAACCATGGGTATCATATACACCACATGACTTTTTATGTTGTATTTTGTTAAATTTTCAAAATAATGTCTTGTGATTATCTTCCAACAATTTGACAGAAAATATACAGCCTGGTTCTACTGGCTTGTCTCTAACAAATATAGTCTAGTAAAAGTGAGAAGAATACAGTATCTGTTGCCCTCATTCTCTCTCTCTCTCTCTCTCTCTCTCTCCTTGTTAGCTATGTGGCAAGGAACTAAGGGGGGGGCATCCAGTCAACAATGAATAAGATCTTAAGGCTGACAATTCAACAGTTAAATGTACCACACAAATATCTCAGAAGTGAATGTCACCTTGGTTTCCTTTCTCCAACTCACTGCTTTGTGGTAAACATATGAAGCACATGGTACAGAAGTACTGAGCTAAGCTACACACAGATACCAGCTGTGCAGAAACTATGAAATATAAAAATGAGATTTTAGAAGTCTTCATTTTAAATCACAATGGTTTGAAGTAATTTGTTACACAGAAATAAACACTGCATTAAGTGGAACAGAAATAAGCACAGAGAAATAGAAATCTTCCTTCATGGGGAGGGGTAGAGAACCAGTCCCAGGTTCAACCTCCCTCCCACTCCCCGCCCCCTCAACACCACCATAAGTGCACTGCTTAAAAAAAAAAAAAGAAGAAGAAAGAGAGAAAGAAAGAGAAAAAGAAAAGAAAGAGAATAAAGTGTGTGGAGTGGGAGGTGGTAGCACACTGGGTAAGCGCACATAGGACCTGCACAGGAATCCTGGTTCAAGGTCGCCTCACAAGTGCTGTGCTGCCGGGGATCAAACTCAGGACCTCAGGCTTGAGAGTCCAATGCTTTATCCACTGCGCCACCTCCGGGACTACCTATCTACTGTATTTTACTGTTGACTGTAAACCATTAATCGCCCCCAATAAAAAAACAATAAATAAAGTTTTTGGGGAAATAAATAAATCTTTAAAAATATATTATTTGGAAGTAATCTTATTGATATATTGTAGTATAACAAAGAGCAAGTTAACCAAGTAGTTTATTCATTTTATTTAAAGCACTTATTCAGAAATTGAGTTTAAAGATTAAACATGAAGTGACCTATGCAGAAATCTGGTTTTACTATGCCCTATTTTCTGAACTATTTTTAGCCAAAAGACAAAGGATTTATATCGGAGGATCAAAAGTGGAGAAATGGTCAAAAGTATGCAATTTTCTCACACATCTGAACATGCCTGCTTCCTATAGAAAGCCCATGATCTGCCACAGAAGAAGCCATCATCAAATAAGTCAGGATGCATATTTCTTAGGGAGAAGCAGTTGAATAAAAGCAAACTGCAACCTTCAGTACCATCATCAATTACAGGCTCCATAAGCTGGAGATTAAAAATAAACACCCCTTACCTTTCAAAGAAACAGATTTTTAGGAAGCTAAATGAACACATCTAAGGAGGTGCAGTGTCAGCAGAGCCTAAAATTGATTAATAACAAGACACACCAGCAAGCATTTATGCCACAAGCAATCAGTGTTTGCTAATTAAGTGTTAGGCTCAGTGCTGGAGCAGAAGCCACAGCAGTTACAGCCCTGATTGCCCCCAGTGACTACTACCTGGGCACCTTGCCTCTCAGAGTCCAAGCTCTTCCCAAAGGATTTAAAACAGGGCTATGAAGGACTGGGAGGTAGCATAATGGTTGTGCAAAAAGACTTTCAATCCTGAGGCACCAAAGGTCTCAGGTTTAATCCCCAGAGTCACCATAAACCAGAGCTGAAGAGTGCTCTGGTGAAAAAACAAAAACAAATTTAAACAAAAAAACAAACAACTACAACAAAACACCTCCCTAAACACTTTGTGAACAGAGGAGTTTGTAGTCTTTCTTTCTTTCTTTCTTCCTTTCTTTCTTTCTTTCTTTCTTTCTTTCACTTTTTTTTAATTGGGGAATTAATGTTTTACATTCAACATTATTTTTCTTTCTTTCTGAGAATTCAGATCTCTGAAGGAGAGCGACAGAGAGACACCCGCAACCCTGCTTCACCACTTGTGAAGCTTATCCCCAGCAGGTGGGGACTGGGGGCTTGAACCTGAGTTCTTGTACATGGTAATATATGTGCTCAACCAGATGCGCCACCACCCAGCCCCTAGAGGTTGTTTCTTTTGAGAGGCAGATTATTTTGAAGACCTAATCCTCCCATCTGACTAGAACCTCCCTGGGTAGTGGGGGGTGTGTGTTGGGGGAGGGCATGACAGAATTTTCTTCCTGTTCGCTAAAGAAAGGAGCTGGCTCGCTGCTCTGAGCTGTGGGTGGTGGGCTCCTTTCATTTCTAATCCTGGTTTTGGAGGCTACAGGAATAGCAGTGTGGAAGGGAAGGGAGTTGGGGCTGACCTGGGGGAGCAGGCGCTGAGGAAGAAGCAGTATCAGCTGTTTTGAAGGATGGATTAGACACACACTCCAGGTGTTTTGCAACAAGTTTCCCAAAGCACTTGGCAGTCTGCATTCCTTTACACAGTTCTCTAAGAAAAGTGTCTCTTCTGGCTTAAGAAGAGTCATAAAAAATGCCACTCTGACCCCTTCATCTTAATCCCCTACCGTTTGGGGAAGAAAAGAGAAAGCACATCTGACAAAGGTGTTGGGATGGTGCCACAGTTTCCCTGGGCTTTGTGAAGAGCACAGAGGGAAACTTCATCTCTGAGCTTCCTTTCAGTCTAGTGGGCAGATCAAACTCAGCCCCCTGACTGGAGTTTCCTTTGGAAATGCACAAAGCTATCCATGGAAAGATGGCTTTCCTGTGTAAATCTTCCACTCCTGATGTTCCTGGCCTTTGCCTGTGCTGGGAAACAAATCCAGGCTCGCAGCAAAGAAGACAAAGCACTCTTTTCCTGAGTCACCTCTGGCACTCATTAAACTTAAACTTATTTCTCTTTCCAAGTCTATTTTGTTTGACACGATTTTAAATTACCTTTTCACATGCTTGGGAAAGGAATGGTAACTGAAAACCAAGCAACAGATTAAAAAAAAAATGGTATGGGTGGTAGATAGCATAATGGTTATGCAAAGAGATTTTCATACCTGAGGCTCTAAAGCCCCAGGTTCAATTCCCCACAATACCATAAAGCGATTTTTTTTTTTTCATGAGAGGGGAGACCAAAGCATCACACTCATATATGTAGTGCCAGGGACTGAATTCAGATTCTCATGCTTCCAAGTTCAGTGTTCTACCATTGTGCCACCCAGGACTGAAACTCAACCAATCATCACTCCACTGATTTGTACCTGATTTATATGATATTGCGGCACTCAGAATTCAGTTGACTTGTAGATTAATCTGTACATCAGGACCTGGTGGGCTTCAATTAGGCCACGCCTACTTTACATAGCTGACCTGGGTGAGGACTCTCTACCTTTTCTATGTAGATACTAGTCTCATTCATCCAAGCAACGTGGAACACAACTCCAGGGCTGTTTGGCTGCATTCCTACTACTCCCCAAATAGGGAACTGGAGAGATAGCTCACCAGGAAGGGTTTCTGCTTTGCCATTCTTTTGACCAAGATATAAACCTTGAGACCACATAGGAGTTCCATAGCACTGGGAGGGGGGGAACTCTGGTATTTTGGTATCCAAATATCTGAGTGAAAAAGAAAAAAGAGGAGAAAAAAAAAAACACCTGAAAGTGATGAAAGCAGACATATTCAAGACCCCAGCGACAAAGATGATCTTTACATCAGTTAGGTCTAATTTTTTCTGCGATGACACCTTGATTCTCCCAAAGTCTCCTTCAATGAGACACAGTAGCTGCCATCTCCATATTCACTGGGAAAAGAAATCAAATAAGGATTTTTTAAAAAAAATTTTAATATTTATTTATTTTATCTTTTGTTGCCCTTTTTTATTGTTGTTGTAGTTAATGTCTGCTGGGTAGCATGGGGTGCCTTCTTCCCAAGTGTGTACTCTCTGGGTTGGAGAGAACTCGACTGGAGACAGCCTGGGCTGCTGCTTACTCAGCGACAGGGAGAGAGACCAGGAACTCATGGCGGAGTGGGAATGCAATGTGTCTTTATTGATCAGAGACAACGCTTTTATCTATTAGAACTGGAAGTGGCAGGAGTCAGGCAGTAGCACAACAGGTTAATTACAGGTGGTACAAAGTGCAAGGACTGACGTAAGGATCCTGGTTTGAGCCCCCAGCTCCCCACCTGCAGGGGAGTTGCTTCACAAACGGTGAAGCAGGACTGCAGGTGTCTATCTTTCTTCCCCCTCTGTCTTCCCCTCCTCTCTCCATTTCACTTTGTCCTATCCAACAATGACGACATCAATAAAAACAATAATTACAACAATAAAAAAGGGAAAAAAATAGAACTGGAAGTGGCAAGTCAAAAAAGGAAATGGCTAGGAAAGGGGGTGGAGAAAAGAAAAGAGCCGCTAAGGTAGAAACTCCCTTAGCAACTGTTGCGGAGGTTTTAACTGGTGGGATTAATTAATACCCTGCAGGCAGGGTGGATCTCAGGGTAGAAAGAAGATAGATGAAAGGTGGGGATCTTTCAGGCAAAATAATGATTATGTAAATTTCTTCTTCTTCTAGCGTTTGCCCTTCTTCTGCAGCCAGTCAACAGCGTCAGGTTGAGCCTGATGTAAAGTTTTGAGACCTCCTTTGAATCTGGAGAGGTGGCAGTCGTTGACTATGTGGGTCATAGTCTGTCTGTAGCCACAGGGGCAGTTCGGGTCGTCTCTGGCTCCCCAGCGATGGAACACAGCGGCGCACCGGCCATGGCCTGTTCGATAGCGATTGAGGAGGGCCCAATCATAACGTGCTAGGTCAAAACCGGGTTGACGCTTGCAGGGGTCTGTGATGAGGTGTTTGTTCTTTACCTCAGCTGACTGCCAACTCTGTTTCCAAGAGTCTGGAACAGAGAAGTTCAGTGTAGGTGTAGGGGACCAGATTGGGTGACGAGACGTCAAGCGATGGACAGGGTGGGCGAAGATATCCATGTATATTGGCAGGTCCGGTCCGTAGACGTGGGAAATGAACTTAGATGATGCCGCATCCCGACGAATATCTGGCGGGGCGATGTAAATAGAACATAGTATCAGCAATGGAGCATGGAGCAGAGCAGGGGGGTGCTTCTTTAAGGCCTGACAAATGTCGTCATTGTTAGGGCAGAGAGAAATGGAGAGAGGAGGGGAAGACAGGGAGGGGGAAGGAGAAAGACACCTGCAGACCTGCTTCACTGTCTGTGAAGCGACCCCTCTGCAGGTTGGGAGCCATGGGCTTGAACTGGGATCCTCACAAGGTCCTTGCACTTTGTGCCACTTGGGCTTAACCAGCTGAGTTACCGCCCAACTCCCAGAATTTTTTTTAATAAAGGTTGTGAGCCAGCAGGTTGCACAGTATGTAGAGCAATAATTTTTCTTAATTTTAATTAATTAATTAAGTAAGTAAGTAAATAATTATAACCAGAGCACTGCTCAGCAACAACGATGACATCAGTAACAACAACAATAATAACTACAACAACAATGAAAAACAACAAGGGCAACAAAAGGGGAAATAAATAAAATATTAAAAAAATAAAAATAAATAAAGTTGGTTCAAGGTGCAGCTTAGTTAGACTACCTGAGTTCCATTTTTTCCTCTTTTTCACTAGTGATTGTAATGTGCACTCAACCAGGTATGCCACCGCCTGGCCCCTTCACTAGTGATTTATGTGTTTTACAAAACTGTAGGATTCCAGATGTATAGTTTTGCACTCAGAGTGTCAGTCATTACACCTTTCATCAAAGGTCTTTGCCCCCATCTCCAGGCTCTATTTTCTAGTTATTACAATGTCAGTTACCTTCCCTGTATTCTTTTCAGTGGTTTTCCTGCTCTCTCATCAAAATATTTGCATAACCATTATGCTGTCTTCCCAGTCCTTAATTAAAATATTTGTTCAAGTTGACTTACTATTCCCCTTCAAAGAAGAAATTTTGAGCAACCTGAGTTAAAAAAAAAAAAAAAAGTAGGGCTGGGGATAGATAGCATAATGGTTATGCAAAGAGACTTTCATGCCTGAGGTTCCAAAGTCACAGGTTCAATCCTTCCCCCCAACCCTGCATACCACCACTACCATAGGCCGATGCTGAGCAGTGCTCAGGTGGTGAAGCAGGTCTGCAGGTGTCTTTCTTTCCCCTCTCTGTCTTCCCCTCCTCTCTCCATTTCTCTTTGTCCTATCTAACAACGACAACATCAATAACAACAATAATGACTACAACAACAATAAAAAATATCGATACTTTAGGTATAATATAGTTCTTATCTATCCAAAACAAAATAGAATGCCAGCAATTGAATCTGATATTCAGTGCATTTCAGTAGGCAGTCCCAAGATGGAGAGGACTATGTGATAGCAGTGCAGCTAAGGTGGAGGCACCCAGTTGACATAAAATTTGCCTATTCACAAGCAGCAAAGGGCACCTACTTGATACCACCTAATCGTGGTGATGAGTAAGTGATGCAACACTTACTGGGAAGACGCGGATATCTTCGCCCACCCTGTTCAACGCTTGACGTCTCGTCATCCAATCTGGTCTCCTACGCCTACACTGAACTTCTCTATTCCAGACTCTTGGAAACAGAGTTGGCAGTCAGCTGAGGTAAAGAACAAACACCTCATCACAGACCCCTGCAAGCGTCAACCCGGCTTTGACCTAGCACGTTATGATTGGGCCCTCTTCAATCGCTATCGAACAGGCCATGGCCGGTGCGCCGCTATGTTCCATCGCTGGGGAGCCAGAGATGACCCAAACTGCCCCTGCGGCTACAGACAGACTATGACCCACATAGTCAACGACTGCCACCTCTCCAGATTCAAAGGAGGTCTCGAAACTTTACATCAGGCTCAACCTGACACTGTTGACTGGCTACGGAAGAAGGGCAAACGCTAGAAGAAGAAGTAAGTGATGCCACCTGAATGAAGTGATCAGTAAGTGAGACAGCCTGTGCACAGCTCAAACAAGGGGAAGAGGCTAGAGAGAGCCCGGTGCACCTGATTGAGTGCATACATTACCATGTGCAAAGAGATGCAGGTTCAAGCCCCTGGTCTGCACCAACAGGGGGGAAGCTTCATAGCCATCTTATAGACGTCTCTTTCTCTGCCTACCCCTCCTCTCTCAATTTCTCTCTATCTTATCAAATAAAATGCAAGAGAGGGAGGGAGAGAAAGAACCCATCAAAATCAGACAGTTTCCAGAGTTTGGGTCAGAGCCTTTCCTTCCTGGTCTGTCCTAGCCCTTCAGAGTGTGTTAGTCTTCTCTCTTAACTTCCCCTTTTCTTCTTTCATCATCATCATCATCATCATCATCATCATCATCATCATCATCTTCTTCTTCTTCTTCTTCTTCTTCTTCTTCTTCTTCTTCCTTCTTCTTCTTCTCTTTCTCTTTCTCCTCCTCCTCCTCCTCCTCCTTCTTCTTTATCTTCTTCTTCTTCTTTTTTTTACCAGAGGATGACTCAGCTCTGGCTTATGGTGGTGCAGGAGATTGAACCTGAACTTCTGGAACCTCAGACATGAGAGTCTCCTTATATAAACATTATGCTATCTAGCTCTGTCCAAATTATTTTTGTTTTCTAAAGATATATACATATACATATATATATACATATATATATTCTTTTTTTAATATTTATTTTATTTATTTATTCCCTTTTGTTGCCCTTGTTGTTTTATTGTTGTAGTTATTATTGTTGTTGTCGTTGTTGGATAGGACAGAGAGAAATGGAGAGAGGAGGGGAAGACAGAGAGGAGGGGAGAAAGATAGACACCTGCAGACCTGCTTCACCGCCTGTGAAGCTACTCCCCTGCTGGTGGGGAGCCGGGGTTCGATCAGGGATCCTTATGCCGGTCCTTGTGCTTTGCACCACCTGTGCTTAACCCGCTGCACTACAGCCCGACTCCCATATATATTCTTTTTTATGAGAGAGACAAAGAACCAGAGTATCACTCTAGCACATGAGATACCACAGACTGAATTTGGGACCTCACACTTGAGAGTCTAATATTTATTCCACTGAGCCACCTCCCAGATCACTTGTGTAACATTTTCATTTCATTTTACTATTTCACTTCATTTGCCACAACACTGACTGCTCAGCTCTAGCTTATGGTGGTGCTGGGGTTTGATTGAACCTGGCACCTCAGGCATGAAAGCTTTTTTGCATAACCAATAGGCTATCATCTGATGGAGTTTGCTTGCTAAATTCTTTTTTTGTTTTTTTTGCCTCCAGGGTTATTGCTGGGGCTTGATACCTGCACTAGGAATCCACTGCTCCTGGAGGCCATTTTCCCCATTTTTGTTTTCCTTGTTGTGCTCTTGTAGTTGGTATTATTGTTATTATTGCTATTGCTGTTATTGTTGGATAGGACAGAGAAAAATTGAGAGAGGAGGGAAACATGGGGGGGTGGGTTGGGGAGATAGACACCTGCAGACCTGCTTTACTGCTTATGAAGTGACTCCCGTGCAGGTGGGGAGGGGGGGGCCTCAAACCGGGATTCTTATGCTGGTCCTTGCGCTTTGTGCTATGTGTGCTGCACTACCACTGGCTAAATTCTTTTCCCAGATATAACTAGGAACTGAAGAGGCTTTTCAGGGTCTGAGTCTCAGCCAACAAATGTGATATATATATACACAAATATACATACTTTGATGACTAAGATACTTTTAAAATGTTAAGAAGATCAAAAGTAGTATTTAAAAAAGTGTATCGTATATTGCACCAAAGTAAAAGATTCTGGGGTAGGTGGGTGGGGGAATACAGGTCCAAAATGAAGGACCTAGTGGGGGGTGTATTGTTATATGGTAAACTAGGAAATGTTATACATGTACAAACTATTGTATTTACTGTCGAATGTAAAACATTAATCCCCCAATAAAGAAAAATTTTTTTAAGTTTTTTTAATATTTATTTTATTTATTTTTTCCCTTTTGTTGCCCTTGTTGTTTTATTGTTGTAGTTATTATTGTTGTTGTTGTTGTTGGATAGGACAGAGAGAAATGGAGAGGGAGGGTAAGACAGAGAGGAGGAGAGAAAGACAGACACCTGCAGACCTGCTTCACCACCTGTGAAGCGACTCCCCTGCAGGTGGGGAGCCGGGGTTCGAACCGGGATCCTTATGCCGGTCTTTGTGCTTTGCGCCACCTGCGCTTAGCCCGCTGTACTACAGCCCGACTCCCCAATAAAGAAATTTTTTTAAAAAGTGTATCAATAGCAGCCTGGTGGCTATGGACACAATATAATTGCTATGCAAAAGGCTTTCATGCCTGAGGCTCTGAAGTCCCAGGTTCATTCCCTAGCAGTAACATAAGCCAGAGTTGAGCAGTGCTTGATATCTCTTTCCCTCTCCTCACCTCTCTCTTTCATTAAGATACAATTAATTAATTTGAAAAAAAAAAAGCAGCTTAGGAGGTAGCACAGTGGTTAAAGAATTAGATGCTCAAGCATGAAGTCTTGAGTTCAGCCGCCAGCACTGCATGTACCAGAGTGATATTCTAGTTCTCTCTGTCTCTTTCATTAATAATAGAACAGTAAGATTCTTTTTTTTAATATTTATTTATTTTCCCTTTTGTTGCGATTGTTATTTTATTTTTGTAGTTACTGTTGTTGTTCTTGATGTCATTGTTCTTTGATAGGACAGAGAGAAATGGAGAGAGGAGGGGAGACAAAGAGGGGGAGAGAAAGATAGACACCTGCAGACCTGCTTCACCGCCTGTGAAGTGACTCCCCTACAGGTGGGTAGCTGGGGGCTTGAACCGGGATCTTTATGCCGGTCTTTGCACTTTGCGCCACGTGCACTTAACCCACTGTGCTTTGATTAATAATAAATAAGGGTTGGTCCCCTCGTATCAACAAGGGGCCTCCTCCCTGCTGCTCCAGCTTCTGAGAGCAGTGGCAATGGAGGCTCATAGTTGCATTTGGCTCCTCTCTGTCCATGAGCCACACATGTTTGCACTCACCGGTGGTTTGGTGGGTTCCTGAAGTCGTTCTGGTCCTGTCTTGTTGTGGTCCCAGATGATCGCCTTTGGTGTTCCTGGTTGGCCCAGGAGAGGAGAGAAGAGAGGCACAGCTGCTGCTGCTCCATAGCCCACTGGCATTTCTTTTCTTTTCTTTTTTTTAAATTTATTTCTTTATTGGGGAATTAATGTTTTACATTCAACAGTAAATACAATAGTTTGTACATGCATAACATTCCCCAGTTTCCCATTTAACAATACAACCCCCACTATGTCATTTATCATCCTTCATGGACCTGTATTCTCCCCACCCACCCACCTCAGAGTCTTTTACTTGGGTGCAATACGCCAATTCCATTTCAGGTTCTACTTGTGTTTTCTTTTCTGATCTTGTTTTTCAACTTCTGCCTGAGAGTGAGATCATCCCATATTCATCCTTCTGTTTCTGACTTATTTCACTCAACATGATTTTTTCAAGGTCCATCCAAGATCGACTGAAAACGGTGAAGTTACCATTTTTTACAGCTCAGTAGTATTCCATTGTGTATATTACCACAACTTGCTCAGCCACTCATCTGTTGTTGGACACCTAGGTTATTTCCAGGTTTTGGCTATTACAAATTGTGATGCCAAAAACATATGTGTACACAGATCTTCTTGGATGGATGTGTTGGGTTCCTTAGGATATATTCCCAAGGAGAGGAATTGCAGGATTATAGGGTAGGTCCATTTCTAGCCTTCTGAGAGTTCTCCAGACTGTTCTCCACAGAGGCTAGACCAATTTACCTTCCCACCAGCAGTGCAGGAGGGTTCCTTTGACCCCACAGCCTCTCCAGCATTTGCTGCTGTTACATTTTCTGATGTATGACATTCTCACAGGGGTGAAGTGATATCTCATGGTTGTCTTTATTTGCATTTCTCTGACAATCAGAGACTTGGAGCATTTTTTCATGTGTTTCTCGGCCTTTTGGATCTCTTCTGTGGTGAATATTCTGTCCAAGTCCTCTCCCCATTTTTGGATGGGGTTATTTGTTGTCTTGTTGTTGAGTCTGGCAAATTCTATATATTTTGGTTATTAAACTCTTATCTGATGTATGGCATGTAAAGATCTTCTCCCATTCTGTGAGGGGTCTCTTGGTTTGGGTAGTGGTTTCTTTTGCTGTGAAGAAGCTTTTTAATTTGATGTAGTCCCATAGGTTTATACTTGCCTTAGTCTTCTTTGTAATTGGATTCATTTCATTGAAAATGTCTTTAAAATTTATGTGGAAAAGAGTTCTGCCAATATTTTCCTCTAAGTATTTGATAGTTTGTGGTCTAACATCCAAGTCCTTGATCCACTTGGAATTTACTTTTGTATTTCGTGAAATACAGTGATTCAGTTTCATTCTTCCGCATGTTTCAACCCATTGTTTCCAACACCATTTGTTGAAGAGACTCTGCTTTCCCCATGTAATAGTCTGGGCCCCTATGTCAAAGATTAGATGTCCATAGGTGTGAGGCCTCATTTCTGGGCTCTCAATTCTATTCCACTGGTCAGTGTGTCTGTTCATGTTCCAGTACCAAGCAGTTTTGATGACAGCGGCCCTATAATATAGTTTGAGATCTGGGAGTGTGATGCCTCTGGTTCTGTTCTTTTTTTCTCAAGACTGTTTTGGCAATTCTAGGTCTTTTCTGGTTCCAGATAAACATTTGTAGCATTTGTTCTATTCTCCTAAAAAATGTGCTTGGGATCTTGATGGGGATAGCATTAAATTTGTAGATGGCTCTGGGTAATATATTCATTTTGATGATGTTAATTCTTCCAAGCCATAAACATGGAATATCTTTCCACTTCTTTGTGTCTTTTTCAATTTCTTTGAGTAGTGACTCATAATTTTCAGTATACAAGTCTTTCACTTCCTTGGTTAGATTTACTCCTAGATATTTTATTGTTTTTGTTACTATAGTAAAAGGAACTGATTTCTGGATTTCAGTTTCTTCTAATTTAGTGTTAGCATAGAGGAATGCCACTGACTTTTGAATGTTAATTTTATAGCCTGACACCTTACTGTATTGCCTGATGATTTCCAAAAGCTTCTTGCTGGATTCTTTAGGTTTTTCCATGTATACTATCATGTTATCTGCAAATAAGGAGAGTTTGACTTCTTCTCTTCCAATCTGTATGCCTTTAATTCCTTGCTCCTGCCTGATTGCTATGGCAAGAACTTCTAACACTATGTTGAATAGTAATGGTGATAGTGGGCAGCCCTGTCTAGTACCTGATCTGAGTGGAAATGCTTCCAGTTTTTCACCATTGAGTATGATGTTGGCTGTAGGTTTGCTATATATAGACTCCACTATCTTCAGGAATTTTCCACCTATTCCCATTCCCATTTTTTGTAGTGTTTTGATCATAAAGGGATGTTGTATTTTGTCAAAGACTTTCTCTGCATCTATTGATATGACCATGTGGTTTTTTGTCTTGCTTTTGTTGATATGGTGGATCACATTGATTGATTTACGTATATTAAACCAACCTTGCATGCCTGGGATAAACCCCACTTGGTCATGATGAACAATCTTTTTGATATACTGCTGTATCCGGTTGGCTAGAATTTTGTTCAATATTTTAGCATCTATGTTCATCAGAGATATTGGTCTGTAGTTTTCTTTTTTGGTTGTGTCCCTGTCTGCTTTTGGTATCAGGGTGATGTTGGCTTCACAGAAGCTGGAAGGGAGTATTCCAGTGTCTTCAATCTTCTGGAAGACTTTTAAAAGTAGAGGTATTAGTTCTTCTTTGAAGGTTTTGTAGAATTCATTTGTAAAACCATCTGGTCCAGGACTTTTATTTTTGGGGAGATTTTTGATAACTGTTTCAATTTCATTAGTTGTGATGGGCCTGTTCATGTTATCCACTTCCTCTTTACTTAGTTTTGGAAGTTGGTAGGTATCTAGGAAATCGTCCATTTCTTCTAGGTTCTCTAGCTTGGTGGCATATAGTTGTTCATAGAAGCCTCGCAATATATGTTGAATTTCTGCGGTGTCTGTTGTGATATCTCCTCTTTCATTTACTATCCGATTTATTTGGGTCTTCTCCCTTTTTTGTTTTGTGAGTCTGGCTAGAGGTTTGTCAATTTTGTTTACTCTTTCGAAGAACCAACATTTACTTTCGTTGATCTTTTGTATGGTTTTCCTATTCTCAATGTTATTTATTTCTGCCCTAACTTTAGTGATTTCTGACCTTCTCATTGCTTTAGGGTTCCTTTGTTGTTATTCTTCTATGTCTTTAAGATGTGCAATCAAGCTGTTTATTTGTGCTTTTTCTTGTTTCCTAATGTGTGCTTGTATAGCTATGAACTTCCCTCTTAGGACTACTTTAGCTGTGTCCCAAATATTTTGATAGCTTGTGTCTTCATTTTCATTGAACTCTTGAAACATTTTGATTTCTTCCTTGATTTCCTCTTTGTCCCAGAAGTTGTTAAGAAGTGTACTGTTGAGCTTCCACATTTTGGCACTGTTACTAATCTTTTGTTGATTGTTAAGTGTTAGTTTAATTCCATTGTGGTCTGAGAAGATGCTTGGGATGATTTCAATGCTCTTGAATTGGCTAATGCTGTCTTTGTGGCCTAACATATGGTCTGTCCTTTAGAATGACCCATGTGGATTTGAGTAAAATGTGTATTCCAGTTTCTTGGGATGAATGACTCTGAAAATGTCCAATAATTCTAGTTTATCTATCTCTTCATTTAGCTCCCTTATGTCTTTATTGATTTTCTGCCTGGATGATCTGTCAAGTTGAGAGAGTGGGGTGTTGAAGTCCCCTACTATGATTGTGTTACTGTTAATATATTGCTGTAGCTCTTTCAGTAGAAGTTTGATGTATTTAGATGGCTTCTCATTGGGTGCATAGATATTAATAATTGTTAAGTCCTCTTGATTGACTGATCCTCTGAGCATTAAGTAGTGTCCATTCCTATCTTTTTAAATCTTATCTATTCTAAAGTCTATCATGTCAGATATGAGAATAGGTGGGTTTCCTGTAGAATTGCAAGATATCTATCGAGTGCTCAATGAGAAAGGCTTTTAGCCAAGAATACTATATCCTGCTAGACTGTCATTCAGACTAGATGGAGGCATCAAAACTTTCTCAGACAAGCAACAGTTGAAAGAATCAACTATCACCAAGCCTGCCCTGAAAGAAGTTCTGAACGATCTCCTATAAACAATCAGACCACCACAAATAGGACATATATCAAAACACTCTAAAACTCTACAAGAATGGCGTTAAAATATCTTCAATCTTTGATATCAATAAATGTGAATGGCCTGAATTCACATATTAAAAGACACAGAGTAGGAAGATGGATCAGAAAATACAACCCAACAATATGCTGTCTACAGGAAGCCCACCTAACTCAACAAGACAAACACAGACTGAAAGTGAAAGGATGGAAAACTATCATACAAGCCAATGGCCTACAAAAAAGGGCAGGAACACCTATAGAGAGGGATAGAGACAGAGAGACACCTGCAGCCCTGCTTCACCACTTGTGAAGCTTTCCCCCTGCAGGTGGGGGCCAGCGGCTTGAATACAGGTCCTGGTGCACTGTGACGTGAGTGCTTAACCAGGTGCGGCACTGCCTGGTCCCCTGAATGTGGCATTTCTTTAGGAATGAAAAGAAATTCTCTTGGCTATGTAAGAAAGAAAAAAAAAGTACATTTACGGGTACTCAGTGGAAACACGCACACACACATAAATAATAATAATAATAAATAAGAGCTGACAAAGTGGCTTGCTTGGATGGTGTACTTCCTTGTCATAACTGAGGTTCAAGAAGTCCAGCACCCATCTCATTGAAGGGAGTGTCACTGCTGTGCTTGCTTTCACTCTTTTTCTGAGTCTCCTATTTAACAACAACATAATAACAATACATTTAAAAATTATATATTTATTTATTTTATAGAGACAGAAGGAAATTGTGAAGGGAGGGTGAGATAGAGAAGGAAAGAGACAGATACCTGTAGCCCTACTTCACCAGTCATGAAGCTTTCTTCCTACAGATTGGGACCAGGGGCATGAATGCAGGTTTTTACACACTGTAATGTATGTGTTTACACACTGTAATGTAATGTAAGGTGTGCCACTGGCTGTCCCCAATAACAATACTTTTTTAAAAAAAGAATTTATTTATATATTCATGAGAAAGATAGGCGGAGAGAGAAAGAACCAGACATCACTCTGGTACATGAGCATGCTGCGTGGGACTGAACTCCGGACCTCACGCTTGAGAGTCCATTGCTTTAGCCATTGTGTCACCTCCTAGACCACAAGAACGCATTTTAAAAAAATTTAACTTTGTTTTATTATTTTTTCAATATTTATTTATTTCCTTTTTGTTGCTCTTGTTTTTTATTTTATTGTTGTTGTTATTGATGTCGTCGTTGTTGGATAGGACAGAGAGAAATGGAGAGAGGAGGGGAAGACAGAGAGGGGGAGAGAAAGATAGACACCTGCAGACCTGCTTCACCACCTGTGAAGCGACTCCCCTGCAGGTGGGGAACCGGGAGCTTGAACCGCATCCTTTCGTGGTGGGTCCTTGTGCTTTGTGCCACGTGCGCTTAACCCACTAGCTACCAACTCCCTACAACAATACATTTTTAAGTGTACCAGCTGGGCTGGGGAGATAGCTTAGTATATTAGAGCACAGGATTTGCACGTTTGAGGCTGCAGTCTCGATCACAAGCATGCCATATACTTTAAATAAGAAAAAAAAAAAGTGGAATCGGGCAGTAAGTAGCACAGCAGGTTAAGAACACATGCGCTTAGCACAAGGACTGGCATAAGCATCCTGGTTCGAGCCCGCCTTCCCAGATGGCCCGGGGGGCACTTCAGAGGTGGTGAAGCAGGTCTGTAGGTGTCTATCTTTCTCTCCCCCTCTCTGTCTCCTCTCCTCTCTCGATTTCTTTCTGTCCTAGCCAACAACAATAGCAGCAATGACAACAATAATAATGACAACAAGGGTAACAACAAAGGCAAAAAAATGGCCTCCAGGAGCAGTGGATTCGTAGTGCAAGCACCAAGCCCCAGCAATAACCCTGGAGGAAAAAAATATAGATAATAAAAAAAAAAATGCAACATCAGGAAATGATGGAATCCTGTTTGCTTTACCACCACTCCTTCTATAGAGTCTCCTTAAGTACTGGTATCATTTTTAGGTGAAAGAATCCTGTCTCCAAATATGTCTCTGACAGAGGATTCAACTTCATTCTAGAAACAATAAACAATTTCCAAAGCCATGGAAGAAGTTTGATTCCACTGAAAAGGCTAATAAAATGTCAACACATTCCATTTCATTACAACCAATTATTAAGCATCCACAATTCTTTGGAAGGAACAGAGGCCTTCAAACCCTGGCACCAGAGCTGAGCAAGCATTTGCCCTCTCTGTCTTGTAGGGAGCCTCCTCTTTTCAAGCTGGCTTGTGAATAGATCTGAGCATAGCTCATGGAGATGGCATCTACTTTGGAAGGGGAAGCTTGCTGCTTTTTTGAGGATGGGGCTTTGAGCTGGTATTTGAACAGGTAGCAATTAACTGGTTGGAAGACCAGAACTGGAAGGTGGTCCAGACCCTGGAAGGAGAATTTGCCAAGATCCTCAGGAGGCAAGGAGTATTATTTCTCTTTTCTTTTCCTTCTGACTCTGAGTTACCTCTTATAATTATCCCCAACAAAAGAGCCTGGGGGGGGGTGGAGAAAGAAAGGAAAAGAAGAAAATATATGCAAGAAAACATATGCAAGGAACTGTGATCTTACCTAAAGAATACAGAACTATTCCCCCATCGGACCTGGCTCTCAATGAAACTAGTTGGGCCATTGGCCCCTTGGAATATATCTCAAATAGACTTACTAGCTTTTTCCAAAATGGAGACCCCAAATCTCCATCCACAGTATTCTTGCCTTTAGGCTCATGATTAGTCAACAATTTCCTCTGCTTTCTATCTTAACTCTTTTTCAGCCACCAGGTTCCAGATAATACCATGATGCCAACCGAACTTCCTAGGGCAGATGACCCCACCAATGTGTCTTGGAGCCCCACCTCCCCAAATCTCTGCCCCACTAGGGAAAGAGAGAGACAGACTGGGAGTATGGATCGATCTGTCAACGCCCACATTCAGCAGAGAAACAATTACAAAAACCAGATCTTCCACCCTCTGCACCTCATAATGTGCCTGGGTCCATGTTCCCAGAGGGTTAAAGAATAGGAAAGCTATCAGGGGAGGGAATGGGATATGGAACTCTGGTGGTGGGAATTGTACCCCTCTTATCCTATGGTCTTGTCAGTGTTTCCATTTTATAAATAAAAACTTTAAAAAAATTACAGAACTACTGGCCATAGGGTCATAGATAACAACTTATAAAAAAGAATTTTTGTATTAAACAGTTGTTCTATTCATGTTTTTTGAGAGAAGTCTTAACCATCTCACATAAACCTAAAGGCAAGAATATTGCAGATGAATATTTGGGGTTTCCATTTTGGAAAAAGCTAGTATCTAGTTTAGGTATATTCCATGGGGCCCATGACTTTACTAGTTTTTGCCTGAGCCTGGCATCTAGTATTCAGGGACCCAGGTTATTGTCTGGGGAGATGGTGTCATAGTTGGAAAAAGGACTAGAAAGCTGGATCAGGAAAGAGAGTACCTCCCAAATATGGGGAAGTATATAAATATTGTTAACTGTAAACCCCACTGATTTGATCTGGGGCCCATAGTCAGCACAGGTGCCTATGTAACCTCTGTATCCCTGTATGTCTGAGTTCCCATTCTGTGGTTACAGGTAGGAGCATTCCAGGCTGCACTAATTTCCGGACCCATCTTCCTCAGATAGTAGATAGAGTATGTGTACAACCTCCCTTTAGAGAATGGAACCTTCCTTACCATTGTTGATCCACATTGAGTGCATGTTCTTATGGGGTCCACAAAGGGGCCCATTATGTTGTTCCTGATGGAGATGACCAGTGACTGCAGCGAAAGAGATCTAGAGATCTAGGCCCATCATGTCTGTGTGGGAATCCCAGGACTCCCTGACTAGGGCCCCAGGTAATGGGGTGGCCTGTTAGTGCCAGTCTCTTGCCCTTACTCAGATTTTGTAGTCCTTACTTTGACAAGGTTAGCTTTGGAGTGATTAAGGGACATATAGTAGGAGGTAGGTGAGGATGGTATCTAGGTCTGAGGAAAAATTGTTTCCCCCTCTCTCTTCTGGGATTCAATCATGGGCCTCTGACTTCAGATCCAGCGAATCAACCATTCACCCAGACCCGTCAGCCATGCCAGGGGAAGGTTCCTAGTAACCATAGCTGCTATTAATAATAAATAAAACCAGCAACAACCCACTTTCTGGTTCCCATAACACCTTTCACATGTTTGCACTTAGCCATCTCACTCTTTCCCTCTTTCTTCCCTTTCTATGACTTATCTCCATAAGGACCAAACCATACCTACATACCTGACTTTCTCTTTACTTGCCCAAAGGATAGGACAATACACAAAGAAATCCACCTATCCTCTTCAACCTACAAAACACCAAAACCTTTCTCTATGCTCTCTCTGCCCCCTCCATATGCACAACTCCACACCTTGAGAACAAATGAACTCCACAGTCTTCTTCCATCACCTATCCTTGACATCCCTTTCTACCACCAAGGACATAACACAGCAATTCCCCTTCTACTTTTCCTCTCTCCCAGCATGACAAATCTACCACTCCTGGCAACTAATATTTCCTTCTTTTCTTTCTATTTTATTTGACAGCACAGAGAAATTGAAGGGATGAGGAGATAGAGAGGGAAGGAGAGAGTTGAAGCTGGGTGGTGGCACACCTGGCTGAGTGCACATATTACTACATGAAAGGACCAGGTGCTTGGGGTTGGGGGGATGCTTCAGCAGTCTGAAGCAGGTCTGCAGGTGTCTCTCCTTCTCTCTCTCTGCCTCCCTATCCTTATCTCAATTCTCCCTATATCTATCATAAACAAATACATTTTTTTTTAAAGGAGGAAGAGAGAAAGAGCTACCCCTGCAAACCTGCTTCACCACTCATGAAGCATCCGCCTGAAGGTGGGAAGTGGAGGCCTAGACCCCAGGTGCCTGTGCACAGTAATGTATGTTCTAATGGGTATATTCCACTGCCCAGCCCCCTATTATATTTCTAGGTGGGTTTCCCCTGGGCTATTTCAATTAAGCCTAAACATTCCATAGGATTATTTAATAATTTTTTTATGCAGCAGGGACTGAACTCAGGGGTTTGTGCATGCATGATACTCCTGCTAAATTGCCTCCCATTGCACCTTGCGCATGGGAAAAGCTCAACTGGGAGAGCTGGTTCTCAGTCCCAAGAAGCTGTTATTTTAAAAGAGTATAAAAATCACTGATCCTGGGAATCAGGCGATAGTGCAGCGGGTTAAATGCACATGGCGCGAAGCGCAAGGACCAGCATAAGGATCCCAGTTCTAGCCCCAATTCCCCACCTGAAGGGGAGTCGCTTCACAGGCGGTGAAGTAGGTCAGCAGGTGTCTATCTTTCTCTCCCCCTCTCTGTCTGTCTCTCCTCTTTCTATTTCTCTCTGCCCTATCCAACAACAGCGACAACAATAACAACAACAATAACAAAACAAAAAAAACAAGGGCAACAAAAAGGGAAAATAAGGGACTACGTAGTGGTGCACCTGACTGAGTGCACATGTTACAATGCACAAGGACCCAGGTTCGAGCCCCCAGTCCCCACCTGGAGGGGGAATGCTTTGCAAATGGTGAAGCAGTGTTGCAGGTGTCTCTGTCTCTCCCTCTCTATCACCCCCTTCCCTCTAGATATCTGGCTGTCTCTATCCAATAAATAAAATAAAGATAATAAATTTTTTTAAATAATAACAAAAAAGGGGAAATAAATAAATTAATAAAAAAAATTTTAGTTATTGATGCTGGGTGTGGGTAGATAACATAGTGGTTATGTAAAGAAACTCTCATGCCTGAAGCTCCAAGGTCCCAGGTTCAATTCCCCACACCACCATAAGCCAGAGCTGAGTCATGCTCTGGTAAAAAAAAAAAAAAAGAAAGAAAGAAAGAAAAGAAAAATAAAAGAAAATCCCTTGAAACATGCAGAAGAATGAAATTGAACCACTTTATCTCACCAGAAACAAAAATCAACTCCAAATGGATCAAAGACCTAGATGTCAGACTAGAAACAATCAAATACTTAGAGGAAAACATTGGTAAAACACTTTCCCACATACACCTCAAGGACATCTTTGATGAATCAAACCCAATTGCAAGGAAGACTAAAGCAGAAACAAACCAATGGGACTACATCAAATTGAAAAGCTTCTGCACATCCAAAGAAACTATTAAACAAACAGAGAGACCCCTCACAGAATGGGAGAAGATCTTCACATGCCATACATCAGACAAGAAACTAATCACCAAAATATATAAAGAGCTCAGCAAACTGAGCACCAAAAAAGCAAATGACCCCATCCAAAAATGGGCAGAGGAAATGAACAAAACATTCACCACAGAAGAGATCCAAAAGGCTAACAAACATATGAAAAACTGCTCTAGGTCACTGATCGTCAGAGAAATGCAAATTAAGACAACACTAAGATACCACCTCACTCCTGTAAGAATGGCATACATCAAAAAGGACAGCAGCAACAAATGCTGGAGAGGATGTGGGGACAGAGGAACCCTTTTACATTGCTGGTGGGAATGTAAATTGGTACAGCCTCTGTGGACAGCAGTCTGGAAAACTCTCAGAAGACTAGACATGGACCTTCCATATGACCCAGTAATTCCTCTCCTGGGGTTATACCCAAAGGACTCCATAACACCCAACCAAAAAGAGGTGAGTACTCCTATGTTCATAGCAGCACAATTCATAATAGCTAAAACCTGGAAGCAACCCAGGTGCCAACAACAGATGAGTGGCTGAGAAAGCTGTGGTATATATACACAATGGAATACTATGCAGCTATCAAGAACAATGAACCCACCTTCTCTGACCCATCTTGGACAGAGCTAGAAGGAATTATGTTAAGTGAACTAAGTCAGAAAGATAAAGATGAGTATGGGATGATCCCACTCATCAACAGAAGCTGACTAAGAAGATCTGAAAGGGAAACTAAAAGCAGAACCTGATCAAATTGTAAGTAGGGCACCAAAGTAAAAACCCAGTGGTGAGGGGTAGACATGTAGCTTTCTGGGCCAGTGGGGGGTGGGAGTGGGCGGGAGGGATGGGTCACAGCCCTTTGGTGGTGGGAATGGTGTTTATGTACACTCCTAGCAAAATGTAGACATATAAATCAGTAGTTAATTAATATGAGAGGGGGAAATCAATTGTATGTCTCAAAGTTTCTCAAAACACAAACTGAATCTTTTTAATATATAGGCTGTGTATTTGATATGCGGACTCTCTCAAAAGCCTAGACCAAGTAGATTAGAAGCATCCAATAGCACAGATATATACAAGATACTGGGTACTGTACAACAAACCATAACAAAGGGACTTTTCAAAGTTAACCCAATTAACAAATAAAGTGATGATAATATTAACTATCGATTGTCTTTTTGAACCCTAAGACAGCAGGAACCTCACATCTTTACTATAGAGCCCCTACTTCCCCCAGTCCTGGAACCCTTGGATAGGGCCCACTTTCCTGTATGCATCTCCCAATCCGAACCAAATAATATTGCATCCGCCGATCACAACCTAACCAAAGCAACGATTGCCACTTCAATATGCTTCACCTCAGACTGTATCCAGAGACTTCACATGTGGAATGACAACCCTTCAACTTCATTACTTGGGTGAGACCTTTCCTTTTATAGTACACTCTAATTTCATCTCAGGTAGTTCACTTTCTAACAAAGTCCCATAATCTAGATATACACCAGTTTCTGTGAGAGAGAGCTTATGTGCACACGTATCCATAAACTACTGCAAAACATATACCTGAAAGCAGAAGTACACTAGAGTTTGCAGTGAGTACCTCCCTAACACTTCCTCTCCACTATTCCAAGCTTGGGATCCATGATTGCTCAACAAATTGTTTGGCCTCATATGTTTTTTTTTTTTTTTTTATTTAAGAAAGGATTAATTAACAAAACCATAGGGTAGGAGGGGTACAACTCCACACAATTCCCACCGCCCAATCTCCATATCCCACCCCCTCCCCCGATAGCTTTCCCATTCTCTATCCCTCTGGGAGCATGGACCCAGGGTCATTGTGGGTTGCAGAAGGTAGAAGGTCTGGCTTCTGTAATTGCTTCCGCGCTGAACATGGGCGTTGACTGGTCGGTCCATACTCCCAGTCTGCCTCTCTCTTTCCCTAGTAGGGTGGGTCTCTGGGGAAGCTGAGCTCCAGGACATATTGATGGGGTCTTCAATCCAGGGAAGTCTGGCCGGCATCCTGATGACACCTGGAACCTGGTGACTGAAAAGAGAGTTAACATACAAAGCCAAACAAATTGTTGAGCAATCATGGACCCAAAGCTTGGAAAAGTGGAGAGGAAGTATTAGGGAGGTACTCACTGCAAACTCTAGTGTACTTCTGCTTTCTTACTTTGGTGCCATACTCCAAACTCAGTCAATTTCTGCTTTGCGTTTCTACTTCTTTTTTTTTTTTTTACATGCATAACATTCCCCAGATTCCCATTTAACAATACAACCCCCACTATTTCATTCATCATTTTTCATGGACCTGTATTCTCCCCAGCCACCCACCCACCCCAGAGTCTTTTACTTTGGTGTAATACTCCAATTCCATTTCAGGTTCGACTTGTGTTTTCTTTTCTAATCTTGTTTTGCAACTTCGGCCTGAGAGTGAGATCATCCCATATTCATCCTTCTGTTTCTGACTTATTTCACTCAACATGATTTTTTCAAGGTCCATCCAAGATCGGCTGAAAACGGTGAAGTCACCATTCTTCACAGCTGAGTAGTATTCCATTGTGTATATATACCACAACTTGCTCAGCCACTCATCTGTTGTTGGACACCTGGGTTGCTTCCAGGTTTTGGCTATTACAAATTGTGCTGCCAAGAACATATGTGTACACAGATCTTTTTGGATGGATGTGTTGGGTTCCTTAGGATATATCCCCAGGAGGGGAATTGCAGGGTCATAGGGTAGGTCCATTTCTAGCCTTCTGAGAATTCTCCAGACTGTTCTCCACAGGGGTTGGACCAATTGACATTCCCACCAGCAGTGCAGGAGGGTTCCTTTGACCCCACACCCTCTCCAGCATTTGCTGCTGTTACCTTTTCTGATGTGTGACATTCTCACAGGAGTGAAGTGATATCTCATTGTTGTCTTGATTTGCATTTCTCTGACAATCAGAGACTTGGAGCATTTTTTCATGTGTTTCTCGGCCTTTTGGATCTCTTCTGTGGTGAATATTCTGTGTAAGTCCTCCCCCCATTTTAGGATGGGGTTATTTGTTGTCTTGTTGTTGAGTCTGGCAAGCTCTTTATATATGTTGGTTATTAAACTCTTATCTGATGTATGGCATGTAAAGAACTTCTCCCATTCTGTGAGGGGTCTCTTTGGGTAGTCTCTTTGGGTCTCTTTGGATTTGGGTAGTGGTTTCTTTTGCTGTGAAGAAGCTTTTTAATTTGATGTAGTCCCATAGGTTTATACTTGCCTTAGTCTTCCTTGTAATTGGAATCGTTTCATTGAAAATGTCTTTAAAATTTATGCGGAAAAAAGTTCTGCCAATATTTTCCTCTAAGTATCTGATAGTTTCTGGTCTAACATCCAAGTCCTTGATCCACTTGGAATTTACTTTTGTATTTGGTGAAATACAGTGATTCAGTTTCATTCTTCTGCATGTTTCAACCCATTGTTTCCAACACCATTTGTTGAAGAGACTCTGCTTCCCCCATATAATAGTCTGGGCCCCTTTGTCAAAGATTAGATGTCCATACGTGTGGGGCCTCATTTCTGGGTTCTCAATTCTATTCCACTGGTCAGTGTGTCTGTTCATGTTCCAGTACCAAGCAGTTTTGATGACAATGGCTCTATAATACAGTTTGAGATCTGGCAGTGTGATGCCTCCGGTTCTGTTCTTTTTTCTCAAGATTGTTTTGGCAATTCTAGGTCTTTTCTGGTTCCAGATAAACATTTGTAGCATTTGTTCTATTCTCCTAAAAAATGTGCTTGGGATCTTGATGGGGGTAGCATTAAATTTGTAGATGGCTCTGGGTAATATATTCATTTTGATGATGTTAATTCTTCCAAGCCATAAACATGGAATATCTTTCCACTTCTTTGTGTCTTTTTCAATTTCTTTGAGTAGTGACTCATAATTTTCAGTATACAAGTCTTTCACTTCTTTGGTTAGGTTTATTCCTAGATATTTTATTGTTTTTGTTGCTATAGAAAAAGGAACTGATTTCTGGATTTCAATTTCTTCTAACTTAGTGTTTGCATAGAGGAATGCCACTGACTTTTGAATGTTAATTTTATAGCCTGACACATTACTGTATTGCCTGATGATTTCCAAAAGCTTCTTGCTGGATTCCTTAGGTTTTTCCATGTATACTATCATGTCATCTGCAAATAATGAGAGTTTGACTTCTTCTCTTCTAATCTGTATGCCTTTAATTCCTTGCTCCTGCCTGATTGCTATGGCAAGAACTTCCAACACTATGTTGAATAGTAATGGTGATAGTGGGCAGCCCTGTCTAGTACCTGATCTGAGGGGAAATGCTTCCAGTTTTTCACCATTGAATATGATGTTGGCTGTAGGTTTGCTATATATAGACTCCACTATCTTCAGGAATTTTCCATCTATTCCTATTTTTTGTAGTGTTTTGATCATAAAGGAATGTTGTATTTTGTCAAAGGCTTTCTCTGCATCTATTGATATGACCATGTGGTTTTTGGTCTTGCTTTTGTTGATGTGGTGGATCACATTGATTGATTTACGTATATTAAACCAACCTTGCATGCCTGGGATAAACCCCACTTGGTCATGATGAACAATTTTTTTGATATACTGCTGTATCCGGTTGGCTAGAATTTTGTTCAATATTTTCGCATCTATATTCATCAGAGATATTGGTCTGTAGTTTTCTTTTTTGGTTGTGTCCCTGTCTGCTTTTGGTATCAGGGTGATGTTGGCTTCATAGAAGCTGGCAGGGAGTATTCCAGTGTCTTCAATCTTCTGGAAGACTTTTAAAAGTAGAGGTATTAGTTCTTCTTTGAAAGTTTTGTAGAATTCATTTGTAAAACCATCTGGTCCAGGACTTTTATTTTTGGGAAGATTTTTGATAACTGTTTCAATTTCATTAGCTGTGATGGGCCTGTTCATGTTTTCCACTTCCTCTTTACTTAGTTTTGGAAGTTGGTAGGTATCTAGGAAATCATTCATTTCTTCCAGGTTCTCTAGCTTGGTGGCATATAGTTGTTCATAGAAGCCTCGCATGATATGTTGAATTTCTGCAGTGTCTGTTGTGATTTCTCCTCTTTCATTTACTATCCGATTTATTTGGGTCTTCTCCCTTTTTTGTTTTGTGAGTCTGGCTAGAGGTTTGTCGATTTTGTTTACTCTTTCGAAGAACCAACATTTACTTTCATTGATCTTTTGTATGGTTTTCCTATTCTCAATGTTATTTATTTCTGCCCTAACTTTAGTAATTTCTGTCCTTCTGGTTGCTTTAGGATTCCTTTGTTGTTCTTCTTATAGGTCTTTAAGATGTGCAATCAGGCTGTTTATTTGTGCCTTTTCTTGTTTCCTAATGTGTGCTTGTATAGCTATGAACTTCCCTCTTAGGACTGCTTTAGCTGTGTCCCAAATATTTTGATAGCTTGTATCTTCATTTTCATTGAACTCTCGAAACATTTTGATTTCTTCCTTGATTTCCTCTTTGACCCAGAAGTTGTTAAGAAGTGTACTGTTGAGCTTCCACATTTTGGCACTGTTACTAATCTTTTGTTGATTGTTAAGTGTTAGTTTAATTCCACTGTGGTCTGAGAAGATGCTTGGGATGATTTCAGTGCTCTTGAATAGGCTGATGCTGTCTTTGTGGCCTAACATATGGTCTATCCTTGAGAATGATCCATGTGGATTTGAGTAAAATGTGTATTCCAGTTTCTTGGGATGAATGACTCTGAAAATGTCCAATAGTTCTAGTTTATCTATCTCTTCATTTAGCTCCCTTATGTCTTTACTGATTTTCTGCCTGGATGATCTGTCAAGTTGAGAGAGTGGGGTGTTGAAGTCCCCTACTATGATTGTGTTACTGTTAATATATTGCTGTAGCTCTTTCAGTAGAAGTTTGATGTATTTAGATGGCTTCTCATTGGGTGCATAGATATTAATAATTGTTAAGTCCTCTTGATTGACTGATCCTCTGAGCATTAAGTAGTGTCCATTCCTATCTTTTTAAATCTTATCTATTTTAAAGTCTATCATGTCAGATATGAGAATAGCTGTTCCTGCCCTTTTTTGTGGGCCATTGGCTTGAATGATAGTTTTCCATCCTTTCACTTTAAGTCTGTGCTTGTCTTGTTGCGTTAGGTGAGTTTCCTGTAGACAACATATTGTTGGGTTGTGTTTTCTGATCCATCTTCCTACTCTGTGTCTTTTAATAGGTGAATTCAGGCCATTCACATTTATTGATATCAAAGATTGAAGATATTTTAACGCCATTCTTGTAGAGTTTTAGAGTGTTTTGATATATGTCCTATTTGTGGTGGTCTGGTTGTTTATAGGAGACCTTTGAGAACTTCTTTCAGGGCAGGCTTGGTGATGGTTGTTTCCTTCAACTGTTGCTTGTCTGAGAAGGTTTTGATGCTTCCATCTAGTCTGAATGACAATCTAGCAGGATATAGTATTCTTGGCTGAAAGCCTTTCTCATTGAGCACTCGATAGATATCTTGCCATTCTCTTCTGGCCTGTAGTGTTTGTATGGAGAAGTCTGCTGCTAATCTTATGGGTTTTCCTTTGTAGATGACTCTTTGTTTTTCTCTTGCAGCCTTGAGGATCCTTTCTTTATCCTTATTCCTTTCCAATCTAAGTATGACATGTCTTGGTGTCTTTAGGTCTGGGTTAATTCTGTTTGGGACCCTCTGGGCTTCTTGAATCTTTATGTCTTTGGTGTTGTCTAGACTAGAGAAATTTTCAGCTATTATGGCTTGGAGAACGCTTTCTTCCTCCCCTTCTCTTTCTTCCTCTGGTAAGCCAATAATGCGTATATTGTTTCTTTTGAAGTCATCCCATAGGACTCTGTTGTTGTTTTCAGCATCTCTTAATCTCTTTTTGAGATCTCTTACTTCTTTTTTAGTTGTCTCTAATTCATCCTCAATCTTGCTAATTCTGTCTTCAGCCTCATTGATTCTATTCTCTCTGCCCTCTACTGCTTTCTGGAGTTCATCTATTTTGTTGCCCTGCTCTGATACTGTTTTAGCTTGTACAGCTAGTTGCCTTCTTAGCTCAGTGATTTCAGCTTTCAGCTCTCTAATAACCATGAGATAATTAGAATTTTCTTCCATATTCTCATTTGTTGTTCCTGCATTTCTGATTACAATTTTTTCAAATTCTTTACTCACTCCTGTTATTATTTCCTTAGCTAATGTTTGGATGTTGAACTCGTTGTTTTGTGCTTCACCCTCTGGAGGACTTTTAGCTGGACTCTTGGCCTGGTTCGAGTCTCCAATATTTTTTCTTGTTGTTTTAACCATTTTATATAAGTTAACAGTTTTTTCAATCCCTGAGTTGGAGTTCAGTGGTGTAAAAGCCTTTTTTTTTTTCCCCCTGTAGGCTATGGGAGCCTGAGGGCTTTTAAACTATCAATAGGCTTCTTAGCTTAATCACTGACTCCTGACCAAGAGATAAAGCAGGGTGTGGCAGAGATAATCCAGTGGTTATGCAAAGAGACTTTCACAGCCCCTCATCTATGCCACCGAGGTATAGGTCTTCTCCTGAGTTTCCCGGTTAGATCTCTGTACCCTGCTGTCCCTCCCTGTTGCTGCTCCAGATTCTGAGGGTAGTAGCAATGGAGACTCAGATTTGCACTTGGTGAGTCTCTGGGGAGTCCTTTCCTCCCTTCAGCTGTCCCCTTGTTGGTGGAGCAGACTGGAGGTGGTGTCTCCACTGACAAACTGTTAAACTGTTAGCAGTCACTTAATCTCTCCTTAGGCCCCTCTTCTCTGTCACCAGCCACGCGTGTTTGTACTCACGGGTAATTTACTGGGTTTCTGTGGTCATTCTAGTCCTGTCTTGTTTCGGTCCGGGTGGTCTCCTCTGGTATTCCTAGTTGATCCGGGAGAGGAGAGGAGAGGAGAGAAAGCGATCTGCTGCTAGTAGCTCCACCTCCGGAAGTCGAATCTGGCCTCATATGTTAACTCTCTTTTCAGTCACCAGGTTCCAGATGCCACCTGGATGCTGGCTAGGCTCCCCTAGACTGAAGACCCCACCAATATGTCCTGGAGCTCAGCTTCCCCAGAGACCCCCCCTACTAGGGAAAGAGAGAGGCAGACTGGGAGTATGGATCGACCAGTCAATACCCATGTTCAGTGAGGAAGCAATTACAGAAGCCAGACCTTCTACCTTCTGCAACCCTCAACGACCCTGGGTCCATGCTCCCAGAGGGCTAGAGAATGGGAAAGCTACCATGGGAGGGGGGGGATTATGGGGATTGGGTGGTGGGAATTGTGTGGAATTGTACCCCTTCTACCATATGTTTTTGTTCACTAATCCTTTCTTAAATAAAAAATTAAATAAAAAAAAAAAAAAGAAAAGAGAGAGACAGGCTGGGAGTATGGATCGACCTGTCACTGCCCATGTTCATCGGGGAAGCAATTGCAGAGGCCGGACCTTCCACCTTCTGCATCCCACAATGACATTGGGTCCATACTCCCACAGGGTTGAAGAATGGGAGGGCTATCGGGGGAGGGGATGGGATCTAGAGTTCTGGTGGTGGGAATTGTGTGGAGTTGTACCCCTCTTATTCTATGGTTTTGTCAATGTTTCCTTTTTATAAAATAAAATTTTTAAAAAATCAAAAAAAAAAAAAAAAAAAAAAGAAAATCCCAGATACCACACTAAAGCTTTGGTGATGGCAAAAAGAAAAAAAGTCACACATGCCATACAGACATACAAAGAGGAAGACATACTGCCCATTTGGGATAAAATCTTTAAGCACAACACTGGGAAGTTATCACAGCAGTTCATGCAACAGATGTTCATGTCTGAGAATCCAGGTTTAATCCCCATCACTGTCATAAGCCAGAGCTGAGAAAAATCTCTGAATGAATGTATGTATGTATGTACATACATATATATGTACATATGTATGTACATTTGTCTCCAGATGCCGGTCAGCAGTGAAAGTGACTTACAGGTACAGGTCAGCACCAGCCCTGTGCTCCCTCAGCTGTGGGCTTCTCATTCATTCCTGGTCAATGTATTCCCAGCTTGAATTATCTTATTGCTTTCCTTAGGAACCAGACACTTAAGTATCAGAGTTGTTTGTTTGTTTGTTTATAAAGTGGAAAAAATAATGAAGTGTTGCAACGAAAATTGTGGAACCCTTACAACATCACTTCTGTCATTCCTTTCCCACTGTATTTGTGCTTGCGGGGGGGGGGGGGGGGGGGGGGGAGGGGGGGAGGGACTAACCCCACGGCAGAGCTAGGGACAAGAAAGGATACCAGGACCCAGAATCTTCTGGATGCCAGTGATTGGCTGACATGAGCACATGACCAAAGGTAAGCCCTTAGAAGGAAGCCAAAGACTCTCATTGGTTAGGTGAGTTCTCTTATGGGACAAGATGTATGCACATAGCTCCAGAACTGCTAGTATTGCATGGAAGGAATCAGCTGGATTATGTAAGAAGAGCACAGTGTTACTAAGCTCTCTGCATTTTGAATCCCCCTTTTTCTTTATAGCCAAATGTGATTAGAGCCGTTAGGCCTTCAATGGTCAATACTTGCTAACTGTCTACACTCCAGTCCTGTCTGCAGCTGATGCTAAGAAATCTGATTGTGCAAGAGCCCATCAAAGTGACTTCCCTTTCATTGCTTCCTGGGCTTAACTTCAACTGTGCATTGGGTGCACCTGTTTAATTTGCTCCCCCCCCCCCAGTATCAACAGTTCACAGATAACAGTGCATACTGATGAAACGTAGAGTAGGAATAGTACAATTTGTGTTTAAAATTATAGAGAACTGACTATGATGACAGAATTATTTGAAAAACTCTGCAACTCCTGATTCATTATAACTATTACTATTTTTTCTCTATTTGTGGTACGAGAGATACAGTGAATTCTCAGATACTAGATATGGTAAAGACTACATGAGAGTTCCATACTTACTTCCTCTTATTGATCACACAGCTGGATTAAATTTCCCAATGTCCTTTGAAAAAAAAAGTGTGGTCAGATTTGGGGGCCACAGGGGTAGGAACAGAGGAAGAATCCACTTGCTAGCCTGCCCTCACGGCCATCCATATACAACTGTGCATGTTCTTTCCCCAAGCCAACACAAAAGCAACATGTTGAAGATAATTGGATAATGTTCTGGAAGGTGGCTGAGTTTGGAAATATTGAACAGTTTCCTGAACATCAGAGACATTATTCAGGTCTTACATGTAAGGAAAATTTTTCTTGTGTTAAATCACCGAGAGCTTATTGTTTTAGAGATTATCAGGCACTGTACTCACATTTCTGTCACTGACACTGTGGATGCTGCCTACATCAAAGCTTCTTCTTCAAAAAAGAAACATGGAGTCTAGGTTAGCTTAGAACAAACAGATGGGGTCAAATTAAAATAAGGTCATCAGGGAATCGGGTGTAGTGCAGCGGGTTAAGTGCACATGGTGTGAAGCACAAGGACCAGCATAAAGATCCCAGTTCGAGCCCCCGGCTCCCCACCTGCAGGAGAATTGCTTCACAAGTAGTGAAGCAGGTCTGCAGGTGTCTTTCTCTCTTCCTCTCTGTCTGCCCTTCCTCTCTTCATTTCTCTCTGCCCTATCCAACAACAACGACAGCAATAATAACTATAACAATAAAATAACAAGGGCAACAAAAGGGAAAATAAATAAATATAAAATTTTTAAATTTTAAAAAATAAAATAAAATAAGGTCATCAAAGAGGTGAGTGGAGTGAGAAGTGTCAGGTACCTTGGGTGCAGTTATCTACCAACCCTTTACCTCTCTACAGGCTTCTAAGTGGTGCCAAAACCTACACCTAGCATCTGTGGCCTACAGGAATGCCTGAAACGATCCAGATGGATACCATAAAGGCACAATATTCGAATCTGTTGTCTTCTCCCTACTTTACTCTTGGCAAAACTATCAGTGGAAGCTAATGCTGTCAGGTTTTGGCTCAGAAACCTCAATTGTGTTGTTATCTAAGATAATAAAATTGAGCCAAAACCAAAGCCTTCTCTGTAAGGACTGCACTATTTCTGCTTCTGAACACAAGTGAACAAGACTTTAAGATGTCATTTTTAGGTCTTTCTACTTGCTTGCTTCATTTTTTGAGTCACTGCAAACTATTGTGCAGTTTTGCTTTAAGGTATATATTTCCCCCTAGTTTATGGATACATGTGCGTATGCCTTGTCTTGTTTTCTTTCCCCAGGGCATTGCTCAACTCTGGTTTATGGTGGTATGGTAATTGAACCTGGAACTTTGGAGCCTCAGGCATGAGAGTCTGTTTGCATAACCATCATGCCCATCTACCCCTACCTCTCAACTACTCTTTATGTGTTTGTCAGACACAGATTAAATTAGGATTATGGTTTTATGATTAAACCACCATCAATAGGAGAAAATTGGTTTTTCTTCTTTAAAAATTATTTATTTATGTATGTATTTTAATGTAAGAGGTAGAGCAAAAAGCGAGAGAGAGACAGAGAGAGAGAGAGACAGAGACCCGAGCACTGATCACCTATGGATTGTGGTGGCACTATGGATTGAACCTAGGTCCTCAGACACTCAGGCATAAACATCTTTTGCATAGCCATTATGTTGTCTCCCTCACCTACGAGATGGGTTTTCAACATACTGAAGCATTCACAGCAAACTTTGAGGAGGCTGGCAGAAATTCACTAAGAAAAGAATTGAAGGGGACTAGGGCCATGAGGTCCCACGATGGTCTTCACTTCATTTCTTTCTTCTAGCATTTGCCCTTCTTCCGTAGCCAGTCAACAGCATCAGGTTGAGCCTGATGTAAAGTTTCGAGACCTCCTTTGAATCTGGAGAGGTGGCAGTCGTTGACTATGTGGGTCATAGTCTGTCTGTAGCCACAGGGGCAGTTCGGGTCGTCTCTGGCTCCCCAGCGATGGAACATAGCGGCACCCTGGCCATGGCCTGTTCGATAGCGATTGAGGAGGGCCCAATCACAACGTGCTAGGTCAAAGCCGGGTTGACGCTTGCAGGGGTCTGTGATGAGGTGTTTGTTCTTTACCTCAGCTGACTGCCAGCTCTGTTTCCAAGAGACTGGAACAGAGAAGTTCAGTGTAGGCGTAGGGGACCAGATTGGGTGACGAGACGTCAAGCATTGAACAGGGTGGGCGAAGATATCCACGTATATTGGCAGGTCCGGTCGAGCATAGACGTGGGAAATGAACTTAGATGATGCCGCATGCCGACGAATATCTGGCGGGGTGATGTTGCTAAGAACTGGCAGCCATGGAACCGGGGTGGAACGGATGGTTCCAGAAATTATCCTCATGGAGGATTATAATTTGGAATCGACCAAGTGGACATGGGGTCTACAGAACCATACTGGGGCACAGTATTCTGCAGTGGAATAGCATAATGCCAGAGATGATGATCGTAGTGTGGAAGCGCTCGCGCCCCATGAGGAGCTGGCCAGTCTTGCAATGATGTTATTTCTCGCGCCCACCTTTGCTGCAGTTTTTATGAGATGTTCGTGAAATGACAGGGTGCGATCGAGAGTAACGCCAAGATAGACTGGCTGGGCTTCATGCCGGATTCTCGTATCGCCAAGCTGCACATTAAGCTCACGTGAGGCTGAGGCATGGTGTAGATGGAAAACAGATGATACCGTTTTTGCAGTGCTAGGGATTAGTCGCCATTTTTTACAGTAATCAGATATCAGAGACATGTCTTTCGTGAGTGTTTCCTCGAGGATATCGAACTTGGATGCCTGAGATGTACAGCAGATGTCATCGGCGTAGATGAACTTCCTTGAAGAAGTTTCTGGGAGGTCATTGATGTAAATATTAAATAGCATAGGAGCCAGAACAGAGCCCTGGGGGAGGCCACTTGAGACAAGTCTCCATCTGCTAGACTTGTCACCCAGAATCTTCTGTTTTGGAGAAGAAACGATATAGTGTTGGCCACCCATGGAGGCAGGCATCTTGAGATCTTGACTAGGAGACCACGGTGCCAGACCGTGTCATACGCTGTTGTGAGATCAACAAAGACAGCACCCGTCTTTAAATTCTTCTGGAATCCATTTTCAATGTAAGTTGAGAGGGCCAGGGCTTGTTCGCAGGTAGATCTTCCTGGGCGGAAACCATCCTGGGCGGGTGATAGGAATTTCTCTATAAGATGAGAAATACGTGACAGAAGCAGCCTCTCAAGGAGTTTGTAACACACGGAGAGGAGAGAAATTGGTCTATAGCTGGCGGCCAGTGTTGGGTCTTTCTTTGGTTTCAAAACCGCTATAATCTTCACACGACGCCAAACTTTGGGCATAGACTCAGATTCCAAGATGTGGGACAGGAATGAAGCGAGCCACTTCTTTGCCGCGGGACCCAGGTTAAGAATGAGTTCTGGGGTGATGTTATCATAGCCAGCAGCTGTTCCCGGTTTAACCCTCTTCAAAGCGTCTTCCAGTTGAGACAGTGTAAAGGGAGAGAGTTTTGGAGACGGACAAGATAACCGGAAGTGGGATGACCACTCGTGGGAAATTTCTCTTTTCCAGACTGGGTCGATCTTAGCACGTCCAACTTGAGTTAGGTGACTGGCCACTGAGTTTGGAGATACGGAAGGATGGGAGATGGGAGGGGGTTGGCTACTGGCAGGGACCACTGTATCCCTGTAGGTCTGAGCTCACATTCTGTGGTCATAGCTAGGAACATTCTAGGCTGCACTCATTGCAGGACCCATCTTCTTTAAGAGGTAGTGTTTCTATAAATTTTCCAAAATCCATAAATAAAACTATAAGGTACAGAGCCATGCAAATAAGGTAGATTGCATTTTGTACACTATTGGTGCAATATCTTTAATTTTTAATTTATTCTTTAGATATTCTATTCACTTTATTTTAATGAGAGAGAAAGATACAGAGAGGAAGAAAGACCAGAGCACTACTCAGCTCTGGCTTATGGTGGTGTTGGGGGTTAAATTAAAGCTGGGACCTCAGAACCTCAGGCATAAAACCATTATGCTGTTTCCCAAACCCCGGTATAATATCTTTAAACTAAAAAAAAGTCATTTATGTGAAATAGACAGAGAGGACCAGAGCATCACTCTGACACATGCAATGTGGAGATTGAACTCAGAAACTCATTCTTGAGAGCCCAGCATTTTTCCTTGATGTACCACCTCCCAGGTGCACCTTTTTTTTTTTTTTTTTGCTGGGGTTTGGTGTCTGCACTATAAATGCACTGCTCCTGAGGTCATATTTATTTTATTTTATTTTTTTTGGCTACGACAGAGAGAAATTGAGAGGGGAGAAGATAGAGACAGAGAGAAAGACAGAGACCTGCAGACCTGCTTCCTCATTTGTGAAATGACCCCCTTGCAGGTGGGGAGGGGGGCTTGAACCAGGATCCTCGTGCAGTCCCTGTGCTACATACTATGTGCACTTAACTGGATGTGCCACCGCCTGGCCCTCAGAGCTGTAGTTTTGTAATTTGACTCTTTACACATCCCTCTGCCCCTTCTTCTTGTAAACTCTTTGGTTCAGTGTCTTTTTTTTAAAATAATTTATTTATTTATTGGGGAATTAATGTTTTACATTCAACAGTAAATACAATAGTTTGTACATGCATAACATTCCCCAGATTCCCATTTAACAATACAACCCCCACTATGTCATTCATCATCTTTCATGGACCTGTATTCTCCCCACCCACCCACCCACCCCAGAGTCTTTTAATTTGGTGTAATACTCCAATTCCATTTCAGGTTCTATTTGTGTTTTCTTTTCTAATCTTGTTTTTTCAACATCGGCCTGAGAGTGAGATCATCCCATATATATATATATATATATTTTTTTTTTTTTACCAGAGCACTGTTCAGCTCTGGCTTATGGTGGTGCAGGGGATTGAACCTGTGATTTGATGGAGCCTCAGGCTTGAGAGTCTGTTTGCATAACCATTATGCTATCTACCCCCACCCCCAGGTGCACCTTTGAATGTTTAATGTATTCAAGCAATTGAGCATGTGCACTGGAGTAGGCATTGGGAATACAATGGAGAAGACAATGAAAGTTGGTGCTACTAACATGGGCTCCACAGCCAGGCTACCTGGGTTTGAATCCCAGCAGCAGACTTAGAAGTTGAGCCACCACAGTGAGATTATTTAATTTCTCTGTCTGATGGCTTCATATGTAAATATAGACTTGCCATTCTTATTCACAGCATTCTGTGAAAATTAAGTGACACATGTATGTAAAATGCCTAGCACAGTACCAAATACTTAGTTTACCTTCCTTGTTAACAACCACAACAAAGGAGCAAGCAACATGAGGCACAGTGCCATGCAAATAGAATACCCAGTAAAGTAAGTAGATGAACCAGAGAGGCAGAGGCAGATAGCATAATGGTTATGTAGAGACTCATGCCTGAGGCTCTGATGTCCCAGGTTCAACGCTACCCCCACCATAAATCTGAGCTCATTAGTGTTCTGGTAAGAAAGGACAAAAAAAAAAAAAAGAGAGAGAGAGAGAGAAGCTGGTTATTGAGGGCACTAGGGAGTTGAAAGAATCATGCAGGCACCTTTGGGGATGATATCAAGGCCTGAGGCACTTTTTGACCTGAGGTGGGAACGGTGGAGGAAAATGCAGTCTTTTTTTTTTTTTTTTTTAAAGATTTATTTATTTATTTCCTTTTTGTTGCCCTTGTTTTTATTATGGTTGTGGTTATTATTGTTGTTGATGTCGTTGTTGTTGGATAGGACAGAGAGAAATGGAGAGACGAGGGGAAGACAGAGAGGGGGAGAGAAAGACACCTGCAGACCTGCTTCACCACCTGTGAAGCGACTCCCCTGCAGGTGGGGAGCCGGGGGGCTCGAACCGTGGAAAATGCAGTCTTTAACTGTGATGTCCTCAGGACATCAGAGAAGATCTTGAGTAGCCAGAGTCAACCAGGAAGGGTGGGAATCTTTATTTTATTTTACTTTATTTTATTTATTTTATCATCAGAGGACTGCTTAGCTGTAGTTGAGAAATCTCAAGGAGAGCTGAAGAAACTTTCTGGAAGTTAAGTCTGGAGTAGATGGAACATGCTGAAAAGTTAGTTGAGGAAGCTTAAGAATAATGCTAATCAGGTAGAGCCAGAGGCCTGGAAGCATTCCAGAGAACTAAGGAGGGAAGACAGAGACAAAGGAATGGGGGAGTCACCTAATAACACCTTTGTTCATTCCAAATACTGAAAACATGATGGGCCAATATCTCCGTGATGCTTGAAATTAATGAATGCACTAAACTCTCTGTTACACTGTCAAAAATAACATCATCTATGATAAAGTACACTGTTGTCACTCAACCACTTCAAAAAAGCAACAAGAATGGTACCAAATGCCAGTGGAAATTAAATGAGATATTTTCTTCGGTTTGAATAGCTTCCCAAAATGTTTCATTTTCCAGTGATAAAAATATCCTTATTTTTACAGCCAGATGTAGTAATTAATTATCTTGACTATAATATTTGTGAAGAGGTAGTGAGGCAAAAAAAAAAAAGTCACTAAAAGGAGTTGACTTATTTTTTATTTATTATTTTTTTTGCCTCCAGGGTTATTGGGGGCTCAGTGCCTGCACTACAAATTCACTGCTCCTGGTGCGCCCCCCCCCCCATTTTAATTGGATAGGACAGAGAGAAATTGAGAGAGAAAGGGGAAACAAAGATAGACACCTGCAGTCCTGCTTCACCACTTGTGTGTGGGTGACTAACAGGGTTCAAACCAGGACTTTGCACAGGTTCTTGCGCTTCGTACTATGTGCGTTTAACGCAGTGTGCCACCACCCGGCCCCCAATATATATATATTTTAAAAAGTGAACAACAACAAAAAAACCCCAGAGCACTGCTCAGATATGACTTATGGTAGTGGTGCAAAGGATTGAAATGGGATCACAGAGCCTCAGGCAGGAAAGTCTTTTGCATAACCACTATGCTATTTCTTTACTCTTTGAAGCACAATCTTATCCTGTCCTTTTAACTTTTTATAAAGAATCAAATGTTTTATATGTTTAAATTTTAGTAGGTATAAAATTATTTAAATTTTGACATTAAATAATCCAGGCTATAACCAATAAGAATTCTAAATTTATTTTAGATATGATTGAAATTGAAAACTAATTTCTAACCTCCTCAAGTGTGTGCCTACTTTTCCAGCATGTATACGGCAATAGAGGCAAAGAGCCACTAGATGGCTCTATTATGTTAAATACAGGAAACGTTTGAAACAGATAACACCTTAGGGACTAACATCTATACTAGCAGAATTTTTAATGGAAGCTAGAAACAAAAATCTGCCGTCATGGACTCAAGAAATTCAGAAAATTTGGTTTAAGAATCTGACCAAACTGAAATCCTGCACAACTGCAAAGTCGTAGGTAAGCAACAATTTTTTCCGGGGGATAACGGCATTGTATTTAAGACAACCACTTTATTCTAACCAATTCAGAAATATTAACATCACAAAAACTGGGTTAAGGAAGCCACATTGCCCAGGCCCAAGGTAACACCATCTCTTTCATTGCAAATCTGAAGGCAAGAGGTTATTCATGATATAGGAAAGGTTTAACTGCTAAGGCATTATATTAAGAATATAAATTATTAAAGGGGAGTTAGCTTCATTTTTTTCTAATTTATTGATATGTTTCCAACTTTTCTTTTGGACTCTGTCATTTTAATTGAGACCTTCTAAGAAAATAGTAAAATGGGGGTATTATAACTTATTATAAATTGCTTTTCAATTTTCTGGGCTGTAGCTGTCATCCTTACTAACATCCAAAGAGAAATGAAAAAAAGCAATTTGGGGCCATTTGGGAAGTGGGGAGGCAAGTTGTCTATCTAAATTTTGAGATATTTTATATATAATCAGATACAAAGGCAAACATTGCTCCTACAATATCTGCAGGATATTGAAATAGTGTGCTACAGAATTGACAATAATTCCTTCCTGGTTCCAGGAAAAGACACATTTGAAAAGTGACATGCATTTCACACACCAATACTTGTTAGTTAAGTATCTTTGGCTATTAGTTTTTAAGGTAAGACATAACAGACGACGAAAAAATTTCCCAAAGCACGAACTAACTTTATCAAGAAAATATGCGTGGGGGTTACATTTTCTGAATTATTAAATAAACTGTCAGTCTGCAATTGCCAAGGAGAAACACCCTTCCTCTCGCCGCCCCTCTGAAACGAAACTATTACTTAGTAAGAACATATTTAGTAATACTTTCAATAGTAAAAGGAACACTTTTTGCTTTGTTGGAGTCAGTATGTAACGATTGTATTTCTTGTGGGATCGCCATAGTATTTTCTCGGTTTTGTTTTTCCAGAAAGAAGCTACAGTTGAAAACTTAACAAAACAGAAGACAAATTGTATACATAATTTATAGATATCTTTTTTTTTTTTTTTTTGCAAATGAGCACTTCTCGCACAGTTTAAGATCAACACTAATGTCGAATCTAGTACTTAAGTGCCTTTGAAAACGTCCACCCTCCTAATTTTGAAAATAACAAATAACACCCAAAGACGCTTGAATTAACAAATAAATCCTTTACGCTTGTAAACGAATATAGAGCTGTAGGTTAGAGACGTGGTTAGAAAATTTTAAAAACGGGTCTCGGCCCCTTGTATCACAGGATCTTCCAAGAGGACGCCCTTAAATTTATCAATCTGCCCTATTTCACGCCCCGATTGAGTCCTGCAGGTTTGAGAGAGGCAGGTGTTTTTTGTCTTTTGGGTTTTTTTTGCAAACGTCCAAGGTTAACATAGGGTGGGTTTTAAAAAGAATTTTTTTAAACAAGCATTTATACTGTTTGGGTTTCCTTTGTATTCAAAGTAGTCGTTCTTTAGCTCATGAGTGCTTCAGGAATACGCAGGTTGGCGGAATGAGGTGATTCCCAATTGAGCCTGGAGGCGCCGGCCTCCCCGGGTCCTGTCCCAGTAGGAGGGGCCGGGTCCTCCGCCACGAGCAGCAGGTGGGGCGGGGCGGGGCGGGGCGGGAGGAGCGGCGCTGGCAGCTATAAGAGCCGGCCCGCCCGGTGTTCCGTGTGCCTCTTCTCCCTCGGCTGCCGGTGCCTCTCGCTCCCCTTGCGCAGACGGGCGGGGCTGCGGGGTCGGCCTCCAAAGGGATGCTCTCGCCGGACCGGCGACACCAACCCCGCTCGCCCCCCGCCGCCGCCGCGCCGCACCCGCCGACGGCCCCCGACATGGCTCTGTACTGCGGCGACAACTTCGGGGTGTACGCGCAGCCCGGCCTCCCGCCGCCCAACGCCGCCGCCACCCCGGGCGCGCCCCCCGCCGCCAGGGCGTCCTACACGCTGGCCGACTACGCGACGCCGCCCGCCGCCGCCAACCCCTACCTGTGGCTCAACGGGCCCGGGGTGGGCGGCTCGCCTACGGCCGCCGCGTACCTGGGCGCCCCGCCGCCGCCGCCCGGGGGCGCCGCGGGCCCCTTCCTGCAGCCGCCCTCGGCCGCCGGTACCTTCGCCTGCGCGCAGCGCTCCTTCGCGCAGCCCGCGCCCGCCGCGCCGGCCTCGCCCGCCGGCCCCGCCGCCTCCGGGGAGCTGGGCTGGCTGTCCATGGCCAGCCGCGAGGACCTGATGAAGATGGTGCGGCCGCCCTACTCGTACTCCGCGCTCATCGCCATGGCCATCCAGAGCGCGCCCGAGCGCAAGCTCACGCTCAGCCACATCTACCAGTTTGTGGCCGACAGCTTCCCGTTCTACCAGCGCAGCAAGGCCGGCTGGCAGAACTCCATCCGCCACAACCTGTCACTCAACGACTGCTTCAAGAAGGTGCCCCGGGACGAGGACGACCCAGGTGAGCGGCGGCCGGGCAGCCGCTCCCCGGCCCGGCGCGGGCACGGTGCTGTCTGTGACCACCTGTGATCACCCGGCTGGTTCCCACCGCGGGTGGGATCTGGTGGAGGGGCCTCAAACCCCCCCCCCCCAACCTCCTCTGATTGGGACCAGGGGACAAAGAGAAGCATCTGGATATACGCAGGGAGGACCAGGGTTTTTTTTATCTATTATTATTATTATTTTAACCGGAGCACTGATCAGCTCAGGCTTATGGTGGTGCAGGGGATTGAACCTGGGACTTCAAAGCCTCAGGTATGAGAGTATCTTTGCATAACCATTATACTGTCTAACCCTGCCCAGACCAGGGGTTTTTAAAGGCCATTTGGGGGTGGGGGTGAGGGCGAAGGGAGGGGCTGATTAGGAATAGCTCAGGGAGCTCAAAAAATGCCTCTGAATTGATTCAGAAGAGCTGAGAATCGCATCACGTTTCACTGAAGAGGTGGGCCAGCCATTCAGCCTGTGTTTTGTTGCACTTGGTCTGTTTCGTTGCACTTGATTCTGCATCAAGTTAATGAGATCCTGTGCTTAACTTGAAGAAGACGATTTGAGGATAGCTGCACAGGCATGAGGCAGATAGGCCGGGGGAAACTTGAGCTGTTTAGTAGTGTTTTTGTTATCCTGGTAACTGTTTTAGATGTGCAAAAAGAAAGACCCTAAATACCTTTCTGATTTAAGCCCTCGACCGAGGAGTGTTGGGTCGCATTGGAGTTTATTGGCGGCGTCCCTCTTACCTGAAAAGTAGAAGTGGACTAAAGCTCAAAAACCAGAGGAACAGACTTCTATTTGAGGTTTTCAGAAGGAACTCAGGACTAGGGAGGTTCATAGCAGAACTATAGTAGGGAAATGGGGAGAAGTAGAACCGTTTTACCTCAGGAGGTGCACTGCAGTAATGTGAGAGGTTCCAGGTTTAATTCTGGCTCTGTTAAGAGCCAGAACTGAGCAGTGCTCTGGTAAAATAAGTAAGAATAAGAAAAAACGGGGGGAAAGTAGCACTGAAGGTGTCTCAGTGGATAAAACCTTGGACTTAGAAACATAAGGTCCCAAGTTCAATCCCTGGCCACCATAGTGAGGCTCTGGTTCTCTGCCCCACCTCCTAATGTTAATAATAAATGTTACTTATTTTTCAGTTACTACAGAGATCCAGGGTTTTGTGTAAATTACCTAATACTCTCAAGTATAGAATGAACTTCTACCTGGAGTCATTCAAGCAGTGCTTGATTGCAGTCACATTTGATTATCAAAGAGACAGGTGAAATTGTTTTGATTATTTTTATTGACCTCAGGTATTGTTTCAATGCAGAACAAATTTAAAACAATTATGTACTGCTCAGGTGGTGGTTAGACCTTGGATTTTCAGGCTTGAAGTTCTGAGTTTGATCCCCCAGCATCACACACTGTAAGAGACAGTCTTTAAAAAATGAAATAACTACGGGGCTGGATGTTGGTGCACCTGGTTGAATGCACATGTTACAGTGCACAAGGACCTGGCCAGGTCCCCACCTGCAGGGGGAAAGCTTTGCAAGTGGTGAAGCAGTGTTGCAGGTGTCTCTGTCTCTCCCCCTTCCCTCTCAATTTCTGACTGTCTTTATGCAAGAAATAAAGGTAATAAAATTAAAAAAGAATAACTGCTAGTGTGATCAGAGGTAGCTTAGTGGGTAGAGTGTAAGACTTACATGCATGAACCCTTGCCCAGTATATGTCAGCACAATGCTGTGACTCTTCTCTTCCCCTTCTCCTTCTCTCCTTTCCTCCCTTCTTTCCTCTCTCTTCTTCCTCCCTCCATCCCTCCATCCTTCCCTCCTAAAATGAAACATAAAGTCATTGTGTTGCTTGGGAAGTGGCACAATGGCTAGAGCAAAGGACTTGGAAGTGTGAAGGCTCTAGTTCAGTTCCCAGCACAGTATGTACCAGAGTGATACTCTGGTTATCTCTTCCACACTTAATAAGTCCCCCCCCCTTTAAGAAGTAGATGTTAATCTGATTTTTTTTTAAATTTATTTTTATTTATTTGTTCCCTTTTGTTGCCCTTGCTGTTTTATTGTTGTAGTTATTATTGTTGTTGTCATTGTTGGATAGGACAGAGAGAAATGGAGAGAGGAGGGGAAGACAGAGAGGAGGAGAGAAAGATAGACACTTGCAGACCTGCTTCACCACCTGTGAAGCGACTCCCCTGCAGGTGGGGAGCCGGGGTTCGAACCGGGATCCTTATGCCGGTCTTTGTGCTTTGCGCCACCTGCGCTTAACCCGCTGCGCTACAGCCCGACTCCCGCTAATCTGATTTTTAAAAACTTAGTGAGGTATATGATTATTTGAAGGAGGAGGATGCACTAAGTCTTCAAAATCTTACCTGTTTTACACCACATCTCAACTTGGACTAGCCACATTCAAATGACCAGCTGTCATGTGACTACTGATTACTGTTTCGGACAGAGTATGCTATTCTAGAAGATGCATTGTTTTTTTTATTTCCTTTTTGTTGCCCTTGTTTTTATTGTTGTTGTAGTTATTATTGTTGTAATTATTGATGTCGTTGTTGGATAGGACAGAGAAGAATGGAGAGAGGAGAGGAAGATAGAGAGGGGGAGAGAAAGACACCTGCAGACCTGCTTCACCGCCTGTGAAGCGACTCCCCTGCAGATGGAGAGCCCGGAGCTTAAACTGGGATCCTCACTCTAGTCCTTGTTCTTTGCGCCGTGCGCTAAACCTGCTGAGCTACTGCCCGTCTCCCAATGCATTGTTCTAAGTCACTTGTGATTAAAAGTCACTTGTGATTAGAAATCAGGTATCTATAATGAGCATTTTGTTGAAATGTGTGGTGTCAAAGTGGCACAATGTAAAATATTTTGATAGGTATATTATTTAATAGTATTGTTACTATTTGCAGACAATGTGTCAGAGGATATGTGTGGGGGGAAGAGCTTGTTAGTTTATAGAGGTATCATAAACCAGTGGTTGGTTGAAAAAATGTGAATATAGAGCAAGTCCGTTTAAATCATGTCTCTGCTATTGGGAATATGGTAGGTTACCAACCAGTCTCCAACTCATTTCCTCCATCTGAAACGGCTACACTATTGTCTGCCTTGAGAGCTGTGAGGAGTAACTAAAGTTAGCTATCAAAAGCACTTAGTAAGTGCTTTATAGTACTTTCAAACATCAAAGATTGCTTTTTACCAGAAGTGGAAAAAAGCCTCTGGGAAGCAAAATCTCCACGAGGATAGACCTTTCCTACTTTAATTATGGTAGAAGCAACAATCTTTTCCCCTAGTAAAGGAAAAACTTGAAAGAAGCTCAGGGTCCCTCTTGCTCAAGGTGAAAGAGCTTCTTTGTTCCCCAAATAGGTACTATCCAAGTTATCATTTAAAACATTGATTGCTCAGTCATATATATATATATATATATATATATATATATATATATATATATATAATGTTTTGCCATTTTGTTCTACAAGTAAGGATTATTTGCCTACTTCCAGTTGGGTGTTTTTTTGTTTGTTTGTTTTTGCCTCCAAGGTTATTGCTGGGACTTAGTGCCTACACTATGATTCCACTGCCCCTTGCAGTCATTCTTTCCCCCCCATTTTATTGTATAGGACAGAGAGAAATTGAGAGAGGAAGGAGAAATAGAGGGAGACAGAAAGACCTGCATAGATCTGTTTTGCTGCTTGTGAAGCCCCTTCCCCTCCCCCCCCCCCCCCCCCGCAGGTGGGGAACCGGAGACTTGAACCAGGATCTTCTCGCAGGTCCTTGTGCTTAGTACTATGTACTTAACTGGCTGTGCCACTGCTCAGCCCCATTTGTTTTTAAGAGGCAAAGTATCAGCCTTTTAGTGGATATTATTATAATAGATAGTATTTTTTAAAAAAAATTTTTTTTTTTTATGGGCAGAGGGTAGATAGCATGTTTATGCAAACAGACTCTCATGCCTGAGGCTCCAAAGTCCCAGGTTCAATTACCACACCACCATAAGCCAGAGCTGAGCAGTGCTCTGGTTAAAAAAATAAAGTAAATTAAAAAAAATCTTTTATTTCTCTATTGGATAGAGAAGCCAGAAATTGAGTGGAAAGGGGGTGATAGAGTGGAAGAGTGACAAGACATTTGCAGCCCTGCTCCACCCCTTGTGAAGCTTTCCCTCTGCAGGTGGGGAACTGGGGGCTTGAACCCGGGTCCTTGTGCATTATAGTGTGTGCACTTAAGCAGGTGTGCTACCACTCAGCCCCGATACTATTTCTTTATTGCTTGGTGTGTGCCAGCTTCTATGCAGACATACAATTGAACCTTTACAGCTAACCTATAACATAGGTATTATTACTAGTTTTCATAATGAAATGGAGACTCAGGCCAGCAAAATAGCTTACTTGGATAGTGTATTGTTTTGCCTCATGTACAATCCCGGCTTGAACCCAGCCCTCACCACAAAATGGAAACTTCAGTGCTATGGTCTCTTTTCACTGCCTGTCTCTATAAAAAAGGAAGGAAGGTAGGTTGGTTCAAGCTGATGTACCTGAATTGCATGATTCTGCAAGAGGACACAATTTAGGGCAGGGGTAGATAGCATAATGGTTATACAAAGAGACTCTCATGCCTGAGGCTCTGAGGTCCCAGGTTCAGTCCCCTGTACCACCATGAGCCAGAGCTGAGTAGTGCTCTGGTAATAAAATAAAATAAATAATTTTAAAAAAAGAGTACACAATTTAGATCTAGAAAGGAAACTGTTGTGTGACTATAAATGTCTTGAGAATAGAGTTAGGTCATAATTTCAAATAACAAGCTTTGTTAGAGATTAGGTGAAAGTAACCAGAACATCTTTGTTGAAGATTTCTTCTTGATGAACAGTAGTATCTTCCCAAGGAGAATATATTTACATAGTAGAGCAGATGATTTTTGTCAGCTTTAATGAGCCTTCCTTCCAATTCTTCCCAGATCTGAAGCTGAATATGGACATAAACTAGGTTCTTTGCCTAATTTGTCTTCCTTACTCTGCTCCATAGGGAAAGGTAATTACTGGACCCTGGATCCCAACTGTGAGAAAATGTTTGACAATGGCAACTTCCGAAGGAAGCGAAAGCGCCGCTCTGAGGCCAGCAGTAGCTCCACGGTTGCTGCAGGAGCACTGAAATCAGAAGAAGGGATGTCATCCTCAGGATTGGGGTCTGGAGTGGTTGGGAAGCCAGAAGGAAACAGCCCCTCTGCTTTGCTAAGGCCTTCTCAGTCACCAGAGCCTCCAGAGGGCACCAAGAGTACTGCCTCCTCCCCTGGAGGAACCATGCTCAGCTCCACTCCATGTCTCAACACCTTCCTCAGCAGCCTCAGCCCCTTAACCAGCGGAAGCACCCAGCGCACTCTTCCTGGCAGCCGCCACCTAGGAATTCAGGGTGCCCAGCTGTCCTCCAGCAGCACATTCTCCCCTAGCTCCATCTCCGAGACCTCACCAGACACATTACAGCTAAATAACAACTCCAACACCAGCAGTAGCCAGAGAGCTTCATATTATAGCCCGTTTCCTCCCAGCACCAGCGGGGGGCAAAGCAACCCTTTCAGCAACCCTTTCTACAATTTCAGCATGGTCAACAGCCTCGTTTATCCCCGGGAAGGCTCAGAGGTATAGAGTTCTGCTTCTCAGACATGAATAATCCCACCTGAGATTGTATTAAAATGCCTGAATCCAAGACTATAGGTCTGGTTGAGGTTAGGGTCTGCATTGCCCTGGAACATTTTCAGGGTGGTCCTGGGATCACACTGCCTGAGTTCTCCACACTGCCTGTGTGCATGGGTATCCTAGATGACTTTACAACCTGGCAGCTGTTTCAAGTTTCTCTCTATAAAAGGGGTCTCCTTGAAGAGAAACCCACCTTACCCTGTTCCTAGGATAATAGCTGTGAGCCCTGTGGGGCCAGGGACCAAATCTGATTTGTTCATTGTGTGTTACATATCAGGTTTTCAGGCTTAACCATGTGTAGGGGCTGGCCCCAAGACTTAAGTGAATGAAGTTTTGGGTAGGAAAAAAGTAGCAAAAACAGGGAGTGGCTGGCTGGTGGGTCAACCAGCTGTTGTGGGCAGCTAGGTGTCTTCTTACTGGCAACTTTGTTTTTCTAGAAAAGTCAGATATCTGGGTTTTTTAATGTTTTTCTTTATTGAGATAATACCAGTTTACACTTATTAAATGTCTGGACTTGTATAGGACACCTCCATTTTTGTTCTTTGCATCTAAAGTTTTAAAAATAAGTAGTCATGTACGTCATGACATTTTAGCCAACTAGTGACGACTGTGTGTGAAGATGGTCCCAAAAATCCAATTGCCTAGTGATGTCATTCTCATACACTTTCTATACCTTTTTTAAAAATTTTATTTATTTTATTTTATCTCATACAGCTCTTTGATAGCTTCATTTCCCCTGGTACTTGATTTAATCTCATGTTTTGCCCATCATATTCCCCTCACTGAACAGAATCTATTGCTGTTACTTTCCACACTGAAATAACCGAAGAATCCGTTTCCCCTCATTAAATGATATATGGCTGTGCTAGGAAACACTACTAGTTGCCAAACTTTATCTGGCTCATGGCTTCCCTCTGTTCAGTGCTTCGTATAGCATTGTTACTAATTACAATAGAACTGTCTAAGCAAGTCCTGTGTACCAGGCATGGTTGTAGATTCTTGATGTGAATGCTTGCTACCCCTGATTTTCTATATGGTGAAAATGAAACTCTTTAAGATGTCAGATTAACTTTCCCAAAACTGTACAAGGAATTATAGAACCAGGGTTGCATCCAGGCAGTTCTTTGTTGTAGTTCTTGAAAATAGTAGTGAAGATGCCATTATCTAGAGATAGATATGGTATCTATGTGGCATGTAAGACACCAGGTCCTCTTTTTTGACCAAATACTGAAATCTCACTTGATGTTCCCTTGCATGGAAGTGAACACCATCTCTGCCTTACTTTTATTTTTATCCAGAGTACTACTTAGCTTTGGCTTATGGTGGTGCAGAGGATTGAACCTGGCATCTTAGAGCCTCAGGCATGAGAGTCTTATTTCCATAACCACTGTGCAAACCCTGCCTTGTGCTTTCACCAGAGCACTGCTCAGCTCTGGTTTATGGTGGTGCAGGGGATTGAACCTGGGACTTTGGAGCCTCAGGCATGGGAGTCTGTTTGCATAAGCATTATGCTATCTACCCCTGCCCTTGTGCCTTATTTCAGTTGCCGTGTTCCTGAGGTCTGAGGGGGCCATATCCCAGTTAGTCTGATGTTTGCTCTTTTAGTATGTATGTGTCCTGAATTTTTCATCTCTTAAATATATATATATATATAATTATATATATGTATATAATTAGATCTTTCTTATAGGTAGTTCTTAGGTGGAATAATCAATTGTGGTAAAATCTTAAAATACTTAATTTATTTTTAGCATTCCTTTGACTTCAGTATATCTTCATTTGAATAATTTTTTCATCCCCACCCCCATTTGAATAATTATTATGGTCCTCCCAGTGCCCCCTGCAAAGTGCCTGGTACATAGTAAACTCAGTCACTGTAAAAAAAAAAAAAAACCTGTTAAAATTTTTGGACAATTGTTGATTTTATTAGAACTATATCCTGATTGTAAAGTGTTTATTAACTGTTCTCTGTGTATTCCTTTTATGACTCTAGAAGCGCTACTGTTAAGGGTTTTTTTTTTTAATTATACATACAGAAACTTATTAACAGCTTTTTGGTATAAACATCACCATTAAAATATGCAGAATGACAACCAAAGACACTACCTACCCCCAATTGTATGTACAAAAAGAAACCAGTTTCTATGAATATTTTTCTATGTGAAAAACCCATGGACTTTTTTTCTTCATATAAATACTGTTTCTAGCACAGTTTTATATTTGTAAATTAATTTATAAAGTGAACCAGGGCAAAACCTTTTTCATAAGAAAGTATACTGCATGCTGAGAATCACATGAAATAAAACTTACATGGAATGACTTCCAACCACTTGTAGTCATTAATATTTTCTTTGTTTAGGTCCTCTTCCCTAAAGGAATAAGATTTAAATATCTTGGTACTGAAGTCTCTACAGGGACTTTGCTCTGATTTGTTTGTTTGTTTGTTTGTTTTGTTTTAGTGTGCACCTGCCCAACATCTGAAAAGGCTTTTAATGAAATAATTATCCTTTCTGGGAAGGGTCTGTAGGTATATTTTGAACAAGAGTAATGGTTCTGACATTTAGATTAAACTGAATTTCAAAGAACCAGACAAACTGTGTTCCAGAAATATGCTGTAAAGCTCTTGGACTCTACTGCTTTGGCTGTTTTTAAAGGACCCAGAGGCAGCCCATTATTTCAGAGGAAGTAGTTGAGAAATGATGGAGTTGGCCTCATCCAGAAGACAATTTAGACAGGATTTCTCAGTTGGTACTCAGGGATGGGTAATTTGGCATAGAGACGATTTGATTGCAGTTCAGGATACTTGACTCAGGTCTTAGGTTCAGTCCCAGCCACCATCATAAGGCAGAGCTGAGCAGTGCCCTGGTCATTCTCTCACTTAAATTATAAAAAATTTAGATAAAATGGTTTCCCTACACAAAAAAGTCTGAGCATCACTCTGATACATGCTGTACAGGGATCTAACCTTGCAAAAAGAAAACTTTTTTCCTTTTTACCAGAGTACTGCTCAGCTCTGGTTTAAGAGTGGTGGGGGGTGGGGACTGAACCTGGGACTTTGGAGCCTCAGGCAAGAGAGTGTTTGCATAACCATTATGCTGTCTATCCCCATCCTAGACATAGACATGTGAATCTTGATTGAGCTCTATCAGCTAAATTACCCCCCCATTACAGGTTTCTACTATCTTTTTTATTTTATTTATAAAAAGGAAACACTGACAAAACTATAGGATAAGAGGGGTACAACTTCACACAATTCCCACCACCAGAACTCCGAATCCCATCCCCTCCCTTGATAACTTTCCTATTCTTTAGCCCTCTGGAAGTATGGACCCAAGGTCATTGTGGGATGCAGAAGGTGGAAGGTCTGGCTTCTGTAATTGTTTCCCCGCTGAACATGGGCATTGACAGGTCGATCCATATTCCTAGTCTGCCTGTCTCCCTAGTGGGGAGGAGTTCTGGGAAATTGGAGCTCCAGGGCATATTGGTGGGGTTGTCTGTCCAGGAAAGTCTGGTTGGCATCCTGCTGGCATCTGGAACCTGGTGGCTGAAAAGAGAGTTAACATACAAAGCCAAACAAATTGTTGATTAATCATGAACCTAAAGGCTGTAATAGTGCCAATGAAGAGTGTGTGTGTGGGGTGTCTCTGTTTTGTAGATAATAGGCATATTTTAGTTATATTCCAAAGGGCCTGTAACTATACTAGTCTTTTTTTTTTTTTTCCCTGAACCTGAAATCTGATATGCAGGTAGATCCAAGTTATTGTCTGGAGAGATGTCATGGCTAGAAAAAGGACCAGAAAGCTGGATCAGGGAAGAGAGTAGCTCCCAAATATGGAAAAGGTGTACAAATATTGTTGACTGTAAACCCCCCTCAATTTGATGTGATAGGTTTCTACTTTATATATACCAGAAATCCCACCTCCTGGACTTCTACCCAGTGCCATGATTTGCCAATGAAGGAAACTCCTAGGATCCTATACAAGGTCCTAGGTCCTGGTTCCCTCAATGGATTAGACTGTTATAGGACAGTTTCAGTCCTATGAGATGTCCTTTCTCCTGAAGAAAAAAAGCTGTGAGCAATTCCATAATTGAGGGATGTCTAGAACTGAAGTCTAGCTTGTCCTGTCACCTGGAGGATTGTGGTATATTCAGTGGTAGAGAGCCTGCTCTGCTTCTGAGATCATGGACCTGATCACCTTGGGATTCTACCCCCCCAAAGTTAACTTGTATTTGGAAATATTTAGATCTGGGTAGCAGGAATATGCCATTTATGAGAATGAAAGGGAAGAGAAGCTACTGGCCTGAAGAGTAGTAGACTGGCTCAAGCCTTTCTTCCAGGGTAGGGGAAGTTGAATTACAGGCAAATTTCTATTGGGACTGAGTCCTGGGCATCAGATTAAAGGCAAAGGGACAAACGTTCCTGTGCCTGCGATATTTCCAGGTTAAAGTCTGCACCAACACTCTAATTAGTACTGATTTCCTACATTTGGAATATTATCTGTCTAGGAACCAAGCCAGACATCCTGGATCTGAGCAAGATTTAAATTTCTTTCTTTCTCTCTTTCTTCTTTCCTTCCTTCCTTCCTTCCTTCCTTCCTTCCTTCCTTCCTTTCTTTCTTTCCTTCTTTCCTTCTTTCTTTAATTTATTTCCTTTTGTTGCCCTTGTTTTATTGTTGTAGTTATTGTTGTCATTGTTGGGTGGGACAGAGAGGAATGAAGAGAGGTGAGGAAGACAGAGAGGGGGAGAGAAAGATAGACACCTGCAGACCTGCTTCACCACTTGTGAATCGACTCCCCTGCAGGTGGGGAGCCAGGGGCTCAAACCAGGATCCTTATGCCGGTCCTTGCACTTTGTGCCACGTGCGCTTACCCTGCTGCGCTACCGCCTGACTGGCAAGATTTAAATTTCTTTTGCTTGTAACAGTAAGAAAAAGGTTCAGACTTCCCTACATCACATAGTTAGACGCTCTTTCTCTTTGGTTCCCAGGGGACTAGAGATCTTTGTCAAGTTGTTGCCCAGGATAAGACCAAGTGAGCACAGGTACAATTTTTAAAAGCTTAATCAGTCCTAATTTACGTTCAGAATAATAAAGAAGACTTTGAAAAATTATTAAGTAGATTTGGGATTTCCTTCTTGAACTTTCCAGTTCAAGACTTTTTTCCAGCTTCCAGACTATCCAGTCTTGAACTTCCTGGGAGGAAAATAAAACCCAATTGGGGAACACAGAGGCTGGTTAAAAAAAAAAAAAAAATGTGCTCCTTTGGGCAGTGAAATAGCTCACATAGCAAAGCAGCACAGGATCCAAGTTTAAGCCTGGCCGTCCGTCATTGCACTGAAGAAAGTTTTGGTACTATGGAGTCCAACCCTTCCCCACCACCACTCTCTCTCCCCTCTCCTTCCTCTTCTCTCCCCTCCCCCCTCTTCTCTCTCTCCCCTCTCCTTTTTCTCTCTTCTCTTTCCTGGCAGGCAGGGGGTGATGTGTGCCTTTTCACCCCTGCTGCCTCCAAGGCAAATCTAGGCTGAGTTCTGAGCACTGGGAATTGTCACTGAAATTCAGAGGAAAACCTAAATTGTGATTTCCATAAAAGTCTCAGAACTTGGAAAGAGCCTAAATCTTCATGGTCTAGCTGATTTTTATTTTCTCCTTCTCCTTTTTCCTCTGTTATCAAAACAACATTTATGCTTCTTCCTTCAAGGGGAAGGATGCAAGAGGCCAGCCAGACTCAAACCTGAGTTGCATGCATGGCAAAATAAGTATACTAGCCCAGTGAGATATTTGCCAGCCTGGTTTTTACTTCCTTTAGCTGCTCTAGTAGCTAAAACCTTGAGATTTTTAATGAAAAAAGAACCCCCTGGAGATTTTTTGAGGCTTGAATTTGCTGGGTTCTGGGTAGAGACCTGGCAGACTACTCAGCCTGGCCTTTTATCATGGAGAACAGTCAGTGGAAGCATAGGGGTAGTTGGCTAGTGCTGAAGAAATAAAGGAATTCCTCTCGGCTTTTTTATTCATATTGTCTGGGGATCGTCACCAAAACCTTGGGTGACCTGGAGTGCATTGTTTCTCATTAAAAAAAAAAAAGTGCTTTACATTACAACACTAATAACTCACTGAGTGCCAGGCACTCCCCAAAATCACATTAAATTTAAAATATGGTTAACCGGGAGTCGGGCTGTAGCGCAGCGGGTTAAGCGCAGGTGGCGCTAAGCTCAAGGACCGGCGTCAGGATGCCGGTTCGAGGCCCCGGCTCCCCACCTGCAGGCAGGTCCCTTCACAGGCGGTGAAGCAGGTCTGCAGGTGTCTGTCTTTCTCTCCCCCTCTCTGTCTTCCCCTCCTCTCTTCATTTCTCTCTGTCCTATCCAACAACAATGACATCAATAATAACTACAACAATAAAACAACAAGGGCAACAAAAGGGAATAAATAAATAAAATTAAAAAAATATATATATATATATATATTAAAATAATATAAAAAAAATATGGTTAACCTTCCTAAAAATTCTAGGAAATTATTATTCATTGACCATTAAGAATACTGAAACTTGGGAGTTTGTACAAGGGGATCATGGACACAAATAATCTGTGGCTACTGCAGTCAGGTGTAGACCTGAGATTGCAGATCAGCTCATCTGATGTCAGAGCCCACCAGCACTTAACCCACTATATTGCCTTTTCAATTCTGATGATGAGAAAAGAAAAGTCAAGTGATTTGCCCAAGACCACACAGGCTTGTTGGTTGCAGGTTTGGACCTAGAATTCAAGTTCTTGGGCCTCTGTGCCACCTTTAGTGATGTTTCCTTCAGACATTTCCTTGGAATGCTTCCTGGAGCTGATTTTTATATCCAATTTACTTTGGAGTCAAGACAGGAAAGTAAATAGTGGGAAGAGAATACATTGTTCTGGGTAGGGGGTAGATAGCATAATGGTTATGCAAAGAGACTCTCATTCCTAAGGCTACAAAGTCCCAAATTCAACCCCCCTGTACCACCATAAATTAAAGCAGAGCAATGCTCTGGTAAAAAAAAAAAAAAAAAATTGTTCCTTGACAGGTTCTTCTTTGCATGATCAATCAGCATTCAGGTCCAAGGTACAAGTCTATGGCTCTGTGGCTGCAGAGAGAAGCCAGAGGCTGGTTGGAACCTTGGTCTCATAGAAAATGTATTTACTGAATTCAGCATCTCCCCCTTGGGACTCAGGGCTAATGTTGAGCGTTAAGGATACTAAAATGATTAAGACACATGTAAAACCAAACAAGCATGGCTAAATTCAAAATCAGGTAACAACAGATAGAGAGGATCCATGTGATTAGACTGAACTTCTCCCACTCTAGCTGCCAGTCTTGGGTGAGAAAGATAGAATGATTTAATCTGATAAAGCAGGGAGTAGCTCCCCTGCCCTGGGCAGGGGCGGCTGCAGCTCCAGCTGCAAATTCCTTCACTCTATCCCTGACCTCAGGTCAAGTGGAGCTCATTTTAAGGCCTTAGACCTTCAGGTAAGACAAAATCAGCTTCCTCACACCCTTCTTGCCTGGGGTACATTCCAGCCACTCTGATTTGCCACTCCTGACTGAGCTCCTAGTACCTATCCCAGGCCAATCAGGGGACTGACTTATTTGCATTGCCCTTCAAACCAGTTTGAGATTACAAGTGTTTTAGCGTTTTCCTCTCCCCAAATTACCCTCTTGAAGTGTGTTAAACAAACCTGCTCTGAATCATTGGGATTAGAAAACCAGGTACTAAAAAGCATAAGCACAAGTAGGGAAGAGAACATAGTGGTTATGCAAAAGGTTTTCATGCCAGAGGCTACAGATCTCAGGTTCAGTCTTGACACCACCATAAACCAGAGTTGAGAAGGGCTTTGTTGTGAAGAAAAAAAGAAAGAAAAAGATGACAACTGATCGCACTGTAAATTCTCACATCCAATTCCATATACCTGGGTTTACCTGTGAGGGAGCCTTTTGGTAACATTTGTTATTAGCGAACTTCCATGATTTTTGTGGCTCCACATAAACTATCTTGGGTCCACTTGGTTCTAGCCCCCCCCCCAAAGTAAATCCTTTTACAATTTTAACTCATTTACAGTCTTTCTTCCAGGGAAGCTCAATTCCCAGAATCTCCTAGACTTCTGCTTTCCAGATTCTATCCATCAATCTTCCTAAATCACCTTTTTTCTTAGCTTGATGGCTTTCTCCTCCTTCAATATATATTTTTATTATTAATGATAGTGGTTTACAAAATTATAAGATTTTAGGGCTGTGGTTTTATATCCATATGTTTGTGTGTGCAAGTAACCCTCAGATCACTTTTTTTTAAAAAATTTATTTCTTTATTGGGGAATTAATGTTTTATATTCAATAGTACTCAGATCACTTCTTAAAAATTCTTCCTGGTGGAGGTTAGGGGAAGCTTTCAGGTCCTGGTGCATGATGGTAGAGGAGGATCTAGGCTGGGGATGAGAGAGTTTTGCAGAATATTGAGAAATTTTAACTGCTCAGTTCTGGTTTATGGTGGTACAGGGACCTGAACCTGGGACTTTGGAACTTCAGGCATGAGAGTCTCTTTGCATAACCATTATGCTATTTACCCTCCAGAGAAATTTTATGCATGTATCAACAGCTGTATTTCCTATAAACCATTAATCCCTTCAATAAAAAAATGACCAAAAAATTTCTCCTTCCCATTTTAACTGTAGATTTGATTTAAAAGTAAAACAAAAACTTCATTTTTTAGACATTTGTTTTTTTATTTACTACATCAGAGAGAGAGAGTGAGAGACAAGCCAGAGCAATATTCTGATACATGCAGCACCAAGGATCAAACCAGGAAACTCAAGCATGCTTTAAAAAAAAAATTATTAATAAGAAAGATAGGAGGAAAGAGAGAAAAAACCAGACATCACTCTGGTACATGTGCTGCTGGGGATCGAACTCAGGGCTTTTCATATTTGAGAATTCAATGCTTTACCCACTGCGCCATGACATGCTTTATTTGCCAATTAAAATATTTCCCCCAGCAGAAAACACATACAGACACACAAAACCAGTACACATATTTAAATGGGCTAATGTCTGGGGGTGAGGGTGAATGTGATGTGTTCCACTCAGTGTACTCTCCAGTGACCCCATGCCATCTCCTTTTTTTTTTTTAATGTTTATTTATTCCCTTTTATTGTCCTTGTTTTATTGTTGTAGTTATTATTGTCATTGTAATTGATGTCGTCGTTGTTGGATAGGTCAGAGAGAAAATGGAGAGAGGAAGGGAAGACAGAGAGGGGGAAAGAAAGACACCTGCAGAACTGTTTTCACCGCTTGTGAAAAGCAACGCCCTTACAGGTGGGGAGCCGAGGGCTTGAACCATGATCCTTAAGCCGGTTCTTGTGCTTTGCACCACCTGCGCTTAACCTGCTGCGCTACCGCCCGAATCCCTATTTTATTGTTTTTATTATTATTATGTATTTTATTATTATTATTAATTATTTTCCCTTTTGTTGCCCTTGTTGTTTTATTGTTGTAGTTATTGTTGTTGTTGTCATTGTTGGATGGGACAGAGAGAAATGAAGAGAGGTGGGGAAGACAGAGGGGAAGAGAGAGACACCTGCAGACCTGCTTCACCGCTTGTGAAGCGACTCCCCTACACGTGGGGAGCCAGGGACTGGAAACAGGATCCTTAAGCCAGTCCTTGCGCTTAACCCGCTGCGCTACCGCCCGACCCCCTTATTTATTGTTTTTTTTTCCCCCCCTTTAATTGTAAGAAAGCCTAGGTCCAGGTGAAATAATTATCTTACTAATTTTAAGAGAAGGGTTCCTTATTCTCCTTGTTTAGGAAAACTGAGGTACAGAGCACCTACTTCCTCAAGACTTCTATTTATATATTTCACTTTCTCAATTGTGTCAACACTTGCTATATACAGAAGAGAAAAGCCTCTCTCATTCTCTCTCTCCCCCTCTCTCTTTCTCTCTCTTCTCTGTTTTAAACAAGCAAACCCCCAAGAATTTTTGCTATGTTTAGCCTGGATTTAGAACTCAGTTGTCCCCACCTCCCCATATGCCACTTCCCCCTTCCCACTTTTATATCCCCCCCACCCCCCTGCATTCTCAGCCAAACACCTGGAGCCTTTGATCACCGACCCATCAGTTGCCCCCCAGCACTCCTTTTAGTGAGAAGACTTTTAGTGAGAAGACTTTCAAGTCTTTCTCTAGTACTGGGTTTGAAAAAGGCAGAAAACACCCATAGCAGCTGTTGCAATACACCTTTTTTTTTTTTTTTTTTTTTTTGCATATTAATGGTAACAATCAGAGAACTGCTACTTGAGCAAAGACTTTTAAATCCTCTTCCCTGGGATTAACTGCCCAACAGCCAGAGGTGCCTGCCTCACATCATAGCAGTATCAGCCATAGAACCCTCTTTATTCTCTCTCATTCTCTTTCTCTCTCACTCACTTCCCTCTCAATTTCTCTCTGTCCTAGCAAATAAAATAAAGAAAAGATGAAAAAAAAAAAAAAAAAAGATGAACCTACCCCCTTTTCACTGCCCGCTCAGAATGCATGCCAGATGTCTGGCTTTCACCACATTGCTTGATTCAGGAGCTGTATGACAATAATCCTCCTTATATGTTATGATTTCACTAGAGGGACTGTATCACAATTTTTTAAAATTGTCTTTATTTATTATTGGATAGAGACAGCCAGAAATTGAAAGGAAGGGGGAGATAGAGAAGGAGAAAGGCAGAGAGGTACCTGCAGCCCTGCTTCAACACTCATGAAGCTTTCCCCCTGCAGGTAGGGACTGGGGGCTTGAACCCGGGTCCTTGAGCACGGTAACATGTGTGCTCAACCAGGTATGCCACCAACCAGCCCCCCATCAAAATTCATTCGAATGCTTCCAAATTTAGTGTCTTTTCATTTAAAATATTTATTTGATGCAAGCATGGGGGCAGAGATAGCATAATGGTTATATAAAGAGACTCTTAGATCCTCTGCTGCAAAGTTCCAGGTTCAATACTCTGTATGACCATAAATAACCCAGAGATGAACAGTTCCTTGGTAAAAATAAATAAGTAAATAAATATTGTTCATATATATATATATTTATAGGGCAGCAAAGTAGCTCACCTGTACATTGTTGCTGCATTACAACCCAGGTTCAAACCCAGCCCCCACAATAAGGTGAAAACTGGAGAAAAATATCTCTAATCAGAGGAAATGGAAATAACCATTTGAATTTTTATTTATTAATTTTAGAGAAATATTTTTATTATTTATTTATTATTGTATAGAGGCAAGAGAGAAATTGACAGGGGAGGGGGAGACGCAGAGAGACACCTGCAGGTCTGCTTCACCACTCATGAAGCTTTCCCCTTACAGGTGGGGACCAGGGGCTTGAGCACTTTAATGTGTGCACTTAACCAGGTATGCCACTGCCTGGTCCCTATTTATTCATTTTAATGAGAAGTAGAGAAAGGAAAAAAGATTAGAGGGTTGCTCAACTCTGGTTTATTGTGCTATTGGGTATTGAACATGGGAACCCTGGAGCATTATGCAGGCATGTAAGTCCTGTTCTTTAGCAAGTTGCACTATCATTCTCCAGCTAGAGCTTGGCATAAGCTCTGCAAGTACTCTAGGCTTCTGATACGTCAAGCACAATGTATATATTGAAGCAGGGTTGCAGAAATATTCATTGTACACTCTGGGCTTTACTAAAGGGGCCTCTTCCTGCATCTCACCCAAAGATGTCAGACTGTAAGACAAATGCATGCATTATATTGACCCATCAAGTGCAGTGCAGGATGAGCGGTGGGGGATTCAGATACCTGGAATTTGTTATTTTAGAAGGGATTTCTTTTCTTTTTTCTTTTTTTTTTTTTTTTGTAAGAGAAGGGTCATCAACTAATTTTTTTAGAAAGAAACAGAGAGCTTCCTTTAGTGTAGGTTCAAACTTGGTTCCTTTGTATGGCAAAGCAAGCACACAATTGGTAAACGATTTTGATGACTCTGGAAGGGATAGTTATCATGTTCCAGATTATATGACTCTCATAGTATAACAGCCCTATGTTTTTGAAGATGTGTTTCTTCTCCCTGCCTCCCCTCCCCTCTCTCATCCGCACTGCACTGCTCTGGACTATGCTGGGGGGGGGGGGGAACCTCGGACACTCAGGCATGAGAGTCTCTTTGCATAACCATTATGCTATCTCCCTCACCCTCTACCTTTTCATATAAATACAAGGATAGGTAAATAGTTTGTTTTTTTTTCTTTTTCTTTTCATTATTATTATGTCATGAATGGCCAGTACTAGTATGATGTCCTGTGGGATGGTAAAATGATTATGTTACCAGCAGATATAACCCTTTTTTTTTTTTTTAAGAATTTATTTATTTATTTATTCATGAGAAAGATAGGAGGAGAGAAAGAGCCAGCCATCACTCTGGTATATGTGCTGCCGGGGATTGAACTTGGGACCTCATGCTTAAGATCTACTGCCTTAGCCACTGTGCCACCTCCCGGACCACCAGATACAACCTTTATCAGGTTTAACATCTCCAGGTAGGGTTGTAGATATCTATCCCTGCCAGATGAAGCAAGTCACTTCTAACTTTCTGTTAATTGAATGAAAATAACTAATGTCCAAAAAATAGTATCATATCAGATACCAAAGTTTATTTTGTTTCTCTCTAAAAAATAGACCATATTTATAATACTAACTGCTATTAGATTTGTTGCCAGATTCCCTTTATAATAACATACCACTATTATTCAGGCCTTTTCCTTGATTGTGATGATGGTAATAATAATAGTAATAATAATGATGATGATGATGATCACTATTTTTAATCAGAGCACTGCTCAACTCTGACTTATGGTAGTTCAGGAGATTGAACCAGGTTCACTGAGCCTCAAGCATGAATGTCTTTTGCACAACCATTTTGTTATCTGGCTGGGCCTGCCTATTGTCATACTTGCCTAGCGGGAAAATTGAATATGGATATGAGAAACATGATCGCTTTTGTATCTTCCATGTACCAAGGGTTTCTCACATCTCACCATTATTTGTGTGAGTTAGAATGAATCCAATTTTGCATGAGTTTACCTAGTAAGTTATTATAACCTCAACCAGATGCTCAAACACAACTGAATGTAAATTATGTTCTACTCAGAAAAGCCTACAAAACTCCCCATTAAAAGACAGCACCAGTTAGTAAATTTTTACAGACTGAATGCTACTAAGTAATAATAGTTAGATTTAGATGACATGGAAAGACTTCTAGAAACATACCAATTAATTAAACTGATATAGAAGAAATAAACTCTGGGGTGGAGGAGATATCATAAAGATTATCTAAAAGAACTTTCATGCCTGAGGTACCAAAGTTCTTAGGTTCAGTCTCCAGCACTTCCATAAGCCAAAGTTGAGTAGTACTCTGGGAGAAAAAAAAATCATGAACAGATAGTCATAGGGTAAGACAGATATGAGAAACCTCTACCAATGTCTACATAATATATTATCCCAATGTTACTTTTAAACATATACAAGTGTAAGAACATATTAATTTGAAGGTCCTGGGTACTGGAAGACCTGGTAAAGCACACACATTTACCATGCACAAGGATCAGTATTCAAGCCCCAGATTTCCACCTACAGAGGGGAAGTTTCTTAAGTGGTGAAGCAGAATCAGATGTCTGCTTTCTTTCTTTCTTTCTTTCTTTCTTTCTTTCTTTCTTTCTTTCTTTCTTTCTTTCTCCTTTTCTTTCAATTTCTGTCTCTACAAAACAAACAAAACCCAAAACTCACTTATTAATTTGTTCTATGAAGTCAGAAAACAACAAAACGAAAAGCTGGATGACTTAAGAAAACCAAAAAGCTGAAGGTGGTAGAGGTCAGACGGTAGCACAGTGGGTTAAGCTCATGTGGCGCAAAGCCCAAGGACTGGTTCCAGCTGTCCCCCCCCCCCCCCCCCCCCCGTTCCCCACCTGCAAGGGAGTTGCTTCACAGGTGGTGAAGCAGGTCTGCAGGTATTTTTCTCTCCCCCTCTCTGTCTTCCCCTCCTCTCTCCATTTCTTTCTGTCCCATCCAACAACAATGACACCAATAACAACAATAACAATAAGGGCAACAAAAGGGAAAATAAATTAAAAAAAAAAAAAACGTAGGCAACTCTCACTTACAAATGTATGCTAATAGATACAAAAGTGTGTTGAAAGACAGTCTCTTTGGGTCTTGCCTGTGTTTCTGCTTATATTGTGAATAGAAATTATTTTTTTAATTTTTAATTTTATTTATAAAAAGAAAACATTGACAAAGCCATAGGAAAAGAGAGGTACAACTCCACACAATTCCCACCACCAGAACTCTGTATCCCATCCCCTCTCCTGATAACTTTCCTATTCTTTATCCCTCTAGGAGTATCGACCCAAGGTCATTGTAGGATGCAGAAGGTGGAAGGTCTGGCTTCTATAATTGCTTCCCCACTAAACATGGGCATTGACAGGTGGATCCATACTCCCAGCCTGCCTCTCTCTTTCCCTAGTGGGGTGGAGTTCTGGGAAATCAGAGCTCCAGGGCACATTGGTGGGGTTGTCTGTCCAGGGAAGTCTGGTTGGCATCATGCTGACATCTGGAACCTGGTGGCTGAAAAGAGTTAACATACAAAGCCAAACAAATTGTTGATTAATCATGAACCTAAAGGCTGGAACTGCCAATGAAGAGTGTGTGTGTGGGGTGTCTCTGTTTTGTAGATAGCTAGTAGGCATATTTTAGTTATATTCAAAGGGCCTGTGGCTATACTAGTCTTTTTTTTTTTTTTTTTCCCTGAGTCTGAAATCTGATATGCAGGTGGATCCAAGTTATTGTCTGGGGAGATGATGTCGTGGCTGCATAAAGGACCAGATAGCTGGATCAGGGAAGAGCGTAGTTCTCTAATATGGGAAAGGTGTATAAATATTGTTGACTGTACACACCATCGATTTGATGTGATCTGGGGCCCATATTCAGCTTAGGAGCCTATGAGACCTTTGCATCCCTGTAGATCTGAACTCACATTCTGTGGTCATGAGTAGGAACATTCCAAGCTGCCCCAATATCAGGACCCATCTTCCTCAGGTGTAGCATAGAGTATGTTGTCCATCCTCCCTTCGGGAGATGGAATATTCTCTACCGTTGTTGATCCAAGTTGAGGGCAAGGTCCTATAAGGGACCCACAAAGGGGTCTGTTTTGTTGTTCCTGATAGAGATGACCAGTAACAATGGAGAAGAGAATTTATGAATAGAAATTCTAACTGTGAAGAGCTTCTGCACAGCAAAAGAAACCATCACTCAGACAAAGAGACCCTTCACATAATGGGAGAAGATCTTCACATGCCATACATCACACAAGAGACTAAAAACCAAAATATACAAAGAGCTCAGCAAACTTAGCAACAAAAAAAGCAAATGACTCCATCCAAAAATGGGCAGAGGATATGAACAGAACATTTACTATAGAAGATATCCAAAAGGCTAACAAACATGAAAAATTGCTCCAGGTCACTGATTGTCAGAGAAATGCAAATAAATACAACACTGAGATACCACCTCACCCCTGTGAAAATGGCATACATTAAAAAGGACAGCAGCAACAAATGCTGGAGAGAAATGTGGGGACAAAAAAAACCCTTTTGCACTGCTAGTGGGAATGTAAATTGATCCAACCTCTGTGGAGAGCAGTCTGGAAAACTCTCACAAGGCTAGCCATGGACCTTCCATATAACCCAGTAATTCCTCTCCTGGGGAGATACCCCAAGGACTCCATAACACCCAACCAAAACGATATGTGTACACCTATGTTAATAGCAGCACAATTCGTAATAGCTAGAACCTGAAACAACCCAGGTGCCCAACAACAGATGAGTGGCTGAGAAAGCTGTGGTATATATATACAATGGAATACTACACAGCTATTAAGAACAATGAACCCATCTTCTTTGACCCATCTTGGGTGGAGCTAAAAGGAATTATGTTAGGTGAGCTAAGTCAGAAAGACAAAGACTAGTATGGGATGATCCCACTCATGAACAGAAGTTGAAGGGAGTCAGGCAGTGGCTCAGCAGGTTAAGCCCAGGTGGCACAAAGTGCAAACACTGGCTTAAGGATCCCAGTTCAAGCCCCCAGCTCCCCACCTGCAGGGCAGTCGCTTCACAGGTGGTGAAGCAGGTCTGTAGATGTTTATCTTTCTCTCTCCCTCTCTGTCTTCCCCTCCTCTCTCCATTTCTCTCTGTCCTATCCAATAACAACGACATCAATAACTACAACAATAAAAAAGGGGGGAACAGAAAAAAGGGAATAAATAAATATTAAAAAAATAAAAATAAATAAACAGAAGTTGAGAAAGAAAAACAGAAAGGGAAACTCAAAGCAGGATCTGACTGAGATTGGAGTAGGGCACCAAACTAAAAATCTCTGGGTCGAGAGAGGGTGAGGGTGGATGCTCATCTTCACTACAGGTGGGTGGGGGGAGGGGGGAAAGGATGGGATGGGACACAGTCTTTTGGTGGTGGGGATGGTGTTTATGTACACTCCTATTCACTTGTAGTCATATAAATCACTATTTAATTAATATGAGAGGGGAAAAACTGACTGAATGTCTCAAACTTTTCTTTTTTATTTATTTATTTATTTATTCCCTTTTGTTGCCCTTGTTGTTTTATTGTTGTAGTTATTATTGTTGTTGTCGTCATTGTTGGATAGGACAGAGAGAAATGGAGAGAGGAGGGGAAGACAGAGAGGAGGAGAGAAAGATAGACACCTGCAGACCTGCTTCACCGCCTGTGAAGCGACTCCCCTGCAGGTGGGGAGCTGGGGTTCGAACCGGGATCCTTATGCTGGTCCTTGTGCTTTGCGCCACCTGCGCTTAACCCGCTGCGCTACAGCCCAACTCCCTTTCAATGCATAGACCATAGGCAGAGTCTTTGAAATGCTGACTCTCTTAAAAGCTTAGACCAGGAGAACAGAACCAACTAGTGGCGTTACTTTATAAGATACAGATATATATATATAATAACATCAAAGAACAAATTTTGGTGAGATCATGTATGATACAGCAAAACCTAACAATGGGATTTTCAAAGTCAACCCAATTGTCAAATAATTTGATTATAGCAATAACTATCTATTGCCTTCTTAAACCCTAAGACAGCAGGAACCTCCTGCTTCCTCTATAGAGCCCATATTTCCTCCCGTCCTGAAATCTCTAGGGTGAGGCTCACTTTCCTGCATGTTTCTCTCGGTTCATACCAACTGATACTGAATCTGCTGAGCTCTGTTCAATGCAATGAGTACCACCTAGGCATGCTTCACTTTGGAATGTGTCCAGAGACATCAGGCGTGTAATGTCAACCCTTCAGCGTCATTACTCGGGTGAGACCTTTTTCATAGGACTCCTTAATTCCATTTCGGGTGGTCCACTTCCTAACAAAGCCTCAAATCCTAGATATAGACCAGGTCCCATGAGATAGGGCATATGTTCACATGTATCCATAAATGAGGGCAAAATATATACCTTAAAGCAAAAGTGCACAATAGTTTGCAGTGAGTTAATAAATGAAGCAAGCAAGTATAAAGACCTAAAAAGACACCTTAAAGTACCTAATAAAATAGTTCCTACTTAGATCTAGATACCCTCCTCACCTACTTCCCTCAGTCACTCCAAAGCTAACCTTATCAAAGTAAGGACTACAAAAGCTGAATAGGGAAAAGAGACCGGCATACTTTAATAATGACTCTTTAGTCACTAACAGGCCACCCCCATCAACTGGGGCCCTAGTCGGGGAGTCCTGGGATTCCCACACAAACACAATGAGCCTAAACTTTGAATAGATCCCTCTCTCCATTATCACTGGTCATCTCCATCAGGAACAACATAATGGACCCCTTTGGAGGCCCTGATAGGACCTTGCCCTTAATGTGGATCAACAATGGTAGAGAATGTTCCATCCTCTGAAGGGGGGTTGGATAACATACTCTATCTACCACCTGAAGAAGATGGGTCCTGAAATTGGTGCAAATTGGAATGTTCCTACTGATGACCACAGAATGCAAGTTTGGACCTACAGGGATGTAGAGGTTACATAGACTCCTACGCTGAATTTGGGCCCCAGATCAAATCGATGGTGTTTACAGTCAACAATATTTATATACCTTTCCCATATTTGGGAGCTACTCTCTTCCCTGATCCAGCTTTCTAGCCCTTTTTTCAGCCATGACAGCATCTCCCCAGACAATAACCTGGGTCCACCTGCATATCAGACTTCAGACTCAGGCAAAAACTAATAAAGTTCTGGGCCTTTTGCAATATACCTAAAATAGACCTACTATCTATTTCCAAAACAGAGACCCCAAACCTTCACCTGCAATATTTCAGCCTTTAGGTTCATGATTAGCCAACAATTTGTATGGCTTTATATGTTAACTCTTTCTTCAGCCACCAGGTTCTAGATGCTACCATGATGCCAACTGGACTTCCATGGACAGACAACCCCACCAATGTGTCCTAGATCTCTGCTTACTCAGATCCCTGCCCCACTAGGGAAAGAGAGAGACAGGCTGGGAGTATGAATCAACCTGTCAAGGCCCATGTTCAGTGGGGAAACAATTACTGAAGCCAGACCTTCCACCTTCTGTACCCCATAATGACCCTAGGTCCACACTCCCAAAGGGTTAAAGAATAGGAAAGCTATCATGGGAGGGGATGGGATACGGAGCTCTGGTGGTGGGAATTGTAACCTTCTTATCCTATGGTTTTATCGGTGTTTCCATTTTATAAATTAAAAAAAAAAATCTAACTGTTCTTTTGTTCCAGACTGTATTTTCAAAGCTGTTTTTATAGTGAACACCTTTAGAAGACCATGATATAACCTCTGTCTGGAATGGAGTGCAGGTTTGTTTACTGTCTAGTCTAATAAAAAGTATATCTTCCTATAGTAGCTTTACTCTATAAAATATTCAGTTTCCCTTAGCTTGCATCTGTGATGCAAGCCTGTGCATGTATAGCATCTACCCAAGTTTTCCCTGTGGGGTTGGTGATGTAAAAGAAACTAATAGGAACATGATGTTGATGCTGCTACCTATGATGTGAGAAATAAAGTCTTTGTTTCTGATCTGGGAATTTCATATGTTCTGTCACCATATGTGACACTATGGCAGGCTAACTTTTAGATTTCAAGTAAGGAAAAATATCTCAAATCTTTTATAGTTTTCTTTTTTTATTTTATTAGTGATTCAATAGTAATTTACAAAATTACATGTCAGCAGAGGTACGATTCCACACCATTCCCACTACCAGAGTTCTGAATTCCTGATCCCTTCATTGTAGTCCACTGTGGTTCTCCCAAGGTTGCAGACATGGGGTAACCATCATCTTTACAGCTATCTATCTATATTCATACATAATTGCTCCCTTTTTCTTCCAGATCCATTCTTCTCTTTCCCTCCAAGCCACACCTGACCCTATTAATTCATCCAAACACCTCTCCCCTTTCCCTCCTTTCTCTCTGGGACCTGGTGGAGCTGGAGTTCAGAGCCCTCTTATCCCCTTCCTCCTATCATTTCTACCCCACTGGGAGTATGGATCACAGTTGTTTTGGGGAAACAGAAGGTGGAAGGTCTGGCTGCTGTAATTGCTTCTCTGCTGGACATGGGCGTTGGAAGGTTGATCCATACCCCCAGCCTGTTTCTATCTTTCCCTAGTGGGGTAGAGCTCTGGAAAGGTCAGGTTCCAGGACTCATCGGTAAAGTTGTCTGACCAGAGAAGTCAGGATGGAATCATGGTAACATCTGCAATTTGGTGTGTGGAAGGTAGCAGGGCATAAACTGAGACAAAATGGCTAATAAACAGGAACCAAAAAGTAGGAACAGAGCAGATGAGATCAGGAATCCTAGGGTGAAAGAAAGCTAGGATGTCTGCCCTAAGCATGTTTCTAGGGGCCCATGTCTATGGTAGTCCCTGCCTGAGCTGGATAGCTAGCATGAATTTGGATAAAAGCATTGTCTGAGAAAATGGTGTCAGAGTAGAGAAAAGGGCTAGGAAGTTGAATTAGGGCAGAGAGTAGCTCCCATTCTTGAAAATATTCTGTGGGTATAATTAACTATTTACAACAGTGTCTTTAGAAAACTGTTATCACATTGAATTCAGTAATATATTAAGAGATCATATACAATGGCAAAATAAAGTTTTTAAAAATAATATTTCCAGTCAGTAACATAGGCAGAGCTGTGTAGAAAGGTGAAAGATGGGAGATAGCATAATGGTTATGCAAAGACACTCTCATGCCTGAGGATCCCAAATCCCAGGTTCAATCCCCACACCTATAAAAGACAGAGCTGCATGGGAGTCAGGTGGTAGCACAGCGGGTTAAGCGCAGGTGGCACAAAGCACAAGGACCCCCGTAAAAGACAGAGCTGATCAGTGCTGAAGAAGAAGGAGGAGGAGGAGGAGGAGGAGGAGGAGGAGGAGGAGGAGGAGGAGGAGGAGGAGGAGGAGGAGGAGGAGAAGGAGAAGAAGAAGAAGAAGAAGAAGAAGAAGAAGAAGAAGAAGAAGAAGAAGAAGAAGAAGAAGAAGAAGAAGAAGAAGAAGAAGGAGAAAGGAGATGACAGACTAGAAAGAAGAAGATCTTAGACCTACCCAAGAACATTCAGTCTAGGTGAAGTTTCAGGGAGGCAATGAAACCAGTGGAATCCTGAAGGGGAACCACCTTCTCTTTGTGTTTGATGACATCATCAAATACATGAACCAACCTAGGACCTGTACATTACAAACCACAGAGGATACGGCACATCTGAGGCTGGAGGTATGCAGGGTCACCTTGATTATGCTCACCTGCCTATAGTGTGTCATGGAGGCCATGTTCAACCACTTTGCCCAACAGTAGTATACCTGCTCACACACAGGGCCTGAGATACTGTACTCAGGATACAGAGTTGCCTGTTAACAATGGGATACATCAAATTTTTGTTTTCTTTTTTTTTTTTAATAAATATTTTTTTTTTTTTGCGTTTCTACTTCTTCTTCTTCTTTTTTTTTTTTACATGCATAACATTCCCCAGATTCCCATTTAACAATACAACCCCCACTATGTCATTCATCATTTTTCATGGACCTGTATTCTCAGAGTCTTTTACTTTGGTGTAATACTCCAATTCCATTTCAGGTTCGACTTGTGTTTTCTTTTCTAATCTTGTTTTTCAACTTTGGCCTGAGAGTGAGATCATCCCGTATTCATCCTTCTGTTTCTGACTTATTTCACTCAACATGATTTTTTCAAGGTCCATCCAAGATAGGCTGAAAACGGTGAAGTCACCATTTTTTACAGCTGAGTAGTATTCCATTGTGTATATATACCACAACTTGCTCAGCCACTCATCTGTTGTTGGACACCTGGGTTGCTTCCAGGTTTTGGCTATTACAAATTGTGCTGCCAAGAACATATGTGTACACAGATCTTTTTGGATGGATGTGTTGGGTTCCTTAGGATATATCCCCAGGAGAGGAATTGCAGGGTCATAGGGTAGGTCCATTTCTAGCCTTCTGAGAGTTCTCCAGACTGTTCTCCACAGAGGTTGGACCAATTGACATTCCCAGCAGCAGTGCAGGAGGGTTCCTTTGACCCCACACCCTCTCCAGCATTTGCTGCTGAGTAAATTCCAAGTGGATCAAGGACTTGGATGTTAGACCAGAAACTATCAGATACTTAGAGGAAAATATTGGCAGAACTTTTTTCCGCATAAATTTTAAAGACATTTTCAATGAAACGAATCCAATTACAAGGAAGACTAAGGCAAGTATAAACCTATGGGACTACATCAAATTAAAAAGCTTCTTCACAGCAAAAGAAACCACTACCCAAATCAAGAGACCCCTCACAGAATGGGAGAAGATCTTTACATGCCATACATCAGATAAGAGTTTAATAACCAACATATATAAAGAGCTTGCCAGACTCAACAACAAGACAACAAATAACCCCATCCAAAAATGGGGGGAGGACTTGCACAGAATATTCACCACAGAAGAGATCCAAAAGGCTGAGAAACACATGAAAAAATGCTCCAAGTCTCTGATTGTCAGAGAAATGCAAATCAAGACAACAATGAGATATCACTTCACTCCTGTGAGAATGTCACACATCAGAAAAGGTAACAGCAGCAAATGCTGGAAATTTTTGTTTTCTTAATGAAGTTGTAAGCTTAGAAAAAATAACCTATAGTCATGCTGAATGTCTCTTTATCTCTCTCTCTCTCACACACACACACACACTATGGTCTTGAGATTGGGAAGGACATTATGTAAAGATGTCATAGCTTACTCCCAATAATTAATAAACAACTGTAATACCAATTAAGGTTTAAAATTTTTTTTCTTTATTTATTTATTGGATAGAGACAGCCAGAAATTGAGAGGGAAGGGGGTGGTAGAGAAGGGAAAGAGACAGAGGGACACCTGCAGCCCTGTTTCACCACTTGCAAAGCTCTCCCCCTGCAGGTGGGGACCGGGGGCTCAAACCTGGGTCCTCGAGCATTGTAACATGTGCGCTCAACCAGATGTACCACTGCTCAGCCCCACCAATTAAAGTTTTAAAGGAACTTTTTTTTAGTGTAACAATGAATTCCATTGTTTCCTAGAGAAGGAAATATATGAGACAATTTGAAAAAAGAGCTACTGTCTATCTATCTCATCATCTTCATCTCTTTAACTTTATTATTATTTTTTAAAATTTATTTATTTTTTTTTTATTAGATAGAGACAGAGAGAAATTGAAGGAAAGGGGCGATAGAGATGGAGAGAGACTGAGAGACACCTGCAGCCCTGCTTAACCACACGTGAAGCTTTCCCCCTGCAGGTGGGGACCAGTGGCTTGAACCCGGTTCCTTGCGCACTGTAGTGTGTGCGCTTAACCAGGTGCACCACCACCTGGCCCCCTATTATTTGTTTGTTATCACCAAGGTTATCACTGGACCTTGGTGCCAGCACAAAGAACTCTCCCCCCAAGAAGCCATTCTCCTTCTCCTCCTCCTTCTTTTTGGATAGAGACAGAGAAATAGAGAGGGGATGGAGAATAGAAACAGCTTTATTGTTTGTAAACTTCTTCCCTGCAGGTGGGAGACCAGTGGCTTAAACCCAGGTATTTATGTATGGTGGTGTCCCTATTGGGTGTGCCACCTCCTAGCCTCCTTCTCTTTTACACATTATGTATCATACTGGAGAGATAACAGAATGGTTATGCAAAAAAGACTAATGCCTGAGGCACCAAAGTTCCCAGATACAGTCCCCAGCACCACCATAAGCCTGAGCTGAGCAGTACTCTGGTTAAAAAAAAAGGAATAACAAAATAGACCCCTTTGTGGGCCCTCCATAGGACCTTGCCCTCAACTTGGATCAACAACAGTAGAGAATGTTCCATCCGCTGAAGGGAGGATGGAAAACATACTCTATGCTACACCTGAAGAAGATGGGTCCTGATTGGAACGTTCCTACTCATGACCACAGAATGTGAGCTCAGATCTACAGGGATGCAGCGGTCATATAGGCTCCTAAGCTGAATATGGGCCCCAGATCATATCAAATCGATGGGGTGTACAGTCAACAATATTTATATACCTTTCCCATATTAGGGAGCTACTCTCTTCCCTGATCCAACTATCTGGTCCTTTATGCAGCCACAACATCATCTCCCCAGATAATAACTTGGATCCACCTGCATATCAGATTTCAGGCTCAGGGAAAAAAAAAAAAGAAAAAAGAAAAAGACTAGTATAACCACAGGCCCTTTGGAATATAACCAAAATATGCCTACTAGCTATCTACAAAATGGAGACACCCCCACCCACTCTTCATTGGCACTATTCCAGCCTTTAGGTTCATGATTAATCAACAATTTGTTTGGCTTTGTATGTTAACTCTTTTCAGCCACCAGGTTCCAGATACTAGCATGATGCCAACCAGACTTCCCTGGACAGACAACCCCACCAATGTGCCCTGGAAATCTGATTTCCCAGAAGTCCACCCCACTAGGGAAAGAGAGAGGCAGACTGGGAGTATGGATCCACTTGTCAATGCCCATGTTCAGTGGGGAAGCAATTACAGAAGCCAGACCTTCCACCTTCTGCATCCCACAATGACCTTGGGTCCATCCATACTCCCATAGGGTTAAAGAATAGGAAAGCTCTCAGGGGAGGGGATGGGATACGGAGTTCTGGTAGTGGAAATTGTGTGGAGTTGCACCCTCTCTTATCCTATGGTTTTGTCAGTGTTTCCTTTTTATAAATAAATTTTAAAAAAGTTTTTTCCTAAAAAAAATTTTTTTTTTAAAAAGAGGTAAGGGAGGGGAGGGGAGGTAGAACACTATGTGTCAATGCAGGAAAATACCAGTACTGATGGAGATACCACAAAGGAGTACATTTACATATTGAAATTTAGAATATCATCTAAAATGTTATTTTAAATCAGTGAGGGAAACACTCAAAACAAAGAACATAATTGGAATCCATAAAGAAAACAAAAATTTAGTTCCCTCACACCACCAAAAGCCAGAGCTGATTAGTATACTGGAAAAAAAAAAAAAAAGAAAGAAAGAAAGGAAGAAAGGAAAGAAAGAAAGAAAAGGAAGCAAATTTAGAGGGCCAGGTAGTGGAGTACCATGTTAAGCTTACCTGTTACCCTGCACAAGGATCCAGGTTCAAGCTCCAGGTCCCCACCTGCAGGGGCCAGAAGGAGTGCTTCACAAGCAGTGAAACAGGGCTGTAGGTGTCTCTCTTTCTCCCTTTTTACTTCTCTCTTCCCTCTCAATTTCTCTGTACTATCAAATAAGAAAGAAAAACTGTTACCGGGGCCAGTGGATTTGTTGTTCAGGCAGAGCCCCAGCAATAACCTTGGTAGGAGTAAAATAAAATAAAATCAGATAAAATAAAATAATAAGATAAAAATGGAAACTCCTATGACACATATAAAAAATAGAACAGATAAACCTGAACTACAAACACAAAACTATTCATTTGTTGTAAGAATATGTATATATTTCTGCATACGACAGGTAAATGTTTACTCTGTGTTTTCTGCTATAAATAAATGTAGAACTGTCTATTCACAGAAGAAATGCAACACAATCTTTTTTTGTCTCTGGGGTTATCACTGGGATTCGAGGCCTGCACTACTGGAGGCTATTCTTTCCCTTTTGTTGCCCTTGTTGTTTATCGTTGTTGTTATTATTGTTGTTGTTGTTATTGCTGTTGTTGCTGGATAGAAGAGAGAAACTGAGAGAGGAGGGGAAGACAGAGAGGGGGAGAGAAAGACACCTGCAGACCTGCTTCACTGCTTGTGACGCGACCTCCCTCTCCCTGAAGGTGGGGAGCTGGATTCTTATGCCAGTTCGTGCACTTTGTGCCATGTGTGCTTAACCCACTGCGCTACCGCCTGGCCCCCAACACAATCCTTTTTTTAATGTATTTACTATTGGGTACAGAAAGAGAGAAATTGAGAGGGGAAGGAGAGATAGAGAGGAAGAGAGACAGAGCAGCTCTACTTCACTCATGAAGCGTTCCCCCTGAAGGTGGGGATCTGGGGTTTGAACCTGGGTCCTTGTGCACTTTAGTATGTCCACTTAACCAGGTGTGCCACCACCTGCCTCCCACAGAAGAAATACAATAAGACAACATCTGCATGAAATTACTCAGTCCTATTAGTAGTCAGGGAAGCACAAGGGAAAAATGATTTTTCACTCTTATGTTAACAAACTTGAAAAGTTAATTTTCAAGGCGGGCAGTGATGCATTTTTTAAGTCATTTCTTTTTTAGTTGTGACTATAGTGATTTACAAGACTGCAAGATTACAGGCTTATAGTTCCATACTGCATGCACCACAGTGGTGCATCCTTATATATTATTGGTACAAGTGTGAATTATTTCAATAGTTTAGCAGTTCCGATACCTTTTATATCAATTTTTTAATGTAGTTATTTAATTTATTTATTTATTTATTTTTTTAGACTTAAAAAAAAATTATTTATTTTCCCTTTTGTTGCCCTTGTCGTTTTTTTTATATTTATTTTATTTATTTATTCCCTTTTGTTGCCCTTGTTGTGCCCTTGTCATTTTATTGTTATAGTTATTATTGTTGTTGTTATTGTTGTTGGATAGGACAGAGAGAAATGGAGAGAGGAGGGGAAGACAAAGACACCTGCAGACATGCTTCACCGCCTGTGAAACGACTCCCCTGCAGGTGGGGAGCCAGGGGCTCGAACCGGGATCCTTACTCCCATCCTTGCACTTTGTGCCACCTGCGCTTAACCCACTGCGCTACCTACGGACTCCCTTAAATGTAGTTATTTTTATCCATATAGATTTTAACTTAAATTTTTTTTATTATCTTTATTTATTTATTAGATAGAGACAGTCAGAAATTAAGAGGGAAGGGAGAGATAGAGAGAAAGAGAGATACCTGCAGCCCTGCTTCACCACTTGCAAAGCTTCCCCCATGCAGTTGGGGAATGGGGGCTTGAACCTGGGTCCTTGTCCATTATAACATGTGTGTTCAACCAGGTGTGTCACCACTGGGCCCCTATATCAAATTTTAAATCACAATTATTTTTGGTCCAGGAATTTCACTTCTAGAAAACTGAGTCAATCTAAAATATGCAAAAATATCTCCTGCCATTCCTATACAACTGTATTAGCACGGTATGTGTTTACCTGTCTTCTAAAGTATAATCTATTTTTCTCTCCCTTTTGGAGGGGCGGGGGGCTGTTGGGCTTACACATGCACAATATCACTGCTCCAGGTCACTTTTTCATTCAGAGAGACACAGAGAAGGAGAGACACCACATCATTAGAACTTCCTCTAATGCCATGTGTTGCAAGTGTTCAAACTTGGACAGTTCACATGGCAAGGCAAGGCACACACCCTATCTGGTGAGTTAGCTCTCTGACCCTAAAGTGTAATTACTTAAAGTCAGTTGCTTTTAGTTGTGTTCCACACAGCATATTGTTGGATTCTGGATTTGAGGCATTCTGCAAATATTGCTTTTCATGGGTAAATTTATCACACCCAGATATATTTCCACATGCATAGGTTTACTGTAACTTCTGTAATGTATTAAATTATTTTTCTTAATTTTATTTTTTAAATTATTGGACAGAGGCAGAGAGAAATTGAGAGAGAAAGGAAAGATAGGGAGGGAGAGAAACAGAGAGACACCTGTAGCCCTACTTCACCTGTGAAGCTTTCCCTCTGCAGGTGAGGACCAGGGGCTTGAACCCAAGCCCTTGCATACTGTAATGTGTGCACTAAACCAGGTGTGCCACCACCTGGCCCCTTAAATTATTTTTCTTCTTTTCTTTTTGTTTAATTTTTACGTTTTACTACAGGGATCATACTCCCATTCCTTCTTTCCTTCTCTTATAGATGGTAGTTCAGTCCTGCTATTTGAATTCTAGGTCCTAGCTTCATCTCCTGCAAAATAAAAAGCATTCTTATTAGCTAGTCCATGTTGCTTCATCTTTGTTTCCTGAAAATGTTTTAGAAACCATATGAGGCTAGATAGATTCTTTCTCAGCTCCAGTTCCTCCAGTCTTCTAGGGAGAGAGGACCCTTTTTCCACTAGGATTCTGCCTGCTGTTGGTAGTTGGTAGTTACTATAGTGAACTCCTACCCATGATTTGTTGTCAGATTTTTCCAAGGATAAAGGACTTACTTTTGAGAATCTTAGCATTTTCTGCTATTGAACCAACTAGACAACACCCAATCAACCAGTCAAACAAAATGCCCTAATTTCTGGCCAAAAACGAGAAGAAGGACTGGTAAACTCAACACAGGAACCTGGGTTTTGCTTCTTAACTCTTAAGTCTTACCCCCCTGGGCCAATAATTCAATTCATTCTATGAAGTATAGGACCTTCTCTTGTATTTCTGCTGCCACTCTTTTTTTTTTTTTAATTTTATTTATTTATTTATTTTCCCTTTTGTTGCCCTTGCTTTTTTATTGTTGTTGTTACTGTTGTTGTTGTTGTTGTTGTTGATGTCATTGTTAGATAGAACAGAGAGAAATGGAGAAAGAAGAGGAAGACAGAGGGGGAGAGAAAGACAGACACCTGCAGACCTGTTTCACTGCCTGTTTAGCGACTCCCTTGCAGGTGGGGAGCCGGGGGCTCTGCTGCCACTCTTATCCAGTCTAGACTAGAGTCACAAGTGTCCTGGTCTGCAGATAAACAGGGATCATAGCTGTGGCTGCATATTAAGAGCAGGTATTTTGAAAATTTGGAAGTGACTCCCAATAAATTCGTTCTCCTTTTGGTTAGGAGAATGGGAGACTGCCAAAATAGATATTGACCTATTACTCCCAAAGAAACCTAAAGCAAGCTTTGATACCACCTATGAGAAATTCCAGATAAACCAGGCAAAGGGCCTTCTTTCCTCAATTCTCTTGGTTAAGAGAAAAAAGCTCTTTTTTACTCTGACCTACTCTCTCTGAGCCCTTTTTCCAGCAAGCATGTCCTAAGCCTGTGTGAAGTGCAGATGGCAATGCTACATGTAGAGCTGTCAGTGACCTGTTGTGAGGCCTGAAAGTCATTTCAACATCACTATTTAATTTTTATTTAAATTTTCTAAACATCTGGATTTTAAAATTTTGATTTATTTGTATATTTATTTTGGATAGAGACAGAGAGAAATTGAGAGGGAAGAATGAGACAAAGAGAGAGAGAGAGAGAGAGAGAGAGAGAGCTTCATCATTGCTTTACCACTTGGGAAGATTCTCCCACGCAGGTGGGAGACCAAGGGCTTAAACCTCAGTACTTCTGTACTTTAATGTGTCCACTCTACCAGGTGTGCCGCTGCCTGGCCCTCAAATATCTCGATTTTAAAGGTGCTCAATAAGCTACCCTCATAAGTGTGTGTCCTACTATGTTTTATCTGTGCTTAAGAGCACTAATCATTAGTGGAAGGAGAATCTTATCAAAAGGGTTCAAGTGACATTGGAAAGGGGTATCTGATTGTCAGAGGATCTGGGTTCCAGCACAAATCACCACACAGGGCCCCTCTCCCAAACCTAGGGAGCCCCCATCTTCCTCAATATAAAAGGGTCTCTTTAGAAGAAATTTAAGAGGACAGGGTAGATCTAGATCGACTGTGAGCAAATTAAGACCACCAGATCAAAAGGATTATTGCTTTTTTTTTTTTCAGTTGTTGACAAAAGTCATAAAAACATTCTTTCATGATACATGAAATTTGTATGGAGTTCAAATTTCAGTGCAAATTAAATTTTATTGGAACACAACCTCTTCTCTCATTTGCAGGCTACCTATAGCTGCCTTGGAGTCTGCTGCAGAGCTGACTGCTGGACTCAGACTATGTCACCTACCAAGCCTAAAAATGTTCACTCTGTCTGCCAATTTCCAGGACAAGTATGCTGACTGACATTAATCATTATTATAGATGAAACGAAGTCCTTGATTTGGCAGTCCTGAAGCTAAATAAGTTTTGCAAATTCAATATTTTTACTGTTATTTTGGAGATGATACTTGTAAGATGACTGAAACAGCCAACCATGATTAAGGATAGTCTTTGCTTTTGCACATTTAAAATTTTTCTTTCTTTTTTTTTTTTTTTTACCAGAGCACTGCTCATCTCTGGTTTGTGGTGGAACAGGGGATTGAACCTGGGATTTTGGAGCCTTAGGCATGGGAGTCTTTGCATAACCATTATGCTATCTACCCCTGCCCAAATTTTTCTTTTTTTAATTAAAAAATGTTTTGTTATTTTTTTCTTTATTGGTAGGAGATTAATGGTTTATATTGATAGTAAAATACAGTGGTTGGTACATGTGTAACATTTCTCAGTTTTCCATATAGCAATCTCCACCCCCCCCTAACCCCGGTCCTCTTCTGCCATCATGTTCCAGGACTTGAACACTGCCCCCTACTCCAGAGTCTTTTTTTTTTTTTTTTTTTAAACCAGAGCACTGTTCAGCTCTGGCTTGTGGTGGTGCAGGGGATTGAACCTGGGTCTTTGGAGCCTCAGACATGAGAGTCTGTTTGCATAACCATTATGCCATCTACCCTCTGCCCTTAAATAGCTTTGTTTTATTTATTTAATTAATTTAAGTTTTTATTTTTGCCTCCAGGGTTGTTGTTGGGGCTTGGTGCCAGCACTACAAATCCAGTGCTCCTGGAGGCTATTTTTCCCACTTTATTGGATAGGACAGAGAGAAATGGAGAGAGGAGGGGAAGACAGAGATGGAGAGAGAAAGACAGACACCTGCAGACCTGCTTCACTGCTTGTGAAGTGACCTCCCTGCAGGTGGGGAGCCGGGGGCTCGAACCAGGATCCTTACGCTGGTCCTTGTGCTTAGTACTATGAACATTTAACCTGCTGCGCTACCGCCAGGCCCCCTCAGAGTCTTTTAATTTGGTGCAATACAGCAAAAATTCTCTCTTATATGTTTTTATTTTTATATTTTATTTATTTATTCATTCATTTTTCATTCATTCATTTTATTTATTTATACATTCATTTTACCAGAGTACTGCTCAGCTCTGGCTTATGATGCTGTCTGTGAGTGATTGAACCTGGGACCTTGGGGCCCTCAGGCATGAGAGTCTCTTTGCATAAACATTCTGCTCTCTGCCCTGCACTCTCTTATGTGTTTTAAGTATGTTCTTAGTTAGTTTTAAAAGAAAATGTGAAACTCATAAAACACTGGCATTAGGCAGCATTCAGGGACTCAGTTTCTCTTGCAGCCACCAGTGCCATCTAATTGCTCACTCCATACAAAAGGTGGATCAGAGAAAAATTGTGTCTTTATTCTTCCCCTTTACATCATCTCCCCCACACCTGGGGAGTCTGGGTACACGGAGACCAAGTACAACATGCATCTGATGATGGGTTACACCAAAGCACACCAAGACCTAAATCCTACCCAGATTTATGAAGATTTTCTGTAGCTTAACTAGATTTCTAATTGTCCTGCCACCTGTACTGAAATGTACAATATGTGTTAATCTCAAATTCTTTTCTGTTTCCATAATCTTGGTAAAGTTTCCTGCTCTCAAAGACTAAATCCAATTTGGTTCGGGGGTTATTCAGATACAGCTGAATTCATACTTACTCTTACCAGTAGAAAGTCTACTTTAGCAAGTATAAGGCCAGCATAATTTCTCTTTCCTGTGATCCCTGTGCTATGCCTTCCAAACTGAAAGCATGACTTCATGTGTCTGTTGTTTCACTACAAGATTTCTTTTCTTTTTCTATATCTTTTAGTTTCACTTTTTAAATATAATTTTTATTTGTAAAATGGAAACATTGACAAGACCATAGGATAAGAGGGGTACAATTCTGTATCCTCTCCCCTCCCCTGATAGCTTTCCTATTCTTTAACCCTTTGGGAGTATGGACCCAGGATCATTATGGAGTATAGAAGGTGGGAGGTCTGGCTTAGTTTCTTTTTAAAAATTACCCTTATTTATTTGATAGAGGCAGACAGAAGTTGAGAATAAGGGAAATACAGAGAGGGAGAGAGACAGAGAGACTCCTGCAGCCCTGCTTCACCACTCGTGAAACTTTCCTCCGGCAGGTGGGAACTAGGGACTTGAACCTGGATCCTTGCGCATTGTAACATAAGCACTCAACCAGGTGCATCACCACCCAGCCCCCTCACTACAAGATTTCTACTGTTTTATAGAAGTTTAGAAAGAAACAGGTAAGAGCTCTCATATGTTCAGCACTCCAGCAATTCTATTCTTCCCTAAACTGTTCATTTACAAATGGCAACTTACTAGTTTCCTTGTTTATATCCTGGTGACACTGAGATCACAGAAGGAAAAAAATTAGATTCGGTACCTTTTTACATAATAATTTCTCTGGATATGTTTAAGGCAACTGTTTGAGCTTACCATATGAATTTAGAAAAATAGGTTTGAAAATAGTTTAAACAGGCTGAGATTATGGACTGGCCTGACAATGCCCATGTCCGGTACAGAAGCCAGACCTCCCACCTTCTGCACCCTATAATCATCCTAGGTCTCCCAGATGGATAAGGAATAGGAAATCTTCCAATGGAGGGGATGAAATACAGAACTCTGGTGGGGATTGTACCACCCCTCTTTTTTTTTTTTTCCTAGTAAATACAGTAGTTTGTACATGCATAATATTTCTCAGTTTTCCACACAACAATACAACCCCCACTAGGTCCTCTGCCATCCTGTTCCAAGACCTGAACTCTCCCCCACCCACCCCAGAGTCTTTTACTTAGTGCAATACACCAGCTCTAGTCCAGGTTCTGCTTAGTGTTTCCTCTTCTTCTTTTTTTTTAAATTTCCTTATTGAGGGATTAATATTTTATAGTCGACAGTAAATACAATGGTTTGTACATGCAGAATATTTCTTAGTTTTCCACATAACAATAAAATCCCCACTAGGTCCTCTGTCATCCTTTTCCAGGACCTGTACTCTCCCCACCACCCACCCCAGAGTCTTTTACTTTGGTGTAATATACCAACTCCAGTTCAGGTTCTACTTGTGTTTTCTCTTCTGATTTTGTTTTTCAACTTCTGCCTGAGAGTGAGATCATCCCATATTCATCCTTCTGTTTCTGACTTATTTCACTTAATATGATTTTTTCAAGCTCCATCCAAGATGGGCTGAAAACAGTGAAGTCACCATTTTTAATAGCTGAGTAGTATTCCATTGTATATGTATATACCACAACTTGCTCAGCCATTCATCTGCTGTTGGACACCTGGGTTGCTTCCAGGTTTTGGGTATTACAAATTGTGTTGCTAAGAACATAGGTATACCCAAATCTTTTTGGATGGGTGTGTTGTGTTCCTGGATATATCCCGAGGAGAGGAATTGCAGGATCATAGGGTAGGTCCATTTCTAGCCTTCTGAGAGTTCTCCAGACTGTTCTCCATAGTGGCTGGACCAATTGACATTCCCACCAGCAGTGCAGGAGGGTTCTTTTGACCCCACAACCTCTCCAGCATTTGTTACTGTTACCTTTTCTGACATATGACATTTTCACAGGAGTGAAGTGGTATCTCATTGTTGTCTTTATTTGCATTTCTCTGACAATCAGAGACTTGGAGCATTTTTTCATGTGTTTCTCGGCCTTTTGGATCTCTTCTGTGGTGAATATTCTGTCCATGTCCTCTCCCCATATTTGGATGGTGTAATTTGTTTTCTTGTTGTTGAGTTTGACAAGCTCTTTATATATTTTGGTTATTAAACTCTTATCTGATGTATGGCATGTAAAGATCTTCTTCCATTCTGTGAGGGGTCTCTTTGGGTGTTGGTTTCTTTTGCTGTGCAGAAACTTTTTAATTTGATGTAGTCTCATAGGTTTATACTTGCCTTAGTCTTCTTTGTAATTGGACTTGTTTCATTGAAGATGTCTTTAAAATTTAGGCAAAAAAGAGTTCTGCCAATATTTTCCTCTAAGTATCTGATAGTTTCTGGTCTAAAATCCAAGTCCTTGACCACTGGAGTATGGACCCAGGATCATTATGGGTTACAGAAGGTAGAAGGTATAATATATTTTAGAAGCTCAAACACATCAGGTTTAAGATTAATGATAGGTGAGCGTCAGCCGGTAGCTCAGCGGGTTAAGCGCACATGGCGCCAAGAGCAAGTACCAGTGGAAGGATCTGGGTTGGAGCCCCTGGCTCCCTACCTGCAGGGGAGTAGCTTCACAGGCGGTGAAGCAGGTCTGCAGGTATCTGTCTTTCTCTCCCCCTCTCTATCTTCCTCTCCTCTCTCCATTTCTCTCTGTCCTATCCAACAGTGACGATATAAATAACTACAACAGTAAAACCACAAGGGCAACAAAAGAGAATAAACAAATATTAAAAAAAAGAAATAAAAAAAAAGATTAACGATAGGTAAAAGTTCTTTTGTACTATAGCCATTATATAAATTTGGGCTTTTCAGTTATTATTTGGTACTATCATGTAGCACCATAACAAATAACAATAGGGACCTGGCCCAGGAGGTGTTGCAATGCATAAAGAGTTAGACCCTTCAACATGAGGTCTTGACCTAGATCCCAAGCATCTCATGTGCTAGTGTGTTGCTCTGACTCTTTCTCTCTTCCTCCTCCTCCTTCTCTCTCTCTCATAAGTAAATAGATAAATATTTAAAAATAAATGATACTTTTAATATGAACTTTAAAAAAATTATATTTTATTTTCCCTTTTGTTGCCTTTGTTGTTTCTTATTGTTGTTGTAGTTATTATTGTTGTTGTTATTGATGTCATCGTGGTTGGATAGGACAGAGAGAAATGGAGAGAGGAGGGGAAGACAGAGAGGGGGAGAGAAAGACACCTGCAGACCTGCTTCACTGCTTGTGAAGCAACCCACCTACAGGTGGGGAGCCGGGCCTTGAACAGGGATCCTTAAGTCAATCTAGCACCCTTAACCACTGCGCTACTGCCTGACCCCCTTGAATATGAACTCTTACTAGACCACTATTTTCACTTATTTTATTTTTCTTTTTATACTTTACAATTATGATTTTTTTTTTTTTTTTAACCAGAACACTGCTCAGCTCTGGCTGATGGTGGTGCAGGGGATTGAACCTGGGACTTTGGAGCCTCAGGCATGAGAGTCTGTTTGCATAACCATTATGCTATATACCCCTGCCCCTTTTTATACTTTACATGGGGTTAATGATTTACCATTAAGTCTTTGACACATGGGCATAATTTCATTATGTGTCGGGACTCCAAGGTTCTCTACAATTCCTCCCTCTCCAGACACTATTTTTTAAAAACTCTTTCTCAAGTTCATGTCATTTAATTATTATTATTATTTTCTTACCAGAGCACTATTCAGCTCTTGCTTATGGTGGTGCAGGGGATTGAACCTGGGACTTTAAAGCCTCACGCATGAGAATCTGTTTGCATAACCATTATGCTATCTACCCTCCACCTTCATTTAATTTTCTTAACAAACCAGTGAGGTAGATGTTGTTCTTCAGATCTCATTGGTGAAAGGAATACAAGTTCAATAAGTGTGTTGCTCAAGGTCTCACAGAAAGTTGTTAGCTAGCCTAGTAAGTGAACAGAGACCTTATGATTTGGTGCCCACTGTTAGAAGATTGCCCCTGGAAAAGTACCAAGCTGTGACAGACAGTCTTGGTATCCCCACAGGAAGCTTCTTTGGTACTGGGAAGGCAGGTTATGTAGTATTAAGTATGAGTGGTCAGACATTTAACAGCTCTAAATTATGTGCCAGTCTGTACGGGAGAGGAATGCATGATACCGCCACTTTTAACTGCTGTAAACACCTTGAGACTGAACACGAAAGTTCAGTCGTGCATTGCTTACTGAGCTAGGTGATTTTGTGGTTGTGCAAACATCATAGAACTAAATGCACTAACCTAGGTTACAGCCTACTCTATACCTACAGTGTATATAAGGACCATTCTCACATAGGCAATCTATTGTTGTCGGAAATGCTGATGGCACATGATTATTTTGTTTCTGACAGTATCCTTGGGTGGTAGTTGCATTTTTTTCCCTTTTTTTTTTTCCTTTTTTGTAACAAGTGTGCTCAACCAGGTTCGCCACCAGCCAGCCCCTCTTCTTTTCCTTTTTTGCCTCCAGGGTTATCACTGGGGCTCAGTGCCAGCACCACAAATCCATTGCTCCTGGCAGCCATCTCTCCCCCCCATTGTTGTTGTTGGATAGGACAGAGAGAAATTGAGAGAGGGGGAGACAAGACAAAGAGGGGGAGAGAAAGACCCCTGCAGACCTGCTTCACCACTTGTGAAGCGACCCCCTTACAGGTGGGGGGGCCAGGTGATTCCAGCCAGGATCATTGTGCTGCTCTCCACGCTTTGCATTATGTGCTTTTAGCCTAGTGCGCCTGGCCCTCCCATAGTTGTAATTTTTATCCTTATTTTACATATAGGAAAGCTGAGATGCTGAAAAGGTAGGTAGTTTGTCCAAATTCACAAAATGTAGAAGTTGAAATGCTAGGATGTAAACGCAAGTAATCCAGTTCTATAACTCCTACTCAGATAAAAGATCTTTATTTGCTACTTTGTGGAGCTTTAGTCAAATCGAGCCTTAGGGTGGGAAACCTGCAGTCCTGTGCTTTCATCTTCCCCCTTTATTGCTGGAGTGTTCCCTAGAGGAGTGTAGTTGGCAGAACTTGGGAAATATTTAAAGATTGCCTTACCCCTCCTTAATAACTTAACTCTCCCAATGCTCAGGCTGGTAGAAATCTCACTAGTGGTACTTCTGGGATTATGATGGTTGTTCACAAATGAGGATTTCTAGTTTTAAAAAAAAAAATTCAGCTTCTCTATTTTGAAGACTCATTCTGTGCTCTGGACTGGGGTCCCAGAAACTTATGATTGGAAAGGTCTATAGATAACTTCTTTTCATTACTTAAACTTACAAAACAATGACTGCAGATTGTGTTTTGCCAGAAGTGCTTTAAGCATATATTACTGGTGGTGGAATAAGCATCTCATAGAAAGACAGAAGAAGAATGGATTTGAAAGCAAACAGTCTTTGTTTCTAATTCTGTATTTTCGAGTTTTGAATTTAGAGGCCTTTAGTGTCAATTTTCTCATTATTAAATATGAGGGAATAATAAGGATGGGATGTGAAGATCACAGATCAGTATTAATGTTATAGAAAGTATAGTTAGTACTTTGTACATTGTTAATGTATCATCTAATGCAACATAGACAGGATCAAATAATTAACCAAGTGACCACTTGGGGTGGTGGTGAGTCAGGTCTTGGAGGATTTCAGTGATATGACCAATTTTGATTAAATGGAGGAAAAATTCCAGACATGGGGAGACAGGGTGGAAAATTAGGGGCAGGTGGAAATTCATCCCATGGGAAAGCAGTCCTAACAAGAATTGCCTATTAAAAAGTTACTTCTTTGTGCAATGCCAGAGATCAAAATCAGGGTCTCATAAATGTGCTCTCCTGTTGAATCACCTCCTTGGCCCAGTGTTTAATTTAGTTTAAATTTCTTTTTTTTTTTTTTTATGAGTGAGTATGAGATAGAGATATAATAGATATGGGGTGGTGTGGGGAGAAAGAGAGAGAGGGAGAGGGTTCCTTTCAAGTACTGCCTCACCATCTGTGGAACTCTATTCCTTTTCTTTATAATTCTCATGTGGTTCCAGGGATCCAACCCAGCACCTCATCCATGGCTGAGCCACCTCCCTGACCCAACTTGCCTCATTAAAAGCCAACAGTGGTCAGCTGAAGAGTTAATGATAAATAACCACTAATTTACTGCCACCATGACAATATATACTTGAACAGAGTAATTTTGGAAGTAATACAATATTTGCCCTCAAAGATGCACCTTTTTGCAAGCCTGCTATTGACAGATATAATTCTATTTCTTTTCAGAATAGAGAGACCTAATCTCTTGCCTCCAGTGCTGAGGTTCTATTCTTTTAGGTCTTGATAAGATACAGCAACAAAATTTCAAGGTTTTAGGGTAGCAATTAAACAGAGAATAATTTCCTCATGCATCCCTCTTAGTCATATCTGATTCTACACAAATATAGCAGAGATCTCTATGTAGATCTAGGAAGCAGAATTTATGGAAATAAGCAAGTCAGTACTTTCATAGAGGCAATTTAGATCTTTACTGTTGTTGACTTTTGCCTCAGGTAAGCATAACAGAGGTTCTATACTAGTTGGAACTATTTATATTTTTTATTTGCTTTTTCCCCCTTTTGTTGCCTTTCTTGTTTTATTGTTGTTGTAGTTATTATTGTTGTTGTTATTGATGTTGTCATTGTTGGATAGAACAGAGAGAAATGGAGAGAGGAGAGGAAGACGGAGAGGAAGAGAGGAAAGATAGACACCTGCAGACCTGCCTCACTGCCTGTGAAGCGACTCCCCTGCAGGTGGGGGGCCGGGGACTTGAACAGGGATCGTTACACCTGTCCTTGCGCTTCACGCCACATGCGCTTACCTGCTGCCCTACCGCCCAACCCCCTATTTCTATTTTTTAACTTGTATGTTATTATTTAAAGCAAAATTAATAAGGACTGGGTTAGGGAAAATTGTGAGTCCCCAAGTTTTGAAGTATCTATGTGTTATACTTAAGGAGGTACCATTCATTTGGAATATGAAATGAATGATTTTATTCATTTGTTTCTTTCTTTCTTTATTTTTGCCTCCATGGTTGTCATTGGGGCTTGGTGCCTGCATTAAGAATCCACTGCTCCTGTGGCCATTTTTTCTTTATTTCTTTTTTTTTTTTTTTGGGTAGGACAGAGAGAAGTTGAGAGAAAAGGGGAAGATAGAGAGGGGGAGAGAACTGCAGACATGCTTAGCTGCTTGTGAGGTACCCTCCACTGCAGGTGGGGATCTGGGGGCTCCAACAAGGATTCTTCCCCAGGTCTTTGCACTTGTACTATGTGCGCTTAACCTGGCGCACCACCACCCAGCCCCCTATTTGTTTATTTATTATTATTATTTTAGATTATTAGATATATAATTTTCAGGACGTTACAATTTTTAAGTAATTTAATACATTTGAAATTCATGCTCTAGGATTTGGAAAAGAAAGTAGTTGAGAATTTGGAATCTTAATAATTTAGTTTTAATATTTGATTGGTGACCATCTAAAATTATAGAATTAACCAGCATTTCCTTGGAGGAGTTTTTTTGTTTGTTTGTTTTGTCTTTTACTTTATGGAATACCCCAGCAAAAGGACTGTTGAAATTATATTTGCTAACAAACCAGACCTTTACTTTTCGGGTGAATGCCACGAATTCTGAAAAGCAGGATAGATAACTTATTGTCGCTTTAACAGTTTGCACTGACAATTAAAACAGAGGGAAAATCTATTCAAGGAAGCTACCATGTGATTTTAAAGAACATTTAGAATTACCTTTTGTGCGTGAGTACAGTTTTAGAGGAACCAGAATAAAGCACAAGCTGAAAACTGAAATGTACCTTCAGAAAACTCTCATTTTTTGTTTCGTGGGTTCCTCTGATGTTACAGATGTCTCCAGCGCTAGCCGTCCTGGCACTCCCGTTTTCTCCCGTCCTCATATTATAGTTTCACTCTCGGCGCTTTGGGGCAGGTCGTCGGGCAGATGGAGCCAGGTGTTTTCAAGAACAGTCAAATGATGACAGAACCCCATAAAACAGTAGTGCTAGTTCTTTGGTGAAAGCACACTAGGTTTGTCTGCGAAAAATAACTTGGTGCGCTTTAGACAATTGATAGAAGACTGTGGTTTTCTCATCGCTTATGACCAAGTGAGATCGAAGCAAGTTTCCCTGTCATGGAAGCAGCTGTGCTGAGTGCTCTCAGTTCCCCATGTCTTCTGGGTAATGATTATCTGCTGTGTGTTCCCTGGGTTTTTGTCCAGGCGATTTGTACTCAGCAAGGTCAAGATAAGTTTTATCTCTTTACATTACTTCTGAAACTTTGAGTAGAAGAGCAGCCATATTTGTTGATCCAGAGTTTTCAGCAAAGGTTTATTTGGTTTTATTTTTTCCCCCATAATCTTGGAATTTCTTTCTTTTTTTTTTTTACCAGAGCACTGATCAGCTCTGGTTTATGGTGGTGTGGGGGGATTGAATCCTATTTATTATTTTTTAACCAGAGCACTGCTCAGCTCTAGTTTATGGTGTGGGGGATTGTACCTGGGACTTTGGAACCCCAGTCATGAGAGTCTCTTTGCCTAACCATTATACTATACCCCCCTATGAAATGAATAATTGTCACATCTGGCAGCTGGGGAATGGGATAAAGCCTGAACGTTCACCAAGTACCAACCTTTCAACAGAATGCTTTTGGAAGTAGACTTGCCTGAGAACTTAATATGTGATGGAAAGTTCTGAGCAGGAAGTCTTTAGATTTAGCATTTACTTTTTTATTTTAAACTATTTAATAATTTATTTATGGATAGAGACAGAAATTGAGAGGTTGATAGATAGGCAGAGAGACACCTGCAGCACTACTTCACAACTCACAAAGCTTTTTCCCTGCAATCCAGGACCAGGAGTTTGAACCCTGGTCTTTGTGCATTATAATATGCATGCTCAACTGGGTGAGCCACTGCCCAGCACTTAGATTTAGCATTAAAAAAAAAAAAAACCCAAACAAACAAAAAAAAAACTTCCCCCAGTGATTTTGATGCAGAATGGAATTTAGAGGATCATTATTCTAGTGGATTTCATTACTTTGTGCAAAAGATATTGGGAGCACCAGGACCTATAGCTGGGTCAGCTTCTTCTAAATCTCCACCTTCTTTAAATTCTATGCTAGATCATATTACAAATTACCCACTCTCTATTACAAATCCTGTCCATCCTCAGGTAGCTAGCTCCTTTGCTGGGCCAGATTCCATGCTTGGCAGATGAGCCAACCTTTTTTCCTAAAGTCCCTGCCTCACTAGAAGTTTTACCTGAACTGTGATGTTGAGTTTGTGTGTGACTGATGATGATCATGATGATAATGATGGTACAAGAGTACTGCTCAGCTCTGGCTAATGGTGGTGCAAGGAATTGAACCAGGGATCTGAGAGCCTCAAACATGAATGTCTTTTTGCATAATCACCATTTTATTTCCCAAGGTTTCCTTTAAGTTTTTTTAAAGATTTTATTTATTTATTAATGAAAAAGATAGGAGGAGAGAGAGAGAAAGAACCAGACATCACTCTGGCACATGTGCTGCCGAGGATAGAATTCAGGACCTCATGCTTGAGAGTCCAAAGTCTTATCACTACGCCACCTACCGGACCACTGAGGTTTTTTTGTTTGTTTGTTTTAAGATTTTTAAATATTTATTTATTTATTCCTTTTTGTTGCCCTTGTTGTCCTTCGAGTTTTATCACTGCATATGGGAGTCCTAATAGGCACCCAGCAAAGTCCCCACATTCCCGATAGTGCTTCTGACCTCCAGTATGTAGACATAGTATGATTTTCTCTTTGAGAGTTTGTATCAATTACTCTCAACAATACAGAGACCCCTTAATTTGTTAATTTGGTAGAGTAAGGAATCAAAGTGGCCAGGTAGTAATCTGGAATCCCTTCTCCATCCCCTGTGGGAGTGTCCTTCATCCTAAAATCTCTCAGCTAGTAGGACCTAAAGTTGTGGACTTGGAAAGTAAAATGCTGACTGTGGCTTTCCATAATAGTGAGAGGAATACTCCCATCTCCACACACCTGATTCCCTGCTATGAGTCCTGGCTATGGAGAAACCTCAGCACACATGGGTAACACATTATCCCAACTCTGATGAGTGTTGTTGACCTCCAAAAAGTCATCAACTGTTCTAGTCATCCCTGTTTAGGATAATAAGGAACATGAGGGGCCAAGTGGTGGCGTCCTTTGTTAAGCACACACACTGCAGTGCTCAAGGATGAAGGTTGAAGTCCCTGGTCCCCACCTGCAGGGAGAAAGCTTCACAAGCAGTGAAGCAGGGCTGCAGGTATCTCTCTCTCTCTCTTTATTTCCCCCTCCCCTCTCAATTTCTGTCAGTCTCTATCCAATAATAAATACATGAATAAATAATAGGGAACACGATAGGATGTGAAGTCTAGGATTAGAAACCCATAAACTCCTTTGCTGTAAAATAAGTTCCTTGGTTAAAAGCAATGCTAACCTGCAGGGGGAAAGCTTTTTGAGTGGTGAAACAGTGCTGCAGGTGTCTCTCTGTCTCTCTCTATTTATCTCCCCATTCCTCTTAATTTCTGACTGTCTCTATTCAATAAATTTTTTTTTTTGTCTCCAGGGTTATCACTGTGACTTAGCGCCTGCACCATGAATCCACTGCTCCTGGATGCAGTGGATTTTTCCATTTTTTTGTTGTTATTGTTGTTGTTGGATAACAACAAAATAGAAATAGAGAGAAAAGGGGAAGACAGAGGGGGGGAGAGAAAGATAGACACCTGCAGACACTTTTCGCTGCTTGTGAAGTGATCCCCTTGCAGGTGGGGAGCCCAGGGCTCCAACTGGGATCCTTATATGACTCTTGTGCTTCGAGCCATGTACACTTATCCTGCTGCGCTACTGCCCAGCCCCCAATAATTTCTTTTTAAAGCAATGCTGTGTGAATAAAGGGGGATAAAGATAAAGCATTTATTAAAGTCCACAGATAATGATTTATAGGCCAAGGCTCTTTTTTTCATCTATGAATATCCAATTATCTCAATACTAATTATTATAAAGACTATCCTTTCTCCATCAAATTGCTTTTGCAGCTCTGTCAGAAGTCATCTGGCAAATCTTTGTGAGGCTTTGTTTTTAAATTTTCTATTTTATTCTGTGATTTAATGTCTACTTGTTTCCCAGCACTTCACTATCTTAAATACATTAGATAAATATAAGTCTCAAAATCAGGCTATGTGATTTTATCATTTTATTTATTATTTTGTAGAGGTGAAAAATATGAGACGCAAGTCTGCATGTCATCCTTGCACAGAGATCATGCTGGTCTTCTCTGTATCATCACAATTTTAGTCTAGTGCTGTCAAAGCGAAGACTTCCATTTTTATTAGTTTCTGAAATTGTTTTGGTTCTTCTAGCTATTTTTGTTTCTTGTATAAATTCCAAAATCAATTTGCTACAAAAAATCCTGAGGGGCCAGGCAGTGGTACACCTGTTAAAGTATACATATTGCCATGCATGAGGACGTAGGCCCCCACCTTCAGAAGGAAAGCTACATAAGCAGTGTAGCAGTGCTTAAGAGGTCTCTCTTTCTCTTCCCCTTTTTATCTATCACCTGCTTCTCAATTTCTCTCTGTCACTATCCAAAAAAGAAAGAAAGTCATTGGGTAGTGGCACACCTGGTTGAGCGTACTGGTTACCATGTTCAAGGCTCTGGGTTCGAGTCTCTGCTCCCTACCTGCAAGGGTTAACGTTCACAATTGGTGAAGCAGGTAGGCAGGTGTCTTGTCTTTCTCTGTCTCTCCCAATATCACACACCTCTATCAGCTTCTTGGTCCTATCAAATAAAAACAAAAAAAAAAAAAAAGGAAAAAGGTGGTTGCTGGGAGTGGTGAATTCAAAATGCTACCACTGAGCCACATGGATAACACTAATGGAAAAGAAAGAGGGAAAGAGAAAGAGAGGCCACTGGGAGTGGTGAATCTGTTGTGCAGGCACCCAGACTTAGCACTAACTCTAGTATCACTTAAAAAAGTATTCTGGGGAGTCGGGCTGTAGTGCAGCGGGTTAAGCTCAGGTGGCGCAAAGCACAAGGACCGGCATAAGGATCCCGGTTTGAACCCCGGCTCCCCACCTGCAGGGGAGTCGCTTCACAGGCGGTGAAGCAGGTCTGCAGGTGTCTATCTTTCTCTCCTCCTGTCTTCCCCTCCTCTCTCCATTTCTCTCTGTCCTATCCAACAACGACAACAACAATAATAACTACAATAATAAAACAACAAGGGCTACAAAAGGGAATAAAAAAAAAGTATTCTGCTGGGATTTTGATAAATAATTGATTAGTTTAGAAATAACTGATATCTTTGCTATATTGGTCTCAATGAACATGGTATGCCTCTTCACTTAGTCTTTATCTTCACATTTTTATTAGCATTTTGTAGATTTTAGCATTTAGATCCTGTATGTAAACATGCTATATTAATATATAGTATTTCCTCCTTTTTTGAACAATTATAAATAGTACTGTTCCTTTAGTTTATGTTTCTGATTGTTCATTAAGGCATTAGTAATGAACATGATTGCTTTTCGTGTGTTGGCTTTAAATCTTGAGAATTTGCTAAATTCACTTATTAGTTCTGAAAATTTTCTAGCATTTGTTGTTTTGGCAGATTCTGAGAAATTTTCTAGACAATTTGTGTCCTCTGCAAATTAGGAAATAAGTTGTTTCCTTCTTTCTGTATGCCTTTAATTTCCCTTTCATTCATTTCAGTATACCCCAACCTACTAATCTGTTCTCTTTTTGATGGAGAAGTAGTTCTTATTTCATACCAAACACCTCTTCAGCACAAATTCAAACTCTGTCCAGAGCTCCAGGGAATAGTGTTTTGGAATTTTGAATTGTAGAAAGGAAATTCATTGTACTTACGACTTCATACCAGTCCCACTGGGATAAGGAACAACAGATTCATTAATCACATACACTACTTTTTTGCAGATAAATAAATGAATATTTCACACTGGGTGAGATAAATAATGGAGAAAATAGCATAATGGTTATGCAAAGAGACTTTCATGCTTGAGGGTCCAAGCCCCCACACCACAAGCCAGAGCTGAGCAGTACTGGGGGGGGGAGTAGTCTCATATAAGTTGTGGTCAGGTTTTATTGCAGGTGAATTTGTATCAAATTCAAAAAAGAAATAGTTTTCAGAAATGCTTAGAATTGTAAATTATAGATAGGAGAACATGAATATATTTTGATGTGGAGTCGTTTTGTTGTTTTTGTTGTTGTTTTTAGATTTGTTATTCCTCAACTATAAGTTTGTCTGAGTGTGTTTAGAGCTTCTCCTTCCAATCATCTGTTTCTTTCTTTCTTTCTGTTTTATGAGAATTTGTCATAATTTCTGGTCTACTCAGAGCACCTGTTCCATTTGCTGTGATGAACTTACTCTTGAGTCACTTTTCTGTCATTTTCAAGGATTTGGGGGTATAGAGTTTAAATGTGTGTTTTCATCTGCTAACTTCTTCAGTCTTCTTCCTTTCCATATTCATGACACAAGTACATGCACACACACATTTTATTTATTTTGGTCTTCACTGCTCCAGGTTTACTTATTCAGATAGAAAGAGTGGAAGATAGACAGAAATAGAGGGAAAGACAGCAAATACAGAAGCATTTCAGCACAGTGGAGGTGAGGCTCAAACCTGACTTGTGCACCTGACGTAGCAAGTGAATTATTCCTCTGGCCCCACACTTTTGTTTTATGTTATTAATAATAACCATATGCTACTGCTATAGTCAGTAAATAAACATAGTCTTGAACCAGGTATAATCAAGATTCCCCTCTCTTCCAAAAGAAAAAATGGTTAGTACAACCTTTTTGGCCACTTAACTTTGAAAAGAACCAGGTAACAGAGTAAATGACCTTATTCAACAAAGCTGGGACTTTTTTCTGTTGCTTTTTTAAAAAATATTTTATTTATTTATTAATGAGAAAGTTAGGAGGAGAGAAAGAAAGAACCAGATATCACTCTGGTAGATGTGTTGCCAGGGATTGAACTCAGGACCTCATGCTTGAGAGTCTAGTGCCTTAGCCACTGTGCCACCTCCCGGACCACTTTTTTCTGTTTCTTTTCTTTTTTTTTTTTTACTGTTGTTATTATTTTTTTAATTAGATTTACAAAATTATAAGACAACAAGTATAATTCCTCATCTTTCCCACCACCAGAATTCCATGTCCCCATTCCCTCCATTGGAAACTATAGTAGTTCTCCCAAGGTCACAAATATAGGTTGACTATTACTTCTATAACTATACGTGTGTGTGTATGTGTGTGTGTGTATATCCCATTTTTTTTAAATTTATTTCTTTATTGGGGAATTAATGTTTTACACTCAACAGTAAATACAATAGTTTGTACATGCATAACATTTCCCAGTTTCCCATTTAACAATACAACCCCCACTAGGTCATTTATCATCCTTCATGGACCTGTATTCTCCCCACCCACCCACCTCAGAGTCTTTTACTTGGGTGCAATATGCCAATTCCATTTCAGGTTCTACTTGTGTTTTCTTTTCTGATCTTGTTTTTCAACTTCTGCCTGAGAGTGAGATCATCCATATTCATCCTTCTGTTTCTGACTTATTTCACTCAACATGATTTTTTCAAGGTCCATCCAAGATCGGCTGAAAACGGTGAAGTCACCATTTTTTACAGCTCAGTAGTATTCCATTGTGTATATATACCACAACTTGCTCAGCCACTCATCTGTTGTTGGACACCTGGGTTATTTCCAGGTTTTGGCTATTACAAATTGTGCTTCCAAGAACATATGTGTACACAAATCTTTTTGGATGGATGTGTTGAGTTCCTTAGGATATATCCCCAGGAGAGGAATTGCAGGGTCATAGGGTAGGTCCATTTCTAGCCTTCTGAGAGTTCTCCAGACTGTTCTCCACAGAGGCTGGACTAATTGACATTCCCACCAGCAGTGCAGGAGGGTTCCTTAGACCCCACAGCCTCTCCAGCATTTGCTGCTGTTACCTTTTCTGATGTATGACATTCTCACAGGAGTGAAGTGATATCTCATTGTTGTCTTTATTTGCATTTCTCTGACAATCAGAGACTTGGAGCATTTTTTCATGTGTTTCTCAGCCTTTTGGATCTCTTCTGTGGTGAATATTCTGTCCAAGTCCTTCCCCCATTTTTGGATGGGGTTATTTGTTTTCTTGTTGTTGAGTCTGGCAAGCTCTTTATATATTTTGGTTATTAAACTCTTATCTGATGTATGACATGTAAAGATCTTCTCCCATTCTGTGAGGGGTTTGGGTAGTGGTTTCTTTTGCTGTGAGGAAGCTTTTTAATTTGATATAGTCCCATAGGTTTATACTTGCCTTAGTCTTCTTTGTAATTGGATTCGTTTCATTGAAAATGTCTTTAAAATTTATGCAGAAAAGAGTTCTGCCAATATTTTCCTCTAAGTATTTGATAGTTTCTGGTCTAACATCCAAGTCCTTGATCCACTTGGAATTTACTTTTGTATTTGGTGAAATACAGTGATTCAGTTTCATTCTTCTGCATGTTTCAAACCATTGTTTCCAACACCATTTGTTGAAGAGACTCTGCTTTCCCCATGTAATAGTCTGGGCCCCTTACTCAAAGATTAGATGTCCATAAGTGTGGGGCCTCGCCTTCTTTTCCTTTCTAAGTCACTCTTACATCTCTTACTACTTCCAAGTGTTCTTCCTTTTATTCCCTGCCTTTTCCTTAAGGTCCTCATGGAATTGGAGTTCAAAGCCCTCTAGTCATCTCTAACATTCTCTGCCCCCACTCCTGACCCAAGTATGGACCAAAATTATTTTCAGGGTGCAGAAGGTGGAAGGTTTGGTTTCTGTAATTGCTTCTCCACTGGACATGAACATTGGCAGGTCGATCCATACCCCCCAACCTGGAGAGGTGAGTTTCTAGACACATTAGCTAGGTTGTTTGCCCAGGGAGTTCAGGATGGAATCATAGTAGCATCTACAAGTTCATGGCTGAAAGGCAGTAAGGTATAAAGCAGGACAAAATATTCAATAAAAAAGAACCAAAAAGTAAGAATGAGAATATGGATCTTAGGGTGGAAAGAAGCTAGGAAGTCTATTTTATGTATGTCTCAAGGGGTCCATGACTTTTGTAATTTTTGCAGGAGCTTGATAGCTAGCATGAGGGTGAACTAAACATTTTGTCTGGGAAGATGGTGCCAGAGTTGAGAATGGAACTTGAAAACTAGATAAGGGCAGAGAGTCACTCCTAAACTTGAAGAAAATATATAAGTACAGTTATTGTTTACCACATCAGTCTACCCATATCTATTCATTTTTAGCACAGGAGCCTGTGCAACCTCTGAGTCCCTGTCAGTCTGAGCTTGTAGTCCCCAATCACAGGGAAACATTCTAGGCTGCACTCATTTCAGGACTTGTCTTTCTCGAGTGGCAGGGTAGGAGTTTTCTAAACTCTTAGCATTTTACAAGAATGTGGAACTCCAGGAATCAGAAAACAGACTAGATGGAAATGTGCAAGATGTGTGCAGTGAGGTTGAAGAGACAACACAGTGGTTCTACAAAAGACTTTCCTGCTTGAGATTCTGATTGATTCCCAAATTTAATCCCCAGTACCACCGTAAGCCAGAGCTGAGCAGTACTCTGGTCTTTCTCTTTGTGTACCTTTCTCTCTGTCTCTCTTTCATTAAATCTAAAACAAACAAACATTGAAAGCATTTCTAAAGATTTTATTTATTAATGAAAAAGATAGGAGGAAAGAGAAAAATAACTAGACATTACTCAGGTACATGTATGTGCTGGGGGGATTGAACTCAGCACCTCATGCTTGAGGATCCAATGCTTTATCCACTGTGCCACCTCCCAGAATACAAAAGCACAAAAGTACCTATATTTCCCAGAACCTCATCTCTCCAGAGTCCTACCCCACTAGGGAAAGAAATAGGCTGGGGGTATGGATTGACCTGCCAAAATCCATGTCCAGCAGAGAAACAATTACCTTCTACCTTCTGCACCTCATAAAGAATTTTGGCTCATACTCCCAGAAAAGGATAAAGAATAGGGAAGTTTCCAATGAAGGAAATGGGACACTGAACTTTGGTAGTGAAAACTGTGGAAATGTACCCCTGTTGTCTTACAGTCTTGTTAATCAGTATTAAATCATAAATTAAAAAAATGTATGTAAAGTGGTTATTTATGGTTGCTCAGATTATGAGAAGTATTTACTGTTTTCTTCTTTTCCAAATTTTCTGCAGTGACTATGTAAACTTTTAATTTTCTAAAATTATTTATTTATTTACCCTTTTATTTATTGTTGTAGTTATTGATGTCATCGTTGTTGGATAGGACAGAGAGAAATGGAGAGAGGAGGGGAAGACAGAGTGGGGGAGAGAAAGACAGACACCTGCAGACCTGCTTCACCACTTGTGAAGTGACTCCCCTGCAGGTGGAGAGCTCGAACAGGGATCTTTAGGCTGGTCCATGCATTTTGCACCACCTGCGCTTAACCTGCTGAACTACCGCCCGACTCCCTGACTTTTAATTTTTTATATTAAAAAAAATTTATCTGGTGACCTGGGAGGTGGTATAGTGGGTAGACATCTGACCTACGAATATGAGGTGACAAATTCATTCCCTGGCATCACATGCACTAGAGTGATGCTCTCATTCTCTCACTCATTTAATAAACATTTTAAAAATCTTTATGATCTGCTCAAGAATATTCTTTCATCTATTTTTGCATCTGATGTTGTACTTTATTTTATTCCTGAATTAAATAAAAACTTTTTCATCACTTTTTGTAACTATATAGTTTTGAACTTTTCTAACTATATAGTTCGAAAGGAAGGGTCTTCTAGACATCACAGAAAGAAGGTGTACCTTTCATACTTACAACATAGTGACCATACAGACTTCTACAATAAAATACACTTGTGTTTTCTTTTTCCAAAAAAGGAGATATTGATAAGTAGTTGTAGATTATAATTTTGTATCTTTTGCAAAGATGAAGTCACTTTGTCTTTATCAATATAATGGGAATAACCATTATCTGAAATTCTCTGACAATCACAATAGGTCTGCGCTTAGCAACTACCATGAACAGAATTCTTTCACAGAAGCTCTTTGAACCTGAAATTGAGTAGTACTCGGTGACCATGGGTCCTCAGACTTAGGAAGTCTTAATCAGCCTTGGTCAGGAAGGCAGAACCGATACAGGAGTTTGTAGGGTCTGCCCCTAGCCCTCAATTAAGGAGCAGTTTATGCAACATACCTCCTTTTTGAGTCAAACCCAGGGTCATTGTTGGGCTGAGGTAACATTAATTATTTTTCCGCTTGTCGGATTTCATGAAAAAGATGCGAAAATGGCCTGTGTGTGAAAGAGTGCAGGCAGAGGCTGTGAGCTGATTATGTCAAAGCTAGTCAAAGCATCCTTGGTGTGGGAGATTGTAATCAACAAAGCATGGAGACATCTGTGCCCATTACAGGGGGAGCCCATCCAGCATGGCTCCCCAGCAGAGACAAGAAACCAGCTTTAACCCCTGCTGGACTAGATTGCATTGGCTGTATGAGGCAGAGAAATTTGACCATCACTCATATAGGAAGCCAAATGGCAAAGGAAGTAATTGTTCTTATCTTGAGAGGTAGGGTGCAGGGAAGGCATTGATTTGTCCCTTTGACACAGCAGCATCTATTCTTCCTGTGATTTGGCAGCCACAGAGCTAGGTCAAGGCTCAGATCTGCAAAGCTTGGAGAGATGAAAAAATAAAAGAGAAAAGTGTCAGTAATCATTAGTCAGGTGCTCAGCAAACGCTAGAAGAAGAAGTCAGGTGCTCTAGACATTCTACACAGAGGGGGATTTGAAACTGTGTTCTGACTGAAGATGTGTCCCAAATTGACAACAGATTTGATGCCAGGTTGAGAACTCTTCAATTTGGCCTTATCTCTTTTCAAGAGAACTGCTTGAGGTAGTTGATGCTGTGGGCCCTGCACCCAACACAGCTCTGATCTTGACCTTGGAAATCATTTGATCCAATGGACAGCAAACCTAATTTTTTAAAGTCCAAAACATTATGCTTCCTTTCATTTTCTCAAATGAAAAACTTCAATTATAAACCCCACTTACATACATGACAATGAAGTAATCATATAATCATGGCTGAAGAGTTGAGTCAGTGATAGAATACAAGACTTCCACGAATGTGCATATGCCAGAGTGCTACTCTGCTTCTCTCTCTCTCTTTATTTCTATTTATTTTTTGGACAGAGACAGCCAGAAATCAAGAGGGAAGGGGAAGGGAGATAGGGAGAAACAGAGTTACCTGCAGCACTGCTTCACCACTTTCAAAGCTTTCCCTCTGCAGGTGGGGACCAGGGGCTCAAACCTGGGTCCTTACACATTGTATCATGTGCACTCAACTAGGTGTGCCACCACCAGCCCCTCCTCTTCCACTTTCTCCTTCTCTTCCTCTTCCTCCATTTTCTTCTTCTTCTTCTTCTTCTTCTTCTTCTTCTTCTTCTTCTTCTTCTTCTTCTTCTTCTTCTTCTCCTTCTCCTTCTCCTTCTCCTTCTCCTTCTCCTTCTCCTTCTCCTTCTTCTCCTCCTCCTCCTCCTCCTCCTCCTCCTCCTCCTCCTCCTCCTCCTTCTCCTTCTCCTCCTTCTCCTTCTCCTTCTCCTTCTCCTTCTCCTTCTCCTTCTTCTTCTTCTTCTTCTTCTTCTTCTTCTTCTTCTTCTTCTTCTTCTTCTTCTTCCTTTCTCTCTCTCCCTTGACAACCACATATGTGTTTTAAATGTTATATTATTTAAACTATATGAGAAAGAGTCTTGAGAGAGAGAGAGGGAGAGAAGTCAGAGCCCTTCTTGGGAACATGTGACACCAAAAATTGAACTGGGAGCCTCAGCTATTTAAGTTCAGCAGTTGCCAGTTGAGATATTTCCTTGGCCACTTAGAAAAAAGATCATGTAGCAGGGCAGTGGTGCATCTGGTTGAGTGCGCAGGTTACAATGGACAAGGACCAGGGTTCAAGCCCTCAGCTGTCACCTATGGGGGAGACTTCATGATAAAGACTAACCACAGTTTGAAATACTACAGCAATGAGCAAAACTTTCTCTAGTCTGCCATAAATAACAATGTCTGTCAGCTTCTACATATTTCAGAAACACCTGTGTACCCTCTCAGTCCTCTTTATGCCACCATGATTTTGTTACTATTCTCTTTTAAAAGATATGTTTAGGGAATCAGGCGGTAGCACAGCTGGTTAAGTGCACATGGTGCCAAGCGCAAGAATGCAAATACTGGTGTAAGGATCCCTGTTCAAGTCCCTGGCTCCCCACCTGCAGGGGAGTCGCTTCACAAGCAGTGAAGCAGGTCTGCAGGTGTTTTTCTCTCCCCCTCTCTGTCTTCCCTCCTCTCTCTATTTCTCTCTGTCCTAGTCAACAAAAATGACATCAACAACAACAACAATAAGTACAATAATAAAACAACAAGGGCAACAGAAAGGGAATAAATAAAAATAAATAAATATTTAAAAAATATATATATTTATATATTGATGAGAGAGGGAGAGGTGAGAGAGAGAAGCAGAGCATCATTCTGACACATCCAATTCCAGGGATTAAACTTGAGACCTCATTCTTTTTTTTTTAATTATTTTTTATTTCTTTATTGGGGAATTAATGTTTTACATTCAACAGTAAATACAATAGTTTGTACATGGATAACATTCCCCAGTTTCCCATATAACAATACAACCCCCATTAGGTCCTCTGTCATCCTTCTTGGACCTGTATTCTCCCCACCCACCCACCCCAGAGTCTTTTACTTTGGTGCTATATGCCAATTCCATTTCAGGTTCTACTTGTGTTTTTTTCTTTTTTTTTTCTGATCTTGTTTTTCAACTTCTGCCTGAGAGTGAGATCATCCCATATTCATCCTTCTGTTTCTGACTTATATCACTTAACATGAATTTTTCAAGGTCCATCCAAGATCTGCTGAAAACGGTGAAGTCACCATTATTTATTTATTTATTTTATTTTATTTTTAAATAATTTATTTCTTTATTGGGGAATTAATGTTTTACATTCAACAGTAAATACAATAGTTTGTACATGTATAACATTCCCCAGATTCCCATTTAACAATACAACCCCCACTATGTCATTCATCATCTTTCATGGACCTGTATTCTCCCCAGCCACCCACCCACCCCAGAGTCTTTTACTTTGGTGTAATACTCCAATTCCATTTCAGGTTCGACTTGTGTTTTCTTTTCTGATCTTGTTTTTCAACTTCGGCCTGAGAGTGAGATCATCCCATATTCATCCTTCTGTTTCTGACTTATTTCACTCAACATGATTTTTTCAAGGTCCAAGATCGGCTGAAAACGGTGAAGTCACCATTTTTAATAGCTGAGTAGTATTCCATTGTGTATATATACCACAACTTGCTCAGCCACTCATCTGTTGTTGGACACCTGGGTTATTTCCAGGTTTTGGCTATTACAAATTGTGCTGCCAAGAACATATGTGTACACAGATCTTTTTGGATGGATGTGTTGGGTTCCTTAGGATATATCCCCAGGAGAGGAATTGCAGGGTCATAGGGTAGGTCCATTTCTAGCCTTCTGAGAGTTCTCCAGACTGTTCTCCACAGAGGTTGGACCAATTGACATTCCCACCAGCAGTGCAGGAGGGTTCCTTTGACCCCACAGCCTCTCCAGCATTTGCTGCTGTCACCTTTTCTGATGTATGACATTCTCACAGGAGTGAAGTGATATCTCATTGTTGTCTTTATTAGCATTTCTCTGACAATCAGAGACTTGGAGCATTTTTTCATGTGTTTCTCAGCCTTTTGGATCTCTTCTGTGGTGAATATTCTGTCCAAGTCCTTCCACCATTTTTGGATGGGGTTATTTGTTGTCTTGTTGTTGAGTCTGGCAAGCTCTTTATATATGTTGGTTATTAAACTCTTATCTGATGTATGGCATGTAAATATCTTCTCCCATTCTGTGAGGGGTCTCTTGATTTGGGTAGTGGTTTCTTTTGCTGTGAAGAAGCTTTTTAATTTGATGTAGTCCCATAGGTTTATACTTGCCTTAGTCTTCCTTGTAATTGGATTCGTTTCATTGAAAATGTCTTTAAAATTTATGCGGAAAAAAGTTCTGCCAATATTTTCCTCTAAGTATTTGATAGTTTCTGGTCTAACATCCAAGTCCTTGATCCACTTGGAATTTACTTTTGTATTTGGTGAAATACAGTGGTTCAGTTTCATTCTTCTGTATGTGTCAACCCATTGTTTCCAACACCATTTGTTGAAGAGACTCTGCTTTCCCCATGTAATAGTCTGGGCCCCTTTGTCAAAGATTAGATGTCCATACGTGTGAGGCTTCATTTCCAGGCTCTCAATTCTATTCCACTGGTCAGTGTGTCTGTTCAAGTTCCAGTACCAAGCAGTTTTGATGAAAATGGCCCTATAATACAGTTTGAGATCTGGGAGTGTGATGCCTATGGTTCTGTTCTTTTTTCTCAGGATTGTTTTGGCAATTCTAGGTCTTTTCTGGTTCCAGATAAACATTGGTAGCATTTTTTCTATTCTCCTAAAAAATGTGCTTGGGATCTTGATGGGGATAGCATTAAATCTGTAGATGGCTCTGGGTAATATATTCATTTTGATGATGTTAATTCTTCCAACCCATGAACATGGAATATCTTTCCACTTCTTTGTGTCTTTTTCAATTTCTTTGAGTAGTGACTCATAGTTTTCAGTATACAAGTCTTTCACTTCTTTGGTTATGTTTACTCCTAGATATTTTATTGTTTTTGTTGCTATAGAACAAGGAACTGATTTCTGGATTTCAATTTCTTCTAACTTAGTGTTTGCATAGAGGAATGCCACTGACTTTTGAATGTTAATTTTATAGCCTGACACCTTACTGTATTGCCTGATGATTTCCAAAAGCTTCTTGCTGGATTCCTTAGGTTTTTCCATGTATACTATCATGTCATCTGCAAATAAGGAGAGTTTGACTTCTTCTCTTCCAATCTGTATGCCTTTAATTCCTTGCTCCTGCCTGATTGCTATGGCAAGAACTTCCAACACTATGTTGAATAGTAATGGTGATAGTGGGCAGCTCTGTCTAGTACCTGATCTGAGTGGAAATGCTTCCAGTTTTTCACCATTGAGTATGATGTTGGCTGTAGGTTTGCTATATATAGACTCCATTATATTCAGGAATTTTCCATCTATTCCCATTTTTTGTAGTGTTTTGATCATAAAGGGATGTTGTATTTTGTCAAAGACTTTCTCTGCATCTATTGATATGACCATGTGGTTTTTGGTCTTGCTTTTGTTGATGTGGTGGATCACATTGATTGATTTACGTATATTAAACCAACCTTGCATGCCTGGGATAAACCCCACTTGGTCATGATGAACAATCTTTTTGATATACTGCTGTATCCGGTTGGCTAGAATTTTGTTCAATATTTTCGCATCTATGTTCATCAGAGATATTGGTCTGTAGTTTTCTTTTTTGGTTGTGTCCCTGTCTGCTTTTGGTATCAGGGTGATGTTGGCTTCATAGAAGCTGGCAGGGAGTATTCCAGTGTCTTCAATCTTCTGGAAGACTTTTAAAAGTAGAGGTATTAGTTCTTCTTTGAAAGTTTTGTAGAATTCATTTGTAAAACCATCTGGTCCAGGACTTTTATTTTTGGGAAGATTTTGGATAACTGTTTCAATTTCATTGGCTGTGATGGGCCTGTTCATGTTATCCACTTCCTCTTTACTTAGTTTTGGAAGTTGGTAGGTATCTAGGAAATCATTCATTTCTTCCAGGTTCTCTAGCTTGGTGGCATATAGTTGTTCATAGAAGCCTCGCATGATATGTTGAATTTCTGCAGTGTCTGTTGTGATTTCTCCTCTTTCATTTACTATCCGATTTATTTGGGTCTTCTTCCTTTTTTGTTTTGATGGTCTGGCTAAACGTTTGTCGATTTTGTTTACTCTTTCGAAGAACCAACATTTGCTTTTGTTCATCTTTTGTATGGTTTTCCTATTCTCAATGTTATTTATTTCTGCCCTAACTTTAGTGATTTCTGTCCTTCTGGTTGCTTTAGGGTTCCTTTGTTGTTCTTCTTCTAGGTCTTTAAGATGTGCAATCAGGCTGTTTATTTGTGCCTTTTCTTGTTTCCTAATGTGTGCTTGTATAGCTATGAACTTCCCTCTTAGGACTGCTTTAGCTGTGTCCCAAATATTTTGATAGTTTGTGTCTTCGTTTTCATTGAACTCTCGAAACATTTTGATTTCTTCCTTGATTTCCTCTTTGACCCAGAAGTTGTTAAGAAGTGTACTGTTGAGCATCCACATTTTGGCACTGTTACTAATCTTTTGTTGATTGTTAAGTGTTAGTTTAATTCCACTGTGGTCTGAGAAGATGCTTGGGATGATTTCAATGCTCTTGAATTGGCTGATGCTTGTCTTTGTGGCCTGATTGTCTTTGTGGCCTAACATATGGTCTATCCTTGAGAATGACCCATGTGGATTTTGGTAAAATGTGTATTCCAGTTTCTTGGGATGAATGACTCTGAAAATGTCCAATAGTTCTAGTTTATCTATCTCTTCATTTAGCTCCCTTATGTCTTTACTGATTTTCTGCCTGGATGATCTGTCAAGTTGAGAGAGTGGGGTGTTGAAGTCCCCTACTATGATTGTGTTACTGTTAATATATTGCTGTAGCTCTTTCAGTAGAAGTTTGATGTATTTAGATGGCTTCTCATTGGGTGCATAGATATTAATACTTGTTAAGTCCTCTTGATTGACTGATCCTCTGAGCATTAAATAGTGTCCATTCCTATCTTTTTTAATCTTATCTATTTTAAAGTCTTTCATGTCAGATATGAGAATAGCTGTTCCTGCCCTTATTTGTGGGCCATTGGCTTGTATGATAGTTTTCCATTCTTTCACTTTAAGTCTGTGTTTGTCTTGTTGAGTTAGGTGAGTTTCCTGTAGACAACATATTGTTGGGTTGTGTTTTCTGATCCATCTTCCTACTCTGTGTCTTTTAATAGGTGAATTCAGGACATTGACATTTATTGATATCAAAGATTGAAGATATTTTAACACCATTCTTGTAGATTTTTAGAGTGTTTTGATTTATGTCCTATTTGTGGTGGTCTGGTTGTTTATAGGAGACCTTTCAGAACTTCTTTCAGGGCAGGCTTGGTGATGGTTGCTTCCTTCAACTGTTGCTTGTCTGAGAAGGTTTTGATGCTTCCATCTAGTCTGAATGACAGTCTAGCAGGATATAGTATTCTTGGCTGAAAGCCTTTCTCATTGAGCACTCAATAGATATCTTGCCATTCTCTTCTGGCCTGTAGTGTTTGTATGGAGAAGTCTGCTGCTAATCTTATGGGTTTTCCTTTGTAGGTGACTCTTTGTTTTTCTCTTACAGCCTTCAGGATCCTTTCTTTATCCTTATTCCTTTCCAATCTAAGTATGACATGTCTTGGTGTCTTTAGGTCTGGGTTAATTCTCTTTGGGACCCTCTGGGCTTCTTGAATCTTTATGTCTTTGGTGTTGTCTAGACTAGAGAAATTTTCAGCTATTATGGCCTAGAGAATGCTTTCTTCCTCTCCTTCTCTTTCTTCCTTTGGTAAGCCAATAATGTGTATATTGTTTCTTTTGAAGTCATCCCATAGGATTCTGTTGTTGTTTTCAGCATCTCTTAATCTCTTTTTGAGATCTCTTACTTCTTTTTTAGTTGTCTCTAATTCATCCTCAATTTTGCTAATTCTGTCTTCAGCCTCATAGATTCCATTCTCTCTGCCCTCTACTGATTTCTGGAGTTCATCTATTTTGTTGCCCTGCTCTGATACTGTTTTAGCTTGTTCAGCTAGTTGCCTTCTTAGCTCAGCAATTTCAGCTTTCAGCTCTCTAATAACCATGAGATTATTAGAATTTTCTTCCATATTCTCATTTGTTGTTCCTGCATTTCTGATTACAATTTTTTCAAATTCTTACTCACTCCTGTTATTATTTCCTTAGCTAATGTTTGGATGTTGAACTCGTTTTGTGCTTCACCCTCTGGAGGACTTTTGCTGTACTCTTGTCCTGGTTCGAGTCTCCAATATTTTTTCTTGTTGTTTTAACCATTTTATATATTATGTTATGAGTTCCCTTTATCAGTACTTTTCAAATTATTGATCACTATTGCCTGGATTGACTTGTGTCTAAGTAATTTAATTAAAGGGTTTACCGTGGTGGAAGTTAACAGTTTTTTCAATCCCTGAGTTGGAACTCAGTGGTGTAAAAGCCTCTTTTTTTTTCTTCCCTGTAGGCTATGGGAGCCTGAGGGCTTTTAAACTATCAATAGGCTTCTTAGCTTAATCACTGACTCCTGACCAAGAGATAAAACAGGGTGTGGCAGAGATAATCCAGTGATTATGCAAAGAGATTTTCACAGCCCCTCAGCTATGCCATGGAGGTATAGGTCTTCTCCTGAGTTTTCTGGTTAAACCTCTGTCCCCTGGTGTCCCTCCCTGTTGCTGCTCCAGATTCTGAGGGTAGTAGCAATGGAGACTCAGAGTTGCACTTGGTGAGTCTCTGGGGAGTCCTTTCCTCCCTTCAGCTGTTCCCTTGTTGTGGAGCAGACTGGAGGTGGTGTTTCCACTGATAAACTGTTGAACCGTTAGCAGTCACTTAATCTCTTTAGGCCCCTCTCTCCTCTCTGTCACCAGCCACGCGTGTTTGTACTCACAGATGATTTACTGGGTTCCTGTGGTCATTCTAGTCCTGTCTTGTTTCGGTCCAGGTGGTCTCCTTTGGTATTCCTAGTTGATCTGGGAGAGGAGAGGAGAGGAGAGAAAGTGATCTGCTGCTCGTAGCTCCGCCTCCGGAAGTCGAATCCCCAGAGTCTTTTACTTTGGTGTAATACTCCAATTCCATTTCAGGTTCGTCTTGTGTTTTCTTTTCTAATCATGTTTTTCAACTTCGGCCTGAGAGTGAGATCATCCCATATTCATCCTTCTGTTTCTGACTTATTTCACTCAACATGATTTTTTCAAGGTCCATCCAAGATCGGCTGAAAACGGTGAAGTCACCATTTTTTATAGCTGAGTAGTATTCCATTGTGTATATATACCACAACTTGCTCAGCCCCTCATCTGTTGTTGGACACCTGGGTTGCTTCCAGAGACCTCATTCTTGAGAGTCCAACACCTTATTCTCTTTGTGTCAACTCCTGGGTCCATGCTTTTACTTTCTCTTGGCTTTTTCTGTCTTATTGTCTCGTCAACTGATATAGATACAGTGGAAATACCAACAACACATTTTACCTCCTTACCTATCAGACTTCTCAGTCTCATCTTTCTCTTTAAAATTTCATTTGTTGATACCCAAGGACCTGAGTTCAAGCCTCCAGTCTCCACCTGCAGGGTGGAAGCTTCATGAGTGGTGAAGCAGTGCTGCTGGTGTCTATTTTCCCTCCCCCTCTCAAATTTTTGAAATGTTAGTCATATAATCTTTTTTAGTTTTTAAAATATATTTTATTTTATTTATTTATTAGAGACATAAGGAAATTAAGAGGGATGGGGGAGATAAAGAGGGTGAGAGAGAGACAATTTACCCAAGCGTTAACAGCTGTACTGTAAACCACTAACCCTTCAATAGAAGTAAAGATAATACTTCATACATTTATTGTTTCTCCTATCTTAGATTCTAAAAGTCAGACATTTATCAGGCAAAGTAAAGAAAATAATATATTTCAGGTTGGCTGATAATAGTATAACAGAGATGAGAACTGGAGACAATTGGCAAGCGATACCCATCTTTAGTATTGAATTCATATAAACAAATATTCTTGGGCTCAACAAAAACATATCAGTGGTCCCACTTTGGCCTTTGGCCACCAGGCTGTGCCCTCTGCTTCTCTTAGAAATTACTAAAATGCCAGCAGGGGCTTAACACAAATGAGGAAGAAGAAACAGGTCAGGTGTGAGAAACAGTTCAGTTGCCTTTTCATACTGCTAAAAAAAAAAAAAAAAAAGTAGCTGAAGTCCAGTGAAAACATTCTCAGTGACAGTAGAGCAGACAGGCAACTTCAGCCCACTAGAGAAGGCAGTTTGCTTTCTTCTTTCCCCTTTGTGTTTATCTTTTGTTACTGACACTTAAATATACACATAAAGCAGAGAGGTTAGTAAAATCAAGCCCCTTGAGTCCATTAACCAGCTCATTTATCCTAGACAGTTAAGAGGGTCCTTGTCTATTCTGGAACTTTGTGAGTGAGAGCAAAGCTATTCCCCTTCACCTAAGAATGATGTGCCAGTACCCAGGTCCATCACTGCCCAATTTTTTAAACAAACTTAACATTTTGTTATTTTTTTTCTTTCTTTCTTTCTTTCTTTCTTTCTTTCTTTCTTTCTTTCACTTTTTTATTGCCTCCAGGGTTATAGCTGGGACTCTGCCTACAGGCTGCTCTCTGAGCAGCCATTTCTTTTATCTTCTTTTCCTTTCTTTCTTTCTTCCTCTTCATTTATTCCTTTCTTCTCATTTTTTCTCTTTTATTTGATAAGACTAAGAGAAATGGAGAGGGATGTCAAATATATATCTATATCTATCTATCTATCTATCTATCGAGGCAGAGACAGAGAGACACCTGCAACCCTGCTTCACCTTTCATGAAACTTCCCCCCCCAACAGTTGGGAACTTGGAGATTGAACCCAGGTCCTTAAACCCTACTGCTCTTCCCCTAGACATTTTTATTTTAAACCTTTTGAGTTTTATCTATAGGCAATTACTTTAAAAGTTTTTAGTACACTGTAGAGGTCAAGATAGTGCTGTCAGCTATTGATTTTAGTTAACATATGTTGTCAGACTTTGGCATTCCTCAGCTGCAAATTCCATACTCAATGCATTTCAACCAGGAAAAACACTTCAGCACTGGACACTTGCTTGGCTCTTCTCTGTCTCCTGGTTGCAGCACCTGTTGAGGCTGAAGGACTCCCCCATAGGAGGCTGTGGTAGCGGTGGCACAGTATCTGGAAATCCAGATGGAGCTGGGCAAGGCACTGAGATACTAAGAGCTGGAGCAGGACCACTCCTACCAGGTTCACATTCACTGCTTCCAGAGCAACATCCAAGAGACAGCAGTCTCCTAGGGCAAATCTGTTCACTGCTCTGCTACAGACGAGAGATCAGCTCTCTGGTGTCCTCTAGGCTGCTGAGATCAACAGGAAGACGGGCTGGGCTGTCTCACACCTCCTGGCCCAGCAGTGTGGGAAGCAGGAGGAGCCACAACTGATCTGCACTTCTTTTTTCTTTGTGATTTTTTTATTAGTGATTCAATATTGATTTTCAAAATTACAAGATAACAGCAGTACAATTCCACACCATTTCCACCACCAGAGTTCGCATCCCCATTCCCTCCATTAGAAACTGCAGTGGTTCTCCTAAGCTTACAGATATTATTTCTCCATCCATCCATCCATCCATCCATCCATCCATCCATCCATCCATCTACCTACCTATCATCTATCATCTATCTGTCTGTCTACCACATATCTACACTTTTGCCCATTTTTTTTCCTATGGTCCTGCTTTCTCTTCTTTCTAAGTCACATTTGCACCTATTACTTACTCCCGAATGCCTTTCCTTTTTCCCTCTTCTCTCTCTGGGTCCTGATGGAACTGGAATTCAGAGCCCTTTAGTTATCTTTTCCTAACATTTCTCTCCCTCTGGGAATATGGATCAAAATTATTTTTGTGGTACAGAAGGTAGGAGTTCTGGTTTCTGGAATTGTTATTCTTTTTTTTTTTTTTAAAAAAAAGATTTTATTTATTTATTTATTATTGGATAGAGACAGAGAAATTGAGAGGGGAGAGGAGAGAGAGAGGGAGCGAGACAGAGAGGGAGAGAGACAGAGAGATACTTGCAGCCCTGCTTCACCACTTGTGAAGCTTTCCTCTTGCAGGTGGAGACCAGAGGCTTGAACCTGGGTCCTTTCACACTGTAATATGAGCTCTTAATCAGGTGTGCCACCACCTGGCCCCTATGGCTTCTGTAATTGCTTCTTTGCTGGACATGGGTGTTTGCAGGTCAATCCATACCTCCTTTTTAAAAAAAATTTATTTATTTATTTATTTTAAATTTGACACCTATATTTTATTTTATTTATTTTTTATTTAATTTATTTTTTTTATAATTTATTTCTTTATTGGGGAATTAATGTTTTACATTCAACAGTAAATACAATAGTTTGTACATGCATAACATTCCCCAGTTTCCCATTTAACAATACATCCCCCACTATATCACTTATCATCCTTCATGGACCTGTATTCTCCCCACCCACCCACCCCAGAGTGTTTTACTTTGGTGCAATACGCCAATTCCATTTCAGGTTCTACTTGTGTTTTCTTTTCTGATCTTGTTTTTCAACTTCTGCCTGGGAGTGAGATCTTCTTATATTCATCCTTCTGTTTCTGGCTTATTTCACTCAACATGATTTTTTCAAGGTCCATCATACCTCCTTTCTATGTTTCTATGTTATCCTAGTGGGTAGAGCTCTGGAGAGGTGAGGCTCTGGGACACATTGGTGAGGTTGTCTGCCCAGGAAAGTCAGTATGGCATCACAGTAGCATATGCGACTTGGTGTCTGAAAGGTAGTTAAGATATGAAACAGGACAAAATGTTTAATAAACAGGAATCAGAAAGTAGGAATGGAGCAGGTAAGAATAGGGATTTTCAGGTGGGAAGAAGCTTGAAAGTCTATTTTAGGTATGTCCCTAGGGGCCGATGACCTTAGTAATTTTTCCTTGAGCTTGACAGTTAACATTGAGGTAGACTGAAAATATTGTTTGGGAGGATGAAATCAGGGTTGAGAATAGGGCTAGAATGCTGGATTAGGGCAAAGACTAGCTCCCAAACTTGAAGAGAAAATATAAGTACAGTTAATTTTATCACATCAATCTGTCCCAGGTTCCATGTCTATTCATATTTCGTACAGGAGTCTGTGTAACCGCTGAGTCCCACAGTCCATGGTCACAGCTGGGAACACTCTAGGCTGCACTCATTTCAGGACCAGTCTTCCTTAAGTGGCAGAGTAGGCTGACCCAGCCTCCCTTCAGAGAGTGGGGAAGTCCTTATCATTGCTGCTTTATAGTGAGGACATGCAGACCTGCCACTTCTACACTAAGGTTTGTGACTTCAACAAAGCCATCTGTCTGTGCAAGTTATGCCCATCACCCTGGAGGAGTGTGCCTGGTACCCATTGCCCAGCTGTTCTCTCCAGAAAGGGTCCCTGAGCAAGTGGTGGCTGAACTGCTGCAATAGCCTTGTGGGGTGGCTCCACTTTCAAAGAATACATGCGTGTTCTGCATAGAGACAGTGTTCCCACCACATCTCACGAGAAGGCTCCACATGTGATTTTTTTTAAATTAAAAAAAAAAATTTAAGTACAGTCACCTCCCCAGTGTTTTATTTTATTTTATTTATTTATCCCCTTTTGTTGCCCTTGTTTTATTGTTGTAGTTATCATTGCTGTCATTGTTGTTGGATAGAACAGAGAGAAATGGAGAGAGGAGGGGAAGACAGAGAGGGGGAGAGAAAGATAGACACCTGCAGACCTGCCTTACTGCTTGTGAAGCGACTCCCCTGCAGGTGGGGAGTTGGGGCTCGAACCGGGATCCTTATGCCAGTGCTTATGCTTTGCTCCACCTGCGCTTAACCTGCTGCGCTACAGCCCAACTCCCTCCACATGTGATTTTTCCAGGTGTTAACACCTGGCATTTCCTGCAGCATCTGTCATAGGGGAAAGGACCTAGTCAAGTCTTGCTTGACATCAGGTTTGTGGTGGTGCACAGTGAGCAGCACTGCATGCCACAGTCAGGTTTGTCTTGTAAGAATCTAATGGTAGGGGGACTGGGCGGTAAAACAGTGGGTTAAGCACACATGGAACCCCCGGCTCCCCACCTGCAGGAGAGGGGGGGAAGGAGCAGGTGGAGGGAGGAGGAGGGAGGGGGCGCTTCACAAGTGGTGAAGCAGGTCTTCAGGTGTCTATCTTTCTCTCTGTCTCACCCTCCTCTCTCGATTTCTCTCTGTCCTATCTAACAACAAGGACAGCAATAACAACACCATTAATAACAACAGAGCAACGATAAACAACAAGGGCAACAAAAAGGGAAAAATAGCCTCCAGGAGCAGTGGACTTGTGGTGCAGGTACCAAGCCCCAACAATAACTCTGGAGGTAAAAAAAAAAAAAATCTAAGTGCTCTACTCCATCCAGTAAGAAAACCACCAGTTCAGATACTGATTCCTGCTTAACTGCCCTGAGGACATGATAGAGGCCAGTCACTGCTTCTATGAGTGATCAAACAGACAGAGTGGTGAGGCCTCTCTGCCATTGGCTACTTGGGACCTGCTGTCCACAGGCCAGCCATTTCTCCCAGGCTCTGGAGCTGGCCCTCATCTGGAAGTCCTTCCTCTTCCTCCTCCTCCAATCACATCGTGAACTCCTCAGCACAAATAAAGCAAAGTTAAATTTTATTCTACCTAGTTATTATTTAAAGATTTTATATCAGGAAACAACCCCATCAATTTGTAGTTTGCAGGTTATTTCAATTTTCATTACTCCCTATGGAAAAAATGTGTTCCGTACTCTTTCTTCTCATTGACTTGTGGTCTCTATAACCAACTAGTAACAAGTGACATGGTGCCACTGTGGTTGGGAAAAATGCTGGCAGTGGGAGGAGAAAACACAGTCAAATACTAGCAGATTTAGGGCCTCAAGTATCCTGGTATGCTTTTGAACATGTTATCCTTTTGGAAGGTTAACAATTTGACCTGCATGTTCCTGAGGCAATTAGAACTTCTATATGGAGGTGAAACTGAATTACTATCTCCGAATTTTTTTTTTTTTTTTGCATCTTTTTTTCCACCTGCAGGGGGAAAGCTTTGTAAGTGGTGCAACAGTGTTGCAGGTATCTTTCTGTCTTTTTCCCTCTCTACCAACCCCTTCCCTCTTGATTTCTGGCTGTCTCTATCTAATAAATAAATAAAGATAATTTTAAAAAAAGATAGGATAGGGCTCATGCCTTACTGTGGACACAATCAAAGTTTCAGCTCCGATACCACAGGTAAGTGCTATGACACCAGTGGCCTCTCTCTCTGAATGAGAAAGTGACTGAGTGGTGAAAATGCACAACTCTGTAAAATAAAAACAAACTAGTTTCTTATTTTCTTTAAGTCCAACTTAACTGTTTTTTGTTACTTGTGCCTTGGAGTTCATATCAGAGGAGTTATTGCCTATTCAATGAAGGTTTGTGCCTGTGTCACCTCCTTCCCCTCCTTATCCTCCTCCTCCTCCTTCACCCTTCTCTTCCTCTTCCCCCCTCTTATTCTTCCCCCTCCTCTCTTCCTTCCCCTTTCCTCCCCTCCTCTCCCTCCTTCTTCTCCTTCCCCACCTCCCCCTCCTTCCCCTTCCCTCTTCCTTTTCCTCTTTATTTTTCCTCTTCTTTTTCATTGCCACTAGGGCTACTGCTGGGGCTCAGTGCCTGCACAACAAATCCACTACTCCCTAAGTTCTTTCTTTCTCTCTTTCTCTCTCTCTCTTTCTTTCTCTCTCTCTCTCTCTCTTTCTTTCTTTCTTTCTTTCTTTGGCAGACTGAGAGAAATTGAGAAGGAGGGAGGAGACAGAAAGGGAAAGAGAGGGAGTTGGGCAGTAGTAGCACAGCCGGTTAAGCGCATGTGGCACAAAGCACAAGGACCTGCTTAAGGATCCTTTTCCCCTCCCTCCCTTTCTTCCTTCTTCCTTCTTTCCTTCCTTCCTTCCTTCCTTCCTTCCTTCCTTCCTTCCTTCCTTCCTTCCTTCCTTTCAGTACATGGCTTCTCTTGGGAGGCACGACTCTACAATAAAGATGCCCTTTACTCCTGTACATGACACTATCTATTGAGAAATATCAACAATCAGGTTAACTTAATGAAAGATCGGAATCTGTTGCTCTGGTCTGCACATTCTGGAGTGCAGTATTGGGTTCACCAAAGTGACTCTTCCTCAAGAAGAGTTTGAAAAAGGTTATACTCTCCTGGGCAAGTGACTTCAGGGATAAACAGATAGAGGGCCTGGACCTGCATACATTTCACCCTGGGATCCCCACAAGTAAAGAAAGACTGTTTTTCAGTCTTATGCTTTATTTAAACTGGGTTAAATTGTGAATTACTTTAACCAATATTTAATTTCCCAAAATTTCAGGGAATTTACCTCCATCAAGCTTGTTTAAAATTAATACACTTAATATCACACATGATTCAGATTATTTTTTTAAGAATATTATTTATTGGATAGAGATAGAGAGAAATAGAGAAGAAAGAAGGAGAGAGAGAAGGAGAGAGAAAGAGAAAAACCTGCAGCCCTGCTTCACCACTTGTGAAACTTCTCCTTTCAAGTGGGGCCTGGGGACTCTAACCCTGGCCTTTGAGCATGATAACATGTGAGCTCAGTCAAAACCATCTGGCCCTCTTCAGGTTATGTTTTGGATTGAATATTTTGTTTATGTGCTAAGGATTTTTTTTTCTAGAAAGAGATCCACTCCTTAGCATATTATTGTAATACTAGAAATGTATTTCTTGAGTGTATTTTAAAAAATATTTATTCCCTTTTGTTGCTCTTGCTGTTTTATTGCTGTAGTTATTATTGTTGTTGTTGATGTATCTGGATAGGACAGAGAGAAATGGAGAGAGGAGGGGAAGACAGAAGGGGGGAGAGAAAGACAGACACCTGCAGACCTGCTTCACTGCCTGTGAAGTGACTCCCCTGCAGGTGAGGAGCCAGGGGCTTGAACCGGGATCCTTATGCTGGTCCATGTGCTTTGCATCACCTGTTAAGCCGCTGTGCTTAACCTGCTGCGCTACTGCCTGACTCTCGTGCTAAGGATTTTTTGTAGCTACTCCTCTTCCTCCATTTATTTCTCTGCTCTCTTTCTCTCTTTTAAAGATTGTATTTATTTATTAATGAGAAGGATAGGAGGAGAGAGAGAAGGAGAACCAGATAGCAGTCTGGTGCATGTGCTGCTGGGGATTAAATTTGGGACTTCATGTTTGAGAGCCCAACACTTTATCCACTGAACCAGCTACAAGATACTTTTCCTTTCTATCTTCATTCCTTCTCTCCCTTCCTCCATTTCTTCTTTTTTTCCTCCCTTCCTTCTTTTTCCTCCTTTCTCTTTCCTTCCTCCTCCCTCCTTTCCTTCTTTCCTTCTTTCCTTCCGCCTCCCTCTCTCTCTCCCTTCCTTTCTTCCTTCCTCCTTCCCTCCCTTTATCCTATTACATAATGTCTGATGTCAGTGGACTTGAAGTTCTCTTTCTCTGAGATTCACTGGGCTTTTCCTCACTCCAAGAGCGCAGACTTCTGCTTCTAACTTCAGTCTGTTTGTTATTAAAAAACAAACAAACAAACAAACACCCCTGCCTGTCCCTTAAGTCCCTCCACAAACTATCTGAGCCATGGCAAGTGAGAAGACCCCAGGACTGAAGCAGTTATACTGTCACCAGGCATTGGGGGGATCAGGTGACACCAGCCAAGAGAGAGCCAGTATAGGTAGCACCATTAGCATCCTAGCTGAGGTCTCTGTGAACATCCGTCAGTACTGTGAAGGGGCAAAGGACAGGACGCTGGGACTCTTTAGGCTGTCCTGCATTTGCCTGGGGTGGCAGTGGTGGGAAGTGCCAGGCAGCACGGAGTAAGGGGGAGCCCAGGTAGCAATTAAGTGGGGATAAATAGCCATTACCAAGGGGGCCTGACAACTGCAGGAGACCGCAGTCTATTCAAGAGCAACTGCTTATTTTCCCATTGATTCTTGGCGGGATAGGGCCTTGCCTTCTGCAGTGCCCCAAATAATAGGCTCGCAAAGCCCAGTGCTAAGAGGTGGCATCTGAGAAGAATCCGCTCAGGTCTTCCTGTCTGTTTCATCTTAAGGCCTGCCAGGGGAAGAGATAATTACGGGTCTGAGATTTTGCTCCATCACAGACAATGGAGGGATCAGCAGATGCCTCTCTGAAATCAGATTAAAATTTTTTAAAAGGTTTTGGCTCAAGAGGCTACCCAGCATTTCTCACAGGTTTCAGTTGGATGAAAATAGAAATAGAGAAGGAGAGAAAGGAAAAAAGGAAGGTAAGGGAGAGGGAGGAGAGACAGGAAATGAGATGTTCTTAAAGAGTGAAAAATCAACTTGGAGGATGAAACACAGACTTTACCACTGGATCTGAGAGGCTCCCTCTCAAGACTCTTTCCATATGGAGACAAGAATGCCTAGTGGAAGCACAAACTCCTTTGTAGCCACTGGCCATGCCAGCCAACTGTCAGCTAATGTCTATCAATATACATCAGTGTTGCCCATGTTAGAACGCCAGATAAAAGGAGAACATGCTATGAACTCTTTCTTGTCTGGTTTCTTTCAGTGAACACAGTACTCAAAATAATCCTCAGGACTGTCTACATTAGTGTACATGCCAATAGTTCATTTTTACTGTTGAGTAGAGTAGTATTCCATTGTGCAGTTATACCCATTTGTTTATTTGTCTACTAATACATGCTTGGTCATTTCTAGTTTGGGGCTATTGAGAAAAAATTCCAGACACAGCGGGTCCTAGAGAATACACTTTGTTTTCACTAGGTTTGCCCACATGGAACTGGGATGCCAGCATGTTTTGTTTTCACTGAGTTTGCACATGTGGAATAGAGATTCACTTGGTGAAGGGTTCCCTTTTTCCTTTTCTGCACTATATGAAGGGGGAGGGGGTTACTCCATCTGGCTAATCAAAAGTGAGCCCCAGTGTCATGTAAGAAGAGATATAGTGGTCCGGGAGGTGGCGCAGTGAAAAAGCTTTGGACTCTCAAGCATGAGGTCCTGAGTTTAATTCCCAGCAGTACATGTACCAGAGTGATGTCTGGTTCTTTCTCTCTCTTCCTATCTTTCTCATAAATAAAATAAAATGAAGTAGAGATATAAAGGAGAAGGTCTTGGAATGGGGGGGGGGGTCTTGGGCCTTGGTCATTGACCTTGGGTTTTAACCTGGGTCTTTGGGTTCAAAGACCCTTGGGAAATCTATCCCGCAAGCCATTTTCTTAAATTTACTTTGCAGTCTAATAAAGATTTTTAAAAACATACCTGAACGTGTGTCCATTGAAATTCTTTTCATCAGAGCAGCAACAAACCAGAAAGGGGATCCTCCTGATCCTGAGACCCCCTCAACAGGGCCACTATACATAATAATGAATAAAATAATAACGGTGCCCTGAGAATTCCTGTGAAAATTATTTTATGAATATGTTTCTACCTAGAAGTAGAACCTGCTAAATCATCATATACTTATAATTTTTCTAGGAAAATCACAATGTGTTTTTCTTTTCTTATGCTTTATTTGTTTATTTTTAAAGAGAGAAAGAGAGAGACCAAGATAGGCCAGACCACACTGCTCAGCTCTGGCTTAAGGTGGTGCTAGGAGTTGAACATCAGATGGCAGAACCTCAGGCATGAAAGTCTTTTGCATAACCAGTATGCTGTTTCCCCAGCCCACTCTGGTTTTCCAAAATGGTTGCAACAATTTTGTCCTCTATAAATTTTTTTGCATGAGTTTCTTGTTGGCGGGCAGCTTAGGCAAAGTAGCACCCCTCCCCCTACACCCCGCAGGAAGCCTGGAGAAGAGAACAGAGGCAGGGCCAGAAGCGCCAGTGTGTCTGCATCCTGGATCAGCAACACTCTCTCCCTACCTGACAGCAAACGCCATAAAATGCAGATGGATGCAGATGTGAGCATCTGAAGACAAAGGCTGAAGACACATCCCCTGAGGGTCCCGCCCTTCCTGTGAAGGGACTATAAATCTGGGAAGATCAGGAAGCCTGGGCCTTCCTCTCTCTCTCTTGTAATTTTTTCTCCTTTTCTGTCCTTACTTTCTCGCAGTAAATGCTCATCTTCTCCCTGAAACATGACTGGCTTTCTTTGTGATTCTTCCATGTAGAAGTCAGGCTAGAACCTCACAGGAGGGAACTGGGGAATGGCCCCAGTTAGCTGCTCTACTTTGCTCTAATTTATGGTAGTGCCATTAACTGAACCTGGGACCTCAGAGTCTCAGGTATGAATGTCTTTTGCATGACCATTATACTATCTCCCAGGCACTTTTTAATTATTTTTGAAGAGTACAAATATTAATGAAGTCATATTTATCTTTCTTCTTTTTGAGTTTATTAGATAATGTATTTTTAAATTTTTTATTAGTGATTTAATAATAATTTATAAGATTGTAAAATAATAAGGGTATAATTCCATACATTTCCAACCACCAGAGTTCTGTGTCCCATTCCTCCATTGGAAACTTCCTTTTACTTTATCCTTGTGGAGTATGAACCAAAATTCTTTTTGGGGTGCATAAGGTGGGAGTTCTGGCTTCTGTATTTGCTTCTCCACTGAACATGGACATTGGCAGGTTGATGCATACCCCTAGCCTTTCTTTCTTTCCCTAGTGGGGTAGGGGTCTGGAGAGGTGAGGTTCCAGGGCACAGTGGTGAGATTGTCTGCCCAGGGAGGTCAGGATGCAATCATAGCAGCATCTGCAACTTGGTGGATGAAAGGTGGTAATATATAAAGCAGGGAAATTTTTTTTTAATTAATTAATTTATGAAATAGAAACACGGACAAGATCATAAGATAAGAGGGGTACAATTCCACACAGTTCCCGCCACCAGAACTCCATATCCCATCCCTTCCCCTGATAGCTTTCCTATTTAACTCTCTGGGAGTTTGGACCCAGGGTGCAGAAGGTAGAAGATGTGGCTTCTGTAATTGCTTCCCTGCTAAACATGGGCATTGACAGGTCGATCCATACTCCCAGCCTGTCTCTCTCTTTCTCTAGTGGGGCAGGACTCTGAGGAAGCAGAGCTCCAGGACATATTGGTGGGGTCGTCTGTTCAAGGAAGTCCAGTTGGCATCATGCTAGCATCTGGTACCTGGTGGCTGAAAGGAAAGTTGTTTAATAAACAAGAAGCCAAAGGTAGGAATAAAGCAGATGAAATTAGGAGTCTTCGAGTGGGAAGAATCTAGAAAGTCTATTTTAAGTATGTTCCTAGGGGCCCATGACTTTAGTAATTTTTGCCTGTGCTTAATAGTACATGAAGGTGAACTAAAATAATGTCTGGGAAGATGTAGTCAGAGTTGAGAACAGGGCTTTCTAGATGTATTAGGGCAGAGAGTAGCTCCCAAACATGAGGAAAGTATATAAATACTATTAAATATTTACCCCATCAATCTGACCTAATGCATATATATACATTTATATTCAGCACAAGAGCCTCTGTAGCCTCTGAGTCCCTGTCAGTCTGAGCTCATAGTCCATAGTCACATCTGGCAGCATGCTAGGCTGCACTCATTTCAGGACCATTCTTCTTTTAGTGGCAGAGTAGGATGACTGACCCAACCTTCCTTTGGAGAGTGAGGCAGTCCCTACCGTTAACTACTTTGTAGTGAGGGCAATGTCCTAGAGAGGCCCACAAGAAGGATTGGATAGTTTTTTTTTTTTTTTAATGGCACAGAATTTATTTAGTTTTGTGAGACTTTACTTTCACAAGAATACACACCTGTGGTACTGTGGTACAGAAAGATCTCATTAAAGTTTCATAAATGGCCCTAAGGTAAATATTTAGGTTGATTTTATGAAGCTTTCAGAAAATAGTTATTAGAATTTGCACTACAGGATCACAATCAAAATGATAAAGTAAAACAAAGATTTTCTTAATACTCCCTCCCAACATAATCAAATTGAAATTTCCAGTCAAACATTTTTATGTAAGATCCATTTTGACTTCTCATTTTTTCTATTTTATACTTTGACACTTTTTCTGAATAGAGCTTACAAATAATTTTGGGGTGTTAAGTTCACATCTTAATACCACAAAGTCATTTATTTTACTTTGGCTACATATTTTTCATTGTTTATAGTAAGATACACTTATCAGTTATACATTGTAGATGAAAAAAATTGTTGAGAAAATTATGAATGTTTTCAATGACCCTCACTAAATTCTAAGGAAATCACTTTCCCAAAATAGTGGTAATTACAAGATAAACCCCATCAAAAGAAACTGAAAGAAAAGTGGGAAATATATGCTAGGCATTGTGTGCTTTTCATAGTGCAACATAGGTGATACTTGATAATCAAAAGTTAATTAATAGGCTAACATTTATAAATGCACACTTTAATAAGTATGAAGTGCATAAACAATTGGGTAAGCGTGTGGATAAACTGACCAAGATACATAAATTAGGAGGTACAAGTCTCCTTCTAAATTTCCTATATTTTCTTTTTATAGAATATTTATTAAAGTTGCTTAATGTACAATTTGTCATTTTGGAAGTCCTTTATTACAGACTGTTCTTTTGTCTGATGACAAACAGCAGCCACAATGTCATTGATTATTCTTGGCCTCCACGTTGGATATATTCCATTTCTTCTTGAGACACAAGTTTCCTTCTGTATTTCTGAGGTCATGTTTTTAGTATTTCTGCAGTGTCTGGTGGGCCCTCATGCATCAGCCAGTCAGATGTTTTACTTCCCTTAGAATGCTGTGAAATTGAAGAGTGAGATGGCAGTCCTGCTGTTCCCAAAACTTCTGACACGTTGGGTTTAGGATTGTCTCTTCTATCAGGAAACTTTATTAATGGAGTATGTGGCTTGACTACCTGAATGACCCTGCTGGCAGATGCAATCTTGCTACCCATCATGACCCCCCTCCCCCAGAAGGGGCAGCTCTGCATAGTATTTTTTAATACCCTACCCAAGTAATCTATCTATTCCTAAAATTACCTATTTCTTCCTTTCTTTCTTTCTTTCTTTCTTTTTTTACTTTTTTAAAATTTTTACCAGTACACTGTTCGGTCCTGGTTTATGGTGATGATGGATATCTGGAACTTTAAAGCCTCAGTCATGAAAATATTTTTGCATAATCATTATGCTCTATCTCCCCATCCCTCAGGTTGCCTCCCCCCCCCCACCCCTGCTTTTCTCATTATAATTTTATAATTTAGACTTTTACATTTGGTCTGTGATCTGTCTCGGTTATAGTTTATATTTGTAATGAGTTTTTCTTAAATATTTATTTATTTATTTATTTATTTATAATAGGAATAGGAGAGACAGAACCAGGCATCATTCTGGCACACATGCGGCCAGGTATTGAACTCAGGACCTCATGCTTGAGAGTCCAAGGCTTTATCCACTGCCCTACCTCCCAGACCACTATAGTGAGTTTATAACTGAATCTTATTTCTTTCCTTAAAATGCACTGTGAGATTTTTCTTTCACCACTGAATTGACTTTTTTTTCCATGAATTTTGTTTATTTATTTTTTACAGTTTACAGTTGTGAGAGATGGTTAAGTCTTTTCTTCAAAGGAACATGAATAGAACAACTGTTTAGTACAAAAATTCTTTTGTATGACTACCTATGGCCAGTGGTTTGTATTCTTTAGGTCAGATCACAGTTCCTTGCAGTGCTTGCTAATCCTCCAGTAGAGACCCTTAGACTCTTTCCTCCTTTCCTTATTTAGACAATGGGGATATTGTGAGCTCTGAAGCCCAGCCCAGAGGTGGAGGAGTCAGTTCTGTTTCAGGTATAAGAAATGGGAGAAGGGTGAGGGGGGCACGCTGCTGCCTGACAGCCACTTGGTGGCACGGCCTTTTGCAAAAGAATATATGCCTTATCGTATTCCACCAAAGTAAAAGACTTTGGGGTGGGTGAGTGGCTGGGGTCGGGGGGAGAATACAGGTCCAAAAAGGATGACAGAGGACCTAGTGGAGGTTGTATTGTTATATGGAAAACTGGCAAATGTTATATATGTACAAACTATTGTATTTACTGTTGAATGTAAAACATTAATTCTGCAATAAAAAAACGAATATGTCTTACTTCAACTCCTTATTTTTTGCCTTGACAAGTAATTTTATTTACTTATTTTTTTGGACACACTTTGTGTGAGAACTACTTTATTTTTTAAAATTTCTTTATTGGGGGAATATTGTTTTACATTTGACAGTAAATACAATAGTTTGTACATGCATAACATTCCCCAGTTTCCCATATAACAATACAACCTCCACTAGGTCCTCTGACAAGTAATTTTAATTGAACTTCATTTACAACAACAGTATGATACATAGTTGGTGCATGTTTGTACATTGCTCAGTTTTCTGCATAGCAATACAATCCCTTCTAGGTCCTCCTCTCCTTTTCTTTCTTTTTTTTTTTTTTAAGCAGTTAGTCATATATAGTTGGGTTCCTTTCTGAACTCCTCATTCAATTTTATTGGGAAAATGGATATATTAATAGCACCTAAACATATATTTTAAAAAAATTTTATTTATGAAAAGGAAACACTGACAAAACCATAGGATAAGAGGGGTACAACTCCACACAATTTCCACCACCAGAACTCCACATCCCATCCCCTCCCCTGATAGAATTTCTATTCTCTAACCCTCACTTAGACTTCTAATCCATGAGCACAGAGCATCTCTTCATTTAATACAATTTTCTTTAATTTTAGCAATGTTTTTTTTCCAGTATAGAAGTCATATACATCTTTTGTTAAAGTTCATCGTAATAGTTTGTGGTTTTTGATGCTAGAAATGACAACTTTTAGTGCTTTAGTTTTAATTCATATTTTAATTTTCACTCTAGTGATTTGCTATATCTAGCAATACAACTAACTTTCATACATTGACTATGCAATCTGGCTAAATTCACTTGTAAGTTCTCTTAGTTATTTTAGATTCCTAGAAGATTTCCTACATGCATAGTCTAATTGTCTAGCTATTTTGGTCCTTCTGTTCTAATATTTATGACTTTTTTATTGGGGGGGATTAATGGTTTACAGTTGACAATAAAATACAGTAGTTGGTACATGTGTAACATCTTTCAGTTTTTCACACAACACTCTTAACTCCTCACGTAGGTCCTCCTCTGCCATAATGTTCCAGGACCTGAATACTCCCCCTACCCCCTACTCCACAGCCACACCAACATTTGAGTTCTTTAACTGACCCAGAGTCCTTTACTTTGGTGCAATACACCAAATTCAGTTTAAGTTCTGTGAAGAAGCTTTTTTATTTGATGTAGTCCCATTGGATTATTGTTACCATTATTAGTCTTCCTTGCAATTGGATTTGTATCATTGAAGATGCCTATCAATTTAGATGGAAAAGAGTTCTGCCAATATTTCCCTCTAAGTGTTTGATAACTTTCTGGCCTCACATCCAAGTTCTCAATCCATTTGGAATTTACTTTTGTGTCTGGTGAAATGTAGTGGTTCAGTTTTATTCTTCTGCATATTTCAACCCAATTTTTTCCAACACCATTTGTATATAAAGAAATTCTCCTTTCCCCATTTAATAATCTGGGTACCTTTGTCGAAGATTAAATGATGTCTATAGGTGTGGGGGCTTATTTCTGGACTCTCAATTCTATTCCACTGGTTAATGTTTTATTTTTGTTCCAGTACCAGGCAGTTTTGATTACATTGACCCTATAATGCAATTTGAGATCTGGAAGTGTGATGTTCCTAGTTCTGTTCTTTCTTTTTAGGATTGTTTTGGCAATTCTAGGTATTTTCTGGCTCCAGATAAACATTTGCAGTTGTTGTTCTATTCCCCTAAAAAAAAACTGGGTTGACCTTGATTGGGATTGCATTAAATTTATACATGGCTCTGGGTAGAATATTCACTTTGATGATGTTAATTTTTCCAATCCATGAACATGGAATATATTTCCACTTCTTTTCATCTTCATTTTCATTTGATTCTCAAAACATTTAAATTTCTTCCTTAATTTCCTCTTTGACCTACTAGTTGTTAAGTAGTGTATTGTTGAGTTTCTACATTTTGGAACTTTTATTTTGTATTTGTTGTTAAGTATTAATTTCATTCCATTGTGGCCTTAGAAGATACTTGGAATGATTTTAATGCTCTTGAATTTGTTGACACTGTCTTTGTGGCCTAATATATCCTTAAGGATGTCCCATGTGGACTTGGATAGAGTGTGTATTCCAGTTTCTTGGTGTGAATGACTCTGAAAATTCCAATAGTCCTAGTTTATCTATCTCTGCATTTAATTCTCTTGCTTACTTATTAATCCTCTATGTAGATGATCTGTCAAGTTGAAAGAGTGGGGTGTTGAAGTCTCCACCTATTACTGTGTTGTTATTGATATACTGTAGCTCTTTCAGTAGATATTTAATGTATTTAGATGAACCCTTTGTTGGGTATATGTATACTAATAATTGTTAAGTCCTCTTGTTGATGGATCCTCTGAGCATTGAATAATGTCCATCCCTATCTTTTATTACTTTATTTTTTTTAAAGTCTATTATGTCAGATATGAGAATAGCTGTTTCTGCCTTTTTCTTGTGGTCCATTAGTTTGTATGATAGTTTTCCATCCTTTCACTTTGAGTCTGTGTTTGTTCTGTTGAGTTAGGTGGGATTTCTGCAGACAACATATGGTTGGGTTGTGTTTTCTGATCCATTTTCCTACTCTGTGAATTATTAATGGGTGAGCCCAGGTCATTGATATTTATTGACGTTATAAATTTAAGATGTTTTTCTAATTTTAATAATATTTAAATATATAAAATAATATTTAAGATATTATTCTAAACTTTTCTGGGTATTCTGATATACGACATATTTTTGGTGATGTTGTTATTGTTTATAGGAGAAATTTTAGAACTTCTTATAGGCCAGGCTTGGTGACTACTTCAACTATTGCTTGTCTGAGAAAGTCTTTATGCCTTCATTTACCCAGAATGACAATATAGCAGGATACAAGTGGCATGGTTGAAAGTCTTTCTCATTGAGCACTTGATATATATCTTGCCATTCTCTTCTGGCTTTAGAGTTTGTATAGAGAAATCTGCTGCTAATCTTATATTTTTTCCTCTGTATATTACTCTGTTTTTCTCTTGTAGCTTTCAGAATCCGTTCTTTATCCTTATTCCTTTTCATCCTAAATATGATGTGTCTAGGTCAGGGTCAATTCTCTTTGGGACTGTCTGGGATTCTTGAAACTTTTTTTATTTTATTTTTATTTATAAAAAATAAACACTGACAAAAACTATAGGATAATAAGGGTACAACTCCACACAATTCTCACCACCAGAACTCCATATCCCACCCCCTCCCCTGATAGCTTTCCCATTCTTTATCCCTCTGGGAGTATGGACCAAGGATCATTATGGGATGCTGAAGGTGGAAGGTCAGGCTTCTTTAATAGTTTCCCTGCTGAACATGGGCATTGACAGGTTGATCCACACTCCCAGCCTGTCTCTCTCTTTTCCTAGTGGGGTAGGGTTCTGGGGAAGCAGGGCTCCAGGACACATTGGTGGGCCGTCTGTTAGTGAAGTCTAGCTGGCATCATGTTAGCATCTGGTACCTGGTGGCTGAAAAAAGAGTTAACATATAAAGCCAAACAAATTGTTGACCAAGATTCTTGAATCTTTATGTCCTTTATGTTGTTTAGAGTGGAGAAGTTTTCTGCTATTATCTCCTGTAGAATGTTTTCTTCTCCTTCCTCTCTTTCTTCCTCTGGCAAGCCAATAATGTGTATATTACTTCTTTTGAGATAAGCCAATGTATCTCTATTGTTGGTTTCAGTGTCTCAATCTCTTTTTTTTAGTTCTCTTACTTCTTTCTTAGTTTTCTCTAATTAATCCTTGCTCTTGCTAATTGCTTTCTGCCTCATTATTCTGTTCTCACTCCCCTCAGCAGTTTTCTGTAGTTCAACTATTTTGTTACCCTATTTAAATATGGAAATAGCTTGTTCAGCTAGTTGTGCTCTTAACTCAGTTATTTCAGCTTTTAGTTCTCTATCTCAAGGTTGTGTTTTCTTTCAGAGCTTCATTTCTGATGATACTACCTTCAAAAGCTTGCCTAGTTCCTGTGACCATTACATTGATTACTGTTTGGATGTTGTCCTCATTCTTATTTGCTTCTAGCTTGTTAAGATTTTTTTTTTTCTGGGCTTTTGTCCTGGTTCATTTCTGCAATTTTTTTTTTGACTTGACCATTATATTTGATATCTTTTAAAATTTGTGTCCTATGTGTTTCTGTTTACATATGGTATGAGGTGGCTTTGGGTTGACTGGTTCCTGGATCCCTGAAGTTGGTCACCTTTGGTGTGTTTCAGGGATTATTGGAGCTGTTAGTCTAATGTTGACACAGCTGCTTTTGAAAGATGGGAGGAAGGGTCTCTTATGGATGATTGGAATAGCAGGGTGGTGCCTTCTTATGCTGAGTACAGCTGCTATAGTTTTCTTGCCCTAATCTTATGGTTAAAGAGTAATGGTTCAGTATTTTACCCTTAACTACGATACAACCGTAAGTCTTTTAGTTCACATTATTGAATTGAGACAAGTCTCTTAGTTTGCTGAGAGGTTTAATTATGCAAGACTGTGAAATTTTGTCAGATGCTTTTTCTGTATCTGCTGAGGTTTTTGTTTCAGGGTTATGTGTTACTCATAAACCAAGCTGAGAAGTGTTTCTTCTTATATTATTGTTGTTATTATTGTTACTATTATTATTTTATGTCTCTATACTCCAAACATGTATTGACACTACTTCATGTTTTTGTTGTTTGTTTGTTTTTATATTTTCTTTATTTTATTTTAATGAGAAGACAGAGATAGAGAGGAAGACATAGAGAGAAAGACCAGACCATTGCTCAGTTCTGGCTCATAGTAGTGCTGGGGATTGAACCAAGGATCTCATCACCTCAGGCATTAAAGTCTTTTGCATTACCATTATACTGTCTCCCCAACCCTTTTTATTTTTGGAAGGATTTTGTATATGGCTGGTATTATTTCTCCATTTACTGTCTGATAAAATTCATTACTAAGGTCTTCTTGTGGGTTTTAATTATACATTTGACATATTTACTAGATATAGATCTATTTAAACTATAAATTTTACCTTGTGTTAGTTTTGTTATGTTTTTAAAGAAATTCTGCCAGGGATATGACTAAGCAGGGTGATGAATGTCTGCTTTATATGGGTGAGTCCCTGGCTTCAATCCTCAGTATACCATATGCTAGAGTGTTGTTTTGCTTCTTTCAAAAGGAAGTAAATGTGTCTATTGGTCTAGCTTTATTTTTTCTGTATTGCCATAAAGTTTTTCATAAATCTTCATATTTCTGTTAACATCTATAGGAACTAAGGAACTATAATAATTTTAAAAAAAACACCCTTGCATTAAATGAGAGTTGAAAAAAAAAAGGAAAGACAAAAGTATATCTAAAAATCTTTCTTTTGGAAAAGTTCACCACTAATGAGATGTCATAAAATAAGTCAGTATGAGGGTTTCCTGCTTCTTGATTTTTTCTTTTTCAGCTGTAGATTTTAAAATGAATAAGTGTGTGTGTGTGTGTCGAGGGGGGGATAGCATAATGGTATATGGAGTCTTTCATCTTTGAGGCACCTAAGGTCCCAAGTTAAAATGACAGCACTGGATGCCAGAGTGGAGCAGTGCTTTGGTAAAAAATTAAAAAAATAGTAATAATAAAAAAGAAAAAAAAGTGGGGGCAGTGTAGTACCTCACTTGGAAAATGTGCTGTTTTGGTCCAGAATCAAGCCTAGTTATTACCACATTGAAGGAAGTTTGGGTGGCACTGTGGTCTCTTTCACACTCTCTGGTAGCATCTGCAACTTGGTGGCTAAAAGGCGTTAAGATACAAAATAGAACAAATTGTTTAATGATCGGGAACCCCAATGTAAGAATATAGCAAATGAGATTTGGTGTCTTCATGTTGGAAAAAGCTAGGAAGTCTATTTTAGGTATATTCCAAGGGGCCCAGGACTTGACTAATTTTTTCCGGAGCCCAACAGTAAGGACTACAAAAGCTGGATTAGGGCAAGAGACCAACACACTAACGATGGGATTTTGGTCATTACCAGGTCACCCCATCATCCGGGTCCCTAGTCAGGGAACCCTGGGACTCCTACATAGATATAATGGGCCTAGACTTCTAACAAATCCCTTTCTCCACCGTCATTGGTCATTTCCACCAGTAACAACATCATAAATCCTCTTGTGGGTTTCTACAGGACCTTGCCTTCAATGTGGAACAATGGTGGAAACTGCCCCACTCTCTAAAAGAAGGCTGGGTCAACATACTCTACCACTCAAGGAAAACTGGTTCTGAAATGAGTGCAGCCTAGAATGTTCCTAGCTATGACCATGGAATGTGTGGTCAGACTGACAGGGATGCAGAGGTTACACAGACTCTTGTGCTAAATATGAAGACATGGGCCCTAGGTCAGATTGAAGGGGTTTACAGTTAATGGTATTTATATACTTTCCTCATATATGGGAGCTACTCTCTGCCCTGATCCAGCTTTCTAATCCTATTACCAACTCTGACACCATCTTCTCAGACAATTTTTTTTAGCCCACCTGCATGTTAGCTGCTCTTGTTTTCAAAGAACCTAAATGGCAATTTGAAGTTTGAAATGTGAGTATACCTGTTTCTTTTTCTTCTTCTTTTGCCTCCAGGGATACTGTTGGGGCTCATTTTGGCACTATGAATCTACTGATTCTGGAGGTCATTTTTTGAAAATTTTTTTTTTATTGGATAGGACAGAGAGAAATTGGGGGGGAGAGATAGAGAAGAGAAGAGACAGAGAGACAACTGCAAACCTGCTTCACCACTTGCAAAGTGACCCCCACATCCCTGTAGGTGAGGAGTGGGGGGAAGTGAGGGCTTGAACCCAGGATCCTTGCAGGTCCTTGCACTTAACCTGATGTGCTACCACTTGGCCCTCAAGTTTTTTGTTTGTTTGTTTGTTTTGTTTTTGTTTTTAACCAGAGGGGGACTATACCTCTGGTTTCTCATGAGACTGGGATTTGAACCTGAAGTTCTGCTGCCTCAGGCATGAAGGTCTTTGTGCAGAGCCACTACACTAGGTAAGCAGTTTACTGTACCTGTTTCTTTAGAGATCTGATGAATCCTTTTCCTGAGCAGGCCATTTATAAACAGTGTTTTGAAAACTTAGGCCAGTTTTAAAATTGTGAGCTAGTTATTTTAGTACAGTAGGTACATCAGCCCTAGGTTTCTGTGACCCTATTCCCGAGTCTAAAGCTTGCAAAAATGCCCAAGGATGCAATGTCCTTGTCAAGGAATTGTGTCCCAACTTCTCTACCCCAGCAAGTCAACCAGGGGGTGAGACACTGACCTCAGAGAAGACTGATATTCCTTCTAACTTCCTGATTATTGAAACTCAGTAGCAGGCATTGCTCGTACTAGAAAGAATCCACTCCTGAGAAGGATATATAAAAGATCAAGTCCTTCTTCCTAACCACCTGCCAGCCCCTTCCTCCCCTCCACACATACATACACACTGCAGTGTTCTGCACTGTTTCTTCTCCAAATTATGAAATTATCTTGTGGTCAAAAGGTATTTGGTCCCATTCAGTCCCTCTCAGTTTGTGGTGGGACTAATTTGTTAATAAGGCTCCAGAAGAAAAGTGCCTAATGTTTCTTCTAATTGGACATGACTGCTTCAGAATGACTGCAGCTGCCAGCCAGCTCTCACTGTCTCCGAGGCTTCATAATAAGCTTCTGTCAGTGGCCGCTGGGTCCTGTCTAGGACCATCCATAGTAACCAACCTGGAAGACTTAGTATAGATTGTAAAGAGAGAGAAAGAGAGAGAGAGGCAGTCTAACTTTTTTCAGTAGGTTCAGTGCCAGTTTCTGTCAGTTTAACAAAAGAAATGTAGAACCCCCTAAACTACAGAGGGGTGGGAGGGAGCAGGCAAGGGACAGTGTGAGGAAAGCCCATGATGACAGAGACACAGACTGAAGTTCCTCCAGGAATAGGTTTCTAGAAGGGGAAGTTGAGAGGTCACAACAATAGGGGTTACACAGTGCCTAAATATGAGGTTTGGTCTCTATTGGGTACCACAGGTCGTGTGTGTCACGGATTTGAGGGAACCAGTTTCCCCACATCTTTTGCATTTACTGTAAACCCCCCATCACCCACATAGTATAGGCACAGGGCCCGTTGTGCATATTTTAGACTAATTATTATTATAATCACTGTTGATTATTTGTTTGCTGAGACAAAATCTTAGAGTATTAAACCAGACTCTATCATTAAAACCATTCCAAAGATATTTCAAAATGTTCTTATTATGAAGTAAGTACAGTTAGTACATATAAATACAAGCAGCTATAAATACAAATGAGCACTATACAGAAGAGTGCATAAAACACACGTATAAAGTTTAAGGTATTATTATAAAGAGAAAACTTGTAATCAGCACTCAAGTTAGGAAATGGAATTTGGAAAAAGAGAGAGAGAAAGAAAGAAGTAAGGAAAGAATGAAGAAAGGAAAGAAGGAAGGGAGGAAGGGAGGAAGGAAGGAAGGAAGGAAGGAAGGAAGGAAGGAAGGAAGGAAGGAAGGAAGGGGAGGGATTTGGGGCCAGGAAGGTAACTCACCTAGATAAAATTCTTGCTTGTTTTGTCCTGCATGAGTTTAACCCAGAAGTGGGGGGTGGGGGGAGGTGGTGGTGTTAGTTGTACCACAGTGGAGGAAGTTTCAGTGCTGTAATCTTTCCCTTGCTTCCTCAGCTTCTATCTCTCTCTTTCTGGGAAAGTCAGTCTGGACTGGTAAAGCATCACTCTGATACATGTGATGTCAGAGATGGAACTAGGGACCTCGTGCCTAGATGCTTGACACTGTATTCCCTCCCTGGTTGCTTGTTGTGGTTTTACGATTTATTTTTATTTATTACACATGAAAGGGAGAAAGTTTCACATGAGACAGAAAAATGGAAAGAGAGAGAGAGGGAGAGAGAAAGAGGGAGGCCAGCTAGCTATCACCCTATTAATACTCAATGCCTAGAATTGAAGAGAGGACCTCAGGTATGTAAGTTTTATGCCCTACCAGTTAATATGTTTGCCAGGCCACAGAATATTCCCAGGTCACAGGGGTTCAGACAGAGACAGAGAGAGAGCACATAGCATCTAAGCTTCTCCCAGTATGCTATCAGCTAGGCTAAACTTGGGCTATTCATATGACAAAACAGACATGAGTTATCTTGCTTACTCTAACAGGTGAGCTGGCTTGACAGTTTAATTCAAATTTAAATTCCTTCTCAATTTCTCTCTGTCTCTATTTAAAATAAGTAATTTTTTTTTTTTTAATTTAAAAAGGACAGTAACAACTAACAATTGATGTGGGGACCAGGCTTGAACCTGGGTTGTGCACATTGCAGCAAAGTAGTACACTAAGTGAACTATTTTACCACCCCTCATTACAGGATGTTGTGAAAGAGTCTGCTATACAGGTAAATGGCCACTTGAGAATTATTGTCATTTAATAATAATACTATTTTAGGGGCCAGGTGGTGCACCTGGTCGAGCGTGTATTACATGTACAAGGACCTGGTCCTTGCCCCTTCAAGCCGCCGGTCCCCACCTGCGGGAGAAGCTTCTCAAGTGGTGAAGCAGGTCTGCCAATGTCACTCTGTCTCTCTCCCTCTCTGTCTCCCCCTTTCCTCTTTGATTGCTGGATGTCTTTATCCAATAAATAAAGACAATTAAAATTTTTTAAAAGAATGTATTTCACTTAACATCTTTCTTTTAAAAATAATAATACTGTTTTATGATTGAATATGATTATAATTAATGAGATGTTAATCACCTACTACAATACTTCCCAGGATATATATATATATATATATATCCACCAGAGTAATTACTGAGGCTCAGTGCCTGCAGTCCCAGTAGTCTTTCCCCCCCTTTATTTGCTAGGACAGAGAAAAATTGAGAGAGGAGGGGGAGAAAGAAAGGGAGAGAGACAGAGAGACACCTATAGTACTTCTTCACTACTCACTAAGCTTCCCCACTACAGGTGGGGAGCAGGAGCTCAAACCTGGGTCATTGCGCATAGTAACATATACACTTAATCTGGTGCAGAACTGCCCAGCCCCTCTGTGTTTGTTTGTTTGTTTATTTTTGCCTGTAGGGTTATCACTGGGGCTCAGTGCTGGCACTACAAATCTACTGCTCCTGGAAGCTTTTTTTTTTTTTTTAAAGATTTTATTTATTTATGAGAAAGATAGGAGGGGAGAGAGAGAAAGAACCAGACATCACTCTGGTACATGTGCTGCGGGGGATCGAACTCAGGACCTCATGTTTGAGAGTCTAATGCTTTATTCACTGCACCACCTCCCGGACCATGAAGCCTTTTTTTTTCCCCCTTCCCATATTATTGGATAGGACAGAGAGAAATTGAGAGAGGATGGGGAGATAAATTGGGAGAAAGAAAGATAGACACCTGCAGACCTGCTTCATGGCTTGTGAAGCTACACCCCCCACATACACACCCGCAGATGGGGAGCTGGGGCTTGAACTGAGACTTTTGCATGGGCTTCATATTATGTGTGCTTAACCTGGTGTGCCACTGCCCAGTCCCTTCTGTTTTATTTTTTAACAAAGGATTTTCCTTGATCAGTTAGGAACTTGCAATTGGGAAACCTGAATTTCCCACATGTTCCTGGATAAGACTGGATTCAAACTTGAGAGAGGGAAGCAGCTTATAATCATTAGAGCAAGTGGCTGGTCTGGGTGGTAAATATCACATCCTATGATTCCTTTGCTTAGATGTCCCACCTTCCTTACCTTGTACTATTTGGGAGGCATTTTCCTCTCCAGGTAACTTCAACTCCAAAGTAACTAAGGGAGCTTGGGTGGCTTCCCCTTGGGGGGCAGCTGCCTGGGAAACCAGCCAAGTCGTCTCTTGGTCTTCTGAGGGGAAGCCAGGGTGCAGGTTGGGGCGAGGGGCTGAGGGAAGGGAGGGCTCGGCCCTCTTCATGTGCTTGCCAATAGCCTTGTATACTACTGTCACCAGTCATTTCTTTAGAATCAAAAATGCAAGATGAACAGCTCCATTAAAAATAATATCCATGTCATTTAGTATAGACTTTGAAGTAATTAACTGAAATGATGCCTAAATAATGTCTCCATTTTTAATTAATTAGTTAATTAATTAATTTATTAGTGGATACAGACAGAAATTGAGGTGGGAAGGGGAGATAGAAACAGAAAGACTGGAGTCGGGCTGTAGAGCAGAGGGTTAAGCGCAGGTGGCGCAAAGCACAAGGACCGGAGTAAGGATCCCGGTTCAAACCCCGGCTCCCCACCTGCAGGGGAGTCGCTTCACAGGCGGTGAAGCAGGTCTGCAGGTGTCTTTCTCTCCCCCTCTCTGTCTTCCCCTCCTCTCTCCATTTCTCTTTGTCCTATCCAACAATGACAACAATAATAACTACAACAATAAAACAACAAGGGCAACAAAGGGAATAAATAAATAAAATAAAATAAAATAAAAAGAAACAGAAAGACACCTGTAGCACTGCCTCATCACTCCTGAAGCTTTCCCCATTGCAGGTGGGGGCCAGGGCCTTGAACCTGTGTCCTTGTGCGCTATAATGTGTGTGCTCAACCAGGTGTGCCACCACCTGGCCCCAATATGTCTCCATTTTAACAGAATGTATTAGTTTACTGGGAGATGCCATAACTCATTACCACAAACTGAGTGGTGTAATCTGACAGAATGTATTCTCATGCATTCTAGAGGTAACAAGTCCCAAGTCAAGAGTAAGGGTACTTCTCTGAAGGAGAAATTTCCACATATATTTTTCCTGCCTTCTGGTGTTGGTAGTAACTCATAGCATCTCTTGGCTTCTAGAGGTATCATTCCAATCTTTGACTTCTCTTCACAGGGCATTTCCTCATGTCTCTTAAGTTCACATGGTTATTTTGGGGTTTTTTTGTTGTTGTTGTTTGTTAGTTTTGTTTTTAAGATTTTATTTATTTATTGATGAGAAAGAAAGGAGAAGAGAGAGAAAGAACCAGACATCACTCTGGTACATGTGTTGCCGGGGATTGAACTCAGGACCTCATGCTTGAAAGTCTAGTGCCTTAGCCACTGCGCCACCTCCCAGACCATACATGGTCATTTTTGTATGACACTAGTCATAACAGATTAATATCCCACCCTAATTCTGTATGTATTCATGCCCTCTTATTCAATTATATCTGCTATGATTTTCATTACAAATAAAGTTATATTCTGAAGTAGTGAGTGTTAGAACTTAAATGTCTCTTTTCGAGAGACATATATAATCCACAAAATAGGGAGAAAATAGAAAAGATCTATAATATCTGTGCAGTAAAGTCTACTCGGCAATTTGCCTAGATGCCATTTGCTGCTTTTAATCTCAGCAGTACTCGAAGCTTCCATGTCTGAAAATATCACAATCCTACTCTGCAACAAGGCAAAATACTCCAACTTTTCTTTACTAGTGGGCTTATGTGGAGTCTGGACTTGCTAGTGTCAAGAGTCTGTGGGGGTTTGGCCTAGCTGAAGACCTCACTTGCAAACACTGGAACAAGCTTGCCAAAGCGTCTGGCAATGAGTGTTTAAACTTACAAACGTGAGGGAGTGGGGGGAGGGGAGAGAGAGAGAGAAAGAGAGACAGTGAGACAAAGTGAGACAGAGGGTGAGAGATTGTGTGTGAGAGAGAGAGAGAGAGAGGGAGAAGGAGAGAGAGAAAAAGAGAGAGAAGGGAAGCTTTTGGAACTTATTTTAGATAAATAAAAAGCGTGAAATGGTCTTTTCTTTTTTCTTTTTCCATTTTTTTTCTCCAGAGTTATTGCTGGGGCTTGGTGCCTGCACTACGAATCCGCGGCTCCTGGAGGCCATTTATTTCCCTTTTGTTGCCCTTGTTGTATCGTTGTTGTGGTTATTATTATTGTTGTTGGATGGGACAAAGAGAAATTGAGAGAGGAGGGGAAGACAGAGAGGGGGAGAGAAAGATAGACACCTGCAGACCTGCTTCACCTCCATGAAGCGCCCCCCCCTCAGGTGGGGAGCACGCGGGGAGGGGGGGGTAGGCTCGAACTAGGATCCTTAAGCTGCTCCTTGCACTTCGCGCCATGTGCGCTTAACTTGCAGTGCTGCCGCCCGACCACCTTATTTTATTTTCTACGCCCCCCTCCCCCAGCGTTTATCTAGTTTGCTTCTGTTCTTCATTGAGGATTCATGTACAGTCTGATCGGAAGTGCGTCTTCTCACTGCACACTAAAGCCTCACGTGCAGCGATGTCTTTCTACCCAGGTTTATAATGTACATTTGCAAGTTTTGAGTAGGGGGCTGAGCCATGGCATTCCCAATTGAAGAAGGACCTGGGTTCAACCCCCTGGTCCCCACCTATAGGAGGGAAGCTTCAGGAGCAGGGAAGGGCTGCAGGTGTCTCACTTCCCCTCCCCCACCCCTCTCAATTTCTTTCTGTCTCCAAAAAAAAAAAAAAAAGAAACTAAGGGGGAAAAAAATCACCAGGAACCTTGGATTCATGCTATAACCCTGTTGGCAATCAAAAAAGAAAAGTATTGGATATCTATAATCATCTATCCCTGGATATTTACTTGTTGTCATCAGTGTACCCTAAAAGGAACAGCTTCCCCATTATGTGTACTAATTGCTTACTTCCAGTAGTAAAAAAAAATCATTAATTTTATTTTGCAGTGGACTACTTTGCTAAAGTATAATTAACTCTAGTTGTTTTTCAGATATTTTTGTTTGTTTGCCAGTGCATATGTTATTCCACTGCTCTAGGCAAACTTTTTTTTTTTCAATCACAGAAACTGAACGAGTGCGAGAGGGACCGAGAGAAAGAGAGAGAGAGAGAGATAAATAGACATTACAGCACTGCTTCACTACCTGTGAATTTTCCTTTTTGTGAGTGATGCTCCTGTGTTGTGGCTGAGAGCTTGAAGCTGGATCCTTGTACACGGTAAAGTATGAAGTTCCTGGTGAATTTTCTTCCATTCCATCAGATGCTTCTTTTGAGTTCTCAGGGGAGAAACTCACACCATCTGGAAAATAGTGCTACTATTCTCTAAATATGGTAATTACTTTCCTATAAAATATTTTTACTGTTATTATTGTCTATATCTCTGCCATTCCTGTCTCTAAAAAGCCTACTCTTTGTCAAGATCCAATTTTATTATTATTATTTATAATTTTTATTAGTTATTTATGAAATTACAAAGTAACAGGGGTACAAGTCCATACCGTTCCCACCACCAGGGTTCTGTGTCCCCATTCTCTCCACTGAAAACTGCAGTGATTCTCCCAAGCTCACAGACATATGTTTACTATTATTTCTGTAACAATCTATTTATCTGTCTATCTACTTCCCATAATTGTTCTTTAGTTGATATATATATATTTACCAGTATATCTCTTGGTCAATTGTATAAGACCCAATGTCTTTGTGAAACTTCTTTGAACTTTTCCCTGCCTCTCTCTGAACATCCATAAAATTTTGTGCATGCCTTTATGATAACTGTTGCAAATGGCATTGCAATTACCTCCTTATAAAATTGCTTCCCCCAGGACAATTGGAAAAAAATTCATTTCTTTTTAGTTTTCATTTTGTTTATTTGTGATAAAAATAGGAGAGAGAAAGAACCAGACCATTACCTTTTATTAAAAATATTTATTTTCCCTTTTGTTGTCCTTGTTTTATTGTTGTAGTTGTTATTGGTGTTGTCGTTGTTGGATAGGACAGAGAGAAATGGAGAGAGGGGGAAAGACAGGGAGGGGGAGAGAAAGAGAGACACCTGCAGACCTGCTTCACCGCCTGTGACTCAACTCCCCTGCAGGTGGTGGAGCTGGGACTCCAACCGGGATCCTTCCTCCAGTCCTTGCACTTCGAACCACATGGGCTTAACCCGCTGGGCTACCTTCCGACTCTCCCTTCCTCCCTCCCTTCCTTCCTTCCTTCCTTCCTTCCTTCCTTCCTTCCTCTCTCTCCCTTCCTTCCTTCCTTTCTTTTTTCGTTCTTTCTTCTCTCTTTCTTTCTTCCCTTCTCCCTCCCTTCCTTCCTCCCTCCCTTCCTTCCTTCCTTCCTTCCTTCCTTCCTTCCTTCCTTCCTTCCTTCCTTCCTTCCTTCCTTCCCCTGCAGTGATGCCTCTTCAGATACTGAACTCCAGTTCAGGGGTCTGTTTTTTCTAAGTTGTCTGTTGGCCATCCACACAGAGAAATGATCAACTGGAAAAGAAGTGGGGTCTTATTCTGGGTTCTGCACCTTTCCTAGACTTCACTCTGCAGCCCAAGCCCAAAGGTTTCATTGATGGAGCCTTGAAATGAATCACGCCATCTAGAGGCCGACGGGCGGAACTCCTCTTCTTACAAAATGGTCCGCGGTTTCAGTTCCTTGGGCTTGTCCAGAGTTCCTCTAGGACTGTGCTAGTGTCTGTGGTGGAGTTATCTATCGGTTAGGGATTGTCCAGCGAGTTGTGAAGTCACTGGTGTTGGGTCTAGTTCTCAGCTCGGCTTTGCAAATTCCCAACATGACCGGAAACGAGTGGAAGAAAGACTCGGCCTGAGAGGGTTCAGCAGCAGAAACCCTAAATAGGGAAGCAGATCTCGCAGACTTTATTTTTCATATTTTGCATAATGCCTTCGGACAACCAGCCCCTGAAAGACAGCTGAGAGGCAGTTGGGTCTGGAATGTACACACCTGTACCTGGGAAGCCTCCCCGCAGCTCTGCGGTTTTCCGGGGACTTGGTGGCTGCAGGCGGTGGGTGGGAGTTGGTAGTGGTGACAGTGGAGGAGTGCTCCACCCAGACCTCCCCGGGGGTGTGGCCGCCAGGGGAGAGGTGGGGTGGGACCAAACTTCTAGAAAATTTTCCCAAGTTACTTCCTCTAGTCTCCTAACTCCCTCCCTGTCACCCCAGACCTACTGGAAACAATGTCTTTCATTCCTTTCTGTCTCTTTCTTTATTTCGTTAATTTTTCATATCAAGATTTTATTTCAGTTCACATCAGGTAAAGAAATTTCGTGACTTTTTTTTTTTTTTTTTTTTTTTTTTACCAGAGCACTGATCAGCTCTGGCTTATGGTGGTGCGGATTGAACCTGTGACTTCAGAACCTCAGGCATAACAGTCTGTTTGCATAACCATTATGCGATCTATCCCTGCCCTGTGACTTTTTTTTTACCTCATATTTCTCCACTTTATTGGGGGTTAATGGTTTACACTGTAGATGTTGTTGACACGTGGATACAACCCTTTGATATTTGTCTGTAGAACACCCCCCCCAACCCAACCTGGTTGTTTTTTTTTTCCCATCATCATACACAATGACCCCTCTCTACCTTCTCCCTTCTGCTCCTCCCCCAGAGTTCTTTGCTTTGGTGCAATACACCAGGAAGCAACGTTTTTCTGAAACAAAGAAATAGCTGGGTGACATTTTTCCTTGGGGTATTCAGACCTGGAGTGCAGGCAGACCAGCTCTTTCTTCTGGTTAACCCGAGTCTTGCTCAGAATTCTTCCTGCACCAAGCTCTTCTCCTAACAGGTGAGTTAAATGATTTTCCTAATTCTCCAGACCACCCGTGGCAGAGCAAAACTAGTATTTATTTACTCTTTAGGACCTGCTCTGTCACAATTGTTTCATAACACCTGCCCACTTAACCCTATCCGATGAATGCTGTTCACGAATCTTTTATTTTGTAAACTTCATGGAAAAAGACCTCTAATGCAAACTGAGGGGGAATGGTATGATATAGTCTGAATGAACATGGTCTAGTCCTCAAGAATAGGTGCACCACCCTCTTCTATAAGGAGGAATTAGGAATTTCCCTCCTCCTGTCTGAATCAGCTGTTAGTCCAGAGAAAGAAGGAGTAAAGTGTAGGCTTGTTAGTTCCAAGACAGGATAGCCTTCAGCCAGAAGGTATCCAGAGTGAGAGGTATATATTATAAAAAGTAATAGAGGCTACAGTTTTACCACTGCTTATCCTTAGATCTACAGAGTGTTTCTTCTAAAGGAGTCCACCCTTTTCTCTGTGAAGTAGAAGAGGCTTTATTTCACCTGGGTCAGGGCAAGCAGAAGACAGAACAGCACCCAGGGACCAAGAGTCCTATGCAAAGCCTATTACAGTTGGAGAAGAAGCAAGGAAGGAGAGAACCTGGGAGGGTGGTCTGCAGGTACCATTGGCCCCAAGCCACCTGTCCTAGAAGGGGAAAGGAGGGTCCATCTTCGTTGAGTCTCTGCAGCTAGAACAGAAAGAACCAGACTGCATTCGTAAGCAAGGACTGGTGCAGAAGTATGAGTGAAGAGGAGCTTCAAAGAAGAAAGATAGTGGCCCATGAGGTGGCACAGTAGATTAAAGTACTAGATGCTGAAACATGAGGTCCTGAGTTTAATCCTCAGAACTGCATATGCCAAAGTAATGTTTGGTTCTCTCTCATTGAGAGAGAACACCCTTTCTCATTGATAAATAAATGTATACATAGATAACACTCAATAGCTAAGAGGACACATTAGTGTACTTTATGAATGTCAGTTAGCTTCTTCTCTGGTCATCTCAGTAATTACTCAATGACCTCATGAACAAAGGGTCTGGAACAGCTGGCATGGAGGCCCATGCATAGGATCAGTAACATGGACTTTCTTTCACCAGGGATCATTTAGCTACTGCTGCTATACATACCTGAATTACCATGGCAGTGATCTGTGCTGTACCATTTTCACAGGAATTCAGTCAGTCACTTGGTATAAATTTAATTATATCGAACTCATCATCACGAAAGGGTCTGAGATCTAACCTCATTGGAGTAAATACATATGATACACAATGATTTCTTCTCCTTGGCAGCATCAGTATGTCTGGAGTTAAAGTTTTATTCATTCTCATACTATTTTGCCAGCATTTAACCAATAAATTATTTTCAGAGCAAGAGCCCTTTATCAGTAGGCTCATGTTATAGGATGGGGGTAGTTCATTTTCTCAGGTACCTTACCACCCTGAAGCAGCAAGCCTAATGGAAAGATGGACCAGCATGCAAATCTCAATTTCCTTTTTTTTTCCTTCTCATTATTACTCTTTATTACTATTGTTTTTGTGGAGATTAATGGTTTACAGTAAATACAGCTGTTGCTACATGTGTAAAATTTCTCAATTTTCCTCTTCTCTCCCTTATTATTTTATGCAAGAGGTTGTTAAAGGTTAACTCTACCATTTAGTATTTAGATAATGGGATATTCAGATAGGATTTTGAATGAATTTGAGAGTTAGCACCACCCAGAAATGTATCTAGTAGATTTGGGGGTTTCACATCTCTTTATTTGGGGTGATGAGATCATCTTTGTATGTGATAGTTGTGAAGAAGAAAAAAGAGGGTTGTTCTGATTTCATTAAGCGCACATACCACTGAAAATGTTCATATTCTTTTTTTTTTTAATTTCTATATTGGGGAATTAATGTTTTACATTCAACAGTAAAGATGTTCATATTCTTGTAGAAAGAGGCATATAGGGGTGGAATGTGCCACTTAGTAAGTTACTGACTGTACTGTCTCTCTCATGTGTCTGGAAAGAGGTAAAAATGGAAGTGGGTTATCTCACTGTTATAACTAATAATACTTCTCTTATGGGATTGATTGTTTCCCATTGCCAACATTGTGTACTCAGTTGATTTTGAAGTTTTGTTTCCCATGAAAAAGAATGCTTTCCCCAGAGGACACATTAATAGACATCTTTCAGTGTCATGATGCAGGAACTGGGGTTCTTCAAACAATATGTTTGCTTTGCTTGCTGACTTCCCCACTGGACAGCGCCAGGGCACAAGGTTGGAGGTGAGAGAAAGGAGCACTCCTTTATATGACTTCAGTGTGTGTGAGCACTACCCCAGGAATTCTTTCTTCCAGCAGCAGCAATTTCTTCTTGCCACAGAAAACCAGTGTAGTTTGTAATTTGTCCAGCACCTCAGGAAGGAGCCTCATTTTACCTCCTGCAGAGAGACAAGTAGTAGCCAGGCAGGGATATCTCCTTGAAGGTTTGAGGGTCAACTTCACGGTACCTCTTCTTTATAGTTCTAAAATTTTGAATATTCCTCTTTCTTTAGTTTTTTTTTTAATCTTTATTTATTTAGTTGGTGGGTAGAGACAATCAGAAATTGAAAGGAAAGGGGGTGATAGAGAGGGAGACAGACAGAGAGAGACACCTGCAGCCCTGTTTCACCACTTGTGAAGCTTTCCCCCTGCAGGTGGGGGCCAGGGGCTCGAACCTGGGTCCTTGCGTACTGTAACGTGCGCTTAACCAGATGTGCCACCACCTGGCCCCTCTTTCTTTAGTTTTATTCCCTCAGTCATAAATGTGGCTGCTCTTTTCTGCAGTAGTTATGTCTCTGATACCCTATTATTGTTCTTTTTTTTAAATTTTTTTTATATTTATTTTTATTTATTTATTCCCTTTTGTTGTCCTTGTTGTTTTATTGTTGTAGTTATTATTGTTGTTGTTGTTGTTGGATAGGACAGAGAGAAATGGAGAGAGGGAGGGGAAGACAGAGAGGAGGAGAGAAAGATAGACACCTGCAGACCTGCTTCACCGCCTGTGAAGCGACTCCCCTGCAGGTGGGGAGCCGGGGTTCGAACCAGGATCCTTATGCCGGTCCTTGTGCTTTGCGCCACCTGCGCTTAGCCCGCTGCGCTACAGCCCGACTCCCCCTATTATTGTTCTTTTCACCGTTTCTGTATCTAAGAGATGCTGTATCCAATGAGCCGTTCTGTCTTTTATAATAGTTGACAATTCTTCCTGTTATATTCTGTTTATTTACATGATATGTATGGGTCTTACATCTTGGCTAAAACTTGATATGCCTGAAATTTTGGATTAATTGAGGGTTGGCTTCCATGTTTGCTTCTCTTCTGTTTCTCCTTTTGCTGTAGATAATGTAGTCCAGTTTTAGACTTTATTTATATGCCAGTGACTCTCAAATTCATACTTCTTGCCTCTCACTAGAATTCCTGACATTTATGTCACTTTCAGATCGACATCTCTACTTGACAATTTAATCATTATCTCACACCTAACATGACAAAACCAGAAATCATAACTATACCTCTGCTCAGCCTGCTCCTCCCTAAGTTTTTTCCATTATAGTAAATTGTACAATTACTACCCAACTAATCATTCAAGTGAAACAAAGGATTATTATTATTATTATTATTATTTTGCCACCAGGGCCATTGCTGGGGCTTGGTGCCTGCACTACAAATCCACTGCTCCTGGAGGCCATTTTCTCCATGCTGTTGCCCCTGTTGTTATTGTTTTGTTGCCATTGCTGTTATGTTATCATTGCTGGATAGGACAGAGAGAAATGGAGAGAGGAGAGGAAGACAGAGAGGGAGGGAGAGAGAAAGATAGACACCTGCAGACCAGCTTCACCACCAGTGGAGCCACCACCACCACCACCACCCCCCGCCCCCTACAGGTGGGGAGCCGGGGGCTTGAACTGGGATCCCTACACCATTCCTTGTGCTTCACACCATGTGCATTTCACCCACTGAGCTACTGCCTGCCACCCACCACTTTTTTTTTTTTCCTAATCAGAGCACTGATCAGCTCTGGCTTATGGTGGTGTGAAGGGATTGAACCTGGGACTTTGGAGCCTCAGGCATGAAAGTCTCTGCTCACACATCACACTTAATCCATTTGGCAAGTTCTAAGAATGATGCATCCCAAACATACTTCATCCTCTAAAATACTTCTGCATGTCTTTATTCTTTTGCTCCATCTTTAATCCAGCCCATCATACCCTCTGATCTGTGCAGAGGGGTTGGGAGGGCTCTGTGCCACGATGAAGAGTGTGTTGGACTTCTAAACAGGGGCTAGGTAGAAGTGTATTCTATCTAATACCATCCTGACCTGTATTTATAGGTGGCTACTGCTTCTGAAACCCCCTTCCATCCTACCTCCATTCCTCTCATGCACCTAACTGTAGATTCTCAGCACTTGTTAAGTTAGTCTCTTTCTACCAACCCCTGGAAATTACGGCACAGGGAACAGAAGAGCTGTTTGTTTCATGTCATGCTCTAGCTCCACTACTTCTGTCATCAAAGCATGTATCAGAATGGATAAAACTAAGCTCTGAATTCAAGTATAGGTGGTTTTGGAACTGACTCTTGCATTTGAAACCTTATCCAAGTTTTGAACAAAAGATCAGGACATGGAAGAGAGTCTGTGGGTTTCTTTTTCTGTAAAGAATTATCCCCTTTGGTAATTGTGGTTGTTCAGGTGATTTTAATAATGAGGTAATTGCTAGATACATCCGGATCACTTTGTATTGGAGACACAAAGACGAAGATCTGTGTCAGTTGGTCTGTCAATCAATCAAGAACCATTAAGGAAATCTAAAAAGAAAAAAGAAAATATTTTTTATGTTCTGTTTCAAAACCCTGACATCTGAATTTGCTGGGGTGGAGGGATTTTACGTGAACTTACTCAAAAGCTTTATATGTATTCTACTGCTTTTGTGGATAAGACAGGATGCTTTCAAGGCTTCTTGGAGTCATACAAGTGTTTCTGTCCTCAAAGATGCCACATGAATCTCCCACTAGAACAACACACTGAACAGCATTGAATTTGAAGTTGGAGGGAAAAAGGCTAAGAGGTGAGAAGTCACAATTCCCGGCTCCCACAGCTTTCCACTAGGAGAGCAAGAGCCTCAGCCCAGCTCACTGAAAAAAAATTACACACACACACTCCAAAAGGGGAAAGAATAGATGAGTATGGAGGTTTGAAGGCATGGCAGGCTTGGAGAAGGTCTGTATGACGGGAAGGAGCAAGGACAGCCCCCTCTCCCCAGCCTTTACTCCCTCCTTGTCTCCACCCTACCTTTCCAGCTATGATGAATTCCCCTGGTGAAGGCACACTCTATCTGACAGGTTTGCTGGAAGAATGGGAGGGTAACATCTGATGAGGGATAAAAATAGAAAGCATTAATTGACTTTTTGAGTCTGCTCACTTGAAAGAAGAACATTAATCATTCCTTTCCTTTGCCCAGAGCCCTTACCTTTTTTTGTTTTGTTTTGTTTTTAATTGTGGGTGTGTATTTAGCAGGTGGGAATAAAGACAAGTTGGCGAGGAAATTCCCTCTTGATCATGCATTCATTTGAAGGGGCTGGGAGTTATATCCATAGTATCAATATGGGAGAAATATCTCCAGAGAGTAACAGAGAAACAGGTTTAAGTGGGACCGAGAGAATAAAGAGACACTGTTGTATCAATGATAACAACAGAACACCCTACCAGAATCAAATAAGAAAAAAGAGAAGAAAGAACTTGTGCTCCAAGTTCATCTTCTGTGTCTTCCTGAAGATCTGTTTTTTAAAGTGACATGTGAGGGAGTCGGGCAGTAAGTAGCACAGCAGGTTAAGTGCACGTGGTGCAAAGCTCTAGGACCAGTGTAAGGATCCCAGTTCGAGCCCCCGGCTCCCCACCTGCAGGGGAGTCGCTTAACAGGAGGTGAAGTAGGTCTACAGGTGTCTATCTTTCTCTCCCCCTCTCTGTCTTCCCCTCCTCTCTCCATTTCTCTCTGTCCTATCCAACAACAACGACAACAATAATAACTACAACAATAAAACAAGGGCAACAAAAAGAAAGAAAGAATAAAATAAAATTATGTTTAAAAAAATAAAGTGAAGTGGTCCAGGAGGTGGCGCAGTGGCTAAGGCACTAGACTCTCAAGCATGAGGTCCTGAGTTCAACCCCTGGCAGCACATGTACCAGAGTGATGTCTGGTTCTTTCTCTCTCTCCCCTATCTTTCTCATAAATAAATAAACAAAATCTTTAAAAAAATAAAAATAAAAATAAATAAAGTGACATGTGTAAATAATGCCATTGTTAAGCTACATTTAGTATGTGGCTTTTTGGAAAAAACATCCCCAACTGTAGCTGAGCTGACTGAACTAGAGAACCGGAGACTGAGCCTGGAGGTCAGGATACAGCCCGTCCAGCAGGGACCCTCAGCTGCCAGAGGGATGTGAGAGCCACGGTGACCATTAAAAGAACAGAAAAGAAGTTTTGAGGTGTGGGGAGGACATGAGATGAGACATAGTCTCCGAACTAGCTGAAGAAACTTAGTAATATCTTCTAGGGAGGTGTCACCTTTGTGGAAGCTAATGCTGAATGTGAGTATGTAAGCCCCAAGCAAAGAACAGTCTAGAAAAAGTCTCTACTATTTTACTGATGAGCAGTGAAATCATTGGAGTCCCAGCAATAGCCTTGATGACAAAATGAATAAATCAATAAATAAAATAGTAGACAGTGCTGCTTAAATGATAAGTGGTGAGTGACTTGCAAGTGCTCCTTGGGATACCCCCATCTCTGCTTGGTCTTTGCCCCCCCACACACTGGCAGTTTTTATCATGTCATCGAAGAGACACATCTGCCACTTCTTTTTTTTTTTTTTCTTTTTCCCTCCAGGGTTATTGCTGGGCTCAGTGCCTGCACCATGAATCCACCGCTCCTGGAGGCCATTTTTCCCCCTTTTTGTTGCCCTAGTTGTTGCAGCCTCGTTGGCGGTTATTATTGCCATTGTTGACGTTGCTTTGTTGTTGGATAGGACAGAGAGAAATGGAGAGAGGAGGGGAAGACAGAGAGAGAGGGGGAGCCGGGGGCTCGAACCGGGATCCTTACGCCGGTCCCTGCACTTTGCGCCACGTGCGCTTAACCCACTGTGCCACCACCCGACCCCCACATCTGTCACTTCTATGTCAGTGCAGATACAACCTTGCCTTAAATTGCATTTCTTTTTCTTTCCTCCTTTTTTTCTTTTGCCTTCCTGAAGATTTTATGTGATACCTTGGCTTTCTTTTTTATTTTATTTTATTTTATTTTATTTTTATATTTATTTCCTTTTTGTCGCCCTTGTTGTTTTTATTGTTGTTGTAGTTGTTGTTGTTATTGATGTCGTGGTTGTTGGATAGGACAGAAAGAAATGGAGAGAGGAGGGGAAGACAGAGAGCAGCAGAGAAAGACAGACACCTGCAGACCTGCTTCGCTGCTTGTGAATCGGGTGGGGGGAGGGGTCTGGAACCGGGATCCTCATGCGGTCCTTGTGCTTTGCCATGTGCACTTAACCCGCTGCACTACTGCCTGGCTCCCTTTTATTTCATTTTTTAAATTATCTTTATTTATTGGATAGTAACAACCAGAAATTAGGAGGGAATTGGGTGATAGAGAGGGAGAGAGACAGAGAGACACCTTCAACATTACTTCACCACTCGCAAAGCTTTCTTCCTGCCGGTGGGGACTGGGGTCTTGAAACCAGGTCCTTGTGCATTGTAGCATGTGAGCTCAACCAGGTGCACCACCACCCAACACCCACCCTGACTTTCTTTTAAGTGTTTTTTTTTTTTAATATTTATTTATTCCCTTCTGTTGCCCTTGTTTTATTGTTGTAGTTATTGTTGATGTCGTCGTTGTTGGATAAGACAGAGAGAAATGGAGAGAGGAGGGGAAGACAGAGGGGGAGAGAAAAATAGACACCTGCAGACCTGCTTCACCACCTGCAAAGCAACTCCCCTGCAGGCTGGGGCTCGAACTGGGATACTTATGCTTTGCGCCACCTGCGCTTAACCCGCTGTGCTATCGCCCGACTCTCACACCCTGACTTTCTATACCTCTCTGGCATATTGCTTCCACATCTCTTGGTATTTAGCCCTTCTTTGTGTCTAGTATTAAAGGTGAAGTTACTCCCAGAGTTTCTGTTGAAATTTTTGGAAGAATTTTGAAGGACGAGTCAGGGAAAGTTGTTAGTTATTTGTCCATAACCAACTAGGACCCCCAAAGACCTCTCTCTCCCTTGTTCTCTTCCCACAGGCTAAGAATCTGACATTCCCATTCACCTTTGACTTCCAGCCCCATCCCCCTGTGAAAGGCAGGCTGTTGAGATTTTCTCTTAATACACCCCTCCCCTTAGTCAGCACAAAGGCCTCTATTCTGTTCAACTGATATCCTGCTCCCCTCTCTACAGTCAACATTTCTTTAGCCTTAATCCCTTAAAACCCCCTTAAATAAGTCAAAAGCAATAAAGAGATAGTTCTTGGTTACATTTCTCCTTTTTGCTTTGTTCTTCCTAAACCTGTTCTCAAATTGCAGACCAGAAGGTCTTTGTGTGAATGTTGACTCATCTCCTTCATTCTAATGAGATCACAGGCAGCACAGACGAGGTGGCAGGCTGCTTCTGCGCAGGTGTTGGGTAACAGAACTGTCTGGCGCTGGATGGAGCTTCCAGGAGAAGAGAAGTTGGTGTCAGGGGGCGGGGGTGGGGTGCTTTGTGCCAGAGACTTTTAACGTCAGCTACTCCCAAGGGTCTAAAGGTGTGAATTTTGGATACTGAAGGATTTGCTTATCTTCAAGTGACCAGGTCCTTCTGTTCACCCTGTAGCCCCTCCAACACCCACACTTGTGATGAATTTAGTACTCAGTCACCCATCTCACTCTCTGGGGTTCTGATTACATCCACATGTAGAAACACACGCACTGCTCATTAAAATATAAACTTGAATTTCTTTTCTTTTTAAAAAAATATTTTATTTTTCTTTCTTTTATTTGATAGGACAGAAAGAAATTGGAGATGGGGCAGAGAAGAAGAGAGATAACCTGCAGTCCTGCTTCACCACTAATGAAGCTTCTCCACTGCCGGTGGGACTGAGAGCTTGAACCAGGGTCTTTGCTCATGACGATCTGTGTGCTTAACAGTACGTACCACCACCCAGCCTCTAAATTTATAGTCTTAACACAAATGTATTTACTTAAAATGAGCTAGGATCGATAATTTTTAATGGAGAAAATAAAGAGGACATTGGGCTACTGTTAAAGACAAGCCTAAGTCAGGTGAATAAATGGAAAATCCAGCATACTATGGATTTTCCATAGTTTATGTTATAAACTATGGAAGTTTAGAGCAGAGTATCTGACAATAAAGGGTGAATTTGAACAAAGCACACTGCCTCTCTGAACCTAGGAACCTTACCTATAAAACAAAGAAAATCAGGGGCTGGGTGGTGATGTACCCAGTTGAGCATACACATTACCATGAGTTCAGCCCTTAGTCCTCACCTGCAGGGAGAAAGCTTCATAAGCAGTGAAGCAAGTCTGCACATGTTTCTCTTTCTCCCTCCCTCTCTCTCTCCTCTCAACTCTATCTCCTTCCACTCTCAATTTCTCTCTGTCCTATTTAATAAAAAAGGGAAAGGAAAAGGAAAAATCATGACTAGGAATAGTGGCTTCATAGTGCCAGCACTAAGCCCCAGTGATAATCCTGGTGGCAAAATAAAACAACAACAAAGAAAACAATATTGTTAAGTGATTTTAGCAGGTAAAAAGAACAAACAAATGCAGTGGATCAGCATGCTAACTAGTAAACAGTAACTGGTTGATCAGATAATGAAGTAAGATATGAAGGGAGTATTACTGTGTATGTTCTTGCACATAATTAAATTAACCCTCATCATATGGCATAGAGATGAGAAGTCACTGGAACAGAGAAGGAGGCAGGAGCTAGGGCACTGTGGAGGGGAAAGGCAAAATTCTACTCAATCAAGCATGATAGATATGATCAACACCTACTATGGGATAGCACATATATTTATAGAGAGCATACGTAAGCATGTATGTATGTCTCTATGCATAAACTTCTGTGTGAGAGTGGTTGAATGGTTTGTGTTAAGATGGTACGTGAAAAGATGTAGGCTTCAGAAAATGAGCTCAGTGAGCTGGGTGATGCTGTATCCAGTGGAGCACACACACTACCATGTACAAGCCCTCTACCCTTCCACTTGGGGGATGTGGGGCAAGCTTCATAAGTAGTGAAATAGTGCTGCAGGCCTCTCTCTTTCCTTCTCCATCTCCCTCTAGCTCTCTCTCCACTTCCTACTTCTAGCTACTTCCTGTCCTATCTAATAAAAAATAAAATATGGGGGGTTGGGCGGTAGCGTAGCGGGTTAAGCGAAAGTGGCGCAAAGCGCAAGGACCAGCTCAAGGATCCCAGTTCGAGCCTCTGGCTCCCCACCTGCAGGGGAGTCTCTGCACAGGCAGTGAAGCAGGTCTGCAGGTGTCTTTCTCTCCCCGTCTCTTTCTCCCCTCTTCTCTCTGTTTATCTTTGTCCTATCCAACAATGACGACATCAATAATAACTACAACAATAAAACAACAAAAGGGAATAAATAAATAAATAAATATTTGGAAAAAATTTAAATAATAAAATATGGGGCCTAGGCAGTGGTGCACATGCTTGAGCACACACATTACAGTGCACAAGGACCTGGGTTCAAGCCCCTGGTTTCCACTTGCAAGGGGAAAGCTTCACGAGTGGTGAAGCAGGGCTGCAGCTGTCTTTGTCTCTGTTCCTCTATATTTCCCCTCTCCCTTTGAATTTCTCTGTCTCTATTCAATACAAAGTAAATGGATATTTTTTTTTAATTTTAAAAATAATCTCCAAAATAAAGTGAAGGTCTCTGTGCTAACCTTTGTCTAAGGCAGCAATTTGGATAACACCGATCTTCCAGTTCATGAACATATAAAGTCTCTCCATTTACTTTTTAAAAAATATTTATTTATTCCCTTTTGTTTTCCTTGTTGTTTTTTATTGTTGTAGTTATTATTGATGTTGTTGTTGTTGGATAGGACAGAGAGAAATGGAGAGAGGCAGCGAAGACAGAGAGAGGGAGAAAGATAGGCACCTGCAGACCTGCTTCACTGCTTGTGAAGCGACTCCCCTGCAGATGGGGAGCCAGGGGCTCGAACTAGGATCCTTGAGCCGGTCCTTGTGCTTTGCACCACCTGCGCTTAACCTGCTATTGTCCGACTCCTCTTCATTTACTTTTAAAATTTCCTTTTGCAATATCTTGTAGGTTTCAATATTCAGACCTTATACAGCTTTCTTTAAATTTATTCCTAAGTATTTTTTTTAAAGGCACAAGTCCTGCCTTTTTTTTTTTAACACTTTTTAAAATACTTATTTATTTATGCATCCCTTTTTGATGCCTTTGTTGTTTTATTGTTGTAGGTATTACAGTAGTTGTTGTTGGATAGGACAGAGAGAAATGGAGAGAGGAGGGGAAGACAGAAAGGGGGAGAGAAAGATAGACACTTGCAGACCTGCTTCACTGCCTGTGAAGCGACTCCCCTGCAGGTGGGGAGCCGGGGGCTCAAACCGGGATCCTTATGGTCCTTGCACTTTGTGCCATGTGTGCTTAACCTGCTGTGCTACCACCGGACTCCCTGTTCCTAAGTATTTTTTAAATTATAGTTTACATAGTGGAAGTTATGAATTTAGTTTTGAAAGTCTATTGTTAGACTGCAAAAGCAAGAAATTTGTGGTTATTCACATGACACATTGAAGTCTTGCAAAGTATTAATTTTCCTAGTCTATGTGTGATTTTTTAGACACATAATCAGGCTTTCAGCAAATAAAGCAAGTTTTAAATTATCAGTACTTGCTTTCAATACTTTGTAGCTTTTTCTTTGGTTGCAGAGAATAGGACTGCCAGTAAATTATAACTAGAAATAGTTAAAGTGGACATCTTCTCCTTGTTCTAAAGTCAGGTAGCATTGGACCTCACTATTGAGTGTGATGCTATTCTGTAGGTTTTCACTAGTGCCCTTTAATCTGTTTGAGTAAATGCTCCTTAATTTCTAGTTTAGTGAGGGCTTTTATGATGGACATATGTTGAGTTTTTTCAAATGCTCTTTTTGCATCAATTGAAAAGATGTGATTTTTCTCCTTTCCTAATGTGACATATTACATATTTTGGATTTTCAAACATTAAACTCATCTTTTTTTTTTCCTCAAGAGAAAGCACCCTATCAGGATGTATTATCCCTTTTTATTTATTGCTACTGGAATGCTGTTAAGGATTTCTGCATCTATCTTCATGAGTTTTTATTTTTCCTATAGTTTTCTCTTCTTATGATGTTATTCCTAGCTTAAATACTGGTGTAGATTTTAATATCTTACTTATTTGTTTACTTATTTAGTATAGAGACAGAGGGCAATTGAAAAAGAATGGGGAGATAGAGAGGGAAAGAGTAGCAGAGAGAGAGAGGGAGAGGGGGAAGGAGAAGGAAAGAGAGAGAGAGAGAGTGAGAGAGAGAGCCCTCTGCAACACTCATAGCTCTTGAAGCTTCCTCCCTTGTAGGTGGGGACCAGGGACTTGAACCTAACTCCTTGTGCACTGTAATGTATGCTCTACTAAGTGTACCACTACCTGGCCTAATTGGTATAAATTTTGATAATCTCTCTCTTCTCTATCATTTGATAATTTGTTGGATTTTTTTTCCTAATGACTCATTGATATTTGTTTAATGATAGAGAGACCATTCTAATGATAAATGATATGCCCAGACTTCTTATTGTGGAAAGGTTCTCAATTATCAAGTAAAAAAATTATGTGGGGGCTTGGTGGTGGTGTACCTGGTTGAGCACACATGTTGCAATGCACAAGGACCCAGGTTCGAGCCCCCAGTCCCCACTTGCAGGGGGAATGCTTTGCAAGTTGTGAAGCAATGTTGCAGGTGTCTCTCTGTCTCTTTCTCTATTACCTCCTTCCCTCGCGATTTCTGGCTGTCTCTATCCAGTAATAAAATAAAGAAAATAATTTTTTTAATTATGTGATAATTAGCTATTTAAATTTTCTATTTCTTTTTTTTCCTTTTGTTGCCCTTTTTTTTTATTGTTGTAGTTCTTATTGTTGTTGTTATTGATATTGTCATTGTTAGATAGGACAGAGAGAAATGGAGAAAGGAGGGGAAGATAGAGAGGGGGAGAGAAAGACACCTGCTCCGCCACCTGTGAAGTGACTCCCCTGCAGGTGGGGTGCTGGGGCCTTGAACCGAGATCCTTAGGCCATTCCTTGCACTTTGTGACACATGCGCTTAAACCGCTGCACTACTGCCCGACTCCCTTAAATTTTCTATTTCTAATGGGAAATATACTTTGTTTAAATAAGTTTTGGTAAGTGTGTGGTTTCAAAAAATCAGACTACATTTTATCCTCCTTCTCTTTCTCTTTTCCTTTATTGGGAGGATTAATGGTTTACAGTCAACAGTAAAATACAGTAGTTGGTACATGTGTAACATTTCGCAGTTTTCCACATAACAATCTAACCCGCTACCTACCTACATTTTCATTCACACTGGCATAATATTTTTTGGTTTCTTTTTGTGGGACCAAGATGCTGTACTTGTGGAATTTCACAACTCTGGGCTGCTTTTTCATTCAGGTAGAGAGACAGACAGAGGGAGACACACACTACAACATCCACACAGAATTGGGGGTTCAAACTTGAAAATAAACTATACATAGCCAGGCAGGTATCATAGCCAATGGGCTATCTCTCCAGCCCCTGGGATAAAATCTTTTTTCTTTTTTTATAGATTCATCTTTTTTTTTTTTTTTGTAACCTTCTTTTTTTTCTTTTTCATTTTACCAGAGCACTGCTCAGCTCTGGCTTATAGTGGTGCAGGGGATTGAACCTGCGACATCAGAATCTCAGGCATGAGAGTCGCTTTGCATAATCACTATGTTATCTATCCCCTGATTCATCTAATTTTATAAGACTGACCGTAAGACCACTCAGTCCTGGGTTGTGTGGTGTTGGGCTGGAATTTGGGACCTAGTATGTGCAAGGACTGTACTAACACACTAACTCAGACTGATAAAAAGTTTTAAAAAGAATATTTCTCTATTGTCACTCTAGTACCTGTAAAATACCCAGTGATGCCCCCTATCTTTCCATATACTAGCAATTTAAAACATTTCAAAGTTAATGTTCATCTGAAATTCAGATATTTTTTGATAATGAAAAAATGCTCCAAGTCTTTGATTGTCAGAGAAATGCAAATAAAGGCAACAATGAGATACCACTTCACTCCTGTGAGAATGTCATACATTAGAAAAGATAGCAGCAGCAAATGCTGGAGAGGTTGTGGGGACAAAGGAACCCTCCTGCACTGCTGGTGGGAATGTAAATTGGTTCAACCTCTGTGTTCTCTGGAGAACTCTCAGAAGGCTAGAAATGGACCTATCCTATGACCCTACAATTCCTCTCCTGGGGATATATCCTAAGGAACCCAACACACCCATCCAAAAAGATCTGTGTGCACATGTGTCCTTAGCAGCACAATTTGTAATAGCCAAAACCTGGAAGCAACCCAGGTGTCCAACAACAGATGAGTGGCTGAGCAAGTTGTGGTATATATATATGAATACTACTCAGCTATAAAAAGTGGTGACTTGACTGTTTTCAGCTCATCTTGGATGGACCTTGAAAAAATCATATTAAGTGAAATAAGTCAGAAACAGAAGGATGAATATGAGATGATCTCACTCAGGCAGAAGTTGAAAAACAAGATCAGAAAAGAAAACACAAGTAGAACCTGAACTGGAGTTGGTGTATTGCACCAAAGTGAAAGACTCTGGGAGTGGGTGGGGAGAATACAGGTCTCAAAAGGATGACAGAGGACCTAGTGGGGGTTGTACTGTTATGTGGAAAACTGGGAAATGTTATGCATGTACAAACTATTGTACTTACTGTCGAATGTAAAACATTAATTCCTCAATAAAGAAATTTTAAAAAATTTGATAGAGGGTGAAAGAAATAGAGTGAGGCAGAGAGGGGGAGAGAGACAAAGAGAAGTGTAGACACCTGCAGCACCACTCTACCATTCATGAAGCTTCCCGCCTGTAGGTGGGCTTCAATCCAGGTCCTTGAACACTGCAATATATTCTCCTGCAAGAGTTACCACCCAACCCCTATGAAATAAAATTTATCTTGCTACCTTTTTCTTTTTTAGTGAAATTTACACTCTAGCCTTTTACTATTCTTAATTGATTTATTATATCTGAGCTTAACATGAAGCAGAAAGAAGAAAGGAGAGAATTAAGCCAGAGCACTGCTCCATAACATGTGAACTAAACTTGGAATCTACGGGTCTAAGGCATGAAAGGTTGATGCTTTTCCTCTTGTGCTTTTTCCCCAGCTGCAGGTAATTTAAATTTTAGTTCTGTTTTTCTTGATACATAACCTGGTTAAAATTTTGTTGACACCATCAAAGAACAAAAGGAAAAGCTTTTAGTTTTATTGATTTTTCTCTATTATTCTCCCCACCCCCACCCACCCCACTGGTGATTTCTGTTCCTAAATTTTCCTTTTCTCCTTCTATTCATTTAGTACCACTCAGCTCTGGCTTATGGTGATGCCAGAAATTTAATCTAGGACTTCTTGCATGTAATGTGTGTGTGTGTGTTCCTGTTGACCGTGTTTTAGTTTTAGTTACATTTCACAAGACTAGTTTTAGTTACATTTCACAAAATTACATGAAATCTTTTTTTTTTTTGGTGCTGCCACAGGCCCTCACACAGATACAGTTTCACTGTTCCCAGACTGACCTTTTTATTTGTTTTCTTTCAGATAGAGACTGAGAACCACAGTACTAGAGCCTCTCCCAGTGCTGTGGCACCAGAACTTGAACCTGGACTCTTAGTATGGCCAGGCATATGCCCGCCCTGCTGGGTGAGCTATCACCTGGTCCCCATATATTACATTTTTGTCACTAAGTTCAAAGTAGTTTCTACTTTCTAAAGTGATTGCTTTGTTTTTTTAAACCCATATATTATTTAAATTAGTAAATACTTCTCTCAACCAGAGTATACTCACCACAGGGAATAGTCAAGAAAATTTAGGGATATATATATATCTTTATTGGGAGATTAATGGTTTACAGTTGACAGTAAAATACCATAGTTTTTACATGCATAACATTTCCCAGTTTTCCACATAACCATACAGCCCCCACTAGGTCCTCCTCTGCCTGTGTTCCAGGACTTGAACCCTCCCCGCCCCCCCCCTCCCCCGGGGTCTTTTACTTTGGATCAACACACCAACTCCAGTCCAAGTTCTGCTTAGTGTTTTCCCTTTTGATCTTGTTTTTCAACTTCTGTCTATGAGTGAGATCATTCCATATTCATCAGGGATATTTTTGACTGCAACATCCAGAGAGGTGCAAGTAGTATCTATTGAATACTGGGTTGCTCCAGAATGCTAACCTTCCTACACTGCACAGACTAGTACCCCACAACAGCGAATTGTCAAGTCTAAGACTGAGAAACACTGATCTATGTTTGACTTCATTGTTGTTGTTATTATTGCTGCCAGCATTTTTCTTTTTATGCACACAATTTCACTACTCCTGGTAGACTTTTTTATTTTTTTAAATAAAGGGTAAGAGACTGAGAGGAAGAGAGGAAACATAAAGGAAACCCACCACAGCATGCTCCACTGCTTATGAAGCTTCTCTTTTGAGAATCCAATACTTTATCCACTGTGCCACCTCCCAGACTACAAAGCTTCCCTTTTGAATGATACTCTCATATAGTGACCGGGGGCTCAAACCCAGGTTTTTGTGTACTATGGTAAAGGGTGTGCTCCATTGAGACAGCTATCTCCTGACTCCCTAAAATACATTTATATTTTTAACATATTTATTGTTCTTTTTTCTTTTCTTTTTTTTCTTTTATTTATTTATTTATTCCCTTTTGTTGCCCTTGTTGTTTTATTGTTGTAGTTATTATTGTTGTTGTTGTCATTGTTGGATAGGACAGAGAGAAATGGAGAGAGGAGGGGAAGACAGAGAGGAGGAGAGAAAGATAGACACCTGCAGACCTGCTTCACCGCCTGTGAAGCGACTCCCCTGCAGGTGGGGAGCCGGGGTTCTAACCGGGATCCTTATGCCGGTCCTTGTGCTGTTGTGCGCCACCTGCGCTTAACCCGCTGCGCTACAGCCCGACTCCCCTTTTTTTTTTTTTTTTTATTTTATTTTATTTTATTTTATTTTCCCTTTTGTTGCCCTTGTTGTTTTTTTTATTGTTGTTGTAGTTATTATTGTTCTTTTGATGTCATCATTATTAGATAGGACAGAGAGAAATGGAGAGAGGAGGGGGAAGATAGAGAGGGGGAGAGAAAGATAGACACATGCAGCAGACCTGCTTTACCACTTGTGTAGCAACTCCTCGGCAGGTGGGTGTGTGGGGGTCTCAAACCAGGATCCTTATGGCTGTCTTTTGCTTAATGCCACGTGCGCTTAACCCACTGCGCTAATGCCCGACTCCTGTATTTATTGTTCTTGGTTCCTACTTGAATTCCACTATGATCAGTGAACATGATTTCTAGGATCTCAAACTTTAAAAAATAACCGAGATTGGTAGTATGGCCCAATGGGTAATCTGTCTGGGTGGGCTTGCAATGTGTGTTTTAAGACAATGTGTGTTCTGTAATTGATTGCAATGTTCTATAAATATCAATTAGATCAACATGATCAATATTAGTGTTTCTTTTGTTACTGTGTTCTTGATTTTATTTGCCTATGACTCTGCTAATTGCTGAGAGGGAGAAAGAGAGGTGTTAACATTTTATTTTAATTTTTTTAAATAGGACAGAGAGAAGTGGAGAGAGGAGGGGAAGACAGAAAGGGGGAGAGAAAGACACCTGCAGACTTGCTTTACCGCCTGTGAAGCGATTCCCCTGCAGGTGGGGAGCCGGGGGCTCGAACCGGGATCTTTACGCCAGTCCTTGCGCTTTGCGTCATGTCCACTTAACCTGCTGTGCTACCGCCTGACTAACATTTTCAAATGTGATGATGGAATTGTAGTTTTCTCTCTCTGGTTTTGACTCATTTTGCTTTGTGCAATTTGAAGGTCTGTTGTTATATGCCTACACATTTATGATAAGTTTTCTTAATGAATTAACCTTTCAACTATCAATGAAACACACTCCCAAACCCATCTCTGGTAGTGCTTTCTTTCTTTTTGAAATGACTCAAATATTTTTTTAAAAACTGGTTCTTATGCACAAAGACAACTTTGTCATTTTTTAATTTTTTGGATGAGGGGATGGGCAACACTACAGCACTGCTCCATCCTCTGTGGAGCTCTCTCAGTGCTGTCTATATTGACTCCATGTGGGGCAGAGACGTGAACCCAAGGGCCTTGAGCATGGTTAGGGCTACATGGTATGGAATGATCTATCTTTTGACCCCTGCATATTTCTTCTATTTTTTCTGTCTGTCTGTCTGTCTGTCTATCTATCTATCTCTTTGGCAGTTCCAGGGCCTCATGCATACATGATTGCACCACTTCTGTGTTAGCTTTTCCATTTTAGACACAGACATTGTTCATGTTCACTGATCATAGTGGAATTTCTTTCTTTCTTTCTTCCTTTCTTTCTTTCTTTTCTTGGTTACTTTATTATTCCAAAAGTATTTATACTGGAAGTGGGGTTAAAGCTTCAACATATGAACATTTAAGACTTAATTTATTCATGGAGAGAGAGAGAAAATATGAACCAGAGCACGACTTTGGGTATATGTGGTGCTAGGGATAGACAAGGGAATCTTGTGTGTACAAGTCTTGTGCTCCACCACAGAGCTGCCTTCCTGGAATAGAGGAGAAAGAGATACAGAAAGGCTAGAACACCACTCGGGCAGCCTATGCAGTAACTAGGATAGAAGCTGGATGGAAGCTGGATGGAAGCTGGGTTCTCTGAAGTCCTATACATGACCTTATAATCATTAGCTTGGAATAAACATGAATTCAAAGAATACAAGTCAGCCAATTGCATAGTGTTGTTTGATTTTTTTTAAGTTCATTTTGTCAAGTTCTGTCCATTTAATTACATTTAATTTAATTAACTTTTTTTAGGCTGTGTAGATATATACTTTTTATTAGTGATTTAATAATGATTGACAAAATTGTGGGATAAGATGGGCACTATTGCATAGAGTTTCCACCACCAGAGTAACATATACCCTCCCCTCCATTTTCCCTATATTTATTTATTTACTTATATAATATTTTAAAATTTATTTTTCCTTTTGTTGCCCTTGTTTTTTATTGTTGTTGTAGTTATTATTGTTGTTGTTATTGACGTCGTCGTTGATAGAGAGAACAGAGAGAAATGGAGAGAGGAAGGGAAGACAGAGAGGGGGAGAGAAAGATAGACACCTGCAGACCTGCTTCACCGCCAGGGGCTGGAACCGGATTCTTAGGCGGGTCCTTGCGCTTCGTGCCATGTGCGCGTAACCTGCTGCTCTACCGCCTGACTCACGGAAATTTTCCTACTTATTATACCTCTGGGAGTATGGGCCAAAATTCTTTATGGGGTACAGAAGATGGGTATTCTGACTTCTGTAATTGCTTCTCCACTGGAGGACATTGCCAGGCTGATCTCTACACCCAGCCTAGGGGTAGGGATTTACATAGTTTTAGTTAAAAATATAAAATGTGGGGCTGGGTGGTGGCACACCTGGCTGAGTGCATATGTTACAATGCACAAGGACCCAGCTTTGAGCCTCTGGCCCCACTTGCAGGGGGAAAATTTTGTGAGTGGTAAAGCAGCACTGCAGGTGTCTCTAGGTTACTCTTCTATCTCCCCGTCCCTCTTGATTTCTGCCTGTCTCTATCAGATACATAAAGGTAATAAAAAATTTAAAAACCATAGTATGTGTACAAATATATAAATCTCAAGTTGCAATAGCAAATTATAGACTGTAGTAATATGGCTCTGTGAGTTTTATTTATTTATTTTTGCTTTTGTTTATGTTTACATTTTAAATTTGTTTTGTTTATAAAAAGGAAACACTGACAAAACCATACGATAAGAGAGGTACAACTCCACACAAATGCCACCATCAGAACTCTGTATCTCATCCCCTCTCCTCATAGCTTTCCTATTCTTTATCCCTCTGGGAGTATGGACCCAAGGTCATTGTGGGATGCAGAGGGTGGAAGGTCTGGCTTCTATAATTGCTTCCCTGCTGAACATGGGTGTTGACAGGTCAATCCATAATCCCAGCCTGTCTCTCTCTTTCCTTAGGGGGACAAGGCTCTGGGGAAGTGGGGCTCTAGGACATATTGGTGGGGTTGTCTGCCCAGGGAAGTCAGGTTGGCATCATGTTAGCATCTGGAACCTGGTGGCTGAAAAAAGTAACATATAAAGCCAAAGAAATTGTTGACTAATCATGAACCTAAAGGCTGAAATATTGCAGATGAAGATTTGGGGGTCTCATTTTGAAGACAGCTAACAGGCCTATTTTAGTTATATTCCAAAGGGCCCATGACTATACTAGTTTTTTTCCTGAGCCTGACATCTGATGTGCCGGTAGACCCAAGTTATCGTCTGGGGAGATGCTGTCATGGCAGGAAAAAGGGCTAGAAAGCTGGATCAGGGAAGAGAGTAGCTCCCAAATATGGGAAAAGTGTATAAATGTTGTTGACTGTAGACCTCATCGATTTGATCTGGAGCCCATATTCAACTTAGGAGCCTATGTAACCTCTGCATTCCCGTAGGTCTGAGCTCACATTCTGTGGGCATGAGTAGGAACATTCCAAGTTGCACCTATTTCAGGACCCATCTTCCTCATGTCATAGACAGAGTATATTATCCAGCCTTCCTTCAGAGGATGGAACATTCTCTACCATTGTTGATCCACATTAAGGGCAAGGTCCTATCGGGGCCTCCAAAGGGGTCCATTATGTTGTTCCTGATGGAGATGACCAGTGATAATGGAGAGAGGGATCTATTCGAGGTTCAGGCTCATCGTGTTTGTGTGGGAATCCCAGGACTAGGGCCCCAGCTGGTGGGGTGACCTGATAGTGACTAAAGAGTCATTATTAAAGAATGCCAGTCTCTTGCCCTTATTCAGCTTTTGTAGCCCTTACTTTGATAAGGTTAGCTTTGGAGTGACTAAGGGAAGTATAATAGGAAGTAGGTGAAGAGGGTATCTAGGTCTAAGTAGAAACTGTTTCATTAGGAGCTTTATGATGTCTTTTTAGGTCTTTCTACTTACTTGCTTCATTTATAGACTCCCTGAAGACTATTGTGCACTTTTGCTTTAAGGTATATATTTTGCTCTAATTAATGGATGTATGTGTACATATGCCCTATCTCGTGGGACCTGGTCTATATCTAGGTTTTGGAATTTTGTTAGGAAGTGAACCAGGCAGAATGGAATTAGAGAATCCTATGAGAAAGGAAAGGTCTCACCCGAGTAATGAGGCTGAAGGGTTGACATTGCATAAATGTCATATATGTATCATAAATGACATCACCACAATTTATGTCCTTTGACATTATTTGTATATAGCTGTGCCACCGGTTGCTTCTGTTCTCCCTGGTCTAAGCTTTTAAGGGAGTCAGCATATCAAAGACTCAGCCTATGCATTAAAAAGATTCAGTCTGTGCTTTAAAAAGTTTGAGACATTCAATCAATTTCCATAAGTCTATCTTATTTATTTATTTATTTATTTATTTTAACAATTCAAGGTTTTATTAGGGTAAAGGACAAATATCTAGGCACTGTAAAATCCCAGTAGTTATCAACTGGGATTGAGAACGCGCTAGCCCAGAAAGCACGTGAGTCAATTACCGGGAGTTCAGCCCCAGTTTTCATTGTTGTAGACAGCAGCAGTCTAGAGGGTCCTGGGAAGCCTTAGTTGGGGTCACCGTGTCCCACAGAAAGTGCCAGGAAATCAGGGGTAAGAGTTGGCCAGATCATGAGAAAGGTAACTAGCAAGGTTAAAATTTACGTGTGTCCAAGTCCCAGGAAAAGAACCATCCTCCACTCCATCTCTTTACCCCAAATCTCGAATCATTTATTTATTATTAAATTTTTTTTTTTAAACCAGAGCACTGCTCAGCTCTGGCTTATGGTGGTACAGGGGATTGAACTTTGGGCTTCAGAGCCTCAAGCATGAGAATTTATTTATATAACCATTATGTATCTACCCCTGTCCCCTGTAAGTCTACTTAAACTATTTGTTGAACTTTACTAAGCACCACCAATTTTAAATATCACCTTATTTGTGGCTGAGTAGATGGCTTGATGCAGAGTGTATACTCCTTGATGCAGAGTGTATACTCTTCTCATATGTGAAGCCCTAAGTTTGATTACTGACACTATATGGTAGCAGTCCTCTGGGATCTCTCTTAAACAAAGCTTTAAAAAATGATTAGTTCGGGAGTCGGGCTGTAGCACAGCGGGTTAAGCGCAGGTGGAGCAAAGCACAAGGACCGGCATAAGGATCCTGGTTCGAGCCCTGGCTCCCCACCTGCAGGGGAGTCACTTCACAGGCGGTGAAGCAGGTCTGCAGGTGTCTGTCTTTCTCTCCTCCTCTCTGTCTTCCCCTCCTCTCTCCATTTCTCTCTGTCCTATCCAACAATGATGACAACAACAATAATAATAACTACAACAATAAAACAACAAGGGCAACAAAAGGGAATAAATAAAATAAAATAAAATAAAATGATTAGTTCATTTCCTACAACTACCCTCAAAGATAGTGTTTAACCATCATTTGTTTTAGAGGAAGTAATCAAAACTCTCAGAATTTATATGACCACTAACATGGAGAAAATCCAGAAGCAGAATTTATATTTACCAGCTCCAGAGATCAAATTCCCCACTTTGTTTTCCTTTGCCTAATGGCTTCAGTGTTGTGTGTGTGTGTGTGTGTGTGTGTATGTTTACTTTTTAAAGCATCCTCTAGTTTTATAGTTCATATCTGATAAAATACTCATATACAAAGGACTCTTAAAAACTCAACAAGAAAACAAACACCCTCATTAAAAATTAGCATGAGATTAGAACAGATACTTCATTAAAGAAGATACAGGTTAGAAATAAGCATAAGAAAAGCTACTTAATATAATTTATCATTAGGGAAATAAAAATCAAATCAACTACGTGATGCCACTATGTACCTCTGAGAGTGTCTAAAAATCCCTAAGTCTGAAGCTAGTAATTACTGGTAAGGATGCCGAGACACTGAAACCATACATTATTGATTGGGGTTATAACACGTTAGAATATTTCAGTGAACCTTGAGGGGTTGCAAATCTGGGCTCCAGGGTGGGCTATAACAGCTGCTCCCTACACTGGTCCATCTGAGTTGAAAAAGACCCAGCTGCACCCCAGAGTCTGCCCTCTTCACAGATGCAGTCAGCCAGTCTCATCACCTGCACCTTCTGCCTGCATCCTACATGGAACAAAGCAAGGGGAAAGCTGTGTCTCTGCCTCCCCACACAAATCTGCCCTGATGAGTGGGCTCAGTGGGGAAGGGATTTGCCCAGCAGGCTGGGTGGAAGTTGCTCTGCCAGATAACCCCAAGGTCCAATTAAAGCCATTACCAAGAAGGAATGAAACAAAGAATCATTAGCCCTTGTTAGGCCCCTTCCAACCAAAAATCTAGCTTCAAGACACAGTGGGTTCGTCTGCCCCCAGAAATGGCTCCATGAGACACTGCATTTATAATCAGCTCCCACCCAATTCCAGTTTGGCCTCTCAGGTGACCAACCAGACAGGTTTGCCTGGTACCACAGAGCTTCCCGGGATATGAGTTTCTGAGAAATTCCAAGGCAAATTAGGACAAGTTGGTCATTACGTCCTTCTACCTCCACATTGCAGTTTTATGCTGCCCTGAAGCTGAGAGACCACAACACAGATGAGGTGGACTTTTTTTTTTTTCTGAGCCTTAGAAATCACCATTTATATCAAGTTTTCTTAGATGCAAGGTTGCCCCCACCCCATTTCCCTGTCACAGGAACAGCTGGGAAGAACTCTCCATTTATTATTTCTTACTCTCAGCAAACCTGGGAAGCACTCTCCATTTATTATTTCTGTTGATCCTTTTACTAGACCTGAAAGATGAGCATTTTATTCTTTTTATTTTATTTTTTATATAGAGGCCAAGAGAATTGAGAGGGAAGGAAAAGACAGAGCAGGAGAGAGATTCACCTGCAGCGCCGCTTCACCACTTGCAAAGTTTTCCCCCTGTAGGTAGGGACCAGGCCCTTGAACCCAATTCCTTGCACATTGTACAATATGCATTCAACCAGATGCATCACCACCCAGCCCCAAGCATTTTATTCTTGTGAATACTGGAACTTGGGCTCTGAGAGCCCATGTCTTTGTTCAGTGTCACCCTGACATCTTATGACAGAGCCAGGTTGATCAAAGGGCTCCTTGGATTCAGAATAAGCACTTGTAACCACCACACCATTCTGCCAGAAAAAGAACTAATTCACAGAGCAGGCAGTATGATCTTGGCAGAAGGGTCTGTGGTCCTGCACAAATCACAGTAACATGCATGTAGAACAGATGTTCTTTTATTTATTATTTTATTTTTATAGTGATTTAATATTGATTTATAAAATTACATGTCAACAGGGATGTAATTCCACACCATTTTCACCATTTGGAGTTCTGAATTCCCCAATTTCTCCATTGCAGTTCTCCCAAAGCAGACATTGATTATCTGTCTACATTTGTACATAATTGTCCCCTTTTTTCTTCCAGATCCAGTCCTCTCTTCCCCTCTAAGCCACACATAACCTTATTATCCAAGTGTCCCTCCCTTTCTCCTCCTCCTCTCTCTCTGGGTGCTGATGGGCCTGGAGTTCAGAACCCTCTTATCTTCTTCCTCCTATCACTTCTCCCCCACTGAGAGTATGGATCAAAGTTGTTTTGGGGGTGCAGAAGGTAAGAGTTTCTAGCTTTTTGCTTCTCTGCTGTACATGGGTGCTGGCAAGATAATCCAAACCCTCAGCCGAACAGATGTTCTTTTTATGACATATGTGACCCTCTGATATATATATTGAGAGGGACCTTCTTCAACAGCCAGAAGAAAAGTTTCTGACAAGTGAAAAATCAGACACAGCTCACCAGTCCAAAGAGGCTCTTTCCAGCCACCACTTGCTTCTGTGATCTTACCCCTTGTGGTGTGAGGCTGGAGGTTCACAGCTGCTGTAGCTTTTTGGGAGCAGATCCCCCACGGGCAGCCCCAGTGGTGGCTCCAGGCACCTCTGCTTGCAGTAAACATGACCTTTGCCTTCCATCACCAACACGACATTGGCATGTCGCTGCTGATCTATAAACACAATTGTGTTTTCAATCTTCGGACTGAATTTTGTTACCAAGATCCTAACAGGCAGCAGGTCTCTGTTTATCTGTAAACAGCAGCCCCATTCCCCAGCAGAGAGGTTAGGATGCTGTTTGTTTTTATTACTTTACAGTAAGAGGAAAATTTGTGACAGGCGGCCACACTTCCCCTCCCTCTTCTGCATGTCTGAGAAGATAATCTCTCTTTGGATGTGTGTGAGTGTATCTCAGTGTACACATAGATCCAGAGACAAAAACAAACAAACAAAAAAGACAATTTTTTTCTCTTTTCCCTTTTTATCATCCTCTTAGAATGACATTGAAAAATCTGTAAAAATAGTTCAGATAATAAGTGAGCGGCACTAGGTGGAAGAAGGAACATACTTGAATAACTTTCCAAGAGACTTAGCCTAAGGGCTCAACATCAAGTCCTACCCCTTTAATTCCCCTCCCCTTCCCTTCCCTTCCCTTCCCTTCCCTTCCCTTCCCTTCCCTTCCCTTCCCTTCCCTTCCCTTCCCTTCCCTTCCCTTCCCTTCCCTTCCCTTCCCTTCCCTTCCCTTCCCTCCCCTCCCCTCCCCTCCCCTCCCCTCCCCTCCCCTCCCCCTCCCCTTCCCTCCCCCATCCCTCCCCTCCCCTCCCCCTCCCCTCCCCTTCCCTTCCCTTCTCCTTCCCCTTCCTAATTTCCTTTCCTCTCCTTTCCTTTTTTATAGCTTCCTTTAAAAAATATTTTATTTATTATTGGATGGAAACAGAGAAAATGAAACGGGAGGAGATAGGGTGAGAGACAGAGAGATACCTGCAGCCCTGCTTCATCACTTGTGAAGCTTTCCCTCTGCAGGTGGGAACCAGGGGCTTGAACCTGGGTCCTTGTGCACTATAAGGTGTGTGCTTAACCAGGTGCACCACCACCTGGCCCCCTTTCCTTATTTTTCTTTCTTCCTTTCTTTCCACCACAGCTCTGCTCTGCTCTGGTTTACAGTGATGCTGAGAACTAAACCTGGACCCTCAGAGCCTCAGGCTCCCTGGATCTTGGTTTTGAATATTGTTATTCCTGGGCATTCTCTAAGTGAAAATGTGAGCCTTGAGAAACGTGTATATTGCTATCTGTCTTAGCAAGTTGGAGTTGCTTTGTGCAAAACTCAGATTATCTGTAAAATTGGATGAACTTCTTTTCCTTCAGAGTTTGTGTTCTAGCTAAGAGTATTATCTGTTAACAGACTAGAAAGAAGATGGTGAATTATAGGGTTGTTTTTTTTTAAAAGAAAATTCCCACTGTCATGATTAGTCTATAAAATATGTAGTTATGAATCCAATTATTTTTTTAGAAAGTTGAAAAAATAATCACAAAGCAGAATTTGGACTGGATCTGGTGTATTGCACCAAAGTAAAGATGGCATAATGGTTATACAAAGAGATTCTTATTCCTGAGGCTCCAAAGTCTCAGGTCATGGTGATTTCACCTTCTTTACCCCCATCCTGGATGGAGCTTGAAGATATCATGTTAAGTGAGATAAGTCAGAAACAAAAGCATGAATATGGTTGATCTCACTCATTGGCATAAGTTGAACAAGATCAGAAGAGAAAACACTAAGCAGAACTTGAATTGGAGTTGGTGTATTGCACCCAAGTAAAAGACTCTGGGTGTGTGTGTGTGGAGGGGGGTTAGGTCCTGGGACATGATGGCAGAGGAGGACATAGAGGGGGTTGTATTGTTATGTGAAAATCTTATGCATGTGTTTTACTGTTGACTGTAAATCATTAATCTCCAATAAAGAATTTTTAAAAAAGTATATATAGTTATTAGTGGCTGGTGAAATAGCTCACTTGAGTAGTGTGTTACTTTGTCATGTGCATGACCTAGATTTGAGCCCAGTGGTATTGTGACCTTTGTATCTGCCTTTCTAGTTCTATCTTTAAAAAAAGAAAGAAGAAAATAAAATGCAATAATTGGATAGAAATATTAAAGTCCAGGGAGCTGAGTGGTAGCACACCTGGTTAAGTGCACATACTGTGAAGCGCAAGGACCCAGGCAAGGACCCTGGTTCAAGCTCCTGAGTCCTCACCATCAGGGGGCGTCACCTCACAAGTGGTGAAGCAGGTCTGCAGGTGTCTCTCTATATCTTCCCCTCCTCTCTCAATTTGTCCTATAAAATAACAATAATAATAATAAATATTAATTATATGGTCACAGGAACAATGGATTCATAGTGTAGGCACCAAGCCCCAGCAATAACCCTGGAGGCAAAAAGAAATTTTAAAAGTCTATTGATTTATGTAAACTTAATAAGGTTTTACATGGATCAAAATGTAGAAAAATTGACAGTAATTTCCTTCATCTCCTCTGCTTTTGAGAAATGAAAAAGTAATCAAAGTATTTACAGTTCAGTCCTTGCTTAATCTTTTTGACAGGCTTTTGGAAACTTTAACATTAAGTGAAATGACAATAGGGGAAACAGCTTATTAGATGGTTTCATTTGACATTGTGATATTCTTTGTTTTCTTATCAATGTTGTAAGAAAATGAAGTTGAATGAGTCAATAGTATTCAAAGACCTGTTGTATTTTGATTAGATGTGAAAAACAAAATATTAATAATTATCCAGTTAAAAAAATATGTCTTCTGTGGCTGGGAAATGACACACCCGGTAGAGAGCACATATTACAATTTGCCTGCATCTGGATTTAAGCCCCCAGTTCTCACCTGAAGAGGGGAAGCTTCATGAGTGGTGAAAAAGTGCTACATCCTTGTCAATTTCTCTCTGTCTCTATAAAAAAGTGGGGGAGGGACTGGGAGAGAAGAGGTGGTGGTGCACTGAGTTAAGTCCACATGTTATAATACACAAGGACCTGGGTTCAAGACCCCAGTCCCCACTTGCAGGGGAGAGAAGCTTCATGAGTGGTGAAGCAGTGCTGCCGGTGTCTCTCATTCTCTTTCCCTTTCTGTCTCCCCCTTTCTTCTTGATTTCTCTGTATCTATCAATTAAATAAATAAATAATATATCAGACAGAAAAAAGGAAGGAAGAAAGGAAAGAAGGGAAGAAAGAAAGAAAGAAAGAAAGGAAGGAAGAAAGAAAGAAAGGAAGAAGGAAAGAAAGAGAGAAAGGAAGGAAGAGCAAGAGGGGGAAATGGCCACTAGGAGCAATAGAACCATTGTGTAGGCACTGAACACCAGCAATAACCCTGGCAACAATTTAAAATAATAGTAATAGTAAATAAATACAGTTATTAAAAGTCTTATGACTAACTTGCAATGAAACATTCAGAATTAAGTCTATTAAGAAGATAATTCTCTCACAAGTAAAAAAGGAAACCCAGGTACTTAACTTTCTTCTACAGCTCTTTCTAACATATGGTTATTCAAATATTTTGATAGAACTATCAATATAGTACTTTAATTATATCTTATTGAGCTGGAGAAATAAAATAGACAGTTTACTCTCTGAATCAATTCGATTGGAATCTACAAAGCTAAATATGGACAGTGATAAAATATGATTCAACATGATGAACCAAGTATATGTGTTAAACTGATACAACAGTATACATAATTTTAGCAGTTAGCTGTGTTTTTTCCTAGTAATGTCTTTAATACAATGTGAGTAACTCAAGCACTTCTTCCCTTTTGATGACTATTACTAATGACCTTCACTAATTTCCAGAGGAATTCACTAATAAGGAGATCAGAAAATCTGTACTTTCCTTGTTCATTGTGTGTCGGGCTGAGCTTCACTGACAGGAGACAGACGACCAGGGACTCATGGTTGAGCTGTACGCAGTATCTCTTTATTCATGCAGGACACAGCACAATCTAAGCCAAACTAAACTAAACTAAAACTTAACTAAAACGAACAATGCTGTCCTTATATATACTTTCCAAATAGGGTGTGAACAGGATGTGACATAGAGAGGGTGGAGAAAAAAGTGACTAGTGAAAATCAGGGTGTGACAAGGAGAGGGGGCGGAGCAGGCGAGAATTCTACCACTGAACCACCACCAATGCCCTGGAGGGAGGGTGGTGCTTTATGTAAATGTAAAAGTGATTTATGTAAATAGACCGCAGCTTTGAGTGGGATCAAACGAATCCCATACAGGCATACCGGTGCTTAAGCAGGATTAGAGATAGAAGCCAGGGGGAGCTGGCATACTACCCAACAATTGTGTTTTAATAAGCATAATTATCTAATTTAAAAAATATTTTATTATTTATTTATTCCCTTTTGTTGCCCTTGTTTTTATTCTTGTAGTTGTTGTTATTGATGTCGTTGTTGTTGGATAGGACAAAGAGAAATGGAGAGAGAAGGGGAATACGGGAGGAGAGAAAGATAGACACCTGCAGACCTGCTTCACCACCTGTGAAGCAACTTCCCTGCAGGTGGGGAGCTGGGGGCTCGAACTGGGGTCCTTGCTCTTTGTGCCACCTATGCTTAAACCGCTGCACTACCTCCTGACTCCCAATTATCTAAATTTTATGGAAAGTCTATCAATGAAGAAAACTTAAAAGAACTCTGATGAGATAGCTCATCTGGATAGTGTGCTGCTTTGCCAAGTACCTGACCCAGCTTCAAGCCCAGCCTCCATAGCACTGAAGAAAGCTTTGATGCTGTGGTCTCTTTCACTCTTTCTCTGTCTCTATTTCAAAATAAACATAGAAGTAGGCCACCAAAGTAAAAAGATCTGGGTGGAGGATGAGAGTAGATGTTTAGCTTCACTGGGGGTAGGAGGGGGTTAGGACACAGACCTTTGATGGTGGAAGGGTATTGATGTACACTCCCATTAACTTGTAGTCATATAAATAACTAATTAATATGAGAGGGGGGAAAACTGATTGAATGTCTCAAACCTTTTAATACACAGACCATAGGTTGAGTATATGTTCCTTCAATCTAAGCACTTAAGACTTCAAACATGTAACCAGACTGAATTTTTACAGTGGTTTCAATTTGTTAATACATTTCTTTTTTTTTTTTAGATTTTATTTTATTTATTTATTAATGAAGTTAATACATTTCTAATAACAACTTGTTCTTTGAAATGTTGGCTTTTCTAAAAGTTTAGACCAGGGAGAAAAGAAGCAACTGGTGGTATTACTTTATAAGACACAGATATATATAAATGATGTCAAGGGACATAAATTATGGTGATGTCATTTATGATACAGCAAATCCTAACAGTGGGATCTTCAAAGTTAACCCAATTGCCAAATAATGTGATTATAGCAATAACTATCTATTGCCTTCTTAAACCCTAAGACAGCAGTAACCTCCTGCTTCCTCTACAGAGCCTATATTTCCCACAGTCCAGGAACCTCTAGGGTGGGGCTCACTTTCCTGCATGCTTCTCTCAGTTCATACCAACTGATATTGTATCCACCCATCCCAACCTAATCAATGCAATGAGTACCACCTCACTTCACTTCAGACTGTGTTCTGAGATGTCAAGCATGGAATGTCAACCCTTCACCCTCATTACTTGGGTGAGACCTTCCCTTTCATAGTATTCTCTAATTCCATTACAGGAGGTTCACTTCCTAACAAAGTCCCAATACATATATATATACCAGGTCCCATGAGATAGAGCATATGTTCACATGCATCCATAAGTTAGGGCAAAATATATACTTGAAAGCAAAAATACATAATGGTCTGTAGTGAGTCAGTATAAAGTTCATTATGAAATAGTGTCTACTTAGACTTAGATACCCTCCTTACCTACTTCCTATTACAGTTCTCTCACTCACTCCAAAGCTAACCTTATCAAAGCAAGGACTGCAAAAGTTGAATAAGGGCAAAAGACTGTCATACTTCAATGATGACTCTTTAGTCACTATCAGGCCACCCCATCAGCTGGGGCCCTAATTGAGGAGTCCCGAGATCCCCAAACAGACATGATGGGTCTAGACCTCGAGTAAAGAAGCTTCTTAACCAGAATGCAAATCCAGAGGTTTCTATTTTCAAAATTTGTGCCTTTCTCCATAATGTCCCACTAGAGGGCAGCATTAGAAGTCAGGCTGCTGTGGGTGCCAATTTTACCTTTGCTGCCTACTAGTTGAGTGACATAATTTCACCTCTTTAAGACTGTTTTTTTTTTTCTTTTATCTGTAGAATAAGGGCTAGAAGAACTGATGTGTTTTTTTTTACTTTTTTGAAAACTTGTATTTTATTTGATAGCACAGAGAGGAATTGAAAGGAAGGGGAGGTAGAAAGGGAGAGAGAAAGATAGAGGAGAGAGAGAGAGAGAGACACGAAACACTGCCAGGGCCTTGAACCTGGGTCTTTATGCATAGTAATACATGCATTTAACCAGGTGTCTCACCACCCAGTACCCCTTCCCATGTAAATTTTGAAAGAGTCTAGGACTGTCTCTGGGAGATAGCAGAATATATATATTTATTTATCTATATACATATATTCATAATATATACATATATCGTGTATATATATATGAATATATATATTCAGAATGTATATAGTTTATATACATTTTGAAGAGATACTGAACTAAGAGTCAGGAGTCCTTGGCTCATATTCTGTGTTGGCCTCACCTTTCTGTATGATGTTGGACAAGTCTTGACCTCTCAAGACTTTGGAATCTTCATCTGTTGGGTTGCTGGAAAACTTATAAAGGGGGGGGGGGCTGGGTGGTATCACAGTGGGTTAAGTGCACATGGCGCAAAGCACAAGGACCAGCTTAAGGATCCCGGTTTGAGCCCCTGGCTCCCCACTTGCAAGGGAGTCACTTCATAGGCGGTGAAGCAGGTCTGCAGTTGTCTTTTTTTCTCTCCCCCTCTCTGTCTTCCCCTCCTCTCTCCATTTCTCTCTGTCCTGTCCAACAACAATGACAACAACAACAAGGGCAACAAAAAGGGAAAAAAGAAAAGAAAAAAGAAAACTTAGAAAGTATTTTCTATGCAAAAATGTGTCAAATTTTCTGACAACCTAATAGACTGAAGCATTAGAATCACTAAGTATACCAATACATATTATGAAGAAAAAACAAGAATAGAACATTGTGCTGGGGAGATCACTCAGCAATACTGTACCTTTGTGAGGTCCTGAATGTATTCCATGTCTACTATAGTCATAAAGTACTGTGAATGACTTTAAGAATTTGAGAGCTAAGAACATGTAGATATATCTCTAGAAAACCCCATCAATGTGCCCTGGAGCCCTGCTTCCTCAGAGCCCCACCCTACTAGGGAAAGAGAGAGGCAGACTGGGAGTATGGATTGACCATTCAATACCCATGTTCAGCAGGGAAGCAATTACAGAAGCCAGACCTTCCACCTTCTGCACCCCATAGTGATCCTGGGTCCATGCTCCCAGAGGGATAAAGATAGGAAAGCTATCAGGGGAGGGGATGGGATATGGAGTTCTGGTGGTGGGAATTGTGTGGAGTTGTACCCCTTTTATCCTATGGTTTTTGTCAGTGTTTCCTTTTTATAAATAAAAATTTAAAAAAAGTACTGAAAACAGTGCAAGGAAAGATAGTCTGACAGACCAAAAATATATATTAAATAAACTGGAACAGTAGTTAAAATTCATTCCTGTCCTCAAACATTAAGCTTAGAAGATGTGCAGGTGACTTTTGCCAGATGTTCAAGAGACATTTCATTCCTGTCTCTGTAAGGAAAAATTCTGTGGGGACTGAAAGAGGAAAGAGTAAACAGCTATTATTTACAGATAACAAGATTGTCTATGTAGAAAAAATAACAAGGTCAGCAATGTTATTGGATCCAACATCAACTTACAGAAAGAAGAAGAAGAAAAAAACAGTAGTGGAGCAGGGGAGATAGCATAGTAGTTATGTGAAGAGACTCTCATGCTTGAGGTTCCAAAGTTCTAGGTTTAATCCTCCACACCACCAAGAGCCAGAGCTCTGGAGCCTGTGTGTGGGGGTGGGAGAAGCACTAGGATTTCTACACCAGTTATTACTAACTAACCAGGAAAAAAGACATCCCCAATAGCAAAAAACTGAGTTATCTCACCTTCTGAAATTATTCTCTAATGAAAGTCTTTAAAGAACAAAGAAAATGATTTGAATTTTGAAAATTCCATGCTGTTAGATGAGCTGATTTATAAGAATATATACCATACCTGAACTAATATGCATATCCAATACAACTCTAAAGTAAATACAAGTTATATGTGAATACTTGTCTATAAGCAAATGTGTTAATTTCAAAAAGAACATTAAAGAGAGGCAGCTTTGCATTTCCAAATATTCTGAAAAACTGGAGGAATAAAAACACTAAACCACTGGTACAAAAATAAAAATCAAAGAATATGTTCAGACTTGGACACAAAAAGCACATTACTAAATGGTAAAGGTTATATCAATTAGTAGGGGGTAATTATTGTTTGTCAAATTGGAATTAGGAAAACTGAGTTACAATAGTAAACAAACAAACAAACAAAAATCACAAATAGAATCCTTACGTGAGTCAGGAACTCTAGATGGATTAAAAACTGAAATATGGAAAATAAAACTTTTTGTGACATAAAATTAGGGAAAGACATGTTTTAACAAAACCTCCAGAGCATAAATCATTAGATGAAAACCCTGGTAAATTTAATTATACCATAATTAAATTCTTGTATCTTTTTCTATTCAACACTGATATCCAGAAACAAAATAACAGCAAGTGACAGGTAGGGAAGAGGTTCAATTGCTAAAACGAAACATGGTTACCTAAAGTAATCCAGGAAATGGGAATCAACAAGAAAAACATAGGAACCCTAGTAGAAAAATGTACACAGCTGAGAACAAATGGTTTAGAAGAAAAACACATAAGGCTAGTAGGCATATGGTTAAACTAATGGTGGTCAGAGAAATGAGAATTAAAGACAAATATATTCACCAAAGGCATTTTCAGTTATTAGACTGGAAAATGAATTATTTGGATAAAATAAGATGTTGGTGGGAGTGGGGGATTTAGGAATGATCATTTTTCACTGGTGGGAGTCTAGACTGGTGCATCCAGTCTGTAGATTTAGCAATTTTGCACCTGGATTAGCATCCCAGGAAAAAAAAAATTCTCCTATGCATATGGGAATGCTAGTGGTAAATTGGATGCAAATCAAGTATTTGTCACTGAAGAACTGTATTAGGTGTTGCATGTTAAATCATGGAGTAGGTAGAAGTACTGCTTCCAACTGTCCAGAAAGAAATATAACAGTAAGGCTAGATCTTGAAAACATAATGCAAAGAAAAAAAGTAAATGTATGTAATTTTATTCTTTTTTAAAAAAATTTTATTATCTTTATTTCATTTACTGGATAGAGACAGCCATAAATTGAGAGGGAAGGAGGTGATAGAGAGGGAGAGACAGAGAGACACCTACAACACTGCTTCACCATTTGCAAAGCATTCCCCGTCCAGGTGGGAGCTGGGGGCTCGAACCTGGGTCCTTGCGCATTGTAACATGTGCGCTCAGCCAGGTGCGCCACCACCTGGTCCCAATTTTACTCTATTTTATTAGTGATTTAATAGTGGCTTACAAGGGTCGAAGATCACAGGGTGTATATATAGTCCCACACCACACCTACCACCCAAGTGGTGTGCCTCCACTCTCCAACAATAACTAGCTTAATTCTCACAAAGTCTTAGAGATATATATGTAATTTAAAATTTCACATCAAACAAAAAAAATATTTACCTTATACAATTATATGCAGAAGAAGATATATATCTGAACAGCTTTTTAAATGTTTTAATATTTATTTATTCCCTTTTGTTGCCCTTGTTGTTTTATTGTGGTAGTTATTATTGATATTGTTGGATAGGACAGAGAGAAATGGAGAGAGGAGGGGAAGACAGAGAGGGGGAGAGAGAGACACCTGCAGACCTGCTTCACCACTTCTGAAGCGACTCTCCTGCAGGTGGGGAGCTGGGGGCTCCAACCGGGATCCGCAGCCTTCCACCTGTCCTTTGGTCCTTGCACTTTGTGCCATGTGCACTTAACCCACTGTGACCACTGGACTCCTGATTTTTTTTTTTTTGCTTTGTTTTTTTAGCTAGAGACAGAGATAAAGAGTGAAAGTGACTATAGCACCAAAACTCACTTTAATGTAGTGGGAACCAGGCTTCAACCTGGTCACACACCTGGCAAAACAGTGCACTATGCAAGTGAGCTATTCCACTGACCCTGTATCATATTAGTTTTGTATAGCAGAAGTGAATTGTAACTGGGCAAATAAGGGAAAAGGGCATGGATAATTTAATGGATGGGTATGTCGGGCTGAGCTTCATTGACGGGAGACAGATGACCCGGGAATCATGGCTGAGCTGTACGCAGTATCTCTTTATTCATGCAGGATACAGCACAATCTAAGCCAAGCTAAGCTAAAACTAAAACTAACTAAAGTAAAACTCACAATGCTGTCTTTATATATACTTGCCAAGTAGGGTGGGAACAGGATTTGACGTAGAGAGGGTGGAGAGAAAAGTGACTGGTGAAAATCATGAAAGACATGTCTCTGATATCTGATTACTGTAAAAAATGGCAACTAATCCCTAGCACTGCAAAAACGGTATCATCTGTTTTCCATCTACACCATGCCTCGGCCTCGAGTGAGCTTAATGTGCAGCTTGGCGATACGAGAATCCGGCATGAAGCCCAGCCAGTCTATCTTGGCGTTACTCTCGATCGCACTCTGTCATTTCAGAAACATCTCATAAAAACTGCAGCAAAGGTGGGCACGAGGAATAACGTCATTGCAAGACTGGCCAGCTCCTCATGGGGCACGAGCGCTGCCACACTACGATCATCATCTCTGGCATTATGCTATTCCACTGCAGAATACTGTGCCCCAGTATGGTTCCGTAGCCCCCATGTCCACTTGGTCGATTTCAAATTATATTCCTCCATGAGGATCATTTCTGGAACCATCCGTTCCACCCCGGTTCCATGGCTGCCAGTTCTTAGCAACATCGCCCCGCCAGATATTCGTCGGGATGCGGCATCATCTAAGTTCATTTCCCACGTCTACGCTCGACCGGACCTGCCAATATACGCGGATATCTTCGCCCACCCTGTCCAACACTTGACGTCTCGTCACCCAATCTGGTCCCATATGCCTACACTGAACTTCTCTGTTCCAGACTCTTGGAAACAGAGTTGACAGTCAGCTGAGGTAAAGAACAAACACCTCATCACAGACCCCTGCAAGTGTCAACCCGGCTTTGACCTAGCACGTTATGATTGGGCCCTCCTCAATCACTATCGAACAGGCCATGGCCAGTGCGCCGCTATGTTCCATCGCTGGGGAGCCAGAGATGACCCGAACTGCCCCTGCGGCTACAGACAGACTATGACCCACATAGTCAACGACTGCCACCTCTCCAGATTCAAAGGAGGTCTCGAAACTTTACATCAGGCTCAACCTGACGCTGTTGACTGGCTACAGAAGAAGGGCAAACGCTAGAAGAAGAAGGTGAAAATCAGGGTGTGACAAGGAGAGGGGACGGAGCAGGCAAGGATTCTACCACTGAACCACCAATGCCCTGGAGGGAGGGTGGTGCTTGTTAACAGTGATTATGTAAATAGAATACAGTGATTATGTAAATAAATGCATTGTTAAGCAAGGGGGATTAAACCAAATGAAACAGAAGGGGTTTTTAGAAGCAGAATTAGAAGCATACCAACATGGGTAAATGGGTAATTGGATTCATGGATGCATGAATAGTCTTCTCCAACAAGAGAGGGATTTTGCAAAGCTATCCAATGATAGTATGATTCAATGGAGGAATATAATTACCTTGACCTTAGCTATCTGAAATGCTATTTCTTTTTCCTCCAGGGTTATTGTTGGGCTCGGTGCCTGCACCATGAATCCACCACTCCTGGAGGCCATTTCCCCCCCCCCCCTTTTTGTTGCCCTTGTTGTTGTAGCCTCGTTGTGGTTATTATTATTGCCATTGTTGATGTTGTTTGTTGTTGGATAGGACAGAGAGAAACAGAGAGGGGAGGGAAAGACAGAGAGGGGGAGAGAAAGACAGACACCTGCAGACCTGCTTCACCACCCGTGAAGTGGCTCCCCTGCAGGTGGGGAGTCAGCCAGGAGCTCGAACCGGGATCCCCACGCCGGTCCCTGCACTTTGCGCCACATGCACTTAACCCACTGCACCACTGCGCCCGACCCCCCTAGAATTGCTTTTACAGTAAAAAAAAAAAAAGTCGAAATCCCATTACTAGAGGTCTGTATTCCATTCCCACTCCATAGATAACCACTATAGTTCTCACATAGTCTTGAAAACAGGTTGACATTTTTTTTAATTTCTTTAATGGGGTTAATGGTTTACAGTCGACAGTAAAATACAATAGTTTGTACATGCCTAACATTTCCACATAATAATACAACCTCCACTAGGTCCTCCTCTGTCATCATGTTCCAGCAACTGAACCCTACCCCCAACCCCAGAGTCTTTTTTTAATTAGTATTTATAATAATACTAAAATGCTATGTGCATTTTTAAAATTTCTTTGTTGGAGGATTAATGTTTTACAGTCGACAGTAAATATAATAGTTTGTACATGCATAACATTTCTCAGTTTTCCACATAATAATACAGCCCCCACTAGGTCCTCTGTCATCCTTTTTGGACCTGTACTCTCTCCCCTACCCAGCCCAGAGTCTTTTACTTTGGTGCAATACACCAGCTGCAGTCCAAGTTCTGCTTAGTGTCTTCTCTTGATCTTGTTCATCAACTTCTGCCTATGAATGAGATCATCCCATATTCATCCTTTTGTTGCTGACTTATTTCACTTACCATGATTTTTTCAAGCTCCATCCAAGATGGGGTAAAGAAGGTGAATTCACATTTTTAACAGCTGAGGAGTATTCCATTGTGTATATAGACCACAACTTACTCAGCTACTCATCTGTTGTTGGACACCTGGGCTAATTCCAGGTTTTTGGGTATTACAAATTGTGCTGCTGTGAACATAGGTATACACAAATCTCTTTGGGTGGGTGTGTTTGGCTCCTTAGGCTACATCCCCAAGAGAGGAATTGTAGTGTCATAGGATAAGTCCACTTCTAGCCTTCTGAGAGTTATCCAGACTGCTCTCCACAGAGGATGGACCAGTTAACATTTCCACCAGCAGTACAAGAGAGTTCCTTTGTCCCCACAACCTCTCTAGTATTTGTTGCTGCTGCCTTTTCTGATGTATGACATACTCACAGGAGTGAAGTGGTAGCTCATTGTTTATTGTTTACTTATCTTTATTTGCATTTCTCTGGTAATCAATGATGGAGCTTTTTTTTTTTTTTTCATGTTTATTGGCCTTTTGGACATTTTGGTTTTTTCTACATTTGTATACTCTATTATCTACATTCTGCATATGAGTGAAACCATTCTGTAGTTGTCCTTCACCTCCTTCCTTGCTTCACTGAGCATAAGCTTCTCCAATTCTATCTACTTTATCCCAAAGGACACAATATCATCCCTTTTTATTGCTGCATAGTACTCTCTTGAGTATATGTCCCATAACTTTTTATCCAGTCATCTGTTGAAGGGTCTTTTGGTTGTTTCTAGGTTTTTGCAATTGTGAATAAAGCCGCTATAAACATGGGGTTGCATATATCCCTTCAAATCAGTGTAATATCTTTTCCCTCCATTTATGTTGCCCTTGTTGTTGTTGTTGCTATTGCTGTTATTATTGGATAGGACAGAGAGAAATCAAGAGAGGAGGGGAGAGAAAGAAAGACACCTGCAGACCTGTTTCACAACCTCTGAAAGTGACTCCCCTGCAGGTGGGGAGCCGGGGGCTCAAACCGCGATCCTTATACTGGTCCTTGCTCTTCGCGAGATATGTGCTTAACCTGCTGTGCTACTTACTGCCCGGCCCCTAAATCAGTGTAGTATCTTTGGGGCAAATGCCTAGCAGTGGAATTGTTGGGTCATATTAGGTATTTGCAAATACCTATTTATACAGGCAGAGTGGATATATTTTTGAACAGACATATAAACTACCATACTGTCACGAAAATAATTAACTTTACATTAGGGGACTTGTTGGAGTTTCCACAATTCATTGGTAAGTGAATAAAACCAGATACATATAAAATCCAATTAAAAAATATATATTTAGAATTGCTTAAACAATATAAGCCCAAGTCAGAATTCAATCAATTTACAAATTTGATACATTAAACACTTAGAATAAAGAAATATATACTCAAACTAAAATGTAGGCAATTATATAATTTAAAACATTCAATCTATAAAATCCAATTTTTTGGTCTTGTCAGTGTTCCCATTTTATAAATAAAAATTTTTAAATCCAATTTTTTAAAAAATTTATTTTATTTTATTTATTTATTCCCTTTTGTTGCCCTTGTTGTTTTATTGTTGTAGTTATTATTGATGTCGTTGTTGTTGGATAGGACAGAGAGAAATGGAGAGAGGAGGGGAAGACAGAAGGGGGAGAGAAAGACAGACACCTGCAGACCTGCTTCACCGCCTGTGAAGGGACCTGCCTGCAGATGGGGATCCTGGGGCTCGAACCGGGATCCTGACGCCGGTCCTTGAGCTTAGCGCCACCTGCGCTTAACCCGCTGTGCTACAGCCCGACTCCCCTTTAAATCCAATTTTTATAAAAATGATAGATGAATATACACGGGGGAAAATACAAAATAAACTGGAGGAAGATGACAATTTGGTGGAGGGTGAAGTGAGTTGACAGAATTGACATTTTCCCCAAGCAAAGTGATTAAAAAAAAAAAAAAGCCAATAAATACAATTGTCCAGGTTCTAAAAATTTCTAACCACCTCCCATTCCTTTGACTGTAGTGCGAGTCCCCACCTTGTCTCCCTTGAGTTCCTAGATGCTCTCTTAACTGGTCTCACTGATTCTATCCCTTCTCCTTCATCCTACTCCAAATGTTATCTTAACATAATGATAATAACTAGGATACTGAAAACCCTGAAATAGCTCTTGTCATTCAGAAAAAAAAAAAGAAAAAAGAGTCCTGATAAGTACTTCCAAAGTCCCACAAATCAAATACAGCCCTTCCTCACTTCTGATATCACTGCACCTCTCCTTCCGCTTTCCTCACTAGGCTCTAGCAATACTGGCCTCCCAGCATGTTCTCCTTCAGGATCTTTGATCTGATTCTTTCCTACTTCTGGAAAATCTTTTTCTCTGCTTGTCTCTTCACTCAGTTCCTGGCCTACTGTCACTCTCTTTCAAACAGATGGGAGTTTGTTTTGTTATTGAAATAGCATTTAGGGGTCGGGCGGTGGCGCAGTGGGTTAAGCGCATGTGGCGCAAAGCGCAAGGACTGGCGTAAAGATCCCGGTTCCAGCCCCTGGCTCCCCACCTGCAGGGGAGTCGGTTCCAGCCCCTGGCTCCCCACCTGCAGGGGAGTCGCTTTACGGGCCTCCAGGAGCGGTGGATTCATGGTGCAGGCACTGAGCCCAGCAATAACCTTGGAGGGGAAAAAAAAAAAAAGCAATTCTACCTACATATCTATTTATGTGTATTGAGCATTTTACTACTCTTTTTACTTAATATGGGATGCATTTCAGAGGGTTGGGATTGCTGAGTTCAGTGGTGCATGCAATTAAATACATTATATTTTGGAAAATTTCAGACATACACAAAGTAGAGACAACAGTATAACCTAATGAACCTTCATGTATACATCATTGTGCTTCAACACCTACCAGAACATGAGAAATCTTGTTTCATTTAAATGCCCTCTGCCCTCTTCTTTCCTGTATCCCCATAGCACTGCATTGTTTTTCTCCCCTTATTGGGGGGATTAGTGGTTTACAGCCGACAGTAAAATACAGTAATTGGTACATGTGCAACATCTCTCAGTTTTCCATATAACAATCTAACCCCCCACTTAGGTGCTCCTCCACCATCATTTTACAGGGCCTGAACCCCCATCTCCAACCCCAGAGTTCTTTACTTTGGTGTAATATACCAAACACTGTATTATTTTTTAAAGCAGTCTGGGTATATTTTTAAAGGTAAAGATAAGAATTCTTGACACGCAAGACTGGGTGTGCAAGATATAAAGAGGAGTCAAGGGACTGGGAGGTGGGACTTCTGGCAGAGCACATATGTTACCATATCAAGGATCCAGGTTCGAGCCTTCATACCCCACCTGCAGGGGGAAGCTTCACAAGTGGTGAAGCAGCACCGAAGGTGTCTGTCTCCTCTCTCTCCCCCTTCTACTTACCCCTTCCTTTTCAGTTTCTCTCTGTCTCTATCCAAAAAATGAATAAATAAAAATAAAATATTAAGAAGAAAATGAAAGAAACAGAGGATTCAATGTTAGTCCCAAGATTATCAGACTAGATAGCTGACAGTCTACAGTGGCCATCAGCTGAGATGCAGACTGGGGCAGAGGTTTTGAGTGGGAAATCAGGTTTTGAGTTTTTGATAGGCTGAGTTTGTGATTAAGCAGGTAAGTGGAAAGACTTAAGTCAACAAGGTAAAATGGATCTGGAGTTTGGGAGAGAATGTCTGGAGATAGAATTTGGGAAGTCACCAACATGGTAGCCTGGAAAGTATTTGACAAAGTAAGCATAGATGGGAAAAATTACCAGTCCCAAGCTGGGTCATAGCATACTTGGTTAAGTGCACATAGAACTATGTTAAGACCGGTGCAGGGACCTGGGTTCAACCCCCTGGCTCCCCACCTGCAGCAGGGATGCTTCACAAGTGATGAAACAGGCCTGCAGGTGTCTGCCTTTCTCCCTTTTTTAAAAAAAAAATTAATGTTCTATTTATTTATATATTGTGTAGAGAAAAAGAGGAATTGAGAGGGGAGGTGGAGATAGACACCTGCACCCCTGCTTCATTACTCATGAAGCTTTCCCCCTGTGGGGGAAAAGCAGAGGCTTGAACTCAGGTTCTTTCACACTGTAATGTGTGCGCTTAACTAAGTGTGCCACCGCCTAGCCCCTTTTTTCTCCCTCCCTTTCTATCTCCCTCTCCTCTCTCAATTTCTCTCTATCCTATCAAATAAAAAATAAGAAAGAAAGGCCATTTGTGTCTCACCACGGTGGCCATTTACTGTCTTGTGACCTTGTTCATCTTCTATTCACCTACCTCGTTGTGGGACTGGATGGTCTTGGGCTTAAGTCTGGTAGTATATGGGGCCAGCAATCACTCTATGAGCTCCATGGCACAGGCATCCTTCTCAGAGGATGGGGCTTTGGTGGATGGTGGCATGGACCTGAACAAGGAGAAGGACACGGCAGAGTGAGTGTCCCCCACCTCCAGCTCAGACACTTTCAGGATTTGATACTACCGATAGCCATTGTGCAGGTGCTCTGCTGCTTCTCCCTCTACATCTGGTCCTTCTGGTTTCTGGCTCCAGGCTGGGCTCTTTATCTCCTCTGGGTGAACATGCTGGGCCTGTGGTTCATGGCAGACAGTAGTACTCTAGCACAATGAGAAACGACAGCGGGCAGGAGTGGCGGCAGATGAAACGGTTATAGGCACTGACATTGTGGCCACAGGCTGCTGTGCTCTGGGGTCTGGCTTCTGTGCCAGGAGCAATCAAGGCTTAATCCAGAGGCCACAAGCAATCTGAAGCATAGGATTGTTGAATAAATGATTTTTAATGTGCAAAAAAAAAAAAAAAAAAGGAGAAAATAATGGCCGCCAGGAGCAGTGGATTTATAGTGCTGGCACCAACCCCAAGCCCCAGTGATAACCCTGGTGGCAGTAAAAAAAAAAAAAAAAAAAGAATTACCAAATCCTTGTAGTCCTCTGCAGTAAACAGTAATACCTTTCTGTGCCCCCAAAATGTCCAATGTCCAGAGACTGTGAACATATTACCTTACATGATAAAAAGAATTTTGCAAATTAATGTTGACAAATTTAACATGGAGAAATTTCCCTAGATTATCCAGGTGGGCTCAACCTAATCATACAGATCCTTAAAACTGAAAAGTTCTTCCTGGTTATGGCCAAAGGGATATGTGCATATATTTAGAATAAGAGTAGAGAGATGTAAATCACAGGTCTTGAGGCAGGAACTAGGAGCCAAGGAGTAGAAAATAATAATAGCAATAAGAAGAATAGTAATAGTAATAATAATAATAATAATAATTGAATTCTCTCTGGAGTTTCCAGAGAGAAAGGACAGTTAACTTGAGGTTAATTTAGTAAGATTCATTTTGGTTTTCTGATCTCCAGAATTATAAAAAAATTATTATTGTTGAAACCCCCTACTTTGTCACCTTAGCAACAGGAAATAAACACACCTTCCTAGAGAAGGGGGAGAATTGAGAAGACTGAGAAGTACTCAGTGAAATAAGAGGAAGACTAAGATATGTGGAGACCTGAAAGCCAAGGAGGAAGCTGGCTCACATGTGGCTAATAACACTACTGGAACAAGGACAGAGACTGACCACTGGATTTAAGAATGTGGTGGGCAATTCTTCTGAAGAGTTTTCTGCTAAGAGGAATAAATAGAATCATTGTTAAGAGATGCTTATTGTCATTATTTAAAATAGAAGAAATAATTACATGTCTGCAGCTAAAAGAAATTATAAAGAGACCATGATAAATGAAGAAAGGGGAGACAGCTGTTGCTGACTAGTGGGACAGGATCTGGTGCACAATTAGGATGAACTTTATAGGAAAGAGAATGGTGACAAGGTGGAGAGCAGAGTATGTGGGTGATGTTGGCAGAGCCCGGTAGCCATGGCAGAGAGAGTTTGTTCCATTTTCCAGACTGAGGTAGGAAGAAGATGAGGCAGACAGTTGAGAGATTTTCAGGGGTTGGGGGAGACTGGAGGGATTATGGATGCACAGTAGAACAGCTAGAGAACATTCAAACCTCCCTTCCTAAGAAAAATAAATGGGTTAGAAATCATAACTGACACCAGGTTCCAGATGTCATCAGGATGCCAGCCAGGCTTCCCTGGACTGAAGACCCCACCAATGTGTCCTCGAGCTCCGCTTCCCCAGAGACCCACCCTACTAGGGAAAGAGAGAGGCAGACTGGGAGTATGGACTGACCTGTCAACACCCATGTTCAGCGGGGAAGCAATTACAGAAGCCAGACCTTCTACCTTCTGCAACCCACAATGACCCTGGGTCCATGCTCCCAGAGGGATAGAGAATGGGAAAGCTATCAGGGGAGGAGGTGGGATATGGAGATTGGGTGGTGGGAATTATGTGGAGTTGTACCCCTCCTACCTATGGTTTTGTTAATTAATCCTTTCTTAAATTAAAAAAAAAAAGTCAGTCCCTATCTGCAACCTTAAGAGAACTGCTGTAGCTTCCTGTGGAGGGAATGGGGACACAGAACTCTGGTGGTGGGAATGGTGTGGAGTTGTACCCCTGTTATCTTGTAGTTTTTAAAATCAATATTAAACCACTAATAAAAATTCAAAATAATAAAAAAAAGAAATCATAATTGAGGGGTCAGGTGGTGGCTCACCTGGTTAAGCTCACACATTACAGTGTGCAAGGACCCAGGTTCAAGTCCCTGGCCCCCACCTACAGGGGGAAAGCTTCACAAGTGGTGAAACAGGGTTGCAGGTGTCTCTCTGTCTCTCTTCTTCTCTATCTTTCCCTCTACTCTCTCAATTTTAAAAAGGGAGTTGGGCAGTAGTGCAGCGGGTTAAGCGTACATGGCACAAAGCACAAGGACTGGTGAGGATCCCGGTTTGAACCCCCGACTCCCCACCTGCAGGGGAGTCGTTTCACAAGCAGTGAAGCAGGTCTTCAGGTGTCTATCTTATGCTCTCCCCCTCTGTCTTCCACTCCTCTCTCTATTTCTCTCTGTCCTATCTAACACCAATGACAGCAATAAAAAACAATAATAATAACTACAACAACAATGAAAAACAACAAGGGGAACAAAGGGGGAAATAAAGAAAGAAATAAAGAAACCATAACTGAAAATAGACTTGCCAAGAGCAGATATCCCCCTCATGCTAACTCTCAACTGCTAGCCCACATTTGCCTGACAGAGGCTCTGAGCACTAGGGTTTAGATTCTGTCTTAGAATTTCTTGGCCTCTCATCCAGGAGGCCTCTGGGCTCCGAGTTGTTAACTGTCTCCCTAGAGCTAGTCTGAAGTTAGTCTGATAAATATCCTGTTCTATTCAAGGCCAGATGAAACAAATTTTTTTCTGTTTCCAGCTGCACCACACCCTTGATCGACCTCCCACGGAGTTCTGGTTCTGGTCTAGACAAGATACTTCAGTTTTTTTTTTTTATTGTTGTTCATTTGCATAGCAGAGATTATTGACATTAGCCAGACCCCAAACACATCTCAGCCTAAATTCTCAGCTCCAGCTTCACTCCAACACCCTCCCAGGTGGCATCTTCCTTTTCTGTGGAGCAGTGTCTCTAGCAACAGTCTCACACCTGAGTAACAGAGCTACACCTCCTATAGAAATGATACAGTGATCACCGTGGGCTGCTCTTTCATAAGCCTTAAGTAGTCAGGGGGGAAAGTGAACACAAGCAAGGAATGAGAACAAGAGGGAGTGCTAACTGGAAAGGTGAAGTCAAGACAAAACTTTCCTAATGCAACCTGCTCACATTTTTTTGACTAGACAAAGGACCTCTGGGGACATGAGACTATAAAGAATGGATAGAAGTTGGAAAGATATTTTTATATGTCTCTGAAATAGCTTGGGCTTCACAAGAATCTTCCAGAACTCGCTGCTCTGGGCTTCTTCTCTATTGGGAAATTGACTATTTGCTGTTTTAGCTCAAGGATCTTCTCACCACCCCCCCATCCTCCCATTCACCCATTTCCTGTGCCTAGAAAGCCTTCTTGTCTTAATCTCTTAACACTCAAAATCCTTTTCAGGTATCAAATTGCTCTTCAAAGTTTGCCTCTGTCTATCATCTCTGGTTTCTTCAGTCAGAGTTTTCTTAACTCTCATGAACACATAAATTAACATTTCTTGATTAAAAAAAATTATTTATTTATTTATTTAAAGGTCCCCGCTAAGGAGTCTTTCTTAGGTATTTTTCCTTTAACAGCCCCACCACCTAGTAATGAAATTGGAAAACTCCAGAGTAAAAACAAGTTCTTTAAAGCCAAGGTAACAGGAAGTAAAGCAAACAAGTCGTGTGGTTAAGGAATTAGCTTGCCTGACTCCTCTTAACCCCCGCTGGTTTGAGTAAGGTTTTACCCACAGGATTCTAGGGTCTTTGATTTTCATGATCTGAGGACCATTCACTAATAGACACCAAAAACCTAGTTTGAGCAGTGAGATGGAAGGCACAATCAGAACGGAAAGAACACTGTCAGGGATATCAGTACCAAATGTGTTTTTTTTTTTCCTTTCAAGATGTTCTGCAGCTCTCTTTCTTCCTTCCTTCCTCCCTCCCTCCCTCCCTTCCTTCCTTTCTTTTTTTCTCTTTTTCTTTCTCTCTTTTGTTCTCAAAAGTCTTACAGTGACTGGGGAAGTCGCTCAAGTAGCAGAACAGTGGACTTTAATGTGTGAGGTTCCTGGTTCCATCCCTGGTACTACACATACTGGCTGCTCTTTCTCTGTCTGTCTTTCTTCTTTCAGCTTTACGGGAAACTCTCATATACAACAAATAAAAACAAATCATTATTATTTTTAATTTATTCATTCTTTATTTGATAAGAAAGAGACACTGAGAGGAAAAGGGCTAGAGCAGGAGGAGAGACAGAGAAATATCTGCAGCACCCTGCAGGTGTGAAGTGGGGGCTTGAATCTGAGTCCTTAAGCATGTTAACATGTGCATTTAACTAGGAGTGCCAACACTTGGCTTCTACAAATCTTAATTTTATTTTGTGGTTATCTCTGGGGCTTCATCATTCTGGACTGACATTTTCAAACAGAGAAAGAAAGATAGGCAAAGAGAGAGAAAAGAAAAGAAACAACATCACTCAAGTTTCCTTTAATGTGGTGGGGACTGGACTCCAACCTGGGCAAAAAAATATTATCCAAGTGAGGTATTTTTCCAGTTAAAAATAAATCTTTTAGGAAGTTGGGCAGTAGTGCAGCGGGTTAAGCACAGGTGGCACAAAGTGCAAGGACCAGCACAAGGATCCCTGTTCAAACCCCAGGCTCCCTACTTGCAGAGGAGTCGCTTCACAAGTGGTAAAGCGGGTCTGCAGGTGTCTGTCTTTCTCTCCTCTTCTCTGCCTTCCCCTCCTCTCTCCATTTCTCTCTGTCCTATCCAACAGCAACAATAATAACTACCACAATAAAACAAGGGCAACAAAAGGGAATAAATAAATATTTTTAATAAATAAATCTTTTAAACAAAAAAGTTTTATTAGTTGATGCAGTGTTGGACTCTCAAGCATAAAGTCCTGAATTCAGTCCCCAGCAGTGCATGTGCCAGAGTGATATCTGGTTTTCTTTACCTTTTTCCTTGTATCTCTCTCATAAATAAATAAAATATTTTAAAACTCTTATTATAAATCCTTCTTAGAGTGTAATGCTCTTCTTCTGTCTGTCAGTAGGTTCTTTTTCTTAATCAGATTGTAGGGGAGGGAATTTCAGTCATTTTTTTCTTCACATCTCTTAATTGTTTAAATATTTTTTAAAAAATAATATATATAGATATATATATATATATTTTTTTTTTTTAACGAGAGAGAGTTAGTTCAGAGCACTGCTCAGTTCTGGCTTAGTGTAGTGCTAGAGATTGAACTTGAGACCTCAGAGTCTCAGGCTTGAACATTTTTGGCAGAACCATTATGCTCTCCCCAGCCCTTGAATCTCTTTCTGTCTCCACTTCCTTTTTCTCTTGTTCTGGAATTCCAATTGCACGTGTAGTAAACTGTTAGAGATTGTCCTGAAAGCACTGAAATTCTATACACTTTTTTAAAAATTCTTTTTTCCTTTGTTTTCCAGATGGGATCATTTCTGTTGATTCGGATTTGGGTCTCACTTACTGCTTCTTATCAATCTGCTGTTGAGTCCAACCAGTAAGTCATTTTTTCTTGAACTTTAGATATTACAGTTTTTAGTGTTAGGATGTTCACTTGTTCTTTTTTTTTTTTGGGGGGGGGGTGCCCCGCAGGTGGGAGAGGATGGTAATTTCTTTTTTTTCTTTTTTATTGAAATTTCTTTCTCCCTTCCTTCCTTCCTTCCTTCCTCTTTCTTTCTTCCTTTCTTTCTTTCTTTCTTTCTTTCTTTCTTCCTTTCTTTCTTTCTGCCTCCAGGGTGATCGCTGGGGCTTGGTGCCAGCACTATGAATCCACTGCTCCTGGTGGCCATTTTTTAATTATTAAAAATTATTTGAATTATTTGAATTATTAATTATTTAAATATTAATTAGGAGAGAAAGAGAGAAGAGGGGGAGATAAAGAGGGGGAGAGGAAGACAGACACCTGTAGCCCTGCTTCACCACTAGTGAAGTGACTCCTTCAGGTAGGGAGCTAGAAGCTTGAACCGGGATCCTTTCATGGATCCTTGTGCTTAGTACTATGTGTGCTTAACCCGGTGCAGCACCGCCTGAACTCTTATTTTTATTATTGTTGTTACTATTATTATTATCACCAGATCCCTGCTTAGCTCTGGCTTATGGTGGTGATGGTTGAGGCAAGGGTAGTATGGAGGGGGGGGGGGTGGGTGGGGGGGGTGGGGGGGTGGGGGGTGGGGGGGGGAGTTGAAACTGGGACTTTGGAGTCTCAGGCAAGAGAGTCTCTTTGCATAATCATTATGCTATCATTCCTGCCCTTCACTTGTTCTTTATAGTTTCTACTTTTCTGAACACCTCTATCTACTCACTTTGGTCATCTTTAAGTCTTTGACCATATTTATTTATTTTTTAAAGGTATATTTCATATAATATAGAGATCATTCCATATAGCAGAGAGAGACACAGAGAGAGAGAGAGAGACAGAAGAGAGAGAGAAGCCAGAGCACCACTGAGGTTCAAGAAGCCCAGGGACCAAACCAGGAACCTCAGGGGACCAGGTGGTGTCACACCTGGTTGAGCACACACATTACAGTAAACAAGGATCCAGGTTCCAGCCTTCAGTCCTCACCTGCAGAGGGACACTTCACAATTGGTAAAACAGTATAGCGGGTGTCTTTCTCTCTCATTCTCTATCTCTCCCTTTCATTTCAATTTCTCTCTGTCTCTTTCAAAAATAAACAAACATATATATGGTCTGTGTTAAAGTCCTTGTCTGTTCATTCTAACAACTATGACATATTATGATCTGTTTCTATTTGCTGACTTATTTCCTTTTTACCATGGATCAAACATTTCTTTCTTTCTTTCTTTTTTCTTCTTTTTTTTAAATATTTATTTAATTTATTTATTCCCTTTTGTTGCCCTTGTTGTTTTTTATTGTTGTAGTTATTATTGTTGTTGTTGTCGTTGTTGGATAGGACAGAGAGAAATGGAGAGAGGAGGGGAAGACAGAGAGGAGGAGAGAAAGATAGACACCTGCAGACCTGCTTCACCACCTGTGAAGCGACTCCCCTGCAGGTGGGGAGCCGGGGTTCGAACCAGGATCCTTATGCCGGTCCTTGTGCTTTGCGCCACCTGCACTTAACCCGCTGCGCTACAGCCCGACTCCCCATTTATTTCTTTCTAAGTCAAATAGGATGTTGCAAATAAGACACTATCTTCCTCTGAAGCATGATGATATTTGTTCTTTTAGCAAGCTGGTTAGTTTAACTTGTATTACTTGGTTTTATACTTATTTAAGTGTATAATAAGGCTGAGTTGTTTATGAGACCTCTCTGTCTGGTAGAAGACTCAAACTCCAAAGTCTTCTACGATGGTAACCGTTCAAATCTCTGTTCAATTTTTTTTTTCAGCTTTTGTTTGCTACTAGACTCTTTGCTACTAGTCTCCCACTACATAAACATATTTTGGGGACCAGGCACAGATAAAAAGGACTAATATACAGGTTTTGGGGACTCCTCTCTGAGATAGCTTCCTTATTTGTTAAATTGTTTCTCTCTCAGCTCCCAGATGTTTTGGCAGTTCTAAACACTGTCCTCTGATACTGGGTGTCCATAAGATCAAGAGTTTATACTAAATTCAAGTTGCCCTTGAGCACATAGTTTCTTAGAGAAAATCATATAATTTTCACACAATGTGTTTTCCTTTTCCCCTACTAGTCTAATCCCTTCCAGTTTCTGTTTGTTTTTAACCATTTCTCCATAATTTCAAATAACATAAGTAATATGCCCAGAGTTTGTTAATATAATTTCTCAGAGGGTTAGGATGATAGACACCTCAGGGGAATTGGAGCCATTTCTTGTCTCTTTTTTATAAAAGAAAATCTAATTACATAATACTTAATTTTTTGTGTTTTTTTAAAAGTGGTGATTTAATAATGGTTTCCAAGATTATAAGGTATAATCTCACACTAAAACACCCCCAGGTTCTGTGGCTCTCCTCTCCCTACCACCATAACCACCGTAGTTCTCACAAAGTCTTACAGAAAGTTTAGTATTTACTTATTTATTTATGTATTTATGTATTATAAGTTCATGTGTTTCTATTCCCCTGTGTTCTACATAGAAGCAAAATTATCTAGTTGTCTTTCATGTCATTCCTTCCTTGACTATAAAATGCTTAATTATTGAAGAAAAGTTGGAAAATATTGAAAAGCATGACAAAACAAAATGAGTAGCCCCTCCTGTGCGGAGTAAATCACTGGCAACATTTGGTTGAACATGAACATCCTTCCATTTTTTTTGCCCGTCCATTCATTCTTCTCTTCTCTTCTCTTCCTATCTATCTTCTGGTAACAAACTTTCTTGGTTTTCTTTCATATATATATGTTTTTGCATAACCACTATGCTATCTCCCAGGTTCTAAATCTGCATTTATTAACCTTTAAACACCTAGCATGTTCATTTTTTGTATATATTTAAAATCTATGAGCTGATGAGATAAGCTCACCTTGATAGTGTACCTGGTTTGTCTTGCACGTGACCTAGGTTTCAGCCTGGCCCCTATCACACTGGTAGAAGCTTCAGTGTTGTATTATCTTTCCCTCACTCCTTTTGTCTCTCAGTCTCTGTTTATCTGAAAAAGTCTCTGAGCAATGAAACCTCAGAGAGTATAAAAACAAAGAAATAAACAACAAAACACCAAAAAACAACTCACACCATTCTGGATGTTTAAACTGGAAATGTAACAGCCCTGGGGGGGGGGGGGCGGGGATGGCCTGCACTGGTAAATATAGGCCTTGCATGCTTGAGGCTCCTGATTTCCATCCCAGACCCCCAGCACTGTGTACCAGTGATGCCTTCCACCCCCTTTAAAATTTCTTTTCCAAAAGAAATAAAATATAATGTTAGAATACACTTGAACTATGGCAATGTCAGCAGAAAAATAATCTGAAAGACGTGCTTTGTTTCTTAGTTTGTTTTTGTTCTGTTTTATAGTATATTAGAGTGAGCAGTAATCCTACCAGGTGAAGAACAGAACACATTGGGCAACATCGTCTTATTCTCTGCTCCGCCATCAGTGAGACACTTCCTTTTAGATTCTGATGACTAGGCTTTTAGGAAGCCTCTGTGAAGGACCATAACTCTCCTAGACTTAAAACTTCAATATAGACAGGAACTTGAGGCAGATGCCAGAGGATCATGTCCAGAACTCCAGCAGAAAGATATTTCTCTCATCCAGAATCCAGAAGGAAGGCAGGCAACCCTGTAACTGAATCAGAAGGATGAAAGAGCTGAGAGTGAGAAGGACATAACCTCAGGGTGGGAGTTCTGAGAAGGGAAGGATCTTCAGACTAAAGGGAGGGATGACAGGGAGTGCCTGGAGGTTTGCTCAGTGCTTTATACCTGAGCCAAGCTACCTGAACAAGGAAAGACTGTTCTCATGAGAACCGTCAGTGAGCATTGCCCTCTGTCTATACCTGCTGGGGACGCACGTGGTTTCCGGTGCCCTCTGGCGCTCAACTCAGCTCCTTTCTCTCTTCCCTTCTCCCAGGACTCTTCTGTTTCTAGCTTCTGCCTACTCTACTTCCTAGGATTCCTTAGGCTAACACCCCTACCTCATCACACCCTGCCACATGAAACAAGCACAGGGGCATTGTTTGCACTAACTGGAGTACAAAGACCCCAGAATTGTGATGACTCAACTCGGGTCTAGCTTCACCCTGACCCATCACAGGCTACTTATTCTCTTGGTTTCACCGACTTCACCTGTAAGGTTAGATGTTGGACAACATAATCAGTATGGCTCTTTAACAGCCTGTTTCTGCAAGCCACCACGGGGAAATCGACTGCTAAAAACAAAGAAGTTACAGGCTTTTAGGAGACTTCAACACATCCCCATAAAAGTTTCATCTGCCTTATGGTAAAGTAAACATAGTAACTGTATTTCCTCCAACTCCATTTATTTATTTATTTAGAGAGAAGAGCTTTCTTCAATGTAGTGGGAGGCAGGCTCAAATTTGGCTCACGCACATGGCAAAGCAGCACCCTACCCAAGTAAGCTAGTTCACCAGCCCTCTAACTCCTTTTCTTGACTCAGAGGAAGTACCTATGACACAAGAAACTGTTGTTTATATGTCAAAAGAGGTGACCTTGCCCAACCAGTGAATTTCATCTCGCTTCCAGGTATTAGGATTCTGAATGAGTCCCAGATACCAATGTGACCAAGATATTTTCATGGTTAATGAGCATGGACATATCTCTGGAAATGAAGGTGGGCCTGGAATTTATTTATTTATTTTTTTTGAATCTTCAGTCATTAAATGTGCTTTTATTCTGTCTCTTAGGAGAAAATCCAAGTGGAAGGAATCTTACATTATCCAAATAGGACCAGTGATGATCATCAGTTTCCCTCTTCCTAGAGACTTTGGCCTCTTGATCCCTGCCCACAGCTGCTAAATCACTTTCTGGAGAACCAGGTAATAATGGCTCCAAGTGCAGACTCCAGAGCCAGCCAGCTTGAGTCTGAGTCTTTTCACACCAACTATCTGTATGGCTATAGGCAAATAAACAGCCCTCCGAAGCCTTAGTTTCCTCATCTGTACAATTGGTCCCTATTTTACAGGGGTATTATTGTTAAATGAAAGACGAGAGGTCATGCCACTGACACAGTGTCTAGTGAGCACTTAACAAACACCAGAAATTACTGTATTGAATCATAGGGATTAAATAAATCCCATGACAGGAGAACCCCAGACTCAATCTGCCACCTGCTCTTCTCTCTATGTGCCCTGGAGGTAAATGGGCCTTTGAACTTGTGCAGCGGAAGGGAACCTGAAGAAATTAATGACCACCAGGAACCCTGGGCTTTTGACCCAGAAATTGTCTCTTTTCCTCCTTGAGCAGTGGGCAGGGAAGAAAGCGATAACATCAAATTTAGGGGGAGCCTCTCTTCTGGGGAAAGGGGAGGATGGAGAGCTGTAAAAGGCAGGGTTGGGAGAGTGTTGGGTATGGATGCTTTTACCTTCTCCTCCTCCTCCTATTGGATGACCATGTGAGAAGGTACCAAGTTCCAGAAACAACACTCATCTGTCTCCCTTCCCACTTTCCTTCTCCCTTCCCTGAAGAAAGTTCGTTATTAAAATTTCCCCGGGGCTTCCCAAGGACCCAGACACACTAGTACTCCTGAGCCACCTGGGGGTGGGGGTTGGGAAGTCTCACCAAAGCCCACTGGAGGCTCCTTCCAGGTGCAAAACAGGTAATGGGGCGGCCCCGGGGCAGGCAGCGCTGCGGATTGGCAGGTAGGGCCGGCTTGCAGTCCGATCCGTAGAAACTTGGCGGGCGCTGCGGGCGCTGCGGGCCCACATCAAAGGCGCGGGGAGCGCTGGGGTCCCGGTGCTGGGGGCCTACTGGGGCGGGCTGAGCGGCGTAAGTCCCGCGGCCCGCACGCTTCTGACTCTCTTCCGGAAAGAGAAGGCTCCCCTGTCGAGGCTGGCGATTGCTTTCTCTTCTCTAAAAAACCCGAATCCTCACACACTCTTCCAACTCTCCAAAAGGGTTGCCTGGCATCTAAGGACACCAGGCGCCGGCCACCCCCTGGGCGCTTGTTCAAAGACTCTCCAAAAGCTTCAAAGCGCCACAGCTGTGATAGCAGGGATGCAATTCTCCGACAGAATACTGGTTCCGCACCCGGACTTTGCGGGTGCCCAGGGGCAAAGGCTTCTCGGAGGAGGCGCTGGTCTGCAGGCGAGTTGAGCTTCGCTGTTTCCAGTCCCCTAGTTTTCTTTGGAGCTGGTTTGAGAGGGCCAGGTATTTGCCCCTTGGAATGCCCCCCACCTCCACCCCCTCTGCAGGAGGGGACGGCAGCTGGGCGCTCTGCAGGGATCCCTGTTGGGGCGGGCAGGTAGAGTTTTGAATATGGGGTGCTGAGGCAGATTATAGGGGGCAAAGTCCAAGACCTTCGCGTAACTGACCTCCCCAAATAAGTATGTGAGCAAGTAACGGTAGGATAAGAAGAATGGCTAAACAGAATAAGAGAAACAACAAGGAAAAAAAAGATATTGGGTAAAAAGGGAGCTGAATCAACGGAAATAACTGCAAGTTCAGTGTCAGGGTGATTCCGTCCTCTGAGAGTGGCAGAAAGGAAAAGCACTAGCTCCCTGGCTCGGCAGTATCTTGGTCACCTGGAAACTCGCATCTTTACCAAAACATACTGAAGAGAGCTGGGCCCAGCAATCTGTGTTTCAGTAGTTCCTCCATGGGATTCTGATGCCTGCTCAAGTTTCAAAACCATTAGTGTAAAGGAAGGAATGTTGAACTGGCAATGGGAAACTGGGCTCTTTGATTTTCCCATTAGCAAAATGAAGTGTTGGACTAAAAAGCAGGGTTACCTGGTGGATGGAGGTAGGCAGGTCAGGTGTTGATCTGAACTAAGGACAGGTGTTGCTATATTATCTGGTTTGCAAGAGTAACTGGAAACAGACCCCCCCCCCCAACCCCTTATCTCATGTTTATGAAATGTCAGCCACTAAAGGGAACATTTTTTAAATGTTGTTTGGGTCTTCAACTGAAATATATCTGCAGCCTTAGTTTACATATCTTAGCCTCTGGGATTTTATCTCATTCTGCAATAGTTTGTGAGATTCACATGAAATAGAGCTGCTCCCTAAAATAGAAAAGTAAGGCTTTTTTAAAATTTCTGTTGTTTTAAGTCCCTCACTGCTATCATCTGCCACCTTCTTTCTTCATAAGGGAACCAGAATATTGTCATTATAAATTCCTAAAAAGTGCCAGCCCACAGAAACATTAGGTGACATGGCCCACTCTAAAAAAAACACCTAGTATCTAGCAAGTGTTTTTTCTCTATGCCAGACATTACTCTAGTACATTACTTTTATGTAAATTAACTTTTTAATTATACAACTCTGTAAGATGGTATTATTTTCTCCTATTTTACAGATTTGGAAAGAGGCCCAGAGAGACTTAAGTGATTTGCCTAAGGCCAGCTAGCTTGTAGGCAGAACTGGCATCTGGACCCAAGTGACTGGAATCCACCATGCTTGGCTGCTCCCCTGTTCTCAGTGTTAAGTTTTATCCTAGAAACCCTTGGGAAAGCACATGGGACTATGACCCAACCAGGTCAGCCTCACTGCAGAAAGCCTACTAATGTAGCCAGTGGAGCTTAAGGTGTCATGGAGTTTGACAGCTTTAACAAAGGAGGTGTCATCCAGAGAAGATGAAAGAGGAGAACTGTTTATTTGAGGATTAGAGTCTTAAGAAATGTCTGTAACTCTGCAGGCCACATTTCTGCAATTTATCCGCCTTGTTCCTGACAGAGTTCTCAGAGCTTTAAGGATATGAATGCCCTGTAATGTAGTTTAATGTTACAAGGTCTTCCAGGCAGAGGAAGCTTTCTTCCTGCTACACAGCACTTGTTTTTAAGGACTCCACAAGGAAAGAACACTGAAAAAAAGAGTCCGGAGACTTGCATCCTAGCCCCTTTTAAATGTAATTCACTGTGATATCTAAGGGAACTAATTGTCTTTCTGGGTTCTAGATGTTTCTTCTCCTCTGTTGCTTCATAAACTGCTTTCCATGTTTAACTCGAGTTTCACCTTCTCACTTGCATAGGTATATACCCTGTGCTCATTAGATGCTGTGACTGTTATATTGGATGGTACAGAAGAAGTAAGACATTTTTATTATGATAGAAAATCTGTTAGGTGGTGCTTATTGTGATTTAATTAGATACTCCTAAAGTCCTTTGAGCATTTAAAGCCTGCCTTTTGCTGATTTCTGCTACATATACAAGTCACTGTTGATATTTCTGAGACATTTTCTGGGGTTGACTCACGTCTGCCACTGAGGTCGGTGGCGGTAAACAAGTTACACTTTGGCCTAGTAAAGTTACTTCATGACCAAGAACAGTTAAAAGAGAACACCTGCTGCAAGGTAAGTACTACAAGTCACTTCAGTTTAGCTGAGATACAGAGAGACTTAATAGTGCCCACGAACACAAGACTGAGATTAGGGTTGCCAGATAATATACACCAATTGAAATAGATTTTAATGGATATTTGTACTTTTTTTTTTTTTTTACTAGACTGGCAACTCTGGCTCCACAATCTGTATTTTTTTAAAATACATTTTGTTATTTATTCCCTTTTGTTGCCCTTGTTGTTTTATTGTTGTAGTTATTATTGTTGCTATTGATGTCATCATTGTTGGATAGGACAGAGAAATGGAGAGAGGAGGGGAAGACAGAGAGGGGGAGAGAAAGATAGATACCTGCAGACCTGCTTCACCACCTGTTAAGCGACTCCCCTGCAGGTGGGGAGCCAGGGGCTTGAACCGGGATCCTTCCTCCCGTCCTTTGGTCCTTGTGCTTTGCGCCACCTGCGCTTAACCCACTGCGCTACTGCATGACTTGCCAGAATCTGTATTCTTTATGCCTCCACTCTCCTGCCTCTTAAAGGAGAAGCGTCATTTGGATGCTGTGTCCTAAGGGAGCACCTCTTTGGGACTGCAGTTTTTCTCCTCAATGACTCCCACCACCACCAAGTCTTCAAATTCAGTGCATGAATATCAGCCAGAGCACTAAGAATTGGAGAGGACACACTTCACACACATTGGCGTCTTTCAGTGTCTAGTACTAGTGTGCACTGCTTCCATTCTACAGCCTAAGACCTGCTTTATTCCGTAGATACACAGGCTTCGCTCAGAATTCAGCCCTCCTCACTCTTTGCTGGAAGCTCACTCAACGAACTTTAATACTATTATGGAGAGCTATTGGGATATCCAATTGTTTCCACTAGGGTTATCACTGGGACTCAGGTGCCTGCACGACAAATGCATTGCTTTCAGTGGATATTTTTTCTTTTCTGCTTTGATAGAGACAGGCATAAATTGAGGTATGGGGAGGAAAGAGAGAGATGCCTATAATACTGCTCCACTACTTGTGAAGCTTCCTCCCTGCAGGTGGGGGCTGGAGGTTTGAGCCTGAGTCCTGGAGCATGGTAATGTTTGCTCTCTACCAGGTATACCCCTGCCCAGTCCAGGATTTAACAGTCTCATGAGCCAATTCTAGATCTGCTAAAATTGCATCCCCAGGGTTAGCCTAGGGGCATCTCTATTTTTTAAATATTTATTTTGAGAGAAGAGGGGAAGAGATTCAGAGGACTGCTGAACTCTGCTCTCTGGGGATTGAACCTGTGGCCTCTAAGGTCTCTGGCATACAAGTTGGGACCTTAGTAGACTGAGCTATCTCTCCAGCCCAGCATCTTTATTTTTAGTAAGTTTGCCTGGTCAATGGTAGCTCCATCATTCAGAAGTGCTGCCTAGAACCTCTGCCCTTCATCAAGACATTTCCTTCCTCTTAAAGGCTTGATCTAAAACCACATTCTGCATTCCCAAGCTCCTGTGTCTATTGCCCACCTTGTTACCCTTTTTCCCTTCTAATTTCTCCCATTCTTCTATTCCTCCCTTCTTTACTCTTCCTATTCACACCGAAAACCTCTCCAGGCTTTCTCCCCGAACACTGGTTCCTATAGTCATATTTCTGGTCCATCACTATAATAGTGTCTTCATGACTTACACTCTTACTTCATGACTTACTGCCTCACTACCACAGAATATTAGTAGATTAGATTTGTACATGAGACCTCAAAGAACAAGCCTTCATTTTAAAGTTGGGGAAACAAGACTTCAAGAGGTAAAGCAAACCCTCCTGAGATCCAGGGAGCTTGGAAAGAAGCTGTCTGGGACCAGTGACATAGCTCATGTGGTTGGTGTGTTGCGTTGCCATGTGCACACCCCAGGTTCAAGCCCAGCCCCTACTGCACTGAAGGAAGCTTTGGTGTTATGGTTTCCTTCACTCACTCTCTCTGTCTTTCTGCCTCTGTCTCTAGGTGAAGGCACAGAAATTTGGTAATGGGAACAGTGTGGAACTATACCCTGTAATCTTACAATGTTGTAAACAACTATAAATCATAAATGAAAAAATGACTTTTAAAGAAAGAGAGGGAAAAAGAAAAAAAGAGGAAAAAGAAGAAAGAAAAAAAGGAAGCTGTTTGCTCTCCTGAGGATCAAAATGCAGGCGAAATGCCGAGTGAACATTCAAGTTGTAGCCAAAATAGACTGAATCACTGACAGTGGTTGAGCTCATCACTCACCAACACATTTCCAATTATCAAAACCATTCTTGGAGGAAGGGTAGAAAATGAGCGAAATATCCTTGGTTTCACATTAGATATAGTTTGGAAACATTGCCTTTGTCCTATTAATGTGCAACACATCTTATGGGCATATGCTTGGATCTCAGGAGACCAAATTCTGTCTCCAAAGAATGAAAATTTTTGTTCATCAAATTATCTTCATCCCCCCCACCTCCTGACTGATTTAAAAAAAAAAATCCAGAGAGATGAGGAGTAGCTATAATATCCAGATCTGGATATATCGACTTTCTCAAGGTATCTCCTTCTTTCTTCCCAGCCAGGGTTAGGGTTAGATACCTTAGGTCTTTGGCAAGGTTTTCAATACTGTGACCCTCAGTTTCACAAATATGAACTGTGAGATACTTGCAAACAGATGGCTTTGGAAACCCTGCACTTCATTCTGCAAAATGAATGTTGAAGATGTACTATGCATTGAATGTAGGAGTGGATAAGGATGACTAGGACAGACTCCTGTCCTCACTCTAGGAGCTGAAAGTTATTACTAGAAGTGAGAGACATTTTGAGAATTTTAGATGCAGAGAACCATATATATTTCATTAGTGATGTAATGATGATCAAGAAGATAGTGAGATAAGAGGGTTACAATTCCATACACTTCCTACTACCAGAGTTCCATATCTCATCTCTCTACTAGAAGGTTCTCTATTCTTTTTCCCTCTGGGAATATAGACCAAAGATCTTTATGGGGTGCCAAAGGTGGAGGTCTAACTTCTGTAATTGCTTCTCTGCTGGGTATGGGCATTAATAGGTTGATCCATATGTCCAAGCTGTTTCTGTCTTTCCCTACTTGGGCAGGGTTCTGGAGAGGTGGGGTTCTAGGACACACTGGTGAGACTGGCTGCCCAGGGAAATCAGGTTGGCATCATGATAGCATCTGCAACTTGGTAGCTGGAAAGCATTAAGATACAAACCAGAACATATTGTTTAATAATAAGAAATCAAAAGGTAAGAATATAGCAGATGAGATTTGGGGTTCATGTTAGGAGAACTAGGAAGTCTATTTTAGATATATTCCAAGGGGCCCATGACTTTACTAATTTTTGCCTGAGCCCAACAGCTAACATGCAGGTGGGCTAAACGTATTCTCTGGGAAGATGGTGTCAGAGCTGGGAATAGGACTAGAAAGCTGGATCAGGGAAGAGAGAAACTCCCAAATATGGGGAAAGTATATAAATACCATTAACTGTAAACCCCTTCAATCTGACCTAGGGCCATTTCTATTCATATTTAGCACAGGAGCCTGTGTAACCTCTGCATCCCTGTAGGTCTGAGTTCGAATGCCATGGTCATAGCTAGAAACATTCTAGGTTGCACTCATTTCAGGACCAGTCTTCCTTGAGTGACAGAGTATGTTGATCTAGTCTCCCTTTGGAGAGTGGGGCAGTTTCCACCATTGTTCCACATTGAGGGCAAGGTCCTGTAGAGGTCCCAAGAGGGTTTATGATGTTGTTCCTGATGGAGATGACCAGTGATGATGGAGAGAGGGATCAGTTAGAGGTCTAGGCCTATCATATCTGTGTGGAATCTCAGGATTTCCTGACTAGGGGGCCCTGGATAATGGGGTAGTCTGGTCGTGATCATAAGGGCCATCATTAGAGTCTGCCTGTCTCTTGCCCTAGTCCAGCTTTTGTAGTCCTTATTTTATTTGACAAGGTTAGATTTAGAGTGATTGAGAGAGTGAAATAGGAAGTAGATGAGGAGGGTATTCTGTGCCAGATGGAAGTGGTGAGAAGACCTTGAAGCTTAGGGGTAGGAAGGGTCATTTGTGGACTGTATCACTTCAGAATTGACTGTGAATGAATAGGGGTCTTATTTCTCCTCTCCCTCCCCCTCTATATATGTATATATATATGTCAATACACATTTATCATATCCGAGTAAGTTACTTAACCTTTCTCTGCTTCCTTTTATTAACTGGTGATAAAGTATTATGAATCTTTTGTTTAGGAGAGGCAGTGATAGCTTGCCAGGTAACCTATATGGCTTGCTATCCTCTATGTTCGGGGCCCTGACCACTACATGGGAACATCACAGTGATATGGGAAGCTCCTTGGATGGTAGAGATGTACTTTGGTGTCTCTCCCTCTTCCTACCTCACTTGTTCTCTCCCTCTGTCTTTATCTGAAATTAAAAGAATTAAAAAGTTGGTGCAGTAATGGTGGAATAGTGCATACTTGAGGATCTAGCACTGGAAGGAAAAAAAAAAAAAGAAAGAAAAAGAAAACCCATTATCCAGAAGAACTAAATTAGACAGTGATATTCTTCCTTACTAGATGGTTGTAATGATTTAATTATCTTAGATCTAACAAATCAAACTATCAATACCTTACTTACTAAGGTATTTGATATGACAGAAAGAGGACCACCTAGCCACCCATCAATCACACTATCAAAAAAGAGGTCAGCCCTAGTACTTACTTGATTTGTAATTCCGTAGAGCAAACACTGGAGGCTGATTTTTATTACCAAATTATTGAAAGGGTTACATGGCACTGAAGCAAAGCATGTCAAAAGAGGGAGGGGGGAAGAGAACTAAGAGCAGAGAAAGAGGGAGAGAGAAAGAGAAAGAGAACATATCAAAACATAATAAGAGCCAGGTGGGAGAAATATTTTATGTTCACTTTTGACAACCTATTCATAGCCCATACAAAGGAAAGTAATGCTGTAATAGATAATTATTTAGATAGTATCTGCTTAATCAGTCCCAAATGGTACTCAATTACTAGAGAATTAGAAATCCTTAATTATTGGTATGGAATTTCAAAAGAAGAGCCTAGGAACTATGCAAATACTCCTGTTGGGTGCCCAGGTGGGACCCGGGTGTGCCAGGCTGCTGCCATTCATTCTCCTGGGAGAGGTGCTGGGTCTGTTTTCAGAAAGCAGCAAAAACAATTACAGGTTTGTGGAGAACAGCTGGAGATCCAGGAGAACTAAGTGGGAGCTAAGCTGTGCCTGAAGCTATATTTGAATAGATTTGTCTTATCTATAAAAAAAAAAAAAAGGAAAGAGAAAAAAGAAGTACATAATATAAATGGGGTGAATGAAGTGGAGAAACTAGTTATCAATTTAACCCACATTCTCTCTTCTGTTGGCCCCATTTCACAAAACCGAGAAAAATTAGATTATGTCCACAAGCGGGGATAGTGACTATAATAAACTCACATTTATGCTAATTTAGTCCTGCTGGCAACAGATTCTTAGTCTTTTGTCACAACTAAGAATTAAGTACTGGGAGTCGGGTGGTAGTGCAGCAGGTTAAGCGCATGTGGTGCAAAGTGCAAGGACTGGCATAAGGATCCCGGTTCGAGCCTCCGGCTCCCCACCTGCAAGGGAGTCGTTTCACAGGCAGAGAAGCAGGTCTGCAGGTGTCTGTCTTTCTCTCCCCCTCTCTGTCTTCCCCTCCTCTCTCCATTTCTCTCTGTCCTATCCAACAACAATAACAGCAATAAAAAACAACAATAATAACTACAATGATAAAACAACCAGGGCAACAAAAGGGGAAAAAAATAGCCTCCAGGAGCAGTGGATTCAAGATGCTTGCACCGAGCTCCAGCAATAACCCTGGAGGCAAAAAAAAAAGAATTAAGTACTTTACAAAATTAATTCAATCTCAGTGACTATTCTAGGATAAAGTTACTGCTATTATCCCCATATAACAGATGATGAGACCGAGGCATAATAGGTAACTTGTTCAGGATCACCTGGCTGAGGGGTAGAGTTGGGAATCCCACTGAGCAGCTTTGTTCCACAGCTTACATTTTCCAGCTCCCTGTTTAGTGCCTGGGGAGCTGCCTGGAAAGCTCCAGCATACGGAGCATGCAACAAGCTGCCAAGGAAGGCACTATAGGTTCAGAGCAGGTGGCATTTTCCTGGAGTGCTCTCTGAGGTGGCACTCGGCTCTCTCAGGAGTGACTTCCCAGCTTTTTCCAACAGAATTCTTCTTGAGAGTGGTAAAATGACAGTGTCCCTTTTGAATGATATCTTCAAAGTGACAGAATTCCTCCTTGTGCAACCCCTCTCCCCCCAATATTTCCAGAAAGACTACTCCAGGGCCAAGGATACTATGGATAGTTCAGATGTATTTGCTTTCTTTGTTGTCACATTAAGGCTATGCCCATGGGTTATCTCTTGAATGACTAAATGGAACCATAAATAAGGTGAGAAGTTTGTCTATGATAGATTGTGGTTCTATTGCCAAAGGAAGACATTTTTCTATTTTTTTTTTAATTTTCTTTCTTTTTTTCATTTCTTTATTGGGGGATTAATGGTTTACAGTCAACAGTAAAATACAACTGTTTGTACATGTATAACATTTCCACATAACAATACAATCCCCACTAGGTCCTCCTCTGCCATTAAGTTCCAAACCTGAACCCTCTCCCCCAACTCCAGAGTATTTTACTTTGGTGCAATACACCAACTCCAGTCCATGTTCTGCTTTGTATTTTCCCTTCTGATCTTGTTTTTCAACTTCTGTCTATGAATGAGATCATCCCATATTCATCCTTTTGTTTATGACTTATCTCACTTAATATGATCTTAAAGCTCCAAGATGAGGCAAAGAAGGTAAATTCACCATTTTTAATTTTTATTTTATTTTATTAAATATTTATTTATTCTTTTTTTGTTGCCCTTGTTTTATTGTTGTAGTTATTATTGTTGTTTGTCTTCATTGTTGGATAGGATAGAGAGAAATAGAAAGAGGAAGATAGACACCTGCAGACCTGCTTCACTGCCTGTGAAGCAACTCCCCCGCAGGTGATATCCTTATGCTGGTCCTTGCACTTTGTGCCACGTGTGCTTAACCCGCTGCGCTACCGCCTGGCTCCCAGTGAATTCACCATTTTAACAGCTGAGTATTATTCCATTGTGTATATATACACCAAAAAGACATTTTTCTATTGATTGCTTGTGCAAATCCAGGGGGAAGCAATGATACTGAGGAAATCATGTAGGAATTGGGGGAATTCTACCATGTAGAAGTTTCCTTAGCTTACATCAAACTTGTGCTTTGCTGTCTGATTTTTCAAATGCTTGAATGTGCTGGGGTGTGTGTGTGTGTGTGTGTGTGTGTGTGTGTGTGTGTGTGTATGTGTTTCTTGACAGATAGTGTGGTGGTAAGTGAATTGGACTATAAACCCAGAGCAGGTCTGACTCTGCCCCATTAACTGTCCAACCCTGAGTCAATCAGCTTCCCTCTCTGAGTCTCACTCTGCTGATTTTAATATATGAAAAGGATGTTCTCACTTGGGATTCAGGATTTCCTGGAGGTGAAACAGGGACCACCCTCTTAGCAGCCATGAGAAACAGCTCCTCCCAGACCCCAAGTTCCAAGTCCTTTCTTCCAGCTAGGATACGAGTTGCCACCCTGATGCAGCCACCCATGAGAACTGCCTCTGTCTCCCTGTTGATATTTCAACACTTTCTCCCCCTTCACCCTCCCACCCCACCTTGCTGTGGGGGCCAAAGCCACAAGCAAGTAGACATGTCCAAACCTCGGTTCTCACAGCATCGCCAAGCAGGCTGTTCTCAGAGGTGAGTCCCATCCTGACCCAGACTTCCAGCCCAGCTTTCTTATCTGTAGACAGCTTTGTTCCTCCAGGCTCAGCACGAGGCTCAGTTTCAACACAGCCCAGCAGATCCCAATCTCCCAGGCTCGCCCTAGCCCTAGGTTCTGCCTCCAGCACCTTGCTCACCCCTCTCAGAGACTGGCTCTTTGTCTCCAGGGACCAGGCACCCCACACCCTCCCAAGTTTCCCTGGTCCCAGACAGGAGTTGTGACAGTAGCACTGGTTGGGGGGAAATTGCACAAGCCTCCTCTGAAGGGGCAGTGAGAGCATCTATTTATTATTTGCCTGCTGATTTATTGGACTGGCAGAGCCCTGCCTTGGGTGAGAAAACATGAGGAGCATACTGATACCGCTGTTCTAGAAGCCTGAAAGCTGGTGGCTGCAACAGCAGTAGTTTGGCAGAATCTGAAAGATTTGGGGTCTGAAGAGATGCTTCCACATCACATATGACAATGCAAACCCCATTCACTCAAGCCCTCTCTGGGCAAGGCACCACTTGTGGTCCTCAGAGAGGAAATAACTCTTAGAGGCTGTCCCAGACAGACAAGCTCAGTGGATTCTGGTCTGAGGACTATGGCAGTATCTCTCTTAATAGGAAAGAGTGTAAGACAACAAATGAATCACTGTCTGTTGTATTTTGCCAATAATAAATCATCATTGACAACGTGAATTCAGTCAATAGAATACAAAATAGACTCAGGAGTAATAAAAGTGGTACACTTGTGGCTCCCTGAATATCTAACATTTAGATCCTTAGGAGATTTTTTTTAAATTTCTTTACTGGGGAATTAATGTTTTACATTCAACAGTAAATACAAGAAGTTTTTTTTAACCTTAATTTTTTTTCTTCACCTGACTCAAATTTTCTTTTACCTTTTTTTTTTTTTTTTCTTTCTGATCTGCTATCCAAACCTCCTGCAAGCACTAATCCATCTTCCAAGACTCTGATCACACCTTCCCTGGTTATCCTAGGCTTCTTGATCACACCTTTTCTGAACACTAACAACATGCTGGGCTGCCCACATAATTGGGCTCTTGATCAAGCAATATTGTCTGTTGTTCACTAACTCCTTATCTATGTTATCTCCCTAAGAATCTTGAGGACTTGGAGGCCAATCTTTTATTTCTCTTGGAGCCCTGCTTCCATTATTTTTTGGCACAGTGCTGATCTCAGAGCTGCAACTTAATAAGTGCTTGCAGGATTGAGAAAGATAATACATTGTCAATAGATAAAAGAAGCCAGAGATAAGGCACAACTGTTCCAGTCCCATGGAAAAGACAGTGATGTTTACTGATGGCTGTCCAAACTCATCACCCTTCATTTTCTCATTGCCTGTTGATTGCTCTGGTCAATGATCTAACTGTCACAGCAGTGCAAGTGTTGAAGAGTGTATCCTTTGCACTCTTCATAAGACAATTGTCAAAAGTAACATAAGAGCTATGTTTCCTCATTTATTATCAGCATTAGAAGTGGCTCTGGGTTCACTCCCACCCATCGTGAGTCTTACACACTCTTTCTCCCCACTTGCCACCCGCCCTGTTCCTTTGGTAGCATTACAAAATAATGACATCTCTATTAGCTTGGGTCTCTCAAGTGACCATTGGGATTGGGCTTACTAGCATAAAAGTCATGGCATAACCAGAAAGAAGCATTGGATAGGACCCCTGAGATGTGGGAGACTGCTGACTCCATAGCCAATGCTACTAACGTGACTCTTAGTCTACTTGAATATTTTATCAAACTGTGGTTGGTTTTCAGATTGAAGAAGGGAACAGAAAGGCAAAGGAAAATAGTTTTAGTCCTAGATAGGCCAAAGAGAAGTATCTTGTCTATTATTTCTTAAAATGTAGCATAAGGATATATGCATTACTAAGATATGCAAAAACAAATATTTCTGGACCTCTCTCTAGACATACTAAGTCAGAGTATCTTGTAATACTGTGTATCTGCATATTTTTATGGGTGTCTAGGTAATCCTTATGTGGGCAAGTCTGGGAAACTCTAAATTCAATACTCTAATAAAAAAGATTTATTTATATATTTATTGTTTGTTTCTTTGTTTGTTTGAAAAAGAGGGAGAGACAGAGTCAGGGCATTACCCTGGCACATGTGATGATGGGGATAGAGCTTAGGAAATCGTGCTTGAGAGTCTAACACTTGATTCACTGTGCTACCTCCCAGGCCACAAAGGCTATCATTTTAAGTGAGATATTCTCTACTCAGCGGTTCAAAATCAGTGGTTCAAAATCCAGACTGTTTATTTGAATCACATAGGAAGGTTTTAAAGGTTTTATTTATTTATTTTATTTTTTGTTGCCCTTGTTTTATTGTTGTAGTTATTATCATTGTTGTTATTGATGACGTTGTTGACAGAAATGGAGAGAAAAGGGGAAGACAGAGAGGGGGAGAAGACAGAGAGGGGGAGAGAAAGATAGACACCTGTAGACCTGCTTCACTGCCTGTGAAGCGACTCTCCTGCAGGTGGGAGTCGGGGGGCTCAAACCCGGATCCTTAAGCTGGTCCTTGCATTTTGCGTCATGTGCGCTTAACCTGCTGTGCTACCACCGGTTAAAAAGGTTTCTAATCCTCTTCCTTCCCACACAGAACCTTTAAGTTGGTCAAGAAAAAGACCTAGATATCACATATTGCTATTTTTCAAACTTCCTTATGATTCTTTTAATATAGTAAATTAGCATGAAATAATCATTTAATAATAAATATTTTTAAATATTTATTTATTCCCTTTTGTTGCCCTTGTTGTTTTATTGTTGTAGTTACTATTGTTGTTGTTATTGTTGTCGTCGTTGTAGGATAGGACAGAGAGAAATGGAGAGAGGAGGGGAAGACAGAGAGGGGGAGAGAAAGATAGACACCTACAGACCTGTTTCACCACCTGTGAAGCGACTCCCCTGCAGGTGGGGAGCCAGGGGCTGGAACCAGGATCCTTGTGCTGGTCCTTGTGATTTGTGCCACGTGAGCTTAACCCACTGTGCTACTACCCGATTCCCAATAATTAATAATTTATTGTTAATGTATTTTTATAATTAATCAATTGAGCAATCATTTTAATTTTATTTTTAAATTTGTATTTATTTATTTGTTAAGTACAGAGAGAAACTGAGAAGGGAGGGCGAGGTAGAGAGAGAGAGAGAGAGAGAGAGACAGAGAGAGACACCTGCAGCCCTGCTTCACCACTCATGAAGCTTTTCCCCATAGGTGGGGACCAGGGGCTTGAACCTGGGTCTTTGTGCACTGTAGTGTGTGCTTAACCAGGTGTGCCACCGCCTGCCCGCCCCCACCTTTTTTTTTTTTTTACCAGAACACTGCTCAGCTCTGGCTTATGGTGGTATGGGGGATTGGACCCGAGACTTTGGAGCCTCAGGCATGAGAGTCTATTTGCATAACCATTAGGCTTTCTACCCCCCACCCACTGCCTGGCTCCTTAATAATAATAACTTTTTAGTTCTTATTTTTAGATAGCTAAATGGTAAGGAATTATTCTCAGATTGAGACATGAGCTGATGGAATGTAACTGGCACAGTGCCTTGAGGTGTGTGTGTGTGTGACCTTCATTAACAACTGCAAGGTTCTCAGTTACCTGGGATTCATCTCATTCAGATGCTACTACCAATACACACCGCAAGGCAGCACACTGGAACCTGTATGCTTGGGTGGTCTTATTCAGATGAAGGTTTGCTCCATGGCACTAGGAAGTTTCATCTTCACTAAAAGATTGCTTCTTGGGGACTGGGTGGTGGTGCACCCCCAACCCATGCAAAGATTCAGGTTTGAGCCCCTGTTCCCCACCTGTGGTGCGGACAGTTCACAAAGCAGGTGAAGCAGGTCTGCAGGAGTCTCTCTTTTTCTCTCCCTCTCCCTCTCTCAATTTTTCTCTGTTCTATTGAATGAAATAGAAAAAAAGAAAAAAGAAAAGAAAAGAAAATGGCCACCAGGAGCAGTGGATTTGTAGTTCCTGCACTGAGCCCCAGTGATAACCCTGGTGGAAAAAAAAAAAGATTGCTCCTTCAAGATGTCCAGATCTTAATAAAGGATGGCTCTTGCCCCCCAGTTCTGCTCAAGTCATTTTCCTCATCTATAAATCAAGTATAATAGCAGTCCTATCTCGTGGGATTGTGAAAATTAACTAGACAAAAGTAAGTTGTGCATATACAAACATACATATACTCATGAGAATGCATTGCTCACAAACATGTTTTATTTTACACACAGATGAGCTGATTTCTTATATGCAAAGTCACTGTGAATAATCTCTGAATGATCCCAGAAAATTAAAGATGTGTCATTTGAAAGGATGTGGACAGATGTCTTTTCTTTTTTTTTTTCTTTTCTTTTTTTAAATTTTTTATTTAAGAAAGGATTAATGAACAAAAACATAAGGTAGGAGGGGTACAACTCCACACAATTCCCACCACCCAATCCCCATAACCCACCCCCTCCCATGATAGCTTTCCCATTCTCTAGCCCTCTGGGAGCATGGACCCAGGGTCATTGTGGGATGCAGAAGGTAGAAGGTCTGGCTTCTGTAATTGCTTCCCCGCTGAACATGGGCGTTGACTGGTCGGTCCATACTCCCAGTCTGCCTCTCTCTTTCCCTAGTAGGGTGTGTCTCTGGGGAAGCTGAGCTCCAGGACACATTGGTGGGGTCTTCAATCCAGGGAAGCCTAGCCAGCATCCTGGTGGCATCTGGAACCTGGTGATTGAAAAGAGAGTTAACATATGAAACCAAACAATTTGTTGAGCAATCATGGATCCCAAGCTTGTAATAGTGGAGAGGAAGTTTTAGGGAGGTACTCACTGCAAACTCTAGTGTACTTCTGCTTTCAGGTATATATTTTGCAGTAGTTTATGGATACGTGTGCACATAAGCTCTCTCTCACAGAAACTGGTGTATATCTAGGTTATGGGACTTTGTTAGAAAGTGAACTACCTGAGATGAAATTAGAGTGTACTATAAAAGGAAAGGTCTCACCCGAGTAATGAAGCTGAAGGGTTGTCATTCCACACGTGAAGTCTCTGGATACAGTCTGAGGTGAAGCATGTTGGAGGTGGCAATCGTTGCTTTGGTTAGGTTGTGATCAGCGGAAGCAATATTATTTGGTTTGGATTGGGAGATGCATATGGGAAAGTGGGCCCTATCCAAGGGTTCCAGGACTGGGGGAAGTAGGGGCTCTATAGTGAAGATGTGAGGTTCCTGTTGTCTTAGGGTTCAAAAAGACAATCGATAGTTAATATTATCATCACATTATTTGTTAATTGGGTTAACTTTGAAAAGTCCCTTTGTTATGGTTTTCTGTACAGTATCCAGTATCTTGTATATAGCTGTGCTAGCCTTTTCTTTTTTAAAAAATACTTTCCATTTTAGAAACTACAAAATAGTTAACTTGCTATCTGTGAAAATTAATAGTTTAGAATTGATTTTTCAGTAGTAATCACCAGGAATTGGTATTAGTTTGCTAAGAGAAAAAAAAAAAAAAACCTTGTTAAACCTTTTTTTTTTTTTTAAGATTTGTTGAGTCAGAAAATTGATAGACTTTATGTTTCTTGACATAAGTGTCAAGCAAAGCACTTGGAAAATTTTTTTTTCTAGGTTATTGTGGAAGATATAAAAAAAGTGGCACAGTAGACAGTATTGGACTTTCAAGCATGAGGTCTGGAGTTCAATCTCTGGCAGCACATGTACCAGAGTGATAACTGGTTCTTTCTTTCTCTCTGCCTGACATTCTTCATGAATAAATAAATAAAATCTTTAAAAAAGTTCATAGCACTAAAGTCATTTAAAATATAATAATATAAAACGTGTTTTTAGTTGAGTTCTCGAAGTTTACTTTTAAAGTATCGATGATTCTTTGGTATGAAAGATCAGGTTATAAGGACAGTTCTCAAATGTGAAGCTCAAGAATTCCCAATGCAGCATTGTACTCAGTGTGAAAATTGCATATGTATCCATTAAATGGATGTCCCGAGGGCTAGGTGGTAGCTCACTGGGCAAAGCACACACATTGTCATGTGAAGTTTAAGCCCACGATCCCCACCTGCAAGAAGGAAGCTTCACGAGCAATGGAGCAGTGCTGAAGGTATTTTTTCTTCTCTCTCTTTCCCTCTCTATCTCTTTTTGTCTCTTACTCTCTATCCAAGAAAAAGAAAGAGAAAAAAGTTAATTAAAAAAAAAAAAAGATCACCATTGGTTGTATTACATAAGCACTGAGTTCCAGACTAACCTTGGTGGAAATGTGAATGAAAGAATGACTTCCTAAGAATAAAATTATGGTTAATTTCTCTAATTGCTCTCTTTCTGGCTCTCTTGTTTGACATGTAACTCACATAAGAATGACAGATAATGAGATCAAGTTCCCCAGTGTCCTCTCCCTGACATCAGTGGAGAACAAACACTTCATCACAGACCCCTGTAAGCATCAACCCTAGCACGTTATGATTTGACCTAGCACGTTATGATTGGGCCCTCCTCAATCGCTATCGAACAGGCCATGTCCGGTGCGCCGCTATGTTCCATCGCTGGGGAGCCAGAGACGACCCGAACTGCCCCTGCGGCTACAGACAGACTATGACCCACATAGTCAACGACTGCCACCTCTCCAGATTCAAAGGAGGTCTCGAAACTTTACATCAGGCTCAACCTGACGCTGTTGACTGGCTACAGAAGAAGGGCAAACGCTAGAAGAAGAAGTGGAGAAATAAGATGGCCTCTCTTTTGAGGCCATGAAAAAGAACACAAGTGTAGTTGGGAAGAACTAGCTTATGAGTGTTCATGAAAAATCAGTGTCCATTTGACAGAAAAATTAACTTAAGCCAGTAATGTTCTTGACAACTGAAACATTTTAAGATCTTAACATTTAGTATGTCATCAGATCATCCTAGGAAATGGTTCATTATGCTTGACATGGTTAGACTGGAGGACTCTCGTTGGTCTTCTTATAATATGTTGCCTTTGTGAGCAGACAAATCCACTCAAAACCTGTGACTGTTGTTTTCTTTATTCTATTTATTCTTTATTCTACTTCTTTTTACTTTATTTTTATTTATTCTGTCTTGCAGATAGAATAAAGTAAGATGAATTGAGTTATCATACTATCATTTTGAATTTCAGATAAATCCTAAATCTAATGGCAGTTTTCCATATAAGAAAAAAGGGAGGGGGGCGGGTGTGGTGCAGCTGCTTGAGCGCACATGTTATAGTGTGCAAGGAGCTGGGCTTGAGGCCCTGGTCCCCACCTGCAAGGGGAAAGCTTCACAAGTGGTAAAGCAGTGCTGCAGGTGTCTCTCTGTTTCCTCTCTCTATCTCCCCCTTCCTCTCAATTTCTGGCTGTCTCTATCAAATAAATAAAGATTAAAACAAAATTTTAAAGAAATTTTTAAGAAAAAAGGAGGGAAGAATAAAGACAGAAGCAGAAACAGACATGCACCAAACAACTGAATTTACTGTAAACCACTAATCCCCCAATATAGAAACATCAAAAAAAAAAAAAAAAAAAAGAGCAGAAACAGAAGTGATGCTGCTTCCAGTCAAGGAGAGCTAACCAAGCTGAGAACTACCAGAGCCTATAGGAGACGTCGGAAAACTTGTCCATAAAGCTGATGAGGGAATTGCAGCCCTGTCTTCAATGACTTGAATTTGGGATTCTGACCTCTAGAATCGAGAGAGAACACATTTCTGTTATTTCAAGCTTGTGAGTTTGTGACAATTTGTTTCAATAGCACCAGGAAGTGAATTCGGTCATTATCAGATTAGTGAATGGCCTAAGAAAAAGGTCTTGAGGTCTTTAAATCTCTAAGAGGGTACTGGAGAAGGAAGGAGAAAGAGAAGGACATGAACTCGAGTACTGCTTTAAGGGCTGTCTGATGGCTCAGCTGTCTCACAACACTGCTGCCATTCATTATTCATTCTTTATTTATTCTTCCTTCTCCAGAAATAGTTACAGAAGCAAATGTCTTGGTTATGAAGATTTTACTTATTATTGTTGACTTAGTTTTTAGTCCAGTGGATCTTGCTATAAAGCTATGAGCCCAAGAGATTATTTTTTAAATTTGATTATTATTAATGGAAAGAGAGAGAATACCAAAGTATCATTCTGGCATGTGTGGTACCAGGCACAAACAAGGACCTCATGCTCTCAAGTAATGTACTCTACCTCTCAGCAACATCCTGGGTCACAAGATATGGTATTCAAAGTAATACGTAAGAGAAGGAAGATACAAGGGTACAGGAAAACAAGCTCCATCACCCCCACCCTGAGAATATCTGTTTAGGAGCAGTAAGAAATGCAGCAAGCTGCCAGAAAGTTTCTTTTCTTCCTCTAATGGTTGGTAGAGAGGACCAATTCAAATTGCTGCCACAGTAAAACCTCCTGTACCTTAATGGCCTAAGATCGTGCATGGAAACCACATCCAGGGGTGTGGATTTACCTGAACAAATAGACAGAGACCTTCCAAAACTACAGTCTAAGTGTTGTTTACACTGTAAACAAGAAAGACAAACAGCTCTCTGATGAGCTACTGTCACATCTGGACTGCCTCCTGGGAACAGAGGCATGTTAGGGAGGCCCTGCTAGCAGAGGGTGCATTTCCTTAAGGTCTACCCCATGGTAAAACCTTGGAGATGCAGCAGATAAGAGATCTGGAAATGAGTATCTTTGGCACTCTGCATAAGACAATGCTAAAAAAATAGCACACAAGGGCTACATTTCTCCATGTATTATAAGAGATCTGGAAATGAGTATCCTTGGCACTCTGCATAAGACAATTCTACAAAAATAGCACAAGGGCTACATTTCTCCATGTGTTATTTTCCCCAAACTGACCATGTGGGAATGTTTGCTAGATAGCAAAGACCTTGCCCAGCAGCTCATCCTAGTGTCGAAACCCATGTTGTTCCCTGTACCACACTGGTGGTGCCATTGTTCTGCAAATGCTTAGGTGTAAGTAGTCTGCTTAGGGCTGTTTGTCAATGGTCAGTACTTTTCTTTTTTCTTTTTTTTTTTTTAAATTTATTTCTTTATTGGGGAATTAATGTTTTACATTCAGGTCAGTACTTTTCATTGAAAGAACGTTCTTCATAAAGCTCTGCGCTCATTGGCAAGAAAGATCAAGCTATAAAGACAGTTCCTTCACTCAGCACTGTCAGTCTAGTAGAGAGGGAAAGGAACTGGAGAATTCATACAGTGGAGGGAGAGGAAAGTGAGGCAAGTGCAGCTCTTAAGCTAAAGAATAAGGCCCTTAATTATATGCATTGTGTCCTACTTTCTCTAGCTTGTGTAGATATCTCCTGACTTCCTTTGAACATTTTTTTAAAAGGTTTTGTCTATTTTAATGAGAGATACAGAAAGTTACAGAAAGAAGGAGAAAGAGAGGGAGGCCAGTGAACTGCGCAGCTCTGGTTTATGGTGGTACGGAGGATTGAACCTGGAATCTTGGAGCCTCAGGCATGAAAGTCTCTTTGCATAACCATTATGCTGTCTTCCCAGGCCCCTTTGAACATTTTACATGTGACTCTTTTCTGGTTTTGGATGTTCCTGTCCTTGCCTTGTCACTCAATTGAGTCAATAATCTCAGCTCTGATTTCTCCTCTATGCAGTTTCTCTCTCTCTCTCTCTCTCTCTCTCTCTCTCTCTCTCGTGTGTGTGTGTGTGTGTGTGTGTGTGTGTGTGTGTGTGTGTGTGTGTGTGTTAAACTATTTTTCCCAGACTGTGTGCTGAAAATTTCAGGGTATTGCACCAAGTTCAGAGGGTGCTGTGGAATATTTTGGATTTTCTGGAAAGAAGCATACTTCTGCTACCATGCTGAATATCCACTCAAGATGGGACACAGTTAAACATTTAATTGTCGTTTGATGTCTTTTGATGACATTTTTGCAGTTGTTAAGTTTTTTTTTAAGTTACATGTGAAAATCAGTGTGATGTAAGAAACAAAAATGGCTGTGCTATGTGTAACCTCAATCCAAGGTCTGAAAAGTTTTATGGTGTCCCATGAATGAGTCATTATAGTTAATAATGAAATATACATATTTTTCTCTCTCAACCTTTTGAGTATTGTTTTCCAAGTGACTACCAAGTGGTTAAGTTTAGATACTTATTAAGTTGTTTTTGACCTAATCATTTAATTACTTGATAAATGGAACTGTTGGTATTTGTTGGGTATAAAGGAAAAGTTCAGGGACCTCAGGTCTAGAACATGCATTTGAATTTGATATACATATGTTTTATAACTGAATGAAGCACTCTCAGGTTCTGTCTACTGCTGCTGCCAGGCATCAAACCTGGGGACTTTATTTATTTATTTATTTATTTATTTTTGTTCTCCGCCTCTTTATTGGGGGGGATTAATGGTTTACAGTCAGCCTTAAAATATAGTAGTTGGTACATGTGTAACATTTCTCAATTTTCCACATAATATTCTCACACACACACACACACACACACACACACACACACACACCCCGCCTAGGTCCTCCTCCACCGTCCTGTTCTAGGAACACCCCCTCCCACCTGCCCCAGAGTCCCTTACTTTAGTGCAATATACCAACCCTAGGGACCTTTTGCCTCCAAGTCCTGTTCACTACCACTTAACGATCTCCCAAGTAGGTCACTCATTAGACACACAACACAATTTACTGAGTGAATTCTTGGTATATTTACTCATGTGTGTACTTGAGAAACAAGTTGGAATTTGTTTGCTTACTTATTTAGTTTCCCCTTGCACTCAGTTTAAGAAGAGTAAGTGTTTCTTTTTCTCCAGAAGAACCAAATGTTCTATGGAAAAGAACAAATGACTAGCAGGTGCATAAAAAAGACTTGTGTGAGGGACCAGATGGTGGCACACCTGGTTGAATGCGCATGGACCCAGGTTCAAGCCCCCAGTACTCACCTGCAGGGGGAAAGCTTTGCAAGTGGTGAAGCAGTGTTGCAGGTGTCTCTCTGTCTCCCCCTACCCTCTAGATTTCTAGCTGTCTCTATCCAATAAATATAATTAATTTTTTTAAAAAAAAACTGTGTGCATTTAGACAGGAAGAAAATCAGAATAAAGAAAAGGCCAGGAGACGGGGTCAAATGGGAGTGCAGCGGGTTAAGTGCGCATAGCACAAAGCGCATAGACAGCTTAAGGATCCCAGTTCGAGCCCTTGGGTCCCCACCTGCAGAGGGGTCACTTCACAGTTAGTGAAGCAGGTTTGCAGGTGTCTGTCTTTCTCTCTCCCTTTCTGTCTCCCCTCCTCTCTCAATTTCTCTCTGTCCTATCCAACAACAACAACAACAACAGCAATGACAACAATAATAACAACAAGAGCAACAAAAATGGGAAAAATAACCTCTAGGAGCAGTGGATTCATAGTGCAGGCACCAAGCCCCAGCAATAACCTTGGAGACAAAAAAAAAAAAAAAAAAAAAAAGGCCAGGAGGAACCTGTAAATAAAATTATATTTAATTAACTAAGTGGTTCGAGGATTGTATCACTTTTACACAAAGACATGTCACCACTCCTCTGCATATATGCTTTTGAACAGGATGTGTTTCTTCCTATTTCATAATGAAGGGTATGTCTTAAGTGAACTTGTCTTACTACTATTAATAGATGTTTAAAGTTGGCACTAATGAGGGAGTAAAAAGTTATTTGTTCTTGTTTGTTTGTTATGTTTTGTTTTGTTTTCAGTGCTTTGTATTTAGAGTTCTCCATACCTAAAACACTCTGCCTTTCTATTCAAACAAACCTCTAATTCACCCTCTGATGATAGTTAGATGTAAAGATGAACTTGAGAGGTATCTTTCCCCAATGAATTCATTAGCTCCTTGTGGACAGGACTGTCATATGCTATGTTCTTTTGAGTCTTTACAAAGAATCTTCAGGGGAGGGGAAGGGAGGGGATATGGAGTTGCGGTGGTGGGAATTGTGTGGAGTTTTACCCCTCTTATCCTGTGGTTTTGTTAATGTTTCCTTTTTATAAAAAGAAAAGAAAAGAAAAAGAGTCTTCAAATGTTAACTGTGGCTTATTTTATTGTTTGACTTGTGCTGGCTGGTAACTGAGGAAACCTTGGAAAGTTATAATGGTGGCTTAGAATTTAGAGTATCTTATCAATAGCTAGTAAGTCTTCGCCAGCATTTAAGTGGGACTAATGAGTAGTAACTCAGCTTTCTCAGAACTCAGGGTGTCTTCATAATATTGATGTGAGGTTTAAGTAAGGTTGTGTGACATGATAGTGCGTGAAATTCATGCTCAATAAAGACCATCTGAAATCAACAGGATAACTGGATATTTGCTTCTTTTAGATGGCTCCTTTCTTACTCCTTGAGATTTCCTGAGTGTTGACAATGTGAACTTTTTGTTTTTCTCCTTGTTTTACCCTCCAGTTACTAATAGTCCTTTGATTTGATTTTTTTTTTTTTTTTTTAATCAGAATACTTTTCAGCTCTGGCTTAAGTTGGTGAGGGGAATTGAAGCTGGGATTTTGGAGCCTCAGGCATGAGAATCTGTTTGCATAACCGTTATGCTGGTCTCCCCAGTCATTTGATTCTATTTGTCAATCAGCCCTTTGATCACTTGCATTTATTTGTTTAGTGGCTTCTGATTGGGCTTCTCCCACAGAGGCCTCCACCTGACATGGTTACATGGCTACTAGTTTAGAACCTGAGAAGGTGGAGAGGGGTGCAGCTATCAGCACATCTTTAAAGTCAAATATGGGGACTCTTAAAAAAAAAAGCTGCGATGGTATTTCTTCTGAGAGTGGAAATTTCCAATTTAGTAGTATTTGTATGGAGTCAAAACAAATTCTGGCTTTACCATGGCTTAGCAACTTTTTTGATGCTTCTGAACCTCTGCTTCCTCACCGATAAGAAGGGAATGAGGGGGCTGGATGGTAGCACACTGGGTTAAGTGCACAAAGTTCAAAGTGCAAAGACCCAAACTAAGATCCCAGTTCATGCCCCTGGATCCCCAGCTGCAGGTGAAGCAGGTCTGCAGGTGTCTATCTTTCTCTCTCCATCTCTTTCTTGCCCTCCTCTCTCAATTTCTCTCTGTCCTATCCAATAAAATGGAGAAAATGTCCACCAGGAGCAGTGGATTCATAGTGTAGGCACCAAGCTCCAGTCATAACCCTGGAGAAGAAGAAGGAGGAGGAGGAGGAGAAAAGGAGGAGGAGGAAGGAATAAGAATATAGCATCCAATTCATAGGCTTCTGTTAGGATTAAATGTTTAGTATGGAAAATGCTGGCCAGTGTGCCAGGCACCAAGTAAATATTTAGCTGCTGATGGGCATTTTCTATCAAGGGTCTGGTTTTAAGACTGCACCCTAGCCAACTGACTGCATAGCTATGACCTGGTCCTTTAACCTCCTTTGGCTTCTATTTTTCTTTCCTTCTTTTAAAAAATATTGAATTATTGATTGGTTGTGAAAAATAGAATGAGAAAAAAGGAAGAAAGAGAAGTCATCAGTACTGTTCAGGTCTGGCATAAGATGATGCCAGAGCTCGAAGATGTGATCTCTGCTGACAGGCATTTTTTTTTTTTTCCTTCCAAAGTGCTGGTCATACTTCCTACCTGGTTTGTGTGTTGTGGTAGTAAACTAGAAAGTTCTCTGTGACAAACAATTTGTCACTAGTAGTCTTTTCTCCTTTCCTTGTAGTTGACAGAGAATATGCTGGAGGTCTCTCTTTCTGAGGAGTATATTTTGCACTAGACACATGTGCTTGGTGAGCCCAGGTATCTGAGTGGAAGCACTCAGTAACCATCTCACCTGGCTGCCCAATGATGCCTTTCTTGGGTCCTCCCTTGGCTCATGAATAAAATCCAGAGCCAGATTTTCCATCTTTCCTTTTCTCAATTAGTTTGGTACTGTCAGTTCTTTTTCAGGTCTCAACTAGTCCTGGACTGCCCTGGAGGGAGGAGGAGAGGAGAGGAGACAGGAGGAAACTCTCCCAGTAAAACTTGGCTTTGACTGAATAGCTTCCAGTTGCCTTGAAATCCAATCTGCTTTTGAACTTGAATTTGCCATCAGTCACATTCTTGGAAGGCAATAAGCTCCAGCCCCATCCTGACAGCCAGGAGTGATAATACCTTTCCAAGAACCCCACTCTCGGGTGGTAGGAAGCAACAGCTGTTAATGCTTCCTTTCACCCGATCCATGGAGACTGGAGTATTTAGGACTTTAGCCCTGAAGGACCCCACAGACATCCTATTATCAAGATTCATCTTTCTACTTGATGTCCAGAGAACCAAGGGACATTTTGATATATCTTCAATAATCCTTATTGAATTCCTAAGTGCCTGACCTCTCCACTCCAACAGCAAAACTTGACGTTATTATGACATTTTCGAACTCAGTAATTGGATAATTTAACAGATATGTATTGATTATCTATGATATATTCTAGGAACTGGGAAGAACAGTGGAGCCTACTCTTTCTCTCTCTTTAAGACATTTTAGTGCCTGAGACTCTGACATCCTAGGGTTCTTTTAAAAATTTATTTATTTATTCATGAGAAAGATAGGAGAGAGAGGAAGAAAGAACCAGACATCACTCTGATGCATGTGCTGCCAGGGATTGAACTGGGGACCTCATGGTTAAGAATCTAGTGCTTTTATCCACTGTGCCACCTCCCAGACCACCAGAGCCTACTCTCTATGGAATACATTCCAATAGTTAGCTAACAGACAAGGGTAAGGACTGAAATATATCAGAGAAAGGAAAAGAGATATATTTTTTTTAAAAGAATGTATTTATTTATTCATGAGAAAGGAGAGAGAGAAAGAACCTGACATCACTCTGATACGTGTGCTGCCAGGGATTGAACTCAGGACCTCATGCTTGAGAGTCCAATGGTTTATCTACTACACCACCTCCCGGACCATGGAAGAGAGATCTTTAAGTAAAAAAAGTTCAGGTTGAGAGAGAATATTGCTGTGTAAAGTATATATGACACTGAGTAAACCACTTGGGGTTCCTAATGTTCACTCTTGTTACTTGTGGAAAGAATATGATATGGCCTGCTCATCTGCTGCCCCAGCAAAACTGAAAAGAGAAATAACTGAAATCATTTTGTATGCTATAACATTCCATGAAATTGGCTCAGAACAGATCAAGTCCAAACTTTCTCTTTCTGTTCTATACTGAAAAAACAACTATTGAGGTGTCAAAATGAGTAAGATATGGCCTTTGACTTCTGGTAGAGGGAATACATATAGCAACCATGATTATAAAACTATCTGGTGGGAGTCAGGCAGTAACGCAGCGGGTTAAGCGCACGTGGCTTGAAGCACAAGGACCGGCATAAAGACCCCGGTTTGAGCCCCTGGCTCCCCACCTGCAGGGGAGTTGATTCACAGGCAGTAAAGCAGGTCTGCAGGTGTCTATCTTTCTCTCCCCCTCTCTGTCTTCCCCTCCTCTCTCCATTTCTCTCTGTCCTATCTAACAATGACAACAACAATAACAACAATACTAACTACAACAACAATAAAAAAACAACAGGCAACAAAAGGGAAAAATAAAAAAAAACAACTATGTGGTGAGAACAAGGGTAGAGTCATCCAAGAGAATGAGAGTTGAGAACAGCAGGAGTTCAGAGAAAGAGAAGGCTTTGAGGGAAAGATGACAAGTTTGAGGTATGCATTCTGTTTCTAGATGGACATCTCTAGTAGTTAGCAGAATATAGTCAGTCCTGGATTTTCAGTATGCTCAATTTTTAGTTGTCATGTAGAAATAATAGATCCTAATAATTATGGCACAGTGTCTAGTGTGCTGAGTTGTATAATACATTTGCAGTTATTATTTCTGAGGGGAAAAGGAAACTACTGTGGGGGGGAGGGAGATAGCATAGTGGTTATGCAAAGAGACTCTAAGGCCTAAGGCTTCAAAGTCCCAGGTTTAACCCCCTGCCTCACCATAAGCTAGTGCTGAGTAGTGCTCTAGTAAAAAAGAATAAATAAATAAGTAAAATTTCAGTGCTGTAATATCTTTAAAAAAAAAAAGAAAGAAAAGAAACCAGGATCCCATATTTTTTTCCTGTCTGACCCTCCACCATATTTTCATTGGAAGCCAATATAGAATCAACATTCTTAGTAAAAAATGTTTGGGAGTAGGAGGTGAGTGTCGGGGATCCAGTGTCCTAGAGTAGAGGAGGAGGATGGCTTTGTGGAGGGTGAAATGACCTGGCATTTATTTTGGAGAGATGCAGAACTATATCCATATGACAACAATAGTCCAAAAAAAATCAATGTTTCTTCATTATCACCTTTTGACTTTGCCATAAGCCCATAAGGGGCTCCATAACCCACTTTTAGATAAAGAAACTAAGATTCCTAAGCCAGTGCTCTTTCTACCACTCAGGCAGCCTCATATACTTTTCTTTCTTCAGTCCAGGTAGTATCAGAACATTTGTGGGGGTACAGAAAAGACAGTGGTATTTTTCTTCTGTCCTATCTTTTTCTATGATTTGGGTCTATTGGGGATGGTTCCAGGTTAATTGTGATTAGAATCACATTGTTCACATAAAACAAAAATCTCTGCTGAGTTAGTCTGGCATATTTCTAGCTTTCTCTCTGAAGATATGAAAAGAAAATATAATTGTTCCCCAGCACTGTGTTTAAGGATTCAACTTGAAATCTCATTTCTTTCAGGAAACCTTTCAGGTGGATAGATGGGGAGAGGAGCAGAAGGTCAGACATATATGCTGGCACAACTTGGAACTTTATTTTTTACTTCTGCATTTGACCCACCTTTTCCTTTATGGTGTGATCCATCATGTATCATGAGGCACATCTGCTTTTATTTTGTAATTGAAAAGAAGAAAGCTTCTTTATGCACTTACTCAAGTAATACGCTGTAAAGTTACTTATAGGTAACGTAAAAGTGAACTGTTACATTATAGGATTTGTATGATCAACTCTACATGACAACTAAAATTTGAGTATATTGAAAAACAAGGACTAGCTAAATTCAGTTGCTTATAAAGAGTTCCATCTAGAAAAGTCTTTCCTCACAGACAGGGACAGAAGGAGGAAAAGTATGAGAAGAAGGAGGCTGAAAAGAAGATGGAGAAGAGAGAGGAGAAAAAGAAGAGGTGGAGGAAAAAGAAGAAGATTGGTAGGAAAGAGGAAAGAGAGAAGGAGAGCTGGAGGAATGAAGAAGAGGAAGAGTAATAGAATTAAAGAAAGTGAAAGAGCTGATATTTTCACCTCCATTAGAAGTATCATCTTTGAAACTGGTCAAAACAAGCCTCAGAAACTCAAAGAACTGATGTTTTGCTTTGAGGCATTGTACATGGACTATTTTTAAAATTCCCTACTCCCCCATCTGTTCTTTGGTGGTAAAACAGGAAGAAGTAACAGGCAGTAACAGGAGAAAGGGAGGCCGGGATAAGGTCTGGAGTTGGCTGGGGAGGGGATTGAAGGAGCAAAGGAGGTTAGTAAGGGGCATAGTAGAGTAGGTCTCGGGGTTCTCTGCCATCAGAAGCTGAGCTTCCCATTTCCTCTGCATCCCTCTCTAACTCTAGACCTGCTGGAAACATTCACAGATGTCCTACCAGGAGTCATGGGACACCTCAGCAGTGCCTGGTGTGAGCCAGGCAGCAAGGTCAGTGACAAAACTCTAGAAACACGTGTGTGATGTGCCCACCTCAGGTAGAGGGAGCCCTGCCAGCCCTGTGCCCACACATAGACTTGCACATAGACAGGAAAGGACCAGTCTCCCACCAAGAGAGGGAGGAACTGCCAAATTCATCTGTGCTCTCAAGTCAAAGAAGGCCATTATAAACATGGTGGGCTCTTTGAGTTATACACATGAAATATTTAATGTGTTTAACCTAGAGCAGATGAAAAATTAATAAGGGTATGTTCCAATGGTGATTTTCTTAGAAATGTTAATAATCAACTACCACTTTATTGAGAGCCATTCACTAAGGATAGTATTAGGCACTGGACTCTAGGTACCACATTATGACACTTCTCCTTGTAAGGACACCCCAAGACACCCCCCTCCCACCCCCATTACCACTATTGTTATGGCAAGAAAACATTTCTGAGTTTTAACCACATTAATAATTTACTAAAAGTCTTTCAACTAGTAACAGCATCCATACTGCAAATTAAGACTGGCTGACTCTAACTCTTTGGTCTATGTCACCAAGCTGCCCTGCTTTTTTCTGTGTACACATTGAGAATTAGCCAGACTGGGAGTCAGGCGGTAGCGCAGTGGGTTAAGCATAGGTGGCGCAAAGCACAAGGACCTGCATAAGGACCCCAGTTTGAGCCCCTGGCTCCCCACCTGCAGGAGAGTCACTTCACAGGCGGTGAAGCAGGTCTGCAGGTGTTTATCTTTCTCTCTCCCTCTCTGTCTTCCTCTCCTGTCTCCATTTCTCTCTGTCAACGATGACATCAATAACAACAACATTAACTATAACAACAATAAAAAACAAGGGCAACAAAAGGGAAAATAAAAAAAAATAAAAAAAAAAGAATTAGCCAGACTGGCTGACTCAGCCATTTTCATACTATATTATATAAGGCAAAATTGACAGCTTGCATCCTCAACAGTTTCATTGCTTTTTCCTAAATTCTGAGCAGTTCTGCAAGAGAGTTAGAACTCCTAGAACAAACTCAAAGCTTGAGAGGTAAGCATCTTGTGCTACACAAGTACTTTCAAAATATTCTAAAATGATTTTTAGATATACTATGTGTTTCATTTTCAAATGATGGTTTAGTACATATACATGACAACATCAGTACAAATCAAAGGACAAGAAGAAATTCACCTTCAGTTTCATCTTTTCAGTTAATTCACCCACACATTCACAGAGAAACCACTTGAAGATATATTTACCATTTGTTAGAACAGGAGCAGACAAATTATTTGAAAGCTTTCTTTTTAAAAAAATATTTATTTATTTATTCCCATTTGTTGCCCTAGTTGTTTTATTGTTGTAGTTATTATTGTTGTTATTGGTGTCGTCATTGTTGGATAGGACAAAGAGAAATGGAGAGTGGAGGGGAAGACAGAAAGGGGGAGAGAAAGATAGACACCTACAAACCTGCTTCACCACCTGTGAAGTGACTCCCCTGTAGGTGGAAAGCTGGGGGCTCGAACCAGGATCCTTAGCAAGTCTTTGCGCTTTGTGCCACATGTGCTTAACCCGCTGCGCTACCGCCCAACTCCCTTTAAAGCTTTCAAATAGAACTTTTCAAAAGCAAAGAGTTATAGTACATATATGCTTTCCTCCAATTCAAGTGTTTTCAGGAGAGAGAAGTACACTGAGTCATTGTAACAACGTTAGGAACACTTTCTAAATAGCTACTGTGTGGTATTAGTCAACCATCTCCCCTCGTCTTTAAAAAAATTTTTTTTAACTTATTTGATGAAAGAGAGGTACAGAAAAAAAGATACACAAAGAAAGAGGGAAAGTGGGAGAAGAAAGAGAGAGAGGATTAGAACACTGAACAGCTCTGGTTTGTGGTGGTGCTGGAGATTGAACCTGGGATCTCAGAGCCTCAGGCATGAAAGTATTTTAAATAACCATTATGCTTTCTCCCCAACTATCCCCACTACCCCTAACCCCCATCCACTTTCTTACTTACCTGCCCCTAGTTTTGTTGCTTATTGCCAACCTTAGACAAGCCCCTGTAGATTTCTATTCTTTCCTTGATACGGAATCACCTACCCTTGCTCTGAGCATACACTTTTGTCCTTCCCAATCTCCTCTCCATATTATAGTCTTAGCAATCTTCCAAAAACACATATATAACAGTTTTAGAATAAAGAACCGAATTTCACACAGCCTCTAATATTCTTCATTGCTTAGAAACAACCACTTCCACTCCTATGAGAAGTTACAACTAGGTTAGGTGCAACCAAGTATCTGGCTTATGGTGGCTTACACAGATATATGTTTCATGTTCAGTGTAGCTGCTCCAAAATGTTGTGAAAGGCTGGAGTCTTCTCCACTGTCATCTTCAGCATGTCGGTAATACTTTTTTAACACATAACATTTGAGGCAGCAGTAGTTATCACCAAATTTAAAGGTAGGAAGCTTGCGATAGGTTGTCAGTAGTTAAGACATTGTGTTTAGTGGAAGTTTCCTTTTATACACAAAAGAAATTTTCCCTCAGAAGACTTCTCATGGGTAGTACTATGCCAACTGGCTCCTTCTAACTGCAGAAGAGTCTGGGAAAGTGAAAATATGGCAAAGGGAAAAGGTATTACCCTAACTGACTTAAATTAGTAATGATTTATCAAATGGGCCAATGGGTCAGAGAGAGACTTGGAGGGACTTCTTCCTTTACTTTTCTAGAACACCCAGACATGATCTTGTTTCTCTCCTCAAGACCTAGTCTTATATGGGAATAAAACTTTCAAAAGCTGTAATCATTTTGTTTCCAGTCTAGTATGCAATGATACACAGAGGAGGGGCAGAGTCAAGCAAAATCAGAGGGGAGTCGGGTGGTAGCGCAGCGGGGTAAGTGCACGTGTTACAAAGCGCAAGGAACGCAAGGAATGGCGTGAGGATCCCGGTTCCAGCCCTGGCTCCCCACCTGCAGGGGAGTCACTTCACAAGCGGTGAAGTAGGTCTGCAGGTATCTATCTTTCTCTCCCCCTCTCTGTCTTCCCCTCCTCTCTCCATTTCTCTCTGTCCTATCCAACAATGACAACATCAATAACAACAATAATAACTACAACAATAAAATAACAAGGGCAACAAAAGGGAATAAATAAGTAAATATTAAAAAATAAAGAGAGAGAAATCAGAGAAACCTAGATGGAGCCTGTGACAGGCAAACCCTCAGGTGGCAAACCATGACTCCTGCCTCTTACTCTTCATGCCATTGTGTGATATCCTTCCTTGAATGTGGACAGGCCTTGGGAGACCTTTCTAGTAAAGCAAAAGTGGTAGCCTATCATCTCTGAGACTGAAAAGACTCTAATTTCCACCTTGGGCTTCCACCTTGCTTCCAGCTGTGAACATCCCTTTGAAGAGTCTCATGTGATAAAGAACTGAAGTTTCAACAGCCCATGAGGCACTGAAGCCAGCCAACAACCATGTGGATGAACCTTCAGTCCAACAAATCTGGGAATGACCTGACACCTCAGCTTCAGCCCCATAACAGATCTTGAATCAGAGGCACCTAACTAAGCTGATCTTAAACCCTTGGCCTGGAGAGCCTATGAGATGAATAATGTTTTAGTTGTTAATTTTGGAGAACGTTGGTCTGCAATAATTGTTAACTAACAATTATTAACACAGAATCACTAAATTAACAGAATCACTAAATTAATTCCAAAGACTGCTTGTCCTTTGGACTTCTTGTTATATAAGACTAAACCTTTTTTCTTTTTTAAGCCACCTTAAGTTGGGTTTTTGTTATTTGCAACCAAAACACAACAATTGTTTATTTATTATTGTTATTATTATTATCATCATCATCAATATAATTTTATCAGTGCATTGCTCAGCTCTGGTTTATGGTTATGGGGTTTGAATGTGGGACTTTAAAGCCTCATTTTAAACTTTAAAGCATGAGAGTCTCTGCATAACCATTATGCTATTTTCTCTGCACACAACAACTGACTTTTTTGTTAGTGATTTAATATTGGTTTACAAAATTACAAGATAACAGGGTTATAATTGCACATCATTCCCACCACCAGAGTTCTGTTTTCCCATTCCCTCCATTGGAAACTGCAGTGGTTCTTCCAAGGTTCCAGATATGAGTTGACTATTATTTCTATATCTGTCTGTCTGTCTGTCTATCTATCTATCTTTTTCCCCATGATTTCTATGGTTCCGCCTTCTCTTTCTGTGGTCATGAGTAGGAACATTCCAAGCTGCCCCAATATTGACCCATCATCCCTCAGGGGTAGCATAGAGCATGTTGTCCATCCTCCCTTCGGAGGATGGAACATTCTCTACTGTTGTTGATCCAAGTTGAGGGAAAGATCCTATAGTGGGCCCACAAAGGGGTCTATTTTGTTGTTCCTGATAGAAATGACCGGTAACAATGGAGAGAGGGATTTATTTGAGGTCTAGGCCCATCATGTCTGTTTGGGAATCTCAGGACTCCCTGAATAGGGCCCCAGCTGATGGGGTGGCCTGATAGTGACTAAAAAGTCATCATTAAAGTATGCCAGTCTCACTGAGAAACACATGAAAAAAATGCTCCAAGTCTCTTATTGTTAGAGAAATGCAAATAAAGACAACAACAAGATACCACTTCACTCCTGTGAGAATGTCATCCATCAGAATAGGTAATAGCAGCAAATGCTGGAGAGGTTGTGGGGTCAAAGGAACTGTTCTGCACTGCTGGTGGGAATGTCAATTGGCTCAACCTCTGTGGAGAACAGTCTGGAGAACTCTCAGAAGGCTAGAAATGGACCTACCCTATGATCCTGCAATTCCTCTCCTGGGGATATATCCTAAGGAACCCAACACATTCATCCAAAAAGATCTGTGTACACATATGTTCTTAGCAGCACAATCTGTAATAGCCAAAGCCTGGAAGCAACCCTGGAAGCAACCCAGGTGTCCAACAACAGATGAGTGGCTGAACAAGTTGTGGTATATATACACAATGGAATACTACTCAGCTGTAAAAAATGGTGACTTCACCGTTTTCAGCCGATCTTGGATGGACCTTGAAAAATTCATGTTAAGTGAAATAAGTCAGAAACAGAAGGACGAATATGGATGATCTCACTCTCAGGCAGAAGTTGAAAAACAAGATCAGAAACGAAAACACAAGTAGAACCTGAAATGGAATTGGCATATCGCACCAAAGTAAAAGACTCTGGGGTGGGTGGGTGGGGAGAATACAGGTCCATGAAGGATGATAAATGACATAGTGGGGGTTGTATTGTTAAATGGGAAACTGGGGAATGTTATGCATGTACAAACTATTGTATTTACTGTTGAATGTTAAACATTAATTCCCCAATAAAGAAATAAATTTTTAAAAAAAAGAAAAGAAAACAGAAGTAGAACCTGAAATGGAATTGGTATATTGCACCAAAGTAAAAGACTCTGGGGTAGGTGGGGAGGGGTGGAGAATACAGGTCCAAAAAGGATGACAGAGGACCTAGTGGGGGTTGTATTGTTATATGGAAAACTGGGAAATGTTATGCATGTATAAACCATTGTATTTACTCTCAAATGTAAAACACTAATTCCTCAATAAAGAAAAAATAAGTTAAAAAAAAAAAGTATGCCAGTCTCTTGCCCTTATTCAGCTTTTGCAGTCATATCTCTTGATGAGGTCTTTGAATTCTCCCTTTGAATTATGCCAAGTCCCTTCATTACACACTTTTAAAGCATTCTGTAACTTCTCTGGGACATTTATCACAGTGTGCAGTTATGCTTTGTGTAATCACTAAACGATATCTCTTTGCATATTTATGTGGACACTGTTGTATCCGTAATTCCCAACACGGTGCTGAAGTAGAGCAAGCTCTCAGTGAATAATAGGGAAATGAAAAAAAAAATTGCAGGGGGCTAGGTGGTGATCCACTAGTTGAGCACACACATTACTATGCTAGAGAAACTGGATTCAAGCCTCCATTCCCCTCTTGCATGGAGGAAGCTTCATGAGTGAAGCAGGTCTGCAGGTGCCTCTCTTTCTCTCTCTCTCTCTCCATATCCCCCCCCCTTTGCAATTTTCATCTGTTCTGTCACATAAAAGAAGTCAGAAAAAAGAAAAGAAAAAATTGCACAGTGCATGCTAATGCACTTTGGGCTTCCATTGGTTGCCCTAGAGAAGGGCCAGGACTAAGTATATGTATTGGCATCATCAGTATAGAAAGAATATTTGAATCCCTGGGAATGTGCAATCTTTCATAAAAAGTAAATGAGAATGAAGATAAAGCTTGGGGGTCCCTCACATTCAGAGAGTGGAAGAGAAAGGAAGCCCAGTATAGGAAGCCCACAAGGGAGGAGCAAGAAAGCCTCAAATGTCAAGGAAGGTTATTTAGCTATCAGAAAAAAAGCGCCAAGTTCTCAAGAAGTGGCAAGAGGTAGGTCTTTCAAAGTGTCAATCAAGCCAAAAAGAATGTACATTTTGAGCTGAGCTGCAGGAAAACAACTCAGTGTAGGGCCCTATGAAAGGCATCAAGACTCTTCCTCCTGGAGATAGTAGATCAGGATGGATCGTGCCTGTCTCCTCACATCTCACCCTGTAACCCGTCCCATCAACATTGGGATAAGACAGACCGTGGAAGTATAGTACTTTGAAGGCAGTGCCAAACAAAGCACTTTGTACATAAAAAGGGGTTCTCCCAAGGCAGATTCTAACTGCAACACCCCTTGCTGTCCCCCAGAGAAGGCTGTATAAATCCTGAAATGGTCATGAGATGGCACAATCACCTAGTGGTTTACATCAGAAGCTAAAATTTCCAGATAACTGAAATCTGCTGCCTGAGAAACAAAAATACAAGAAAAGGTCATAAAGTATTATTGAATGGAACACACACATATCTCATTCAAGTTGAATACAGCCTGCAAATTCACACCTTGTTCTTTCCTTGATGGTAAATAGTGGGGTAGCGAAGTGAAAAGAGGGAAACTAAGGAGAGAAGAGGTGACAGTAGGGGTAGAAAACACTTTCTGTAAAAGGTTAGGTAATAAATATGTTAGGCTTCATTGGCTATGTAATCTGCTTTAAATACTTAAATTTTATTATCTTTATTTTTTTACTTATTGGATAGAGGCAGCCAGAAATTGAGGAAGGGGGAGATAGATATATAGATGATAGGTAGATAGATAGATAGATAGATAGATAGATAGATAGATAGATAGATAGATAGACAGACATCTGCAGCACTGCTTCACCATTTGCAAAGTTTTCCCCCTGCAGGTGGGGACCAGGGGCTCGAACCTGGGTCCTTGTGCATTGTGATGTGTGTGCTCAACCAGTTGTGCCACCACTGGTCCCCTGCTTTAACTACTCAGCTCTGACATTTAGCATAAAAAGAGTCACAGACAATGCACAAATGAGTAGCACTGTGTTTCAATTCTTCTTCTTCTAGCGTTTGCCCTTCTTCTGTAGCCAGTCAACAGCGTCAGGTTGAGCCTGATGTAAAGTTTCGAGACCTCCTTTGAATCTGGAGAGGTGGCAGTCGTTGACTATGTGGGTCATAGTCTGTCTGTAGCCGCAGGGGCAGTTCGGGTCGTCTCTGGCTCCCCAGCGATGGAACATAGCGGCGCACCGGCCATGGCCTGTTCGATAGCGATTGAGGAGGGCCAATAAAACCTTATTAATGGGTGCTAAAATCTGAATTCTGTGTCACAAAGTATTCTTCTTTAGGACAATTTATTTAGAGAACTTTTGGAAATTTCCTATATATCCTCAGCTCCTCAACATCACATGCAGAGACTACCATCCTCCTTGCCCACCATGGTATATTTGTTATAACTGAGGAATGCATACAACATATCACCCAGAATCCACAGCTTACATTAGGGTTGGCTCTTCATGCTATATAGTCTATGGATGATTTGTTTTCAACTATTGAAAATTAATGTTTAAGCCTCTCTTACCTAACAGACTACACAAAAATATGTGGCTACCTTGAGTTAAGTTTGTTGGACCCTGATCTAAAAATAAGGAGTTGAGGTTGGGCAGTGGCACATTGGGTTAAGCACTGGGTTAAGTACTAAGTGCAAGGACCCATGCAAAGATCCCGATTCAAGCCCCTAGCTCCCCACCTGCAGGGAATCATTTCACAAGCAGGTCTGCATGTGTCTCTTTCTCTCCCCCTCTGTCTTCCCCTCCTCTCTCAATTTCTCTCTGTCCTGTGCAACAATAACGAAATGGAAAACACGGCCACCAGGTGCAGTGGATTTGTAGTGCAGGCACAGTAACAGTCTCAGTCTCAGTGATAGCCCTGGGGGCAATAAATAAACAAATAAATACATATAATAATAAAAATAGGGATTCAAAACTACCAAAAGGAGTCTTTTGGGGGAGTTAGCATAATCATTATGCAAAGAGAATCTCATGCCTGAGGCTCCAAAGTCACTGGTTCAATCCTCCATACCACCATAAGCTTGAGCTGAGCAGTGCTATGGTACACACACACACACACACACACACACACACACACACACACACACACACACACCTTTCCTCTCACTTTCTTTTCTCTTCTCTTGCTACCCCTCCTTTTACTCTATGATGCTCACACTTTATCTACAGTAAACACTCGACTTAATTCTTGGTGCTAATCTTGTCTGTCCCCTAACAAATACTTATACTTGTGCTAGCAGTCAAGAAATTGGTCCTTAACCACATGATCATATTTCTGTAGCCAAAGGATTAAGGAATATTCAGAGCTCTCTATAGAGTTAGGTTCTTTAGAATTAAGGGAGTTGGAGGATGGATGGGTAGGGATATCAGGGAAAAGTGACAAAAAGAAATCATCTCTCTAAAGTGTAAGCCTGCTAATTTTCCCTCTCTTACTATTTTATTTAGTAAAAATCATGTCTTTATAATCATAATGCTTGTATAATTTTTTAAAATTTACTTGTCCAAAATGTTTGTGATTTTCAGTAATCTCTACTTTGGGGGTGAAGCAAATGACTAGGTACCATAGTTTACAAAAAGGGAAATCACTTATTTCACATATAAATTGTGGGCTGATGTCCTCAAACTTGTATATGCAGAAACTTGAGCCTCAATGAATAAAAGTCCAGGGCATTATAGAAGAGTGTTTAGAATCATACAGCGGAGTTCCCACTTAGTTCTACCTGACTCTAAACATTCTTCTCCTTAATGCTCGTATTCTTCATCCTTTCTGCCTCTGCAGTCTTCCCAGTACCCTCTCAACCTTTTTTTTTTCTTTAATTTTTATTATCTTTATTTATTTGTTGAGTAGAGACAGTCAGAAATTGAGAAGGGGGAGATAGAGAAGGAAAGAGACAGAGAGACACCTGCAGCCCTGTTTCACCACTTGTGAAGCTTTCCTCCTGCAGGTGGGGACTGGGGGCTTGAACCTGGGTCCTTGTGCACTGTAGTGTGTGCACTCAACCAGGTGTGCTACTGCCGGCCCCTCCTCTCAACCTTTCTAAATTTACTTTGAGCACCATAGTTTAGTATCAGCTACAACTTTCTTTCTCTTTCTTTCTTTCTTTCTTTCTTTCTTTCTTTCTTTCTTTCTTTCCCCATAAGAGTAAAATCTTGCTCTTATTAGCAGAGCAAATAATAAAAGAGCACTGAACATAAAAACCTAGACTGAAGTTTTTTTTTTCTTTTAGGGGGGAGTGGGTGAGGAGGTGGGGTTGTTTTAGCTGTCTGTGAATATTCAACTTGGATTCAACTACTTGCAGCAATAGTTAATAGGACATTAGTAAATGAAACTGGCTTTCTAGAAGTCATAAAGTTGGTACAGAACATGAGCTCATGGCTGCTTTTGGCTCTTAAGTCTCTCCTGAGCAGGAGCAGGGGAGCCTGCCAAAGAATGTTGGGGGGAATTATCAGGCCTGTGGGTTTGCCAAGGCAGAATTAGCCAGGCTCTAATGCGTGTGGTGGGCGCCGTGCAGATGGGGAGCTGGCTGGAAGCAAGGCAGGAACTTGCTTGGTGCTGCCAGGGAAGACCAGGAGGACAGTGACCGCTATGGGCTGGGATCATGATGGGGAAGGGAATGCACCAGAGCTGGAATCTGTGGACTTGAGTAATGAAGGCAGCTTGATGGAAAGACCAGTTTAAGAGTGTCAGAGCAGCAGGGGGCTCTTCCTTCTTAATATACAGATGACAAAACTGAGACCCAGAAGCAGTCCGACTTACCCTAGATATGCAAACTTTGGGAAGGAAAAATGTCATTGCATGTGGCTGACATTCTAGGAGTAATTCAGAAAGGGTAAGCTCAGTGTCCTGATTTGATTAATATAGACATGGATGTCCAGAAAGCACTAAACTTATCTTGCCTAAGTCCCATGGTTATGCCAGTCCATCACCACTGAGGATCATCATGCCAGCTTTGCCTTCTTTTGGGAATTTGTGGGTTGTAGGAGTTGAAGCCAACCATTGTAGCTTTTATTTTTTAAATGTTTACTGTGGCCTGGGAGGTGGCTTAGTAGCTAGGACTTTGGACTTAAAAGCATAAGGTCCTGAGTTCAGTCCCCAGCACTGTGTGTGCACCAGAGTGGTGCTTTGGTTCTCTTTTCTCTCTCTCTACTTATATCAATCTAGTGTGAATATAAATGGTTCTTTAAAAAAAAAATGTTTGCTGCTTCTACAACAAATATTTAACCAGGCATCCATTTCTGGAAATGACTCATTTTCCCTGTCCCTCTGTCCTGAGGAAGGGGCATATAGTTAAATGGCTGTGACCAGCCTGTGTTTTTGAAAACACAGTTCTTGATTAAGCTGTAGGTTTCCCAGGAAGTGTCCGCACTCCTCTGTTGTCCTTTCATTGGAAGCCATGGCCCTACTGTTGAAGCTTCCCCTGTCCACTCCAGATACTCCCAAGGAATAGGCTCCCCTACTAGACCTCTCCCCACAAGGAAAGAGACTGGCAATGAGGAGAACGTGGTCGCTGGGTTTTGCAGGGAAAAGAGGTGCCAATTATCGCCTTTATTAGGCTCACACCCGCTGTCTCACCGCCTCTCGACTGCTCTGGACCACACACACACTCAGTTTTTCTGCAGTGGGACAGGAGACCTGTGTGGTCCTGCCGACTCACTTATAATAAATCTGCAAGCTTAATAAAAGGCATCACTTCTATCTTTTGATCTCTCTTGAGTTACTCATTAGCTCTGGGTAACACACTTCTTGACTGACAGGACCTTCCCAGGGAAAACCCAAGCTTGGTAGTTCTTCAAACAAAAAGTGGTGTGGAAATGTGGTATGTATTGTGTGTGTGTGTGTGTGTGTGTGTGTGTGTGTGTGTGTGTGTGTGTGTGTGTGTGTGTTTTGAGGGTAGCACCCTGACTTGTAGAAAGGAAGAATGGGAAAAGCAACTTGGCTAATCAGATGTGTAGGATAAGGTCCCCAGAAGAGAATTCACATCAAACAGGGCCTGCTGTGGTGGTAAAAAGTTCTGTCACTAGAGGGCTATTGGGTCTTATTTGTCTCACCAGTTCCAATCTTACCTTCTGCCTTACTGCAAAATCCTTTCTCCATGGGACCCCCCCCCGTTTCTCCCTTTCCTCCCTGTTAATTCCAAATGCTTTAATTCAATACCCATTTATTTTCTTTTTTTTAATATTTATTTTATTTATTTATTCCCTTTTGTTGCCCTTGTTGTTTTTTTATTGTTGTAGTAATTGTTGTTGTTGTTGTTGGATAGGACAGAGAGAAATGGAGAGAGGAGGGGAAGACAGAGAGGAGGAGAGAAAGATAGACACCTGCAGACCTGCTTCACCGCCTGTGAAGGGACTCCCCTGCATGTGGGGAGCCAGGGTTCGAACCGGGATCCTTATGCCGGTCCTTGTGCTTTGCGCCACCTGCGCTTAACCCGCTGCGCTACAGCCCGACTCCCCCCCCCCCCATTTATTTTCAACACACAAAGGCTACTTCCTTTGTGCCACCTCTAGCCTGTAAATTCCTTCAGGGATCAATAATCTGTTTTCTTTCCTGGTTCCTAGTACACTCCACATCAATCACACTAGCTGCCAAATATAGGCATTCTCCTCCCTGTCTCTGTGCCAGGTTCTGAACTTAGCTCTAGACATTCATTATAGTCACATGTCTTCATAGCAAGTCCAGATGCAGGAACTGTTATAATCTTTGTCAAACATTTGAGGAAATTTGGGTTCAGGGAATTGAGTTAAGTTGCTTGAGGTTATACAACTAATAGTCTCATTCCAGACTTGTCTGAATCTCACTGTCACAAGCCACCTGATGAGGGCTTTCCCTGAGGTTCTTTAGGGATGCATGCACTCTGCACCTACTGCGGCAGCTAAGCCCAATGTCAAGATGAAGCTCCCAGTGTTCCTTCTTCCATACGACTCACATCATCCATCCCCACTCCCTCCAGGTGACTTCACCCTGGATCTTCGCCATTCTGAAAAAACACAGCTTCTCAGGGAGCTGTGGGGAAAATGCCAGATTCAATATCAACTCACTGTGTTGGCGTTTCAGCTGAGAAAACAAAATTACCAGGCCACCAGTGTTTAGGCCTCCTTACCACAAAGTCTTAGTCTTCTTCTCAGCCACCCCCACATCAAACCGCAAACACAGGGACCTGAGGGCCACAGACAGGTAGAGTTACTCAGTGGTTAGGGGTGTAGTCTCTGCAGTCAACTGAGATGCAACTCTGCCTCTTAGAACCCAATGACTTTGAACAAGTCACTTAGTTTCTGTAAGTGGGAAAGAATAATTGTTTATTTCATGTGCATGTTAAGTGAAATGATCTGTATAAAAGAGCCCCCTTTTTGGTGGGATGCCTCTTCATTCAAATAGAGTGAGAGAAAGCACTAGAACTTGCCCTGGTGCTAACATTTGCGATGCTAACATTTGAACCTGGGCTGAGCTCATGACAAGGCAAGTGCCCTAACTGGTGATCTATATCTCTGTCCCCAGTAAAGGACCCTGGCTTAGGAGACAGTTTTTGTTTTGTTTTCATGCTCATTTTAGCAGCACATATACTAAAACTGGAATGGTAGAGAGAAGATTAGCTTGGGATGATAAAGAGAAGATTAAGTAGGATGATGTGAAAATTCATATTTTTGATCTGTTGCAGCAAGGTCAAGGCTGTTGGAGGTGGGAGAGGGAAGGATCTGAGCGGGCACTGAGGACCCAATGCACAGTGGTGCTGGAGTGTCTAAATTAGTGAGTGGTGAGATTGGCGTGCTGTCATGAGAGGATGAGAAATTTTACCCACGTGGCAATGTCTTATAAATTATTATTTCCTTAATAAAACATAATAAAGAGAAAGTATTTAAAATATTTTATTTATCTATTATTGAATATATAGAGAGAAGTTGAGGGGGGAGAGGAGATAGAGAGGGATGGAGACAGAGAGACACCTGCAGGCCTGCTTCACCAATCATGAAACTTTACCCTACAGGTGGGGACCAGGGCCTTGAACCCAGGCCCTTGCATACTGTAATGTGTGCACTTAGCCAGGTGCACCAATACCCAGGGCCCCAAGAAAGTAAGTTTTTAGAGGTTAGAGTTTACTGGTATTATGGGTTGATTTGAGCTCCCCTCAAAAGATATGTTGATGTTTAATCCCTAGTACCTGTGAATGTAGTTGTATTGAAAATAGGTTCTTTGCAGATGTAATTAGGGTAAGATATGGTCATATAATCCAACGTAACTTGTATCCTTATAAAAAGAAAGAAGTTTAGGCATATATGTATATGGGGAAGAGAAAAGCATATGAAGACACAGACATAAAGGGAAGGTGAGCATATGAAGCCATAGATTGAAGCTCTGATGGATAAGTCAAGGAACTTCTCCCATAAAAGAGCAAAACCCTGGTTTGAGACCTTTATTTTAGATGTCTAGTTTCCATAACCTGAGAGAATAAATATCTCTTGTTTTAAACCATCTACTTAAAACTACTGGTGGGTAAGGAGGTAGTTCAATGACACAGCACATGCCTGGCATATATGAGATCCTGGGTTCAATCCAAGTACCACATTAAACAAGAAAGATAAAAACTGCATGTACAAACTATTGTATTTACTGTTGAATGTAAAACATTAATTCCCTAATAAAGAAATTTTAAAAAAGAAAGATAAAAACATAGCACAACCTGAATGATAACAGTTCTCTGACTCCCCCCCTCCAGCCCCATATAAGCACACACATCATTACAATAAGTAAGTAAATAAACAAGAAGACCTCTGGTACAAAACCATCAAGATACCTTAGTTTTACTTTGTATCTAACTACATGACCTTGAATAAATTACAGAAGCACTGTCTATTAAAATTGAAAAATACCCTATGCCCAGGTGAAAAAACTAGGAGCCACAAAGCAGAGTGACTGGCAGGTAACCCCAATGAACCTCAGTTACTTAATTTTTAAACAGCAGATAATCAGCTTTACCCTGCCTGGTTCACCAGCTGTGGTTAAGGTAAAGTCAATAATATCACCTAGGTAGACCAGTTGTCATCACAGTCATAGCAACATACATACCACTGTCTGCTTTCATAGGAGCATTTTGGTCAGTTTCCCAGAATTCTGGTTGAGGAAGGAGGCAGGGTAATGATGAGCTACTTGAAGCAGATGAAATCATTAACAGCCTCTGGGTAACCGTGTGACAACCAGTTCACCAGTTGGGTGAATATGGTAACTGTGTCACTTGAGAGACAGTGTAGTCAGCATTTATTGGTACCCACAAAGGAAGACTTAATTTCCTAGAGGAGAATATGATGAGCCAAGACACCTAGATTCAGCACCTGGCTCAGCTGCTTGACTTGCTGTGCATACTTGGACAAGTTATTTACCCTCCTTGGGCCCTTTTGCGCCTTTCTATAAAGTGTGGGCTTCAGACCTGTACTAGGTCTATGTGACTCCTATGTCTTTGATCTTAACTGCCATTTTCTATTACCAACAGAAATGAAGACAACTGATCATTGCAGAAAGTATACAGTGTTCATAGGGGTATCCATATCTGTATTGGCATCCTGAAATCACAGACTTGGGTCTGCTGTCTGCTAGACAGCAGTCATCATAAGCATACATTTACCCAGATACTGGACATTCCAGTATGTTTTACCCACTCCTCTCGAGGATATGTATTCTGTTGGCAAGGAAATAGCCTCTCTTACATGGGGAAGAGATGAATATAAAGGCTAAGAGTTTATAAAGCCAGAAATAACATAAAATAACTCAGTTATGGTTCTGACACTTATAAAAGAAACTCATACAATTTTGGATAAATTACTTTGCTAAGACTGATGTGGAGACTTTGCAGAAATGCAAAAGGTCTACCTAGTCATCTCACTGATTTTGCCTCAAGCACAGCTGGTGAAGTAAAGTGATTCCATGAAAGCTTTCAGCAACCCTGAGACATGGCAGGTTCTCAGGAAAAAAGGGTCTCCCTCCTTTGTGCTAATCTGGAGTTAAATAGGTTATGCCTGCTTTTTGTACCTCTGCCAGCTCTTCTCTCTGAAGACAACTCTCAAATGTTCCTACAACTCTTAGCATCCTACAATTCTTACACTGTTCCTTGTCTTCACCTTGTTCCTACAATTCCTACGTTGCTCCTTGTCTTCATCTTCAACGCTATGGTCATCACCAACCTCTTCACTAGCATTTACATCCTTTGTTGTATTTTCTGCACTATCATCAAGTCATAAATTTGAATTAATGTCTCACTGAACCAAGCATTCTTATTTTACAAGTGATAAAACTGAATGCTGAAGAACTGAGGTGACTGGGAGCCGAGTGGTGTTGCACTAGGTTAAGTGCACATAGTACTATGCACAAGGACCCGGGTTCAAGCCCCTGTTCTTCATCTGTAGTAGGGATGCTTTATGAGTAGTGAAGCAGGTCTATATATGTCTTTCTCTCTTCATTTCTGTCTTCCCCTACCCCCTCAACTTCTCTCTGTCCTATTGAATGAAAAGAAAAACATTTTAAAAAAGAAAAGAAAAAATGGCCGTCAGGAGCAGTGGATTCAAAGTGCCGGCACCAAGTCCCCGTAATAAACCTGGTGACAAAAAAAAAAAAAAAAAAAGAAAAGAAAAAGAACTGAGATGACTGCTTCAGGCTCACACTGATTTAAGTGTTAAAGACAGGACCCTAATGTAGGTTTATAAATGACAAATCTCAGGATGGCTCTTTCAGTAGAATCAGAGGTTTCAGTAAATATGTTGCCCAGCCAGCTCAGGTCACTCACAGGATGAGGTAAAAGCCTCCAAGTGTTTTTCTGTGAGGGCTGATATTCTCCATTGTGTTCTTGTGCAGGTGACCTCTCAAAATTAAATGAAAGATTTTGTGTTTGAGTGTGTGTTTGTGCTTGTGTGTATATACATGTGCATGAGAAAGAGAATGTACAGCTCCCCCAGAAACCTCTCAAGTTGTCCTCCTGCCAAACAGACTTGGGATTCCGCCCACATCTGTGAGATCTGGATGTCTTTTGTCCCCCCCCCCCCCCCCCCCCGCCCCCAGAGTCTTACTCTGCCTGGCTAATCCAGGCAGACCTTCCTGCTGCCTCTTTACAGGACATAGTTCAGACCAGAATATTAATGGAGATTACAGCAGAGAAGAATAGGCTTGTGGGAGGGAGAGAGTTGTCTAACAGGGAAGCTAGGAACCTAGATCTTCCATTAATGATCCTGAAACATTTGGATAAAAGCAGGAGATAGACACAGTCGATCCTCCCCCAGTGTGTCTGGGGGGAGCTTGTCTACGGTCTGCACTCTATCCCTAGGTTGTCCCTGAAACAAATCCACCCACACTTCTGTTTTTAGTTTACTCCCATTCATAATTTGCCTCCTTATGTATATCAAACTCTGCTCACTATAATGAAGGAGGGTGTCCAGGGTCAACAAAGTAGCTCACCTGGATAGTGAGTGCATCTGCTTTGTCATGTGTGCGGCACAGGTTGGAGTCTGGCCACTGCCACATTGAAGAAAGGTTCAGTGCTGTTGCCTCTCTCTCTAGCTCTCTCTCTCTCTCTCTCCCCCCTATAAAACTATCTGAAAAACAATTTGGCTCAAAGAAGTGAAGCCCCAAGGATGCTGTACATTCATATGATATATATGTATAGTAATACATATATTTTATGTATTTACATATATGTGTATGTATATTTAAGGTGTCCACACACTTCAGTTTAACTGGGATAGTCAGGCTTGCAGCTGTTATCCTGACACCCTATCCAGTTTGCCACTTGTCATCATCAAAATTTCTGTTCAGAAACTAACTAAAGGCTGGGGAGCTAGCACAATGGTTCTGCAAAAAATTTTCATGCCTGAGGCTCTGAGGTCCAGGTTCAGTTCCCAGTACCACCAAAAGTCAGAACTGAGCAGTGTTCTGATGTCTGTCTATCTATCTATCTATCTATCTATCTATCTATCTATCTATCTATCCTACTTACCTACTTCTTTCATTAAATAAATAAATACTTTATAAAAAAGGAGAAAAGACTATAGAACAGTTTTCCACATTAAATAAAGCAGAGGGCAGGACCTCCAAACAAAGAGTTTTAGCATATGACTCTGTAGGAAGGGTATTATTAGACTTGGAAGCAAGGAATTTAGTTGGTGTCTCAGTTGTATCACTTTCTTCTTAGGTGGAATCCAGTTATTTCCTCTATAAAATAGGCATAACTATGCTCACCTCACAAGCTATGAATGCTCTCATGGGTTGTGTTTCCTGCTGCCACCACCACCTTCACCAATCTGTGTTATATTCTTTTGTCTGTTATAACAGATAATTTTTTTCCCTAGGATTGTCAAACATCTGGTCACATGGAATTAGCAGGGACCTTGGCTGGGTCAGGAGCAGTCATCTTTGGGGTCTGTTCAGAGGGCTTTAGGATCAAGTCAAGCTTGAAAAAAATCCACCTGGCTCTCAGTGCTGCCCAGCTGAAACAGTCATGCCCCAGGAACTGCTAATTTAGTGAATGAATTTAGAAAACCTGGAAGATTATAGAAAGCATTTGATTGTTGGAAGTTTAGGAAACAAGAGCCAAATAATTGAAAGTGGCAGATTAACTATAGTAAAATACCAGACTGGTGTGGGAGAGGAAGAGATTGGGGAGGCAGGTCTACAATGTGGAGCCTGTGGGGAGCCAGGTCCACACTATTTTTTCCGGCTTGATTATGAACTCACCTGATGTCCACTCTCTGAGGCAGAGTGACTTGACTGCATGTTTCAGTTGATCTTCTGAGTTCCATGTGGTTGTCTTCTCAGAAACTCACTGTATTAACCTGACAATCTTAAAAGTAATATCTAAAAATACACAGTGAATAACCACAGCTACACACTTAGAAACTCAAAAACAGGCCATTATAAATGACCCAAACTGAAGCCTAAAAGGGAAAAGTAATATGTGAGAAAGGGGAAAAAAGGGCAAACTTTCCCATCAAGTCTTGTATCAAATTAAATGCCCCCATCTTAATCTTTTTTAAAAAAATTGTATTTATAAAAAGGAAACACAGACAAGAAACATAGGATAAGAGGGGTACAACTCCACACAATTCCCACGACCAGAACTCCATATCCCATCCCCTCTGCTGCTTCAGTGGTGGCAGGGTCTCATGTGGGTGCAAGTCCTATCTGAGTTTGTATTATCATCAAGATCTTTTCTGATGCTGAGGCTTCAACCTCGGGACCTGGAGTCATGTAGTCAAAGGACAGACTTTTCAGACTAGTGTCTACTCTGATGAACATGTACTTTGGGCCGCGTGCACTTAACTTGCTGCACCACTGCCCAGCTCCCTTACTCGGATAAACATATATGTGAGGAGAAGCCCTTTGGAGCTTGGGCACTTTGGTTTCTTTCCTTGTTTTCCACCAGAAGAAAAACAGGGAAAAGCTGAGACAGGCAAAATCCTGTAAGATGACCACCCAGCCATAGCTTCCCCCAAACTGACCTATGACAAAATGTACAGCCCAGTCCTCCCAGCACCTTCTACTTGACTCCAGTTTCCTCTCCATTCTTATACTTTTTATTTTGCCTCCTGACCAGAAACAGAATAAGAGGGGAGTGATCCAGAGGCAGGAAGTGACTGCAGGCTAATCCCTGGGTTGACCCATCAGGCAAGGATAATCCATTTCCCCAGAGGTAAAGCAAGATTCTTGAGATCCTGTCACGCATAACGAAGCCAGGTGTGCACATTCCTGCTTCCAGAGTCACCAGTCTTCACCCAAACTGACTGAGCAATGGAAGAGGACTCACTAGGGAGGCAGTTTAGCATAGGAGCTGCCTGGTCATAAGCCTGTGTCCTAACTGAGGTACACATATTCCCTCGAAATGATCAAGAAGCAGTGCTATGATTCTCACTGTACAATTCTCAGTAACATTCTAGCATTTGTTGAATGTCTCCTGCATGTCAAGGACCATGCTAAGTGCTCTATGTGCATTATCTCATTCAACTTCAGCATATCCTTTGAGATGAGTGCTAACAATAATATAGGATATTAACAAAATCTCTACTTTACAAATGGATAACCCAAGGCACAGAACACCTGTGGAGTTTCCTTAGTCATACAGCTAGCGAGCAGGACCCAAATCCAGGTGTTCAAGCCTTTGAATTTTCTTTTTAAATTACATTTTACGGAGCCAGGTGGTAGCGCAGCGAGTTAAGTGCAGGTGGTGCCAAGCGTAAGGACCGAATTAAGGATCCAGGTTCAAGTCCCCGGCTCCCCACCTGCAGGGGAGTCATTTCACAGGCGGTGAAACAGGTCTGCAGGTGTCTGTCTTTCTCTCCCCCTCTCTGTCTTCTCCTCTCTCCATTTCTCTCTGTCCTATCCAATAATGATGACATCATCATCAACAACAATAACTACAACAATAAAACAACAAGGGCAACAAAAGGGAATAAACAAATATTTTTAAATAAATAAAAAATAAACAAATAAATTACATTTTAGGGAGTCAGGTGGTAGCGCAGTGGGTTAAGTGCAGGTGGGTAAAGCCCAAGGACCAGGCATAAGGATCTCAGTTTGAGATCCCAGCTCCCCACCTGCAAGGGAATTGCTTCACAAGTGGTGAAGTAGGTCTGCAGGTGTCTGTCTATCTTTCTCTTCCCCTCTCTGTCTTCCCCTCCTCTCTCCATTTCTCTCTGTCCTATCCAACAACAACGTCACCAATAACAAGAACAGTAATAACTACAACAATAAAAAAACAAGGGCAACAAAAGAAAATAAATAAATATTTTTTAAAAATTACATTTTCTATTTTTGATGGAGACAGCATATCTTCTGTTATAGGCTGAATTGTGTCACCACAAAAGATGTCATACATTTTAATTTCTGGTATTTATGAACGACATCATTTGAAAGTCTTGGGGGGCTGGGTGGTGGTACACCTGGTTGAGTGCACATATTACCATGTACAAGGAACTGGGGTTCAAGCCACGACTCCCCACCTGCAGAGGAGATACTTCATGGGTGGTGATGCAGGACTGCAGGCGTCTTTCTCTCCCTTTCTCTATTTCCCTTCCACTCTCAATTTCTCTCTGTATTACCAAATAAAATAGAAAGAAAGGGTTCAGGGAAGAAAAATGGCCACCAGGAGTAGTGGATTCATAGTGCTAGCTCTGAGCCCCAGAGATAATCCCGGTGGCAAGAAAAGAAAAGAAAAGAAAAGAAAAGAAAAGAGGAGGGGAGGGGAGGGGAGGGGAGGGGAGAGGAGAGGAGAGGAGAGGAGAGGAGAGGAGAGGAGAGGAAAAATGAATGAAAGAAAGAAAGAAGGAAAGAAAGAAAGAAAGAGAGAAAGAAAAGAAAGAGAAAGTTGCTTTGGTACTAGAGGAAGCTCTGGTGATGTAGTATTTCTTCCTTTCTGTTTATATCTGTGACAGGATGAAAAATGTAGCCTGGAGACATAAAATTACACATATATGAAGTCTTGGATTTCTAATTAATTAATTAATTAATTAGAATATGCCAGATGAGAATAGAGATACAGAGAGAAGGGCATGTAACAACAGAGGCAGCGATTGGAGTGATGCACATACAAGAAAAAGCACCATCAAGGATTGATAGCTACCACTAGAGTCAGGAAGAGGCGAGGAAGAATTCTGCCTAGACTCTCAGAGGGAGTGTGCACCTGCCGACAGCTTGATTTCAAGCTGCTAGAGCCTTAATAGAATAAACTTCTCTTCCTCTAAATCATCCCATTCATGGTTCTTTCTGACAGCCCTAGAAAACAAAGGTGGACCTGTAGCTCCAGTTTACTTATGAAGTAAAAATTAATTATTTATCACCAGATTAATAAATCAAGAAGTGGGGAGATAGTATAGGGTGTAAACAAAAGACTCTCATGCCTGAGGCTAAGCGGTCCCAAGTTCAATCCCCAGTACTACCATAAGCCATATCTGAGCAGTGTGTTCTGCTCTCTCTTTCGTTCTCCCTATAAAATAAAACATTAAAAAAATAAAAATAAATCAATTAATCCTAAAGGCAGCATCAGACATGATGGATATGCCTGCTCTCAAGCCACTGCTCCAATCACATAGTTTATATCAACAGAACAGCCTGGGAAATAGGGGGGAAGGCAGCAGAGCAAAAGCCAGATGAAGTGGGTTCAGGTGAGGAAGGAAGAAAACTGCCAGTCATTTAACCTCTTCATGGCCCAGGGCTGCACACCCAAATCCCTGACAGCTGGAGACTCTGGGCTTTGTCGCATGGGAGGAAGCGGCTGGCTCCCACAGCAAGGCCAGGATGCCTGGTGCACAGGTGCTGGTGCTGCAGGGTCTTGATCTTGCAGAGGCCTGGCAGCTTGCAGGTGGTGCTGCCAGCATCTTCTCAGTGCACCAGGAGCTTGCCTGTCCCCCATCTGCTCACCTCAGTGCTGCATACATTCCCTCTATCTTGGATGCTGCTGGCAGATCCCCACATGACAGGCTGGCTGCTTCCAGCCCCAGTTCCTGAAGAAACACACATATACTGTGAGAGGCATGAGTGCATTTGGCCAGTGCATGTCCTCTACTGCTCTGTGGAATTTCAGTTCTACAGGGGCTGCCACAAAAGCCTGCATAGCAAGCCCTCCCTCCATCTCAGTCAAACTTCAGTCTAGGAAATAGAGCTTTACAGCAAGATTTGATCATGTGCAGTTGTAAGAACTGAATAGTTTGTCTTCTTGGACTCTAGAACTTGAAGTTGTTAGGTCACACAGCAGAGAAAGGTGCATGAAAAGTAGGGAGCAGCAAGAGCAGGCTGGATGCCTCGTGGAATTGGAAGCCAAGTCAAGCCCTATAATGGTTAGCTAGGACTGTCTTACAAAATGGTATGGACTGGGAGACCTAAGCAACAGAAATCCATTTATCTCAAAGCTCTGGAGTCTAGAAATGCAAGATCAAGGTGCGGATAGATTTGGTTTCTCTCATCTACTAGAAGATAGTCACCTTCTTGCTGTATACGGCACACATGTATTCTTCTTCTTCTAGCGTTTGCCCTTCTTCCGTAGCCAGTCAACAGCGTCAGGTTGAAAGCTGTCAGGAGCTGCTTGTTGCTGGCTTTGAAAGTGACTGGGATCCATGTGGATTCAGTCGGCTAGGAAGGATCGTCAGTTTCCCCAATGAATGGGTACTCACGGGATGCACACATGTATTGGTACACATGCACTCCTAGTGTCTCTTCGTCTTTTTGTAAGGACTCCAGTCCCACTCTTATAATCTTGTTTCTTTGGCCACCAGGATTATCTCTGATGCTGTAGGCCTATCTGATTCTACTGCTCCTGGTGTTCTCTCTCTCACACTCACTATTTTTGTAAATCTATCTACCTATCATCTATCTATCTATCATTTATTTATTTATTTATTTATTTATTTTTTAATGTTTTTTTTAGATTTTTGTTTTTATTTATTTATTCCCTTTTGTTGCCCTTGTTGTTTTATTGTTGTAGTTATTATTGATGTCATTGTTGTTGGAAAGGACAGAGAGAAATGGAGAGAGGAGGGGAAGACAGAGAGAGGGAGAGAAAGATAGACACCTGCAGACCTGTTTCACCGCCTGTGAAGTGACTCCCCTGCAGGTGGGGAGCCGGGGGCTTGAACCGGGATCCTTATGCTGGTTCTTGTGCTTTGAGCCACCTGTGCTTAACCTGCTGTGCTACCACCTTACTCCCTATCATTTATTTTAATGAGAGAGATAATGAGAGAAAATGAGAGAAAAAGAGAGAGAAAACACACTGCTCAGTTCTGGCTTATAGTGATTCTAGGGATTGAACCTGGGGCTTTGGGGTCTCAGGCATGAAAGTCTTTTTGCATAACCATTATCCTCTCCCTGCCCTTACACTTAAGTGATCTTAGGCTCCAGGGTAACGCAGCCATTCTCATGCTGAATGTGCCTATATGTTTCTACTGGCTCCTATGTTATCTCCTTTCACAAGCAATCACAGAATAAACCTTTCTCTGTCTATTCAACATTTCTGAACACTTGGGGGTCTCATTTGCTCCTCAAATCTGCTCTGAGGGGACAGTGTCCTTGTTCCCACTTTCCAGGAATTTATACAACTAAAAATCAGTAGGATTAAAATTTAAACCTCTCTTTTTTTATATTAAACATTTCTTTTTTTTATTAGTGATTTAATATTGACTTATAAAATTACAAGATAGCAGGGGTACAATGCCACACCTTTCCCACCACCAGAGTTCTGGGTCCCCAATCCCACTATTGTAAGATATAGCAGTTCTTTTGAGGTTGCAGACATGGCTTAACTATTATTTCTACAACTATCTGTCTATATTTGTATATACTTTCACATTTTTTGCTTCTTTTTATTTTTTTTCTTTTATTTATAAGAAGGAAACACTGACAAAACCATAAGATAAGAGAGATACGACTCCACACAATTTCTACCACCAGAACTCTGTATCCCATCCCCTCCCTTGATAGCTTTTCTATTTTTTTTCTTTCTTTCTTTCTTTCTTTCTTTCTTTCTTTCTTTCTTTCTTTCTTTCTTTCTTTCTTTTTTCTTTCTTTCTTTCTTCAAAAAAGGAGACATTAACAAAACCATAGGACAAGAGGGGTACAACTCTACACAATTCCCACCACCAGATCTCTGTGTCCCATCCCCTTCCCTGATAGCTTTCCTATTCTTTAACCCTCTGGGAGTATTGACCCAAGGTCATTGTGGGATGCAGAAGGTGGAAGGTCTGGCTTCTGTAATTGCTTCCCCACTGAACATGGGCATTGACTAGTCAATCCATACTCCCAGCCTGCCTCTCTCTTTCCCTAGTAGGGAGGGTCTCTGGGGTAGTGGAACTCCAAGACACATTGGTAAGGTCGTCTGTCCAGGGAAGACTGGTTGGCATCATGCTGGCATCTGGAACCTAATGGCTGAAAAGAGAATTAACATACAAAGCCAAACTGTTGAAGGATCATGGGCCTAAATGCTAGACTAGTGCAGATGAAGTGTTGGGGGGGACTCACTATTGTGTACTTTTGCTTTCAGGTGTATATTTTACCCTAGTTTATGGATACGTGTGAACATATATTCTATCTCATGGGACCTGGTCTATATCTAGGTTTTGGGACTTTGTTAGGAAGTGAACCACATGGAATGGAATTAGAGAATACTATGAAAGGAAAGGTCTCACCCGAGTAATGATGCTGAAGGGTTGTCATTCCACACCTGAAGTCTCTGGACACAGTCTGAAGTGAAGCATGCTGAGGTAGTACTCATTTTGTTGAGATATCTTTTCTATTCTTTAACCCTCTAGGAGTATGGACCCAAGATCATTGTGGGATGCAGAAGGTGGGAGGTCTGGCTTCTGTAATTGCTTCTCCATTGAACATGGACGTTGACAGGTCAATCCACACTCCCAGTCTGCCTCTCTCTTTCCCTAGTAGGGTGGGGCTCTGGGTAAGTGGAGCTGCAGTACACACTGATGGGGTTATCTGTCCAGGGAAGTCTGGTTGGCATCATGCTAGCATCTGGAACCTGGTGGCTGATAAGAGAGTTAACATACAAAGCCAAATAAATTGTTGACCAATCATGAACCTAAAGTCTGGAATAGTGCAGATGAAGAGTTGGGGGGTGGTGGTCTCCATTTTGTAGATAGCTAGTAGGTATATTTTAGCTATATTCCAATGGGCCTGTGGCTATCTTAGTTTTTTCTTTTCCCCCCTGAGCCTTAAATCTGATATGCAGGTGGGTCCAAGTTATTGTCTGGGGAGATGATGTCATGGTTGGAAAAAGGACCAGAAAACTGGATCAGGGAAGAGAGTAGCTCCCAAATATGGGAAATGTGTATAAATATTGTTGGACTGTAAACCCCGTCGATCTGATCTGGGGCCCATATTCAGCTTAGGAGCCTATGTGACCTCTGCATCCCTGTAGATCTGAGTTCACATTCTGTGGTCATGAGTAGGAATGCTCCAAGCTGCCCCAATAGCAGGACCCATCTTCCTCAGGTGGAACATAAAGTATGTTGTCCATTCTCCCTTTGGAGGATGGAACATTCTCTACCGTTGTTGGTCCAAGTTGAGGGCAAGGTCCTATGGGGGCCCACAGAGGGATCTATTTTATTGTTCCTGATAGAAATGAGTAGTAACAATGGAGAGAGGGATCTATTCGGAGGTCTAGGCCCATCATGTCAGTTTGTATTTTCCCATTATTTAAGGTCCCATCTTCTCTTCCTTTCCAAGTCACACATACCTATTACTACATTCGAATGTCCCTCCCTTTCTTTCTTCCTCTCTCTCCAGTTCCTGATGGAGTTGGAGTTCAGAGCCCTCTGATCATCTTCCCCCTATCATTTCTCTCCCATTGGGAGTATGGATCAAAATTCTTTTTGTGGTGCAGAAGGTGAGAAGTTTTTGCTTCTTCACTAGACATGGGTGTTGGCAGGTCATTCCATACCCCCAGCCTGTTTCTATCTTTCCCTAGTGGGGTAGGGCTCTGGAGAAGTGAGGTACCAAGAAACATTGTCAAGGTCAGCTGCCTAGGGAAGTCAGAACCTCCATCTTTTAACTACAAGTGAAGTATAACTTTACTTAAAACTCGAGTTCCTAAAGGGGCCTGGGGGTGTGTATCTACAAAGCTAGATTGTTGGAGAAGGGCCACCCCCCAATACTCTTTGAAAGATGGAGGACACAGGCTCAGATAGCTCACATTCTTGTCTGAACGTGGCAAATTTCCAGCTGTGTGTCTGACAAGACAATCAGTTCCTCAGGATTTGAGAATGAGAGTGGTGGACTGGCAAAGCACCTCACCTGAATAGTGCACCTGCTGTGCTATGCGCAGACCCAGGTTTGAACCCGCCTTCCATCACACTGTGCTGTGGGGTGTTTCCTCCCACCACCCTGCATTTCTCTTTCTATCTGAAAAAGTCAGCCCAGAGTGGTAAAGCCCAAGTGATGACAAAGACAAAAGTATTTTGAAAGAGGCAACCTTGTTTGCAGGGAAAGGAAGCTTCTACTTGATTCTGACTTGATAAATAAAGATGGATGGAGCATTATTTGTTTCACAGTGAAACAGTTACACAGTGGCAGGCAAAATTTTTGAGAAACAAAACATATATATGACAGAGAGACTCTAAGTGATGGCGAGGTTGGGAAGCATGAAATTCACAGTGCCAGAACCAAGAACACTGAGAAAGGAGTTCATCCCAGTGCTCTGGTGGCCTGTTTCCCTTGGGAAACCTCTCTGTGTGAACCCTACTGGGACTCCTTTATCTCTGCTTGAGTGTCTCTCTCAGTGGGAGCACCCTTCCTACAATAAACTCCTACAGATTAACTGGCTCTAATTGTTACTAAGGTCTAAAATGTCTGCATCAGGACCAGCATCCTAAGACCTGGAGACTCTGTTCTCATTTTGAGACCTCAGGGTAAATTGAGGCCAGGACACCTCTTGGTGTCTGCACACAAGCTCTTAGCCTCTATCGACAATGTCTCATGTCTGTTTTGAGACCAATGCCCTGGGACCTATAGCTATCCCATTGTATTCCCAGAATAGTCTGGCTAGTTTGAGAATTAAAATAATCATGCCTGAGGCTCCAAGGTCCCCTGTTCAATCCCTTGAAATACTATAAACCAGAGCTTAGTAGTGTTCTGATAAAAAAAAAAGAAAATTAATTAAATGCATTGCCATCACCCCTCCCATGCTGACTTACCTAGGGGAGAACGTCATCAATAATGCTCACTCCTCCATCTTTGTAACACCTAATTTCTTTCAAAGGACCGCGTGCATTTAAAACATTTCAATGGATTTCTGCAGCACCCCACATAATAGGTCAGTGGGTATAACCTTCTTCATTTTGTGGATGAAAAGAGGCTGAACAACTTAAGTAAGTGATGAAACTTGACCTTTCACTGGGGGTTCAGACTCCTTGGTAAGTGCTGCCCTCACCACAGCTCATCAGAACATATGCTGAGTTAATTCCCCCACACACACACATTTTAAAGAATTTAACCTGCTGAAGATACACATTAATGTTCCATCAAAAATACCCTGTTGAATGTGTATCAACAATGGTAGGGAATGTTCCATTCTCCAAAGGGAGGTTGGACAACATACTCTACCTACCACCTGAGGAAGATGGGTCCTGAAATTAGTGCAGCCTGGTATGTTCTTAGCCATGACCACAGAATGCGAGCTCAGACCTACAGGGATGCAGCGGTTACATAGGCTCCTGTGCTGAATATGGGCCCCAGATCAAATCAATGGGGTTTACACTTAACAGTATTTATATACTTTTCCCATATTTGGGAGCTACTCTCCTCCCTGATCCAGTTTTTTAGCCCTTTTTCTAACTATGATACCATCCCCCCAGATAATACCTTGGGTCCACCTGCATATTAGATGTCAGGCCTCAGGCAAAAACTAGTGACGTCATGGGCCCCTTGGAATATACCTAAAATAGACCTACTAGCTTTATTCCAAAACGGAGACACCAAACCTTCATCTGCAATATTCTTGCCTTTATATTCATGATTAGTCAACAATTTGTTCTGCTTTATACCTTAACTCTTTTTCAGTCACCAGGTTCCAGATGACACCATGATGCCAACCTGACCTCCCTGGGCAGACGACCTCACCAATGTGTCCTGGTGTCCCACCTCCCCAGATCCCTGCCCCACTAGGGAAAGAGAGAGAGAGGCTGGGAGTATTGAGCAACCTGCCAATGCCCATGTTCAGCAGGGAAGCGATTACAGAAGCCAGACCTTCTATCTTCTGCACCCCATAATGATCCTGGTTCCACACTCCCAGAAGGATAAAGAATAGGGAAGCTATCAAGGGAGGGGATTGAATACAGAGTTCTGGTGGTGGGAATTGTGTGGAAATGTACACCCCTCTTATCCTATAGTCTTGTCAATATTTCCATTGTATAAATAAAAATTAAAAAAAAACATTTGTACAATCCATAAAGAATACAATGTTATTACCAAAAAAAGAAAACCAAAAAAACAGAAAACTATTGAATAGTGTATTTTCACGGTGTTTGCAGATGGATGCAAACCCATCAATGGAGGAACTAATTTAAAAACTGTGAGACCAGAAGCTGGATGGTGACATACCCAGTTGAGTGCACAGGTTATAGTGCACAAGGACCAGGGTTCTCCTGCAGGGGGAAAGCTTCATGGGTGGTGAAACAATGCTGCAGGTGTCTCCTTTTCTCTTTCTCACACTATTTTCCCTTTCCCCGCTCAATTTCTTTCTGTCCTATCAAATTAAAACACCCTTAGGAGATTATGGGACAGATTAATGAAGTTCTATACCACTTTGAAAACAGAGCAGGTGACTCCAGGTATTCAAAGAAGTAATATGACTGCTTTCTAGGCTACATAGTACTGTAGGTAGAATTTTTGCTATCTTTATCAACTTCCGGTCTATCAATATCATGGCATCTTCTCCTAGAGTCATGACAGGGAGCATGTCCATTTGGAGGCCACAGTTTCAAAAGTAAGAACATTTCAGAGTTCCATTCTAGTGTATACTAGCTCAGTCTTCTTTAAAGTGTCCGCTTATTTCTTTGGAGACAGTATTTTACAGAACATGGAGAAAACTCTCATCTCCATGAAAAATCTTGCAACATGACAGTTGGGAACTAACTCATAAGGTTCAACCATTAATAGGGCTTGTGGTGGACTCTGTCTAAAAAGCAAGTAGAACAAAACCAGCAATTGAAGACCTATGTTATTAGTGATAATGACAGTAATAGTCATAATAACAAAAGCTGTTATTATTGCCATAGTGTAATTTAAGCCTCTCCCCGAGGCTGTTCCAGCTAACACAGGTAGCAAATTCATTTTCCGCACTTAAGACAGTGCCTGCACTGCAATAGATGCTCAATGAAATTTTTAAAATATCTTTTCATAGCATGAATGAAAACTGCCGTTAGCTTCTAACACATGAAGATGGTTTGTCCTGGAAGTGAGAACTCACTTTTAAAGTGAAAGATCCCTGACCTGACCTGACAATGCCCATGTCCAGCAGAGAAGCAATTACGGAAGCCAGAACTCATACTTTCTGCACCCCCAAAAGAATTTTGGTCCGTACTGCTAGAGAGGAAGGAATGTTAGGGGAAGATGACTAGAGTTATCTGGAGCCCAATTCCGTCAGGACCAAGAGAGAGAAGAGGGGGAGAAAAAGACATCTGGACATAATAATAGGTGTAGGTGTGACTTAGAAAAAAAGGAAAGGGGAGTCAGGCAGTAGCGCAGCAGGTTAAGCGCAGGTGGCACAAAATGCAAGGACCAGCATAAGGATCCCAGTTCGAGCCTCTGGCTCCCCACCTGCAGGGGAATCCCTTCACAGGCAGTGGAGCAAGTCTGCAGGTGTCTATCTTTCTCTCCCCCTCTCTATCTTCCCCTCCTCTCTCCATTTCTGTCCTATCCAACAATGGCGACATTAATAAAAGTAATAACTACAACAAGGACAACAAAAAGGGAATAAATAAACATTTTTAAAAAATAAAGAAAGGGGGGAGTCGGGCTGTAGCGCAGCGGGTTAAGCGCAGGTGGCGCAAAGCACAAGGACCAGCATAAGGATCCCGGTTCGAACCCCGGCTCCCCACCTGCAGGGGAGTCGCTTCACAGGCGGTGAAGCAGGTCTGCAGGTGTCTATCTTTCTCTCCTCCTCTCTGTCTTCCCCTCCTCTCTCCATTTCTCTCTGTCCTATCCAACAATGACAACAACAATAATAACTACAACAATAAAACAACAAGGGAAACAAAAGGGAATAAATAAAAAAAATAAATATTTAAAAAAAATAAAGAAAGGAAAAGCAAGACTAAAGAAAAAATGGGAAAAATTATATATGCAAATATAGACAGATCATTATAGAAATAATGGTTAACCTTGAGTGAACCACTGCAGTTTCCAATGGAGGGGATAGGGACACAGAACTCTGGTGGTGGGAACAGTGTGGAATTGAACCCCTGTTATCTTGTAATTTTGTAAACCAGTATTAAGTCACTAATAAAAAGGGGGGGGAAGAACAATCCCTTAGTATTCCAATAATGAACATTCATGATTTCCTCTAGCTATCAGGAAGCTTGACAGACCAGTCATCTGGATTCTGCTCTTGTGAGGCAAAGCTTCCCTTTGTGCTGAGTCTGGAAGGTTGAGTGAGTGGCAGAGCCTTGAGGCTGACATAGAAATGGAGTCCTTTTATATTTGTTTCTTAAAGTCACTAAGTTTAGTGAACCGCCAGCATCTGATTTTATTTAATTTTACCAGAGCACTGCTCAGCTCTGGCTTTTGGCAGAGCTGAGGATTGAACCCGGGACCTTTGGTACTTCAGGCACAAAAGCCTTTTTGCATAGCCATTATGTTATCTTCCCAGCCCACCACCATCGTCTCTAATAGCTTTATACCAAGGCAGTTTTCCTGAGACTCGTGATCTCTATGAACTTTGTGCTTAATGGCGGTCTTGAACTTTTCCTTTAAAAATGTTTGCTGCATTTCTAAATTTCAAAGTCAAATCTTTCTCTGTATCCAGATGTTTGGGTGAAATTTTTTTTTTTTAATTATTTAACTTATAGGTAGAGCCCGGAATTCTCTACTTCTTGACCCCTTTGATTTCCCTGGCTCTGCCTTCTTGCCATTGATGCAGCAGAGGTGGTAGGACTATCTAGAAAGCATTCTTCTTAATGCTGTTTTTGCAAGGGATTCAGCTACTATAGTCACCACTCAGAATAACAGAAGAAAGAACTAATAAAACCTCCACAGGTTGTTTTGAAGGCAGAGCAAGGATTTTCTGTCCAGTGTCACAGAAAGTCAGAACTGTTACTCTAGCTTTTGCACTTAGGGAAAAAGTCTTGCTTATTTGCCTTTTGAACTCACAATGGAGATAGGAGCTGTTAGTCAAATTGACTTGAACTTTGTGGCCAGGAGGTCATATAGTGGATTCAGCAACAGATTTGTAAGCAGGAGACTCTAGGTTTGAATTCCAGTCCCCTATTTGCCAGAATGGTTCCCCACCTCTCTCTCTCTCTCTCTCTCTCTCTCTCTCTTCACCTTTTCATCATAAATTGATTTTTTTTCATTTTTTAAAAGAAGATGATGGAGCAGGTCAGTAGTGCAGCAGGTTAAGCACACGTGGCATGAAGTGCAGAGACCAGTTCGAACCCCCAGCTCCCCACCTGCATGGGTCACTTAGAGTCTGCCTACCACAGGCATCAGCAAACTTCTATAATAGTTTCTATCACAACTGCTTGCCTTTGCCATTGTAACTCATTATCCACACAGACAATAGGGAACAAGTGAATATGTTCTAATAAAACTTATCTATGGGCACTGAAATTTAAGCTACATATAACTTGTACACATCACAAAGTGCTATTCATCTTTTGACTACCCACCCCCTTTAAAATGAGTTTAGAAATCAATTTTAACTCATAGACATTATAAAAACCAGACAGTGGGCCAGAATTGACCTATGGCCCACAAATTGCCTATCTGTCCTAATTTATCAATGTTTATATATTATAAAGACTGAGAAGAAGAGACAGAGAGTGAAAGAGACCACAACACTGAAACTTCCTTCCATGTGGTGAGAGTTGAGTTTGAATCTTGGCTGCACACTTGGCAAAGCAGTACACTACCCAAGTAAGTTACTTCACTGGCCCTCTATATCATTATAATAGTGCTTAGAGGGTAGAGAAGATAGAATAATGATTATGAATAAAGACGTTCATGCCTGAGGCTCCAGTGTTCTAAATTCAATGCCCCACACCACCATAAATTAGAGCTGAGCAGTGCTCTAATCTCGCTCTGGACTCTCTCTCTCTCTCTCTCTCTGTGTGTCAGTTTGTCTCAAGACTCTCTCTCTCTCTATCTATCTTTCTTTCTCTCTCTCTTTCACTAAGGTAAAACACAGAAGATATATTTAATATATATATTTAACATACATTTTAACAAGAAAGGAAATTATAGGATCACAGAGTAACTTCCTTATTGCACTCACCACCAAAGTTCTGTACCCTTCTCTATATCTACCATAGTTCTTTCACAGTCTTAGAGACAGTTTGGTTTCTCTTCTTCCTCTTCCTCCTCCTCCACCTTTCTGTAAATTCATGCATTTCAATGATCTATAGTCCACATGTGAGCGAAACCACCCAGCAACTGTCTTTTTAAAATTTTGATATCTAGTTATTTATTATTGGATAGACACAGAGAGAAATTGAGAAGGGAGGGGGAGATAGAAAGGGAGAGAGACAGAGAGACACCTGCAGCCTTGTTTCACCACTTTCCCCCTGAAGGTGGGTGCCACGGGCTTAAAGCCAAGTCCTTGTGCACTGTAATGTGTTTGCTTGGCCAGGTGCAAACCGCCTGGCCCCTAGCAGTTGTCTTTTACCTCCATGCTTCACTAAATATAATCACCACAAGTTTCATCCATTTTCTCCTGAAAGATATACTATCATTCTTTAGACTTGGCAGCAGATGCAAGATAATGAAGGGGAAGTAATTGTTCAGGAAATGTTGCTGTGGCTCCAAGACCTACCACCTTCAGAAGTCAATCTGTAGCATGTGTGTCTACCCAGCCAAGTGCAAGAGAAAGTATAACTCTAGTGCCAAGGCTAAGAAGCAAAACACCACCAGAACCTATTGAATGAGGCACCTGAAAGTTTTACACTGCAGATTCGGGTATAGATTCCACCAAGGAATGACAAAGTCCAAGAGAGCAGCCACTGCAGTGCCCAGTTTATCCTAAATTATTTCAACAGCTGCATAATAAATGTTTTGGTTTAAACAAACAGAAAACAATATACATACACATGTATGCATATATATCTAATCATCTTTTTTATTTTTTAATATTTATTTATCTATTTTCCCTTTTGTTGCCCTTGTTTTTTATTATTGTTGAAGTTATTATTGGATCGACCTTCCCGTGGTGCATCCCATGAGTACCCATTCACTGGGGAAACTGACGATCCTTCCTAGCCGACTGAATCCACATGGATCCCAGTCACTTTCAAAGCCAGCAACAAGCAGCTCCTGACAGCTTTCAAGCTGTTGGTCCTGCTCTTCGAGTCCTCCAATGTTGAGGGGCTGTCCTCTGCCAAACGCGTTCTTATTGGTCAATTGACGATACAGCATCAGGCAGATGTTATCTGCCTACAAGAAACACATATAGCAGTCGATGAAGCTGCTCGATTCATCATCAGTGGATTCGGTTTAATATGCTGTAATCTCCATCATAAACATGGCCGAGCCATCTACGCAAAATCGTATCTTGTGGACGTTTACCATACGGCCTCTTCGACCTTCTACGACTCCATTGCTATTGGAACTATTCAGCTCATCAACCTATATAAGCCTCCCAGTGCTTCATGGGATAATGAGGTCCTGCCTAGCCCGAATCACCCAGCTGTTTACATTGGAGACTTTAATAGTCATCACCAAGACTGGGGATATTCCTCCACTCGTGCTGACGGCTCTATCTTAGCCGACTGGGCTTCAGCGAATGACCTCTCCCTATTATACGATCCCAAACAGCCAGGCTCTTTTCACAGTGCTAGATGGAATAGAGACTCGTCACCCGACCTGTGCTGGATTAGCACAGTCAATGGCCAAGCCTTTCCCACTACGAGACAAGTTCTCAAGGTCTTCCCGCACAGTCATCACCGCCCAGCTATCATCCACATTGGTCTCCAGCTCCCACTGATTCTGTTCTCGGAGAAACTAAGATGGAACTTTCGGAAAGCAAACTGGTGTCTGTTTAGTGATCTTACCAACAAATCTATTCCTGCAATTCCAATTAACTCTATCCCCTCTGAAGATTCCTACAGGCGCTTCCGCCAAGCCATCTTCAAAGCAGCTTCCCAAGCTATTCCTCGTGGGAGACATGCTGGCAACAACTCACGGAAAGTCTGAACTTCACCCACTCAAGTAGGAAGGCCTGGAAACTTCTTCATAGTCTGGGTGCCGGTAGCCAACCCTCTCCCGTCTCCCATCCTCCCGTATCTCCAAACTCAGTGGCCAGTCACCTAATTCAAGTTGGACGTGCTAAAATCAACCCAGTCTGGAAAAGAGAAATTTCCCATGAGTGGTCATCCACTTCTGTTTATCTTGTCCATCTCCAAAACTCTCTCCCTTTACACTGTCTGAACTGGAAGATGCTTTGAAGAGGGTTAAACCGGGAATGGCTGCTGGCTATGATAACATCACCCCAGAACTCATTCTTAACTTGGGCCCCGAGGCAAAGAAGTGGCTCACTACATTCCTGTCCCACATCTTGGAATCCAAATCTATGCCCAAAATATGGCGTCATGTGAAGATAATAGCAGTTTTGAAACCAAAGAAAGACCCAACACTGGCCACCAGCTATAGACCAATTTCTCTCCTCTCCATGTGTTACAAACTCCTTGAGAGGCTGCTTCTGTCACTAATTTCTCCTCTTACAGAGAAATTCCTATCACCCGCCCAAGCTGGTTTCCGCCCAGGAAGATCTACCTGCGAACAAGTCCCGGCCCTCTCAACTTACATTGAAAATGGATTCCAGAAGAACTTAAAGACGGGTACTGTTGTTGTTGATCTCACAGCAGCCTATGACACGGCCTGGCACCGTGGTCTCCTAGTCAAGATCTCAAGATGCCTGCCTCCATGGGTGGCCAACACTATATCGTTTCTTCTCCAAAACAGAAGATTCCGGGTGCATCTGGGTGACAAGTCTAGCAGATGGAGACTTGTCTCAAGTGGCCTCCCCCAGGGCTCTGTTCTGGCTCCTATGCTATTTAATATTTACATCAATGACCTCCCAGAAACTTCCTCAAGGAAGTTCATCTACGCCAATGACATCTGCTGTGCAACTCAGGCATCCAAGTTTGACATCCTCAAGGAAACACTCACGAAAGACATGTCTCTGATATCTGATTACTGTAAAAATGGCAACTAATCCCTAGCACTGCAAAAACAGTATCATCTGTTTTCCATCTACACCATGCCTCGGCCTCGCGTGAGCTTAATGTGCAGCTTGGCGATACGAGAATCTGGCATGAAGCCCAGCCAGTCTATCTTGGTGTTACTCTCAATCGCACTCTGTCATTTCACGAACATCTCATAAAAACTGCAGCAAAGGTGGGCGCGAGGAATAACATCATTGCAAGACTGGCCAGCTCCTCATGGGGCGCGAGCACTTCCACACTACGATCATCATCTCTGGCATTATGCTATTCCACTGCAGAATACTGTGCCCCAGTATGGTTCCGTAGCCCCCATGTCCACTTGGTCGATTCCAAATTATATTCCTCCATGAGGATCATTTCTGGAACCATCCGTTCCACCCCGGTTCCATGGCTGCCAGTTCTTAGCAACATCACCCCGCCAGATATTCGTCAGGATGCGGCATCATCTAAGTTCATTTCCCACATCTACGCTCGACCGGACCTGCCAATATACGCGGATATCTTCGCCCACCCTGTTCAACGCTTGACGTCTCGTCATCCAATCTGGTCTCCTACGCCTACACTGAACTTCTCTGTTCCAGACTCTTGGAAACAGAGTTGGCAGTCAGCTGAGGTAAAGAACAAACACCTCATCACAGACCCCTGCAAGCGTCAACCCAGCTTTGACCTAGCACGTTATGATTGGGCCCTCCTCAATCACTATCGAACAGGCCATGGCCGGTGCGCCACTATGTTCCATCGCTGGGGAGCCAGAGATGACCCAAACTGCCCCTGCGGCTCCAGACAGACTATGACCCACATAGTCAACGACTGCCACCTCTCCAGATTCAAAGGAGGTCTCGAAACTTTACATTAGGCTCAACCTGACGCTGTTAACTGGCTACGGAAGAAGGGCAAACGCTAGAAGAAGAAGTTATTATTGTTGTTAATGATGTCATCATTGTTGGATAGGACAGAGAAAAATGGAAAGAGGAGGGGAAGACAGAGGGAGAGAGAAAGATAGACAACCTACAGACGTGGTTCACCACCTGTGAAGCGAACCTCCTGCAGGTGGGGAACTGGGGGCTCGAACCGGGATCCTTCTGCAGGCCCAGTACGCTTTCCACCATGTGTGCTTAACCCACTTCCCCACTGCCTGACTCCCGCTTTTTAATTCTTTATCATCTTTATTTATTTATTGAATAGAGACAGCCAGAAATTGAAAGGAGGAGTAGAGATAGAGAGGGAAAGAGACAGAGAGACACCTGCAGACTTGCTTCACCACTCACAAAGCTTTCCCCCTGCAGGTGGTGACTGGGGGCTCAAACCTGAGTCCTTGTGCACTGTAACATATGTACTCAACCAGGTGCACCACCATCCAGCCCCAGGACAGCAAGTTCTTACAGAGTCCAAGTGAAGCCAAATGGGGTATCTATAAATAAAGCATTTATTGATTCTTCACCTGTGTAGACACATTTGCTAAGCCACTGGCTTTGTTGCTGAAGAAAGTGTTTGCTTCTATGTCTCCTCTAGGCACTCCCCTTTGATTAGTGCCGGGCTAGCGTTGTGGGTGTTTCTTCCTGGCATGTGCTCTCTGGGTTGGAGAGAACTCAACTGGAGCCAACATGGGCTACCACTTACTCAGCAACACTGGAGAGAGACCAGGAACTTGAGGCAGAGCAGAACACAATGCAGTGCCTTTATATAAATCTTTAACCAGAAGTGGCAAGTGGGAAAAGGAAATGGCTAGGAGAGGGGGTGGAGAAAAGAGCGTTCAGGTAGAAAGCTTCCATAGCAGCTGTTGCAAAGGTTCTAACCAGTGGGATTAACCAATACCCTGCAGGCAGGGTGGGTCTCAGGCAAAACAATGATTATGTAAATAGACCACAGCATCAAATGCAGGGGGCTGCCCGACAGATTAGGAGGGCAGTAGTCCCAAATGGCAAGTAGCAGCAAAGGCTGTTAGCATTCAGCCTGTCCAAAGGTTTGTGAATAATAAATGGGCAGTTACTCAGTGAAATTGCTCCCAGGGGGCTCAATAGTCAGTTTGTCTCAAGACTCTAGCATGATCTTATTAAATGGTAATGGTGCCATGCCCCTCCTGCTTGACATCTTTACTTGAAATGCAAACTCCTCCTTATAGTCTACAAGCACCACCCACTTCTTTTGCCCATCCCACCCTTGCCTCATAGTCTCCCTGACTTCCTCCCTGGTCCTCTGGCAAGCAGACACACAGGTATATCTCAGGGTTGATGTCTATTGTCTCTGCCTGGAGAGCTCTTTCCAGGACTTTTGGAAGATTTGACTCTTCATTGTCAAGTCTTGATGCAAATGTTGCAATAGTAACCTTTATTCTGAAAGTCATTCACAGCTTCTTCAGCAGGTGTTGGTCCCCTATGTGCTTATAATTCCTCAAAACTCCTCCCCATTTTCAGGTCTGCCATCTTTCTCCCACCTACTGTTCCATTGTCAATGCCTCCCTTAAAGTCTGGCACATGGGCAACTCTATTAATACTTACTGGGTGAATATAAATGCTTTCTTTTTTTTTAAAAAAAAGCTTTTTTTTTACTTTATTATTTTTTAAAATTTGATAAGACAGAGAGAAATTCAGAGGCATGGGGAAAATAGAGAGGGAGAAAGATAGACACGTGTAGACCTGCTTCAGTGCTTATGAAGATTTCTCCCTGCAGGTGGGGACTGGTGGAAAATGTTTTCTTTATTTTTAAAGCATAATTACAGCCCCAATGTCCTTAAGTGGATAAGTAAACTGAGGTACAGCAATGTTAACAATATTGCCCAGCAAAGAAAAGGTGCAACCTATAGACACATGCAGTGACTTACACAGGACCACAAAGGAATTAGGCTGAGTAAATCAAGTCAGTTTCAAAGTTTACATGCTACATGATTCCATCTCCATAACATTCTTTAAAAGTCCAAACTATGGTGATAATGAACATAACGGAAGCTTGGGAGATAGTGCAGTGGTTGCACATCAGATTTTCATGCCTGAGACACTGAAATCCCATGTTCAGTCCCTGGCACCACCATAAACCAGAGCTGGGTGATGGTCTGGTCTCTCATTTAAAAAGAGAGAAAAAAAGAAAGAAAGAAAGAAAGAAAGAAAGAAAGAAAGAAAGAAAGAAAGAAAGGAAAAGGAAGTTGGGCAGGGGTAGATAGCATAATGGTTATGCAAAGAGACTCTCATGCTTGAGGCTCCAAACTCCCAGGTTCAATCCTCTGCACCACCATAAGCCAGAGCTGAGCAGTGCTCTGGTAATAAATAAATAAATAAATAAATAAATAAATAAATAAATAAATAGAAAAGGGAGTTGGGCAGTAGCACAGTGGGTTAAGCGCACTTGGCACGAAGCGCAAGGACTAGCTTAAAGATCCTGGTTCAAGCCCCCGGCTTCCCACCTGCAGGAGAGTCACTTCACAGGAGGTGAAGCAGGTCTGCAGGTGTCTTTCTCTCCCCCTCTGTGTCTTCCCCTCCTCTCTCCATTTCTCTCTGTCCTATCCAACAACAAAGCAACATCAACAATGGCAATAATAACCGCAACGCGGCTGCAACAACTCGGGCAACAAAAAGGGGGAAAAATGGCTTCCAGGAGCGGTGGATTCATGGTGCAGGCACCAAGCCCAGCAATAACCCTGGAGGAAAAAAAACAAACAAACAAAAAAAAAAAAAAAAAGAGAAGAGAAATCAGCCATAGAGATAGCTCACCTCAGGGGCCAGGTGATAACACACCAGGAGGAATACACAAGTGATCACATATAAGTACTTACATATAAGTATGAGTTCAAGCAGTGCTATGTCTCTTTTTCTCTGCACCCCACTTGCACTCCATCCTGGTTTCTCTCTGATTCACTTTCAGAATAAAGGGGGAAAAAATGAAACAAACAAAAAGGTCACTGGGAATGGGGGAGTTGTCATGAGGACACCAATCCCCAGCAATAACCCTGTGTGCGTGTGTGTGTGAAGGGGGTGGATAACTCACCTGCTTTGCCATGCATAAGACCCAGGTTTAAGCCCCCCCCAACGAGAAGCGTCAGAGCTGTGGTATCTCTTTCCCCTCTCCCTCTCCCCTCCCTATTCCTCTGTCTCCATCTTGAAAAGTGAACCAAGAGCTGTACAGTTCAGGTGATGATAGCAACAACAAAATAATATATTGGTGGTTGCCAACAGGTAGAGATTGGAATTTGGAGGTTAGGGGTAGGTATGCATCTATAGAAGGGTGGCGTGAAAGAATCTGCAGTGATGGGCAGTTTGGTTCTTGATTGTGGAACAAAGCTGCACATGTGGTAAAATTGCACAGACCTCCCCCCCAACCACCACCACACACACCCTAGTAAAATTGTTAATTGATGATCTGGGTACAGTATAAAGTGACTAGAGTGTGGAACTTAAAAAGTATGATGTCCTGAGTTTTGTCCCAGGCATCATGTGTGCCAGACATTCTCTCATGTTAATACATAAATCTACAAAACAAACAAAGAAACTGCTGGTTTCTGCTGGAGGGAGATGGGGACACAGAACTCAGGTGATGGGGGAATGGTGTGAAATTATGCCCCTATTATCTTATAATTTTGTAAATCATTAATAAGATTTTTTTAAAGTTTTATTTATAAAAAGGAAACACTGACAAAAAACACAGGATAAAAGGGATACAACTCCACGTAATTCCCACCACCAGAACTCTGTATCCCATCCCCTCCCCTGATAGCTTTCCTATTCTTTATCCCTCTGGGAGCATGGAGCCAGGAACATTATGGGGTACAGAAGGTGGAAGGTCTGGCTTCTGTAATTGCTTCCCCGCTGAACATGGGTATTGGCAGGTCAAGCCATACTCCCAGCCTGTCTCTCTTTCCCTGGTGGGGTGAGGCTCTGAGGAAGTGGGGCTTCAGGACACATTGGTGGGGTCATCTACCCAGGGAAGTCCAGTTACCATCATGTTATCATCTGGAGCCTGGTGGCTGAAAAAAGAGTTAACATATAAAGCCAAACAAATTGTTGACTAATCATGAACCTAAAGGCTGGAATATTACAGATGAAGAGTTGGGGGGGTCTCCATTTTGTAGATAGTTAGTAGGTTTATTTTAGTTATATTACAAAGGGCCCATGCCTATACTAGTTTTTGTGTTTTTTTGTTCCCTGAGCCTGGCATCTGATATGCAGATAGATACAAATTATTGTCTGGGGAGATGATGTCATGGGGCTAGAAAGCTGAATCAGGGAAGAGAGTATCTCCCAAATATGGGAAAGGGGTATAAATATTGTTGACTGTAAACCCCATCGATTTGATGTGATCTGGGACCCATATTCAGCTTAGGAGCCTATGTGACCTCTGCATCCCTGTAGGTCTGAGCTACATTCCTGTGGTCATGAATAGGAACATTCCAAGCTGCCCCAATTTCAGGATCCATCTTCCTCAGGTGGAAGATAGAATCAGCCTCCCTTCTCTGTTGATCCACATTAAAGTTTGCCAATCTCTTGCCCTTATTCAGCTTTTGTTGTTCTTACTTTGATAAGGTTAGCTTTGGAGTGAGTGAGGGAAATGTAATAGGAAGTAGGTGAGGAAGGTACTAATAATATATTTTAAAAGATTGCTAAAATTTGAACAAATTCTGTAAATTATGTCAAGTCGGTTTCCTGGTTTTTACATTGATCATAACTGTAAGATATTCATATTGGGGGAGGCTAGGTGAAAGTTCAGAGAACTCCTCATACTAGCTTTTTTTTTCACAGTTTCCTATGAACCCACAGTTATTTTAAAATAAACAGTTTAGGAAATATTTTACATAAAGTTAGCTAAACATTTAAAAATATCAAATGTATTTCTATAGCTAAAATGTTTTTTTTAATATGACATAAAATATTTCAAAGTAAACTAAAAGCCCTTTTCTTTTTTATTTGTGTTGTCTTTATTTCATAGAGACAGAGAAATTGAGAGGGAAGGGGGTGACAGAGAGGGAGAGAGACAGAGAGACACCTGCAACACTGCTTCACCACTAGCAAAGCTTTCCCCCTGCAGGTGGGGGCTGGGGGCTCAAACCTGGGTCCTTATGCATTTGTAACATGTGTGCTCAACCAGGTGCACAACCCCCCCCCCAAAAAAAAAGCCCTTTTCAAAAATAGTTAAGCAACATCTTTTACCTGTAATTTCAGTATGCAATTCTTTGGTCTTATCTTGGGATTAATAGTATTTTCACCAGCATAAATAGTGTTTTACAGTTACAGAAGGACTTTAAGTAATTATTTTGTTGAATTTTAATATTTTATTAGTAGTGACACTAATAAAAATATAATGATAAGGAGGCCAAGGCGGTAGCATAGCAGGTTAAGCGCACATGGTGCGAAGCCCAAGGACCAGCATAAGGATCCCGGTTAGAGCCCCTGGCTCCTCACCTGCAGGAGGGTCGCTGGTAAAGCAGGTCAACAGGTGTCTATCTTTCTCTCCCCTTCTCTGTCTTCCCCTTCTCTCTCAATTTCTCTCTCACCTATCCAACAACAACAACAATAAACAACACGGACAACAAAAGGAAAAAAATAGTCTCCAGGAGCAATGGATTTGTAGTGCAGGCACTGAGCCCCAGCGATAACCCTGGTGGTAATATATATATATAAAAGATAGTTGTTGAGGTGGTACTTTGATTGGCGTCCCTGTCCTGATACATCAGAAATAGCAGGCTCAGGTATGAAACATATATGCCATAACTACAAGGCAGAGAATAAGTAATTCAGGATCTACTTCCCAAAATTTCTTATTTTCCCCTTTTCTACCAATAGCATATATTTTAGTAACTATTTAGAAATTCTAAATTACTTTGAGTCAACTCTGGCATGCAGACTCTGACACCTGTACTCCTTCTTCCCCTAGAGGGCGTGGGACATCCCACTGCCAACCAACTCCAAGAGGCTAATTAGCACTGCTTTTCACAAATTCAAGGTGGACTAAGAAAGAAAAGAGACTCTGTTGTTTGTTGCTCGTTTGCAGATGTTTTGCTTGCAAAGCCACATCAAAGCAGAGAAGCCCACCGTGGACTTGGCTGGAAACCAAAACTCGCTGGCCAATCTGAGAAGCAGCAAGTTCCATCAGGCAGAAAACCATTTTATCTTCTGGGCCCAGATTCCTCACTTGGAGTTGAAGGAGGCGGAGCACTCCCCAAGCAGCAAAGTTCTTCCTAAGCCCTCAGCTGGCTTTGGGAGCCCCCCACTTGGAAGCCCAGCTCTGTACAGGCCTGACAGAGATAAGAGATGAGCCTGTGAACAAATCCACAGGTGGTTGCCAAGCACCTCCCAGGTGCACGGTTACAAGGTGGATATGACTCCAGGAACAGCCCATTCACACATAAGCACTGAAAAATGAGAGTGGGTTTTCATCTTCCTGAAAGGCATCTTCAAACACATACTGGGTTTTGTTTGAAGAGAAATCAGAGGGGTCGTCCTGTAATACTCTAAGCATGTGTTTTGCAGGGACTTCAGGGGAGACACAATAAAAGATACCATGTGCTCTGCCACCCACTTCCCCAAATAGCTCTCCAGGAGATTCCAGTGTTGAAAACATATAGGGAAATATCTGAGACCTAGATGGACAGAATACAGATTAGATTTGAAGGAAGCACAAAGACTTAAGGATACAGATGGGGTGGGGGTGGGGGGCACAGGGATTGCTGTTCTGCAGAGAACACTTCAGCAAGAAGCACACTCTCTGTTGTGCTCCCATCTCCAAATATAACTGTGTTCATAACCTTCATATTGACTATACTCAGAGCTCTGTGGGGACTGAGCACATGACTTTCATCTTTATAGCCTTAGAATCTGGCCCTGTCCCTGACATACAAGAGACACAGGTACAGTTTAAGTAGATGAGTGAATGACTGAATGAATGAATGAATGAATGGGTTGGTCCCAGAGTGTGTGAATGAGGGCTCTCAGTGATTTCTGAGCTCTGAAGATTATACAATCTTATGTATATTTTAGAAATATCTCCTGTCAGGCTCTGTGTAAACACTTACTGAAGGATGGGAACTTGTTTTATCTGGATGCTCTAATGAGAGGCTGGGGCACTTTAATTCTAACCCTCTGTTTGACCCCTGGCCTTATAAATAAAGGGCACAGTTAAGTTTTGGAGTATACAGGAGTCAGAAGACCTTGAGCTCATTGGACATCTAAGATTTCAACTAAATGTAACAACCATCTTCCCCTTTTTTGTGACTTTTAAGGACCTTGAACTTGATAAATGTGTTGATTTGTTAAATGAAAAGACCTGGGAAATATCATTATCTGTAGAGGAATGGAAGCTTCTCAGTCCTTCACATTTGATCTTCCCTCCTCTGTTGGAAGACTTACCCATTTTATAAGTATCTGTGAGATGAATCTCCATCACAATCACGTAGCACAAGAGATTGACTACCTACCTTCACAGACAGAGCAAAAGTATGGGGCTAAAGTTAGTCTACCAGATGCCCCCACCTCTCTGGACTTCAATGAGGCATCAATGACAAGATTCCATACCTCACCTGTGTATTTCCTGTAGGATATACATTATCCTGCAGAGACCAGTGATGACTCAGAAAGTATTCAGGAGCTCCCATAACTCCTCCCTGCTGCTACAATGACTTACCAAGCAGCAGCCTAGACCTACACTTAAGAGATGCCTGCTAACAAGAGAAGTAGAGCAGATCCACCAGGGGGCCAATTCCAAGGTAGGGCCTTTGCTTGACAATGAAGCCTCCTTGATTCAATAGTGTAGGTTCTCCATAGCGTTCCATTGTCAAAGGCTTAGCGGTACTTGAAATTTTATTCCTAGACCCATTGTTGCTGAATGTTCCGAGAAGGTTGTGCTTTGAAGCTGTTTAATGCCAGAAAGAAGATAACACAGAGGCTAGAAATCTAGACCCCAGAACCAGACAAACTAGAGTTAGATTCTAAAACCCTCTAGCAGCATTTAAACTTTAGCACTTAGCACTTGGTAAATTCAGCCAATTGTGGCTGCATAAGACAGAGAGGAGTAAGAGACAGGCTGACTCTGAGAACTGTGCCCCAAACCCTGAGCCAAGGAAGAGTACAAGAGAGATTAGACTTGTTCAGCTTTGTCTTCAAGGCAGAAAATGAGCCTGTTGTAAAAACTGAAGGTGATATGTTTGGCCTCAAAATAAGACTTTCTAGGAATAATATGAAGATATGGGTGAGTCACTCAATGGACAGGAAATCTCCAAAAGGGAAGGTATTTAAGTCAAACTTGGGGAAGTTACTGGAGAGAGGATTTACAATAGATAACTAGATTCACTCAAAAATTTAGACAATGGAATCCAAAAAAAAAAAAAATTAGACAATGGGACTTCCTTTTTAAAATGAAACGTTCCATAAACTCTAGCCAAGGCTTGTGATTAGAGCATACTAAGTACATGTTCAGAACACAAGTAAGTAGAAATTGGTAAAGATAAGTTCCACTGGAATAATAACAGTTAAAGCTGTATTTTTTTTTCCATCACCAAAATTAGAAATGAGATAAGTTCCATTGGAATAATAACAGTTAAAGCTATATTATTTTTTTTCCATCACCAAAATTAGAAATGAGATACTTTAATGTCAGTAATTTAAAAACAAGTATTGTATGGAGGGATGTGGACATCACAGTCTTCTCAATATTAGAGACCTTTAAAGTCTTAATCTGGTCTTGAGCCTATTATAACAAATAGATCAAAGCAGAGTAGCTTTGGAGACAGTAGAACAAAAGCGAAGAGTCTCTGTCCTGCAGACCCCCTACTGAGGCCTCTGCGGGAACTCTCAGGGCCCTTGGAGAGTCATGGCACCCAGTCAGAAAACTCAGAGCCCTGACAGTCCCGGGATCAGGGGACATTCTTCTCATCTCTGCACAGGAACTCCAACCTAGCCCCACTTAGAATTTCACCTAGGATATTACTTTATTTCAAGTTGCTTAGTAATTCTTAACTTTGTTTTTTTCCCATATGTATTATATTAGTTTACTCTGACAACATTCCCTGAGGGAAGCTGAAGGATGTCACTGTATAGGTGAGGAAACAGGTCTAAATCACATTATTTTTAACAAAGACTTCTTTTTCCTTTTTATATTTACTTCTTTGCTAGGACAGAGGGAAACTGAGATGGGATGGGGAGGTAGACAGGGAGAAAGAAAGAGATACCTACAGCGCTCCTTTACCACTGGTGACACTTCCCTACAGGTGGGGAATGGCAGGCTTGAACCTGGGCCCTTGTGCACTGTAAGGTGTGCACTGCTTGACCAGGTATGCCACATTTCAGCCCCCCTTTAATATTTATTTATTATTCCCTTTGTTGCCCCTTTTTTATTGTTGTAGTTGTTGTTGTTATTGATGTCATCATTGTTGGATAGGACAGAGAGAAATGGAGAGAGGAGGGGAAGACAGAGAGGGGGAGAGAAAGATAGACACCTGCAGACCTGCTTCACTGCTTGTGAAGTGACTCCCTGGCAGGTGGGGAGCCGGGGGCTCAAACAGGCATCCTTATGTCCTTGTGTTTTGCACCACCTGCACTTAACCCATTGCACTACTGCCCAACTTCCCACCCCACCTCACCCCACCCCACCCCCCCTTTTTTTTTTTTTTGATGAGAGCACCACTCAGCTCTGGTTTTTTGCTGATTCAAGATTGAACCTGGGATTCCATAGCCTCAGGCATGAAAGAATTACATGATTATGCTAGCTCCCCTACCCACAACCTTTTATTTTCTTAAATGAAGAATTCCCAACTGACAAAAAAGTGGACAGAGGGTCCAGGTGGTGGTGCACCTGGTTGAACTTACACATTACAGTGTGCAAGGACCCAGGTTCAAGTCCCTAGGCCCCACCAGCAGAGGGGAAGCTTCACCAGCAATGAAACAGTGCCATATGTGCTTCTCTCCCTCTCCCTTCCCTCTCAACTTCTCTGTCTCTATTTAAAAAAAATAATAACAACAGAAAGTTAAGTATCCACTATCTAAACCTAAATCATCAGCATAAGACTAATCTTACTTTATTTAGACCTCATCTATGTTTTTCTTCTGGCTTTATTTGCAATAAATCCTAGTCCTAATATCTTTTCATTCAGAAGTATTTCAGCATATATCTTTAAAAGGAGTAAAACTATCTTCTCTTTCTTTAAAGTATAAGAACAAAGCCATGCTCGTATCTTTTAAAATTAAGTATCATTTTGTATTGAATACCTACCTATTCAGCATTCATATTTATACTTGTTTAGTAAATAACAATTATTTTTATTTAAAAATTAGAAGCCAAAGATAGATCACATTTTGCCATTTGTTGATAAATTATAGAATAATCTTTTAAGTTTTCTTTAGTTTATTGAAAAAAAGAAAGAGGGAGAAAGGAAACAGAATATTACTCCATTCTGTGTCAGGGCTCAAACCTGGGAACCCATTCATGCACAACACACACTTTATTCAATAAGCCATCCCCCCTTTGACTCCAGAATAATCTTTTAATCTACTCTCTCATCTCACAATTTATTTGCTGAAGAAATCCAGGCAATTACCCTGTGGAGTTCCCCACAGTTTGAGTTCTGTTCATTGGATCCCTTTGGGGTGACTGAATATGTTTTCTTCTCTGTATTCCCCATAAACTAGCCTTTAGATTTAGAAATTAGGTCAAATTTAGGTCACAAAGCTTTTTATAGAAAGTAGGAAACAGCATTGTTGTGACAGAGTTGATGCTACAGGTCCTCTGTATGATTTCCATGTCTGCCACCAAGGCCACTTTGTCATAAACCAGTGTGAAAACATCGGGGTGACTGAGGAAGAAGTAGCTAGTATCTTCAGTCATTTACTCATCTTTTCTACAGATGGCGCCCTTTGACCAGCACTAGTGGCTATACACACAGATACTCATTCATGGTACCCACTTTATCCACAGACCTTTCTTCAAGTCCCTTCTCCCCCATCTCCCAACTTTCTTCCATCTGGTTCCTTGACAGATCAGCCAAGTCATTCACCACAACCCAATCGTCTATGTTGACTCTTTCCTCAAGCAATTTCTTCATCTGCACAAAGAAGATAAACAAGTGTCTATTGACAGATCACCTTGCTGTCACCCTTCAGAGTCACTCCTAAAAGGTTTATTTACTCCCTTTTGTTGCCCTTGTTGTTTTATTGTTGTAGTTATTATTGTTTTTGTTATTGATGTCGTTGTTGGATAGGACAGAGAGAAATGGAGAAAGGAGGGGAAGACATAAAGGGGGAGAGAAAGACAGACACCTGCAGACCTGCTTCACTGCCTGTGAAACGACTCCCCTGCAGGTGGGGAGCTGGGGGCTCAAACCGGGATCCTTACATTGGTCCTTGAGCTTTGTGCCACCTGTGCTTAACCCATTGCGCTACTGCCCAACTCCCATCTCAGGCTTTTTTTTTTTTTCTAGTCATAGAGTCATCCTTGTCCCTACACAAGACCATAAGTATCAGCTGAAGAAGATGTGATAGAGCAACAGTGACTCCAGTACAAGTGGGCATCTGGTCTACCCATTTGTGCAGCTGATGTACCTTCCCACTCTCCAATCAACTTAAACCCAATTCCCAAGATTGCACTTTGATCTATTAGATTTCTCCTGCTCCTCTCCCTGACATGACTTGGTAGCTCTAAAGTATTTAACTCTTGGCCTCTTGGATACTTACTTTCCATGGGCAGAGGCTAAGATTCTGCAGGAGCCCAGCGACATGTGTTTGGAATGATGGTGCATAGGACTCTACTTCTTTCTTTTTTTAATTTTAATCTTTATTTATTGATTGGATAGAGACAGTCAGAAATCGAGAGGAAGGGAGAGAAACAGAGAGACCCCTGCAGGCACTGCTTCACTACTTGCAAAGCTTTCCCCATGCAGGTGGGGACCAGGGGCTCGAGCCTAGGTCCTTGCACACTGTTAACACATGTGCTTAGCCAGGTACACCACCACCTGGCCCCCAGGACTCTACTTCTAATGCCCTCTCCTTGTTCCCTACCCCCAAGGATTGTATTACCAAGCTCTTACTGGGGTCTGCAGAGCCTTACATGGCATCTTTTTCTCAGGACATGGCTGATGTATATGATTTTCAGGTTGTACCTGCCAAAGAGCAGGGCTGTTTGTTGCTATAGTTTGCACCTGTTGTAGAGCTTGAGTTTGCTTTGGGCCCCACTCAAAGCTGGCAAACTTCGGTACCACCTGATAAGACAGATCATAGCATAAATCTTAAGTATGAAATATGCCACTTTCAAAACTCAAAGGCCTGACAGTATCTCAAGAGGTAGTATGAGTGAGATGCTTAATTCAGTCCCTAACCCCACATGTAATGGAGCAATAGTCTGGACTCTTTCATTCTCTTGCTGATAAAAATAAATAAATCTTTTAAAAGAAGTCAGTAAAATGCCCAAAAGTCTATTTTATGTTTCTTTTTCAGTTGTAGGAATTTTAAGTCATAAGAGGTCATTCTTTGCTTTAGAAAGGGTAACCTGGACACATCTCAGAATACTGGGTCCTTTATAAGTTTATCAATATAGCTGAACTTAGAATCCTTTTCTCTAGAATGTATGACTATATGTCATATACTATCAGTAGACATTTCACTAAAAAACTCAAAGTACGAGGCCAGGTGGTGGCACACTCGGTTGAGCACTCACAATACAGTGTGCAAGAACCTGGGTGCAAACCCCCAGTCCCCACCTATGGGGGTGGAAGCTTCACAAGTGGTGAAGCTGTACTGCAGGTGTCTCTCTGTCTCTCCTTCTATATCCCCCTCCTTGTTGGGCAGTACGCCAGCTTCCCCCTGCTTATCCCTGCGGTCTATTTACATAACCAGTTACCTAGGAACCACCCTGCCTGCAGGGCATTGGTTTAATCCCCACTGATTCACCATGTCCTTTTGCTCCGCCCCCTCTTGTAGTCACCCTGATTTCCACCAGTCTCTTTTTGCTCCACCCTCTCTACGTCACATCCTGTTTCCACCCTACTTGGCGAGTATATATACAGCTGCTCTTCTGTTTTAACACACTTGGGATTGCCTTTGGGCTCCGAGAGTTCCAGAGTCTATCTCCTGCTATGCTAGCTCGGCATGAGTTCCTGATCCCTCTCCCATGCAGCAGCCTAGGTTGGCTCCAGTTGAGTTCTCTCCCTCAGGCTATCCCGGCACCTTCTCTCTCAATTTTTCTCAGTTTTATCAAATTAGTTTTTTAAAAAAAAAGAATTATTAAAAAAAATTTTAAACTCAAAGCACAATTAACTAAATTTTTGTTCTAAAAAGTACTGATAAAATCTTCTGAGGGAAAGCACTGCACACATAAACATCATCTCCGGGGTCCCCTACTGAAGCTCTTTCCAGGATTCTTCTCTCCCAGTTCAGTTCTGGGAAAATTCTTGGAGCAAAATCTCCCTTGCTGACCTTCATTTGTCACAAGTCTAACTTGGCTTGGCTGTGGATTGATTTTAACGGGTAAGGAAAGAGTGGGAAAGTTCCAGAAGAGAAGAGGGAAAGAAGAAAGTACAGAGTCTGAAAATAATAACCTACACACCTGGGGACTGGCAAAATAGCTCACTTGGATAGTGTACTGCTTTGCCATGTGTGCAACGGAGGCTAGAACCTAGCCCCCACCTCACTGAAGGAACTTCAGTGTGGTGATCTCTTTCAGTCTCTCTCTCTCTCTCTCTACTTCTATCTAAAAATAAAGTAAATAAATACAAAAGAATCTACACATTTGTAAGACTCAAGCCAATTGGTAGAGGGAGTTTATTCACACTAGCAGAGAGGAAGAAAAGGAACTCCTTGCTTTCTTCTGGCAGTGGAACTACAGGTGATTTGTCTCTCTTTCTCTTCCCCTGCTTTTTGTTGTTTGTTTTGTTTTGTTACCAGAGTACTGCTCAGCTCTGGCTTACAGTGATGGTGGTGGAGCAGGATGGTGGGGACTGAACCCAGGGCCTCAGGACCTCAGGTATGAGAGTCTTTCTGCAAATTTATTATGCTCTTTCCTCTCAACCAGTGTCTTTTGTTTTTATTTTTTGCTTTTCTTTATCTTCAGGATTTATTTTATGTTGTATTATATTATTGTAGTTATTATCATCGCTATCATTCCAGTAAGAAAATAGCCAGAAAAAAAAAGCACATTAAAGTTATTTTGAAGAAGCAGGAAGTGAGGATGCAAGGCTGGAGAACTTGATTCCCCTTACTCAGCTCCCCGTCCCACACCTAGAGCAGCCCAGTGCTAGGGTGGCTGTGGGCAGAGGAAGGAGCCTGCAAAGCTCAGAGGCAGCACAAAGCCGGGATTTCTAGCCCAGCAGATTCCCCATTCTTTGCTTCCAGCCCCAAATCCCATGCTTACTCACTTCACAGCACCTACTTTTAACCTGCCAAATGCCACTAAATCTGCAAATTAAACCTCTGATTACAGAATGCCTTTTGATGTGAAAAAAATGTGGGGATTTTTAAAATGTAATTATTCATACACTAAGATTTTAATTGTGCTGCTTTTCTCCCTCTCTCACCTTTTTTTTTTTTTCCCCCTTCCCAGGGCAAGGTGATTCCCCGGTGTGGGCCTGCCCAGGCAGCACCAAGGAGCCTGGCACAGGAAGGTGCCTGCAGAAGTTGCCTGATGCCGACCAGGACGCTCCGTTCTAAGGAGGTGGGAAAGAGAGCCCTAGACAGCCAAAGGCAAGGTCACGGTGGGACGCCCACATGTGCAGCTGGGTAGCCAGAGGTCCCAGCCTCTGCTGCTGACATGCAATCTCTGATGTTGGGAATGGGAGAGATTTTCTGTGGAAGTCTAGGAGTCAGCCTGATCAGGATGGCCACAAAGGGGAATGAATGCCTGGGCTGCCCACTTTGCAGTCTGCTCCTTCCTCACATCTGAGCCACAGCCAAATCGGCCTTTCTTTCCTTCTGAAAGGTAAAATATGGATAACATACAATTTACCATTTCACGTTTTAGCCATTTTAAGTGTCCAGTTCATCAGCCATCACCACGGACCATCTCCAGAATGTTTTCTCTTTCTGAACTGAGACCCTGTACCTGTTCAATGTCAGCTCTCTAGTCTCGCTCCCCAATGCTTGGCAATTTGTTTTCTAGCTTCTGTCTCTGTGAGTTTAACTGCTCGAGGTCCCTCACTTGCCTTTGCTGTCTGTCTTTCTCACTTGGCATCGCTTTGGAATGACTTCACTACTATAGCATGTCTCAAAACATCCTGCTTTCCTGGCTGGATAATATTCCATTATCTATTCAGTGTATTCCTCTGTTAATGGATATTGGGGTTGATTTCACCTTTTGGCTGTTGTAAAATATGCTAGTATCAACATGTGGGGGGGTTGGTTTCAAATACCTATTCAAGTCCCTGCTTTCAATTCTCCAGTGTAAACTGTATACCTAGAAGTGGGATCACTAAATCATATGGTGCAGACTGATCTTTTAAATAGGCAGATTAGGGACTGGATAGTGACATACCTGGTCAAGTGAACATGTTAACATGTCAAAGAACCTGTGTTCAAGCCCTCAGCCCCCACCTAAAAGAAGAAAGCTTCATGAGCAGTGGAGCAGTGCTGCAGATGTCTCTCCTTCTCTCTCTGCCACTTTTCTACTGATTCCTGTCTGTCAGTCTCTATCCAATAAATAAACTAGTTAGGTTAAAATTAAACATACGATTAAACCATTGTGTACCAAACCTGTCTTAGGACTTACAGAACATGTGTATGATAGGGTCCCTGCCAAGCTCAGGGAGTTCATCTTGAAGGTGGAGCAGTGGGCATTATAGTTGGAAAACATAAAATCCTAAATTTGACCCTTAGTTCTGCATACACCAATGCAATGCTCTGTCTTGTTTGTTTCTCTCTCTCCCCTTTCAATTGATAAAAAATAACTTTTTAAAAGAGTTCATTTTCCCTATCATCCCCTTCCAAACCCTCCCAGAACCATACTTAACCTCTTGGGGGTTCTCAAACACACCACCTGAAGGCCCCTGCTGTGGTCTGTGACTTTTGCCCAGAATGCACTTGTGCTTGCCTAGTAGCCCTGGTCTGTGGTAAGCAGCTCTTTAGAGACCCTTCCTGTCCACTCCACCTAAAACCCCTCTCCCTTTGGCAATATATCTGACTCATTTGTTGGAAGCTTTCACTAACTGGTCAGCACTATACCTTGCTCTCCCTCTTAGAACTACGTGGTAGGAAGTGGTGGTGGGGGTGTTCCCCAGTGCTCCTATTGTTTCATGTCTGTGTTTTAGCACAGGAAAGAGAAAGGGAGGAGAGAGGGAAGGGGTTAGGGAGGGAGGCAGGAATACACCAGGTCTTCTAGCATATAGTGGTGATGCCTTCTTCAGGATGTTGCTCAAGGATTCACTCAAGGATCCTGCTTCAAGCCCCTGGATCCCCACCTGCAGGGGGCTAGCTTCACAGTGGTAGAGCAGGTCTGCAGGTGTCTATCTCTCTCTCTCCTTATCTCCCCCTCCTTTAAACTTTTCTCTGTCCTATCTAATAATAATAATAGCAATAAAAGGCAAAATTGGCTGACAGGAGCAGTGGATTTGTAGTGCAGGCATCAAGACCCAGTGATGTAACCCTGGAGGCAAATATATATATATATATCAGGACAAATTGTTTAATAATCAGGAACCTAAAGGTAAGACTATAGCAGATGAGAATTGGGGTCTTCATGTTGGAATAAGCTTAGGTATATCTCAAAAGGCCCATGACATTATTAATTTTGTCTGAGCCCAGCAGCTAACATGCAAGTGGGCTGAAAGTATTTTTTGGGAAGGTGGTGTCAGAGTTGGGAATAGGACTAGAAAGCTGGATCAGGGCAGAGAGTAACTCCCATATATGGGGAAATTGTATAAATATTGTTAACTGTAAACTCCATCTATCTTACCTGGGGCCCATGTCTATTCATATGCAGCATATGACCATGTTTCATGGTCATGGCTAAGAACATTCTACGCTGTACTCATGTCAGGACCAGTCTTACTTGAATGGCAGAGGCTGACCCAACCTCCCTTCCAAGAGTGGGGCAGTTTCTACCATTGTTGTTCTACATGGAGGGCAAAGCCCACAGAGGGTTTTTTTTCTTTTTTCTTTTTTTTTTTTTACCAGAGCACTGGTCAGCTCTGGCTTATGGTAGTGCAGAGGGTTGAACCTGGAGCTTTGGCGCCTCAGGCATGAGAATCTCTTTGCATAATCATTATGCTATCTACCCTCTGCCCCACAAGAGGGTTTGTTATGTTGTTGTGATGTTTTTCTGATGGAAGGCTCTGTTAGAGGTCTAGGCCCATCATATCTATGTCAACGATTCCCTGAGTTGGGCCTCAGTTGATGGAGTGGCCTAGTAGAGACCAAAAGAGCCATCAATGAAGTTGATCACCACTTCTATCTCCAGAGCCATCTGTCCCAGTCCACTGAGATGAAGAACACACCCATCCACATGCCCAAACAGAGCGAGCTTTCTTATATCAAGGGAGGAAAAGGAGAGACATTCTGGTTCACTCAGAGTAACTAGTTTAACCATAGAATGATTGCCAATTTTTAATAAAAATAATTGTGCACACTAAAAGATGGGATTCCTGGTACTAAAATGACCCTTTTGCTCAACAATTTGTTTGGCTTCGTATGTTAACTCTCTTTTCAATCACCAGGTTCCAGATGCCATCAGGATGCTGGCCAGGGTTCCCTGGATTGAAGACCCCACCAATGTGTCCTGGAGCTCAGCTTCCCCAGAGACACACCCTACTAGGGAAAGAGAGAGGCAGACTCGGAGTATGGACCGACCAGTCAACACCCATGTTCAGCGGGGAAGCAATTACAGAAGCCAGACCTTCTACCTTCTGCAACCCTCAATGACCCTGGGTCCATGCTCCCAGAGGGCTAGAGAATGGGAAAGCTATCAGGGGAGGGGGTGGGTTATGGAGATTGGGTGGTGGGAATTGTGTGGAGTTGTACCCCTCCTACCCTATGGCTTTGTTAATTAATCCTTTCTTAAATAAAAAAAAAAAATTTTAAATAAATAAATAAAATTTTTTTTAAATGACCCTTTCTGTGATGCTGATGGTCTGCGGGCTACAGGCAGGACCTCTACATCCCCATTCTCAGCCTTTTCCCAACAGTTGGTACTCTGTGAGTCCATGACACACACAAAGGTGTCCCCTGGAAGTTGAGTTCTACAGTCAGTTCCTAATAATAACATGCTAAGTTGTTCTATTTTCTTTTTTCTCCATCAAGCTTAAACATGCTTATTTCCCATACTTGTACTATTTTACTGGGTTTTTTAAAAATTTATTAATCATTTTGCATTACTTTATCAGCCACTCTGCCTCCAAAAGATTCTTTCTAGAGCATAAGTCACACCATTTCTTTCCAGTCTGTTTCCCAATCACTTTATACTTATTCTTCTACAAGATGCCAGGAAAAACTCAGCCAGGACTCTCCCTGTGCTTCATGACACAAGAGTTCCCCCACCTCACCTACCCATACCCACCTGTACCCACCTATACCACCACCTTTTGGGATAAACCTCAAGGGTCTTTAAATAGCACAGACAGGTTTCTGAAATGTCCTTTGACATGCCTGCCTTTTGACATAACCTCTATCACGAGGATGCTTTTTTGGTGCAAGATACAAGATCTTCAATTAAAATGAAGTGAAGTCCAGGGATGCTCAGCTCAAGAGCTTCACCAACTCACTGAGGGCTGAGGGCTTTGGCTTCTCTTTGCTCTGTTGTTTTGGTTCCAAAGTGGCTCCTACTCTTACGTGGTGAAGCACAGGGAGAGTCCTGGCTGAGCTTTTCCTGGCACCTTATAGGAGAACAAGTAGCGGGTTCTTTCTGAAATTTGGTAGGGAATGGAGTACGATGAATGGACTACACCAGCCTGTGCTCCCCTGAGTTCCAGTACTCAAATTAAATCTCTTTCTTTCACTATGAAACATTTCCCATGTACCTCCTGTCAGGACTAGTTGAGTTCTTTTTTATCTAGTCATTTGACAACCGTCTACTGAAGATCCAGGAGGTGCTGGGCATGATGGACACAGTAGTGAATAAAAGCAAACACTGTAGGGGCGGGGGTAGATAGCATAATGGTTATGCAAAGAGATTCTCATGCCTGAGGCTTCAAAGTCTCAAGTTCAACCCCCCACCCCCTCCCATACCACTATAAACCAGAGCTGAACAGTGCTCTGATAAAAATTAAATAAAATAATAAAAAAGAAAAGCAAACACTGTGAAACCTTTGTTTGCCCCTGTTTCTACTGTAACACACTAAACTTGACACACTACATTTTGCAGAGTTTGTGATATTAGGCACCTCTCTGATCTTCAGTTCCGTCCTCTGTCAAAGGGGACTAAAAGGGGGGTCGAGTGAAGCGCACATGGTGTGAAGTGTAAGGACCAGAGCAAGGATCGGTTTAAGGACCCCGGTTCAAGCCCCCAGCTCCCCACCTGCAAGGGGTGGGGGTTGCTTTATAGGCAGTGAAGCAGGTCTGCAGGTATCTATCTCTCTCTCCCCCTTTTTGTCTCCCCTCTTCTCTCAATTTATCTCTGTCCTATCCACAACAACAGCAATGACAACAAGAACAAGAACAACAACAAGACTAACAACAAGGGCAACAAAATAGGAAAAAATGGCCTCCAGGAGCAGTGGATTCAAAGTGGAAGCACCAAGCCCCAGCAATAACCCTGTAGGTAAAAATAAATAAATAAATAAATAAATAAATAATAAAAAGAAAAAGAACCCCAATAAAGAAATTTTTTAAAAAAGCAAAAGAAAAGGGGAATGATTATTCTTGTATCCCTGCTGAGGTGAGGGAATTAGAGAGTGACTGTATACAGAATCCAGGATGCACCCAGTTTATAGTTAATGAGGGAGACACAGTAATTCTCCTGGTTGGAGAGTTTATTTAGGAGGACAGTACAGGTCATACATGTCTGAGCTCTCAGGTCTAATGCCCAGTACTGAATATGTCAGAGTTGAGTGGTGTTCTGCTCTCTCTCTCTCTCTTTCTCTCTGTCTCACACACACACATATACACTCATAAAAAATTATTTAGCTGGGGTTGACTGGTAGGCCACTGAATAGAGCATACATGTTACCAAGCTCAAGGACTCAGGTTTAAGTTCAAGGACTCTTACCTTCAAGGGAGAAAATTCATGAACAAAGGAGCATTTCTGCAGGTGTCTCTCCTCTCTGTCCCCATCTTCATCCCTCCCTCTCTATCCATCTCTTACCCACCTTCTGCACCCCATAATGATCCTGGGTCCATACTCCCAGAGGGATAAATAATAGGAAAGCTATCAAGGGAGCATATGGGATACAGAGTGGTGGGAATTGTGTGAATCGTACCCCTCTTATCCTACAGTCAGTACTTTCATTTTGTAAATAAAAAATTATATAAATTTTAAAAAAGGAAGAAAAAGGAAAAAATGGCCACTGGGAATGGTGGAGCCATACAGACTTGGCCTTGGCTTTCCACACCTGGTGGAGGAAAAAAAAAAAAAAAAAAAAGCTTACAAAATTCATTTATTTTTAAAAAGTAAATGATGACTTTTGTTTGTTTTTTTCACCAGAGCTCTGCTCAGATCTGGCTTATGGTGGTGTGAGTGACTGAACATGAGATTTCAAAGCCTTAAGTTTGAGAGTCTCTTTGCATAACCATTATGCTATCTACCCCACCCAAAATGATGACTTTTTACAGCTTTGCTCCTCCCAAATGAAATGTGCTTTTCATGTATAATGGTCTTCTCTGACAATCTAGAATGATGTTTTCAAAAGCTTTATATGAAGCATATGAAATAAGAAAAGAAAACAACTATATTAGAAGTTGTCAAAATATTTGTAATATAGAGTATATGTTATTTCTTGATAATGTAATGTGAGGCCTACTATTATGTTGTAGTAGTGATGAGTGTTAGTGATAGTTCAAGATACCTACAACACCTTATATTGTATATTCTATCCATAGACGCTTTGGGAGTTAATAGATTCCAAATTTAAAACTCTGGAGTTGGGAGAACAGAGGGACTGGCTGGTAGTGCACCCAGCTGAGTGAACACATTACCATGTCTACAAGGACACAGGTTCAAGGCCCCAGTTCCCACCTATAGGTGGAAGCTTCAGGAGTAGTGAAGCAGTGGACAAAACAAAATGTGGAATTGGGGCAGAGGTGGGCCTTCTTTCTCCAGGCCCTAAAAACAGTATTCAATTTAGACTGGGGCATGATGTAGTTACTTAAGATCTGAACTTAAAAATGGGAAGTCCTTGGTTATATCACCAGCATTGCATGTGCTAGAGTGGTGTTCTGGTTCTCTCAAGTTAATAAATGAATCCTTTTAAAAAAAAAAGTATTGAAGCTTCACAAACAGTGAAGAAGTGTGGCAGGTATCTTACTTTCTATCTCCATTTCTACCCCTCTCCCAATTTCTCTGTTCTATCCAATAAAAAGAAAAAAGAAAAAAAAAAGGAAAGGAAAAATGGCCATCAGAAGCTGTGGGTTCATTTTGTAGGCACAAAATCCCAGAGATACCCTGGTATCAATGATTGTTTTTATTATCTTTATTTATTTATTTATTGGATGGAGACAGGCAGAAATTGAGGAGGAAGGGAGGCATAGAGAGGGAGAAAGACAGAGAGACACCTGCAGCACTGCTTTGACACTCACAAAGCTTTCCCCCTGCAGGTGGGGACCAGGAGCTTGACTCTGGGTCCTTGCATGTTGTAACATGTGTACTCAGCCAGATGTGTTACCACCCAACCTCAATAAATTTATTTTAAACAGTGATCAGTACCTGGGAGATTTGATAAGTTTATATACATTTATTCTATAATAATATTAAGGCAAATATATTTATAAATACTATATAAAAGTTTGATATGTATGAGAATATATACAGATATATATATGTGTGTGTGTGTGTGTGTTTGTCAGAAGAACTGTGACATATTTTTCTAAGCAAAAATGTGTCATGATTTTTCCGACTACCCAGTAAGTCAAAGAATGAAAACACACAGAAGCTGCTGCATTCTAGAAGGCCCTGAGGTAAGCTCTTCTACCTTTAACAGTGATTGTGTCCATTCAGTTTCCTCCACATTCCAAGCTACCAAAGATGGCTGCTTGAAACCTGTTGGAAACTCTGTCCAAATCGCAGTGCTGTTACCTATGAGAATCTTCAGGCTGCCCTCCCGGACCAGCTTCAACTGGGCTGCCTGAGGGAGCTAACATGACACATTTCTGTGCAATGTTAAGAGCTGAGTTCTCTGGCTGACTTGCTGTGCGACCTTGGTTAAACCCACCCTCTTCTCTGAGACTATTCTTTTTGCTCATCATTAAAAGCAAATGTCAGGGAGATGTTTGTCAAACAGAGTTCTAGATATATCTGGGTGTTCAAGGATTATCAGTCACTTGTGTGCTTCTCTCTGTGTATAATCTTGGCTTGATGCCTTTCTAAAAAGTATTTTATAGATTGTTTATCTGGTCACCTTATACTTAGTCATCATATGAATCCAGTGTTTGCATGTGTACAGGTGTTTACAACTGCAAGAAATAATACTTTTTCAATTGTCACAAGCCAGGAAGGAGAGACAGACATAGATATGACATACATGAAATTAGCTGGTGCTGAGTAAAGGCCACTGGGCATCACAACATGCTGTACCAGCAATGTGTCCCTGTGGTTAGAATGAAGACAGTGTGGAAAAGCAAAGTTACCCACTGTAGGTGGGAGATAAGCAGGCAGTACATCCAAAGTCATGTCCTAGGAGGAAAGCCCAAAGGTACAGGACACAAGAACTTGAGTGCAGAACTCACCATGAGGTTACTGTGAATTTTAGTAATTTTGTTTGTAAATGTGTTGTAATTTTAGTGTTTTTTTTTTTTTTTTTGCAGTTGTTTTGTTTTTCACTAAGGGTTGTATTGCTCCAGGATGACTTTTTCAGGTATGGGGGCGGGGGGGGGCGTTTGAGCACCTAGTTGAGCACACATGCTACAATCTGCAAGGACCCAGGTTCAAGTCCCTAGGTCCCCACCTGCAGGGGGAAAGCTCTGTGAGTGGTAAAGCAGTGCGGCAGGTGTCTCTCTTTCTCTCTCCCTACCTCCCCCTATTCTCTCAATTTCTGGCTTCCTCTATCCAACAAATAAAGATTAAAAAATTTAAAGGACAAGAGAGAGACATGACCCAGAAATTCCTCTCCTAGACATCTATCTAAAGAACACAAAAAGATCTGTGTATACCTATGTTTATGGCAGTGCTATTTGTAACAGACAACATTCAGAAACAGCCCAAATGCACAATGATGAATAGCTGAAGAACTTGTGGTATTAAGAAAGTAATGTAAGGGAATCGACCAGTAGCTCAGCAGGTTAAGCACAGGTGGTGCAAAACGCAAGGACGGGCATAAGGATCCCGGTTTGAGCCCCCAGCTCCCCACCTGCAGGGGAGTCACTTCACAGGTGGTAAAGCAGGTCTGCAGGTGTCTATCTTTCTCTCCCCCTCTCTGTCTTCCCCTCCTTTCTCTATTTCTCTTTGTCCTATCCAACAACGGTGACATCAATAATAACTACAACAATTAAACAACAAGGGCAACAAAAGGGAATAAATAAATATTTTTTTAAAAAGAAAGTAATGTAAGAAATGAGGGCATGTTCTCCTTTGCTACAACATGGAAGTAACTAGAGGGAATCATGTTGATCAAGATAAGGGCAGGGACAAATACTGGATATCACTTGCTAATAAGCTCTAAGAAACAAAACAAAAGATACTGCAGGTTGACTCTTCAACAGACTGTAGTCTGTCCCAGCAGATTCGGGAACTCAGAAGGGAGAAGGGAGAATCACTTCAGAGGAGGTTAGGGACCTAAGGTCCTATAGTGGAATAAGATGATGGTTTTGTTGAACGTGAAATGTACAAATACCTGTCTTGGAATAGTATGGAAATATACCCTTGTGTCAACAAAAGTCCTGTAAATCAACATTTCCTCAATAGAAGATATTGGGATTGAAAGAGTGGGGTGGGGGAGAGGGAGAGAGAGGGAAAGACACCACAGTACTGAAGCTTCTTCCAAGTGGTGGGGGCTGGGCTCATCCCTGGATCTTACAACTGGCAAAGCCATGTACTATCTAGGTGAGCTAACTTGCTGGCCTCTCATTTGACTTTTTGTTTCGGTTTGTGCTTGTATGGGAGTTATCAGTGTATAGAGTTCATAGGTATCTTTATGCCTGCACATGTTTGAGTAGCATCATTGTTAACAAAATAAAAACTATTTAAGACAACACTGGAAGTATATGTATTTTACTATTACATGGGAGAAGGCCCCAGTATTAAATATGAGAAGCAATGAACTGAAAAAAAAAACAAAACACAACAATCCCTGAGCCAGGCAGTGGTGCACCTGGTTAAGCACACACATTACAGTGCACAAGGACCCAGGTTCAAACCCCTAGTCTCCACCTGCAGGAGGGAGGCTTTATGAGGGGTGAAGCAGTGCTGCAGGTAATTTCCCTCTCTATCTCTATCTCCCCACTCCTTCTCAATTTATGTTTCTACCCAAAATAAATTAATATACTTAAAAAAAAACCCTCTCTGATCTTTAGGGTTTCTAATTCCTAGAGGATAAAGTCAGGCCCACCAGTTTGGGGGAGTGCGGTGTGGGAGAGTGGACCATCAATCTTCTTTGGAGGAAGAGGGACTTTGGGTGTATTCTACTGCCCTCTGCTGACCATGTGAAGCATTACTGGGCTCATCTACACTGCAGAGTTTACAATGTGTTAACCTAGAGGTTGAAGGGATACTTGCAACTGAAAGTGAACCGGAGTGTTGGCTGAGCTGGATGCCCACCTTTCTTGACCCTCAAAACCTAAATTGAGGCAATATTATAAACAAGTTTTGTGGAGGCCAGGTGGTGGTGCACTTGATAGAGCACATATGCTACCATGCATTAGGACCCGGGTTCTAGCCCCTTTTCCACACCTGCACAGAGGGAGCTTCACAAGTGGTGAAGTAGTGCTGCAGGTGCCTCTCCTTCTCTCTCCCTCTCTAGCTCCCTTAATTTCTCTCCCTTGGTTCCCCACACAGTGCCCAGCACTTGGCAGAAAGTAACCACACTGATTGATGCTCAGTGCTTTCCAAGGTCTTGACTCTAGGAAAGCAGCTAGGTTGTGGAATGGATGGGTTGGTGGATGGGACCTAAAAGGCTGGATCTTTTTTTATTATTATTATTTTATCTTTATTTATTTGTTGGATAGAGACAGCCAGAAATCGAGAGGGAAGGGAGTGGTAGAGAGGGAGAGAGACAGAGAAACAGAGAGACACCTGCAGACCTGCTTCACCACTTGCAAAGCTTTCCCCTTGCAGGTGGGGGCCAAAGATTCAAATCTGGGTCCTTACACATTGTAACGTATGCACTGAACCAGGTGAGCCATCACCCAGCCCCAAGGCTGGATCTTTAGAATATTCTTTCTTGGGCAAAAGCAGCAAAGGGTCAAAAAGAAAACACAGCCCAGCCTTCCTTTTATTTGGAAATATGGGGCATTTAGCAAAGTCTCCCCTGCCTCCTCTCCCTGCTGTGCATCTTTTCCTTTGTGGTCCACCAGACTAAGCCTCCCTGTCAGCAACTAAAACCCTACAGAACTTACTGTCTCTTCATTCCCCTCCATGACACCCTCTCCATTCAGCAGACTTCTGTTCTCAAGGAAAAATCCAACTCAAAGAGAGAGCCCAGGCAAGAGGAAAGCTTCCTGCAAAGGCATTACCTCTGTGTCCCCTCCCAGGATATCCCTCTAATGACCAGTCAGTCACCTTCTCTTCCCCGTCCTCAGTCATATCTAAAACAGCTGTCTCTGGTCTGAAAAGAATTCAGAGTTCAGCTGGTTCAAAGTACTTCTCCACATAATCTGGGTGGTGGTGCATTGTTGGACTCTTGTGTATGAGGTCCCAAGTTTGATCCCTGGCAATGCATGTACCGGAGTGATATCTGGTTCCTTCCTTTTCCTCTCTCATTAGTAAATAAATATTTTTAAAAGTGTTTCTCCTGCTCTGAGATCTCATAAGAGATCTACACCCAACCTAATATTCTTCCACCACTCACAAGTCACATAACCTCTCTGTGTTTCATTCCCTCACCTATAGGATGGAGTGGGTTTTATTGATTTGCTTTATTTTCACTGAGGTAATGATAACTTACTCCCACCACCAGATGCCCTGTCACCACCCATGACCAATCAGCCCTCTCCCTTCCCTTCTCCTTCCTGTTGTTTTAGTTTTTACCAGAGCACTGCTCAGTTCTGGCTTATGGTGGTGCTGGGGAATCTCAGAACCTCAAGCATGAAATGGATTTCTTTCTTTTTCTTTTTTCTTTCTTCTTCTTTTTTTTTTTTTTCCAGAGCACTATTCAGCTCTGGTTTATGGTGGTGTGGGGGATAAAATGGAAATTAAAAAAAAAAGATTTTATGCATGACACATGAAACAGAGAAAAAGAGAAAGAGAGAGAGAGGTAAGCCAGAGCACCACTCTGGTGTATGCAACACCAGGGATTGAGCCAGGAACCTGAGGCATGCACTCTGATGAGCTATTTCCCCGCTGTTGAAATGGATATCTTAATAGCAGGTTCTCACACAGTGCTTGTGAGGATTAAAGAGCCACTGTCTGGAAAGAATTCATACTCTACAAAGGACTCAGAATGTCATGAGTGCCCAAGAAAGGGAATCATTCCACCACCATCATCACTTTTGCAGATTAACTGTATTTATGTATGTATGTATGTATTTATATTGCCAGCTGGGTTCTCACTGGGGTTTGATGTTGGCATAGTCCATTATTCTCGATGGCCATGCCCCCCTTATTTTATTTTGATATGACAGAGAGAAATTGATAGAGGAAGGGGAGAGAGTGGGGGTTGGGGGGGGGAAGAGAGAGACCCGCAGACCTGCTTCACTGCACATGAAGCACCCCCTCTGCAGATGGGGGATCAAACCCAGGTCCTTATGCATGGTAATGTGTATGCCTAACCAGAGGCACCAACACTGGACCACTGATTAACACTGCTTGCTAACCAGCTATCAGAGTCACTACTGAGTAATCATAACGTTCTGTCCCCCACAGCCGCTTGTACAACCTGTTGCCAGGCACACTGGCTGGACCAGGGCAATGCCATACCCAGGGCTGCTGCACCCATACTGCTGGGCCACAAGAGAACTTTATCCTCAAGGAAGAGACAGTCTCACAGGCAAGATAAGACTAATTCTCCAAGCAATTAGTAATAAATACATGATAGCTTAAAAGTACTAAATTGTTCGGTGCAGACTATGATTGTGTTAATAGAGAGAGCTATTTGTATGGCATTTTAGCATTTACCTAGCTCTTGGAACTACATTAGCTCGTATAATCCTCAAAACAAACCAGCAAAGTATTATAATTAGCAGGCAAGGAAACTAAGGTAGCTCAGAAAGGACAAATCAACCTAGTTTTAAACTTGTTTCAGAGATTTCAATTAATTGGGAAGTGGTGTGTGTGTACGTGTGCGCACCTTTCTGTCTCTTTGTGCCTGTGGGTGCATGTGCAGGAGATGCTAAGTCCCCTCATTCAGGTGTGGTGGCCTTTCTCCTAGATGCACATATCTCTGAACCAGTGGTAGGACAGGGGTGTCTGTAAGCCCAACACTGTCCTTGAGACTCCTAAGACCTAAATCAGCCCATGCAAAGGACTCTGTCTGTCCCAAAGTCAGGATCTAGATAGCAAGGTTGCAGTGGCCCCTGGTGGGCCTCCTAGTGAAGTTCAGCCATTCTCCCAAATCTAGCCACAAAAGTGAGAGGGAAGAAGAGCATGGGACCAGGGGCGCCACTTGGAAAATGGCCAGAGACTGGCAGACCTCAGCAGGGCATCACAGGCCGTGATGAAAAAACAAACAAACAAACAAACAACAACAACAACAAAAAAAAAAACTGAACTGGAACCTGTCTGACCCCTAGTTATGCCACTTGGCAAATCACCTCACCTCTCACACCCTCTGTCTCCTCTTCTGTAGAATACAGATTGCTGCTGTCATGATTTCATTAGTTACATTTTGTAATATAACATCCAACCTCATATTCTTCCACCACTCACAGGCTGGGTAGCTTTGAGCAAGTCACATAGCCTCTCTGTGCTTCATTCCCTCACCTATAGGATGGAGTGGGTTTTATTGATTTGCTTTATTTTCACTGAGGTAATGATAACTTAGCCCCACCACCAGATGCCCTGTCACCACCCACGACCAATCAGCCCTCTCCCTTCCCTTCTCCTTCCTGTTATCGTTTTAGTTTTTACCAGAGCTCTGCTCAGTTCTGGCTTATGGTGATGCAGCAATGATAATGACAGAGGTCTTGACACTTTGTGAGGTATTTGAACATCCACAATAGCACATGTGATGGAGTCCCCAGGCCATATCTTTCACTAGACATAACTCTCCAAATACTTAGGAGCCACATGGATTTTAGTTCCTTTCAAAACTAAAAGAAAAGAATATCGTAACTGGTTTGGGCTATATCCACCTGTATACCTGCACAGTTGTACAAGACTTAAATTATTTTTATGGAGGATGAGGCCCCTTGAAGGCAAAATTATTGAGGGTCTACAGAGTCATAATGGATTCCAATAGGACCTACTATGTGCCAACTCTTTAGCTAGTTATATTGCTATGGAGTAGCAGCAGCCACCTTCCACTCTCCCCAGTCAGCTACGAAGAGCAACAAGAATCACCTGAGGGGGGGAGGGGAAGAGGAGAGTACAGGTCCTGGAACAAGATGGCAGAAGACCTAGTAGGGGTTGTACTGTTGTGTGAAAAACTGAGAAATGTTATGCATGTACAAACTGCTGTATTTACTAGCAACAGTAAAACATTAATCCCCCAATAAAGAAATAATAATAAAAAAAATCACCTGAAAACTCAATGAAATACAACCAAGATTTCTTTGGAAATCCACCAAGCCACAGGTGAATACAGACACGAGTGGCTCATGGACAGAAAAGGGAAGAGAGATTGCTAAAACTAAAAAGCCGTACTCTGGGATGGCTGGGGGCAAACTGGGAGTGACAGCTGAGGCGCACCACTTCCAGGTCCAAGTTAACGATACACCTGTTAAATAAAAAAATTTAAAAGGGGGGGGTAGAAAGAAAACCACCTAAGCTACAGGTGAGTACTGACACGTGTGGATTGTGGATGAAAAGGGAGTGGGAGTGACTCCCAGGACTACATATGGGTGCTCACGGAAGGCTGGTACCAAATTGGGAGACTGACAGCTGAGCTGTACCACTTCCAGGTCTGAGTTTAAGCAACAAAGAACTGTTAAAAAGGTGAAGAAAAAAATTACCTAAAACCTCACCAATTTACAATTGTGACTTCTTGAGTTTCCAACAGCAGCAGAGACATCATGGCCTATACTGACATCATGGCCACTGACCCGACCTGGTGACTCAGGAGAAAATCTCCCCTCCCCCATCAAGGTATATAAACAGGGAAATCTGGCACAGCAAAACTGAGAAATACAGACAATGACAGAAACCCCAAACAACCAGACAGGCACAGATCTAGAAAAAAAAAAAAAAAAAAAAAGACAGTTAGATGCTCTCCATCTTAATGCTTTTCAGCCACCAAGTTGCAGATGCTACCATGATGCCAACCTGATTTCCCTGGGCAGGTGACCTCACCAATGTGCCCTGGAGCCCTGCCTCCCCAGAGCCCTACCCAATAAGGGAAAGACAGAAACAGGGTAGGGCTATGGATTGACATGTTAATACCCATGTCCAGCAAAGAAGCAATTACAGAAGCCAGACTTGCTGCCTTCTGCATCCCATAAAGAATTGTGGTCCATACCCCCAGAGGGATAAAGAATAGGGAAGCTTCCAATGGAGGGGATAAGACACAGAACTCTGGTGGTGGGAATTGTATGAAATTGTGCCTCTCTTATCCCACAATCTTGCTAATCATTATTAAATCAATAAGAAAATAAGTTAAGAAAAAATGACACAGTTCATAATGTATTTATTTCATTCAGTATCACCAAATATTATTTTGTAAGGTCAAATCAATATAAAATTACTAGTGAGCTAGTTTAGATTAGCTAGTTTAGATTTTCACTGCCTTTAAAAATGTATTAAAGTATTGTGTTTTTTTTAACAGATGGGGCAAATGCAAAATGTTTCAGTCTGTTGTGCTGAACAATGGCTCCTATTATTCAAGAAGCTTGGAGACAGGAGATAATATCTACTGTGTGCTTGTTAGAACCATAATCTATGATACTATCAACTAGAATTGAAGGAAATACAGGCCTCAAGAAAGCCTGGAAGTTCTGTTAGAATTCAGAAACAGGAATAATTCTTTCCAGCCTCATTGATGAAGGTCACTCACTGTTAATAAAACATACTTTACAACTATAGAGTGCTGACATCTTTGCTAGGAAGGCAGGAAGCTGTATACATGTGATAACAACAGTCTTGTAAATCATCATCCCCCTACCCCCACTCCAAAATGATTTAATAATAAGTAAAGGCTGAAGTAGCCTGAGGGATGGGACTTGTCTCAACATCAAAGGATACGCTCCTGGAGGCAAGTGTAAGGTCAAAGGCATGAGGAGGGGAGTCATTCATATTTTCAGAAGATAAGACTCAACCAGGGAGCCCAGGTTGACTCTGTGTACAAGCTCATCACTGGCTGCCCTTAATGCTGAGCCATGGGCATGAGAGGGGAAACCCCCCAAGAGTAAGCCAAGCATACCTATCTCCACTCCCAGCCTCCTGGTGACCAGGCATCATATCCCTATGCTGTGAGCACATAGCAGCCATGGGACTGAGCCAAACCAGCTGGCTCCAGGCCCTGAGATGTTCCCATCAACTCTTTTATTTATTTATTTATTTATTTGCTTCCAGGGTTATTGCTGGGGCTCAGTGCCTGCACCATGAATCCACTGCTCCTAGAGGCTATTTTTCCCCCTTTTGTTGCCCTTGTTGTTTTATCGTTGTTGTGGTTATTATTATTGTTGTTATTGATGTCATTGTTGTTGGATAAGGACACAGAGAAATCGAGAGAGGAGGGAAAGACAAAGAAGGGGAGAGAAAGACACTTGCAGACCTGCTTCACCACTCGTGAAGCGACCTCCCTGCAGGTGGGGAACCCGGTGCTCGAACCGGGATCCTTAAAAGTCCTTGCGCTTAACCCATCTGCGCTACTGCCCAGCCCTCCCCCCTCCCTCCCATACAACTCTTAACCTAAGAAGTGCACCAGGCAGCTCAGAGGATGCATTTCCGGGGGGGGAGGGGGGTCAATTCCAGCTTGGCTATTACAGGGCATTCAGGAAGTCAGCTCCCCTCCGCTGGCTCAGGCCTTCAATCGTATCCCGAAGCATCTGTGTCCAGTCGTCACCCTTCCGCATCGGGGTGCAGCACGTCTCCTTGCTCTCGAGGGCCAGGATCTCTGCTGGAGTGTCAGGGGTCAGCCCAGCGGCCAGGACAGCTTCTGGAAACTTGACTGCAGAGGCGGGGGCTAGGCAGCAGCGGACAGTGCTAGGGGTGGGGCAGGTGGGAACAGGAGGGCAGAAGAGAGGAGCAGGGGAAGTTCAGGGGTGGGATGGTACAGAGGAGAAACAGAGAGACACAAGTTTGGCACCTTGAGTTTCTCTCCACAATGGTTCTCCTGGGACACTGCTCCTCCTGGTGGAGGCTAGCACACCTACCTTCTCACAGGCTACCTGGGGGGTCTATGTGGTGCTCTCTTCTGGAACCACAGTTCCACACAGCACCCATCATGCTATTTAAAGCCATCTGCTCAGGCCAGAGAGATAGCTCATCTGGGAGGGTGCCTGTCTTGTCACTACCATAACCCAGGTTAGAATCCATACCCCAGAGCACTGAGGGAAGCTTTCAGTTTAGATTTATAGTCTCAGTCAGTCAGTCTCTCTCTCTCTCTCTGTCTCTATCTTCACTTTTTTTTTTTTGGTCATCATCAGGATTTTACTACTGAGTTGACTTCTTCCGACAGAATAAGAAAGATAGGGGGCAGGGAGAACGGGAAAGACATGACAGCACTAAAGCTTCCTTTAGCGCAGTAGGAGGTTTGAACCTGGGTTGTGTGTATGCTAAAGCAAATGCACTGTCCAGGTGGGCTATTTAGCTGACTCCTTAATATTTAAAGAAAAGATTAAAAAAAAAAAAGAGTTCAATGGGAACATAAACCTCAGCATACCAAAAACAAAACACAACAAAATGGGAGCTGGGTGGCAGTGTACCCAGTAGAGCACACATATTACATTGCTCAAGGACCTGGGTTCAAGCCCCAAGTCCCCACCTGTAGTAAAGCAGTGTTATAAGTCTCTCTCTCTCTCTCCTTCTTTCTCTCTTTCTGTCTCTCTCTCCCTCCCTCCCTCCCTGTCTCCCCCCCCCATCCAAAGTAAATAAATATTTGAAAAAATATAGTAAGATAAATCCACTTGCTCACATCTCTGTCTGCTTGGGTAGAAGAAGGACCCCTGTAAGCCCAATGACACAGGTGCCCACAGCCTGTACCTGGGTTGCTGCCCATCTGTCTGCTGGTAGTGGTAACTCACAGCCACAGCTGAGTGAGGGCACAGCAAGTACTGGTTCTCTTCCCAGCAGCGGCTCATGGTCTGGGTGATGGTTTCATCTGACACTGCCAATGATGTGACAGCCCCTGAAAGCTGACGGGTTCCAGAGCCAGGAAGGTGGAAATCAGGATGAGTGAAGAAGAGGGAAGATGACATAAATCCACCAGATACCACAGCCAGATAAACACCAGAGACAATGAGAAGTTCAGAATGAATGGCTCAGACTCAACTCAGAAAAGTCTGGTTTCCCAGTTTCAAGCTGATTCATTCTACTTGGAGGGAGGATACATTTGAATTTGGCTCATGAATCACCAAATGAGTATAGGGTGGTTTTATTCAGCATCCCTATAAAACATAAGGTTAAGAAAACAGCCAGCCAAAGGGACCAGGTGGTGGTGCACCTGGTTAAGTGCACATCATGAACAAGGACTTGGGTTCAAGCCCCTGGTTCCCACCTGTAGGGGAAAAGCTTCACAAGCAGTGAAGGCATGCTGCAGGGGTCTCTCTGTCTCTTTCCCTATCACTCTTCCCTCTCAATTTCTCTGTCCTATCAAATAAAATGAACTTAAAAAAACATTTTAATTTTTTTTAAAAGAAAGAAACCTAAAATTCCATCAACTGACAACTGGATAAAGAAGTTACAGGACACACACACACACACACACACACCCAATGGAATTCTACTCTGCAAATTAAAAAGATGATATTGTATCCTTTGGGGCAAAATGAATGGAACTTGAGATAATTATGTTAGTAAACTAAGTAAGGAGGTGGAAAAAGAAACTACTGGATTATCTTACACATATGTGGAATATGAGAATTGAAACACACAAACTTAACTTGCAAAAAATAAATAAATAAAATAACCAAACTGCAAATTATCTCTCTAAGACTTTTTGAGAACTATAATGGCTATGGATGGGGTGAGGGAAACACAGAACTTTGGTGGTAATTTTATAATCTTGTAAACCACTAATAATTCACTAAAAATTAAACAAACAAACAAACCCACAAGGTTAAGGGCATCCAAACATTCCTGGTGCTTTGTTGGTGCTGCCAGACAGTTTCCTGTCCATTCTCACCCAGTGCACACAGTACTTCCCTATGGAACCTCTACTAGTCTCAGACCAAGACCTTCTCTGTGCCTGCTTGGCATTGATCTCGGTTGACTTGATCATTTTCTGGAAATGTACTGTGTGCTTACAATGGATCAAACACCCTGCTTATATTTGACTGCATCCAAAACTGCAGGGTGATGTAAATTGTGCAAATAGCAACCTGTCCACTCAGTGGTCACATTTAATTTAATAGCTCCAGCACCTGCTATGGTTCCTGCCTGACAGTAGATACGCAATACGAATGAATGAGTGAATGAATGACTGTTGCTCCAGAAGAGGGAGTGCCTTCCATATGTACAGCCAGGAAGAGACTCAAGAAATGGGAGGTCTGGTGCCTGTCTTCATGAGGCACCTCATCTGTATGAGAAGGAATGGGGTAACAAAAGTATTAACTACATAAGCTGATCTTTGGCTGTATAATGGTCTGAATATTTGTGTTATCTGGAGATTCACAGCAGTCTAATCCTGATGTGATGGCATCTGGAGGTGGAACCTTCCAGGAGAAATTAGGTTATGAGGATGGAGCCCTCATAAACAGAATGAGTGCCTTTATAAGGAGAAGCCAGAGTTCTTGTTAAGTGAGAAGGTAGAAGAAGTTCTGTAGAAGTTGCCTTCACCAGACCCCAACCTGGCTGGCACTGTGATCTCAGATTTCTGCCATTTATTTAGATGCTACTCTATTTTGTTTTAAGTGCCCAAACTAAGGAAAATAAATTACAACCAAAGGAGCAGATTTCAGAGACAGAAATTCCACTCTAGTCTGTGCAGCTGGCTAAGCCCAGAGAAATGTATCCAGTTCTGGGAGCAACACTTAACAACATGCATTGGCCAATAAGAAATTGTAGGCTAGGTCAACATACTCTGCCACTTGAGGAAGATTGGTCCTGAAATGAGTGCAGCCTAGAATGTTCCTAGCTGTGACCATGGACTGCAAGCTCAAACTGGCAAGGACTCAGGTTACACAGGCTCCTGTGCTAAATATGAATAGATATGGCCCTAGGCCAGATCGATAGAGTTTACAGTTAATGATATTTATATACTTTCCTCACATTTGAGAGCTACTCTCTGCCCTAATCCAGCTTTCTAGGTCTATTCTCAACTCTGACACCATCTTCCCAAATAATACATTTAGTCCACTTGCATGTTAGCTATCAGGCTCTGGCAAAAATTACTAAAGTCAAGGACTACAAAAGCTGGATAAAGGCAAGAGACCAGCATACTTTTATGATGGCTCTTTTGGTCACTACGAGGCCATCCCATCACCTGGGGCCCTAGTCCGGGAGTCCTGGGATTCCCACATAGACATGTGGAGCCTAGAGCTCTAACAAAACCCTCTCTCTATTGTCACTGGTCATCTCCAATCAGAAACAACACAGTGGACCCTCTTGTGGGCCTCTACAGGACCTTGCTCTTAATGTGGGTCAACACTGGAAGGGAGGTTCTCTGAAGGAAGGTTGGGTCAACATACTCTACCACTTGAGGAAGATGGGTCCTGAAATTAGTGCAGCTGTGACCGCAGAATATGAGCTCAGACCTACAGGGATGCAGAGGCTACATAGGCTCCTGTGCTAAATATGGGCCTCACCCACTTTCCTGCATGCTTCTCTCAATTCATATCAAATAATATTGCACCTGCCGACAGCAACGAGTGCCACCCCAGCATGCTTCACTTCAGACTGTGTCCAGAGACTTCAGGTGTGGAATGACAACCCTTCAGCTTCATCACTCAGGTGAGACCTTTCCTTTCATAGTATTCTCTAATTCCATTCCAGGTGGTCCACTCCCCAATAAAGTCCCCAAACCTAGATATATAGACCATGTCCCCTGAGATAGAGCATATGTTCACACGTGTCCATAAACCAGAGAAAAATATATACCTGAAAGCAGAAGTACACAAGAGTCTGCAGAGAGTACCCCCCCCCCCAACACTTCATCTGCACTATTCCAGACTTTAGGTCCATGATTGTTCAACAATTTGTTTGGCTTTGTATGTTAACTCTCTTTTCAGCCATCAGGTTCCGGATGCCAGCATGATGCCGACCAGACTTCCCTGGACTGACAACCCCACCAATGTGTCCTGGAGCTCTGCTTTCCCAGACACCTACCCTACTAGGGAAAGAGAGAGGCAGACTGGGAGTATGGATCAACCAGTCAACGTCCATGTTCAGCGGGGAAGCAATTACAAAAGCCAGACTTTCCACTTTCTGCATCCCACAATGACCTTGGGTCCATACTCCCAGAGGGATAGAGAATGGGAAAGCTATCTGGGGAGGGGATGGGATATGGAGATCAGGTGGTGGGAATTGTGTGTAGTTGTACCCCTCCTATCCTATGGTTTTGTTAATGTCTCCTTTCTTAAAAAAATTTAAAAAATAATAAATAAATAAATAAATAAATAAATAAATATGGGCCTCAGACCAAATCGATGGGATTTATAGTTAACAATATTTATATTTTTTCCCCATATTTGGGAGCTACTCTCTTCTCTGATCCAGATTTCTAGTTCTATGTCCAACTCTGACACCATCTCATCAGACAATATCTTTAGTCCACCTGCAAGTTAGCTGTTGGGCTCAGGCAAAAATTTGTAAAGTTGTGGGCTCCTTGCAATATACCTAAAATAGATCTACTAGCTCTTTCCAAAATGGAGACCCCTAAATCTCATCTGCTATAGTCTTACCCTTAGATTCCTGATTATTATTTTTTTTACTTATTTATTTATAAAAAGGAAACATTGACAACACCATAGGATAAGAGGGGTACAACTCCACACAATTCCCACCACCAGAACTCCGTATCCCATCTCCTCCCCTGATAGCTTTCCTATTCTTTAACTCTCTAGGAGTATGGACCCAAGGTCATTGTGGGATGCACAAGGTGATTCCTGATTATTAAACAATTTGTCCTACTTTATATCTTAATGTTTTTTCAGCCACCAAATTGCAGATGCTACCCTGATACCAACTTGACTTCCCTGGATAAATGACTTCACCAATGTACTATGGAACCTCACCTCTCCAGAGCCCTTCCCCACTAGGGAAAGAAAAAAGGCTGGGAGTATGGATCAACCTATCAACACCCATGTCCAGCAAAATAGCAATTACAGAAGCCAGACCTTCCACCTCCTGCACCCCATAATGATCCTGGGTCCATGCTCCCAGAGGGATAAAGAATAGGAAAGTTTTCAATGGAGGGGATAGGATATGGCACTCTGGTTGTAGGAATTGTGTAGAATTGTACCCGTCTTATCCTACAGTCTTGTTGATAATTATTAAATCAATAAAAATAAATAAATTACTAAAGTCATGGGCTTCTTAGAACATACCTAAAAATAGACTTCCTAGTTTCTTCCACACGAAGACCCCTAGTTTTATCTGCTCTATTCTTACCTTTGGTAAATGGTGATAGTTAATGTATCAAGCCTATAGTGTTAAGCAGAATTCAGATTGTTTGACAGGTTTTAGTTAACTTAAGTCTTTAGCCATGCTATGAGGTAGGTGTATTTATTATTTCCTTTTTTACAGCTGAAGAAACTAAGACATAGAGTTTAAGAAACCAGTTTCACAGCTGGCTCAATATTGTGCCACATATGACTATAAACATTTGCCCTTTACAGCCTCTTTTCATTCAATTAATTAATCCAAGTTTGGAAATGCTCAGCAAGTAGTGTGCATGCCTTACCATGTGTGAGGCCCAGAGTTTGATTATGGGGACCACATGGAGAACTGTGGACAGTTCCAACACAACCCCATAGATGATGGAGTGGTGCTTTAGTGTCTCTCCCTCTTTCCTTTCTGTCCTGGCTCAAAAGATATAGAATAAAAACTAAGTCAAGGAGGTGGTCAGCAGTATCTTACAGGTGCAAGGCTCTGGGTTCATTCCCCAGCACCACATAAAAGTACTCATTCATTCATTGAAAATGCCTGCAAAATGTTAGACCCATTTTGAGCAGGTGCTCGAGAAACAGGCATCCCTTTCCCCTAATGGATTTGTAAATCCCACATTTAATTTCACAGCTGCACCCTTTCCTTCTCCTTGGGGACTGGAAGGTGACTGACCTTGTTGTGCAGCTCCTTGGGTAGACTCAGACTTTGGGTCTTTTCAAATTGTTCCATTAGGGCTCTTGTCGCCTGGCTGTTAGAGTCAGATAGCAGCCAGAAGATCCTCTCCATATTGTAGGGCACCTGGGTATGAGGATAGGGTTTGAGAGGCCACATTATTCCCAGCCTTTGTTTCTCTCCTCCGTCTAACATCTGGGCCAGACCAGGTCCTACCTGAATGTCCATGGCAGATGCCAAGGTTGGCTTGACAGCCGTGGACATGGAGAAGTCTCCCTGCTGCACAGTCCTGTGGATGATGTCATTGTTGTTCACTGCCACAACCAGGTGGATGGGTAGGCCCATCTTCTGAGCTATACACCCAGCTTAAGACAAGAGGAGAAGAGTGTGGTCTCTTAGGCATGATTCCACATATCATATAACTTTTATATATAAAATGTCCAGGAGAGATTAATATATAAAGCTGAAATAAATTGTTGATTGCCTAGAACTGGATAGAGAGGTATGGGGGAAATGAAGAGTGATTGCTAATAAGTACAAGGTTTCTTTTTAGGGTGATGAAATGTTCTAAAGTTTATGGCACATGCTCTTGTCTTCCAACTCAGCCTCCCAGAGAGGCACTGAGAGGTGACAGCATCCACTGCTCACTTGCATTGGAGCTCCTGTCTGCACAGAGTACACAAAGGCATCCACACTTCGAGATAGGGAGTGTGAAAAAGGTAGTGTACATGAGGAGGCTCTCACATATTCCCACAAATGTTTTCTCTCTGATGAGTAGCTAAGGAGGATAAGAAGTAGCCACATCACTTTAACCATGAAGTCCTTGTATACTCTTCCTTGATTTGTGTCTCATGGAAATGCCATGATGTCTTCTCATGACAGAAGATATGGAGACTCCGGAGGCTCAGGGGCCTTTAGATCAAACACCTAAGAGGAGTACCCTCTGTCAGTGTTTGCTTTGTGCCAAGCACCATAGTGAGCACAGGGATTCAGCAGGCTGCACAGCTCCAGAAGGCAGCACCCACTGGAAGGTAACATGATGGGGAGCAAGGTGGGCTGTACCCCTGGATGGTGAAAAGAACTGAACAATAAAAAAAAAAAAAAAAAAACAACAACTGAACAATCCTAGGGCAGTAGTGCACTGGGTTAAGTGGACATAGTACAAAGCACAAGGACCCACACAAGGATTCCCCAGTTCAAGCCCCCAGGTCCCACCTGCAGGGGTTGGTAGCTTCACAAGTGGTAAAGAAGGTCTGCAGGTGTCTGTCTTTCTTTGCCCCTCTCTATTCGCCGCCTTCCAATTTCTCTGTCTTACCCAGTAAAATGGGAAAAAAACAAAACAAAAAAAGGCCTCCAGAAGTAGTGTATACTGCTGGCACTGAGCCCCAGCAATAACCCCGGAGGCAAAAAATAAATAAGTTCATTAATTTTAAAAAATCACTGAGCAATCCTTACCTAACCACCAGCTCACTGTTCTTTACATCCTGTGATGATGGAAGAAGTCAGGAGCACTCCTGACCACCAAGACAGTTTCATAGTTTCCCCTAAGCCATCCTTAGAGCCCACCAGAAGCAATGCCACTGACAGACTATGGGATACAACAGTGCCCATCAGGAGGAAGCTCAAGAGTTGCCAAGCCCAAGGATCTGAGTTTGATCCCCAAAACACACACACACACACACACACACACGCACTCGCACATGCACATGCACACAGACTAATGGAAATAATAGTACCACCCTCTCCTTAGGCACATTTGAGGTTTAAATAGATTAAGATATGAAAGGCAATTACAGTAATGCTGGATGCATACAGTAGCTGATAAATTACATTGATAAATGGTAATCATCATGATAGAAAACAATTTCAGTTCCGCAGCACTTTACCCTGGCAAAGTTCATACACACATATAAAGAGCCTGATTGCGGCTTGCTGAAGTCCTGAGAGATAAGTGATTCGGTCTCTTTTTAATAGCCATGTCCAGAACTCTTTGAACCTCCCACTGTCTTCAGGTAGTGTGTCTAGGAGTGGGAACACATGCAGACAGTCTTGCTCGCACACCAGACAGCTGGCCAAGGAAGAGGGTAAAGTCTGTGTTTCTGGAAGAAAGCACTGCCAGCGGGGCACAGACACTGTACCTTGACCCCATCTCCTCACCTATCCTCCCTCCACAACCAGAGGGCAGGGAGTCCCTACTGGAGTTTGGGAGAAATTTTCTAGGAGATTCTTTTGTGTAGTTTCCTATGAGCCTCAGCACTGAGACTCAAGCTTTTTCCTCATGTTGCAGCCAAAGGGCAGCTAGAATTGACACCTGTCTCTCTCTCTCTCTCCCCCCCCCTCTCTCTTTCTTTCCAATTGCCAACAGGGTTTATCACTGGGGCTCAATACCTACACACAAATCCACTACTCTTGAAGGCCATTTATTCCCTTCCCCCCCTTATTTGAGAGAACAGAGAGAAATTGAGGGGGTGGGGAGATAGAGAGGGAGAGAAAAAGAGAGAGACTTGCAGCACCTGATTTACCACTCATGAAGGTTCTCCCCTGCAGGTAGGGATTGGGGATTGAACCCAGGTCCTTGCGCATGGTAATATGTGTGCTCAACCCAATGCACCACCTCTCAGCTCTTGGAACTGGTGTTTTTCTAGAAAGCTCATTTCCACTCAAGGGTCTCCTTACCTGCCAGATTCCCAGCAGCACCTGTTGGCACAACCACCTCCACTGGAGGCAAGGGATGCACGTCTAGCCATGGAGCACACTGGAAATAAGCGAAGAAGTAGTGGGCCATTTGCACAAGAATGCGAGACCAGTTGATTGAGTTTAGGCTCATCAGATTGTGCTTCTTGGCAAAAGGCACATCAGCAAACACAGCCTTGATGGGCTCATCAAGTTCATCACTGTTTCCCTCCACTGTTGGAAGAGAAGTGAGGGCAGCTATCAGGAACATGTCAGCACAGACTGCCCAGACTGAGCCCACCCTACAAAGACCCTTGCTGGGCCTTGCTTTCTTTACTCTCATGTATTGATTTGACTATCTAGATTCAACATCAAGCTTTTCAGGAAGAGAAACGGTCTAGTTTATTCTTTTTTAAATTTTTTAATATTTATTTATATTTATTTTTCCCTTTTTGTTGTCCTTGTTGTTTTCTATTGTTGTAGTTATTATTGTTGTTGATGTGGTTGTTGTTAGATAGGACAGAGAGAAATGGAGAGAGGAGGGGAAGACAGAGGGGGACAGAAAGATAGACACCTGCAGACCTGCTTCACCACCTGTGAAGCGACTCCCCTGCAGTTGGGGAGCCAGGGGCTCAAACCGGGATCCTTACAGGGGTCCTTGAGCTTTACGCCACATGCGCTTAACCCACTGCACTACCGCCGACTCCCAGTCTAGTTTATTCTTGTGGTGATATGGCCAACGCTTCTACCACAATATAAAATAAGATACAAAATGTTAATGTTCTAGAATATTAGAGACAGGGTTCCTCTTTATATTCTGTGTCCACTTCCCCCCACTCTCTACAGAGGAGGAAGAATGGCTTGCCTGACTGTGAAATGGTAAGAGAAGAGTCTGACTCTTTATCCACCATCCCTCAAGTCAGGGCTGGGGAAAGAGTCACCATTCCCACATTACTTGCCCTTCTTCACTTATCTAGATCACAGGGCTGGGTGTTCTGCTCTCTGTTCCCACGTGGTCAGCTGGCACGGGCAAGACTTCTCCCTAGTCTGGTATGTAGATGTTTTGACTCATGGATGAGTACTGGGTAAACTGATGGGTGAAACGGCTACTAGCCCAAATTGCATCCCTCAGTCCAGCATGACCAGCAATTAAGTCAGTAGCGATCCCTTTCTAAAACTTAGTTTATTTTATTTCTTTATTTGATAGGACAGAGAAAAATTGAAAATGGAAGAGGAGATAGGAAGAGAGGGAAAAAAGGGAGAGACATTTGTAGCACTGCTTCATCACTTCCTCTCTGCAGGTGGGAAGAGGGGGTTCAGCCTTGTGCATGCACTGTAATGTGGGGAGCCTCTGTGCTGACGTCAGGGGGCAAAGAACTGACTGGGAAACTCAGGAGAAGATCTACACCACAGTGGTCTAGAGGTGGGGCTGTATAGTGGGAGCCTTTCCACATTGCTCTCTTGATGAATTGGGAGACAAAGTGAATAACTGCCTCAGAACCCACAGAGTACAAACAGGATTTGGTTAGAAACTCACAGGGCCAAGGAGTTCTGCCTGTCTTGGCTCTAGCTGTTGGCAGAGCAGCTGAACTGAGCCTGGGACTTTGGATGCTCAGGGCATGGGAGTTTCTTTGTATAATCACTATGCTTTCGGGAGTCGGGCAGTAGCACAGCAGGTTAAGCACAGGTGGCGCAAAGCGCAAGGACCGGCCTAAGGATTTTGGTTCGAGCCCCCGGCAGGGGAGTCTCTTTACAGGTGGTGAAACAGGTCTGCAGGTGTCTATCTTTCTCTCCCCCTCTCTGTCTTCCCCTCCTCTCTCCATTTCTCTCTGTCCTATCCAACAACAATGACATCAATCATAACTACAACAAAAAAACAACAAGGGCAACAAAAGGGAATAAATAATAAATAAATATTTAAAAAAATAATAACTGTGCTATCTCTCCCCCACCCTTTTTTATTTTTTTATTATCTTTATTTATTTACTGGATGGAGACAGAAATTGAGAGAGAAGGGGGCGATAGAGAGGAAGAGAGACAGAGAGATACCTGCAGCACTGCTTCACCACTCACAAAGCTTTCCCCCTGCAGGTGGGGACAGGGGACTCAAACCTGGGTCCTTGCACATTGTAACATATGCGCTCAACCAGGTGCACCCCCCCTGTTTTATATCTTGGCCAGGAGTGAGTGATTAGGCTAAAAAACCTACTTATAGTTGAAACAGCTGAATCTATTTCTCCAATGGATATAAAACATGGGGAAGAGCCAGAGTAAAGACTGAGGCTCAATTTTTCAATATTTTATTTATTTACTTTAATGAGAGAGATACAAGAGAAGGACAGAGACAGAGCCCAAAGCACTGTTCAGCTCTGGCTTACAGTGGTGCTAGAGATTGAACTTGAGAGCTCACTTCACACATTAAAGTCTCAGCCCAGGACTGTGGTTCTTATCCCTTCCACTTTCACCTCTGTGTAGTAACTGCAAGGCTGGAGGATAAGTGCTACATCCACATGTGAACCTGAGCAACCTGTGTCAGTCAAGGTCACCTCCTTCTTTACCAGCCCCTGGTTCAGGAATAAGATCAAGCTCAGCAGTACCCAGCATTCCCAAGGGGTCAGAAGTTACCTCTGATAGGAACACGTATAAATTTAATGGAACCAAATACAAGGGAGTTGTTTGCTAGGGTGCTAAGAAAAGATTCACTACTACAAATGGTTTTTTGTTTGTTTGTTTTTTAAAGAAAAACACAGGAAGAGAGAATTGGCTACCATAGTTATCCAGCACTAACACAAGGCCACATGCCACTTATTACCAGCCAGGTTTCTGCCACAAATTTTCAAATGGGCAGTTTTCCAGCCTGTGCTCAGAAGCAAATTCCCATATATGCCCTTAGGTAAACCCATTCCAATATCTTTGCACAGACTGAGATAGGACTAGGTAACAGGAAAGAAGTACAAAAAGCTATGAATTGCCTTGAGCATGGGAAAGGACAGTCCTTGATCCATGATTAGCAAAAATTTTTTGGTGTCTGGGGCAAGGCAGGGATACTCAGAAGCTCATATTAAAATTCTGCAGCTACTGCAGTAATAGGCAGCCAAACATGGCCGATCAACAAGGCTAATGTGTAGGTATTCTAAGTACCTGCATTAGCTAAACTATGACTCTTTCACGGTAATATGCGTGGGCTTGCTAAAGAAAATGACAGAGGCTTTTTGCTTGTTTTTGAAGAAACAGACAACATATATTCATTTCTGTGCTTTTGTGCCTTAGTAGATCTGGTGTTATTCTGTGGGTTTAACACGAGGTCAGGCCATGTGTATAAAGAATGTCTTCTGGGGGTTGGGCAGTAGCACAGTGGGTTAAGTGCACATGGTGTGAAATGCAAGGAGTGACCTAATGATCCCAGTTCAAGCCCCCAGCTCCCCACCTGCAAGAGGGTCGCTTCACAAGCAGTGAAGCAGGTCTGCAGGTGTCTGTCATTCTCTTTCCCCTCTGTCTTCCCCTCCTCTCTCCATTTCTCTCTGTCCTGTCCAACAACAACATCAATGACAACAATAATAATAACCACAACAATGATAAAAAACAACAAGGGCAACAAAAGGGGAAAAAAATGGCCTACAGGAGCAGTGGATTTGTGGTGCAGGCACTGAGCCCCAGCAATAACCCTGGAGGCCAAAAAAAAAAAAAAAGGAATGTCTTCTGCCATTACATTTGCTGTCCTGCCAGGTAAGTGACCAAACCATGCCAAGACACCTAGATAGCTTGCCCAAGCTCACTCTGCTCTAGTGTGGTATGAGAGATGAAAATGAAAACAAATGTTTCTGGGCGGGTGTAGATAGCATAACAGTTATGCAAAGAGATTCTCATGCCTGAGGCTCTGAAGTCCCAGGTTCAATCCCCCACACCATCATAAGCCAGAGCTGAGCAGTGCTCTGGTGAAAAAAAAAAAAAAGAAAGAAAATATATGTTGCCGTGGGACCAGGAGATACCTTCCCTGGTATATAGCACACACTTCACCGGCATATCGACCTGGGTTTGTACCCCAACTACTGAGATGGGAGCACAGGCACAGGAAAAGCTCCACAAGTGGTGGAGCAAGGCTGTGGTGTGTCTCCTCTCTGTCTCTTTCCTTATCTCTCATTTGCTATCTAAAAAAAAGTGTCCGCCAGGAGTGGCGATAGAATCATCCAGGCACAAAGCCCCAGCAACAACTTTGATGATTAAAAAACAAAAAAGGGAGAAAGGGAGAAAAAGAGCAAAAAGAAAAGAGAAAATGCCTGGTTCCACTCAAATTCACCCACATTTTCCCCTTCGTGGTCTCAATAATAATTAAAGGGTTTTTGTTGTTGTTGTTGTTTGCTTGCTTTTCTCCAAATACAAAAGGCCCTGACTCACCAAGTGGCTCGGGCAGGGGTATAACTAGGATATGTAGGTGCCACAGAACACATTCTCATTTTAAATACTAGAGGCTTGCTAACCAAATGCCTAGTTTACTCATTTCTAAACTATAAAGGAGACCATAAACCACCAATAAATAGGGAAACATTCTCATAAAACAACTGGCTGGCATGTTTGTGTCCTTGAAATTACAGCGCCCTGGCCAAGTCACTGGTGCAGGCAATGGCTCTGGATAGCTGTCTGTATGCATGCACCGGCTGGCTAAACCTACACAGAGGTGGTATTCTTTGGGTTTTAAAAAAAAAAAAAAAACTTTTATTAGTGATTTAATAATGATTAACAAGACTGTAGGATAAGAGGGGTACAATTCCACACAATTCCCTCCACCAGAGTTCTGTACCTCATCCCCTCCATTGGAAGGTTCCCTATTCTTACACTGGTCCTTGCATTTGGCGCCATGTGTACCCAACCCGCTGCACTACCGGCCGACTCCTATGGTTCCCTATTCTTTATCCTTCTGGGAGTATGGACCAAGATTCTTTATGGGGTGCAGAAAGTGGGAGATCTGGCTTCAGTAATTGCTTCTCCACTGGACATGGACATTTTCAGGTGGATCCATAGTGGGGACATGATTTTAAACATAGTTTTTACTGTCAGTATTTAAGTATCTGTCTCTCTAATAGTTTATGATATTTTGTAGCCAAGAGCCTGCACAGAGTCAAGGCAAGACAGACACCATCTTCAAAATATGACTGATAGAGGAAGTGAGATAGAAAGAGAGGAAGAGTGGTAAGCAGTCAACTGACTAGTTTGTTCTAACCCAGCTCTCCAAAACAGACTCAATCAAAGATGTCCCTAAAATGTCCAGCCAAGCACCCACCTCCAAATACGTGGACATTCTCCCTCAGCACTGTCGTCATCTGCAGCTCCTGGATCTTGGTGCAGTGCCCACTAGGCAGCAGAACAACAATGTCCATGTTCTTGGCTCCTTGAACACTCTCAATGGCAGCACTTCCTGTATCCCCGGAAGTTCCTGCATAGGAAGAATTAAGACCCTTCCCCTTCAGAACAAGAAAAATGGAGAAGACTTAGAAATAGCCCAAAAGCATTGTTGCTACATGAAGCCACATCTACTTTCAAATACTGGGAGAACCCAGTACTTAATGTGGAGTCCATGAACCTCCAAGAGACCAGTGGATAGAATTCAGGGCATCTGTGAACTTGATGCTATATAATCTTGGGAATTTTATGCATCTGAAAATATTATTTTTGAAGGTTCCACAGCCTCCATAAAATTTTTGAAGGGGTCCAAAGCATAAGAAAAGGGTAAGAACCCTATTCTACGAGAACCAGTAACTAAATCCCTAGGAGACATGAAATGAAAGCATCATGTGGGCGCCCACAAGTTGGACCACCAAGAGGCTCCAGAGCTCCTACCCACAATACAAACCTACAAGCACGGTTATGTGTTTCTCCCTCTTCTCCAGGAAGTATTGTAGGAACTGGGCTGTGCAGCTCAGGGATAGATCCTTAAAGGCATATGTCACCCCATGCCACAGCTCCAACACATTCAGTCCATCTCTCAACTTGGACAGATGGACCACCTCTCTGTGGCGGAATCTGCTGAAGGCTCGGTCAATAAGATCTGTGAAGGGAGAGGGATTCAACAGCAGGTAAGGAAAACAATCTTATCTCTCAAATTCTCTTAGGCTCTTTCCTCTTTGGAATTTGAAATTTTTCTCCTGCTACTAGATAAAAAGACTAAATATAAAAGATATAAATGTAGTCAACAATTTGTTCTGCATTATATCTTAACTCATTTTCAGTCACCAGTTTCCAGATGATACCATGATGCCAACCTTACTTCCTTGGGCAGAGGACCCCACCATGTGTCTTGGAACCTCAACTCCCCAGATCCCTGCCTCACTAGGGAAAGACAGAGACAGGCTGGGAGTATGGATCGACCTGCCAATGCCCCTATTCAGCGGAGAAGCAATTACAGAAGCCAGACCTTCCACCTTCTGCACCCCACAATGATCCTGGGTGCATACTCCCAGAGGGATAGAGAATAGGGTAGCTATAAGGGAAGGGATGGGATAAGGAGTTCTGGTGGTGGGAATTGTACCCATCTTACTTTTTGGTCTTGTCAGTGCTTCCATCTTATAAATAAAATGTTTAAAAAATTATTTCCAAATTAATGGTGAAAAAATACTTGAGGTAGAAGTAAAGGTGTTTTGCAGACAACTATCACAGAGAGATGAGAGATTGTACCTATGTATCAATATCTGTACTGTAAATCACTAAGCCCCAATAATGAAAGAAGGAAGCTAGAAAGACTTTGCAAATAACTCTTTTAGACATATAATATTATTTCTATGATTTAGCTTAAGTATAACTTATATTCTACATTATTTTGCTAAAAAAATGCTTTTAGTAAGTTATAATTTTTGAGATTTATTCTTGTTAGTTGCTTGCATCACCTCTAAAACATTTTATTGTTGGGAGGGGATGGGATATGGAGCTCTGGGTATTGGCATTGTGTGGAAATGTACCCCTCTTATCCTATATTCTTGTCAATATTTCCATTTTACAAATAAAAATATATAAATGACATTATGAATGAATGTAGTTGGATAACACTAAAAAAAAGTCTGGAAGAACCTGAACCAAACTGCTCGGGCAATTCTCAGTGAAGGGCTGGGTGGTAGCACACTTGGCTGAGTGCACATGTGATCACGCACAAGGTTCTGGTCCCCACCTGCAAGGAGGGAAGCTTCATGAGCAGTTAGAGCAGTGCTACAGTTATCTCTTTCTCTCTCCCTCTTGATCTCCCCCTTCCCTCTTAATTTTTCTCTGTCTTATCAAATAAAAAATAAATTAATTAATTAAAAAAATTCTCATAGTTATCCCTCCAGTGAGTAAGAATTGGTGCTACAAGATTTTCATTTCTCAAATTACAATATTCTTCAGCGTTTGGATTGTGAGCACATTTCAGCAGTGGTTTGATTAAACCATTACGTGATGAAACAAGGTCTCATCTCTTCTTACTTTCCCCTCTAAAGTTGGAGAAAAGTCAGTTAATTTATTTGTTGCATTACAGGATTTCATACCTGAATGCCAAAACCTTGAGATAGTTTACCTGCAATCCTATTTCACACAGGCCAGCTAGAACAGCAAGAAAATCACCTGAAATTCTTAAAATACAGATTTTGTTTAAGTAGGCTTGAAGTAAACTGAGCTATCTAATAAGTCCCCAGGCAATGCCACCAGTGCCAGTCATCTGACCAGATTTCTTTTTAACATTTTTTTATCTTTATTTATTTATTGGATAGACCGTTAGAAATCCAGAGGGAAGAGTGATAGAGAAGGAGAGAGACAGAGAGACACCTGAAGCCCTGCTTCACCACATTGCAAAGCTTTCCCTCTGCAGGTGGAGTCCAGGGTCTTAGAACAACCTGGGTCCTTGCTCACTGTAACATGTGCACTCAATCAGGTATGCCACCACTCAGCCCCATGATCACAGTTCAAGAGGTCCTCTCCTCTCCAGCCCCAACTTTCACCACCATGGACTGATTACATCACCTATTGGGGCCTTGGACCATAAGCACTAGTTTGGTAGGAAAACAGAATTCTCAGGCCCATCCCAGATGAACTGCACCAGCAGTGAGATTTTAATGGGATTCCCAGGGGGAATGCATAGACACATTAATATTTGAGAAGAGCTTAGTACTAAGCACAAGGGCTCACACAAGGACCCACATAAGGACCCCGCTTTGAGCCCCCTCTCCTCACATGCAAGGAAGACACTTCACAAGTGGTGAAGCAGGTCTGCAGGTGTCTTTCTCTCCCCTTCTCTATTTTCCCCTCCCCTCTGAACTTCTTTGTCTCCTATCCAAAAAAAAAAGGGGGAAATGGCCCCCAGTAGCCCAAGAGCAGTGGATTTGTAGTGCTGACACTGAGCCCCAGCAATAACCCTGAAGGCAAAATAATAATAATAATATTTTGAGAGGAGCTAGTCCATGGGGCCAGAAGTTCCTTCTGGAATCACCATTCAAGGCAACAGAATAGCAAAGAATATATATATATATATATATATATATTTATATTTATGATTAGGTGAGGATTTATGTCTGTGTTATGCACCGCCAAAGCTTTTTGTCAGAAAGTCCTCATGCAAATCTGACAAACAAGACAATTTTATGCCCGTTGCCTGTTGGCGATAAATAACGGGAGCGTGAAATACGGCCGGCCCCACGTTCTGTCACCGCCACCTCCCTGTGGCTCTGAGAATCCAGATGTTTCTCTACAGACAGGAAGCAGGATCATGGTGGATTCTCTAGCATGTGTGTGTGTGTGTGTGTGTGTGTGTATGTGTGTGTTGTGTGTACTTAATAAGATAAAGGAAAAAACTCTGGGGCCAGGTGGTGGCACACCTGATTAAGTGCCCACAATACAGTGTGCAAGCACCCGGGTTCAAGCCCCTGGTTCCCACCTGCAAGGGGAAAGCTTCACAAGTGGTGAGGCAGGGCTGCAGGTGTCTATCTTTCTTTTTCCTTCTCTGTCCCACCTCCCCTCTCAATTTCTCTCTGTCTCTATCCAATAATATTTTTTAAAAAAACTTTGAAGCTCACTTGGATAGTGGGCTTGCTTTGTCAAGGGAATGATATAGGCTTTAGCCACTGCATTGAGGAAAGCTTCTGTGCTGTGGTCTTTCTCTCTGCCTCTATCTGTTTCTGTATTTCTATCTGAAAAAAATTGGCCTGGAGCTGCGAAGACAAAATATATATATATAAATCTTTGAAAATCACTTTGAAACACATCTCACTAGAGGTGGGAGCTGGAATAGATAAACTCTTTAGGAATATTTCCAATTCTGGAATTCCAGAGTCTTGGGTGGGGAGCAGGAGGGACCCAACTTTGGTAAATGTGACTAAAAGGATGGAATGTTAGATTTCCAGCTGTATTAGGTACTGGGCTAGCAGGGGACGGGTGTGAAGCATAAGGGGTGAGAGAGACACTCACCACTTAAGTCATCTCTGGGAATGAGTGTGGGGCCAATGAAGAGTGAGCACAGCTCCTTCACCAGACTGGGATAGGAGAGAGTGCTCCACTGATGCAAGGTCTCTCTATCCAGCTGTGGGATCTCTTCAGGCATGAAAAGACCACCATCTGATGCATAGCCAGAGAAGAGGACCCCTTCAAAGTCCATGCATGAGGTTGTCCCCCGAGTGCTGACATACCACATGATCCTGAAGACCTGTAGAGGAGACAGTCCCAAAAATATCTGGTCACCAGGCTCTATACCCCATAGGTCCCCTCAATTAGCCCCTGAACCCCACTCACTGGAGTAAGTGCCCGAGACCATGAGCCTGGGGTTCTGTCTCATGTTCCATTCTAGCTTCATTTGCAAATGTGCGATTCACAGAAATCCACTTTTTCCCCTTATGAAGGCATTGCTGCCCTCCCTCCTGCACCCCTATTCTATTTTGTTTACTATTCTATTTTGTTTACTGAAATACTATGCCAGTTTTGCTTATCTGCTGCAGGTGATTTTTTGGAGTTAATTTGATTTCATTGGTTTGACATGCATCCCTAGAGAGGCTAACCACCTGTCCTACTTTGCCTGATACAGTTCTGGTATGTGCCCACTGTGCCAGCATAATTATTACTTGCATCTTTCAAGGGCCCAATGTGAATCCTTTGAGGGCCTGCTGGGGGTCACCCCCAAGCCTACATAGGGCACCCAATTGAGAGACAGAGGCAACGCTAAATCATCGATGTTTCTAAAAGGCACTATTAATAATTTCTTTAACTCTGTGGCAAGGATTGGAGCCAATGCAAAGTGCCTAAGGTCCTAGAGAGACAGTCTACCTGGACACTCCCTGGGACCTGAATAAAAGGAAACAGTTGTGGACAGGGATGGGGCAGGCAGGGCTGTAAGGACTGCAACACAAAACATTTGTGGACTGCCCTTTCCTGAGTGGGGTACACCACACTGCACTTGGTGCACTGTGACCCCCATTTTAAAGATGATTTGGGTATACTAGTCCGGAGACAAAGACCTTGAGAGAACCAAGTCCTGCAGATGTTAGTGCGAGTAACTAGCCTGATTAACATGAAGCTGACTGTCTTTACAGGAAAGAAGCACCCCTGTTCTGTCCTACTAGTAACATGCTCAGGCCAACAGGGTAAATCTACAGAGAATACACATCATTGAGTTCAATGTAAAGGAAACTCAACAAAGAAGCTCAGGAGTAGAGTCAGCTGCCCCAGAAAGTGCTAAAGCTGGGGGAACAAACACTTAAAAGACTGACTGGAAAGAGAGCATGTGGTTATACAAAAGACATTCAAGCCTGAGAACTGAGGTCGCAGGTTCAAAACCCCTTCTCCCCACCCTACCACACCTCCATAAACCAGAGTTGAGCAGTGCACTGGTTAAAACAAGCAAACAACAACAAAAGCCCAAACAGAAAATCAAACAGTTGTTGTCTTTTATATGGAAGTGCAGAGCGTCTGATGGAGGGAGGAGCTCAGTGACCTCTGGTTTATGAGATTTTATAAAATACTACTATTCTGGACAGCATTCTACAGTGGAGATGGGCCAAGAAAAACATATGATCAATAAGGAAAATAGAATTCAGAAACATTTGAGGAAAGGCTCAGGGAAGTGAAGAGACTTTCTGATAAGGTCTGGGGCAGGCAGAGACTCTAGAGAAACTTTGTGTCTCCCTTATAGGCAGATTCCTCAGTCAGGATAAGGTTCCACTTTCAGAGTCTAAAAACGTCACAGCCGTCCCAGTTTCAGGGTTCTCAGGGGGTCAGAACTGCAGAAAGCCCACAGAAAGTGCAAAGCCTGGGAAACTCTCAGCCCTGTCGAGTTCTTGGGGATGCCCCAAGCAGAGAAAATGGAAGGGGGTGAGGAGGCAGACTCGGCCAGGCTGACAGCAGGGTGAGGAGCTATAGCTACGGATACCAGAGCTCACAAATGTGGCCAAGGATGACCTGGTGGAGGGCGATCGCGTAAAGAGGACCCGGGGAAGTGAGCGCACAAAACCCGGTCCTGGGATCCACAGGCCTGGAACCTTGGGGCCGTTGGGGCTGCCCAGCCGCACGCGGGAGGGAGGTTACCGGGTCCGGGCGCAGGCTGCGGGGCCGCAGCGGGGCTGCGGGGCTGCTGCAGGGCCGCGGGGTCGTAGAGCTATGGGACTATAGGGCTGCGGGGCTGCAGGGCTCCGCTCCGGACTTGCGCGCTAGACTCCGGCTCAAGCTTCCGGCGGAGGGAGGCGGAGGGCAGAGCCCTCAGAGGTGGAGGAAGCGAAAGGGGACGGTAATTGGTCCAGCCAAGTAGTGCATTCGGTGCTGGGCTGTTATTTAGACACTTTGTTAACCACTTTGTGCGCATTCAACATCTTGCATCTTGTTCTTCACTGCAGTCCAGGATGTAACTAGCCTCACCTTTCAGATTACAGCGCTTAGATGCCTGCAAAAGTGGATGGGTGACACTTTTTTGTTTCTCAACGTGCCAATCCTCAGGAATTCAGAAGGTGGGGGGGGGGGGGTAGACATCTTCCAAAGTCCTAGGTTCAATCCCCCGCACCAACGTAAGCCAGAGCTGAGCAGTGCTCTCGCTAAAAATAAACAAAACAATAGATAATAAATTGTACCAACATGTGTCCTGTAAACTATTATTTCTCCAATAAAATTATTTTGAAAAAGACATCATTTTAGAAAAAGAAAAATTAGAGGGGCCAAGTTGTGGCACATCTGGTTAAGTACACACACTACAATGTGAAAGGACCTGGATTCAAGCCCCTGGTCCCCCACCTGTAGGGAGAAAGCTTTGCAAGTGGTGAAGTAAGGCTGCAGGTGTCTCTCTGTCTCTCTCCCTCTCTATCTGCCCACTTCCCTCTCAATTTCTCTGTCTCTATCGAATAAGTAAATAAAATATTTATTTAAAAAAAGAAAAAGAAAAATCAGAGATACACATTTTTTAATATATTTATAAAAAGTTTTAGTGTTGAGTGGTAAAAGGCCCAGTTTATTTTAAAAGGGGGGGAGACACTTGATTGAACAAATGGCTTCTAGTTGTACCCAGCTGCCCTTGTGTTCATCCTCATGCTTCTGGGTCTCGATTCACTATACTGGAGAAGTTTAAATTGTTGGGCGGGGCACGTAGTAACTAAGGCTCAGTCTTCTGGGCTAAGCAGCATATCCAGTTGATTACTGTAGCAGACCCAGCAACAAAGGCAGAGGGGGCTGTCCTCTGATATTACCTCTATTGATTCCTCTCTTCTTTCTCCTGTCTATCTCTTTCTCCTGAGCCTATGGTCTCTATTTGTTACCCACTTTCCAAAGTTTGGAGTACCCCTGGCCCCCAGTTGACACACCCACTCAAGTTCTGCACCTGTCATAGACTGACTCCAGTCTAAATATGTCTCAGGTTCCAGAGAGGGTCTAGCCCATCACTGCTAATGCATAGTTGTCACAGTGTTCACATTGTGATGAGGAGGCAATTTCTCTTCTTTCTTTTTTTTTTATTTCTTTATTGGGGGATTAATGTTTTACATTCGACAGTAAATACAATAGTTTGTACATGCATAACATTTCCCAGTTTTCCATATAACAACACAACCCCCATTAGGTCCTCTGTCATCCTTTTTGGACCTGTACTTTTCCCACCACCACCCACTCCAGAGCCTTTTACTTTGGTGCAATACACCAACTCCAGTTCAGGTTCTACTTGTGTTTTTTTTTTCTTTTCTGATCTTGTTCTGCCTGAGAGTGAGATCATCCCATATTCACTCTTCTGTTTCTGACTTATTTAACTAAACATGATTTCTTCAAGCTCCTTCCAAGATGGGCTGAAAATGGTGAAGTCATTGTTTTTAATAGCTGAGTAGTATTCCATTGTGCATATATGAGGAGGCAATTTCTAGGGACTGTCACAGACCAGGCAGGGCCCACAAAGCTTTCTTTTTTTAAATATTTATTTTATTTATTTATTCCCTTTTGTTGCCCTTGTTGTTTTATTGTTGTAGTTATTATTGTTGTTGTCGTTGTTGGATAGGACAGAGAGAAATGGAGAGAGGAGGGGAAGACAGAGAGGAGGAGAGAGAGACAGACACCTGCAGACCTGCTTCACCGCCTGTGAAGCGACTCCCCTGCAGGTGGGGAGCCAGGTTCGAACCGGGATCCTTATGCCGGTCCTTGTGCTTTGCGCCACCTGCACTTAACCCGCTGCGCTACAGCCCGACTCCCTCCCACAAAGCTTTCTATACTCTACATGAGGTAGACTTAATCACTCATAGGCAAAGGAAACTGAGACTCCTGACAAAAAGGAAATACATATATCCAGAATGGAGTCTCAAAAACCTCTCAGAAGGGCAAAAGTATCTTCCACAGAACTTTCCTACTGAACTGTCTGATTCACAAGAGCCTGTAGAACTTCTCTGAGCATTCAGAGAACAAATGGTTTAATTCATTAGGAATCCCTAACAAGAAGCAGAATAGTGCAGCTCCAGAAAATAACTTACACATGGCCCACTGAGGGACACAGAATTCTAAGTGGAGTTTTCTGAGTCTGTCACACTGTATCAACATTTAGTTTCTAGAAGATTAAAAATAACTATTTTTTCCACTAGGCTTATTGCTTGGTGCCTGTGTGACTCCACTACTCCTGGAGCACTACCTTTTTATTATTTATTTATTTAAATAAAGATAGAGAAGAATAAGGAGAGAGAAGGGAAGAGAAGGAGACAGGAAGAACACTTGTAAAGGTTCCTCCCTGCTGGTGGGGACCAGGGGCTTGAACCTTACACATGGTAGTATGTGCACACAACCAGCCCCCCTCCCATTATTTATTTGTTTTCTAAGTAAGTAGATTGTCTCTGACTTTGTAAGAACTATGGTAGTCATGAGGTGGAGGTGGTGTGCACACAACTTTGGTGGAGAAGCTAGTGACTTAAACACACCATATATGGGTATGAATCTTACCCCTGAAATCTTATAATTTCATAAAAATACTGTTATATCATCAGTAAAAATGAAAAAGCAAAGACTGACTTTATTAATTTAATTTGCTTGTTGAGCTGAGAAATGATCAGGAAGTAATTTATTTGAGAATAGGATCCATTGTTCAAGTCACTGGCTATGGGGTAGTCCCAATGTTCCTATAGGGTCAGGAAACAGAATAATTTTAAAGGATCAAGTATTGGAAGTGAACTGAATGATCATTTGTTGTGAAGTTTTTGGATTAATTTATAAGCTCATTTGTCTGCTTTGGTTGACAGAGATCTCCAGACAGAAAGTTCTTATATTCTGTTGCCTCAACAATTCACCCAGAAGTGTCAATATGGCAATTAGAGACAGGATGGAATCTGACTGAAAGTGAGTCCATGATGTGAGTGCTCAAAGCTGTGACTTTGAAGCCAACAATCTTCAAAACAGAAGCCCGGGGTATTTACCATGCTGTTTCTATGAGTTCCCAGAAAGCCCTCTTAGGGGAGGCTTCTACAAAATTCTGCATACAGAGGATTTTCTGTGGTTTCCAATCACTTGGATATAAGAGCAGAGCATTTTCTCTAATCATCAGGATTAGAGAGAACATAGGTCCAGATTCCTATAGAAGAAAGTGACCCTCCTGAAGCCTTCTAGCCTTTGAGGCCAGCACCTATAGTTTTTCTGGAATCCAGCCTGGGCAAAGATGTAAAAGTAGAGGGGAGGAAGGAGTCAGGACACAGCTGTTTCCTCAGCAGTTTTAACCTCCTAAACTGATTATCCTTTTCTTTTACTGTGTGTATTTGTTGTATGAATACATGGAGTCATATTTATACTCAAGTACTCCCCCTAGCCCCTCTGAATCTTGAACTCTGTAAGTAAATAAATAGTCTCAAATTATCAAACAGTGCCTGATATCATCCCAACTACCTGTTTATTTCTCTAACAGAATGGACAATTTGATTCTAAAACTTATTTGCATAGACAAGGGATCCAGAATAGTGAAAATAACAAAACTGGTGAGTTTAGAACTAAGCTATAATATTCATGCATAGGGATACCAATCAATTTTCTTTTCCTTTCCAGCGTAACCCAGGATCTTTACATTTATTGTCACTAGATGGCAGTATTTGGTCAAAAATGCTAGTTAACAGCAGCTCTAGTAAAACAAAGTGGAATTCAGTTTTGGTTTTGGTTCATCTTTGAGTGCGGGTTGGGGGTGAGTTAACTAGGTTTATGGGAATTAGAATCATCATTTTAAATTAATCCAGTTAGAGCCATGTCTGTTTTTTTTTTCCCTTCCTTTCTTCATTCCTTCTCCAACGCCTTTATTTTTTAATTTTTATTACTTTTTTAAATGTTTATTTTATTTTTTTATTATTTATTTTCCCTTTTGTTGCCCTTGTGGTTTGTTGTTGTAGTTATTATTGTTGTTGTTGATGTCGTCGTTGTTGGATAGGACAGAGAGAAATGGAGAGGGGAGGGGAAGACAGAGAGGGGAGAGAAAGATAGACACCTGCAGACCTGCTTCACCGCCTGTGAAGCGACTCTCCTGCAGGTGGGGAGCCGGGGGCTCCAACCCGGATCCTTCCTCCGCTGGTCCTTGCGCTTTGCGCCATGTGCGCTTAACCAGCTGCGCTACCGCCTGACCCCACTTTATTTTTTTTAATTGAAAAGTTAATTGTTTGCAGTACAGTTGTTGGCACAAGGATATAGTTTCTCGTCTCACCATGAGAGTGCCTGCAAAGCACTCTCACTCCCAAATTAGGTTCATCATCATATACCAGGACCTGAAAGCCATCCTTTACCCCCCTGTGACAGGTCTGTAATGGGTCCAGGCACCTGAATGGTTGGTTAACTAATGCAGGAACTGGGTAAATCACTTTAGGGAACTACTCTAGATGCCTGCAGGGGTAGAGACTAGGATGTCGATATCCACAAATTCTAGTTTTCTTTATATATATATATTTTAATTTACTAATGAGAGTGAAAAACAGATGATAGATAGATAGATAGATAGATAGATAGATAGATAGATAGATAGATAGATAGGAAACTAGAGCATCATTCGGCAAATGCCATTCCAGGGATCACACTCAAGATTTCATGCTTTTAAGTCCAGCATTCTACCACTGTGGCACCTCCTGAGTTTCTTGACCATAAATTCTGTTCTGCTCCACTCCTTCCTAGCTGTGTGACTTTGAACCAGTCATCTCTCTGCCTCCTCGTGTTGACATGAGGGATTATATTAGGTTGGAGCTTCTTTTGAGGAGGGTTAAGTGGAGAATCTACTAAAAACCTTATCAGAAAAATGCAATATGCTTGGGCTGGGGAGACAGCATAATGTTTCCACAAAAATCTTTCAAGTCTGAGGCTCTGAGGTACTAGGTTCAGTGGCCCACATCACCATGAGTTAGAGCTGAGCTGTCCTCTGGGCTCTTTCTCTCATGAAAACAAATAAAATAATTAAAAATAAGTTTGATTAAGCAACATACTGTTCTCAAAGAACATATCCATTTTGGCTCTAACATTCAAGGCTGAACGAGATTCTGGATGTTGTATTCAGGCTACATGGGGAGAGAAGGTAGAATAGATTCAATCTGGACTCCAAGATCAGTTGTCTTCTATGGCATCAAAATACTGACCATTAATGTGACAGATAAAACACAATACAGATCTCTCTGACCTTTACCATAGCACTGATAGCTAAGCTCCCTGAAGTGTTTGGGAATCAAGAATGTGCAGAACTAAATATCTCAAATGTCCAGACTGCATTTCATCAGAAACTGACTACAAAGAGAAATAAATATACCAGTTTAGGGAAGTGGCTCCAGTTCTTCCCCCTCTCCTTCAGATCAAAGAAAGAATGGCCTTTCTAGATAAGATGTTGATAATGGCACTCATGCCTTATCTGATTCACGGACTCAGAGTCCCTGGGAAGAGGAAAGACAAGTTGTGCAAATGTTAGGTCAAAGATCATTAGCCATCTCTGTCAAATCCAGAGAGACCTTTCATCCAGATGGCATGACTTAAGTCCCATCCAGGCACAGCATAACCAAGGAGTCATTGATGCCTTCTGATGCTTCCCTAATCTTAATGATATTAGTTGGAACTGTGACCTGTGGCCAGAGGTCAGTGGTCATAAGACCAAGTCCTTTGATAGGAAACACAAACTCATTCAATCTATAAACCATCCTCTGGGATGTGTGTGTTGGCCCAACACCCAACCAACCTCCCAGCCTGCAGAGAGAGAATGTTAACATGGGGACCATAGGGATTACAACCTTTTCCCTGAAAAAGTTCAAGAAGCTTCAAGCTAACGGGGTCCCTTGTTAACACAGGAAACAGAAAAGTGAAGAGATAAACTCAAAGTCCCAGCAAATGATTCACTTGCTCAAGATATTATTTCTTTCACCAGTTTACTGTCCTCTCTCTTTCCTAGCCCAAACATCCTGCTATTACCTCATGACAGGGCTACATACCATAACAGAATGAAGTTACTAACTGCTCTGTCTGAGATCACACTTCTCTATTTTTTGCTTATTTGTGGTATAGTCTTTGACAGTTGTAAATGTTGTTACAGTTCCAAATTCCTTTGAAAATGTTGCTGGATTATGGAATCCAAAAGTTGGGGGCACTAGTTACAAATCAGGATTGCTAAAACTTCCCCTCTTCACTGCTCCTGCCCATCTGTTCTATTGATAGGAAGGTACCTAACTCACTGTGTTGAGTGGAGGCAGATTTATTTACTTAGCCTCTGGCTTAAAACTCTAGAAGTATGTTGTCATTCTTACTTGGAGAAACCAAATACACAAGACAGTAAGTACACAGAATCTTTTGCATAATCATTATACTGTCTCCCCAGCCCCTGTTGTTTGTTTTAACCAGAGCATTGCTATACTCTGGGTTTCTGGTGGTTCTGGGGATTGAATTTGGAACTTTTTATGCTTCAGGCATGTGTGTATTTTTACATAACCACTATGCTATCTCTCCAATTTTATATGGGATCTTGTACACAAATGTTCATAGTAACATTATTCATGATAGCCAAAAATACAAAGGAACAACCCACAAGCTCATCAATTCACAATGTGTGGTATAGCCATACAAAGGACCACTACTGGGGTAGATAGCATAATGGTTATGCAGAGACTCTCATGCCTGAGGCCCCAAAGTCCTAAATTCAAATCTCCCACACCACCATAAGCCAGAGCTGAGCAGAGCTCTGGTAAACAAACAAAAAGGACTACTATTTGTCATTAAAAGCAAGTGAAGTACTAATACACACATACTACATCTTGAACTTTGTGTTAGGTGAAAAAAAGCCACACATCATATGGTGGTGCCATTTATATGACCAAATTAAATCAGTATTTGCCTCAGCTGGAGATGAGACATGAGAGATGAGGGAATGACTATTGATCAGAAGAGGGTTTATTTTTGTGGGGACAAAAGGTATTCTACTGCTGTGATAGTTGTACAACCTTATTAATATACAAAATACTATTTAATTAAATATTTTAAGTGGGGGCCATTTGGTGGCACACCTGGTTGAATGCATATGTTACAATGCACAAGGATCCAAGTTCAAGCTCCCATCCCCCACCCACAGGGGGAAAGCAGGTCCTTATTCTTGATACAAATTCTTTATCATATATATATATAATGTGCTGTGTAAATGGCATGAGTTGTCTTTTTACTTTTGTTTTAAGTTGTTTGTATTTTTTTAGTGCTGTCTCTAGAAGTTGCTCTTGGGAGCACAGATTTCTTTTCTTTTTAATTTCTTTATTGAGGGATTAATATTTTACAGTCAACAGTAAATACCATAGTTTGTACATGCATAACATTTCTCAGTTTTCCACATAACAATAAAATCCCCACTAGGTCCTCTGCCATCCTGTTCCAGGATCTGAACTTAATAATTAAATTTTAATTTACTTAACTATTATAATTTATTTAATTATAATTACCTATTAATAATTAAATTTTAATTGTTATTATCATTTTTATCGTTGTTATTATTTTATATATATTTTTATTTAAGAAAGGAGATATTAACAAAATCATAGGATGGGGGGTTACAACTCCACACAATTCCCGCCACCCAATCTCCACATCCCATCCCCTCCCCAATAGCTTTCCCATTCTCTATCCCTCTGAGAGCATGGACCCAGGGTTGTTGTGGGTTGCAAAAGGTGGAAGGTCTGGCTTCTGTAATTGCTTCCCTGCTGAACATGGGTGTTGACTGATCGATCCATACTCCCAGTCTGCCTCTCTCTTTCCCTAGAAAGGTGAGTCTATGGGGAAGTGGAGCTCCAGGACACATTGGTGGGGTCTTTAGTCCAGGGAAGCCTGGCCGGCATCCTGATGGCATCTGGAGCCTGGTGGTTGAAAAGAGAGTTAACATACAAAGCCAAACAAATTGTTGAAAATCATGGACCCAAAGGTTGGAATAGTGGAGATGAAGTGTTGGGGGATACTCACTGCAAACTCTAGTGTACTACTGCTTTCAGGTATATATTTGCCCTAGTTTATGGATATGTGTGAACATATGCTCTATCTCCTGGGACCTGGTCTATATCTAGGTTTGGGGGCTTTGTTAGGAAGTGAACCACCTGGGATGGAGTTAGAGAATACTATGAAAGGAAAGGTCTCACCCAAGTGATGAAGTTGAAGGGTTGTCATTCCATACCTGAAGTCTCTGGACACAGTCTGAAGTGAAGCATGCTGGGGTGGCACTTATTGCATTGATTAGGTTGCAGTCAGCAGATGCAATATTATTTGATAAGAATTGGGAGAAGCATACAGGAAAGTGGGCCCTACGCTAGGGTCCCAGGACTGGGGGAAGTTTAGGCTCTATAGTGGAAATGTGAGGTTCCTGCTGTCTTAGGGTTCAAGAAGACAATGGATAGTTATTGTTATCACATTATTTGGTAATTGGGTTAACTTTGAAAAGTCCCTTTGTTAGACATACAATCAATTTTTCCCCTGTCATATTAATTAAATAGTGATTTATATGACTACAATTTAATAGGTGTGCACATAAACACCATTCCCATCACCAAAAGATTGTGTCCCATCCCACCCTCCCCCACTCCCCACCAGCTCAGGAAGCCACATGTCCACCCTCCCCCTCACCACAGGGTTTTTACTTTGATGCCCTACATTGTTGTTATTTTTATTGTCACCAGGGTTATTTTGAGGAGTTGATGCTTGCATGACAAATATAGAAGCCATGCCATTTTTTATTTTATTTGATAAAGTAGAGAGAGAAATTGAAAGGGAAGAGGAGAGAGAGAGAGAGAGAGAGGAGAGATGGGCTTAAACTTTGGTACCTTACACATGGTAAGCTGTGTGCTCAACTAGATACAACTCAACTGCTTAACTAGTGCCCCTTCCTACCTTCCTTCCTTCCCTCTTTCCTTCCTTCCTTCCAGATATATTTATTCAGAGAGGGGGCTAGAAAAACAGAGGGAGAACCAGAACACTATTCAGCACAGTATATGGTAATTCCAGGGATTCATCCTGGGCATCTAGAGCCTCAGACATGGCAAGTCTAGTGCTCTAATGCTGAGCATCTCCTTGTCTGTCTTTTTTTTTTTTTTTGTCATTACTGGGGCTTCATCATTTCACACCAATTTTTTCAGACATAAAGAGGTGTCAAAGACAGAAAAATAAGTAGAGAAAGACACCACACCACTGAGGTTTCCCCAGGACTGTGGGAGCTAGGTTTGAACCTGGGTTACATGCACTGAAAAACAGTCAACTTCTTATGTTAGCAGTACTTTTTTGCTTTTTAAAGTGTGTCTATTACATTAGTTAATGTGATACAGATAAGTATTCCTGACTAGGAGTCAAGAGTCTAGGTTCTGACTACCAGCTCCAACAGAAAGAGCACTGAAATTTGGGACCAATCTCTTAGTGTCTTTGACCTCTTATCATCAATATTAAAGCAAATTTCAGAGCTTCTTGTTTCTGTGGTAGACCACCACTGAAATTGAAGGCTTTCAGAGGGTTGAGTGTGTTTCCCACTCCCCAGAGTCCTTGTTCTTACACCTTCTAGTACTGCTCAGCAACCCAGGGAGTGACATGGGGCCTTCAGCCCCATCTCAACCATTGTCATTTAGAGATGGTTATCCACAGGGTTGGGGGAGCTAGCATAGTGATTATACAAAACAACTTTTGTGTCTGAGGCTTCAAGGTCTCAAGTTCAACCTCTGGTACCATCATAAATCAGAACTAAGCAGTGCTTTAGTAAAACATAACATAACGTAACATACCCATATGATTGGTCTCTGTTAATCCTCTCAGCAGTGCTCCGTGATACAACTGAGCTGGGAGACTGGAAGACTGGAAGCCCTTCAAACCCCTGAGGCCAATAGTTGTAACAATCTTGTTGCTATTAACAAGGGTTGAGAAAAGTTCTGGCAGGATATAAATGCTTGATATGTATTTGCTAAATGAGTACAAAAATAATTGCTGCTGCCTCTTCTCCTTTTCTTTCTCCTCCTCCTCCTTCTTTTAAACAACAAAGTGCCCCAAGACTTGATGTATTCCCAGAACTGTGCAGCCAGGGACACAAAATATCTGACTATAATTCTTGTGTTTTTCAGTTGCTCACAATGCCTGTTTAACCTTCCTGTTTTAGAGGTTGAGAACCAAGTAGGAAGCTGGAGGCAGGAATCCTCTCTCTCACTCCCAGAGTCAATAAGGATGACTGGCAGCTGTAAACTGTAAATGTGGCAGCTTGAGTGTGCATGGTTCAAGGTACAATGCGAGGCAGCCTTATTTGCTCATCTGAGTGCCAGCAGAGTCTCCTAAACCAGGGTGCAATGACCTCTGATGGTGACTGGAAGAGAAAGGGTGACACCTTGGAGAGCAAGTGGGGGCTTTGCAAAGGTGGTGGAGAAGGTGGAGAGTCTCCTGGAGGGGCCTCCAGCAGCCACTTTAATCTCATCTGCAAAGCCTTCAAGGCATGTCCCATACCACACTTTACCAGCAAAGTACACACACTGACACCCTGTTTTTGTTGCTCCTTTCCTTTATAAACTGGATTCAAACTACTTTCTATGATTTTGTAATCCATCTCTCAGTCCCTATATGCATTCATGAGAGGAAACAGAAGGGGTGACTCTGGTAGAAAAAGGACAAGGGAGGAGGGGTGGCATAGATAGCATAATGGTTATGTAAAGAGACTCATGCCTGAAGCTCCAAAGTCTCAGGTTTATCCCTCCACACAACCATAAGCCAGAGCTGAGTAGTGCTCTGGTAAAAAAAAAAAAAAAAGACAAGGCAGTGTGTGCCACGTGTATGGGAGACAAGGGCAAGTCCCGAGACCATTTGCTGCCTTCATTAAGATTTGGTACTAGGGATCAGGGCCCTGACACTCAGATCAACTCCTGCATGGTTGAACCCATGGGGTGGGTTCGAGCAGTGATCTAGCGGGAAGGGTCTAGGAGCATTGCTGAAGCCTGGGGAGCTGAAACAGTATTCACCTATTAATCTTTCTTCTTTCCTCACTATTTTTCTCCTTCGATTTACTAATAGTAAATATAGTTATTTAATAATTAGGAAATGTGAGGCATGGTTTCTCTGGTTCTATGAGTCAGTAGCCAAGTTGACTAGGGATGAACTAGTTGAAAAAGACATGTCCAAATGATGCATGTTCTGTTTACTTCATGAAAAAACAAATTGTGCTTTGCATTTATGGGGAAATGCACAGAGAAACATCTCTGGAGTCATGGAGAAACAACTCTGGAGTTCCGGGTGCCTATCAGATGGGCCTGATTATCTGCAGTTTCCTAATAGTGAGACCACACATTTTCTCTCTCTGAATCTCTGTTCTCTCTGTGGTAAGGTAGGAGTTGGAGTGTGCACAATACCTGCCAAGAAGTGTCTGCGAGAAAAAAAAAAGTGTCTTTAAGTCATTAAGTCTTGGCAGGCTGCTCTGTGCAGGGCAAGGTTCAGCATTTTATTCTAGATTTCCAACTGCAACACAAAATACCCATAAATCTAGGGTCAAAGTGTGTCTACTTTGGCACATTTGGACACGGAATCAAGTGGGTGGTTTGAGAGCCTAACTAGGCCTATTCAGGCCCTCACAAATTGTAAATGAAAATCTGAATCCCACTGAAGGCCAGTCCTGTCCTTTCTAAAGATGGGGGTGAGGGGGTGGGGGTGTCCTTGACACCTCAGCCATGACTATGGAAAGTAACTCTTTTCACAGCACTTTTCAGCAAAGACAGTCCGAGAGGGTTGACAGACTCTGGTGTCCTTGATTACAGGGAATGAGTTTAGTCAAATAATTGTTAGTTGAAATTTAACCAATTTTTCAAAAGCTTTGGCTAAAAAAGAAGTCTGGGGAAGTCGGGCAGTAGCGCAGTGGGTTAAACACATGTGGCACAAAACGTAAGAACTGGCAGAAGGATCCCAATTCAAGCCTCTGGCTCCCCACCTGCAGGGGAGTCACTTCATAGGCAGTGAAACAGGTCTGCAGGTGTCTGTCTTTCTCTCCCCCTCTCTGTCACCCCTCCTCTCTCCATTTCTCTCTGTTCTATCTAACAACGACGACACCAGTAACAACAACAATAATAACTACAACAACAATTTAAAAAAAAACAATGGAAGCAAAAGGGAAAATAAATAAATAAAAAGAAGTCTGGGTCACAACTGGACAGGTAACATAAAATGTTCCCCTGAATTTTCCATCCACCCCCCACACGCCCAATCAGCAGGTGGTGTAATATGTCTCACTTCTGCGCTCTCAGTGGACAGAAGGCATGTCGTGAGCTCTGCTCACCTGTTGGTAGGACCTTGTGCTTCCTGCAGCTGCTCTTTCAAAACCATGGACTTTAGGACTTCAGCTAAATGCTAAAACAAACTCCAGGCCCTTTCTCATGAGTGTCCACTCTTTCAGCTTCACTCTAGCCAAAGCATTATTGCTTCCGTGTAATTGAAGATCTTGCCAGGAGGCAAATGCTAGATGATTTGGCATCTGTAGGTAAAACTTGTGACTTTTGTTTTATTCTGATCCATTTGCTTAGTCATTCAACAAATATATCCTGGACACCTTCCATGCTCATCAACTTTGTTAAACACCAAAAGATATACCCCAAAACACAGTCCCTAGGACCAGCAAGATAGCTCAAGTTTAGAACACAAAAGATCCCAGGTTCAAGCCTACCATATGTCAGAAGAGTTATATGGTCCTCTAAGTTCTCTGTCTCCTAGAACTAAATAAATCTCTCTGGTGGGGGGTGGAAGTGGGGCCTCACTTCTATGTGATTTTACAACTCCAGGACACTTTGCTTTTATCCAGATAGTGAGACAGAGACAGAGACAGAGAAGGAAGAGACACCAAAACACTGAAGCCTCCTCCATTGCTATAGAATCTCCTGTGTTGTGCTCAAACCTGGGTCACATGAATTGTAATGCTACCAGTGAGCTTTCTCTCCAGCCCAACAAATAAATCTTTTTTTTTTTTAAATAAAAGAAATATAAGGCTCACAATGACCTTGGGTCCATATTCCCAGAGGGATAAAGAATGGGAAAGCTATCAGGGGAGGGGATGGGATATAGAGATCTGGTGGTGGGAATTGTGTGGAGTTGTACTCCTCCTATCCTACGGTTTTGTTAATGTCTCCTTTTTAAAATAAATAATTTTTTTAAAAAAGAAAAGAAATATAAGGGCTTGGGAGACAAGAGAATGGTTCTGCCAAATAACTTCAGGCCTGAGGCTCAAAAATCACAGGTTCAGGGAGTCGGGTGGTAGCGCAGCAGGTTAAACACCCATGGCTCAAAGCCCAAGGACTGGCTTGAGGATCCCGGTTCAAGCCCCCGGCTCCCCACCTGCAGGAGAGTCACTTCACAGGCAGTGAAGCAGGTCTGCCAGTGTCTGTCTTTTTTTCCCCCCCTCTGTCTTCCCCTCCTCTTTCCATTTCTCTCTGTCCTATCTAACGACGACGACATCAATAACAACAACAATAACTACAACAACAATGAAAAAACAACAAGGGCAACAAAAAGGGAAAATAAATAAACAAATAAAAATATATTTAAAAAATCACAGGTTCAATTTCCAGCACCACCATAAGCCAGAGTTGAGCAGTACTCTGGTCTATCTTTCCCTTTGTACCACTCTCATTAAAAATAAAATAAGGGAGTCGAGCGGTAGCATGGCGGGATAAGCACAGGTGGTGCAAAGCGCAAGGACCAGTGTTAGGATCCCGGTTCAAGCCCTTGGCTCCCCACCTGCGGGGGGGTCGTTTTATAAGCGTTGAAGCAGGTCTGCAGGTGTCTATCTTTCTCTCCTCCTCTCTGTCTTCCCCTCCTCTCTCCATTTCTCTCTGTCCTATCCAACAATGACATAAATAACAACAACAATAATAACTATAAAAATAAAAACAGTAAAGGCAACAAAAGGGAATAAGTAAATAAATGTTAAAAAATAAATAAAATAAAATATTAAAAAATATATGAAAACAAGGGGGCCAGGTGGTGGCACACCTGGTTAAGCATATATACTACAGTGTATGAGGAACTGGGTTCAAAACCCTGGTCCCCACCTGCAGGGGGAAAGCTTAATGACTGGTGAAGCAGGACTGAAGGTATCTCTCTGTCTCTCTCCCTTTCTATCTACCCCTCCCCTCTTAATTTCTTTCTGATTTTATCTAATAATAAAAAGTAAAATGTTTAAAAATATGTAAAAACAAAGACCTTGCCCTCAAGAAAGCTGAAATAAAAGAAAACAGATATAGAAATATCATCACAAAGCCCAAAACTCCATCTAATTTTTATTTACTTATTTATTATTGAATAGAGATAGAGAGAAATTGAGAGAAGGAAGATGGAGAGGGAGAGACACAGAAACTCGCAGCCCTGCTTCACCATTCATGAAGCTTTCCCCCTGCAGGTGGGGACCAGGGTCTTGAACCTGGGTCCATGTGCACTATATTGTGTTCACTTAATTAGGTGTGCCATTGCCTGGCCCCCCAATCATCTAATTTTATTACTGAACCCCTAAGCTAATAATATTATTTCCTAGAAGTTAAAATTCTTCCAGTCAAACAGAGCTGGTTCAACATTCACACAGCAATCAATGTAATTCATTACACTAGCAAATACAAAGACAAAAAAATCACATCATCATGTAAATTGATGCTGAAAAGACATTTGATAAGACCCAACATTCATTAATGAAAAATTTCCTTCATAAATTGGGACTAGGAGGAAAATTCCTTCACAAAATAAAGGTTATATATGAAAAACCTATAGCTGATATTTTACTCAATGGAGAAAAATATAAAGTTTTCCCCTAAATGCTGGAGTTAGATAATAGCACTACCATCAGTGTTACTCAACATAGTCCTGATGGTCCTCACCACTGCAATCAGGCAAGAAAGAGATATCAAAGGAATACATCTCAGAAAGAAAATAATTAAACTATCACTATTTGCTCATGACATGATAACATACCTAGAGAACTCCCAAAGACTTCATAAAAAAACTACTATAAATAATTAGTAAATAAATAAAGTAGCAGGATATAGAATTAAGACACATATATAGGTGGCATTTCTATACACAAATGATAAGAGTTGAAGGAGTCAGTCTATATACAATCAAAAAAAGATAAAACCTGGGAGTTGGGCAGTAGTGCAGTGAGTTAAGCACAGGTGGCACAAAGCGCAAAGATCGGCATAAGGATCCTGGTTCAAGCCCCTGGATCCCCACCTGCAGGGGAGTCACTTCACAGGTGGTGAAGCAGGACTGCAGGTTTCTGTCTTTCTCTCCCTCTCTCTGCCTTCCCTTCCTCTCTCCATTTCTCTCTGTCCTATCCAACAACAACAGCATTAATAACAACAATAGCAATAATAATAACAACAAGAGCAACAAGGGCAACAAAAATGGGGGGTGGAATAGCCTCCAGGAGCAGTGAATTTGCAGTGCCTGCACCGAGTCCTAGCAATAACCCTGGAGGCAAAAAAAAAAAAAAAAAAAAAGATAAAATGCATTGGAGTGAATCTAACAAAGAGGGGTGAAGGATCTTAACAATGAAAACTAGAGGATGTTGTTAAAAGAAATAGAGAATGACAGAAAGAAATCTAAATGCATTTTTGTATATGGATTGAAAAAATGAGTATTATTAAAATGATCACCCTACCAAAATTTCAGTCATATGTGGAACCTAGAGAACTGAAACATATGAACTTAAAAAAAAAAAAAAAACAGACATAAATCAAGTGTCTCTAAGACTTTATAAGAGCTATAGTGGTTATCATTGGGAAGGTGGGGTCACAGAACTCTGACTTCGGATGGTGGAACTATGCCCTATAATCTTGTAAACCACTAATAATCACAAATTTTCTTTAAAAATGGCCTGGAAAAATAAAATAAAGCAAAATAATTGTTTATCATAAGTTAATAGACTGAAAACAGGAGAAGTTGTGCTCTGACTTGGCTTTCTATTTCTCTCCATCTCACATAAAACACTATCATATGAGAGTCAGGCAGTAGCGCAGCGAGTTAAGTACAGGTGGTGCAAAGCGTAAGGACGGGCATAAGGTTCCCAGTTCAAGCCCCCAGCTCCCCATCTGCAGGAGAGTCACTTCATAAGCGGTGAAACAGGTCTGCAGGTGTCTATCTTTCTCTCCCTGTCTCTGTCTTCCCCTCCTCTCTCCATTTCTCTCTGTCCTATCCAACAAGGACAACATCAATAACTACAACAATAAAATAATAAGGGCAACAAAAGGAATAAATAAATATTGTTTAAAAAGAAACACTATCATATGTAATAAATAAATATTCTTAAAATATCCAAGTAAAATCATCCTATGGGGCCAGGGAAATAGATCACTTGGATAGTGCACTATTTTGCCATGTGCTTTACCCACATTTGAACCCAGCCCCCGCTGCATTGAAGGAAGCGTCAATGTTTTGGTCAGTCTTTTCTCTCCCTCTCTCTCTCTCTCTGTGTGTGTGTGTGTGTGTGTGTGTGTGTGTGTGTGTGTGTGTGTGTCTCTGTGTGTGTGTGTGTGTGTGTGCGCGCGCGCGCGCGCGCGCATGTGCCTAGGGCATTCTTCTCTTGAAGGCTTTACACCTGCAACCTATTTTCATCTTCCCCTCCCTTTCTCTCAGATGTGCCTTTTCACCTTAACAAAGTATTTTTGTACTACTGAAAGAAATGTAAGAAAGGAAGGAAGGACAGAAGAAGGGAAGGAAGGAAGGGGGAAGAAAGGAAGGAAGGAAGGAAGGAAGGAAGGAAGGAAGGAAGGAAGGGAGGAAGGAAGGGAGGGAAGGAGGGAGGAAGGAAGGATAGAAGGAAGGAAGAAGGGAAGGAAAGGAAGAAAGAATGGATGGCACAGTGGATAAAACACTGGACTTTCAATCATGAGATCTAAAGTTCAATCTCAGGTACGGGTAGATAGCATAATGGTTATGCAAGAAATAGTCATGCCTGAGGCTCTGAAGTCCCAGGTTCAATTCCACACTCCACCATAAGCCAGAGCTGAGAATGCTCTGGTGTTTCTCTCTGTGACCTTCTCTCAAAAATAAAGTAAATAAAATACTTTTAAAAAGTTGTCTATTTAAAAAAAATAACAAAAGTAAAACCTCCAAAAAAATAAATAAATAAAGCTCAATCCCTAGCATCTCATGTAGCAGATTCTATCTCTCTCCAACCCTCATTAATAAATAAATAAATCTTTTCTTTAAAAAAAGAAAAAGAATAGGGTAGGGGAGATAGCATAATGGTTATGCAAACAGACTTTCATGCTTTAGACTCTGAGGTCCAAGGCTCAGTCCCCTGCACCACCATAAAGCAAGGGCTTAGCAGTACTCTCTGAGAAAGAAAGAAACATAGAGAGAGAGAGGGAGAGAGAGAGAGAGAGAGAGAGAGAGAGAGAAAGGGAGAAGGAAGGAAGAAAGAAAGAAAGGTGTGTGTGTGTGGGGGAAATCACCACCAAAAGTGGTAGATTCATAGTGCCAGCACGTAGCCCCAGCAATAACCCTGATGGCAGAAAAAAAAAAATAAAAAAAGGAAAGGAAGGAAAGAACGAAGGAAGGGAGGGATACAAGGGGAAAACACAGCAGCTCTAAAGCTTCCTTTCTTACAATGGGGGCTGGACTTGAACCTGGGTCTAGAATATAGTTCAGTCAAGAATCATAGAGGAAGGTAACAGCACCTATAGTATTGTCTTATCAACATTGTTTGGGCAAATGCAGTACTAAGCTCTTGTTCAGAATAACTTTCAAGATAATAAGCAAGGTAGACAGTTAATATTTTAATATGGAAATAATAATAGTCAAACACACAAGCTTTGGAACCCAACAGACTGGGTTTATTATGGTCTCGTTTAGCAGCTTCCTATATGGGTAAGTGGAGGCAGTTATTGACCCTTTCATACCTTAGTTCTCTCATAAGAAAATGGGAGATCAGAGGGGGGGCGGTAGCACAGCGGGGTTAAGCGCACGTGATGGAAAGCACAAGGATGGGCCATAAGGATCCTTGTTTGAACCCCCGCTGCCCACCTGCAGGGGAGTCGCTTCACAGGCAGTGAGGCAGGTCTGCAGGTGTCTGTCTTTCCCTCCCCCTCTCTGTCTTCCCCTCCTCTCTCCATTTCTCTCTGTCCTATTCAACAACGACATTGATAACAACAATAATAACTACAACGAGAATAAAAACAAGGACAACAAAAAGGAAATAAATATTTAAAGAAAAAAATAAAAATAAATAAAAAAGAAAATGGGACATAATGTTTGCCACATAGTATTGTTTTGAAACCTCACTGAGACAGTAGAGAGGAAGCACCAACTGAGCATTCAACTAGTAAAAGATGCTGTTGTATGATGATCAGCATAATAGCATTCGTGAGGTGGAATAGAAATGGCTATTGGTGGCATTGGAAGAAGAGAAGGCAAAGACCCCGTGGACTGCAAAGAAAGAGACCCGGGCTGAGCCCTGAGCATCAGTGGAGTGAGTGTTGGTCCCAGTCCAGAAGGACTGATGATGACTCACAGCTCTAAACAGAGAGAGTAGGATTGCAGGGTGAGGGTGTGACAAGTTGACCAAAGATTGCTAGAGAGAGATTTATTTCTCTTTGAAGAGGAAGTCTGATTTTGAAGCCAACTGGACTAACTTTCAGTTCTCAGAGGGCAAAGGACACCGGTACACAGGGACACTAGACAAGAGCACCTCACTAATTTTACAGCCAGAAGAGGGGCTTAAGTATCAACTTTAGAGATGAATTTATTTTATTTTACTTATTGGGGGGATTAGTGGTTTACAGTCAACAGTAAAATACAGTAGGTTGTACATGTGTAACTTTTCTCAATTTTCCACATAAGAATTCAACCCCCTCTAAGTCCTCCTCTGCTGTCATGTTCCAGGACCTGAACACTCCTCACCCCCCTCCCCTGGCTCCACCCCAGAGTCTTTTACTTCGGTGCAATATACCAACTTCAGTCTTTTACTTGGTGCAATACACCAACTTCGGTCTTTTACTTGGTGCAATACACCAACTTCAGTCCAAGTTCTGTTGTGTTTTCCCTTCTGTTCTTACTTTTCAATTTCTATGAGTGAGATCATCCCATATTCAGCATTCTCTAGAGATAGATTTATTATTGATGATATCAGTCTAAGATTATCTCCACTGCCTGTCATGTCACACACAGGATTTTCCTCTCTCCTATGGCAGTAAAGAACTTACTAGGGGTGTAGTCCGGAAGGTGGCGCAGTGGATGAAGCGTTGGATTCTCAAGCATGAGGTCCTGAGTTCAATCCCCGGTAGCACATGTACCAGAGTAATGTCTGGTTCTTTCTCTCTCTCTCCTTCTATCTTCATAAATAAATAAAATCTTATAAAAAAAAAAAGAGCTTACTATAGGTACTAGCGTATCTTGTACAGCAAGATACTCTCAAAAGTTGCACAAACTGCTGTTTTGTTGATGCATATATCTGTGTGGTGTGCACAAATTTACAGTGCAAACTGTCACCCATCGCTTTTGCTTGATATGTTTATACTTGTATTTTCAATGGATTCCTCAAACAGAGAGGCCTAAAGTAATGCCAAGGATGGTGAATGCTTTGAAAACAGGTCCCACTGTAGGTATAGAACTGCTCTTATAGGGACAGAGGTTTCTCTAGGGTATATACAATGATAAAGGAGACATAATAAGCATATGATAGAGAGAGATTTAAGTGGGGCTGGTGGTAGCACGCCTGCTAGAGTACAAATATTACCAGGAGCAAATACCTAGTTTCAACTCCTGCTCCTCAACTGCAAGGACAACTTCACAAGTGGAGGAAAAGTGTTGCGTGTGTTTCCCTCTCTCTACATCTCTCCCTCTACCAAAACAAAAGAAAATGGGGGGGGGGGGGAGTCACTGGGTATGGTGGAGCCATGCAGACACCAAACCTCAGCAATAAATCCTGGTGGTAGATTAAAAAAAAAAAGAGTTAAAAATGTCTTTAACATTTATTTGAAGTATATGTATCTTGAAGTCCCATATATATTTTGTTTAAATTTTTATATTTATTTATTTTATTTTCCCTTTTGTTGTCCTTGTTGTTTCTTATTGTAGTTGTAGTTATTATTGTTGTTGTTATTATGTCGTCATTGTTAGGTAGGACAGAGAGAAATGGAGAGAGGAGGGGAAGGCAGAGAGGGGGAGAGAAAGATAGACACCTGCAGACCTGCTTCACCGCTTGTGTAGCAACTCCCCTGCAGGTGGGAAGCCGGGGACTTGAACCAGGATCCTTACGCCAGTCCTTGTACTTCATGCCATGTGCACTTAACCACTGCGCTACCACCTGACTTCCCAAAATATATATATTTTAACTAGCACATTACAATCCAACATTTCCAGGACTCATGGGGTAACTGATTCTTCTGTCATCTAAATGCAAGATAGAGGTTGAACCATAACAGATTTCCAAATATGTAGTTGGAGTCATCAAAAAGAAAGAGCAGCCTTCTGGAGCTTGGAATGCAGAGGGTTTATGAGCAGAAAGCAGTAAGCTGAGTCCGGAGGCCCTGGAGAGGTAGCCAGACCTGGAGACAGACCTACTGACCAGTAGCTTGGGTTTTCCTGCCTCTTGAAGGCAGGAGCTGAGGTCTCAGGTGTGCAGAGAACACAAGGAAGGAATTGGATAACTCTATAGGACAGCTGCAGTAACAAACCAAGGACTGGAGACATAACACAATGGCCTCAATAGGATGGGAAGAAGTATATCCCCTCAACAAGAGACCATCATTGACCCTGTGCTGGTGATGCAACACCAACAGATCCAACAGAAGCAAATGCAAAGGCCTCAGCATCCCTGAAACGCACTCCATGTTCCAGAATGTTCACTGTACTTCATAGGGCAAAGGTCACAGCATTTATCAGATAAGGGGTGGTGGGAGGGTGGAACATTCAGACTGAGGACTTGTTCAAGCTCACAGGTCACATAGAGACAATAGTTGGGCCCGAACCATGCCCTTCTCTTCTGTATCCCTGACTTGATCAGAGGTCCAGATTGAGCAGAGCCCCTCCAGAGAATAGCTAGGAAATGAGCTGGTTCACGCTGTAGACTTCCTGGGAGCACATGCAACGGTGCCTTGCCAAATTGGGTGTTATCAGATTTATACCATGTCACCACAAGGCATATCACTTCCCCTCCCTCATGAAGAAAGGGATGTCGAGTGAGGGATACAGGGGGCTGGAGTGTCTGACTTTTAAAAAGTCAGAGCTTGTACCCACAGAGTGGGAATCTGTCAGAATCTGTCATTCTTTTTATTTTCTCCTTCGAAGTCACTTGAACTTTGGCATTGAGCTTATAGCTTATCTCTTCTTGTGTTTGCTAAACTTGTGGGTGGGAGATGTCATCCTTCTCTCTTAATTTAATGGAAAACTAGCTACAAGTGTTGCATTTGGAGAAGGTCACTCATCTCTGTGATCTCAAGACTCACGTGCATAAAAGTCCAGCCCAAAGCCTCAAAATTGCCCTGACTAGACATGAGAGAGAAAAGACCTGGCCTTGAATTTGCCGGTCAGTTTCTCTCCCCTTGGTTTGGGTTGTCTGTTTGCTGGTGGGAGCCATCCAATCGTCACTGGTGGTATCAGCCCCTTGAGCAGGCTCTGAGTGAGTCAAGTCCAGATGCTACAGGAAGTTCAGGATCAGACAGAACTGTGGGTCTGTGGGGAGGCAACTCAGTAGCCCAGCTCTTTGTCAGACACCTAAAAGGCGCTGCTGATCAAGACCTCCTCAGAAGCCTCTGGGGCATAATTTGTCTGATGGTGAAACTTCCATGATCCATTTCCCTACTCTGCCCCATTAGATATCAGAGAACAGCACCATCAAGCATGCCAATTACTATCTGCTGTCAATGGGTGTCCCTTTTCTTCCAAACAACATAACAGCATGGCTAGACACGCACAGAGAGAAACACGGGGGTTGGGGGGGAGATCCATTGATCAGTGGTGTTTGCTATCCTGATTATTTCATATCCATTCAGAGAGCAATTCTGATGCCTGTTTTTGCAATAATAGGTATTTCATTTCTTCATACACATGAAGGTAAAGACTCCTTGCCCTCCTGGAGGAGATTAGGGTCTAATACAGGCACCCTCAGGGGACCATGGCTGTGCCTCTTATCCTTTAAGTCACTTTTCCTACTCCCATCTGAAGGAGTTGTGATAACTATAAATAGCTGTGACTTGTCAGCACACAAGCTTGCAGCACGTTCTCCAGGAATAGTCCTGACCTGTGACCCAAAAGGTATTTTGTAACTTGGGCACTGTCAGGGGGTGCTGAACAGAGAGGACACTGCCGTCTACACTAGAGGGAGAGCTCGCTGGTGCTGGGGCTCAAGTGATGGCTCCCTCTTCCCCTGTGCCCCATGCTACACACACACTGCTCAGGGGGGAAGATTCCCTAGAGAAATAATCCAAACAGAAGTTGGAATAGAAGTACTTGGAAAGCTCTCTGAACCCAAGGACTCCTAGAGGAGGTGTCCAGGCAGAAGACGGAAGAAAAAAATAGGAGGAGCAGCAGGAAAGCCAGCAGGAAGGCCTGGGCACTTGAGAGAACTCTTGAGCTGGAGAAGAAGACAAGCAGGAGCCAGGCTGAGAAGGTAGACTAGAGCCTGGCATTTAAGGGCTAGCAGCCCTGCTACAATGTAGGAGGTGTTCCTCTTTCTTTCATGAGAAAAACTAGAACTTGTAGTGAGAGAGGTGCAAGTTACCTGAGGGTAGTGTCATGCCCAGAAAGTGATCCCAGGGCTGTGGGAACCTCTGGGCCAACCAGGACCCCATGGTCTTTGAATCTAGGTCTCTGGAGCAGAAGCAGCACAGGGCTAGCTAGTCCCTAACCATGGGGAGAAGGTGGAGGTTTGAAGGAGTAAATGTCAAAGTTCAAACAGAGAAGGGAAGGGTGAGCAGGCGGGTGGAGAGGGGTAGTGGGGGTGTTTCAGAGACCAGAAATGGAGACATAGGGATCCACTGGGGTCCTCTCTATGCTTCATGACAAACAGGGCCACCTGAACTCCCAGGGAGTGCTGCTGTTACAACTCTCCAAGGCTGGTGCCAATCAGGGATCCCCAAAAGGCCAAACTACCCAGCTAGAACCCCAACTCTCTTGTTCTGCCATCTAGGCATGTAATACCTTCTTTCTTTCCCCCTACTGTATCTATGCCTTTTAAAAGTCCATTTCAGGAGCTGGAGACATAGTTTACGAGGCAGGGCATGTGCCTTGCCATGCCTGAGACCCAGGTTTGAACCCTGCCAACACATGGGAGCACAGGAGGAAGTTCCAGTGTTTTGATGTCTCTCTCCTTCTCTCAGTCTCTCTTTCCACAACTGAATAAGGTCCAGAAGCAGTGAAATTTCACATACAAGAAGTCTCATCTCTACAATATATATATATATATATATATATATATATAAAATAATTGCACCTCAGGATAAAATAAAATAAAATGCATCTTGATGTTTGCACTCCTAATTTCAGTGATTTACACCTTCCCACTGTGTGCTGACTTAAGATTTCATAAGTGAGAGTGATATGGACTGTGGACAAGCCAGTAATCATCTAAGAGGAATTCCCAGCATACAAAATAGTCTCCCCACACCTATGGACATCTAATCTTTGACAAAGGGGCCCAGACTATTACATGGGGAAAGCAGAGTCTCTTCAACAAATGGTGTTGGAAACAATGGGTTGAAATATGCAGAAGAATGAAACTGAACCACGATATTTCACCAAATACAAAAGTAAATTCCAAGTGGATCAAGGACTTGGATGTTAGACCACAAACTATCAGATACTTAGAGGAAAATATTGGCAGAACTCTTTTCTGCATAAATTTTAAAGACATCTTCAATGAAACGAATCCAATTACAAAGAAGACTAAGGCAAGTATAAACCTATGGGATTACATCAAATTAAAAAGCTTCTTCACAGCAAAAGAAACCACTACCCAAACCAAGAGACCCCTCACAGAATGGGAGAAGATCTTTACATGCCATACATCAGACAAGAGTTTAATAACCAACATATATAAAGAACTTGCCAAACTCAACAACAAGACAACAAATAACCCCATCCAAAAAATGGGGGTAGGACATGGACAGAATATTCATCACAGAAGAGATCCAGAAGGCCAAGAAACACATGAAAAAATGCTCCAAGTCTCTGATTGTCAGAGAAATGCAAATAAAGACAACAATGAGATACCACTTCACTCCTGTGAGAATATCATACATCAGAAAAGGTAACAGCAGCAAATGCTGGAGAAGATGTGGGGGTCAAAGGAACCCTCCTACATTGCTGGTGGGAATGTCAATTGGTCCAGCCTCTGTGGAGAACAGTCTGGAGAACTCTCAGAAGGCTAGACATGGACCTACCCTATGATCCTGCAATTCCTCTCCTGGGAATATATCCTAAGGAACCCAACATATCCATCCAAAAAGACCTGTGTACACATATGTTCTTGGCAGCACAATCTGTAATAGCCAAAACCTGGAAGCAACCCAGGTGTCCAACAACAGATGAGTGGCTGAGCGAGTTGTGGTATATATACACAATGGAATACTACTTAGCTGTAAAAATAGTGACTTCACAGTTTTCGGCCGATCTTGGATGGACCTTGAAATTTCATGTTAAGTGAAATTAGTCAGAAACAGGGATGCATTGGATCAACCTTCCCGTGGTGCATCCCGTGAGTACCCATTCATTGGGGAAACTGACGAACCTTCCTAGCCGACTGAATCCACATGGATCCCAGTCACTTTCAAAGCCAGCAACAAGCAGCTCCTGACAGCTTTCAACCTGACGCTGTTGACTGGCTACGGAAGAAGGGCAAACGCTAGAAGAAGAAGAAGAAGAAGAAGAAGAAGAAGAAGAAGAAGAAGAAGAAGAAGAAGGAGAAGGAGAAGGAGAAGGAGAAGGAGAAGGAGAAGGAGAAGAAGAAGAAGGAGTCAGAAACAGAAGGATGAATATGGGATGACCTCACTCTCAGGCAGAAGTTGAAAAACAAGATCAGAAAAAGAAAAAAAAAAAAAAAGTAGAACCTGAAATGGAATTGGCGTATCGCACCAAAGTAAAGACTCTGGGGTGGGTGGGTGGGGAGAATTCAGGTTCAAGAAGGATGACAGAGTACCTAGTGGGGGTTGTATTTTTATATGGGAAACTGGGGAATGTTGTGCATGTACAAACTATTGTATTTACTGTTGAATGTAAAACATTAATTCCCCAATAAAGAAATTTAAAAAAAAAAAAAAAGTCAAGGGCAGTGGTCCAAGAGGTGGTGCAGTGGATGAAGCATTGGACTCTCAAGCATGAGGTCTTGAGTTCAGTTCCCAGCAGCACATGTACCATAGTGATGTCTGGTTTTTTCTCCCTCTCTCCTTTCTCATTAATAAATAAAATCTTTTAAAAAATAGTATGGTGTCTGATGCCAATATTGTAAAAAAATTAAGCTTGATAATGATATAGATGAGAAGAGATCAGGAGATTATGTAAACAACATAAGGTTTTGAGTATAAAGGGATTCTCTGCTATTCTTCTAGATAAAGACATAGATGGAAATATAAATAGCCTCCATTTAGATACACACATATTATGCACACACTTATATACACATACACACATCTTAAAAGAGACTGGCACCTTAGAGGCTAGTGGGTCATGGAGCTTTGCACTTGAACACACTGATGTTTGCTGAATTAGAGAAAACTTTTACTGTGCCCATCTGCCTATCCGCCCATCTTAGTGTGATTTTTTTTTTCTTTTATCACTGACCATTGCTCTCAGGAGTTAATATTTGAACTCGACCATAAAAAGAGTCGATGGCTGCTGACCTGTGGCCAACATTGAAAGGGGAAGGAGATTCTATAAATCAGCTCCACAGGGCGGCCGGGCCACCGAGCTGCAGATCAGCTGTGGAGAGAGGACCTCGTCGTCACCATGAACTTCTCCGGGAAATACCAGCTGCAGAACCAGGAAAACTTTGAGCCTTTCATGAAGGCTATTGGTGAGCATGGGATGGGGGGGGCACTTCTGGGGGTCACAGGAACTGATGGTGACTAGTCAGAGGCTCAGTGTAACAATGGCCAGGATAGGTCTAGCTTTAAACACACATGGCTACGTTTTGACTTTTGCAGTTGCTTGTAGCTTAAGCCTTGCTCCCAGGACAAGACCACTGTACAGATTAGTGGAAAGAGCATTGAATTAGGGTCTGGCCTAGACTGCACACACCTCTGCTGGTAGTTTAATGTATGATTCTGTTCATTCAGTCATGCAGTCATTCATTATTCTACCAAACACTGAATCAAGGGAATGTTGAGTCTTGTGCTGGATAGATTTTTCTAGAGAAAGAAGAGAATGCAAAACTGTGGTAAAGTGTTCCCTAGTTCCCATGTACTAAGGCTGACTTGGTGCCAAGTTCTTGAAATGTTATATTCTACTGGGAACTATCATTTTTCAGTTAAGGTAATTGAGGCCTAGAAAAGTTACATATAGGTAAGAGAGATGGTATAATGGTTCTACAAAAAAAAGAAAAAAGAAGAAGAAAAAAAAGAACAACAGCAGCAACAACAACAACAGCAGCAACAACAACAAAAACCTTTATGCCTAAGGCTCCAAAATCCCAAGTTCAATCTTCCACACCACAGTAAGCCAGAGTAGAGTAGTGCTCTGGTTTAAAAAAAAAAAAAAAAAAGGTGGGAGTGCACCTGCTTGAGTGCACATTTTACAGTGTGCAGGGACCCGGGGTCAAGCGTCCAGTTCCCACCTGCAGGAGGAAAGCTTTACAAGTAGTGAAGCAATGCTGCAGGTGTTCCTCTCTCTCTCTCTCTCTCTCCATATATATATTCCCCTTCCTCTTGACTTCTGGATATCTCTATCAAATAAATAAAGATAATTTAAATTTTTTAAACTAAGTTTCAAATGTTACTAATGTAATCCTAATCAAGCTCATGTACACATTGCAATTTGTATTGCAATGCCCTGTAGGGAACCTGTTCTGAGACCCAGCTTGAAGGATACTAGTACCCTGGCAGGTGTGGGAAGGACATGTACTCCAGAGAGGGAGAATTCTGTGACCAAGAGGCAGTTGACAAGAAAGGGTGCTGGAAGGAAGACAGCAAAGGCAGAAAGAGGATAAACTTTGGTGCCAAAAGTTTGAACCTGCCTCTAGGGGACGAGTCATGCCACTTGCATCTCTCATCACTTACCTGTGCAATATGACCCCCTACTCCAACATGGTTTGTGAACTTCAGTCCCCAGAGCAATGCATATATGCTTGGAAGTTTGCAAAGCTGTGTTCTGGAGCAGAAACTCCTTGTGCAGAAAGAAGGGAAGGAGAGGGAGAGAAAGAGAGGTGTGTATATAGGTGTGCCTGGCACAGTGTAGTTTAGTGTGTGCTCTGGCATCATTATTAAATACCTGCTATTCCACTCTCAAGAGTAACTAGGGGCTGGGAGGTGGTACACTCAGTTGCTTGCATAAGTTACCATGGACAAGGACTGGGATTCAAGCCTCCCCTCCCAACCTGCAGGGGGAAGGTTCACAAGCACTGGAGCAATGCTGTAGATGTCTCTCTTTCTCTCTCCCTCTTTATCTCCCCCACCCCCTCTTGAATCTCTCCATCCTAACAAAAAGAAAAGAAAAAAAGGGCAATTCATCTTGGGAGATAGACTATGTGACCCTTAGGAGACTGGGGCCTGAGTTGCTTATATTCAAGAGCAAAATCTCCTGGGACTAGAGGAGTGAGACAGGGTGCTTACAAGAGGACAGTTATTCAGGTAAGAGGAGCATCACATTCTTAAATGACTTGGCAAGAGAGCAGACAGGTCAGGTGAGTCCTTTGACAGTCCCCACAGAGGTCAAAGTCAGAGCTGCTAGTTGCTTACAGGACTCCAGTTAAGAGCCTGTGTCCTCTGAGAGACGTAGTATATCCCCACCCACCTGGCTCCCAAACACATCTTTCTCTTAAGACCACTGTACTGCCCCTCAGTCTCTGCCTCCTTTAAATTGCATGTGGCTCCCTCCAGGTCTGCCTGATGACCTCATCCAGAAAGGAAAGGACATCAAGGGGGTGTCGGAGATTGTGCAGAATGGCAATCACTTCAAGCTCACCATCACCACTGGCTCCAAAGTGATCCACAATGAGTTCACCTTGGGAGAGGAGTGTGAGCTGGAAACCATGACTGGGGAGAAGGTCAAGGTAAGATTCACCACCTCTCCACCCCCACAGCCACTCTCACTTCCAGCACTTTCCCTGGATCCTAGGCTCACAACTTCCTTCTTCAAGGCCACCACCTCAAAATTCACACCATGGACCTCATGTCTCACCCTGCTTCTGGGGTGAAGTCAGGGAAACAGAGACAGATTTTAAAAAAGAGTTGCCTAGAGCAGTCACTCTAGATGCTCCACAACTGTCTGGAGTGCTGTGCTCCCTGAATCTGAGCTCTCCCATATGGAAGATACAGGTGGTACAGAGCAGTGCTCCTAGGATCCGTGGTATCATGGACCTTTGAGCAAAGTCCAGCGGTAGACAAGGGGTATCAATTAAAAGCCTCTAACAGTCTTAACATCACCATGAACCCAAATAAAAATGGCTACTGCTGTGCCCAGAGTTGGTAGTCATGGGAGACTTCTTGGAGGAGGTGCTGACAATATCAGAATACCAAGCAGGCCCTCCAATTAAGCCTTCAGGGTCATCATTGAGCTGTTGCCTTAGTTCATCTGTAAAATGGGCAAGTCACTGCCTCTGGTGAAGGTAGGCAGGGCTCAGTACATTGGCTATTTGCCTCTTCTGATGGCTCTTTATTTCTGCCTCTCCTGATTTAACATAACAAGTGAAAGAATCTGTGACAAGTGTTGGGAGGGAAATTCTTTTGCCCTTATAAGGGGCAGGCCATGATGGGTTTGACCACAGGCCTTTTCTATTTTGGAGGCAACTTTTTAAAAATATTTATTTATTTATTTATTTATTTATTTATTTATTTTTGTTGTTGTTGGGGCAGCTTGGAATGTTCCTACTCATGACTACAGAATGTGAGCTCAGATCTACAAGGATGCAGAGGGCACATAGGCTCCTAAGTTATTTACTTTTAATGAAAAAGAGATGCAGAAGGAAAGAGAGAGACAGAGACCAGAGCATTGCTCATCTCTGGCTTATGGTGATACCAGGAATTAAACCTGAGATCTCAGAGCCTCAGGCAAGAAAGTCATTTGCAGAATAGCTATGCTGTCTCTCAAGACCTGGAGGCAAATCTTTAATTTTGACTATATCTTCTGCTTCCTGGTGAGTTTCTGTTACCTCCGCTGAGATACAAACAAGATTGCGATATCAAGGATAACCATCTGGGAGGAATAGTGTGTACCAAAGTAAAACATGTGTTCTGCCAACTGGTTGATATTTCTTTCTTTTTTGTTTGTTTTTTTTACTATTATCTTTACTTATTGAGTAGAGACAGTCAGAAATTGAGAGGGAAGGGGAACATAGAGAGGGAGAGAGGCACATCTTGCAGCACTACTTCATCACTCTGCAAAGCATTCCCCCTGCAGGTGGACTGGGAGCTCACACCTGGGTCCTTACGCACTATAACGTGTGCTCAATTGGGTGCACCACCACCCAGCCCCTAACTGGATGATATTTCTCAGTCTTCTGCTACCTCCCTTCAATTAGCTTGGAGAAGTGAGATGTCACTCAGTTTTATTATAGTGTTTGCATTTGATACCACTTAGGTGTCCTATGCTCATTAATAGACCAAATGCCATAATTTAAGTCAGACAAAAGAATCCTTGACATTTTCCTTAGCCCATAATGCACCATGCTTTTGTTTAGAGCCAGGGAATTAGGATGAAAGAGACAGTCATAGCCCAAAAGGACTGGTTTGGTTGCTATTACCAGAACTGGGGTAGGGAAGCCAGTCTCATCAGGAAGTGTCTCCTCCTGCCCCAGATCCTTCCTCACCAGCCATCCCTTCTGCCCCCTTGCAGGCAGTAGTCCAGAAGGAAGGTGAGAACAAACTGGTGACAACATTCAAAGGCATCAAGTCTGTGACTGAACTCAATGGTGACACCATCACCAATGTAAGTGAACAGTCTGAGCTCGGGGTTTCCAGTGCTCATGGGGTGAGGAAGGGTAAAGGGTGAGGAGCCCCCCTCCCTGGAGCCTTTCAGATTATCAAATGATCTCTGCTATCAATTACTGTAGACCCATTATGGACCCAGCAGCCTGAACACATTATCTCTAATCTCCCCCAACAACCCTGAATTTGCCAAATGGGGAGATAAAATAGCCAGGACCTGGCAGAGCTTGACGTCTTCTGAAGTGGGTCTGAGCACAGTGCACAGCTTTAGGGGGAGTTAATTACTATGTTATATAGAGATAGGGTAGGACTGTATACAATCATACACAGGCAGGAAGTTACCTTGTTCAAACAAACCAGTATAGTGTATTGTGATAATTTCCTAGTAGGTAGGAGCACTATATCTTAAGGAAGGCATGAACTTTTCTTTTATTCACCAAAGTCCTCCCCCTCCCATGTGTTGGCAGTGTGCTGACAGACTATTCCTCAGACTATTTCTACCACTTTCCTGATAAAAGTTGTCCTCTCATCTCCCTAGCTCTTTCTCTTGTCATTCCAGTCCCCTCTCCCCCTTCCTTCACCAACATAGGACAGGAGGGGAGTTGGGTAGAGGAGATGGGGTCCTTCAGAGTCACCAACACAGCCCACCTGTCCTGTATCTACTGAGATGTGATTACAAGACTTGCTCACAGACACAAGAGCAGAAATCTACTCATTCCCTTCTGAGGCCCCAGTGATTCTCGGCTCAGTTCTTCCCACAGACAGCACCTACATGCAAGAAAGACTTTGCATGGCCCCAGAATAGGTTCTTTCATTACTTTTTAATTTTTTTAAAAAATTTTATGTCATTGTAGACATTGCTCCTAGAATGCCTCCCTTCTGTCTCAGCATTAACTAGTACGTCACAAAGGCCTTCCTCTGCCCTATAATTCCAGGTCACCCAGTAAGGTCGTCTTTGCCCTTTTGCCATTTATATATAAGGAGAATCATGTTCCTGGCAACATTATGTCATCTTACAAGCCTGGCACACTCTCATTGTGATATTATACATGGTGCCTGACTGTTGCCACATTCTGTCCCTAAATTGGGGTAAATGGGAATGTTGGAGGTCCTGCATTTGCATTCCCCAGTCTATCCCAGAGGTGTGCTTTGGGGAGTAACAGAATACAGAACACTCCCCAAGGGGATTTTCATTACTCTGGTCAACTGGAAAAATCCTTTAAATAGCTTGAGAGTCAGCCATGAAAAGTGTGCCCCACCCCCACCCAGGACACTAACAACAAACATGGCAAGGGAACATCAGCAGGGCAGCAGGAGGAGAGCTTGACCCAGACTCCATATTGGCCAGAGTCCTTTCATGTGGTCCATCTCCCATGATCCTCCATCTCTTGTAATGGAGGCAGAATGAGGAACTCCATAGGCAGGCAGCCCTGTCCTGAGTCATCCAGCTAAGGATGAAACCATGTCTCAAACTTAGCCTTTCTGTTTCAGTCCATGTTGCTGAAACTACAGAACTTCTTTTTAACTCTGACACTAGTACCCCATGGCATGGCCACAGTCATGTTGAAAAGAACCAAAACCTGGGAAGGGTGGGAAGAAAAGGAGCATTCCTCAATAACTAATGAAATCAGTGGTTTCACATATTCTTCAGCAGGGAGGAAAAGTACATACTTACCTACTAAATTCCAAGCCAGTGCTTAGGGGCTTGTATGTATCTGTGTCCCTGGCATTCAACACACAGTTGGCATATTAGAGGCACGTTATGAATCTGAGAAATGAGTCAGATTGAACTGGTTTGGATGGTCTTGCTATATAATAGACATGATATAGAACAGAATTCAGTAAAACAGAGATAGGAGAACACTCCATGAGGAAGAGCTGTGAGATAGATTTGGTGAAGGAATTTCAGCAAAGTTCGCCACTCTTCCTCCTCCAGAAAACAGAGGAATCATTGAGTTGCTTCTTGTTGTCAGCATACTTGGACTTATTTTCCAGGAACAGTTATTTTTCATAGCTCAGAACTTGCATGTGCATTTCATGACTTCTTCTCTGACTTTCAGACCATGACGCTGGGCAACATTGTCTTTAAGAGAATCAGCAAGAGAATCTAGACAAGTCTGCAGTTCCTATTCTTTTACTGTGTAAAAATAATGTAATAAAGTGAAATTTGTTTTAAAATATTTGTTCTTCTTGGTGGCTTGTCATTGTTGGTACTATTATTATTGCTGTGTACTGATCACCCATGTGGTTATCACCCTTGATAATCTGCAAATTGCATCCTATTGGGTCAGGTCTGAATGGTGGTTTCCTTTTCTTTCCTTTTTTTTTCTTTCCTTTCCTTTCTCCCTCCCTTCTTCCTTTCTTTCTTTTTAATTTCCTTCCTTCCTTTATCTCTTTTTCTATCAGTGTCATCATGGGGGCAGAACAGCCCTGGAGTGGCCTTTCCCTGACACTCACACAGGTAAGGAGTTGGTTTGAGCAAGAAGGAGTAGAGACTAAGTGTTCCAAAGTCCCACCTCTCCACAGAGCCCTACCCCACTAGGGAGAGATAGAAAGAGGCTGGGAGTGTGAGTTGACTTGCCAATGTCCATGTCCAGTGGAGAAGCAACTACAGAAGCTAGACCTTCTACCTTCTGTACCTCAGAAAGAATTTTGGCCCATACCAAAGAGGGATAAATAGGGAAGCTTCCAATGGAGAGGATGGGACATGGAACTCTGGTGGTGGGAACTGTATAGAATTGTACCCCTATTATTTTACAATCTTGTTGATCATTATTAAATCACTAATTAATTTTTTTTAAAGAGGGGTTAGGGATGCTGACCCAGAGGACAGCTTCCTTTGGGAAGAGAGCTGGGCAGCAGAGGTGTTTTTTGCTTGTTTTTTTAAATTTCTTTATTGGGGGATTAATGGTTTACAGCTGACAGCAAAACACAATAGTTTGTACATGAAGAACATTTTCCAGCTTCCCACATAACAGTTCAACCCCCACTAGGAGCATAGGGGCTCTTAAGTCACGAGTGTGGTCACAGTTGTCCCACTGCCGCTAGCCACTGAGCCAGCAAATAAACTATTATCCCTCCCAAGGAAGCACTGAGAGAGAAACTAAGCAGGAAGCACCAGAGGTGGAAAGAGGAAGTTCATCTGGAGATCCCCTCTATCTATGGGTAGAAACGGAAGAGGGAAGGAAAGGGTTTCTTCTGAATAGCACTTTGTCATGGGTTGCGTTTCATCTCCTGCAATGTGCATGTTGATGTTCTGACCCCAAGCATCTCTTTGTGACGTGATCTTCAATAGCCATTGCAGATGAAATTGCTTACAATGAGATCATAATGGAATATGGAGATCCCCAGGTCAACATGGCTAGTGTCTTTATTTAAAAGGGAAATTTGGTCTTGGGGAGGTGTGGAAGCATAGACCTCTCACCTTCTGCATCTCATAAAGAACTTTAGTCCATACCCCTAGAAGGAAAGAATAAGAAAGCTTCCAATGGAGGGGATGGGTCATGGAACTTTAAGCTCCCAGAAGTGAATCCAGCCCAGGGAAATCCCTTATCAAAGTGCCTTAATTAATGAGTGACTCAGCCATGTCCCCCACCACCTCCTCTCTCCCCAGTTCTAGAGTCAAACCTCACAACTTGACATCTCCTTGCCTCTTTTTCCTTGAACTTCCACCAGCTCTCAGTCACCATCTTATAAATAGCACACAATCTTCCAAGTTCACCACCTAGAAGCAAATTCCTAAGCCTGTATTTAAGAGTCTCTCTCAAGGGTCAGTAAACTTTTCTGCAAAAAAGCCAGCGAATAAATATTTTCAGCTTTGTGGGTCATCAGGTCTCTTTCTCAACCCTGCTATTGTGACATGAAATCAGCTACAGACAATACACAAACAAATGGACATGCTCCAAAATTCACAAACACTGAATTGGGAATGTCGTATAAGCTTTTTATATCAATAAAATAATCTCTGGGACAGAGAGAGAGAGAGAGAGGGAACCAGATAGTACTCTGGCATATATGATACTAGGAATTTGCTTTATTTGGTCATTGCTTGAACTTCACTGCTCCAGGCCAAACTTTTTAGAGAGACAGAGGGAGAAAGGGAAAGACACCATAACATTGAAGCTTCCCCCAGTGCACTTCCCTCAGGTTTGAACCTAGTCTGCATGTGATAAAGCAGATATCCTTCCTTGGTGAGCTATCTTGCTGGCTCACATCATTCTTCTGAAACTGTGTTCACGGTGTCTTTTGTCATATGAAACTTTAAGTATTTGAGGTAGCAAAATGAATTATTCTTTTCTTCATAGCTTTTGTGTCTTGTTTAAGAAGATCTTTATACTTTAAGTCATTAATCTACCATCATGTCTCTTTATATATTTCATCTTTATTCATCTCTTTAGTTCACCTGGAATTTGTTTTTATTTGTTTGTGCTATGACACCATGCCCCCCCCCCACATACTCTACCCCACTTATACCTATCTTTGGGTTTATTTTTTTAATTTTTAAAATTTATTTATAAAATGGAAATATTGACAAGACCATAGGATAAGAGGAGTAGAACTGCACACAATCCCCACCACCAGAACTCCATATATAGTCCCCTTCCTTGATAGCTTTCCTATTCTTTATCCCTCTGGGAGTATGGACCCATAGTCATTGTGGGAAGCAGAAGGTGGAAGGTCTGGCTTCTGTAATTGCTTCCCCATGGAACATGGGCATTGGCAGGATGATCCATACCCCCAGACTGTCTCTCTCTTTCCCTAGTGGGGCAGGGTCCCGGGGAGGTGGGGCTCCAGGACACATTGGTGGGGTTGTCTGCCCAGGGAAGTCAGGCTGGCATCATGGCATCTGGAACCTGGTGGATGGTTGAGATCAGGCCCAAGAGCTATTGCTGGGTTTTAAATGATGCTCTGATACTCTGTTGTAGTTCCTAGAATAGCAGTCCCTTGATTTTTCCAAGATCTCCCTTCATGGGACAGAAGGAAGGAAAACCTCTAGGAAAATAACCTAGGGTGGACCATTAAATGAGAGAGGTCTACATTGTCAGAGAACTATTTATCAGACAAAGCTTATTTGAAATGAAGTTTAGAACAATGGCAACAGCATAATATTGTTCATGCAAATTTTATTGAACTGTAAAAAATGATCTTCAGTATAAATATACATGTATACTTCTGACCAAAATATTTGGAAAGCTGGGTAATAGAGATTATCCCCGAGAGTTGTGAGAAATCAACAGAACTTTTTTATATTATCTGTATTTCTGAGTCTGTTTTTAATATTTATTTTATTTATTATACATAAGAGAGAGAGGTCAATGTACCACATTCTGTTACATGTGGTACATTGACCCCTCTCTTTGGCCACATATAAATCTGGGGGTGATAGCATAATAGTTATTCAAAAAGACTTTCATGTCTGAGATTCTAAAGTCCCAGGTTCAATTTCCCACACACCGTGAGCCAGAGCTGAGCTATACTCTGGTCTATCTCTGTTGTACTTTCACTTTCTTTCTATATCTCTCTCTTTAAAATAAAACAAATAAAAATTTTAAGAAAGAAAAAGAAACCACTTAAACTAGCTTAGGCCAAAGTTAATGGAGAAGGTGTTTGGGAGGAAGTTACTGACTCATATAACTATTGATAGAAAGAGCAGATGGGCCCAAGCAATCTCATGTCACATGTCACTAGCTGCTACTCTATTGAACAACATGGATATATTTCTACCATCAAAGAAAGTTCTGTTAGAGAGCACAGAACTAAAATGATTGTCAAAAAGAAAAGAAAAGAAAACAAAACAAAACAAAACACACACACACATTTTCTTGGAAGCACAGTGTTTAATTGCTTTTGTTAACTGTTGTAACATACAAACTCAAAATACATAGTTTTGTGTCTCTTCTGCTCTAAGATAAGCAAATCCATTCACTTTTTCATTCATTCATCACAAATTAGCTGAGCACCTGCTAATTTCCAAGGTCTGTTTTGGGTTCTGGAGTTACGAAGACGAAGAAAGGAACACAGTTCACGCCATCTAGGAAATCACAACCTCTGGAGGGAGGCAAAGAAGTAGAAATAGCAATTGTAGTGCCATGATCAGCCTTCTGTTGAGGGATACATTGGTACTAGGAGAGATTCTGAAACATGGCCAGCTAATCTAAGTCACTCAAGGAAGGTTTCACAGAAAAAGTGATCTCTAATTGGGTGGTGAATGATGAAAAAATGTTGACTAGCTCTCAAAACACAACGTGAGGCATGGGAGAATACTGGTAACCCAGGGGCCCTCAGAGAGTGAAGTGAATCTGATTGACGTATAGAAGGCAATTGAGATTTGGGAACTGGTTCTTGCAGGTGTTCTGAGGTGCTGTGCTGAGGAAGAACAGATGCAAGAGAGAGAGAGAGAGAGGAAAAAAAAGGAAAGAAAATTCCATGTTGGAAGTGTCCAGTTTGATGATCCCGAAAAATGTCTACAGGAGTATATGGGGCTAGATGGAGGATGGAGCAAAGGACTGGCTGAGCTCACACAGGGAGGGCTCAGAGTGAGAGGAGAATGAATCTAAAGTGTCCAGAGTGAACAAAGGCAAATCCAGGAAGTGTCACAAGGGGCAAGTAGAGAAATGGGAGCAGGAAAGGAATCTGAGAAATCACATCAGAAGATCAGCACAAGGAAGTGCTGTCACAGGAATCAACAGCTAGGGTTATCAATGGATGCAGGGAAGTCAAATTATATAAGAATTGAAAAGTACCCACTAGACTTGACCTTGGCAAGAGCTATGTTAGTGGAGTTTAGAAAGCCAGTATGCAATATGAAATATAACTTTTCAGTATGAAATTGAAATGTAAATGAAGATGAGGAATAACTATAAGAGACAGATTCTTACTTTAAGAAAAACATGGCTATGAAGATAATGAATTGAAAGGTCTCCAGAAAATTTCACAACTGAACTAAAAAGTCTATGGATAAAGAAATGCCAAGGACACAGGATGGAGAAGGCCTTGGGCTATAGGAGGGACAAGGTCCAGAGAATAGGGGAGAGTTTAACTTTGGAGGAGAAGAGAGGTCCCTATCCACTGATCTGAGGAGAGAAGGAAGAATGTATACAGACATGACATATGTTGATTTTGGAAGAGGGAACTGAGAAAATCCATTTTCTGGCCTCTGTTTTCTTCATAAAGCAGGAGGTAAGGTTCTTCTAAAAACCAAGAATTCAAGAATAGATGTGAAAATTTGACATAGCAAAGGGAAAGGAGGCACAAGGAATCATTTCTGGGCTGGGCCCACAGGTCATCAGAGGTTTGAGGTGCATACATAGGAATACCTGAGTCCAGGTGGCTGTGCTCAGCACCCCTGATTATAATAAAGGAAAAGCAGAACGGTTGCATGAATCCATGGTTGGGACTCTGTCAGGCAGGAAGGGAGAACTGGCAGAATGGAATGAAGGCAGATAAACTGAATCATTTGACAGGGAGAGAAGACAGGAGGAAAGTGAACAGCAGAGGTGACATGACAACATGGAGTAATTTGGGATGGGGAAAAGAGATGGAGAACATTTTAAAAGTAGGAAATAATGACCAGGAAGTCAGACATCAAAAATTAAAAATATGACAGGTGGTGACTGTCTAGGGTGTGACTGGCAGAATGTTATGAACATGTAGAAAATGGAGAGGGCAGAGCCTACACATTCCATGTCTTGCCGGCTGCCCTCTTATGGCTGCCCCCTTGGGAGAGGGGCTTCACTACACAGACCGGCTGACGCGGACATCGACCAGCACCTGGCAAGCCCACCCCACTAGGGAAAGTGAGAGACAGGCTGGAAGTATGGATCGACCTGTCAACACCCATGTTCAGCGGGGAAGCAATTACAGAAGCCAGACCTTCCACCTTCTGCATCCCACAATGACCTTGGGTCCATACTCCCAGAGGGTTAAAGAATAGGAAAGCTATTGGGGAGGGGCGGGGATATGGAGATCTGGTGGTGGGAATTGTGTGGAGTTGTACCCCTCTTATCCTACGGTTTTTCAATGTTTCCTTTTTATAATTTTTTTTTTTTAAGTCTGATAGCTGTTGGACTGGGTGTTGCAACATTTGCATTTGCAGGTCTCTAGAACAAGTAATCACAGAAACTGCAAAGAAGATTTCAACTCCTAGCCTTTTGTCCTACTACAAAGGAGGAATTTGAACAGAAAATGAGTAGACAAGAAGCTAGTCTTATTTGGGGTGTAAGCCCATCTGCTGGTAAAACCAAGATTAGAACAGCTCACAGGAGAATCACGATTTTGAACCACCCAGATAAAGATTTTATTTATTTATTCATGAAGAAGATAGGAGGAGAGAGCACACTCTGGTATATGTGCTGCCGGGGATTGAACACAGGACTTCATGCTCAAGAGTCAAAGGCTTTATCCACTGCACTTCCCTCCCAGACCACCCCTCTCAATTTCTGTCTCTATCCAAAATAAATAAATAAAATTTAAAAAATAAAAAAAAAATGGAAAGAGATCTAGGAGTGAGTCTATGAAGCAAGAAAACTAGATGTGAGAGAACATTAAAGACACCAAGTCTGAGAAAGACTGACTAGAAAACAAGATCTTAAACAGGAGGGGGAGGACCAGTGGCAAATAACAGTGATAGAGAGAGGCTGGGGGAGAGGTTTTATATGAGATTAGAAGAGTAATCATATGAATGTGCCAGCTGAATCCCCAGGAGAATGCTGGTACCATCTCTAAACCTGTAGTATGAGAATTGAAGTAGTTGTCTTTCTTCCTGTGAAAGCTTCCAAAGATGGTGGTATTCTCAAAGAAGAGCCAGGTACAAGTATTTTGCAAAAAGGTGGCACATCTGAAGAGTTTATAAGGAGACAGGGAGTCATTCTGAGAATGAAAGGGTGGGTATGGCAAGCTAATGCTTCGTGCAAAGTGGCACAGATGGGGTCTGGTAGGAATAACTAATTTCAAGGCACTAGCAAGAGTTCTGGGGACAAGAGTGGCTCCAGATGATGTTGAAGATTTGGCGACACCCCAAGGTAGAAGAGTCATCTCCAGAATCTTCTAAAACATTAGTGAAAGCTTGGTGTCCTCTCAAGTGGCAGAAAAACATAACTGGTTGATTTCTAAGAACTTCACTCCTGAGTGGAAAACACACAACTGCCCGGGACATGAAAATGCACACGCATGCGCACACACACACACACACACACACACACACCACATGCACATGCCACATGCTCTCCTCTGAACTTCACTCTGCATAGTTTACCACTGCATTTATCATTAACCTATGTTTTAATCCTTTGTTTTACCTCCCAGCCTAGGTTTGGGGCTTCCCTATTCCTAAGGTCTAACACTCAATAAAAACCTGTAGGATGAGTTGCACTGGATTGGGCTGGAAGTTCTGCTGAATTGAATCAAGTTGAAATGAACCAAAATGACACTAGGGAACACAGTACACTCTTATATCAACACCAGTGACAGCTACCTCATCTTCCTCACCAAGGTCTCCCCAGAAGTCCTACCACCTCCAGAATCTCTCTTGGGCCCCAGTTACACTATCTCCACCCTGCCGGGCAGGTCCTCATTGCTTCTTATGGAACAGAGCAGGGGCTGGCTCGTTGTTGGGCTCAGCCATGACCTGCATGGGCTGGTTGTTCAGAGCAGCCTCCCGCATCTTGTGGTACATGAACTCATTCTGGTGGAACATGCGCAGCTCCATCTCAGTTTGCACTCGCATGGCCTGTAGGATGCAGATAAGCAGTGACAATAAGGCCCAACATGCTAGTCTCTGACTTACTTGGCCACTTTGAAAAAGATAGACAATGGGGTAAATGACTCAGTCACTAAGACTTGACTCTACCCCCTCAGAACACGTGCGCGCGCGCGCACGAGCACACACACACACACACACACACACACACACCACCTTCCCCCACCCCACACACACTTTATTCACTAGGGTCTAATGTTCTTGCAGTAGGCTCAATTTGTTAAAGAAAAGGAGTCAGACCCTTGAGAGAGAAACTTGAAAAATTATTTTCAGTGAAGAAAGTTGATTCTCAGGTAATGTTAAGTAGGGACCTTAATTAGCACTCTGGACTAGCAAAAAAACTCACCTATTTACCATATGCATGACCCAAATTCAAGCTTTAACCCCCCCACACACTGCACTGGATCTTTGGTGCTATGAAACCACCACCCCCCTCTCTCTTTCTTTCTCTCTCTCTGAAAAATCATTCCAAAATGGTAAAGAGGCTTACCATTGTAGGGGCTTAGTCAAGTGGCTTAATCATCAGCTTCCTCACACATAAAATGCCTGAGACTCCATCATACTTTACAATCCCCTGGGAAGACTATCACAATCACTCTCTCTCTCTCTCTCTCTCTCTCTCTCTCTCTCTCACACACACACATACAGCCTCATCCTCCTGCATCCATTCAAGAAATAATTATCAAAGGCCAGCCATCACTGAGGTTTAAAGTAACACAGTAGGACTGGCAGAAACTGTTTTTGACAAACTTAACATACTAGACACAAAGTTAGCCTTCTTGGCTCTCTCAGAAAGCACAGACCATGGCCCAGTCTCAAAATGCTACTTGCCTCTAAGTCCTTGGTGATGGGATGGGAAGGTCCATGTGTCACCAGGAGAATGGCATAGGCTTTGCAGATCATCCCGTGGCCTGCCTCTATGTTACCTGCATGCCAGTTGGTCAGTCCTGCCCGCATCACAGCCATACCCAGTTGTGCATTGTTATGGTGGTAGAGCTTCCTGGAGGTGCATAATACATAATCTTAATAGAACCTCAATCTTCCTTAAACTGTACAGAATTCAACAACCTATAAAGTACCCTCCTTGGTGATACCCATCTGTTCCCTCAACCATGCTGTGAAGTGTATGAAGCCTGTTGTGGGGGATGAAGGTTCAGCAAAGGGAAGTGAATTACCAAATGTCCCACAAGCACAGTTATAAGAGCTGAGACTCTTACCGGGAACACCAAACCAGGCCCTCATGGGAAAAGTGACCAGTATTGCTCTCTGAACTTGAAAACAGGAAGCCAGGAAGTGTCAGGAGCACCCCTTCTCCCTACAGCCCCACCCCTGTCCTCTCCTCCTAACAGGGCTTCCTTTGAGCATGCTTTACAGTTTTCCCACATTTGGTTTGAGTTTCATCCTCTCTCCAAGATGAACATCACTATGCCAATTTATCCATTTGGTCAGACATACACATTCACATCCAATGTGAACAGAGAGGTAAGATAGGACTTAGTAGGGAGAAGGCAAGGGAGTCGCATTTTGCAATTTATAAGAAAGGAATACTGGTTCAAACCCCTGGCCATTACCTGCAGTGGGGACACTTCATGAGAGGTAAATCAGGTCTGCGGGTGTCCTTCTCTCTTCCTCTCTATTTCCCTAGCCCCTCTCAATTTCTCTTGGTCCTATTGAATAAAATTTCAAAAGAAGAAGAAAGAAAGAAAGAAAGAAAGAAAGAAAGAAAGAAAGAAAGAAAGAAAGAAAGAAAGAGTTAAAGGAAGGGAGGAAGGAAGGAAGGAAGGAAGGAAGAAAGGAAGGAAGGGCTGTGGATGTGATAATTCCTAGTGCCAGCAGTGAGCCCCAATAATAATCCTGAAGGCAAAAACAAAGAAAGAAAGAACGGAAGGAAGGAAGAAGAAAAGAAAGGAATACCTCTTGTATTTCTTAGTGAAAGGATTGCCTATGTTGATTATCAGGGGTTGATCTTAAAAATCAAGTTGGGCTTAAGTCATAAGGAAATAAAAAAGCAGAGAAGTCACCCAAGTGACAGATAAGCTGCAGGGTTGGGAACAGAACAGGAATGTCAAATAGGTTTTATCCTGAGTATCAGCTCTGATTCTTTGGTCACTACTGCTCAGAGCACCATGTCATAGAAAGAACCACGGTAGCTGTGATAAGTACAGGAGCAGAAAGCAGCAACATGCTTACCATCTTCCTGCCATCACTAGCATATACATATTTCTAAGAAACTGTCTGAGACCTAGTACCACCACATACATGTAGCCATCCACCATCCTCCTGGCATAATATGAGGCCTCCTCAAAGGCCTGAAGGTAAGACAGCACCTCCGAAACAATGCTCAGCAGCCGTAGCGTGTAGAGGTTGGTGTCAGCAAAGACTGGCTCCTGCTTCTGCAGACACTCCCGGCACAACTTCACAACCTAGAGAAGACACAGACCTCATTCATCCATGACCACTGCACCAGTGCACATGCTTCATTCACATGCAGGAGCGTTAGGGTGACATTGGACCCTCAGGCTTTGGAGGGTGAGGAAACCACTAACTATGGTGGGAAATCACTGGTTTCTAATTCATATAGCAAAGTGGTTCAATTTGACTAGGATACAGGGGTAGAAAAGGTTACAGTGGGAGAGATATGGCTGACATGGCAGAACAAAAAGCTCTCATATAATTCAGTGGGTAGGGGCTGCATCGTGGTACACCCAGTTAAGTGCACACATTACCATGCGAAAAGATCCAGGATCTAGCCCCCACTTCCCACCTGCAGGAAGAAAGCTTCACGAGTAGCAAAGCAGGTCTGCAGGTCTCTCTGTTTCTCTCTCTCTCTCTCTCTCTCTCTCTCCCCCCCTTGCCTCTCTGTCTCCTCCTTCTATCCGTCCTATCAAATAAAAAATACAAGGAGAAACAGTCACCAGGAGCAGTGGATTTGTTGTATAGGCACTGAGTCCCAGCGATAATTCTGGTGTCAATTAAAATTCTGGAGTTATAAATGTGTGCATACCACTTATTTTACCACCAAGGCCATTGCTGGAGCTTGATGCCTACACAATTTCACCATTCCCAGTAGCAATTTTTTTATTTGACAAAGACTGAGAGACAGAGTAGAAAAGAAAGAGTGAAAGACAGAAAGGAGAGATACATACAGCAGTGATCTACACTTGTGAGGTCTCCCCACCCCCTCCAGATGTGGACCAGAGCCATGTGCATGATAACATGTGTGATCTAATAAGAGCCACCACCTAGCCTACCAATATGTATATATCCTAACCACCTTTCCCATAATTATGAACCCTAACTATATTCTGGGATCACTGGGAGAGCTTTGGGAAAAATACCTATACCTGGGTGCTCCCTCAGGCCAACCAAAAACAAATATTTGAGATAGCAATCATAGAATCCACAACTTTTACAGGGGCATGGGCTCTTCTGCATAGTGAGGATAGAGGCTATCACCTGGTAAAAGTACACAAGATGAACCAACAGAGAAGGAGGATCACAGAAAGCAGGAAAGCCACTAGGAGAACACCACATTGACCTGGTAAGAACCAGATGGGCTTGAACTCAATCAGCTCAGAGTCAGGTTTTTCTTACTGACTTAAGTACAGACAGAATCTTAAGTTATGCTTTACAAATCTGATGGTCTCTAAATTTTGGCTGGTCATTATTCTCTTTTTATGGAGTGAAATACCAAATAACCCTTATACTTCTAATGAGTGGAAACTAATCTCGGAGACCTCCCTGGAGCCTATTAGGTTAAGAGTGTGTGTGTGTGTGTGTGTGTGTGTGTGTGTGTGTGTGTGTGTGTGTGTGTGTGTGTGTGTGTGTGTGTGTGTGTAAGCTAATCAGTCCAGTCAGAAGACAATCCTCTTAAACTAATAGGATAGTGTCCAGACCTATACCAGGCCCTGGATGGAGCAAAGGAGATATGAAGAGAAGAGAAACCAGGGGAAAGGGAGCAAGTGAGCCTTCCTGATTGTTCCAGCTCCAACCCTGTGCCTCTGTCACAGATTTTCCACATTGTATAATACTGCTTAGTTCACCTAATTCTCTCCCTCAGTCACCAGAATTCTTTTGAGGCAAGAAGCAGAACATGTTGGTCACTGTAGTAATGAATCAAAAATAAGCAATGACTAGGTGACTGAGGGAGGGAAAAGAGGAGGAAAAGAAATAATCTCACACATCAATTAACATTTCCCACACTGTCATGCCCTAGTGGCACCAAAGTCAGCTATACATCTGAATTTTTTAAGGAATTTGAGGGGGGGAAATGCTGACTTGTGGTTCCTGAGTTCTTTTGCAAACTATATTAGTCACACCTTGAGTGTTAAGACATAAAAAGCTGTATTTTATCTTTTTTTCCCCTTTATTGGGTGAGGGATATTAATGATTTGTAATCAACAGTAAAATACAGTAGTTGATACATGTGTAACATTTCTCAGTTTTTCACATAGCATAATCTAACCCCCCACACACACACCTAAGTCCTCTTCTGCCATCATGTTCCAGGACCTGAACACCTCAGAGTCCTTTACTTTAGTGCAATACATCAATTCTAGTCCAAGGTCTGCTTTGTGTTTTCCCTTCTGTTCTTATTTCTCAACTTCTGTTTATGAGTAAGATCATCCCACATTCATCCTTCTCTTTCTGGCTTATTTCACTTAACATGATTCCTTCAAGGTATATCCAACATGGAGTGAAGAAGATAAATTCATCATTCTTAACAACTGTGTAGGGGGCCAGGCAGTGGTGTACCTAGTAGAGTGCACACTTTACAGTGCACAAGGACTGGGGTTCAAGCCCCCAGCCCCTACCTGCAGGGAGAAGCTTCATGAGTGGTGAAGCAGGGCTGCAGGTATCTCTCTGTCCCTCTCCCTCTCTAGCTCCCTCTCCTTTCTCAATTTCTCTCTGTCTCTATCCAATAAGTAAATAAATGAATAAAAAAAATTAAAAAGAGCTGAGTGATGTTTCCTTGTGTATATATACACCACAACTTACTCAGCCACTCATCTGTTGTTGAGGAATCTATATTTTCAACAATCTTAAATTATATAACAAATGTTGGAGTCTGAATATCGGGATTTTTCAATTATTCTAGTGAACAACCAATTGAGAACTCCTGATGCTTAAAAACCCACAGTTGAATGTTCGGTTAGCAGAGACTGGAAACTGTGGCCAGGACATGCATTCAGATACGGAAAAGTGAGCAACCCACTTTTGTCTGTACTAGTGACATCTCTAGTACCCCATCTCTCTTAACAACCTGAAATATTAAAGATTCTCTAGGAATATTTTTAGGCAGAAGAGTCACTGAGAACACATTCCTATGAGATACAAAGGTTTAAGTACAAGAAGAGTCCTCGTCTCTACCCAAGAGATAAGCAACAGAAAAAATAACTCACTTGATAGCTTCTTCAGCCTTATCTTTCTCCCTCTAGCCTTCCCACACTCCTCCATATCCCCCACTCCAATCAGAATGAATTCTTACCTCATGGTACAGACCCTCTGAGCGAGCCTTGTCAATTTTTTCCAGAGTGTCCTTAGAGATTTGTATAATTTCCTTCACCACATCCTGAGAGGGCTGGAAAAGGAAAGGACACTGAGTCGGAGACTCCTTCACTAGGCAACTCATTGAGACTTCCAATGGTTGGCGTCTTTAATGTTCAGAGTAGCACAAGATTAATACCATGCTCATTCCGAATGCTTCATCTGTACAGATGCTGTTGAAGGTCCTTTCAACTCTCCAGTTGCCTCATCATGCTTTTGTCTCAAGTAGCATTCCACTGACCACACCTGAGAGTCAGTCATCCCCATCCTCTACTCAGACTGGCTACAGCACCCAAGTGCAGTGTGCCACTTATCCTTGTGTGCATTCTCTGGCATTTTAGATACTCATATGTCACCCAAAAGAGTTTCCAGCCTTCCTCTTTACATTGATCCAATCATATATTCTGCAGTTATGTCCTTGTGCTTTTTTTAAAAGCCCAAGCCACTAATTTAAGTACTCAGGGATCTTTGCCCATCCACTCTTGATATATGCAATTCTCAGCATTACTTAGTCTGAAAGGGACAAAGAGAATAACAGAAAAGTATTGTCTAATCTATATACCACTTCCTTTATACATCTTGCTTAATTCCTATTAACAATCCCTTGTAGTGGGCACCTTCATTCCTATTTTACAGAAGAGGAAATTGATTAATTTTCCCCAAACTCAAGTACTTGGCAAGTGGAAGCCTCAGGGCCCTAGTTGGACCTGTCTGCAGTGCTCTGTCCACCACTGCACAGCCTTTCCAAGGGTTACAGTTTGGTCCTCTGGAACTAATGGGCTTGTGCGCACTGAATAGCTGTGAAATTACCCTTGACTGGGGAGAAGGGGCACAAACACCAGGGTAGTAGGGCTATATGTACCTTTGGGTCATCTTTCAGTCCCAGGAAGAGGTCATCTTTCAGCCTTTTTTGGCAGTGTTCACATGTGCAGTCAAAGTAGTACTGCTTCTTCAGCTGCTTCTTGCGTTCCTCACTGACATTAAGGAAGTCGATATAGGACACTGTTAACTCCTCTCCTTCTGAGATCTTGCCCAGGGCCCGGAGCTCAATTCTGGAGCAGGGTAAAATGGAAAGCAGAGTAAACTGAAACCAGGGTTATCAGAGTGAGATTTGTATTACTCAAAGTCTCAGTGAGTTGTGTCTCAGTGATACTGACTTCTAGCATTCTGAGAACATTCCCATTCTCCCACCCTACATCCACCCCCACAAGGTCAGTTTACTGGGTAATTCAGGTCTACTCATTATAAAAATCAAGACAGTTCCCTTCAGTTAGTTATTCTAGAATTAACTCAAATATACTCCCAATAGAAGGCTGGGCTTAATCATAAACCATATATACCTTCCATTTCTGCAATTACCCCTGTATATTTTGCTACTGTCATTTGCTATTGTCATTTCTTTAACCTCCCATGAGTCAGACACTGTGTGAAAGGTGATCAAGATGCCAGCACCACAGAAGAAGGAGCCCAGTTAAAGGCAGCTTATATGCCCAATAAATGTGATTATATATATCCATTTAGGGTGGGACTTAAGAAAGAAGGGAAGACACAGCAGGAAACTTTAATGAGCTGTGGTCCACTGCAGCAGATACAAGTACTCTAAATGTAGGGGACCAGAAAAGTGTTTGGAAGGTGTTGGGGACCCCATGTTCTATGGTGGAGGCAAGGTGGTGTAGGGTGAGGTATGCTATTGCACCTGTGTAACAACAGTTTTGTAAATCAATATTTCCCCCCAATAAATCAATTTTTATACGCAAGCAAAAGGTGGCCCAAGTGGTGGCACACTCAGCTGAGTGTGTGTACTACTACAGTGCACGAGGACCCAGGTTTAAGCCTTCAGTCTTCACCTGCAGGGGGGAAGCTTCCAAGCAGTGTAGCAGGCCTATAGTTATTTCTCTCTCTCTCCCTCTTTGTCCCCCTCCTCAATTTTGTCTCTATCCAAATAAGTAAGTAACCCATATGGAGCCTGGAAATATCTAAGGACCTATTCATGTACCAGTGGGACTTCCTTCCTTTCTATCTCACCTCAGCTTACAGCAGTACTAGTTACTGAACTGCTAACAGCAAGAGGAGGAGAACCTGTGTGTGTCTAATCACAACTCAGTTTATAATCCATACACTATGTTCAAATAGCAAAGGATCAAACTCACCATCTCAAAAAATGAGGACCTGCAACAAGAGAAGTGAAGCAACTTCCTCTAATACCTCAAAGCACTTTGCAGACAGAGCCACAATTAAAACCCAGTTGCCATCTATGCTTCCTCTACCTGTATTCAGTCTACCTCTGGTATATGATTCTTGGAAGGGAGAGAAACTGAAGTCCATGATTTTAGGACTTTGCTGCCATCCTAAATAGTTCTATTTGAGCAACCTCTGGACTGTTGTTGAGTGTGAATCTCTAGTGTTTTTTCCTGGTGGGGTAAGAGAGCAACTCAGCATTACTCATACCTTTTACCGACCCAGTCACTATAGTGACATATCCACATTCAACACTGATCAGCTGATTTAAGGTTTGCCATAGCTAACCTTCCAATCATAACTAAATCAATTCTTATAAGACCTCAGGGTGGCTTAAACTATTTCAATAGTGTCAGAGAAAATTTTAAACCAAATTAAAGTAGTGCTTCTTTACAGTGAAAAACATGTACACATATGCTCCACTTTACCTAAGCTGGAATTGAAGGCTGGGAAATGAATAGTGACTACCGCTCCATACTATCTCTAATACTCTGCAATTCTATAATCCAGTTAATTGAGTAACAAGTAGACGCTTTACTTAAGTACTTCTTGCAGAGATTAGAAATAGATCCCAGAGACTCAGAACTAAGAAGGTCCCTTGTTGTCCAGGAGGTGGCGCAGTGGCTAAGGCACTGGACTCTCAAGCATGAGGTCCTGAGTTTGATCCCTGGCAACACATGTACCAGAGTGATGTCTGGTTCTTTCTCTCCCCATATTTCTCATAAATAAATAAATAAAATCTTAAAAAAAATAATAAGGTCCCTAGAGATACTTTCGTATTGACCTTCACTCCTACAGATACGGAAGCAAATACCCAGGAGGTGATGTAAATTGTGTAAAGGTACATGCATGAATCCAGCATAGTCTCAGCACACTAATTCTACATCTACCTTTCCAAAGCCCAAAATTCCCACAAAGCATTCTATTTTTAATCTAAAGAAGACTTCAAAGGAGCCAGGTGGTGGCACACCTGGTTAAGCGAACACATTATAGTGCACAAAGACCCAGGTTCAAGCTCCCGGTCCCCACCTGCAGTGGAGGGAAGTTTCATGAGTGGTGAAGCAGGGCTGCTGGTGTCTCTCTGTCTCTTTACCCTCTCTATCTCCCCAGTCCCTCTCAATCCAATAATAATTTTTTTTAAGTTTTAAATAATTTTAAAAAGAACATATCTTAAAAGAAAGGAAGAGAAGAGAAGAGAAGAGAAGAGAAGAGAAGAGAGGAGAAGAGAGGAGAAGAAAAGAAGACCTCAAAAACTTTCAAGCCCATCCTAAGAAAAAGACCCATCCAGAGACATCTGGTTATCATTAGAAATGTCAAAAGTAGGGAGTCGGGCTGTAGCACAGCGGGTTAAGCGCAGGTGGCGCAAAGCACAAGGACCTGCATAAGGATCCCGGTTCGAACCCTGGCTCCCCACCTGCAGGGGAGTCGCTTCACAGGCGGTGAAGCAGGTCTGCAGGTGTCTATCATTCTCTCCTCCTCTCTGTCTTCCCCTCCTCTCTCCATTTCTCTCTGTCCTATCCAACAACGACAACAACAATAATAACTACAACAATAAAACAACAAGGACAACAAAAGGGAATAAATAAATTAAATAAAATAAATATTAAAAAAAAAGAAATGTCAAAAGTAGGGAGTCCGCGGTAGTGCAGTGGGTTAAGTACACATGGTGCAAAGCGCAAGGACTGGCGTAAGGATCCCAGTTCGAGCCCCCGGCTCCCCACCTGCAGGGGAGTCACTTCGCAGGCAGTGAAACAGGTCTGCAGGTGTCTGTCTTTCTCTCTCCCCTCTCTGTCTTCTCCTCCTCTCTCCATTTCTCTCTGTCCTATCTAACAACAATGACATCAATAACAACAATAATAATCACAACAACAATAAAAAGGGCAACAAAAGGGAAAATAAATAAATATATAAAAAAGAAATGTCAAAAGTAAAAATCTAACTTAAGTCACTAATTCCTAATTAGCCAGAACAAATTAACAGATGACTATAAATAAACACTTATTAAAAATATAACAGACGAGGGTGATATTTTAAGAACCCAATCTGGATGAGAAATAAACATAGTACTTTAAAGTGTCAGTAGTATTAGTAGGTCAGTCTTCATTTCATGGTAGGTAGGGTTCAGACAGACAGCAGTGGTTTTTGCTAAGATGAGGACTACAAGGGGCTGTCATGCAACTTCTTTGTTTGTTAGTGGGATAGTAAGAGATCCCATGTTTTTGTTTTTGCACTCTATCTCTAACTGCACTCTCTTAGGACAGTCTCCAACCTCTCACTGAGGATGAAGGAATGGAAGAAGAAGGGTAGCAAAGTAAAGCAAAGGCATGGCAGAGAGTAGTGAGGAACAAAATGATTAATGAGAATGGTCTGAAAATACAGCACTTAGCAAAGATGAGACTGTGTGGTGTTAAAGGGTACTACAGACAGAGCAGCCAAGGAGTCCTGGGCAGGGTGGCCCCAGCACACCAAGCGAGTGGAAGAGGGAGATGGGTCAGAGGAGTCGGGATGCATGGAAACACTGACCCACCTCATCTGGGTGTGAAACATGGATTTCACTGCCTCATGACTGAAAGACAAAACAGATACCCAAAAGGAAATCATTACATTGACAGGCTAGCAAAAGTGCCTAGCATTCCAGGTTACGAAGTCAAAGCTTTGGCCATCACAACCTCTACTCAAGCCCACCCTACTTTTGCTCACTTGACAAGACACAACCCCATATGGCATAAAGTGCACTAGATTTGGTATGAGAAGTTCCAAGTTCAGAGGTTCTCAGCCCTGGAAAAGTTATTTCCTTTTCCTGTCTTCAGTGTTCTCATCGGAGACTTGGGGGTAATGAGATTGTCATGAGGTGATGTCATAAGTAGGGTGTAGGGACTGGGCAGTTGAGCTGGCACCGAGTCTCAGTGAAAATCCTGTTGGCAATAAAAATAAATAAATAAATAGTGCTAAGGCCAGGAGGTGGGGCACCTGGTGGAGCACATGCATTACTATATGCAAGTACCTAGGTTCAAGCCCAAGGTCCCCACCTATATGGAAGAAGTTTCATGCGTGGCAAAGTAATGTTTCTTTGTCTCTCCTCTTCAGTATCTCCTTCACTCTCCATTTCTCTCTGTCTCTACCAAAAAAAAAGTTTAATATTATAGTGCTAAAAACATGGGGAGCTATCATTATCCCACAAGCAAGCAAGTAAGTTGGACAATAAATGGTGCTTTCTTTGGTGTCTACCTTGCAGAGAGTTTGGACTGTGTGTGAAGAATGGTTACATCACACAGGTAAGCATAGAAAATATTGGGATTAGAGTTGGGCTCCTAGCACCATGTTGACTATTCTTTCCACTATGGCAGACAACGAGGCAGTAAGTAACTATTGTTTTGTTTTGCATAACAGCCAAGAAGTCCAGATAAAATGTGAGTGCTTAAAATTAGTGTGTGTAAGGAAGTCAGAGCAGACATCAGAGATTATCTAAAGGATCCCCAGATGCCTGTGGCTGTCACATATAGTGAAAAAGGAGCCTTGAGTCACCACCTCGTAGGAGAGTGATAGCCAGAAAGATCAACGCTGTATGTGGTTGAATTTGATCCCCTCCACCTCCCAGGCTTAACCATGGCTAACCTCTCTGAAGAGGTTTTCATAAGACCCAGACCAGTGGACTGAAAAAGGCTTAAGAAGGAAAAAGCAAAGGGTGAGGAGAAGCTATCATCTAAGGTCCAAAATAAACTTTCTTATCTTGACTGACTTTCTCATTTGTTTATGAATCTGGTGCCAAGAGGCGTTGGTGGTATAGTGATGAGCATAGCTGCCTTCCAAGAATCTAGTACCATGCAGACACAGCTTCCAGAAATAGAAGAAAAAGAGATATCTGAGTCCTTGATACATTGGGACCTGGGCTTGATTCCTAGCAGATAACTGGAAACTATTGTCTTTTGTTTCCTGGAAGCTGCAGGGAGGGAGATAGGCCGTTCATTGTTGATGACTAAGAATGGAGCTGCTTCTATCAAAAGAACTTATCTCTAAAAGCAAAGGAAACTACTTTGCTTGACTTTCACTGCCCAGTTCTCTGTAGCCTGAGCCATGGACTAGAGGCTCATTTGTCCTGTTTTTGATTCTTCTGCATTTGTGCCCCACCCCATGATCCAGTTTCCCCTTCTATCCTCAGAGCTGTGCCTTCCTGGGCTGCCCAAAGGGTTGGGTAGCTTCAAGAGATTCATTATTTAGCTTCCTTTGTCCTCGAGCTTCCGATTGGAATCTGATCCATAGGAGATCATGTGGTAGGAGGATAAAGGTATGCAGTCTGCAAGATATGCAGTTTCTGCCCCACTGTGGTTCCAGCAGTGACTGTTTCTGCTATAGGCACAGTCACACTGCTGGGTGGGGGTCGGCCCGGCCTCTAGATCTCTAAGCTCAGAAACAGTACTTCCTTACTTTCCCCTCCAGTTCTAGAGGTGGTAATGATATCTTGCTGATATCTGACCCTGATGCCCTGCTATTCTTTGTTGGTTCCTTAATTCTACTCACATTTTGAGAATTTTTTAATTAAATTGTTTTCAGGTAAACTTTTTCTGAGTCTTCTGACTTCTGCTGAGATGCCTGCCCGGCACCTTCTCAGTTGACATTACTCTACAGTGAGCTCTAGATTGATCATCTCAGGCTTCAAGTTGTATAGTAGCAGTTAGAGGTTTAGCTAATATGACTAAGCAGCCTCAACAAACATGCAAAGGCTCTCAAATTACCCACATGAAATTCTCTGTCATTCTTCTCATTATCTTCCTCCTCTCCACAATTAATCTTGACCAGAATGTCTATTTGCTGCCCATGTGAAACACATACTAGTTCATGCTAGGGCCAACATTTTCCCTTGGGTTTATGTCAAGTGGAAAAAATAACATGTCTCCCTGCCTCTCCATCACACCAACCCCAGTCGAAGGCATACTCACTTGCCATTGTTAAATATGACGGTACAGTTGGGCCAACAGTCATGGTTCACCAGACCCAGGTTGGGGAAGATGCCCACACCCACTGCCTGCAGGCCTCTTTGATCACTGAGTGTGAAACCATTGCAGTTAATCTACCCAGAGGAAAAAGGAAAGAGTTAGCTAACAAACATAGTTGAAAGACACATACCTACCTTAAAAAAAAATGCACATTTATGTTCATTGCATCACTATTTACAACAGTCAAGACATGGAGTCAAACAAGTTGCCTAACAACAGGTGAGGGGCTCAGGAAGTTGTGTTCAGGGTCAGGCAGTGGTGCACCTGGTTAAGCACACACATTATAGTGCACAAGGACCTGGTTCAAGCAACTGGTCTCCACCTGTAGGGGGAAAGCTTCATGAATGGTGAAACAGGATTGCAGATGTCTTCTGTCTTTCTTCCTCTCTATCTCCCCCTCCCTTCTCAATTTCTCTCAATCTAGATCCAATAAAAATAAATAAGTGAAGTTGTGTTTAATATATGCAGTGGAAAACAACTCAGTTATGGGGAAAAAATGAAATCTTGCCCTTTGCTAGAACATCCATTGAACTGGAGGGATTGATGTTAAGCAAAATAGCTCAGAAGGAAGACAAAAATTGGATGATCTCACTTATATGTGGGATATAAAGAAACAGAGCAAGAGAGCAGGCAAACTGAAAGGAAAACAAATTCTTAGACTCTGACAGTAGAACTGAGGCCACAAAAGGGAAAGTGGGTGGAGGGACTATCAGGGCAGATAGAGTCCAACACACTTTGGTGGAGGGTTATTAGGACTTTGGTGATGGGCATGATATGTAGCATATATCAGGAAGAGGTGTGAAGTTGTACCCCTAAAGTATACAGCTTTGTAAATTTTTTAACTAAGAAAGAAAAAGGGTGGGAGGAGAATACCTGGTCCTACCCTAGAAATATTTAAAGATTCTGGGAACAAAATAATTCCTCTCCTGTTTCTGCATAACTCCAAATGACCCACGTGATCAGTAGAGAAGAGTCCCATATTTGTAGCGCTGCTATGGCACCATGGAAGTTGACCTGCAAGCATTCCCAGAGCTAGTTGTGATAGACACTGCAACAGTGTAGCCTTTTCCACTCAGATCATCAGTCACTCAGTGTTATATCAGCACCACTGACAAGCTTGGTTACTGGGAAATTTTCCTTCTCTAAGCCCTGGTGGTTTTGTTTTTATTTTTGTTTTTACCTGAGCACTGCTCAGCTCTGGCTTATGGTGGGGTGGGGGATTGAACGTGGGCCTTTGGAGTCTCAGACATGAAAGTCTCTTTGCAAGAGTCAGGCAGTAGCACAGCAGGTTAAGCACACGTGGCGCAAAGCGTAAAGACACCGGTTCGAGCCCCTGGCTCCCCACCTGCAGGGAGGTCACTTCACAGGCAGTGAAGCAGATCTACAGGTGTCTATCTTTCTCTCCCCCTCTGTCTTCCCCTCCTCTCTCCATTTCTCTGTCCTATCCAACAACAACAACAACAGTAATAACTACAATAAAAAAACAAGGGCAACAAAAGGAAATAAATAAATATTAAAAAGAAGAAGAAGAAATAAAGAAAGAGAGTCTCTTTGCATAACCACTGTGCTATCTACTCCCACCCAGCCCTGGTTTTCCTAGTTAGTAAGGTGAGCTAGGTGATCTCTAAGGTCCTTTCAGCTCTATGGTGAACAAGCCAACTTGTTCATTGCATCAGTATTTACAATAGTCGAAATATGAAATCAAACAAGATGCCCAACAACAAATGAGTGGGTTAAGAAATGGTGTTCTCCATATGCAATGGAAAACCACTTAGTTATGAGAAAAGGTAAAATCTTGCCCTTTGCTACAACATTCATTGAACTGGAGGGGTTGGTGTTAAGCAAAATAGCTGTAATCCCTAGATCATTTTAGGGTGCCCAAAATCATTTTATGACACCCACCCACCCCAAATCAATGTGATCAATGTGGCATAACTCTTAAGAGTAGCAACTCTAGTACCACACAGGCTACTTCTAATTGTCCCTTAAACATTAGTTCACTGTACAGCTTTTGGAAATAATATAACTTCTCTGTGCCTAGGTTTTCTGTCTATAAAATGGGAATATTAATTCATTTTGTTACTTTAAAAAGTACATAAATATTATATGTGTAGCTCTAATATAGACCAACCATTATTGTTTGTTTTACTGTTAACTCTTTATATCTGTGAAGTTACTTTTTGTATGAGGGAAACATATTTACTTATTTACCTATTGACTAGAGACAGAAAGAAACTGAGATGGAAAAGAGAAATAAAGAGGAAGAGATACATCTGCAGCACTGCTTTAGCATTCATGAAGCTTCCCCGCAGGTAAGGACAGGGACTTGAACCCAAATCCTTGCTCATGGTAGCATGTGCACTCAACTAGGTAAGCCACCACTGACCTCCTGAAGGAAACATTTAAATCAGTGACTTTTGACTGTACTGTACTTTGTAATATGGGTGTGACTTAGCCAGTCAGCTAGACAACTTAACAGAACAGCTGACCTCCCCTGAGCAATACAGAGTTCTATAAGTAAACTGAGAACTGGGGAGGTAGCATATTATTCATGAAAAGGAACTTTGATGCCTTTCACCTTTGGTTAAAGGTTCCATGTTCAATAAACCAGAACTGAGCAGTGCTCTGATAAAATCATCATCATCATCATCATCATCATCATAATTAAATAGACAAACTTTAAATACACAGAACTGGAGAGATAGTTTAGTGGTTACATAAAAAAAAGACTTTTGTGCCTGAGGCACCAAAGGTCCCAGGTTCGGTTTGCAGCACCACCAGTGTTCTGGTAAAAATACATGCATACATACATGCACTAAATTGGATCATGACCTCTCTGGACTCAAACTTAAATTCTCCTTGTATATCCAGCTTGCTGGTCTATTGGCAGATTTTTGGATATACCTAGCTGTTCCAATCAATAAAGCCAATTCATTTAAATACTGTAAATATATATCTGTCTATATATATATATATATATATATATATATATATATATATATATATACATTTTCTATTGGCTCTGCTTCTCTGGGGAAATCTGTTACAGAAGTACTGGTACATGGTAAAGATTCAAGAGATATTGTGATAACACTAGTATTGCCATTAAAATCATTACAGTGGCCTCCCTCTTCAGCTCACTCACCAGCACCACAGATGGAGCCTGAACTGCCAGATGGAAGATATCTACCCAGAAGCTCAAGGTCTGAGACCACTGCTCCACTAGATTCTACTAGATACCCTCCTTCTTAAACAATCATGGCCACAGGAGACGTAGTGTTGTTGCTCTAAGGCATGAACACCCTCAAAAAAAGAAAAAAAAAACCTTCCTCTCCTCTCCTTTCCCTGGCTTCCAGACCCCCTACTCCAGGCTCCTTAATATCCTGTCTACGAAATCTGAGAAATGGAAGAGTTTTATTTCCCAAGTGACAGGTGGTTCGTGATTAGGGATGGTGATTAGATCTTTCTTCAAAACGGAGAGAAAAATACGTAAAGGACACAAACATGAAGGCAAATATCATCCAGATTTCCCACTGACAGGAGGTACTGAGTAGAGTGTGCGGAGGATGTCAGATTCAGCTAGGGGAGGAATGAATTCGGGAACATCAGAAACAAAAATGAGGGGTCTTCATTTTGAGCACTGGTACCTAGCCCTCCAGTTCTTCTCTTGGTCTCCCTTCATTATTCTGGTCTGAAAGCTTCTGGAAATTTCCCAACTGGGCCATCCCAGCTGTCACCTAACCACCCCAAAGTAAGAGGAAATCATACCACGCCGAAGATGTGTGAGATGTATTGCATGCTGAACTGCTGGCAGTGGGGAGGCCAATACTGCATGAACGTGTCCACGTCCACCCGCAGCTCTTTCTGCTCCTCCTCCCCGAAGTGTTCCACGTGGTTCTGCAGATCATCCACTGCGACCAGGCAGCCCTCAGTGAGCCCAGTGCCCTCTCTCTCCACCCTCCACATGATGCGTGCAGCCAGCCTGTGGAGGAGGACAGAGTTAAAGAGGACCCACCCCATTCATTCACTCTACACTTAGTGAGTGCCCAGTGCATTCCAGGCATAATGTTGGGCTAGGCTTTAATTAGATGGGTAGAACTTCACTTATCATGAAACTTCTCAAATAAGGGAGATATGATTCTTTTCAAGATTCATTCATTTATTTTTTTATATTTATATATTTTCCTTTTTGTTGCCCTTGTTGTTTTTCATTGTTATAGTTATTATTGTTGTTGTTATTAATGTCGTCATTGTTAGATAGGACAGAGAAAAATGGAGAGAGAAGGGGAAGACAGAAGGGGAGAGAAAGATAGACACCCGCAAACCTGCTTCACCGCCTGTGAAGCAACTTCCCTGCAGGTGAGGAGCCGGGTGCTCTAACCAGGATCCTTACTCCGGTACTTGCTCTTCATACTATGTGTAATGCAGAGTTTACTTTGGGCCTGAAAGACTAAGTAAGATATCAAAAAGAGAGAGAGAGAGAAAGAGAAAGAACATGCACCCCTATGCTCACTACATTATTCACAACACAGAGATATGGAAACAGTCTAAATATTCACCAACAGATGATTATATAAAAAAGATCCTGTGGGTGAGAGAGATAGCATGATGGTTATGCAAATAGAATCTCATGCACCAAGGCCCATGGTTCAATCCCCAGCACCATTATAAAACAGAAATGAGCAATACTTTGGTTAAAAAAAAAAATCCTGTAGCTACACAATGGAGCATTATTCAGTCATGAAAAAGGCAATCCTGCCCTTTTCCAGACCTTCTAGGATAAGTCAAACTGAGAAAGAGGAACACTTAGATGTAGAATCTATACTTTTAAGTCAAATTCATAGAAACACAGAAGAAAAATGAGAGAAGCTGTATGCAGAAACTTTTATTTCTAAGATGAACAAGGTTTGGGACCTTCATATAAATTTTATCAAGTGGTAATTTTAGTTGATAAGGACAAAAGAATAAGTTGGGAGATGATGGAAATGTTAACTAACCAGATGGAGCAAACTTTTTGCAATGTGTATCAATTAATACACTTAAAGATATTATTTATTTATTTATGAGAGAGCTAGGAGGAGAGAGAGAGAGAAGCAGAGCATCACTCTGTATATGTGCTGCCAGGAACTGAACTTGGGACCTCATGCTGGAGAGTCCAATGCTTTTACCCACTGCATTACTTCCCAAATGACTCAAATTGTACACTCTAAATATGTTACAATTTGATCTGCCAACTAAACCTTAGTAAAGCTGCAGTGTGCAAACAAATATATGTTTCACATGCAAAAGTACAAAAGAAAAGGAATTTCTATAGCTAGAACTAAGGGGCAGAAGAGGCTGGCTAAACCATTTCATTTTATAGTTGCCTGAGAATTAACAGGGTATGAAGATTCCACACAGTTGTTTAGCTTTACACTCCATCCACACAGTGAAAATAAGCCCAACTCCCCAGAGCCCCTGCTCTCCACCAGAGACCTCATGAGCACATGCCTGCAACCTAGCAGCTGGTCCTGACCTAGAGTACTGGCTCTAAGAATTCTAGCAATAGCTACAAGGAGAGACAACTAACTGTTGCAAATGCCAATGCCTTTCAGGTGTAGTGAGTTGTAGAGTCTGTGTGTACATAACCATCAGAAGAAGTGAGGCTGTGGAAACTTGAAAAGCTCTGTAGTTTGGAGGGGGGTATGGAACTACGCTCTCACTATCTTATTATTGTGTAAAACATTGACTTATTAATAAATTACTAATAAAAATTAGTAATTGTTTAAGCTCCTCATTTGCACTCAACATGGTTTCCCTGGACCTCAGGCTGAAACTGGGAATCCCACGCACCAACCCAGGGACCCAGTTTAGACCTGATATTCTCATTGGGCACCTTCCCAGATCTCTTGATTGCTGAACATTCATTCTTGTGGTTCAGCCAAGCATCCTTCTGGCAGGTTCGGTCACAGTAATGAGCAAACTTGCACTGCCCACAGCGGTGGAGCTTCTCCTGCCTCTTGAAGCAGGTGTGGCACACGACATTCACAAGGCTAGAAGTGAAGGGGGAAAAAAAAAAAAACATGATGGAGAGGAAGTTCACTCTGGGAAGGGCATGCCACATAGACCCTGTGGGGACCAATGTTCAGGCTGTGGCTCAGGAAGCCACTCTGGTCTAAGCTTCAGAGTCCCACTTTCCAAAATTCCCTCCTAGCTTTAACTATATCTTTGGTAGAATTTTTTTTAAGGTTTAGTTATTTATTTAGTGAGAAAGAACAAGAGCATTACTTTGACATCAGCAGTGTCAGGCATGGGAGCTGGGACTATGTGTGTACAAGTCCTATACTCTACCTCTGAGTCATTTCCCTGGCTGCAGCAAGTTTTAAAACTTTTATAAATGTGTTAGAGATCGGCAGAGAATAAGACACCAAAACACTACTCCAAACCCATGGAGTTCCATGATGATCCTGTGGGGGCTGGAAATCAAACCCAAGGCTTCATACTTAGAAGGCATGCACTCCACTGCGAAGCCACCTCCCAGGTCTGCTAGTAGATATTTTTAAGTAAATCCAAATACCTTCTAATTCTCATCATGAAAAGAATATCCTCTGTTTCCAAGAACAGTTAGTCCATTCCTAACCAGTCTTAAATTTTATTGTATATTTCCTTCTTGTGATAAATGTAAGTATGTTGCTACAATCTAATTTGTCCAGTAGAATAAACTTGGTCAGACCAGATCTTCAAGAATTTGAAACCCTGTCAGGGCTCCCAGTTTATCACCCTCATTTTCCTTCTCCAAGTTAAACATTCCTAGTTGCTTCAATAGTTCCTGTACAACAGTTTGTCAAAGTCTTACACCATTCTGGTGGTCTCCAAAATGGCCGTAGCAGGTCCTTGTGGCCAAAGGACGGTGGACATACCAGGGCAGTCAAGCCACACCCAGAAACCAATGCTAAGATGTCAGGTTCAAGGGCCCCAAAGCAGAGCTCAGTGGTCCCAGGATAGTATCAGGAAATGGAGAAACAGGCATAGAGACAAGATTAGGTTCCTGCAAGGACTACCCCTCTAATCTAGGTCCTGCAAGGACTACTCCTTTAATCTAGGTCCTGCAAGGACTACCCCTCTAATCTAGGTCCTGGGTTTTCTGGAACCTGTGTAGTTGTTTTGTTTTTGTTTTGTTAAAGACAGAGATTGAGAGGGGAGAGAGGAATAGAGAGGGATAGAGAAAGAGACACCTGCAGCATTGCTTCACCACTCATCATGGGTGAAGTGGTATCTCACTGTTGTCTTTATTTGCATTTGCATTTATTTATTTATTTGCATTTCTTTATTTATTTGCATTTCTTTATTTATTTGCATTTCTGTTGTTAAAATTCGGAGGCTCCAGCTGGCCGGGCTAGCTTCACGGGCGGGTAACAGAGACGACCAGAGACATACGGCTGGGCAGGCAAGCTGTATTTCTTTATTCAGGAACAACGATTCATAAACTAAGACAAACTAATCACCAAACAGAACTCTGCTGCCTCTTTGCCCCGCAACGGCGCCAAGCACTCTCTCACTCTGCAACTCTCCAACTCTGGAACTCTGGAACTCTGGAACCCTCTTGGGCGGGGCCAAGCGGGCCTGCGAAACTAGCAGGACTGATCCAAATTTTCTTGGCAGGGGGAGAGCTAGAACAACCCAATGTAAAGCATACAACAATTCCCCCTTTTCTTTTTAACTAAATGACTACAGTATCAAGGGTGTGGGGTGAACAGAAACCTATATCGTATAGGCATTTTTAAAAAAAGAAACTGGCACAAACATGGAGAAACATGTAAGCAAGTAACAAGAACCAGTGTGCTGCCAAGGGAAGGCCTGAGGGGGCCATTTTTTGCCTCTGTGGGCAAAACTTTATCAGCTTAAAAAAAACATTTCTTGCCTCTGGGGGGCATACTTGCCTCAACAGGCATTTGCATGGGGGTGGGGAACGGCCTAGAGTCCCAAAGGCAGCTGGCTGCAATTTACTTACTATGAAACAAAACTTATTAGCATAACCATAGCACAATCTAACGTTTCTAATAGAGAAGGAATTTGAGACTTTTACATATCAACAACGTCTTTTTAACTTTTTGTTACACCCATTCAAGATGGAGACACACCCTAGGTGTGCATAGGAAAGGAAACCTCAGGCATGAGAATAATTAGCATAGCCATTGTGTGATCTACCATTTCTAATAGAGAAGGTAATGGAGAGTTTTACATATCAACAAGTCTATTTAACCTTTTGTTTAGACCAACTTAGTTAAAATATATTGATTGTTAACTAATTTTTACCTCAGACTTTAAATGTAAGTTAATTTTATCTTTATGAGAATTACGTTGAAAACCTTTTTCATTTAACTTTGACTAGTAAGAATTTAGCCTTAAAGTTACTGTTTACCAAACTTTAAACATACACATAAACATGGCCATTAATGCATAAGGAGAGAAACCTTTGTTACGAAGACATGTCATTTTAAACACGAATTTAGATATGTACTGTCTTAGTTGTTGGGGGGGTACGTTGTCCAGTGGTGGTCTCTTGGGCAGCTTCACTTCTAGGAATTGTAGGTTGTGATCTCTGCACAAATCTCTGTGTACTCCAGCTTGTCTGCCTTCAGACCGGACCTGAGGATCTCTGCCAGGATGTCCAGTTTTGGCAGGGAGCCTGGGAGGTTCGGGATCATTCCAGAATTCATAGCACAAGGGCGGGCGGGCCAGCCTTGTAGAAAGTGTGGGCCGAGGTGCCCAGGGGTGGCGGCCATGATAGGCCGCCGCGGCCCTGCCCCATGGCCCTGTCATGTCTGCTGCCCTGCTCGCAGTGGCTGAGCAGCATGGAGGGATCACACATCCAGTGCCCTGCGCCACGTGGTGGAGAGCCGGCTCCTGTGGGCTGGCCTGCGTGCTGGCATTGGGCTCCTGTGTGGTGGCATCAGGCTCCTGCGTGTTGGCATCGGGCTCCAGTGTGTTGGCATCAGGCTCCTGTGTGGTGGCATCGGGCTCCTGCGTGCTGGCGTCGGGCTCCTGTGTGCTGGCATCAGCCTCCTGCAGGCTGTGGGGCTGCGGGGCTGCGGGCACAGTGCGCAGGGTTGTCTGGGCGCAGCCGGCTGGCTGGCTGTTCCACCAGGTGGAAAAGGCAGCTCCGCGCCTCGCCTCTTGCCCGCTGGCTCTTCCCGACTCCTCTGGCTGTTTTGAGTTCACCCAAGTGGGTGGAAACCACAGAGTGGTCAAGAGATAAATGTTCCAGAAACAGCAAAACAGTCTCGTGAAGAAAGAGCAGAGGCCTTTGGAGATCTCTTCACAAGCAGAAGAGAAGGCCATAGTACATAGGTAGCCAAATTGTCTTCACTTATCTGAGAGATGCGCAGATCAGGTCCACGTGGGCACCATTTATTGTTAAAATTCGGAGGCTCCAACTGGCCAGGCTAGCTTCATGGGCAGGTAACAGAGACGACCAGAGACATACGGCTGGGCAGGGAAGCTGTATTTCTTTATTCAGGAACAACGATTCATAAACTAAGACAAACTAATCACCAAACAGAACTCTGCTGCCTCTTTGCCCCGCGATGGCGCCAAGCACTCTCTCACTCTGCAACTCTCCAACTCTCCAACTCTGGAACTCTGGAACTCTGGAACCCTCTCGGGGTTCCTTGGGGTGGGGCCAAGCGGGCCTGCGAAACTAGCAGGACTGATCCAAATTTTCTTGGCAGGGGGAGAGCTAGAACAACCCAATGTAAAGCATACAACAATAATCAATGACTTGGAGCATTTTTTCATGTTTATTGGTCTTTTGGATGTCTTATTTGATAAACATTCTGTTCATATCCTCTCCCTACTTTTGGATATTGGCAGGTTGATCCATACCCCCAGTTTCTATCTTACCCTAGTAGGGTAGGGCTCTGGAGAAGTGAGGTTCCATGATACATTGGTGAGATCATCTGCCCAGGGAGTTCAGGATGAAATTACAATAGCATCCACTGTTTAGTGGCTGAAATGAGTTAAGATATAAAGCAAGACAAAATGTTTAAGGAATAGGAACCATAAAGTTGGAACAGAGCAGATGGGAATAGGTATTTTAGGGTGGGTAGAAGCTAGGAAGCCTATTTTAGGTATGCTCCTAGGGTCCCATGACTGTGGTAATTTTTTCTGGAGCTTGATAGCTAACCTGCAGGTGGACTAAAAATATTGTCTGGGTAGATGGTGTCAGAGTTGATAATAAGACTAGAAAGCTGGATCAGGGCAGAGAGTATCTCCCAAACTTGAAAAGAATTCATTATTTTTAATAGCTGAGTAGTATTCTATTAGTGTATTATATTACAACTTTCTTAGCCATTCATCTTTGTCAGACATGTGAGTTGCTTCCAGGTTTTGGATAGTACAAATTGTGCTGCTATGGTAGGTATATACAGATTTTTTTTTTTTTGGAGGGGGGTGAGTGTGTTTGCTTCTTTAGGGTGTATTCCCAGGAGAGGAATTGCAGGGTCATAGAGAGGGTTCATTTCTAGCTTTCTGAGAGTTTTCCAGGCTGCTCTCCATAGGAGTTGGACCCATTTACATTTCCACAAGCAGTGTAGGAGGGTTCTTTTACCCCAGCAGCCCCTCCAGCACTTGTTGTTGCTATTGGTTTTTTTTTTGTTTTGTTTTGTTTTGTTTTGTTTTATCAGAGCACTTCTCAGCTCTGGCTTATGGTGGTACGGGGGATTTAACCTGGGACTCTGGATCCATGTGCAGTAAGATAGAGAACTTTAAAGATAACATGACATATACCTCAGCTTCCATCAGTCCCCAAACATGACTGGTAAAAAAACTCAATAAGCAAAATGAAATGTGTGTTTAAGAGTGCTGATAACTATAAGACTCAAGGAAGAACCTGTCCAAATGCAGTGGAGATGAAGAATCTGGGAAGTGTCTTACCTAGGAAAGGAGGAGGCAGGGGGGGAGATAGCATAATGGTTATGCAAAGAGACTCTCATGCCTGAGGCTCCGAAGTCCCAAGTTCGATCCCCTGTACTGCAGTGCTCTTATGTTTCTCTCTGTGTCTTTCTCTCTCTGCATCTCTCTCAAAAATAAATACTTTTTAAAAAAAGAAAAGAAAAGAAAGGAGGCAGTGTTCTGACCTTCTAGAGATACACTAAGTCTCTGCTCAGAAAATAGCCAGCTCTGCCACAGAGAGGCACTGGCCTAAGCCAGGGGCTTCATTCAGCATTGAGTGGTGGTAGGAAAGGGGTTACTGTCTAGGAGACAGGAATATTTACTTGGCAAGATCAAAAGGTGCACCATATTAAGAAATAATGTCTGTCCACCGATCACAACCTAACCAAAGCAACGATTGCCACTTCAACATGCTTCACCTCAGACTGTGTCCAGAGATTTCACGTGTGGAATGACAACCCTTCAGCTTCATTACTCGGATGAGACCTTTCCTTTTATAGTACACTCTAATTTCATCTCAGGTGGTTCACCTTCTAACAAAGTCCCATAACCTAGATATACACCAGTTTCTGTGAGAGAGAGCTTATGTGCACATGTATCCATAAACTACTGCAAAATATATACCTGAAAGCAGAAGTACACTAGAGTTTGCAGTGAGTACCTCCCTAACACTTCCTCTCCACTATTCCAAGCTTGGGATCCATGATTGCTCAACAATTTGTTTGGCTTTGTATGTTAACTCTCTTTTCAATCACCAGGTTCCAGATGCCACCAGGATGCTGGCCAGGCTTCCCTGGATTGAAGACCCCACCAATGTGTCCTGGAGCTCAGCTTCCCCAGAGACACACCCTACTAGGGAAAGAGAGAGGCAGACTGGGAGTATGGACCGACCAGTCAACACCCATGTTCAGCAGGGAAGCAATTACAGAAGCCAGACCTTCTACCTTCTGCAACCCTCAATGACCCTGGGTCCATGCTCCCAGAGGGCTAGAGAATGGGAAAGCTATCAGGCGAGGGGGTGGGTTAAGGAGATTGGGTGGTGGGAATTGTGTGGAGTTGTACCCCTCCTACCTTATGGTTTTGTTCATTGATCCTTTCTTAAATAAAAATTAAAAAAAAGAAAAAAGAAAGAATGTCTGAAAGAGGCCCACACTGTGGGGGAACCTAAGGAGCCACTCTCACTACTATGTCCTTTCTCTGTAGGCACAGAAGAGTGACGGAAGGCTCTTGGAGAGAGGAGGAACAGTTTGTATGCTCATTTCCCCTCTTTGGTGTCTACTTAGTGTTGTTTTAAACAACTCTTGCCAGCCCTGAAAGGGAATTGCTGGATTCATATTTGCACTGATTATGACATACCTTATCATAAGAATGTAGGTGGCACTACTGCCTTAGGTAGAGCCCATCCACATTATTTGGAACATCTCTTATGAAAATGTTAATTCCCAATATCTCCTCTGCCATAATGCACATGAGGAGGTGCATACGTCCACTCAGGCCTGCATTACTTCACATGTTCTGGCTATGACCAAGTCCCTCTTGCCTTGCTCAGAACACGTCTTCAGATGCAACTGAATGACAATGACACCTTTCATTTGACCTGATCTATGCTTAAAAGGAAATTATTGTGGGCTGAGCAGTGGCTTACCTGGTTGAATGTTTACAATATAATGTACAAGGACCCAGATTCAAGCCCCAAGTCTCCACCTGCAGGAGGGATGTTTCAAGAGTAGTGAAACAGGGTTGCAGGTGTCTCTCTGTCACTCTCCCACTCTATCTCCCCCCCCATCTGTCTCAATTTCTCTGTCTCTATCCTGAATTAATAAATAAAGGGTAAATAAGCATTAGGAATGTCTAAATAATTTAAGAAAGAAATTATTCCTGAATGTCTGGATTTAAGGATTATTTAATGGAAATGTTCAATCAGTGCATTCAATGACCTATCAACATGCCCCGCCTTGACTGCTAGAAGTGACCAGTTAAACGTATACATCTACTCTGCTGTGGTTACTCTCAGCATCCAAATGTTCGATGTTGTAATAGGAATACTCCAATGAATTGCTATCCACTCATTTTCTGAGCAACTGTTTAAAGCCTCACTAATCCCTTTATTAGATTATGTTCATTTATAGCATCACTTATCCCCTTCCCTGCTCCTCAGCTGTTATCAGATTAGAGGTCACACAAGTGTTTGTGTCTCTGATATGACTAATGCTGGTGTTCTTCCAGGCCCACAGAGGGTCATACCAGCTAAAACTCCCAGCTGGCTCCTCTGCACCTAGAGAATTTTATGACTGGTTTGAATTTCAAAAAAGGCCTGGGTGACAGTAATTTCTTTTGGAAAACTCTCTATGTTCTCAATTTTGTTTTCCCCTACATGTACTCATATGCATGATCTTCTGGGTGCTTCAAGTGCCTTAAGCAGAATTAAGTAGGTGTTGGCTAAGTTTTTATTTTTTATTTTTTTATTCAGTTATTATTGCATAGAGACAGAGAGAAACTGAGAGAGGAGAGGGAGCGAGATAGACACCTGCAGCCCTGCTTCACCTCTCATGAAGCTTTCCCTCTGCAGGTGGGGACCAGAGCCTTGAACCTGGATCCTTGCACACTGTGATGTAAGCTCTTAGCCAGGTGCACCACCACCTGGCCCCTTTGTTTTTGTTTTTTGATCTATAACTAGAGAATGAACCATGGACCTCACATACAGCAATGCTTACTATGTTGCTGGATGACCTCCCTGAAATTTTTTTTTTATTTTATTAATGATTCAATATTGATTTAGCAAATTACATGTCAATAGGGGTATAATTCCATACCATTCCCACCACCAGACTTATGAATCCCCAATCTCTTTATTATAAGCTACAGCAGTTTTCTCCTAAGGTTGTAGATATGGCTTAACTATCTGTCTATATTTTTATATAATTGATTTTTTTTTGGTTCCATCTTCTCTTCCTTTCCAAGCTATAACCTTATTACTATTATTACATCCAAATGTCCTTTTGTTTTCCCTCCTCTCTCTCTGGGTCCTGATGGAATTGGAGTTCAGAGCCCTTCTATCCTCTTCTTCCTATCATTTCTCCCCCTCTGGGAGTATGGATCAAAATTATTTTGGGGGTGCAGAAGGTAGCTCTGGCTTCTGTAATTGCTTCTCTCTTGCTGGACATGGACATTGGCGAGATGACCCTACCCCCAGCCTGTTTCCATCTTTCTCTAGTGGGGTAGGACTCTGGAGAGGAGAGATTCCAGGATACATTGGTGAGGTTGTCTGCCCAGAGAAGTCAAGATAAAATCATGACAGCATCTGCAACTTGGTGTCTCAGTTGTAGCTGGTGGGTTTGGTAAGGTCTATAGTTGAAGATATTTGTTATTTTTGGGGGGAGGGGTCATTTCTGTTCCCTGTTGTTCAATGGCCACTCCTGGAAGTCCCAATTTTTTTTTTATTATTTTATATACCTAGAGAGAAAAAAATAAGGAAGGGAATGGGAGGAGAAGACATTAAAGTACTGCTCCAGCATCCATGAAGTTCCCTTGGCTCTAACCCTCACAGAACATCAAATATAATGGGAAGACAGAAGGAATCATCCACACTGACAGACCAAGACAGTAGCTTGAAGAAAACCCCAAATTCAGAACAGGTATATAAATTTCCTGATGAAGACTTCACAGCTGCAGTCCCAAGGATGCTCACCTAAAGAAAAGTTCAATGGAAGAAAACTTCAACAAAGTTAAAGTATTAAAGTCATAATAGAAATCAGAGGAAGAAAAAAATAATACTAAGCTAAAAAAAAAACATACAAAACAGCTGTACCACTGCTTCACAACTCATGAAGTTCCCCCACCCCAAAAGGTAGGGACCAGGGACTTAAACCCAGGTTCTTGCACACATGTGACAGTATGCTCATACATGATCTTATCTGATCTCGGTAATGGTGTGCTCTCCTGGACACACCACCACCCAGTCCTCCTATTAAACTCTTCAGTGGCTTGAGCTCTGGCTAGTACTTCACACCGTCTCTGATTTTGACTTGAAATATGACTCTGTGACTTCTGTTCAAGGTGTCTGTTTCTAATTATTCTGGCAGTTAGGAAAAAGTTTAGAATCTTTTCCTTTTTTATGTGTATATGTATACTATAAGAGGTTCTCTGAGGTAACTGTAAAACAAGTTTCAAATTTCTTCGTATGATGAGTTCTGAATCTATTCCAGTTTAGCCCTGTATCTATTTTCTATAAGTATTGTTTCAAGATTATGGTGATGATGGTGATGGTAATAAAGAAATTTTGGAACTTGGGACCAGGCAGTGGCGCACCTGGTTAAGCACTCTCATTACAGTGCGCAAGGACCCGGGTTCAAGCCCCTGGTCCCCACCTGCAGGGGGAAAGCTTCACAAGTGGTGAAGCAGGGTTGTAAGTGTCTCTCTGTCTTTCCCCCTTTCCATTTCCCCCTCCCCTCTCAATTTCTGGCTGTCTCTATCCAGTAAATAAATAGAGATAAAAATTTTTTTAAAAAAAGGAAATTTTGTAGCTCCAGTGGCATAGTCAGTTATCACATGGTACTTATATGGTACTTATAAAGATTTTTATTTTTTAATAAAGAGATTGTTTTCGGTTTTTGTTTGTTTTTATTCCTCATCAAGAGTGCACCATTCCTGGAGTTACTGCAATACCAGGTCGATGCATGGAGTGGACAGAGCAAGACCCTGTTCCATCTCCCTGCTCCAAAAATCCATTTAATATATTGTCCTTGCATAGAGGATGTATCAGATATTAAACTGATAAGAATAGATACTGTAGTTGATCTTAGCCAAAAGGCTGAGAAGTGATAGCTTATATTCATAGTGTAGGAAGTTATACCTCATGTAGATCTCATCTGTAGATCTACTGAAAAAGATGGAATTTCTACTTCAGTGGTCTGAAAGACTCCTTCCAACACCAACCAGAAAAAAATACAAGTATCTAATATCCTTGCTTGCTGAAGGGGCGGGGGGGGGCAGAATACTTCATGATCAGTGAAGCAGGTCTGCAGTTGTCTTTCTGTCCTTTTCACCCTCTATCTCCCCTCCCCTCTCAATTTCTCTCTAGTCTATCAAATAAACTAGAAAGACAAAATGGCTGTCAGGAGTAGTGGGTTCATAGTGTTGGTACCTAGCACCAGCACTAACCCTGGTAGCAATAAAAATAAGTAAATAAATATTTGTTAAAAAAATTAATGGAACACAAGTCGAACCTGAAATGGAATTGGAATATTACACCAAAGTAAAAGACTCTGGGGTGGGTGGGTGGGTGGGGAGAATACAGGTCCATGAAAGATGATGAATGACATAGTGGGGGTTGTATTGTTAAATGGGAATCTGGGGAATGTTATGCATGTACAAACTATTGTATTTACTGTTGAATGTAAAACATTAATTCCCCAATAAAGAAATTTAAAAAAAAATTAATGGAACTACATCAAACTGAAAAGCTTCTGCACAGCAAAGAGTTACCATCATCCTTACAGAAATACATTCTTCAGCGTGGGAGAAGATCTTTATACAATATAATTCAGATAAAAACTAATAGCCAAAATTCATAAATATATCTGTAAACTTATCACCAAAAAAAAAAAAAAATCAGAAAATGATGTGAATATATGAACAGAAACCTTACAGAGGAAGAGATATAGAGGGTCAACAGACACATGAGAAAGTGCTCAAAGTTATTATCAGAGAAATGCCATAAAGACAGCAATAAGATACCAGCCTACACCTGTGACAATGTCGTATATTAGAAAAGACGGTAACAACAAATGTTGGAGAGGATGTGGGGAAAAGCAGACATTCCCACGCTGCTGGTGGGAATGTAAACTGGTTCAACCCTTGTAGGAAACAATCTGAAACACTAGAAACAGACCCTATGACCCAGCAATTTCTCTCTGGGGATTTATCCAAAGGAAACAAAACCACCTAGCAGAAGAGATCTATGTATGCCTATGTTCATAGCAGCACAAATTGTAGTTACCAAAACCTGGAAGTAACCCAGATGTTCAATGACAGACAAGTCACTAAGAAAACAATGGTATATATACACAGTGGAACACTACTCAGCTGTAAAAATGATGAAGTCATCTCCTCTGCATCACCTTGGATAGACCTTGAAAACATCAAGTTAAGTGAGGTAAACTGAGAAAGAGAAGGACAAATATTGGATGATCTCACTCATAAGCAAGACCTAATAAATAAGGACAAGGAGCGAGAAAGCAAAGTGCAATGTGAACTGAACATGATGCATTTCATCAAAGCAAGGAACTCTGGGGAGGGAGAGGGGAGAGGGTTGTAAGAGAACTTTGCGGTCCAGGCACTTAATGAAATTATACTCATGTGAAAATGACTGCAGTGTAAAACAATAAATACAATCCAAAATAAATAAATAAATAAAAACAAATAAAATCTCATGCCTGAGGCTCCAAAGTCCCAGGTTCAATCCTCCATATCATCATAAGCCAGAGCTGAACAGTGCTCTGATAAAATTAATTAATTAATTAATTAATAATAATCTTTGTTTAAAAGAAAGACAACTTGTGACACACAAACACACAGAACTGATTGGTTTCATTGGTTACACAAGACTATATGAATGAATAATAAACATCTGAGAGAAAAAAGCCAGGGGCATATATCCACATGGAATCATTTACTTAAGATCCAAAAGCAAAGTATAAAAATGAAATAATACACTATTTAGGAGTTGATGTGCATGTGATAATATAAATACTCAAAATACAAGGGGCCAGAAAAAATTGGCAGGGATGAGGCAATAAGATAGCTCACCATGGAAGGAAGGCGCCTAGTCTGCTATGCTTATGGTCTAAGTTCAAGCCCTGCACCCCCCACACTGGGGAAACTTCAGTGCTGTAATGTCTTTCCCTCTCTGTATGTTTCTGTCTCTCTGTCTAAAAATGTTGACTGGGAGTGGTGAAGTCCCAACAATGCAAAATAAAGGAGGAGAAAGAGGGGGGAGGGAGCAAAAAGGGGGAGGAGGAAAAGAACAGCAACAAGTAAATAGAAAATCTAAGATCAAATTTAGAACGATAGTTACCTTTGAGATAGGCTTGAAACAGGATACAAAAAGATGCAATTGGAATATTCTTTTTAAGGTGAATTTAAAAAAAAAAATTTATATTTATTTATGTTCCCTTTTGTTGTCCTTGTTGTTTTTTATTGTTGTTGTAGTTATTATTGTTGTTATTGATGTCATCATTGTTGGATAGGACACAGAGAAACGGAGAGAGGAGGGGAAGACAGAGAGGGAGAGAGAAAGACACCTGCAGACCTGCTTCACCGCCTGTGAAGCGACTCCCCTGCCGGTGGGGAGCTAAGGGCTCGAACCGGGATCTTTACGCCAGTCCTTGTGCTTTGAGCTACTGCGCTTAACCCACTGCGCTACTGCCCAAATCCCTTAAGGTGAATTTATAGGTATTCCATTATTGCTATGCTTCATAGCATACATATATACACAGATATACATGCTTACATACAAGCATATATATCATATACTGCTTGCAGTAACTTTCAATTGAAGCAGAACTTGGCTAAAAATAAAACCATTCTTTATATTTGTGTTTGGAGAATAGGGAGAAATCTTAGCTTACAGTAACATGGATTTCAGCATACTTCTTTATTATACAGTGACTTCTGTGGATGATCGAGTCCTATCTCCTCAGTCAGGTTTCATGTCTACAGTTGGCTCAGTTTCACCAGGAGATTAAAATGGGAAAGAAGACAGAACAAGCACCACTTTGCTTCGATGCTTCTCCAGGTCATCTCAGAGTACCCCCACCTTCCCCCACCTTCACCACACACAGAACACCCACTCAGCCAAGTCCACTGGTGTGGTAAGAAAGAACCCCCAAAGCCTTTGTTCCCAGAAATCAGAGCACGACACATTGAGAATGACCCTTTCAGAATAAAAAAAAAAAAAAAAATTAACTAAAAAAAAAAAAACTTGGCAATGACAAGTTTAGGTAAGCCACTTTAAAAAAAAAATGTCTTTAGACTTATTTTAAAAAATCCCTTTTAACCTCATGTACACCAATTATCCTAATTTCATTACTCTTGAAATAGTGATATCATATTTTATGTACAAGCTCTAGAATAATATCTGAAGGAAGATGTCATTTCTAAAAAAAAAAGCTGTAGCTATTTATTTTCATAAGTGTGGATATATGTAATACACACACACACACTTAAGAACTTTCTTAACAGGAAACATTAAAAGCATAACAAGATTAGCTCTGAGGAAAGATAGAGGGGACTGCAATTAGGAGTAGGGAAGATAAAGTGAGTCCAGCTTTCCTAGTGATAATCTAATTCTTCAAACATAAGTAGATTTGGTATAATTATAGACTTAGGATAACTTTCTTAAAGTCCCAGTAATTACAATGCCCTTTGATATATGTGACATTTCCAGGAAGTTAAAAACAAGGGGGTTTCTGCATGAAAATGTTTCACATGGTACTACACCCACCTTCCCTCCACCTTCACCACACACAGTGCACTCACTTAGCCAAGTCCACTGGTTCCGCAATAAAGAACCCCCAAAGTCTTTGTTCTTAGAAATAAGAGCACACCTCGAAACTTTACATCAGGCTCAACCTGACGCTGTTGACTGGCTACGGAAGAAGGGCAAACGCTAGAAGAAGAAGAGCACACCACATTGGGGATGACCCTTTCAGAGAAAAAAAAAAAGTTACACCAGAAAACAACTGTCAGTCATTTAAAACGATCACAAAGAATCTGTCTCTTTCCCCTTTTTGAGAGCAGAGTGTGGCACCAGCCAAACCAACAAGAAAGAAAAGACAGCTCCCCACACTTCATACCTGTCAAACACTACTGCTGAATATGCTCGCTCTGCAAAGATGACATCTGAAGCCCAGAACTCCTTAGTGGCCTTCAGACCCCTGCCTTTACCCTCAGAAGAGAAGACCTCCACATTCTCCATTCTCCCTATAGTCATCTCAGGCTTTCAAGCAGCTCGGGGATTTAACATCTAGTGGCTTGTCCGTGCTGCTATTTCAGCACCTTCAGCATCCCAAAGAACAAACCTATAAATGGACAAGCCACCTCCCCTTCCCTACCCCCTCTCACCACTTGGCCCTCCCCTCTCCCACCTCTGCCATTTTTTCTGGAGGTTGGGAGGGAACAGGCAAAGAGATCAGTGATCTGTCCCTTTTATCACCTGGCAAAGGTGACAGAGTGCAAAGTCAACATGAGTTTGTGAGCTTCTGAGATTGAACCTGAACGCATCTTTCAAACGTCTGAAAAGAATTTTTATTTTTCTAGAAGCTAAGTCCTGGATTGCAGTCATGCTCAGCTTGAGTTGTAATAGGTTGCAGTTGGTGTGTAGGGTATTTTTAGCAGCCAGATGTCTTTGTCAGTCCAGAGTAGACAGCTGAAGTGGTCTGAGAGAGGAGGAGAAGTGATACTCACAGCTCTTGGGACCCTTCCCCAGCAGGCTTGCAATGTTCTCAAGTGAAAATAGGCCCCTTGACCCCCTACTCTCTCCCATGGGTGAACTGTTTGCAGAAAATAGCTGCTGCTAAACTATTTAGGTTCCAAGGGCTGCCTGTCTCTTCTCCAATTATCTGGGGCTCCCACAGAACCATGGTGATCTGAGAGTCCCCTGCTCTGGGCATCCCTGAAGATAGATATGTGCTGGACACAAAGGGATAGAGGAGACAAGTCTTAAAAATAAAACCCTCTGCTTCAGTTAACTAAATAAAACAGACTTCTTCTTTTTTTTATATTTATTTATTTATGTTTGTTTAGGAATTAATAGTTTACAGTCGACAGTAAAATACAGTAGTTGGTATATATGTGACATTTCTCAGTTTTCCACATAACACTCTAATTCCCCACCTAGGTCTTCCTTCACCATCAAGTTCCAGCACCTGAATACTTCCCCTCCCCCCACCCCCAGAGTCCTTTGCTTAGGTGCAATACACCAAAATAAAGCAAACTTCTTAGACTGCAAGATGAATCAGTATTTACCCGAAAGCAAAGGTGGAGAGGGCAGATAAATCAAAGAGGTCAATTGTATGATCAAGGACAGAACAGAACTTTTGAAAAGCATATATGTACATGATGATTTATAACAAAGCATATCTGAAACCTATATGAATGTACTACTGCAATGTTAGCTCAGTTTTTAAAAACTAACTAAATAGAAGTTTGTATTGAAAGTAAAGAGGGCTGAGGAGGGCTGAGGAGACAGAGTAAGTCTTGGTTATGCAAGACTTTCATGCCTGAGGCTCTGAGGTCCCAGGTTCAATCCTCAACACCAGCAGAAGCCAGAGCTGAGCAGTGAGTGCTCTGGTCTTGCACTGTGTCTTTCTGTATTTCGCTCTCATTAAAATAAAATTTAAAAAAAGAAAGTAAAGACATTTTTTAAACTTTTAAAATGAAAATCAGCAAATAAACATGTTCAAAGCCCATTTAAAAAAGAAAAAAAAGATAACAATCCTCCATTTCTACCAAGTATCCCACAGAAGGAGCCACTAGCCCAGCCAGATCTCATTCTACCAAGTATCCCTTAACCATGTGTCTGCTGCCTGAAAACTATCGACCTGCTCTGTCCTTGCCCAGGAGTCAGGACGTCAGAGGAACAATTCCAAAATTCCAGCAAACTAAATGCCTCACTGTTCTGGCAGCTCTCACTGAAGTGGAAGAGAAAGAATTTCAGATCCTGAGCTAGGGCTTATCTTCCTTGTAATATTTTTAGCTTCTGGGATGGATCTATTTACAGCAACTTTGTGCTCCTGAGCTGCGAGTGTAGTAGTTTTCAAGCACTAGCTTCTGAGTCTGGTAAATTTGCATTTGCATTCTGACTCTAACCACCCCCACCAACACCATCCCCCATACACACAGAAAAGAGAGCCTACAGAACAAGGGTAACCATTTCTCCCTCACAGAATTCATATGAGGGTTAGAGGTGTTAATACAGATAAGGATGAAAAACACAGCGCTTGGTCCTTTATAAAAACGAATTAAAACGGGAGTCGGGCAGTAGCGCAGCAGGTTAAGCGCACGTGGTGCAAAGGGCTAGGACTGACCTACGGATCCCAGTTGGAGCCCCAGGCTCCTCACCTGCAGGAAAGTCTTCACAGGCAGGGAAGTCGCTTCACACACAGGGAAGTTGCTTCACAGGCTGTGAAGCAGGTCTGCAGGTGTCTATCTTTCTCTCCCCTTCTCTGTCTTCCCTTCCTCTCTCCATCTCTCTCTGTCCTATCCAACAAGGACGGCTTCAATAACAACAACAATAATAACCACAACAATAAAAAACAACAAAGGGAACAAAAGGGAATAAATAAATAATTAAAAAAAAAACAGAAGTTGAGAAAGAAGAACAGAAAGGGAAACTCAAAGCAGGATCTGACTGAGTTTGGAATAGGACACCAAAGTAAAAATCTCTGGGTGGAGGGTAAGGGTGGATGTTCGACTTCACTAGGGGTTTGGGGGGGTGGGGTGGGGACAGGACGGGACACAGTCTTTTGGTAGTGGGAATGGTGTTTATGTACACTCCTATTAACTTGTAGTCGTATAAATCACTATTTAATTAATATGAGAGGGGGAAAAATTGATTGAATGTCTCAAACTCTTTAATGTGCAGACCATAAGCTGAGTCTTTGAAATGTTCACTCTCCTAAAAGCTTAGACCAGGAGAACAGAAGTACTTAAGATTTCAAACGTGTAACCAGACTGAACTTTAACAGTAATCTCAAATTGTTAATACATTTCTAATAATGACTTTTCTAAAAGCTTAGACCAGGGAGAAATGAAGAAACCAGTGGCGTTATTTTATAAGACACAGCTATATATAAATAATGTCAAAGGACATAAATTACACTGATGTTGGGTATGATACAGCAAATCCTAACAATGGGATCCACCTGCCAGTGCCCATGTTCAGTCAGGAAGCAATTACAGAAACCAGACCTCCCACTGTCGGGCTGCACCGCTAAGAAGCACCCCATAATGACCCTGGGCCCATATTCCCAAAGGGTTAAAGAATGGGAAAGCTATCGGGAGGGGATGGGATATGGATTTCTGGTGGTGGGAGTTGTACCCCTCTTATCCTATGGTTTTGTCACTGTTTCCATTTTATAAATAAAATTTAAAATCAATAAATAATAAAAAAAGAAGTCATACAATCAAAAGTTACCCCCTCACTTTTCTCCCGGGAGGTCACCATACTGATGCTGAATTTAGTGTAGACACCCAATTGGCATAGCTCACAGCAGGCCAGAACTCCTGGGCTCAAGTGATCCTCCAGCCTCAGCCTCTCAAGTAGCTGGGACCACAGGCGCATGCCACCATGCCTGGCACCCCCTCACTTTTCTAAAATGCTCTCCACATGGAAGAACTGCCTGAACCAAGCGCTATCAGTCATCAGGAAAAGCACACAGAAAATTTGAAAGGATTTCGTAAATCTTATTGGAGATGTTTTACTAGGGAAGAAAAGACTCAGGGAAAATAGGAGAGCTATTTTCAGTATCATACACCAGCATGTGGAAGTAGATTCAGTCTGCATTTCCTGGGAGATCATGTTAAGGACCAACATGGATAGAACCATGTGACAATAGAGTATTTTGCTGGAGATGACAGGCTTGTACTCGCCTGCTCTTTACAATCATGATCCTATAGATGAGCCTTTCTCTCCTCTAAGAAGACAGAAGCAACTCCATTGTTGATGATTTCAATAGCCATTCAGCCTTTCTTCTACATGTCTAGATTCAGAAGGGTGTAGAAAAAGAGAGGAAAATGAGACAGCTCAAATCAAATGACCCCCAGCTCAGCGAGAAGTCTGAGCTGGAAGGCTGCAGACATGAGATGATAGGAACAGCACTTTGACTTTTTTTTTTTTTTTGGTGATTTAATAATTATTAACAACATTGTAAGATAACAAGGGTACAATTCCGTACAACTCCCACCACTAGAGTTCTGTGTCCCATCTCCTCCATAGGAAGCTTCCCTATTCTTTATCCCTCTGGGAGTTAGGACCAAAGTTCTTTATGGGTGCAGAAGGTGAGAAGTCTGGCTTCTGTAATTGCTTCTCTGCTAGACATCAGTGTTGGCAGATTGATCCATACCCCACCAGTTTCTATCTTTCCCTAGGGGGGCTAGGGCTTTGGAAAGGTGAGATTCTGGGTCATATTGGTGAGGTTGTCTACCCAGGGAGGTCAGGATGGAATCATAGTAGTGTCTGAAACTTGGTGGCTGAAGGCTGTAAGATATAAATCAGGGCAAACTGTTTACTATACAGGAACCCAAAGGTGGGAATAGAGCAGAGAAATTAGGGGTCTTCATGTGGGAAGAAGTAAGTGTATCTTAGATATGTTCTAAGGGGCCCACGATGTTGGAAATTTTTGCCTGAGCCTGTAACTAACATGAAAGTGCATTAAAAACATTATCTGGGAAGATGCTGTCATAGTTTAGAATAGGGCTACAGAGTGGCTCCAAAGCATAAGAAAATTTTATAAATATCATTGCTGTTTAACTCATCTATCTGACCAAGGGCGTATATATATTCCTATTTAGCACATGAGCCTTTGTGACCTCTGAGTCCCTGTCAGTCTGAGCTGGAGTCCATGGTCACATCTGGGAATAGTCTAGGCTGCACTCATTTCAGGACCAGTCTTTCTCGAGTGGCAGAGTAGTCTGGCTCAACCTCCCTTCCGAGAGTGGGGCAGTCCCTGCCATTGCTGCTTTATAGTGAGGACATGGTCCTGAAGAGCTAGCTCCACAAGAGGGCTTATGATGATGCTCCTGATGGCAATGACCAAGCACTGTTACTCTTTTTTTTAACATTTATTTACTTATTTACTCCCTTTTGTTGCCATTTTTTGTTGTTGTTGTTGTTGTAGTTATTAATGTCGTCGTTGTTGGATAGGACAGAGAGACATGGAGAGAGAAGGGGAAGACAGAGAGGGCAAGAGAAAGATAGACACCTGCAGATGTGCTTCACCACTTGTGAAGCGACTCCCCTGTAGGTGGGGAGCCGGGAGTTCGAACCGGGATCCTTATGCGAGCCCTTGTGCTTTATGTCACTTGTGCTTAACTGGCTATGCTAGCAATGTTATTCTTATCCACTTCTGTTTCAGCTGAACTTCCCTCCTACCTCATGTCATTCATAAACACATGCCAAGACCATTACTATGGCTACCAGATAATCCCAGGCCCTAGAAGAGGCATGAGGCAACAGCTACAGGATCTGCTAAGCAAGATTAATGCCAGGTCTTGGATCAATAAAGATGATATGGAGAAACCAAAAGTGGAGAGAGATTTGGAAAGAGATATCAGTGTATCATCACATGGGCACAGATATGGGTTTCAGGCATCCTCTTAATGTAAGCTACACTTATTAATGTCCATCTGAGGTAGAATTTGCTTCCATATCCCACTTTGCAGTTCCCAAATCTTTAAGTCTCCTGCAGCAAATCATTTCAGGGGTCCTGAAATAATATCATCTGCCCAACCCCACCAATGTGTCCTGGAGCCCTGCTTCCCCAGAACCCCACCCCACTAGGGAAAGAGAGAGACAGGCTGGGAGTATGGATCGACCTGCCAATGCCCATGTTCAGTGGGGAAGCAATGACAGAAGCCAGACCTCCCACCTTCTGCATCCCACAATGACCCTGGGTCCATACTCTCAGAGAGATAAAGAATAGGAAAGCTGTCAAGGGAGGGGATGGGATACAGAGATCTAGTGGTGGGAATTGTGTGGAGTTGTTCCTCTCTTATCCAATGGTTTTTGTCAGTGTTTCCTTTTATATAAATACAATTTTTAAAAATATATATCATATATTTCTTCTGATATGTTGATGTTGCAATTCAGGAAACAAATGTGAAGGTGAAAATGTAAGTGAAGCTCAGAATAATAGTTTGTGATAAATCTGGAGTAGTTTGTGTGCCCTGAGTAATAAATACTCAAGTGGCCCATCTGCCACATTCTAGAAAAAAATATATAATCAAAGGGGCCAGGCGGTGGTGCATCTGGTTAAGCGCTCACATTACAGTGTTCAAGGACTGGGACTCAAATCCCTGGTCCCCACTTGCAGAGGGAAAGCTTCATCAGTGGTGAAATAGGGCTTCAGGCGTCTCCCTGTCTCTATCCAATAATAAATTAATTTTTAAAAGAAAATAAAATATATAATCACCCCTTTTATTGAAAGAGCTACCACTGATCCGAATGCTTCAATGGATCGCCATCTAGTGGTAAATCCAGGGAGCTGCAAGATTTTAAACCTTTACAAAGATCCGATTTAGTTCAACCTTATTACTAAAGTCCATATTCTTTCTACCTGGAACTGTGCATCTAGGCTTGGGGATCAATAAGTATACTTTGGACTTGTGAGTGAAGAAATATCTGTACCTTCATTAGTGGTTGGGAAAAAATCCAGAGAGATTATTTTCTAACACTTGAAGAGTTAGAAAGAGTTGAATGAAATTCAAATAATATTAGAAAACAGACATACTTACACATTTACATGTTTTCCACGGATTTACTTATAATACACCATCAGAGTTGAATATCTGTTAACAAAAAAAAAGAACATATAGTGCATAACACTGAAAATATTTACTATCTGGGCTTGTACAGAAAGCATTGGTCTATCAGAAAAGTCATAACACACTTTTGCATAGAAAAAACAGGAAAATATGTCATGGCCTTTCTGTAAGCCCAGTACTTGTCAAGTCCTGCTTTAGAATAATAAGAGCTTAATGGGCAGGGGTAAATAGCATAATGGTTATGCAAAGAGACTCTCTCTCGTGCCTGAGGCTCCAAAGTCCTAGGTTCAGTCCCCTGTACCACCATAAACCAGAGCTGAGAAGTGCTCTGGTAAAAAAATAAAATAAAATAAAATAAAATAAGAATAAGAAGAGCTTAATCCCAGGCAATGCTAAATAGGCCAAGACAAAATCATTGCTTCTCAATGTACAGGGCTAATTCATTCATTCATTTCATAATTGCTATGAGTGACACAAGAAAAAATTCTTGTGCAATGAAGCACTCATATTTTTACAACACCCCTTGAGGTGATTATGGAGTTAAAAAGCAGAAGTGTCTCCTACATATAAACCCCGAAAACATGCTCACATGTGTGCACAAGGTAAACGAATAAGAATGTCAAAGGAGTCTATAGCCATACTGCCCTGAACACACCCAATCTCGGAAGAACATCAAAGGAGCATTCTCTTAAAATGCAAAAAGGAGAAATAAGATCAATGGTTACCAAAAGGAAAATGGACAGCAACAGGCATATCATACTTTGGTTTGTTGTAGAGCTGTGAAAGTTATGTGTTAATCTTTTTTTTTTTAAGCGATTCATGAAGGCCACAGAGATACATACCTATAGTGCCCAGGATTTGCACATGCAAGATCCCAGGTTCCATCTCTAGCACCACCCATAGCCAGAGCCGGCAAATGGTAGAGTAGGGCAGGGTAGAATCAAAGTGGTGAGTCAGAAAAGCAAACTGTGTAAGAATAAACAGTATGGATAATAACATGTATATTGTTTTAAATTGTATATATATTGCCGATACTTCTTGCTACTGAGGGATGCAAGCATATGTAGTAAAAGTATAAAGAAATACACAGGGTTAAGAAATGCTGGACTCGGGGGTGAGGCGGTGGCGCAGTGGGTTAAGCCCATGTGGCGCAAAGCGCAAGGACTCACATTAGGATCCTGGTTCAGCCCCGGGCTCCCCACCTGCAGGGGAGTCGCTTCACAAGCAGTGAAGCAGGTCTGCAGGTGTCTATCTTTCTCTCCCCCTCTCTGTCTTCCCCTTCTCTCTCCATTTCTCTCTGTCCTAACAACGAACAGCGTCAACAATGGCAATAATAATAACCACAAGGAGGCTACAACAACAAGGGCAACAAAAGGGGGAAAAAATGGCCTCCAGGAGCGGTGGATTCAAGGTGCAGGCACCGAGCCCAGCAATAACCTTGGAGAGAGAAAAAAAAAAAAAAGCTGGACTCATCATTATTTTACTTGAGAGTGGAAGAGGGAGCATTGTCCAAGATGAATGGGCAGCTTATATACAAAACTAAGTCATTCAGTTTCTTTGTATTTATAGGATTTTCCTGAAAGCTTTATCATTGCTAAGTCATAAAATGAAAGCAGGGCTGGAAGGTGAAAACAATATAATCAGATCAGGAAGGGTGGGATAGGTAACATAACAGTTATGCAAAGAGACTCTCATGCCTGAGGCTTCAGAAGTCCCAAGTTCAATCCCTCGCACCACCATAAACCAGAGCTGAGCAGTGCTCTAGTTAAAAAAAAAAAAAAAAAATGGGGGGGGGTCAGCCGCAGCGGGTTAAGCGCACGTGGCGCAAAGCGCAAGGGTCTGGTTCGAGCCCCGGGCTCCCCACCTTCGGGGGAGTCGCCTCATAGGCAGTGAAGCAGGTCTGCAGGTGTCTTTCTCTCCCCCTCTCTGTCTTCCTCTCCCCTCTCCATTTCTCTCTGTCCTATCCAACAACGAACGACATCAACAACAAGGCTACAACAACAAGGACAACAAAAAAAGGGGAAAAATGGCCTCCAGGAGCAGTGGATTCATGGTGCAGGCACTGAGCCCCAGCAATAACCCTGGAGGCAAAAATAAACAAATAAATAAAATCAGGGAAGTGTGTAGAATTCTGGTAGTACTCATGTTTAACCTCACCTAATAGGCAATGGAGAGCTAGCAATAACTTCTAGATAACGTCTTTTGACAGTAACATAGAGAATGAGTTGGAGTGGTGAAGTCAGAAAACAATCAATAAGGCAGCTATAGCCATGGTTCTAACTAGAGATGACGAGAAACTGAAATTAGATTATAGCAATGTAAGAAGAAAAGAAGAGAATACCCAGGAGACACTTATTTGGTGCACTAGGAGCTATGCTTCTCAAGAGGAAAATGGGGAGAGGGGGACTATGGGGACTATTATACAGCAGTGACGTGACTAAACTAACACCTATTTACAACAGCTTGGATGAAACTCAAAATTTTAAGTGAAACAAGTCCCAGTACTAAGTAAAAAAAAATCATCTTATGAAACTTAAAATCAATATAGCCTTCTTTTAGTGACGTGTGTGTTCATGTGTGATAATAGACATACACAGAAAAAGAACTAGATGACTGAGTAGTGTCACATCTGGTGAAACACACCTGTTAAAAAGGGCAAGGACCCCGGTTCAAGCCCACCACACACACACACACACACACACACACACACACACCTGCAGGGGTGGGGGAGAGGGGAAATGTCACCAGCAGTGAAGCAGTGCTGCAGGTGACTGACTGTCTTCCCCCTTCCCTTTCAATGTCTATCCACAAATAAAATTCAAGAAAAAAAAATACTAGCAACCAGGGCCATACTTTCTTTAGGAGATGTAAGATAATCGCATGCACGTATGTGCGTGGTATTCTTGGGTCTGTAGGTCCGGGCACATATATTGAGAGGGACAGGAAGGTCATTTCTACATCAGTGATCATATTATCATAACCAAGTAGGATGCTCAGTCTACTCTTATTCAGGACAGATGAGCGTGGGGGCTGGAGGTCCGATTCGCAGTATCCAGACTCCGCCCCCCCTACACATCCCCCCTCAGTTGGCGTCGGATTCACTGTCAGAAAGGACAGTCCCTGCAACACGACGGTGGAAGGGCTTCCCAGCACGCAATGGCCGAGCTAAGGTGAGAGGCGCAGCCCCGCCCGCGCCGAGGCGGACTCGCCGGAGACGGGAGGGGTAAGGGGCGGGGCTAAATGTGGGCGGGGCCGAGGGCGCATGCGCATCCGGGCGCCTCGCCGCCATGGCGCCGGCGCCGTCCAGTCAGCCGCTCGTGGTTGCGGCGACTTCCCCTCAGGAAGCCGCGCCTCCGCCTCCTCCTCCTCCCCCGCCCGCACGGCGGCGGCGGCGGTGGCGGCGGCGGTAGCGTTTGTCCCTGCCTCTCCGCCACCTCCTCCTCGGCCTTATCTCCCGGCCGGCGGTGTTGGCGGGGAGGGGGACAGTAGTTGTAGACGCCCGCCCCGGCCTGAGAGAAGGTGAGTCCCGCCCCGGCGGCGGGGAGGCCCCGACCTAAGCACGTCAGCGCCGCCGGCCCTGAGAGGCCCCGCGCGCCCCCAAAGTGCGAAATGGCGGACGGGCCGGAGTCCCCGTGCCCCCCCCCCCGACCCACACGCCACCCGCGGGCCCCGGGAGGGGACGCCCGACCGCGAGTGGCTGGTGGAGGGAGAGGGGGCGCCCGCCTCTGAGGAAGCTGAGGTTGGAGTGGGGCGCAGGCGGCCCGGCCCCCGCCGCTCTCGAGTGTCAGGCAGGGCCGGGGGGGCGCGGACACCCCGAGGTCGCGGGGACGGAGGCCGAGACGCGAGCGGGATAAAGCCTCGCGAGAAGCTGCACATCCCGGGAAGGACGGACGCGACCTCCGGGGAGGCGGCGCCAGGGCCTCGAGGGGGCGAGTGGGCCTGGGAAACAGCCGGGGCACCGCACGGGAAGGTGCAGGGACTTGGGGACTGAAAGGTGGCCTGGTTTTTGTTTGGGGGGGGGTCACTTGGGAGCGTTTCCCCGTCTTTTTTGAGGATCAGACTCTTGAAATAAGCTTTTGGCACATAAGACTCCTAGCTTGGAAGTGATCTGGGTTTTATTATCTGTCAACGTCAGGGCTATCCAAGCCAGCTCAGTTGATGTTTACATATAACATATATATGTAATATATACAACATATATGTTTATGTATAACATAAATGTGATACAATAAAATAGAGTATAAATGTTACATAATATATATTAGTGATCTAATAGTAATGGTTTCCAAGATCATTATTTTTATTTATTTTTTTTTACCAGAGCGTTGCTCAACTCTGGTTTATGGTAGTCCGGGGGATTTGAACCTGGGACCTTGGAGCCTCAGGCTTGAGTGTCTCTCGTTGTATAACCATTATGCTATCTAGCCCCGCCCTACAAGGTTATACTTTAAAAGAACTATTTATAATAATAGACTTGATATATATTTACAATATTATATTGGGGGGGAGGGGAAAAAAAAGCAGCCAGACTTTAGAGTGGTGGGAACATAGTGCCCTCTCCCTACTGGTGGTTGGGGAGAGACTGCGCTCCAGCCCGCGGTGACTGAAGGGGAGGTGAGGGGGTACCGGGGAGAAGCGAAGAGCGACCAGGACTGGTCAGTGCAGGTGCCACCAGGCCCCTAGGAAAGTGAGGGCTGTGTTCTGACACTGAGAACTCAACCCCTGTCCTTCCCGGAGGGGTTCCGGCTCACGATGGCCCTGGAAAACACTCGAGGCTAGAATGGTACACGGTGCATCTCAGAGGGGCTAGAGGAAGGCCTCCCGTAGCAAACCTCTTTAGTAAGTATTCTTTTAAAAACGGAGGGAGTCTGGGTCGTGGGGGGAGGGGGACTGTGGTCTAGTGAGCTGAACACATACATACTCTTGAGTTTTCCCCAGTGCGAGCCAGAGGGAACTGAGTCATCCCAGGGGTTGGGCAGTGGGTATCTATCTGCTTCAGGTTTGGTCAAGTCTTTGTGTGTGTGTGTGTGCAGAAGTTGGGTTGGAGAGTTCTTAGAATTTACAACCAGACACATTTCCCCTCAAGCAAGCTAACAAAGATTTCTGGATCTTCTCAATCCACAAGCTGTTTTGAGTTCTTATAAGTACTCTTACCTGGGAACAGCCTCATTGTTCCACTGTGAGATCAAATTTTAAGGCAACTTTGGAAGTTATTATTTTTAACCAGAGCACTGCTCAGCTCTGGCTTATGGTGGTATGGGGGACTGAACCTGGGACTTGGAGCCTCAGGCACGAGAGTCTCATTGCGTAACCATTATGCTATCTACCCTCCGCCCTGGAAATTATTTTAGCGTTTGAGGAAGTCATTCAGCCACCTTCAACTTAATAATTCATTGTTATTTTCCATGTTGCCTTATGTTGCATTTTTGTCTCCAGTGTGAAATGATGGGGTTATTATAGAATAATTTTGGTTCCTCTTTTTTCTAGAGGGACATCAATAAATATAGTAATCTCAAAGTTATTTTGTACACTGACTTACATTACACAGTCTACTTTTGTGTGCTATTCCATAATCTTACTATTAACTTTGGAAAAGTCAAAGTAAAATATTACAAATTTCTTAAATCATTTTTCTAAGTTGTTTACATAAATATTCACTGAGAAGGGAAGTTAGAAACCCATTATTGGGTGGGGGTAGATAACAGAGTGGTTATGCAAAGTGACTCACGCCTGAGGCTTCAGAGTCCCAGGTTCATTCCCCCGCACCATCATAAGCCAAAGCTGAGCAGTGTTCTGGTTTTTTTAAAAACTAACAATAAATTTTTAAAAATCCATTATCGGTGTGGTCCGAGAGGTTGTGCAGTGGATAAAGCATTGCACTCTCAAACATGAGGTCCAGATTTCAGTCTCCGGCAGCACATGTACCAGAGTGACAGTCTGATTCTTTCCCTCTCTCCTATCTTTCTCATAAATAAAATCTTTTTAAAAAAAAAAAAATCCAGGGTGGGGCAGTACCACCGCCGGTTAAGTGCACATGGCACAAAGTGCAAGGACCAGCATAAGGATCCCGGTTAGAGCCCCCTGTTCCCCACCTGCAGGGGAGTCGCTTCACAGGCGGTGAAGCAGGTCTGCAGGTGTCTATCTTTCTCTCTTCCTCTCTGACTTCCCCTCGTCTCTCCATTTCTCTCTGACCTATCCAACAACAGCAACATCAATAACAGCAATAATAACTACAGCAACGATAAAACAACCAGGGCAACAAATGGGGAAAAAAAGCACACTAAGATCTATTGCAGCCAAATGAGGTTCCATTAAGTCATGTAGTGAAGGGAGCGAAGATTGGTCTCAACCACTTTGGGTTAGTATCATTGCTCTAAGATTAAAAAATAAAATATTGATTTTAATTATTTAATATTTTTGATAGGACAGAGAAAAGGGAAGGGGAAATGAGAAAAAAGATACCAACAGTACTGATGCTCATGAAGATTCCCCTCTGCAGATGGGGCCTAGGGACTTGAACCAGGGTCCTTGTGCCTGGTAAAGTACACACTTAATAATATGTACCACCACCCAGCCCTAAATACTGATTTTAAAATTTCATACCAAATTTAACCACCTCTCACCAGTGAATAAACCTGAGAAGTTGTAATAGGTGTCAAGACTGCAATTCAGTTTGGTTTTAATAGCCAGTTAGTTTACAGCAAACAGATTCACATTAAAAAAAACGGGCAAATCCAGCTTGGTGAGATTTGGAATTCTGTTCTTGAGGACAAATGATAACAGTTCACATGACAATAATAATAACCTTTCCACATTACTTTAAGGTGGTCTAGTGAGAGTATTGACTAGTAGTAGCTCCTAATGCTAGTAGTTTTCCATTGGCAGAATAATTCTGAGTAAATTTCATACTTTTCGGAACTTGGATCTTGTCATCTTTAGGAGGCGGCAGTAGACTAACCCCACTAAGTGTGCCCCACCCCAAAGGACATTTGGAAATGTCGGGATTTTTTTTTTTTTTACCACTGGCCTGGGAAGGGGGTGATGAGCACAAGTGCTGCTGGCATCTGTTAGCTGTAAGCCAGAGATGCTATAAACAATGCCCAGGGCAGACTTCCCATGAGAAAGAATTATCCTATCCAAAATGCCACTAGTGTCAAGGTTGAAGAAACTTTGCACTACCCAAACTCTGAGACAGCTTTAAAATTCTTGACTAATTTTGCAGCTCCCTATTAGTATTCTTGCCACAAATTGACTGTTCTGGAACAGCAAAGCTGAAACTTTGACCTAGAATAGTCATGAGATAGATATTAAGAGAGTAGGATGTAGAGTTAGAAATGTATCAGTTGTTAACAAAATATCTCTTGCCCCTTTACTCAGGTAAATTTTTTTTTAATTGATTTAATTATGAACGACAAGCCTCTTTGATAAGAGGAGTACAGTTCCACATAATTCCCACCACCAGAGTTCCATATCCCATCCCCATCCATTGGAAGCTTTCCTATTCTTTATCCTTCTGGGAGCATGAACCCAGGGTCATTATGGGGTGCAGAAGATGAGAGGTCTGGCTTCTGTAATTGCTTCTCCGCTGGACATGGCCATTGGAAGGTCAATCCATACTCCCAGCCTGTTTTCTGTCTTTCCCTAGTGGGGTAGAGCTTGGGGAGGTGGAGTTCCAGGGCACGTGCCATTGGTGAGGTCCTCTATCCAGAGAAGTCAGGCTGACATCATGGTAGCATCTGCAACTTAGTGGCTGAAAAGCAGTAAGATACAAAGCAGAACAATTTTTTTTTAATAATTAGGAACCTAAAGGTAAGAATATAGCAGATGAGATTTGGGGTCTCCCTTTTGGGAAAAGTTAGGAAGTCTATTTTAAGCATATTCCAAGGTGCCCATGACTTTACTAATTCTTTTTTTTTAAGTGACTTTTTAAATGTTTATATTTATTTATTAATGAGAGGGATAGGAGGAGAAAGAACCAGACATCACTCTGGCATATGTGCTGCCGGGGACTGAATTCAGGACTTCATGCTTAGAATCCAATGCTTTATTCACTGCGCCACCTCCTAGACCACAACTTTACTAATTCTTGCTTGAGCCTGACAGCTAACATGCAGGTGGGCTAAAGGTATTGTCTAGGGAGATGGTGTCAAAATTGGGACTAAGACTAGAAAGCTAGATCTGGGCAGAGAGTAGCTCCCAAATAATGGGAAAAGTATATAAATACTATTAACTGTAAACCCCATTGATCTGATCTGGGGCCCATATTCAGCAGTTGTTAAATAGTTTTTATTTAGCTATTCAGTCAGTTGCTACTTAAAACATGGAAACATTTGATAAATTACTTAAAATACTAGTAAAGCTCTATTTTTTAGTTTAAATATTTATAAAGTAATAGAACTTAGTATCTCTTTTTAAAAAATATTTTTATTTATTATTGGATAGAGACAGAAATTGAGAGGGGAGGGAGAGAAACAGACATTTGCAGCCCTGCTTCACCACTTGTGATGCCTGCCCCCTGCAGGTGGGGACCAGGGGCTTAAACCTTACGCACTGTAAGGTGTGCACTGAACCAGGTGCGCCACCACCTGGCACCAATCTTGTTTCCTCAAAAGATTTTGTTAGATTTCTCCAAATGTTATAAAAGAATTGTCTTGCTTTCAGTCATGAACATTCAACTCTCAAGTTTCTGCTAGGGACACTAACACTGATTTAAGGACCACCTGCTAGTCCATTTTCACCTATAGCTGTAGCACTTCTGTAAGAAACTAACCTACATTGGATTTAGTAATAAACAAATTTCAGTAATAAAAAATGTCAAGCAGGGAAGATAGAGAAAGTGAAAGATTACACAAAGGGTATAGAAAAACTAAATCAAGAAGCCCAGTAAATAGTGTATGTCCGGACTTAATGAAAAGAAATACTCAAATTTATGGTTAAGATTTCAGGATTTCCCAAGACAGTTTGTAATTCATTCAGTGAGTTTGCCCAAATATTTTGACAAAACTTGTTTTTCCACCAGCAGTGGTATTCCTGAGGAAGTAGTAAAGCCAAAGCCTCACAAAGAATTCATGTTTATCTGGCTTTTTATTATCTTTATTTATTGGATAGAGATAGCCAGAAATCCAAAAGGGGGGGAGAGATAGAGAAGGAGGGAGACAGAGACACCTGCAGCCCTGCTTCACCACTCTCAAAGCTTTCCCTCTGCAGGTGGGGACTTGGGACCCAAACCCGAGTCCTTGCGTATTGTAACATGCTCTCAACCAGGTGCACCACCCACCCTGACTGGTTTCTTTGTTTTTGTATTTTCTCCAGAGCACAACTCATCTATGGCCTGTGGTGTAGGGGTATTGAGCCTGGGACTTCAGAGCTTCAGGCATGAGGATCTCTTTGCATAACCACTATGCCATCTTTCCTGCCCTGTCTGCCTTTTTAAATAACATTTTTAAAAGATTTATCCATGTTTATGAGAAATACCATTCTTGCTACCTATGGTGTCAGGGATCAAGCCCAGAACCTCCTGCACTCTACCTGCTGTGCCTGAATATAGTTTTGTAATGGACATTTCTGAATTGGAACATAGGCATTGCCTAAGCATGTTTTTCTCATACGAAACAAATTCAAATGAAATGACATTTCAGTACTAAAAAATTGTAGATAAACTAGTTACAACCCATTTAATGAGCTCAGCAATAGTATTTGTTAGCAAGTAAATAGAGGAAACACTATTTTAGATATGTATCAGTCAGATCTTGAGATACTATCAGTTCTTTGTTTCATATGAACCTGTCTTCTGCACACAGCACATTGCCACAGGCATACCAAAGAACTTTTAAATCTAATGTTGGTAGCTGAAAACCATAACTGAAAGAGAAGATACTGAAAGAGACCCTAATGATTGTTTCAGATCTGCTGCCATTATTATCAGTATGTCATAATATTTTCTAAGAATGGCAAAGTAACTAACCTGAGTTTGTCCTCACTGTATTCATCACAGATGGTAGGACACAAGCATTGATTTTTTTTTTTCTTCCCATCCCTTATAGACATACATTTACTAACTCTGAAGGAAGAGTGCCTGATATGTCTGCCTTTGATCCAAGTAAAACTAGCTTCACAAGCCATAAAGTACTTTGGACTAACTGATTTTCCAATATTGTGTTTAAATAAAGATAGAATTTTTGTATTAAGCATGTAACTGGTATTCCTAGTTAATGGTCTTGTCAATTCTCTAGTATTTTAGCATTGGAAATATGCCATAGTAAGGATATATATATATATATATATATATATATATATATGTGTGTGTGTGTATATATATATATATATACATATATATATGTGTGTGTGTGTGTGTGTATGTATGTATGTATATCTTTTTTTTAATTTATTGGATAGAGACAGCCAGAAATTGAGAGGAAGGGGGAGGTAGAGAGGGAAAGAGGTAGACACATGCAGCCTTGCTTCACCACTCGTGAAGTCTTCCCCCTGCAGGTGGGAGCAGGGGACTTGAACCCAGGCCCTTGCACATTGTGACATGCACTCAACCAAGTGTGCCACCACTGGCACTGCCATAGTAAGTATTTAGTTATTTTTTTGTGGTAATTTTACTAATGTTAAATAGTTAGAGCTTGATAAACATAAATCATATAAGAATCTCTGTGGCCCAGAAATGGCACAGTGGACAAAGTGTTAGACTTGTTGGAATAAGGTCCTCAGCTTAATCCCTGGCATTAAATACACCAGAATGATGCTCTGGTTCTTTCTCCCTCTCTTATTAAAAAATAAAAATAGGGCCTGGATGGTGGCACACCTGGTTGAGTGCATAGACTACAGTGTGCAAGGACCAGGGTTCAAGCCACCAGTCCCTGCCTGCAGGGGGAAAGCTTTGCGAGTGGTGAAGCAGGGCTACAGGTGTCTGTCTCTCTCGCCCTCTAACACCCCTTTCCCTCTCAATTTTGCCTGTCTCTAGCTAAAAAATAATTTAAAAATTAAATAATTTTGTAAAAAACAGATACTAATCTGTTTTCCAAAAATGATAGTAATTAGCACAGCTAAAAATATTGATGATTCATTCCAGCATTTGCAAGGCTGCATTTCTAGCCCCATTAAGATCTCTTAAGAACTTAAATGGATTTGACCTTTACAGGTGAAAAGAAAAAGTTTTGACAAAGTTAACAATGTTAAGTTACCTAGTATAAAAAGTAGTGCTTTGTTCTCCTATTGTTTTTCTTGAGATCATAGTGGTATTAAAAGATTGCAAAGCTCAAGAGCAAGGCAAGGATGCCTATCTCACCACTTACATTCATTTATTGTACTGGAGGCTCTATAAGACTAAGGCAAGAAAATGGGGTTGGGGGAAGGTTTATAGATTGGAGAAGAATAACATTACCTTTAGTTATGGATTATATGAGCATCTATGTGGAGAAAATGCGTAAGGAATTTCAGAAAGGGCTACTAGAATGAGTTTATTTTTTAAAATAGCCACAAAACACAAGGTTGATATACACAATAATAGTATTTCTAAATGTTAGGAGCAAGCAATTAGAAATTCAGATTTTAATATGATTATGCCACAAAATACTTCTGAATAATATACAATGAATACATAGCAGTGCTGAGAGAAGATGCAAATAATGAAAAGAGAAAATGTCTCCTAATGCTTCTTAGTGAGTTATTCAACAGATTCCATAAGTCTAGGAACTTGTCATTTATTAGGCATATTAAAGGAGATGAACTACATACACTAAAACTAATCAACATCCTAATTTTGCTCAAAAATTTTTTTTTCTTCAAAGACTGAGTATATGGGCTGTGCAGTATGGAAATTTATATATTTCTAACTTTCTTGTTGAGGGAGTTAATGCATTACAGTATAGTTATTGTCACATGTATAAATTTTATTATGTACCTGGTCCCCACAGTTCTCTTCCACTCTTCCCATCCCCTCCCGCCCCCCAGAATTCCTTGCTTTGATGCAAAACACTTGTTCAGTTTTTGTTTCACTTTGTTTTCTTCCTTCCTACTCCTTTATTACAGTTATTACATTCTCATTCAGTGTTTGTTTACTCATCAAACCTGGGGTCTGTTCATGTGTGCGAACGAGTTCAGTGCTAGGGATCAAACCTGAGCCCTCACACAGGCAAGTCCTACAATCTGTCACCCAGGACTTCCCCAACTGTTAAAATCCTTTCATTTAAAACAGAAGTTCAAATTAAGAAAGGGTTGTTGGAATAAAGTAAATTTTCCTTTGGCATGTCTAGAACTAAGAAAGGTGGTTCTTAACATTTATTAAGATAATGAAGTTCTTCAGCTTTAAATCGAGTGATTCATTTTACTCTTGTGTTTTATATTTAGCATAGTAATTAATACAGTGTTCATTATTTTAATTTTTATAGTTTATTTCTACTGAAATAAAAAATGCCAAGCTTTGTATGACTGTTGTACAAGAGCCTATATGATTTCCTCTCTCCAGAATAAAAGATTCTATAGCCATTTTCTCCTTGATAATTCTCCTGGAAGTAAGTGGGCTAGTAAAGGGTTTTGTGAGTGTTCATCCATAACTAGACTTGTAGTATGTGTGCAGTACAAATGTGAACATCAAGCTTTCAGATTTTCATTCAGTTTTTGCCCAAAACTGTAAGAAGGCACATCTTAAAAATTAGTCCAGAAGAGTTTCATTCAAGGCTAACTATTTATAGCTTGAGACCCAATATTACTCTATAAAATGCAAATAAAAATGGCTAGAATCCTTAGGTTTATCCAATAGGTAATCTATACTAAGTGTATATATAAAAGACAATAACTCAGAACATAATTGGAATCTTTGAAGCGCAATAAGAAAAGGCAAGAAAGATCAAATCCAACTTTCAGCATTTTTTGTTTGTTTATTTAACCAGAGCACTACTCAGCTATGGCTCGGGATGGTGCCAGGCATGGAGCCTGGGACTTCAGTTACCTCACATAAAAGTCTGGCACTGCTGCTGCACATCTCCCCAGATTCTCAGCTTTTCTCTTAAAAACGGCCATTCAAAATGTGATTTAGCTCAAAACAAAGAATTAGCTGCCTGGCATTTCTACCCTGTTTACTCACAACCTTTATTTGGCTGTCTAGTAATTTTATTAATACGTTCCACTATGTCTGTTAATAGATGGGCTTTTTTTTTTTTTTTTAACCTGAGCACTGCTCAGCTGTGGCTTATGGTCAGTGTTGTGGGGGATTGATCCTGGTATTTAGGACCCTCAAGCCTGAGAGTCTCTTTGTATAACCATTATGTTATGTACCCACGCCCAGTAAATGAACTCTTGAATAGCAGAAAAAGCAAACTCAGTTACACAACACTTAAGTCCCATATACTGTTGTAAGCACTATCCATACACTGATTCCTTTAAGTTCACAACTCTTTGGAGGTATTTGTTACATCCTTGTATTATTGGTGTGGCACAGAGAAGTTGAAAAGTTTTACCAGGTTTATACAGTTAATAAATTCCAAAAATAATTCCAGAAACCCTAGGTTTGGTTCCTTGGAGCAGTTGAGGTAAGTAATTGACAAAACAGTAGTTCAGCTTAAGTGAACTTTGTTAAGTTGACTGTCTCAAAACAAAATCAACATTTAAAGATACAAATTAAGGTAGAATTTTTCCCAAACAGTCAGTATATATCTTTAAGTATATACCATTGAGGTGTACTTGTCCTATAATTACCTATATACATTTGAAGTGTACAGTGAGTTTTTGACAAGTTTATCTTCTGTAAAGACACCTTAAAAGTAATTTGCCATGGTGTCCATCTGCCCCCCAGATTTCTTTGTGTCCCTTTACTGTTCTCCCCTCCCTGTCATGCAAGCAATAGTGTAATTTCTGTAGATGAGCTCTTATTTCTAGAACTTTTTACGAGTAGAACCTTGTAGTAGGTACTTTTGCATCATTCGCTCAGAATTATGGTTTTGAGATTTATCCATGGGTGCTTTACCAATTTGTTCCTTTTCATTTCTGAGTAACTTATTTATTCCACATTTGTGTTCTTCATTTACCTGTTGATAGACATCTCAGTGGGTCATTTCAGTGTTGAGCTATTACAGACAGCTACTATGAACATTCCTGTACAGTCTGCACAGACATTTTTATTTAGCTTGGTTAGTTCTATGGTTGATGTTCAACTTCTAGAGATACTGTCAGATTGCTTTGAGAAGTGGATAGTATGGTTACATAAAAACAAAAACCTCTCATGCCTGAGCTTTCAGGTCCCAGATTCAAATCCCCAGCACTTAACCTATAAGCCACAATTGAATAGTGCCCTGGGCTCTGGTAATGAAAAAAAAAAAAATCTTACAATGTCTAGGAGTTTCATTTTTTTAATTATTATTATTTTAGCCACATTCACTTAATTAGGAAGCTTCGCTTCTATAGGTTTTTTTTTTGTTTGTTTCAATCTCTCCATCTTTAGCTTAAAATAAAAAGGAAATAAATTTAATGATGATAATTTTAAAACCACCATAATGGTTTAGTGGTGTCTCATTGTGTTGTTTTAGCTTGGAGGAGTCCACATTTATTCCCAAATCGAACAACATATTTTTTAAATTCCATTCTGTACTTCCCTCCCAGTGGAGAACAGTAGTAACTCTTCCTCCTCTCCCTTATTCACTTTGAACAAGTTTCTCCTTACCCAAGATCACTAACATTTTTTTTTCTGCTTTTTCTCTAGCTATGACAAATTCCTTTAACTTCACCTTTAAAATGTCTTAAATTCTTCCCTCACTGTTCTCACTTGTAACACCCTCCTGACCAATACCACAGTTTGAGCCTGTTGGCTTCAGAATTAAATCCAAATAAGACCCCCCCACACCTGTAAGTTTTTATTGGGACTAATGGTTTACAGTAAGTATAGTTGTTGATACATGTGTAAAATCTCTCAGTTTTCTGCAAAACACTGGTCCCCAGCCTAGACCCTCCTCTGCCATCATGCACCAGCACCTGAAAACCCCCCCCCATAAATTTCTTAATAATAGTAATTATATTGCTCACTTGATTACAGTTCCCAATATGTGGGGTAATCGTGTGTATATGATGGAAAGAGGCCAGGTAAACCGAAGTTTCAGATTTCACTGTAGGGGTCTGGGAGATACTTCAGCCAGTAAGAGCACCAACTTATGCCCAAGGCCATACAGGCCTCAGGTTCAACCTCCCAGTCGTTGGCAACTCTATATGCCAAAAGCTCAGCGGTATTCTCATCCTTTTTCTCTTCTCATTCTCTCTCACAGTAAAAAAAAAAAAAAAAAAAAAATCAATTTTTAAAAATTTATTTCTTTATTGGGGAATTAATGTTTTACATTCAACAGTAAATACAATAGTTTGTACATGCATAACATTCCCCAGATTCCCATTTAACAATACAACCCCCACTATGTCATTCATCATCCTTCATGGACCTGTATTCTCCCCACTCACCCACCCACCCACCCCAGTGTCTTTTACTTTGGTACAATACGCCAATTCCATTTCAGGTTCTACTTGTGTTTTCTTTTCTGATCTTGTTTGTCAACTTCGGCCTGAGGGAAAAAAAAAATCAATCTTTTAAGAAATGAATCTTTTTTAAAATTTATTCCTTTTTGTTGCCCTTGTTTTTTTTATTGTTGTAGTTATTATTGTTGTTATTGATGTCATCATTGTTGAGTAGGACAGAGAGAAATGGAGAGAGGAGGGAAGACAGAGTGGGAGAGAGAAAGATAGACACCTGCAGACCTGCTTCACCGCTTGTGAAGCGACTCCCCTGCAGGTGGGGAGCCGGGGGCTCTAACCGAGATCCTTATGCCAGTCCTTGTGCTTGGCGCCATGTGGGCTTAACCCGTTCGCTGCTCTATCGCTCGACTCCCAAGAAATGAATCTTTTAAAGAGAAGACATATGTATTGATATGTGGCAAGTTATTTTAATTTCCTTTAATCCCAGTGTCCTAATCTTAAAGGAAATTCCACCTTACCTTGCAGAAATGGCAAACTGAAATAGCAATCTGCTATGATATTTGGTCTACAATAGTCACTCAAACATTCACCCTTTTTCTCCCTAGTCAACTTTATACCCACCATAAAATCTTGAAAACAAAACTTAATAGAAAAAATACCTAGTAAATTTTGATCTTGGAATTATACTAATTAATAGGGATGAAAAGTAAGTTAAGACTTGGTGGGTGGAGCAAGAAAAGGTAACTACAAGATTCTTATCTCAGTATCAGCTTTTTGAAATGCAGAATCTATTCAGGGTTGAACTGGGAAGGGAATTACTGTCCTCTTTTAGAATATCTCAGACTTCTAAGTAACTAGACTTCATTCAGGAAATGTTTCATCTGTGCCAAGATTTGGTACTAAAGCACAATATTTATCTGGGGTTTGGTTGGTTGGTTAGTGGGTTTTGGCTTTTTTTTTTTTAAGAATTTTTTTATTCATTACTCTGGTACATGTGCTGCTGGGATTCAATTCAGGACCTCATGCTTGAGAGTCTGATGCTTTATCCACTGCGCCACCTCCCGGACCACTGGCTTGGTTTTTTGTTTTGTTTTGCTTTGTTTTTGTTTTTGCTGTCAGAGTTATTAGAGGCTCAGAGCCTGCATGACTCCACTACTCCCAGCAACCTTTTTCTTACCTCTAGATAGAGGTGACAGAGAGGAGAGATACTACAGTGCCTCTCCACTGCTTGTGAAGCTTACCTACTGGAGGCATTCTCATGTGATGGCCCCAGGGTTTAGCCTAGTTCTTCACTCAATAATGTATGCTATCTACAGTGTCAGCCATGAGTCTACCTTTTTTTTTTTTTTTCTGGCTTGCTTGGGGGATTGAACCTGGAACTTGGGAGCCTCAGACCTCATGAGAGTCTGTTTGCATAAGCATTGTGCTATCTACCCTCTACCCACTATGAGCCCACCTTTATCTGTTCTTAGTAAAGGTGTCTAATAGAAAAGTCAGTGTTGTCTCTACTTTTCCTCTCAACTTCTGTCTTTACCCAAAATAAATATTAGTTTAGAAAATTAGTCATATGTACTTACAAAAATTAAAGTTTACAAGTATGTACACAAATCAAATATTAACTGTTCTTCCATATTCCTAAGCCCCTTTCCCCAAGCACAATTAAATCTTCAGATTTTTTTGTTGCTATTGCAAAGTCAAATTGTCAAATGAATCAGTCATATTTTCTAAGTTCTATAAGTACACAAGTAATCAAAACATTTTAATGAAATAGATGTCTAGCTTATGAAAGATGGCTCCTCAGACCTTGTTTTCCCACACTGGAAATGCAACTCAGACCCAGAATAATAATGTTTTTGGGGAATTTAATAGCTGTTTTTAAAAAATAGATGACATTTCTCAGTGAACTTGCCCCTTATATATATCATGAATATTTCTCCATGACGAAACTTGGAGTTCTATTCTAACCCATTTGTTCAAATGGATGCACAGAAAGTACACTTTTGATATGCGATGATTGCCATATTTATAAAGTAGTAAAAATTGTATAAATTGAAGCTGTTTAGACCAAAAGTGCTGTAGACCTCAGGTGTAAATACAGCCTTTTTGACATTACTTGTTATGGTAAGAAATAATTTCAGCAAAAGGTCTAGAAGTTAGGTTGGGGGAGGGGGCATGGTGGTGGCAGGATTTGCTCCCTGGCACCACATGAGGGCAACAAAAGACAAAAACAAGTCAGTGGCTGGAAAGATAGTTCACCTGGTGGGGTGCCCGCCTTGCCATGCATGTGACCTAGGTTCAAACCCTGGGCATACCACATGAAAGTACCATGTCCTTGGAGCAAGCACTCCAGTGCTAAGATGTCTACCATTCACTGTGGTCTTTGTCTCTGAGAAAAATCAGAGCGGGGATCTTATGCATGTGTGAAGCCCCAGCTTTGCAAAAAATAAAAATAGAAAAAAAAAGTGAAATGTCAGAACTTCATGGATGACAGCAGTGCTTTATGCTCTCTCTGTCTCATACTTTTCTTAGGCTGAGGAAATGATTATGAGACCTTGAGTTTGATGTTTGGCATTGCATTTAAAAAATGTTCTAGGGGCCTGAGGAACTAGTATTATATAATTATGCCAACAGTTTTCATGCCTCAGCCTCTTGAGTTCCGAGGTTCAGTCCCTACAACAACCATAAGCTAGAGCCGAACAGTACTCTGGTGGAAGAGGGAGAGAGGGAGGAGAAGGAGAAGATGGGGGAGGAGGAAAAAAGAAAACAACTCTAGGAACCTGGAGATGGCTTACCCTGCGGAGCATAGCCCTTAACCAGGATTTGAGCACCTTGGATGGGGGAGGGGTGCTGTGGTTGCTAAAAAATGCTTTAGAGATACAGGCACATCTTATATATTATGGCATTTCACTTTATTGTATTTCTCAGTGTGTTAGAAATTGAAGGTTTATGGCCACGCTGCCTTAAGCAAGTCTGCAGTGCCATTTTTCCAACAGCATGTGTTCACTTTTTGTCTCGATGTCATTAATTTATTTATTTACAGAGCACTATTCAGCTCTGGCTTATGGTGGTACAGGGGATTGAAATAGGGGCTTTGCAGCCTCAGGCATGAGGTCATCTCATACTGATACCGTAATGTCCTCTTCAGAGTTTGAGAAGTAGCATAATGGTTTTACAAAAAGACTTTCATTCCTGAGGCACCAATGTCAGGTTCAATCCCCAGCACCACCATGAACCACAGCTAAGCAGTGCTCTGTTGAATAAGTAACTAAATAAAATTCATGAATACTATTTTCAATTTTACTTTGTTCTAAAATAAGGGTTATTTTTCCCCAGGAAAGGATGCATGCTAATATTTATCTTTCATATTTACAGAAAGTAAAATGAAGGAAATAGAAGATAGACTTTTTAAGTTTTCCCATACTTCATCAATCTTGATGTGATTTTAAACTTCGAATTATTTAATTTCTGAAGCAGAATTGTACTTTGTTTCAGGTAAAGGGGAGTGGAGTATTGATCTAGTAGACCTTATCATTTCTGCATCATGGTTTTTAACTCCCCAGTTGTTACACAGTCTATTTGGAGAAGGGTCATGCTAAAAAACTGAAGCAGTTAATAAGTGAAGATGATCGAATTTCTCCACCAAGTTCTCAGCCTGATAAGGGTAAGATTTTATTAACCTGGGTATTGATCTCTGTACCATTTGTGGCCTTTTGAGACTAACGTCTTTCACGTAGTCTTCAAATCAAATCCATTTTGTACCATGTATCAGTACATTCCTTTCGATCACTGAATAATGTTCTGCTGTATGACAGATGTATTGTGTGTGGCATTTTATTTATCCATTTATCCGTGTATAGACATTGAGTTGTTTCTTTTAGTTGTTATAAATAATGCTACCAACAGTTAACATACAACTTTTTTTATAGATCTGAGTTTTCCACTATTTTGGAATTCCACTACCCAGGAGTGAAATTACTGGATCTTATAACTATGTTTGACATTTTATGTAACCACCAAAATAGTTTCTAAAGTAGTCACACAAGTTTACATATCCAACAGTAATGAGTGAAGTTTCCAATTTCTCCATAACCTTCTCAACATTGACTGTTAACTTTTTTTTTATTCTAACCATTCTAGGAGGTGTGAAATAAAATCTACTATCAAAAGTTTTAAACATAAAATAGAGCAAACAGAATAATAAACCTTCTTGTGCTCACCAACCAATTTCAATAATTATCAACATGTTTTTTTATTTTTTATTTTGTTAGTGATTTTTACAGAGGTCTTGCTGACAATAATTGTATATATTTTAAGTATATAACCCATTATCTTTTTTAAATTATTTTTATATTTTATTTACTTTCCCTTTTTGTTGTCCTTGTTTTTTATTGTTGTAGTTATTTTGAGAGAGGAGGGGAAGACAGAGAGAAAGAAAGACACACCTGCAGACCTGTTTCACTGCACGGTGGGGAGCTGGGGGCTTGAACTGGTATCCTTATGCTGGTCCTTGCACTTTGTGCCATGTGTATAATTATTTTTACCAGAGCATTGCTCTTACTTAAAGTGGTACAAGGGTTGAACCTGGGACCTGGGAACCTCAGGCATAAGAGTCTGCATAGCCATTATGTTTATCTCCCCCACCCTATTACTATGTTTTAACAGCCATATATACCTAGGAAATTATATATAATAAAGGTAGTAAAATAATCAAACACCAAATAGTGCTCTTTATTATTATTCCCTCCCATACTGAGTATTTTACACTGTGTGGATATACCATTATTTGATTTATTCATTCTTCTGTTGACCAACCTTTGGGACTTTTTTCCTTTCTGGAACTATTAGAGATTAACTTTCTGTGGGTATTCATACATAAATTTTTTTTTTTTGGTGCTGAAACCCAGGAATACATAAATTTTTGTATGAACATATATATCTTCTTTTCTTTTGGGTAAATAAAAATAGAATAACTGAATCATATAATAGACATACATATTTAAGTTCCTCACAAATTGCAAATGTTTTCCAACAGTTAGACAATTTTTAGAAGATTGATTTATTTATGAAGAGAGAACCAGAGCATCACTTTTGCATATGTAATACCGGAGATCAAACTCAAGACCTCATGCTTGTAAATTTCAGCACTAACCACTACAACTTGTACAATTTTTACGTTCCCACCAACTATGTATAACAGTTCAGGTTCCTGGGTCCAGCTGGTGGTGCACCTGTTGAGCACACATGTTACGATGCTCTAGGACCCAGTTTCGAGCCCCTGGTCCTCCCACCTACAGTGGCAAAGCTTTGTCTCTCTCTTTCCGTATCTCCCCTTCCTCTCAGTTTTCTGGCTGCTTCTGTCCAATAAAGATGATAAAATTTTTTTTTAAAAATCCAAGTTCCAGGAGTTGGGCGGTAGTGCAGCGGGTTAAGTGCACAGGCAGTGCAAGGACTGGCGTTAAGGATCCCGGTTCAAGCCCCCGGCTCCCCACCTGCAGAGGTGTCGCTTCACAGGCAATGAAGTAGGTCTGCAGGTGTCTATCTTCCTCTCCCCCTCTCTGTCTTCCTATCCTCTCTCCATTTCTTTCTCCATTTCCCATCCTCTCTCCATTTCTTTCATTTATTTTTTTTTCTCCAACAACAACATCAATAACAACAACAATGAAACAACAAGGGCAACAAAAGGGAATATAAATATTTTTTAAAAATTCAAGTTCCTCGGGCAGGGGTAGATAGCATAATGGTTATGCAAAGAGACTCTCATGCCTGAGGCTCCAGAGTCCCAGGTTCAATCCCCCGCACCACCATAAGCCAGAGCTGAGCAGTGCCCTGGTTAAAAAAAAAAAAGAAAAAAAAAAATTAAAAAAAAAAAATTCAAGTTCCTCATCTTCAACACTGATAGTCTCTCTCCTTTTCTTTCTCTTTTTCAATCTTTTTTTTCTTTCTTTTTATATGATAAGAGAGATATTGAGAGGGGGGAGAGGTAGAGAAGGGGAGAAAATTCTGAGATACCTGCTTCACTGCTTGTTGAACCAAATCCTTGCACATGGTAAAGTTTGCACTCAATTGGGTATGCTACAACCTGGCCCCTTGTCATCTTTAAGTTAGTCATTCTAATGAGTACATAGTATTTTATTACAGTTTTAATTAGCATTTACTGAATGACAAGTGATACTTAGCATCTTTTTGCATACTTAATTGATCACTTGCATACTTTCCAAAAGTGTCTGTTCAAATATTTTTCCCTACTGTGGAATACATGCTGGAAAAATGCAACAGAATTTACTACCTATCATGTGACATTTGTAGACACACTTGGCATCTGTGCACTATGATGGAGTCTCTCCAGTGTGACTGACCCACAGGCAGGTTGGCTTACACTTATTATTTTAAAATGGGATGTCATGGAAACCTATTTCACCAGAATTTTAAAAAATAAAAAGGGTATTGCTTTTAAATTTTTTCCCCATATTTAATCAAATATTTGTTACATTATTTTTTTGTTACATTATTTTTTTATTATTATTTTATTATTTTAGTTTTTGTGCTTAAGTTGATTAAGGTAAAAGCCAAATTAGACTTCATTTAAGTTCTATTTTATCTTTTTTTTTTCCCCCACCAGGATTGTCAATGGGGCTCAGTGCTTGCACTTTGAATCCACCATTGCTGGTGGCCATTTTTCCCTTTTTTTATTTTTCCTTTTATTTCATTTTATAGGACAGACAGAAATCGAGTGAGGATACCTGCAGACCTGCTTCACTACTTGTGAAGTGTCCCCCTGCAGGTAGGGAACGAAAGGGCAAGAACCCCAGTCCTTGAGCATAATAATATGTGCACTCAACTGAATGCACCAGCACTGAGCCCCTCTTTTTTTATGTTAAATTTCTATGAAAGATAGTTGATTAGTGATGACTCCAGAGTGCTGTGCCAGGCTTGTTTGTGTCTATTAAGGAAAAGAGATAACTTGATTTTATATGGATGATGGTGCCTCCTAATTTTTCAAGATAAAATATATCATCAAAATACCTAGTGTTTATCTCATAGTAAGAACATTTTCTGCTACATTTTTCACTTGTGTAGATTTGAAGTAGAGGAAGTAATCAGAAATAGTGCTACCTTCCAAAAAAAAATCAAACAAAAATTAATATCTAAATTTCCTCTGGAGTTCTCTTTATCAGTCCTCTTGCGTTCTCACCTCCATTTCCTCCCTTAACTCCCCTCTAGTACTTTAACAGAGAACAAACCAGCGATATTCTAGAATGCTGTTTCACCAATCAGAAGTAGCAGGACGAAATCCAAGTTCTGTACCTTAGATACAGAACTCTGTTCCCTCATTTTCCCTTGTGTCCTACATACCTAAAGGTAGTTTTATCTCAGAGCTGAATTTCTGCTTTCCAGCATTCCCAAACCATTTTATAAACCTTTTATTATTAAGTCTTAACAGTACCCTAATCAGGTGAGTATGTGTGCTTATTTTATTTTGAGTAAACTGAACTGAAGGTCATGTTTGTTTTTGCCACCAGGGTTACCACTGGAGCTTAGTGTCAACATAAGTCCAGTATTCCTGCTTTTCTCCTTTTCCTTTATTTTTCTTTATTTGTTTTCCTTTTTTGATAGAGGGAAAGACAAAGGGAAAGGAAGGAAAAACAACTGCAGCACTGCTCCACAGATCATGAAACTTCCCCCTTGTAAGAACCTGGGTCTTTGAGTAGTAATGCGTGTGTCCTATTGAGTTACCTACCACCTGGGCCCCAAACTGAAGATTTTAAAGAGCACATTTTTTCTCTTTGTCTCTTTGTCTCTTTACAAAAGAAGTAATGGAACCAGACAAAGGGATTAAGACAAACTTTAGAAATTATCTAAACATTCAAATCAGCCCTTATCTACACATCCCTATATACCTTTCATTTGTAGCTCTGCTACATAATCCTTTTTATCAGCTCGCTCTTGTTCTTTTCATCCCATTTCTGAGAAGGAAGAAGGAAAAAGTGACTTTTGTGTGGCCTGGGCAATATTTGATCACCAAGTGCTCCTTTTGGGTACATAATACGATATTTAACTTTTATGCTGAAATTTTTTATTTATTTGGGTCCTACTTTTAAAAATTCTTTTCAAGAGTAAAGGAAATATACTTTCAGAATAAAGTAATCTAGTAAGAAGAATTTTCTCTCATCTTCTCTACAGAGAACCACTTCTTGTCGACCTCATGAAGCATTCAACAAAGACATATGACTCATTTCAAGATGAACTTGAAGATTACATCAAAGTACAGAAAGCCAGAGGCTTAGAACCAAAGACTTGTTTCAGAAAGATGAGAGAGGACTATTTGGAAACTTGTGGATACAAAGAAGAGGTTGATTCCAGACCCAGGTATAGAATGTTTGATCAAAGATTCCCATCTGAAACCATTCAGAACTACCAAAGATCATGCACTGTTTCACAAGCAGTGGGAAACAGGTTGCCACAATGGCTACCGGCTCATGACAGAAGACTGAGACTAGACTCTCAGAGATACTGTCACTCTACTAGGGACCATTTCTCAGAAAAACCAGTACCCCTGAACCACAGGCAGCAAGAATATAATTGTGGAACATCCAGAGTAGAATCTGGAGTTTATAAGCACCTCTTCTCAGAAAACAGTCCCAGTGCTCAAGCCAGTCATAAACAGACACATGAGAAGTGTAAAAGGCACCCAGAGGAAGGCAGAGAAAAGCCAAAGGAAGAAGAACCCAAGCATAAGAGGGGAAAAGGTTGTGAGGAAACAGATTTAGACAAACATCAGAGCGTCCAAAGAGACAGAACAGAAATGGCAACAGTTGGGGTCAGTACAAAAAAGCTTAAGAATAGAAAGGAGAAAAGAAGCCGAGATATTACCTCCAAGAAAGAGGAACGTAAACGTAAAAAACAGAAAAAGGAAGAAGGTGAAGAAAGGACAGAAGAGGAAATGCTTTGGGACCAGTCTATCCTTGGATTTTGAAGCTTTCAATTGGTTCTCCCAAGGTTTAATTGAAAAAAAAAAAAGTTGAGGAGGTTGGTTTTATGGTGTCCATGTTCATATCATTTTTCTCACATTAAAGAGGTACTTTGAATTCTAACAAAGGCCAACTGAACAGGAAGTAGATGCTTGCTCTCCAACATGGAAATTAATATTCCTCATTTTCTAAAAGCATTATTACATTTTTCTTACATATAATATATTTATCCTTACAAGAGTGGCTCTTTTATTCATAAAATTCACATAATAGAAATGTTTTTCCCTTGGGAGGTCAGTTACTTTAAATTATAAAATTAATAAGATTTCCAGAATCTATTTGATTGGGTTTGTTTTCAGTTCGAGTGGGCTAATTTTATATTCATTAGTTTTTCTCTATGAAGCAGTTTAGGTTGATTTTTCCCTTTGTTAGATCTAGCTTGCAGTGTATTTTCTAGTATTTTCTGGAAAGTGGAAAATAGAATAATAAGCTTAGGTTACATATAATTTTAAAAGTTATAAAATTTATATTCTATAAATCAACTTATATTCTAGACATATTTATAATAAAGTTCTAATTTCTATATTTTGTTGTCCTGTGTCAATGATATGTTCCCATTCAATACTGATTTCTTCTGAAAGTGCAGTAACTGAGAAGCTTGTATTTAAAAAGGCAAGCTTTTTTAAGTAAGTCACATTTTAAAATTGTAAAAATTACCTTATCTATTACACCTACCATATTCATGTTTAAATTCACTTTTTTTTTTTCCCTAATTTTTTAACCAGAGCACTGTTCAGCTCTGGCTTATGGTGGTACAAGGGATTGAACCTGGGACTTTGGAGCCTCAGGCATGAGCGTCTGTTTGCATAACCATTATGCTATCTACCCTCTGCCCTAAATTCACTTTCTAGGGTATAAATCTATGAATGACCAGTTAAAAGGACAGAGACTGTTAAAAAGTTCTAAAAATCATTTTTCTTTTAGAAAGACTACTTCCTATAGTACCAGAACCCTCCCCACCTAACCTTGTTAATCCACTTAATTATATTTCAGGCTGTTACTATTGGTGACTAAGAGGCCGGAGAGGAGAATGGATCAGAAGGATTTCAGGGAACCATGGGGGAGTTGAGTGGAGAGAAGTTTTCATCATGACAGAGAGGTCTGCTTATAGGAGATTATACCCTAACTAAGTTCATATCAGGTACCAACTTGTATCTGATGAGTTAGAGAGGATGAAGGAAGTAGAAAGGAACTGTACCCCACTGTGCATATTGTGTAATTTGTCAAATGAAATGATAAGTACTGGGTTACTTTTGGTATATTTAAGAGAGAAAAGTTTCTCAAGGTCTAGTGTGAGCACTGTAGAGGGGACTAGGTGCAGGAAGGAGGCAGGATACAAAGCTCATGCCCCTGTTTCTGGCTTCAGCAACCCGGTGAGTGGTGGTGGTGGTCACGAACATGCAGAGCACAAGAAGAGGAAAGTGGATTAGTTGCGGGAATAGAAAGCCAAGTTACACTTTTAGCATTTTGAGCTATTTATTTTATTTGCTGGACATCTAAATGGTGATAACCAACAGTGAAATAGGTCTGAAGAGAGATTTGGGACAGGATTTCTGGAGAATCACTAATGCTTAATCGAAACCATAAGAATGAATGGTATACCCAAGAAGGAAAGCCCCCCCCCCCCGTAAAGAAATTAGAAAAAGAAGGAAATGGCAAAAGAAACTGTAGTGATGAATAAAGCTGAAAAAGCATCAGCATTTAGGAAAGGAAAACAAACTGGGAAAAGACATTGACATGAACTGGCCAGAAAATGAGAGCTGGGTACAGTACATGATTGTGATGTCATAGAAATAGCCAAAAGGACCATGACAGAAAGGATGAAAAATAGTCTGCTGAAGATAAGGAAAATCAAAGATATATATATTTTAAAAAAAAAAAATTTAATACAGCAGATTGTTTTGGCGACTTTTCCTCTTCATGCTTGTACTCTCCATCTCTCTCTCTGCCCCTCCCCCCCTTAGAAATGAAACTCTTGGGGCCAGGCAGTAGTGCACCTAGTTGAACACACACATTACCACGTGTGAGGACTAGGGCTTGAGCCCCTGCCCCCAACCTGCAGGAGGCTAAGTTTCACAATGGTAAATGAGCAGGGCTGCAGGTGTCTTGTCTTTCTGTTTACCTCTCCTCAATTTCTCTCTGTCCTATCTAATAAAGGAATTTTTAAAAATAAAATGGCCGCTAGGAGTAATGGATTCATTAATACTTGCACCAAGCCCCAGTGATAAATCCTAGTGGCAATAAAAAGAAAAAAAGAAATGAATCCCATCCCCATTATCATATATGTGCAATTACACAAATATACATTACTTTCATCTACATGCATATATGCATGTACATATATGTGTATATATTTCCCCAAGCACAGTAGCATGTAATTAGTCTCCCTACCCTAACTGGACTTAATCCTATCACCTTTTTGGATCACTGAGACCCAAGTAGCAAAGATAAAAGGAAAGGAGGGAGGGGGCAGTGATAGGAAGAGGTGACCCACTTTATTTTAAACTAATAGAATGAGATATCTCCCCAAATAGGACAGGTCTTGCCACTCCTGAAGCCCAAGATACAAGTCTCAACTCCATGGTGGTAGGGTTGTGTCTCTGCCTGTCTTTCTTCCTCTTTTTGCCTCTCCTCCTTTCTCTTAATGAAAAAGCAGCCCTCAGCAGTACAATCACACATGTGTAAGACTCCCCAACTCTACCAATACCAAATAAAGGCTAAACTAATGACCAGAAATCTGATACAGTCAGCCTCCATAGTAAATTTCCCATTCTCAGAGATACTTAATTTATATTCTACCCATCCTCTCCTCAAACTCCCACCCTCCCCAGTGCTTCCCAGATAAGCAGGTCCCCTTTCAGGTGATGATCTCCCATCATACTCCTGGGACACCCACACACACTCTCAGTGATGGCTGACCACTTTACCCAAAGAAAGCATCCTTTCAGCTCTCATCTTTCCTCTCCTCTCTTCTCTTTTCCTTTTTCTCTCTCTTCTTGAGATGGGAGGCAGAGGGAGAGAAAGAGAACTAGACCAACACTTTGTCATATGTGATACCAGGGATGCCCTACCCATTGCAACCCTTCACTCCCTCTCCTTCCAACTCTTCAGTTATAGGCAAAATGTGTTTTTCCACAATGCATGACATTTAACCAACTTTCCCTCAAGAAGCTGGGTTTTCTGGCCATACCCAATCTTTCTTGCTTAAGATTCTATGGTTCCAAGTTCAATCCTTTGGCACCACCAAAAGCCAGAGATAAGAAAAAAGGAAAGGGGGGCGGTAAAACTGAAAGAAGTTACTGTTTCCAACTATTGTTCAAGTAAAAGTGAGATTTAGACTGATGGTGAGATTTCTTACAGTGAACACAAGTTGAATGAAAGAAGATGGGTGATGGAGAATCTGGGTTCTGTGGGGTGGGGGTGGGGGCTGCAAGGACTCTTTTTCCCTGACAGTACTCCTTAATCCATGTATTGTGGATAGATGTGCGGATCTTCGGCAGTTTATGGAGATGGGTTTATAACATTTTGGGTGTGTTGTGACAAATCTGACTTTATGGGTTTTATTTTTTGTTTTTGTTTTCCCAGAGCCCTGCTCAGCTCTGGTTTATGATGGTGCTGAGGACTGAACCTGGGAGCTCAGAGCCTCAGGCATGAATTTTTTTTTACATGATCATTATGCTGCCTCCCCAGCCGTCACCAATTTTAAACAGGACAAAAAAATAAAAAAGTCTTCTATTGGGAGGCTGGGTGGTGGAGCACCAGGTTAAGCTCGCATAGTATGAAGAGCAAGGACCCGGGCAAGGATCCCAGTTCCAGCTCCCCAACTGCACAGGGGTCGCTTCACAAATGGTAAAGCAGGTCTGCAAGCGTCTCTCTTTCTTGCTCCCTCTCTATCTCCTCTTTTCTTTCTTTCTTTCTTTCTTTCTTTTTCTTTCTTTCTTTCTTCCTTTCTTTTTTTTAAAGTAAGTTTCTTTTTTAAGATTTTCTTTTATATATTTATTTATTTATTTATTTATTAATGACAGGTATAGGAGGAGAGAGAGAAAGAACCAGACATCACTCTGGTGCTGCCGGGGATTGAACTCAGGACCTCATAGCTTGAGAGTCCAACACTTTATCCACTGCGCCACCTCCCGGACCACTTCTCTTTCAATTTCTCTCTTGTCCAATAAAATGGGGGGGGCGGGGTTATGTCCTCCAGGAGCGGTGGATTCATAGTACTGGCACTGAGCCCCAGAGATAACACTGGAGGCATATCGACCAGTCAATCAATAAACGTCTTATACTCTGGTGCATTGTCAGAGTGGCAGTTATGAAGCTCTTGTTGCTTTTTGTGAATGAAAAGTACATAGCAAAAAAAAAAAGAAAAAGAAAAGTACATAGCAAAAGCTTTACTTCCTCCTCTGCCTCCCTCTGTTTTCAACTTCTGGGGAAGTAGGTGAATCAGTAGACACAGGGACACATAGGCACGAGAGATTCATGGAAATAATGCATAATGTAAGAAATTGAGATTTTTTTTTTTTTTGACTTATAAATGTTCATCCTTGTTTATTTCAGAGCTGGAAGAATCTGGAAGTGGTCAGGCTTGTTCCAGAACAGCAACAAGAATATCTTCATGATAGTTCACAGTCTGTTAAGATAAACTTAGTCAACCCCATTAAGAGGAAATTCCTGAAGGCCCGGGTGGTGGTGTGTTGGGTAGTTGCCATCTCCCCCTGGCTTCTGCTTAACCATATGCCTATATAGGGATTTTACTGATCCAAAGCTTTGGTCTATTTACATAAATCACTTTTACATAAAGCACTCCAGGGCATTGGTGGTTCTATGATAGGATTCTCTCCTGCTCCACCCCCTCCTTGTCACACACTGATCCCTTCTTTGTCACACTCTGAATTTCACCAGTCACTTTTCTCTCCACCCTCTCTATATCACATCCTGTTTCCACCCTACTTGGAGAGTATAAAAACAGCTGCTCTTCTGATTAAAGACACTTGGAAATTGCTTTCCGGCTCCGAGAGTTCCAGAGTGTATCTCCTGCGGAAGTTGGTGCAGCACGAGTTCCTGATCCCTCTCCCACACAGCAGCCTAGATCAGCTCCAGTTGAGTTCTCTCCAACCCAGAGAGCACTAGCTCGGGAAGAAGTACCCTCAGGCTATCCCGGCAGTGGTGCACTCAGAGCAAGGACTCAAGTTCAAGCCCCCAGTTCCCACCTTCAGGGGGAAACTGTACAAGTGGTAAAGTAGGGCTGCAAATGTCTCTCTCCATCTCTATCACCCTACTCCTCTGTTGATTTCTTTCTGTTTCTATCCAAATAGATAAATTAATAAAATATTAAAAACAAAAAAAATTCCTGGGATTGGAGAAATAGCTCACTTGGATAGTGTGCTGCTTTGCCATGTGCGTGACTCAGGTTTCAGCCTAGTCCCTAATGCACTGAAGACATTTTAGTGCTATGGTCTCTTTAACTCTCTGCCCTTTTGTCTCTACCTAAGAGAGAGGAGAGAAGAGAAGAGGGAAATTAAATTCTAGGGGCCAGGCGGTGGTGCACTTGGTTAAGTACTCACCATAGTGTGAAGGGACCCAGGTTCAAGCCCCTGGTCCCCACTTGCAGGGGGAAAGCTTCATGAGTGGTAAAGCAGGGCTGCAGGTATCTTTCTGTCTCTCTCCCTCTCTATTTCCCCCTCCCCTTTCAGTTTCTCTCTGTCTACCCAATAATAAATTTTTTTAAAATTTTAAAAAGAAAAATTAAATTCTAAGATCTTCCAGGATTGCATATGCAGAGTGGCCAATATTCTGCCAGATTAGGAGAGCAAGCTTGATAGGATGTCTAGGTGCTTAAAGCTTAAAGCACAGTGCTTAAGCTCACCTCTTCTTCCAAGACATCATGGCTGCCCTCAGATCCTCCTGAAGCCCAATATTGTCAAAAAAAGAACCTAGAAGTTCATCAGGAACCACTTAGACAGATACATCAAAATTAAGAGAAATGGGAGGCACCAGTGGGGGGAGATAGCATAATGGTTCTACAAAGAGACTCTCATGTCTGAGGCTCCAAAGTCCCAGGTTCAATCCCTGGCACCACAAGCCAGAGCTGAGCAGTGCTCTGGTAAGAAGGAAGGAAGGAAGGAAGGAAGGAAGGAAGGAAGGAAGGAAGGAAGGAAGGAAGGAAGGCAAGAAGAGAAGGAAGCCCGGAGGCAGTGATAACAGGGTGTGCTCCAAATTCAAAAGCTAGTTCCTGATGCCCAGCATTCACTATGGAAGCAATGAGAAGACAAAGTCCATGCTGCCCAATGGCTTCCAGAAGTTCCCAGCCCACAATGCCGAGGAGCTTGAGGTGTTGCTGACGTGCAGCAAGTCATACCAAACAGACACTGCTCACGACTCCCACAACTGCAAATCCTTTATGGAGAGAGCTGCCCTGCTGACCCTCAGGGTCACTTTTTCCAACATCAGGCTGTGCAGTGAAGAGAGCACATAGACGGCTTGTCTTGTGTTAATAAAACTGCCAGGAGGGGGGCTGGGCTGTGGCATGCCCAGCAGAACACACATGTGACACGGATCCTAGATCAAGCCCCTGCTCTCCACCTGCAGAGGGAAACTTCAGGAGTGGTGAAGCAGGGCTGCAGGTGTCTCTTTCTCTCCTCCTCTCTATCACCCCCTTCCTTCTAATTTCCCTCTGTTTCTATCCAAAATAAGAATAATAGTAGTAATAATAATCTGCCCCCATCCCCCTACTTTCATTTTCCTTGGTGAAAGATCCTATAATCCTGCTGTTCTTCTGAGATAGCTCTACTCTGGGAAACTGCTGAGTCAGTGTCTGCAGAGGTCTCTAGTCAGCAAAATAAAAAACTAGTCTTGCTAGGAAGATGCCGTGCACTGAAGCCAGCATCCACCTTGTCTTGTTCAAGTTGCTAAAGGGAAGAACCAGAGTTAAGTAATGCAAACCCTTAAATGTCAGCAGAAGCACTCTCTAATAGAAAGGAATTGTTCAACTTCTTAGTTCTTGTGCTAGTACCACAAACAGATAAAAGTCTGACTCTGCAGAATAACACCACTTTTCGATATTATCACATTCCTCCTGTGTCATGTAACCAGATGTCTCCTTTTGTCTTTGCTACATCACATAACCAACTATATATAACTGAGACCAAAACTTCAGAAAGGTTAAACCAGCACTCGTGTTGTGCCCAAGGTTGAAGCTGACATTAGCTCTGAATAGTTTCACTGACACATTTCTCTTTGAGAGCTGCCCCAAAGTAAAATCAGTGCCCAAGACATGCTAGATACAGCTAAAACACACTGAAAACATCGCCAAAGCTGATCAACAAGCTAGCTCTCCGACTCATCTTGTTTGGTATGATCTGTAGGAAACTGGGGGGCGGGGAGAAGAGGGGAGGTTATATTGGTTCCAGCACAGTATTTGCATGCCAAGTGTGATCCTTGCCATTGCATATGCTGGAGTGACACTCTGGTTGATATATATATCCACATATTAGTATACACACATATATACATGTGTATGTAAATAAATTTATAATAATGTTTAAGAGAAATGGATATTGGGTGGAGGATAGATAGCATAATGGTTATGCATACAGACTCTCATGCCTGAGGCTCTAAAGTCCCAGGTTCAATTCCCCCCACCCTGCACCACCATAAGCTGAACAGTGCTCTGGTTAAAAAAAAAAAAAGAAAGAAAGAAAGAAATGAATGGATACTTCAACTTTCTTCAGGTCCAAACTACCAATAAAACCCTTTATAGGTTCGATCCCTGGCACCACCATAAATAAGAGCTGAGCAGTACTCTATTTTATTATTTAAAAATAATAAAATTGAGCTGTGGAAACAACATGACAGTTATGCAAAAGACTTCCATGCCTGAGACTGAGCAGCAGGCAGAGCTGAGCAGTGCTCTGGTCTTTCTATATCTCTCATTATAATAAAGTATTTAAAATATTACTAATAAAATTGAATTCTGCCCTCAAAAGTCTTTGATTTAATCGTGTAATGAAGTTTCCATGAAAACCCAAAAGGATGGGAATTAAGAGCTGTGAGTTTGAGAACATAGGAGATGGGCAGAGGTGCTCTAAGAGAGAGAAAGAACTCTTCTGTCTGTGTGATCCTGAGTTTTATCTGTCAACTAAATCAACAACTATTTTAAGTGAGGACTTCAGCCCAGGAGGGACTCCATCCAGGTAACAGTCTTTATACTGCTCTCAGAGCACTGACCTCAGATCAGGGGAGATAGAATGATGGTTATGCAAAAAAGCTCTCAGGCCTGAGACTCCAAAGTCCCAGGTTCAATCCCCTGCCCCACCATAAACCAGAGCTGAGCAGTGAGTGCTCTGTTAAATAAACAAACAAGCCCATGGGTCCTGATATAAAGATTTTATACACAGTAGTACAAATATATTAGAGGTAGTTACAAGAGACATCCTTGGGATTTCTGCAAAGCAGAGTGAGTCAGATGTGACTCCCACCATGGTGTTTGAGGAAATCAATCAAGTCCATTCATTTCTTTCTCTTTCTTTCTTTCTTTCTTTCTTCCTCTCTCTCTCTCTCTTTCTTTCTTTCTTTCTTTTTTTACCAGAGCACTGCTCAGCTCTAGTTTATGGTGGTGCCAGGGATTGAACCTGGGACTTTAGAGCCCCAGGCATGAGTGTCTCTTTGCATAACCATTATGCTCTCTACCCCCACCCTATTAATTTCTTTTTCTGTCTACCTTGTTGATTTATTCTAGGAACTGGGAGTCAGGTGTCACAGACCTGAGGGTTGAACATGATGGACTGTTGGTACAGTTCTTCTGTGCCTTGATGGTGATGATCAGCATGTTGTAGGTCATTGCACACCCCTGTTTCCTTTCAGAGTTATTTGTTTTGGAGCATAGTCTCTTGACAAAACTAGGCCAACAGAGTTTTTATTTTTCCAGAGCCAGGGCCTCACACATGCATGATTCTGCCATTCCTGGCACATGGCACAGTGATACCTGAGCTCATGGATGCCTCGTGAACTATCTTCCCATCCTCTAAATTAAATTTTTTTACTCAAACATATGTTCTAGGAAGATGAGGTTTCAGGCTGTTTTTTTCCCCTTTTTTATTGATTTAATAATGATTGACAAGACTGTAGGATAAGAGGGGTACAATTCCACACAATTCCCCTCTAGTGGAATCTTATCCTATTCTTTATCCCTCTGGGCACATAGACCCAGGATCACTATGAGGTGCAGAAGGTGGAAGGCCTGGCTTCTGTAATTGCTTCTCTGCTGGATGTGGTTATTGGCAAATTGATCCATACTCCCCAGGTTGGCTTTTCTGATAGCTCATAGTTCCAGAGGAAGGATATGCTACAAGATTCCATTTATCAAGTTCAAACAGACAAACAGAAAAGATAAGACTAGACTATCACTTTTTTTTTTTTGCCTCCAAGGTTATTGCTAGGGCTCAGTGCCTGCACCATGAATCCACTGCTCCTGGAGGCCATTCCCCACCCCCTTTGTTGTCCTTGTTGTTGTAGCCTTGTGTTTATTATTGTTGTTGTTGATGTCATTCCTTGTTGGATAGGACAGAGAGAAATCGAGAGAGGAGGGGAAGACAGAGAGGGTCAGAGAAAGATAGACACCTGCAGACCTTCTTCACTGCCTGTGAAGAGACTCCCCTGCAGGTGGGGAGCCAGGGGCTCGAACTGAGATGCTGTAAAGAGACTCCCCTGCAGGTGGGGAGCCAGGGGCTCAAACCAAGATGCTGTGAAGAGACTCCCCTGCAGGTGGGGAGCCAGGGGCTCGAACCGGGATCCTTATACCTGTCCTTGCTCTTTGCGCCACTTGCGCTTAACCCACTGCACTACTGCCCAGGCCCCTAGACTATCACATTTAAAAAAATTTTTTTTCTTTCTTTTTAATTTCTTTATTGGGGAATTAATGTTTTACCTTCAACAGTAAATACAATACTTTGTACATGCATAACATTCCCAGTTATTCCATATAACAATACAACCCCCACTAGGTCCAGTGTCATCCTTTTCTGACCTGTACTCTTCCCCCGCCCGCCATCCACCCCAGAGTCTTTTACTTTGGTGCAAGACAACAACTCCAGTTCACGTTCTACTTGTATTTTTCTCTTCTGATCTTGTTTTTCAACTTCTGCCTGAGAGTTAGATCAACCCATATTCATCCTTCTGTTTCTGACTTATTTCACTTAACAAGATCTCTTCAAGCTCCATCCAAGATGGGCTGTAAATGGTGAAGTCACCGTTTTTAATAGCTGAGTAGTATATATATACCACAATTTGCTCAGCCACTCATCTGTTGTTGGATACCTGGCTTGCTTCCAGGTTTTGGCTATTACAAATTGTGTTGATAAGAACATAGTTATACACAACTCATTTTGGATGGTTGTATCTTCTTAGGAAATATCCCCAGGAGAAGAACTGCAGGATCATAGGATAGGTCCATTTCTTTCTTTCTTTCTTTTTAATTTATTTCTTTATTGGGGAATTAATGTTTTACATTCAACAGTAAATACAATAGTTAGTACATGCATAACATCCCCCAGTTTCCCATTTAACAATACCACCCCCATTATGTCATTTTTCATCCTTCATGGACCTGTATTCTCCCCGACTATCACATTTTAAGATATATACTTCTTTGAGAGAATATACAGAAAAGTTGAGTTGAGTTTACCATTAAAGTCAAGCTAATGGGGAGAGAAACTAAGAAGAGAAGGAGCAAGGTGAGAATAGTGACATTTATTTGTTTGTTTGTTTTTACCAGTGTGTGGGGGGGGCTGAACCTGGGACTTTGGAGCCTCAGGCATTAAAGTCTCTTTGCATAACCTTTATGCCTTCTACACCCGCTGAACAGAGTGACTTTTATAGAACAGGCATGTCCTCTGTGATACATTTGGTACAATAAACTTTTGTGTTGTGCCCATTTCAGTATATATATATATATGTATCACTTCTCAGGGACTGAGGAGATAGCATAATAATTATGCAAAAGACTTATTATGCCTGAGACTCTAAATTTCTGGATTCAATTCTCTCACCACTACTATAAACCAGAATTGAACCTTGATCTGGTAAAGGGAAAACGAAACAAACAAACAAACAAAAAAAAAACCACCTCAACTCTGGATTATACTGATAGATAAGGAGGGAGGGACTGAACATGCAAAACTGATTGAAAGTTTTGGGAGGCAGTAGATAACATAATGGTTATACAAAAAGGCTCTCATGCTTGAGGCTCTAAAGTCCTCCATTCAATCTCCAGCACCACCAAAGTCAGAGATGGGTAGAGCTCTCTGGTTAGAAAGAAGGAAAGAGGGGGGTCGGGCGGTGGCGCAGTGGGTTAAGCGCATGTGGCGCAAAGCGCAGGAACCGGAGTAAGGATCCCGGTTTGAGCCCCCGGCTCCCCACCTGCAGGGGAGTCGCTTCACAGGCGGTGAAGCAGGTCTGCAGGTGTCTATCTTTCTCTCCCCTTCTCTGTCTTCCCCTCCTCTCTCCATTTCTCTCTGTCCTATCCAACAACGAATTGCGTCAACAGGGCAATAATAATAACCACAACAACAAAGCTACAACAAGGGCAACAAAAGGGGGAAAAAAAAAATGGCCTCCAGGAGCGGTGGATTCATGGTGCAGGCACCAAGCCCAGCAATAACCCTGGAGGAGGAAAAAAAAAAAAAAGAAAGAAAGAAAGGAAGGAAGGAAGTCTTTTGCATGATCATTATGTTCTCACCCACCCTATGTCTATGTAGTGACTATGTATGTCTATGTAGTGACCAGGGAAATGGTTCAATGATAAAGCAGTCGACTTTCATCCCTGTTCCCATCCCCAGCACCCTATGGATGGGGTAGTGCTCTCGTTTCTTTCTGTCTCATGTGAATTTTCCTTTCATATGTAATAACTAAAAAAAATCTTTAAAAATAATATCTATGGGGGGTGGGTGGGTGGTAGTTCAGCAGGTTAAGTGCACATGGCACAAAGTGCAAGGACCGGCGCAAGGATCCGGTTCGAGCCCCCGTCTCCCCACTTGCAAGGGAGTAGCTTCACAGGGGGTGAACCTTCACAGGGGGTGAAGCAGGTCTGCAGGTGTCTAGCTTTCTCTCCCCCTCTCTGTCTTCCCCTCCTCTCTCCATTTCTCTCTGTCATATCCAACAACGACATTAGTAAAAATCTATTATAGGGGGTCGGGCGGTGGCGCAGTGGGTTAAGCGCACATGCGCAAAACGCAAGGACCGGCGTAAGGATCCCAGTTCGAGCCCCCGGCTCCCCACCTACAGAGGAGTCGCTTCACAGGCAGTGAAGCAGGTCTGCAGGTGTCTGTCTTTCTCTCCCACTCTTTGTCTTCCCCTCCTCTCTCCATTTCTCTCTGTTCTGTCCAACAACGAACAACATCAACAATGGCAATAATAATAACCACAACGAGGCTACAACAACAAGGGCAACAAAGGGGGGAAAAATGGCCTCCAGGAGCGGTGGGTTCATGGTGCACCAAGGCCAGCAATAACCCTGGAGGGGAAAAAAAAAATCAATTATAACCATACCAAAGATTTAAAAAAAAAAGAACTTACAAGTTGACCCTTTTTTTCAGAACAAGAAGCATCCAAACACCACCGGTGTGAAGAAGCTGTGGGTGTTGCACAGACTCATAATCTGCCTGCACCGTCATCTAGGACTTGCCAGGCTACAGAGCACCTATTTCAGTGTGTGTTGTTTCAGACAGAAGGAAGAGAGCAAGCAGGCCATTTTAAGATTATCCAAGCTGCTAGTTTAGTTAGGATGTCGCAGGGCTGGTGAAATAGTTCACGTGGATAGAATAATGCTTTGCTGTGTGTGTAACCCAGGTTCAGTCCCGCCTCCACTGCACTGAAGGGAAGATAACATAATGGTTATATGCAAAAAAGATTTTCATGTCTGAGGATCCAAAATCCCAGGTTCAATTCCCCATACCACCATAGTTGAGCAGTGCTCTGGTGTCTCTCTCTCTCTCTCTCTCTCACCCTCTTTCCCTCTCTCACTGTCATTAAATCAAAATAAATAAAAATACACTAGAGCACATGGTAATGTGAGTTGTTTAGTTTTCTTTTTGCTTTTCTGAGTGGCATTTCATACTGGACCTGTATTCAGTCATTTAAGTAATCAGATGTTGTTTTGAATTTTTATTTTATTTTATTCTACTTTGAGAGCAATACAGAGAAAGACACGAGAGAAGACCAGAGCACTGCTTAGTTTTAGCTTATAGTGGGGCTGGGGATTGAACCCGTGACCTCAGAGCCTCAGACATGAGTCTATTTGCATAATCATTATACTGTCTGCCCCACCCTAATCATGTGTTTTTACCAGAGCACTGCTTAACTCTGGTTTATGGTGTTGCTGCTGGTGACTGAACCTGGGACCCTGCAGCCTCAGGCATGGATGTCTTTTGCATAAACACTGTAATACTTCCCAGGCCCTCTTTAATCAGTTTTAATCAAGTGTACTTATTTAAAATCTTTTTCCCCAAAAATGGAAGTCTTGTACAGAATGTAATGTCGTTTTAAGTTTCATAGCAAAATGTTTTATTTTATTTATTTATTTACTTACATTAACAAAACCATAGGGTAGGAGGGGTACAAGTCCACACAATTCCTGCCACCCAATCTCCATATCCCATCCCCTCCCCAATAACTTTCCCATTCTCTATCCCTCTGGGAGTATGGATCCAAGGTCATTGTGGGATGCAGAAGGTGGAAGGTCTGGCTTCTGTAATTGCTTCCCCGCTGAACATGGGCGTTGACTGGTTGATCCATACTCCCAGTCTGCCTCTCTCTTTCCCTAGTAGGGTGGGTCTCTGGGGAAGCGGAGCTCCAGGACATATTGGTGGGGCTGTCGGTTATTTTGATGTGTTCTGAGGTAGTGAGCTAGCTTAACCTGTTGATTGAATTTCCGCTTACTGGAATCGTCCAATCACGAAGCTCGAAGCTCAGAAGAGGATATGACCTGGTGCATTCCCCAGCTGGGAGCCTGACTGAATTGTCTAAGCAGTGGAGCCGCTGGGTGCACTTGTGAAGACCTTAGGAGAACTGTGTTAGGGTGCATTGCCTTTTAAGTGAACCTCTGCTTGCTGTGATGCTCACAGACTTTTCATGACCCCAGAGACTGATAGGCTTGAGGAATGAGGGTTCCTCTCTGTGAACATTTCTCTTGATAAACTAGTACATTGATTCCAGGTAAGAGGCTTTTTGTCCTGATGGATGGTAGGTGGAGTGCTAGTGGGGAGGGAGGCAGGGGGGCAAGGGGTACGTGGGAGCAGGTTTCTGGGCCAGCAGGCAGGACTCTTAGAACCTGAGGTTCATTGTGGACCTGAGAATGTGGAGACAAAGCATCAGAGAAGGCCAAGGCCTTTCTTGCCTCATATATTTTTGTCAGTAGATATTTAATAAATGAGGCAGGAGGAAAGTGAAAAGCTGGGGGGGGAGGGCTTTGTCAGTGACCCCTCTTCCCCCAGCCACGCTTTTCACTGCTCTACAGTTGATTTTTTTTCTTCTTTTTCTTTTCTTTCTTTCTTTCTTTTTTTTTTTTTTTTTACCAGAGCACTGCTCAGCTCTGGTTTATGGTGCTGCAGGGGATTGAACCTGGGACTCTGGAGCCTCAGGCATGAAAGTCTTTTTGCATAACTGTTATGCTATCTCCCCTGCTCCAGTTGATTTTTGCTCTTCTCCCCCCCATCTCTCCTTCCTCTTTGCTTTGTTTACTTCTTTATTTCTTCATTAATAAGAGAGGAGAGAGAACCAGAGAATTACTGACACATGCAATACTGGGGATCAAACTCAGGCCCTTGTGCTTGAGAGTCTAGTGCTTTGTCCATGTGCCACCTCCAGGTCGGACTTTCATTCCTTTGATTTCCTACAGAGAAACAGAGAGAGGAGACATCCCAGTACTGGAGCTTCCCCAAGTGTTTTGGTCCTCCCATGTGGTGCTGGAGCTTGAGCCTGGTCTGTGCATGTGATACAGCACCTACATTACCCAATAAGTTAGTGCCTGCCACTTCCTAAATTAAATTGTATGTTGGGTGGTTACTTTCTTTTCTTTTCTTTTTTTAAAATATTTTTTTTTATTTATTATTGGATGGAGACAGAGAGAAATTGAGAGGGGAGGGAGAGATAGAGAGAAGAGACAGACACCCACATTCCTGCCTCACCACTCGTGAAGCTTTCCCCCTGCAGGTGGGGACCAGGGGCTTGAACCTAGGTCTTTGAACACTGTAATGTGTGCGCTTAACCAGGTGCGTCACCACCTGGCCCCCGGGTGGTTACTTTCAAGTGTGGTCTGGACAGAGGCAGCATTGCCTGGGAGGTGGGTAGAAAAGCAGTGTCAGGTCTCATCTCAGACCCACTAAACCAGAATCAGTATTTTAATGACATTCTAAAACACTGTTCAGTACCTGGGGGACAAATCAAGCAAGGGAGAGATGCAGGGTTCTTAGGAGTTCTTAGGTTCTTAGGAAAGGGTGACATTCCATCGAAGGCCTAGGAAGGGGTCTCTGCATGGGGAAAAGTTGGTAAAGAAATTTACAAAGGGGGCTGGACAGTGGTGCACCCAGTTAAGCCAGTATAGTAAGAAGCACAAAGACACGTGGGAGGATCCAGATTTGAGCCCCAGCTCCCCACATGCATGGGGCACGCTTCACGAGTGGTGAAGCAGGTTTACAGGTGTCTTTCTCTCTCTCTCTCCCTACTCATGTTCTCTCTGTTCTATCCAATAAAATGGAAAAAAATGGCCACCTGGAGCAGTGGATTTGTAGTGCTGGTATCAAGCCCCAGGAGAATCCTGGAGGCAAGAAGAAAGAGAGAGAGAGATTTACAAAGTCCTGGAGCAGGGGTATGTCTGTAGAGTCCGGGATAGCAAGCTGAGACAGGGAAGGGAAAACTTGTCAAAATCCAGAGACTTCAAGGTGGAGGACCTTGTGGATACTTTAGGGATTTGGGCTTCTAAGTGTGGGAGGAAGCCTGAAAGGTGTTGAGCAGGAGCATGGAGGCAACTAGGGTTAAAAGAATTACTGGGGGTTGGGTGGTAATGCACCAGGTTAAGTGCATATAGTGCGGAGCTCAAGGATCCCAGTTCAAGTCCCCAGTCCCCCACCTGCAGGGGTGTCACTTTGCAGTTGGTGAAGCAGGTCTGCAGGTGTTTATCTTTCTCTCCCCCTCTCAGTCTTCCCCTCCTCTCTCAATTTCTCTCTGTCCTATCCAACAACAGCAACAACAATGGAAAAAATGGCGGACAGGCAGGTAGACAGCATAATGGTTATGCAAAGAGACTCTCATGCCTGAGGCTCCACAGTCCCAGGTTCAATCCTGCAGCACAATAAGCCAGAGCTGAGCAGTGCTCGTGTTAAAAAATTAATTAATTAATTAAAATTTAAAAAAGAAATTTAAAAAAATGGCCTCTAGGAGCAGTGAATTCATAGTACAGGCACTGAGCCCCAGCAATAACCCTGGAGGCAAAAAAACAAAAAACAAAAAAGAAAGAAAGAAAGAAAGGAAAGAAAGGAAAGAAATACTGTGCCTGCTAGTTTGGACTTAGACCCAGAGAGCAGAAGCTGGGAGGTCAGTAAGAGATGGTGGCTCAGGTTTGGCCAAGCTGTGGCCTGGGCCTGGCAGGGGCAGTGTGGGTGGAGAACAGTGTCTGGTTCTGAATGTGTTTTGGAAGCAGAGCAAGCAGGCCTGCTGATGATGCTACCCAGTCCCCTCCAGGTGAGGGAAGGCCAGGCAGTTGGGGAATCTCTGGTGGTTTTGGTCTGAACAGTGGCAGGAAGGATAAGCTTTAAGTGAAGGTGAGGAGCCCACAGCAAATGCTAGCCCCCACTAAGTCCATGAGTTCTCTTCAAAGAATAAACTGAAACTGCTGGGTCTAAGGAGAGCCCTAAGCAGATACACAGGTCTTAGAAAACTTTTTCATTGCAACCTACTGTTCTCAGCAAGTTTTACCTTCCACTTAAGAGGATATAGCCAAGTTCATCTTAACATAAAACACCCCAGTAAGACGGCACCACTCAGAGGTCCAGGAAGAGTCAATTTAACTGAAGTGCTGAGGTTTGACATGGACTAGGTGACAGGATAGGGATTAGGGTTCAGGGTGGCCTAAACTCACCTCTTTTTTTTTTTGGTGGTGCTGGGAATTGAACTTGGGACCTTTGCTGCCTTGGGCATAAAAGCCTTTTTGCAGAATCATGTTATCTCCTCAGACCCAGGAGCATGCTTTGTTAACTATTCATTTATTTACTGTCATATTTATTTATTTATTATCAGAGTCCCGCCCAACTCTGGTTTATGGTGGTGCAAGGCTTGAACCTAGGACTTCAGAGCCTCAGGCATGGAAGACTTTTGTATAACCATTATGCTATCTCTCCAGCCTTGACTGTGGACTTTATATAAAGAGCAGTTGGGGGCAGCAGCATTGCAGCTGACACTGGAGACTAAGAAACAAGTAGAGGCAGCACAAAAATGATCTGGGGGACTTAACAAGAGTTGTTTTAAAACAATAGGAAACAGTGTAATCGGAGTAAACACAATCACTATCCTGCAGGTTGCTTCCTGCCTCATGGCTCCAGCCTAGGTCAAAGCAAAGCCCGGCCAGAGAAGACCAGGCTTATCCCGGGACATGACTGTAGGAGCGCAGGACACTGGGCAAATTCCAGGCTTAAAATAGCCAGACTTGATGGACCTCAGAGTAGTTCATGTCATGCCTGTATCCAAGCCCTATTAATTGATCTTCCCAGTGAAGCAGTCTACACCTTCAACTGTCTTCCTGCCAGCTGGAGGCACAGCTGTTTTGCTTACTTAGGGGAGGGATTGCTTATGTCTGATCATCACAGAAAACTGAGAGTCTCTTGGCATGTGTTTCAGGAACATGATTCACAGTCAGGCAGAGAACAGGCCATGTCACTCCAGTGTACACAAGGTGTTGAGAGAGTAAAGCCCAGTCAGGAACAGTCCAGGGGTCCTCAGACCCAACCTGTGCCTGTGGTTGAGACCTCCCCAGGCGTGGACACCTGTCTGTGCTCTTTTTTATTTCCCCCTCTTTTATTAAGGGGACTAATGGTTTACAGTAAAATACAGTAGTTGGTACATGCATAACATTTCTCAGTTTTCCATGTAACACTCTAACCTCCCCCCTCCCCACCTAGGTTCTCCTCTGTCATCATGCTCTAAGACCTGAACCCCCCTCAACCCCCCAGTCCTTTACTTTGGTGCAATACACCAACTCCAGTTCAAGTTCCCCTTTGTGTTTTCCCTTCTGATCTTGTTTTTCAGCTTCTGTCTAGGAGTGAGATCATCCCATATTCATCCTTTTGTTTCTGATTTATCTCACTTAACATGATTCCTTCAAGCTCCATCCAAGATAATGTGAAGAAGGTGAATTCATCATTTTTAATAGCTGAGGAGTATTCCATTATGTATATAGACCACAACTTACTCAGCCACTCCTCTGTTGTTGGACACCTGGGTTGCTTCCAGGGTTTGGACCTGCTTGTGCTCTGAACCCCATTAACTTTTTTCACCTCTCCTTTTCTTCTTTCTTTGAGGTCTCCCGTGGAAAAATTCAGCATCTCCCTCTCCTCTCCACCCCCTCTCATATTTATGAGAGAGAGAGAGAGAAACAGAGCATCACTCTGGCATATGTGTGCCATGAATTGAATTCTAGACACATGCTTGAGAATCCCAATGCTTCATTCACAAAGTCACCTTCCAGCCTGCAAGCAAACTCAGTCTCGCTTTAGAACCTATTCAGGGCTAAACAGTAAACAATACATAAGGATTCGCTGGCCAGCAATGGCCAACAGCCCGACTTCTGAGACAGAAAGAAAGGCTCTGCTGCCATCACAGCCTCCCCCCCATGCCATAGCACCCCCATGTGGTATGCCAGGGAGCTCAGCGCCTGAGTAGCACACATGGCAAAGCAGGTGCCCTCCCCAGCGATCTTGCCAGCATCAAGTATTAGTATTTATGGCAAAAATTTACTGTGTGCGATTAAGAAGTCACAGACCTGCCTGTGGTAACCACTGGCAAAATAAGTGTAAACCTATTGTGTAACTTGTGGCTAGAGATAGATAGTCCAGTGATGTGGGTTCCTTCCATGCCTGAGGTCCTGGACTCCATCTCTGGTACCACATACGTACACAACATATGAACTTCTAAACCCCTTAGTTTTATACAGTCCTTTAAGTTAATCTTAGTCTATTATATTTTATGATTCTCTGTCTATAGCCAAAAGTCTACCATCTATAGCAGTGGCCTCGTGGGATTTATTAATACAATATCCAAACATAAAGTAAACACCAGAAATTTGAGAGACTGGCCTACTCTTAGACAAAAACAAAATACATCCCTAGCAAAGCAGTTTTTTTTCCCCTTTTTGTTGCCCTTGTTGTTTTTCATTGTTGTAGTTATTATTGCTGTTGTTGATGTTGTTGTTGGATAGGACAGAGAGAAATGGAGAGAGGAGGGGAAGACAGAGGGGGGAAGAGAAGGACAGACACCTGCAGACCTGCTTCACCGCCTGTGAAGTGACTCCCCTGCAGGTGGGGAGCCGGGGGCTCGAACCGGGATCCTTGTGCCGGTCCTTGCGCTTTGTGCTACGTGCGCTTAACCCGCTGAGCTACCACCAGACTCCTACAAAGCAATATGTTTAACAGAAAGGTTCTCCTTTATCTTCCGTAACAGATTCGTCCATAGCGAATACGATGGAAAACAACACAACTTACGATTCTTTTCAACATGAACTTGAGGACTTCATTAGAAAGCAGAAAGCCAGAGGACTACAGCCCCAGGTTTGCTTTAAAGAGGGGACTAAAGACTCAGCAAACAAAGGAAGGGACTACTCAAGGTCCACACCCCTAAAGCTGGAGCAAAGACTCACTTTCAGGAAAGCTCCCGGGTTCCCTGGTTTCTACAATAGGATGGCAACAAGGGAAAGCCAGTCACCCCCGTGGCACAAAGGCAATTACTCCAGAAAAGGACAGGAATTACTATACCAAAGTCAGAAAAATCATGATTATTTCCTTAAGAGCTCTTGGCTTCCAAGGCCACCTGTACAAGGAAACACCATTCATTTCCACACAGCACAATACAGCAAAGGAGCTCACTGCAGCTGGGGGACCCACACCAATGCCTACCATGCAGGAGGCCAAGGCCAAAGCCAAAGGAGAAGTCCCCAGGAAGTGAGAGGAGGAGATGACAGAAAGGAGGAAGAGGCAGAGACAGAGGAGGAAGAGGAGGAGGGAAACTGCAAGAGGAAGCATGGAATAATTGGAGATTCCCACAAAGAGAACAGGAAAAAGGCCAAGGTAGAACTGGGCAGCACAGACAAGCCCAAACACAGAAAGAAGAGCAGCCAGGGTGGGAAGACCACAAGGAAAGAAAGAAGGTCTCATAAAGAGAAGAAGCAAGAAGGCAAAGCAAACATGCAGGAGAGGGACTTATGGGATGAAGCTATCCTTGGAGGTTATTACTAATACTGGGTGCTGGGCCCTCAATATATAATTATTCCAAATATAAATTCGGAAAGTTTGGAATAAGCGACATTGAAGAAAGGCAGTGTACGCCCCTTCAAGAAAATTAAATTAGAGCCACCTCTCAAATTTCGGTCAACTGCAGACATGGGTGGTTTGAAGTTGCAAATGTGAAAATGAAAATACGGTGACTCAGGAAGTCACACAGTGAATAGACTTGGACTCTCTCAAGGATAGGCTCTTGAGTTTGGGTTGTTTTTTTTTTTAATGACTTGGAGAATTTTATTATTTTGTCAATACAATGTCTGTAGAGAGGTCAGCTGCATTTATTTCAAAGTTCTTTGGAGTAACAGGAAGATGGAACCAGATACTTGTCTTTGTCATTTGACTTAGAGGACTTTGCTGTTGCCTTAGAGAATTAATTTGAATGTTGAAGTGTTGCAATAATTTTGCTAAGAACATATCCTAAACTTCTTGGTAGACATATTAATCAGTTCTATGAATCAGAATGTGAAGCAAATTATAGTGGCAAAAATCTGTACTTTTAGTGGTCCGGGAGGTAGTGTAGTGAATAAAGAGTTGGATTCTCAAGCATGAGGTCCTGAGTTCAATCCCTGGCAGCACATGTATCAGAGTGATGTCTGGTTCTTTGTCTCTCTCTCCTTTTATCTTCCTGAAAAACAAATAAAATATTTTTTTAAAAAATCAGTACTTTTATAATCTCTGTTTCTTTTTTTATATAATTTTTATTTATAAAAGGGAAACACTGACAAGAACCATAGGATAAGAGGGGTACAACTCCACCCAATTCCCACCATCAGAACTTCATATCCCATCCCCTCCCCTGATAGCTTTCCTATTCTTTATTCCTCTGGGAGCGTGGACCAAGGGACATTATGGGGATGCAGAAGGTGGAAGTCCTGGCTTCTCTAATTGCTTCCTCGCTGAACATGGGCATTGGCAGGTCAAGCCATATTCCCAGCCTGCCTCTCTCTTTCCCTAGTGGGGTGGGGCTCCAGCAAGCAGGGCTTCAGGACACATTGGTGGGGTCAGCTACCCAGGGAAGTCCAGTTGGCATCATGGTAGCATCTGGAACCTGGTGGCTGAAAGAAGAGTTAACATATAAAGCCAAACCGTTGACTAGCGCAGCAGGTTAAGCGCACATGGCAAGAAGTGCAAGGACTGGAGCAAGGATCCCAGTTCGAGCCCTGGGCTCCCCACCTGCAGAGGAGGGGGTGAAACAGGTCTGCAAGTGTCTATCTTTCTCTCCCCCTCTCTGTCTTCCCCTCCTCTCTCCATTTCTCTCTGTCCTATCTAACAACTACATCAATAGCAACAACAATAATAACTACGACAACAATAAAAAACAAGAGCAACAAAAGGGAAAATAAATAAAAATAAAAAATATATATAATCTCTGTTTCCATAAGACTTTATGTTGCCCACATAAAAAATTTTAATGTGTATTGACTGGCTATCCTTTTGTACTTCTTCATCTTTTAATATCAGCCTAAAAAATATTTCAAAAGAAAAATTATCTAGGGGCAGGTTCTTCCATTGACATGGTATAAGTACATACTTAATAACCCTCTGTTATAAGATTTTGTACTTAATTCCCACAAGAAACTCAAACAAAGTAAAAATTTGAAAACTATGAGTTCAAGCCCCTGGTTCCCACCTGCAGGCAAGGAGAAGCTTCACATTGTAGTGGAATAGTGCTGCTGATGTCTCTCCCTCTCTTACCCTCTTTCTTCTTTCCTTTTCAAGTTTACTTTTATTAGTGATTTATTATTTTTAAAAGATTTTACTTATTTATTCATGAAGATAGAAGAAGAGAGAGAGAACCAGACATCACTCTGATACATGTGCCGCCGGGGATTGAACTCAGCGTCTCATGCTTGAGAATCCAATGTCTTTATCCACTGCACCACCTCTTGGACCACTTTATTAGTGATTTAATATTGATTTACAAAATTATAAGATAATAGGGGTATAATTCCACACTGTTCCCACCACCAGAGTTCTGTGTTCTCATCTCCTCCATTGGAAGCTGTAGTAGTTTCCCACAGTTACAGATATGGGTTGATTTTATATCTGTCACTCTATATCTATATTGCCCTTAAAAAAAAAAACTATTAGTGATTTGATAATGACTAGCAAGATTGTAAGGTAACAGGTGCAATTACACACAATTCCCACTACCAGAGTTCCATGCCCCATCCCCTCCATTAGAAACTTCCCTATTCTTTACCCCTTTCTGGGAGTATAGACCAAAATTCTTTATGGGGTGCAGAAAGTGGGAGGTCCGGCTTCTGTAATTGCTTCTCTGCTGGACATAGGTGTTGGCAGGTCGATCCATAACCCCAGCCTGTTTCTAGCTTTCCCTAGTGGGGTAGGGCTCTGGGGAGATCAAGTTCTGGAACACATTGGTGAGGTCATTTGCCTAGGGAAGTCAGGATGCAATTATAGCAGCATCTGCAACTTGGGGGCTGAAAGGCAGTAAGATATAAAGCAGGACACATTTTTTAATAAATAGCAACCAGAAAGTAGGATTAGAGCAGATGAGAATTAGGGACCTTAGGGAAGAAAGAGGCTAGGAAGTTTATTTTTGGTATGTTCTTAGTCTGCAGCCAGGATGCTTCACAAGCAGCAAAGCAATTCTCTATTTCCCCCTCCTCTCTCAATTTCTCTCTGTCCTATCCAATAAGAAAGGGAGGAAATGGCTGGCAAGAGCAGTGGATTCATAGTGCTGACACTGAAACCCAGCAATAATCCTAGAAGGAAATATATATATATATATATATATATATATATATATATATATATATATATATATATATATATATATATAAAATGGCAGAGATACTGAGACAACGAGAGACATTGAGAGAACCCAGAACACTGCTCAGCTCTGGTTTACGGTATGGTGGTGCTGGGGATTGAACCTGAGACCTCATAGTCCCAGGTGTTGAAAGTCCTTTGTAGAACCGTTATGCTGTCTCCCCAGCTCAGTGTTAGATATTTTAATAAGTAAATATTATTAAAGTCAAGCAACGATTGTGGAAACGTTTGCAACACTATGTGTTAATATTACTTGTGCATGTATCCAATATTTCTGCTTAGCTCCAAGCAGTTTCTTTCATCTGCTTTGCAAAAACGGACTTTAACAGACTTCGCTTCCTTGCCAAGTGATTTGATAGTAGTCTCTGCCAGTAGAGGGCGCTGATGGGACATGGTAAACTAGATGAAGAAGGAAGCTTCCCTTTTCCCAGGTTGACTAGTTGACTAACAGTCATATTTAATGGCAATAGACTGAAAGTAGAGTGGGAAGATCTATAATGGTTATGCAAAAGACTTGTGCCTGAGCCAAGAAGGTTCAATATCCTGCACTACCATAATCGAGAGCTGAAAAGTGCTACAGTCTGTCTGTGTATCTCTTTCTCGCACCCATTTTTTTTTTTGCCTCCAGGGTTATCTCTGGGACTCGGTACCTGCACTATGAATCCACTGCTCCTGGAGGCTATTTTTTCCCCTTTTGTTGCCCTAGTTATTTATCACTGCTGTTATCATTATTGTTGTTAATAGTACTGTTGGATAGGACAGAGAAAAATGGAGACAGGAAGGGAAGGCGGGGGGGGGGGGGGGGGAGAGAAAGACACCTGTAAACCTGCTTCACCGCTTGTGAAGTAATGCCTCTGCAGGGGGGGGAGCCAGGGGCTCGAACCAGGTTCTTACGCTGGTCCTTGCGCTTAACCCGTTGCGCTACAGCCTGACTCTCTAGAAGCATTTTCTTTCAGATCAGGTATGAGCTGGGTGGTGGCACCACTGATAGAGTATATATGTTACAATGCAGGGTGGGTATTTCAGGAGCAGTGAAGCAATGCTGCAGGTGTCTCTCTCTCTCTCCTCTATCTGTCCCTTCCTTCTCAGTTTTTCTGTCTCTATCCAAAAATTAAGATAATATATTAAAAAACAGATCAGGAAAGAGGCAAGGATAACCACCTTTGCAAGTTTTTTTTTTTCTAGGACAGAGAGAAATGGGGAGGGGTAGAGAAAGATGGACACTTGCAGACCTGCTTTGCCACTTGTGAAGTGACCCCACACACACACAGGTGAGGAGCTGAGGGTTCGAACGGGGATCCTTGAGCCAGTCCCTGTGTTCTGTGCCATGTGTGCTTAACCTGGTGCCCAGCCCCTCCAACATTGCGACTTGTATTCAACATTATATTGATAGTTTTACCAATTGTATTAGAAAAAGAAATAAAAGTCATCTAAATGGAAAGAGGGGATGTAAAACTATCTTTCTTCGCAAATGACATAGTAGAAAACCTCAACTAATCCATACCAAAAAAAAAAAAAAAGAGAGAGAGAAGAAAAAGACTATTTGAGTTAATAAGAAAATTCAACTAAGTTGCAGGATACCAAAACAAACAAACAAAAAAATCAACACTGAAGTATAAGAAAAGGGGCTGGACCACTCTCCGAAGGGAGACTGGGTCAACCTACTCTGCTACTTGAGGAAGACTGGTCCAGAAATTAGTGCAGCCTGGAATGTTCCTAGTCATGACCATGGACTGTGAGCCTAGATTGACAGGGACTCAGAGGTTACACAGGCTCCTGTGCCAAATATAAATAGATATGGGCCCTAGGTCAGATTGATGGCATAAACAGTTAATGGTATTTATATACTCTTCTCGTTCAGGAGGACCTGGGTTCAAGACCCTCATTCCCATTTAGAGGGAGAAGTTTCACAGCCGGTGGAACAGGCTACAGGTATCTCCCTCTCTCTCTCTTCCTCTATCTCTCTCTCCCTCCCCTCTCCTTCCCTTACTATATATACCATAAAATAAATAAATAATGTTTAAAAGCAAAATAAATGAAAAGCTTTAATTCTTCAAAAATGATAAGGTAATAAGAAACTCAGTAAATGAAGAACTAGCCTGTGTTCATATGCTAGAAAACTTGCTATTGTCAGAATGGCAACACTACCCAAAGACACCTACAAACCCAATGCAACTTTTATCAAAATTCCAAAGGCCTCTGATTGCAGAAATGAAAAAGTGAGTTGTCAGGGGCCGGGTGGTGGTGCACCTGGTTGAGTACACATGTTATAGTGTGCAAGGACCCAGGTTCAAGTCCCTGGTCCACACCTGCAGAGGGAAAGCTTTGCAAATGGTGAAGCAGGGCTGCAGGTGTCTCTCTCCCTCTCTGTCACTCCTATCCTTCTCAATTTATCCAATAAATAAATAAAGATAACAAAAGTTTTTTAAAAGTGAGTTTTCAAATTCATTTGAAAATGTAAGCAGATTCACACAATTAAAACAATGTTAAAAAAGAACAGGGTAGGTAGCTACCAGTTTCTGACTTATTTATTATTATTACCAGAATATTATTTACCTCTGACTTAATGGTGGTATGGGTGACTAAACCTGGTATCTGGGGAGTCGGGTGGTAGCACAGAGGGTTAAGCACACGTGGCGCAAAGCACAAGGACCAGCGTAAGGATCCTGGTTAGAGCCAGCTAGCTCCCCACCTGCAAGGGAGTCGCTTCACAGGTGGTGAAGTAGGTCTGCAGGTGTCTGTCTTTCTTTCCCCCTCTCTGTCTTCCCCTCCTCTCTCCATTTCTCTCTGTCCTATCCAACAACGACGACATCAATAATAACTACAACAATAAAACCACAAGGACAGCAAAAGGGAATAAATAAATATTTAAAAATTTTAAAAAGTAAATAAATCTGGTATCTGGAGTCCCAGGCATGAGTCTTTTTGCATCACCATTATACCACTACCCCTCCCAGTTTCTGGTTTTAATGCTTACTACATGCCAGTGGATAGATAGTTCAGTGGCAGAGCAAAGAACCTGCATGCCTGAGCTTCTAGGTTTGATCCCCAGCACAGCAGATGCCAGAGCTGAATAATGCTCTGATCTATGTGCCTTTAAAAAATAAAATGTAAAAAAAAATAATAATAAAATTAAAAAAAGAAACTTAACTACAAACTATACTATTAGGCAGGGCTCTCTAAGAAAACAGAAGCAATAAGAAACATTTATCTAGCCTCTCTCTCTTCATATGAATCTATGCATTGGCTTATGCACTGATAATAATGTAGTCTGAGAAGTTCCATAAGCAGCTATCTATAGGATAGAGACAACGGAGACTCCAGGAAGTCAGTGTTCAAAGGCCTGAGGAGCCAATGGAGGAGATTCCAGTTCAAGTTTGAAGACCTGAATGCCAAGGGGAAATGTTTTGGAAGTAGAGGAGGCTGGCCTCTGTTTACTATGTTGAATGTACTAAATGTCATTGGATTGTACATTTCTAAAAAAGCTAATTTTATATTATGTGAATGTCAACTCACTTAAAACAAAAAACAAACCAAAAAAACCTTACATCAGTCCATGATCCTGAAACCATGCCTCAGAAAAACAGGGCTGCTTGATGTAGCCCTGGGGTGAGTAAGGAAATGGACACTCTGCTTATAAGATCGCTTTTGCAAAGGAGCATTTAACATGCTAACAAAAGGATAGTCACTGGGGACTCAAAACACATCTCTCTATCTGCCCAGTTCCTCCTACTCACTTTGTCCCTTCAAATAGACACTTACCTAAAGAATATGATCACACTGATTCAAACAGATATATGTACCCCTGTGTTCACAGCAACATTTTTCACAGGAGCCCTAATATGGATCAGCTAGAGAGATAGTGAAATAGTAGTGTACAGGTTCAATCCCCAGCATCACAGAACACCAGAGCTGAGTGAGTCTGCTACCCCTCTCTCTCATGTAAATTGAAAATATATTTATCTTAAAAAAAGATTAAGAGGGAGTCGGGCTGTAGCGCAGCAGGTTAAGCGCAGGTGGCTCAAAGCACAAGGACCGGCATAAGGATCCCGGTTTGAACCCCGGCTCCCCACCTGCAGGGGAGTTGCTTCACAGGTGGTGAAGCAGGTCTGCAGGTGTCTATCTTTCTCTCCTCCTCTCTGTCTTCCCCTCCCTCTCTCCATTTCTCTCTATCCTATCCAACAACGACAACAACAATAATAACTACAACAAGGGCAACAAAAGGGAATAAATAAAATAAATTTAAAAAAAAAGATTAAGAGTGATTATAGACTTTGTTCTAGGAAGACGTTTGAGGAACTAAGATCCAGGGAACAGAAAGATCTGAAAGTCCTGGACCTCTCTCCAACTGCTTCCAAGCCCCAGCTGCTAACTTTCCAGCCCTACTCTCTACTTTCTGTCTAAAAGCTGACTTCCTTTGGACAGTGGGAAAGGGTCATTAGAATAATATACTCAGGAGTCGGGCGGTAGCACAGTGAGTTAAGTGCAGGTGGCACAAAGCACAAGGACCAGCGTAAGGATCCTGGTTCCAGCCCCCAGCTCCCCACTGGCAGGGGGGTCGATTCACAAATGGTGAAGCAGGTTTGCAGATGTCTGTCTTTCTCTCCCTCTCTCTGTCTTCCTCTCCTCTCTCCATTTCTCTCTGTCCTATCCAACAACAAGGACATCAATAACAACAACAATAAAACAACAAGGAAAACAAAAGAGAATAAATAAATAAATAAATGATTTTTAAAAAAGAATAATGTGGGGAGTTGGGAAGTAGCGCAGCGGGATTAAAAAAAAAAAAAAGAATAATGTGCTCAGGTCTCCAAGTGCAGGTTCAAGCTGCAGTAAAACAGTTGCCCTTCGTGCAAAAACTGCTGTGGCAGTTTGGCTGTCTTGCGGCACCACGCATTGGGGCCCTCAGTCAACTTTGTTCTCCTCCAGGCCTGTCAACCATGTCTGTGCTCAGGTTTCAGCAATGGCTCCTAGGCATAAGGAACATACTAGAGATTCTGGCCTCTGGCTGGATTATAGGAACAGCACCACCTTTAGAACAAGCTCTTTGCCCTGAGTGACTTTGAAGTCTCTGTTCAGCAGGGTTTTGTTTTTGTTTTTGTTTTTGTTTAAGAAAGGAGACATTAACAAAACTGTAGGATAGGAGGGGTACAACTCCACATAATTCCCACCACCAGATCTCCTTATCTCATCCCCTCCCCTAATAGCTTTCCCATTCTTATTCCTCTGGGAGCATGGACCCAGGGTCATTGTGGGTTGCAGAAGGTGGAAGGTCTGGCTTCTGTAATTGCTTCCCCACTGAATATAGGCATTGACTGGTCGATCCATACTCCCAGTCTGCCTCTCTCTTTCCCTAGTAGGGTGGGTCTCTGGGGAAGCGGAGCTCCAGGATACATCTGTGGGGTCCTCAGTCCAGGGAAGTCTGGTTGGCATCATGCTGGCATCTGTAACCTGATGGCTGAAAAGACCAAACAAATTGTTGAACAATCATGGGCCTTAAGGTTGGAATAGTGCAGATGAAGTGTTGTGGGGGGGTACTCACTGCAGACTCTTGTGTACTTCTGCTTTCAGGTATATATTTTTCCCTGGTTTATGGACATGTGTGAACATATGCTCTGTCTCAGGGGACCTGGTCTATATCCAGGTTTGGGGACTTTATTGGGGAGTGGAACACCTGGAATGGAATTAGAGAATACTATGAAAGGAAAGGTCTCACCCGAGTGATGAAGCTGAAGGGTTGTCATTCCACACCTGAAGTCTCTGGACACAGTCTGAAGTGAAGCATGCTGGGGTGGCACTCGTTGTGTTGATTAGGTTGAGATCAGGGGATGCAACATTATTTGATATGAATTGAGAAAAGCATGCAGGAAAGTGGGCCCCACCCTAAGGTTCCAGGACTGGGGGAAATATAGGCTCTATAGTGGAAATGTGAGGTTCCTGCTGTCTTAGGGTTCAAGAAGACAATGGATAGATATTGTTATCATCACATTATTTGGTAATTGGGTTAGCTTTGAAAAGTCCCTTTGTTAGGATTTGCTGTATAATACCCAGCATCTTGTATATAGCTGTGCCACCGGTTGCTTCTGTTCTCCCTGTTCTAGGCTTTTGAGAGAGTCAACATATCAAAGACTCAGCCTATGTATTAAAAAGATTCAGTCTGTGTTTTAAAAAGTTCTAGACATATGATCACTTTTCCCCTCTCATATTAATTAGTGGTTTATATGACTACACTTTAATAGGAGTGTACATAAATATATTCCCACCACCAAAAGACTGTGTCCCATCCCACCCCCCCACCCCCCCCCACCCCCGCCGCCCTGGGAAGCCGAATGTCCACCCTCCCCCTCACCACAGGGTTTTTACTTTGTTGCCCTGCTCTCGATTTAATCAGATCCTGTTTTAGTTTCCCTTTCTGTTCTTCTTTCTCAGCTTCTGTTGATGAGTGGGATCATCCCATACTCATCTTTGTCTTTTTGATTTAGTTCACTTAACATAATTCCTTCTAGCTCTGTCCAAGATGGGTCAGGTAAGGTGGGTTCATTGTTTTTAATAGCTACATAGTATTCCATTGTATATATATACCACAGCTTTCTCAGCCACTCATCTGGGTTCCTTCCAGGTTTTAGCTATTATGAATTGTGCTGCTATGAACATAGGTGTACACATATCTTTTTGATTGGGCATTATGGAATCCTTGGGGTATATCCTCAGGAGAGGAATTACTGGGTCATATGGAAGGTCCATGTCTAGCTTTGTGAGAGTTCTCCAGACTGCTCTCCACAGAGGTTAGACCAATTTACATTCCCACCAGCAGTGCAGAAGGGTTCCTCTGTCCCCACAGCCTCTCCAGCATTTGTTGCTGCTGTCCTTTTTGATGTATGCCATTCTCACAGGGGTGAGGTGGTATCTCAATGTTGTCTTTATTTGCATTTCTCTGACAGTCAGTGACCTGGAGCAGTTTTTCATATGTTTGTTAGCCTTTTGGATCTCCTCTGAAGTGAATGTCTTGTTTATATCCTCTGCCCATTTTTGGATGGGGTCATTTGCTTCTCTGGTGCTAAGTTTGCTGAGCTCTTTGTATATTTTGGTGATTAGTCTCTTGTCTGACGTATGGCATGTGAAGATCTTCTCCCATTCTGTGAGGGGTTTCTCTGTTTGTGTGATAGTTTCTTTTTTTTTTAAGGTTATTTAATTTTTTATTAATGAGAAAGATAGGAGAGAGAGAAAGAACCAGACATCACTCTGGTACATGTGCTGCCGGGGATTGAACTCAGGACCTCATGCTTGAGAGTCTAGTGCCTTAACCACTACACCACCTCCCGGACCACTGTGTGATAGTTTCTGTTCAACAGTTTTTACCACCAGCAAAGGGCAAAGTAGCCAGAGCATAAATAGGATGGAAGGAATATTGGCTTGGGACACTGAAGGAGACAGTGTCCCTGTCCCATTTCCTGCTTTAGATCTCCAGTGACACTCTAGCCTCTCTTAGATAAACTCAAAAAAATCTTAAAGATTTTTTTAAATGCTATTTAATGAGAGAGATGGGTATGTGGCACCAGGAGTCCAAGTTTAGAACCTCATGCTTCTAAGCCCAGATCTCTACCACTGTGCCACCTCTTGGGTTACCACCTAGAGACAGGACCAAGATGTCACAGATATGCTCAGGGCTCCTCTGCTCACCCAACCTGGCAAGTGCGTGCACTGGAGGAATCCTACCGGGGGTGAACCACTTTTCTTTAATAAAGTTAGACTGGGGTCTGGGATTAAGAAAAGTGGCATCAGAAGCTCAAGTAGTGACACACTCATTTGAGCATACACATTACCATGCTCAAAGACCCAGGTTCGAGCCCCTTACTTGCTACCTGCAGTGGGGGAAGCTTCACAAGCACTGATGCAGGTCTGCAGGACTCTTTCTTTCCCCTTTTCTGCCTCCTCCTCCCCTCTTGTTTTCTTTCTGTTTGTTCTAGTAAAAAAAGAAGTAAGGAAGAAAGAGGCAGAGAGGAAGAAAGAAAGAAAGAAAGAAAGAAGGTCAAACTAGCTTGAGTCTTGTAGATTGAAAGGGATAGCAATCCCTCCCAGGCAGTAGCCATTACCATCATAGTCTTTAGACTTTGGCTGAACCTAGACAGACTCTGGGCTGAGCAGAACTGGTCAGTGGATGCCACACCATGGATGCCTCTTAAACCTAGAGTATAGGCCCCTGGTGATGCTTTTCCTCCATTTTCTGTTGTGTGCTATATATTCCTCTACTGAGCATGCCTGCCATTCCCCCTCAAATATGCACGACTTTCCCTCTCAAAAATCCTCAACTAGGTTTAGACTTTTACTGGCACCCTAACTGTACTCAGTATAAAACCAGACTCGACCTCCTCTTCTCAGCCTGGACTCTTTGTTCTTTTTGCAGAGCCAGGGCACGCATAGTTTCATCACTCCCAAGCCGACATTATTTTTGTTCAAGCAGAGAGAAAGAGAAACACAGAGAGAGAGAGAGAGAGAGAGAGAGGGAGACGCCACAAAACTGGAGCCCATCTTCACCCCCGACCCTCATGCAGTGAACTCCCATCTGGACCACTCCATAGGCAGAAGTGTGGTGAGGTGAGGCATGTGTCCAAGCCTCTCACTCCAGCCCAGCCTATGCTGGAAAATCTTAGACAAGATTCTTAAGTTCTTTCAAGTCAAGAACTCTCTCTCTTTTCTTTTTTTTTATTTTTTTTTAAATTTATTTCTTTATTGGGGAATTAATGTTTTACATTCATCAGTAAATACAATAGTTTGTACATGCATAACATTCCCCAGTTTCCCATTTAACAATACAACCCCCACTATGTCATTTATCATCCTTCATGGACCTGCATTCTCCCCACCCACCCACCCACCCCTGAGTCTTTTACTTGGGGGCAATATGCCAATTCCATTTCAGGTTCTACTTGTGTTTTCTTTTCTGATCTTGTTTTTCAACTTCTGCCTGAGTCTCTCTCTTTTCTATTTGGTTGCTCCAGTGATTTATTTATATATATATTTTTTTTCTTTATTGGGGGATTAATGTTTATACTTGACAGTAAAATACAGTAGTTGGTACATGTGTAACATTTCTCATCTTTCTTCCCTTTTTTTATACAATAGTTTGTACATGCATAACATTTCTCAGTTTTCCACATAATAATTCAACCCCTTCTAGGTCCTCCTCTGCCATCATGTTTCAGGACCTGAAAATCCCCCTCTCCCACCCCAGCCCAGAGTCTTTTAAACTTTGGTACAAATCACCAGATCCAGTGTTTTTTTGTTGGTTTGTTTGTTTGTTTTTGAGGGCCATGGCCTTCTCCACAGCTCTACCCAGGCACTCCCTGTGCCGCAGACCCTCCCCCGACTCTCCCACCCCTCCATTTGCTAGTTCCCATTGGAACAGGAAGACTAGCCCTGCAAGTCTTCCTAATGAAGGCTGCATTACACAACAAGTACACACACAGCTTCAAATTAGGCGTGTTTGTGGGTCTGCTTATTATCCATTTTGGTGTTTTTCTAACACCGAATACACATAGGTGGGGGTGGGGGTGGGGGAGCACACCAGTCTTCTCCAAAGGTCTGGGTTGCCACAGCCCACAGGGTTCATGCTTTGTGTCACACTCACTCACACATGTGTGCCCTTGAGCCAGGGATCCCGGTCTTGGTCCCTCCTGGCCAGAGCTGGGGGCTCCCAGGAGAACCTCAGTAACTACTCTCAGAGGTCAGGGGATCCGCCTCCAGCATGGGCTCCCTTGGGAAAGAGAACGGCCTGCGATTGCCAGAGTCCCCTGGCTCACCTGTCACTCTGAGTCCTGACCTGTCCTGACCCCTCTGGCAGAGCTGCACCTGCTCCCCGGGAGGCGGTTGGCCCCCTGCGCAGTCACAGCAAGGGCGTTGTGGAAGGAGCCAGGTGCCTAGGAGAGCTCCCCAAATCGGTCTCCTCGCCCCGCCTCTGCGCGGTTCCTTCCTCCCCCCCATACACGCCCCCCCCCCCCCCCTACACAGCCACCCCGCCCGCCTGCAGCCTCCCTCCTGCCCCGCCAGCCTGCAGGACCTGCTCTGGCCTCGCCACCATGCAGCTGGGGCTCTGGATGCTCCTGGCCGCGCAGCTCACAGGTGAGCAGGGGTTGAGGGCGATGTCCTTGAGGATTGCTGGGCTCAGACCCCAGGCTGCGGGTCGGGTCACCGGAGAGACCAGGCAGCTACAGCTCCTTAAGCTGGAAAGAAAACTCTGAGGAGATCCTAGGACCTAGGCCACCTCTGTGCCAGAGTCTAGGAGAAGGAAGAGGGGAAGAGAGGAGAAAGGAGAAAGGGAAGGGGGGAGGAAAGAAGGAAAAAATCTTTATTGTAATCCCTTCCAGATACTTCTCCAGAAAGGTGCCAGCACCCCAGTTCTGGCTTGAATGTCCCATCTTTGCCCCAAGGTCCTGTAGACACCTTTTTATTACTTCCGGGGAATTATTTGTAGCACAGTTTGCCAAACTGTTGTCAGTTCTCTGTCAGATATAATTCTCATGGGGTCCTCTGTGTCCCCAGGGTTCCCTGAGGTTAGTGTAGTGTATTGTGTGGCTCTTGAAATAAGCAGTATTGGAACTGAATGTAGGGTGACTTTAGATGGTCACTCTAAGTGCTTCCACACTCTAAGCTGCTGATCCCTCACTCCCAAAGTCATCCCTTTAAAGAGTGACAAGACCAGCCATTCCCAGGCTCACCCTGTGAGTTCCACAACATCTTAAACAGAAGTTATTCCAGGCCATTCAATGCTTCTGAAATTAGAGCTGGTCATTTTAGGAACAGTGACTCCTCTGAGAATGGACCCTCTGGGCTGCAGAGTCTGGATAATGGGTGGGACCACATGTGAAGCAAGGCTCTGTGTCCAGCACTGAGGAAGTCTTCCATCTCAACTGGTGTTCCGCTTCAGGGACCAAAAAGCAAGTGGGCACAAGAGACAGCCAGTTATGTGTCTCAGCCAGGAAGTCTTCATGCCAGGATGAGGGAGGGAGAAATGTGAAGACAGTCCAGGGCCCCTGCAACCCCTCTACCTGTGGAGAAGTCACTTCTGGGCTTTCTTGGAAGGGCTCCAGGAGCCCCTTTGTGTGCACACAGCACATGGTGGCCCTTTCAGTAGAGGGTCACAGCTTTCCTCAATTCAAGAAGTGAAGCTCCATGCTTAGGCTCGGGGGGGGGGGGGGGTTCCAGAGCTCGGTTTGAGTCTGGACCTTCCAAAGACACACAGTCTGTGTCACCTTGAACATGTCATTAACCTTTCGGAGTCTCCATTTCCTCCTACATAGAAGCAATATATGGTAGTATCAAACCTTCCCTTCACCCCCGAATTTGGGGAGGATCAGATGTGATTATGTATAATCAGGCTCAGCTCAGCTCATTAACTGTGAGAAGTATCAGTTCTTTTTTTTTTTTTTTGAAGTCACCTTTAAAAAATTTTTTTTATTTATAAAAAGGAAACATTGACAAAACCATTGGATAAGTGGGGTACAACTCCATACATTTCCCACCACCAGACCTTAGTGTCCCATCCCCTTCCCTGATAGCTTTTCTTTATTTTATTTTATTTATTTTATTTTTCATTGGGGAATTAATGTTTTACATTCAACAGTAAGTACAATAGTTTGTACATGCATAACATTCCCCAGTTTCCCATATGACAATACAACCCCCACTAGGTCCTCTGACTCCTTCTTGGACCTGTATTCTCCCCACCCACCCACCCCAGAAGTATTAGTTCTTAATGTCTCCCCCAAGACTCAAAATGGTGAAGAGCCCTGACTCTGCTGAAAAGGCAGTAAGTAGTATGTTTGGGGAGGAAAGAGAAGACCCAGGTACCATTTCATTCTCCGTAGAAGCGGAAGCACAGCACAGTCAGGGTGCAATCATAAAGCTGAAGTCCATTTCATCAGGGTCAGAGCAGACTGCTGCGGGGCTGAGGAACTTGATCATAGTGGGATAGTGAGCATGGGTTGTGACCTTATAAGTCAATTACACACACACACACACACACACACACACACACACACACACACACACACACACACACACACTGTGCACTCTGGCTGCCTTTGCCCAACCAGATCTGTCCCTCTTTTTTGTCTCACTGTGCTAGGTCTCTGTTCTCATCTTCAAGGTTTCTGTCATTCCTGCTGCTGAAATGGAAGATGCTGTGGGTCAGATTCTGTTTATCAGAGGACTCATCTTTTCTTTGATAATTCATTTGCTTCTAGCAATAACCCCAGAGGTGTGAGACATGGGCAGTGGTCTATGTGTGTGCATAGTGTGTGCTGTTTGTAATGTGCTGTCTTGGATATTTAACCCTCAGAGGCCTGCAATGGTGTGAGACGGCCCACATCTCACAGGGAAGAAACAGGCTCCCATGCTAAGACAAGACAGAGGCTGCTTTAAAGGCCAGGTTCTGTGAGTTCTGCTTTAGTTTTCCGTGACCAACCCCTTATTTGCCGGTGATTCCTGCATGAGGCTAAGATGAGCTCACAACACTGTTTCTGAGGTGTTTGGGTCAGGCAGTGATGAGTAGTGAGTGTATTCACCCAATTGCAGTGAGTTCTCTTGCTGCTTGTTCTCACTGCCCAAAAATGGCGCTGGTCCTCTTTTAGATTGATCAGGCCAGCCATGTGCTCTTCCTATGACTCTGAACTCTGCTTCTCTGATTCTCCTTCAGCTGCCTGGAGCGGAGTAAATGTCTACAGGTTGAGCAGTGGGAGAGGAAGGGAATAATGAATGACTTTGACTTCAGTCCTGAGTTTGAATCTCATCTCTAAATGGGTCTTTGAACAAGTAACTGAATGCTTCTTGTTGTCTCATCAGTGTAGTGGGGATATAAATCCTGAAACAAGTCTGAGGCTGGACTGAGACCATTTATCTAAAGAATCATTTGCTGGAGGCTGGGTGGTAGTGCACCCAGTTAAGCGCACATAGTACTAAGTGCAAGGACCTGTGCAAGGATCCGGATTCAAGTCCCCAGCTCCCACTTGCAGAGGGGTGGGGGGTGCTTCACAAGTGGCAAAGCAGGTCTGCAGGTGTCTTTTTTGCGTCCTCTCTATCTCCCCACCCCTCTCAATTTATCTCTGTCCTATCCAGTAACCACAACAAAAAATGGGGAAAAAATGGCCGCAAGGAGCAGTGGATTTGTAGTACAGGCACTTAGCCCTAGCAATAACCCTCAGGTCCATGCACATGGTAGCATGTGTTCTGTACTGGGCACCACTGCCAGGCCCCTTTATAAGGCTTTTATAAGGCTGTATAAGGCTTTGTAAGCCTTTATAAGGCTTTATAAGGCTCAGAATAGGGAGTCGGGCGGTAGTGCAGCAGGTTAAGTGCAGGTGGCACAAACTACAAGGACCCGTGTAAGGATCCCGGTTCAAGTCCCGGGCTCCCCACCTGCAGGGGAGGTGCTTCACAAGTGGTGAAGCAGGTCTGCAGGTGTCTGTCTTTCTCTCCCCTTCTCTGTCTTCCCCTCCTCTCTCCATTTCTCTCTATCCTATCCAACAACAATGACATCAACAACAATAATAACTACAACAATAAAAACAAAGGCAACAAAAAGGAATAAATAAATATTAAAAAAACATTTTTAAAAAGCTCAGAAGTATCAGTTCTTAATGTCTCCCCCAAGAATTCCATGACTCAAAATGGTGAAGAGCCCTGACTCTGCTGAAAAGGCAGTAAGTAGTATGTTTGGGGAGGAAAGAGAAGACCCAGGTACCATTTCATTCTCTGTAGAAGCAGAAGCACAGGACAGCATAGTCAATACCAGCCTTGCAGATGATCTTGGAGGTAGGAAGCTCTAGCTCAGAGTCTAGAAGCCCCCAGCTATATCTACTACAGCCACTGGGTACTGCACAGGGCCAGCTCTTCCACTGATTTTCCTTTGTCACTTAAATTAGGGTGACTCTGAAACCCCACAGATATAAATAATGGTAGTGCTGATGGCCTGTGCTTCTCTCTTCTCACAGCTGTCCGTGGCTTCAAAAGTTTTCATGGCAGCTCAGGAGTTTACCTGCAGAAGCCTAAATCCATAAAGGTCCAGACCCATGGGATAGTGATACTGTACTGTGATGTCCAAAATATCCCGACCAACACACGCATCTACTGGCTGAGACAGCGCCAGGCCCCAAGCCAGAATAGTACCCACGAGTTCCTCGCCTACTGGGACATCCAAAATAAAGTTGTATGTGGCAAGGGAGTGGAGCAGAAAAGCATCTCCATAATTTTGGATAGAGGCTGGTCCACTCTCAACCTCACGAGTGTGAAGCCTGAAGACAGTGGCATCTACTTCTGCATGACCATCGGGTCCCCCAAGCTCAGTTTCGGAACGGGGACTCATCTGAGTGTGGGTAAGACTGTGGCTCAGTGTTATCAGTAAACACAGAGTTCCTTTTGGGACTCCTTGCAAGCCCCTCCCTGCAGGAGGGGACAATGGCTATAAACAGTAGGACTGTGGCTAGAGTGATAGGATATGTGACAAGAACTACCAAGGGTCCAGAGTCGGGCGGTAGCACATTTGGTTAAGTGCAGGTGGCGCTAAGCGCAAGGACCGGCATAAAGATCCCGGTTCAAGCCCCGGGCTCCCCACCTGCAGGGTAGTCACTTCACAGGTGGTGAAGCAGTTCTGCAGGTGTCTATCTTTCTTTCCCCCTCTCTGTCTTCCCTTACTCTCTCCATTTCTCTCTGTCCTATCCAACAACAACATCAATAATAACTACAACAATAAAACAACAAGGGCAACAAAAGGAAGGAAAGAAAGAAAAAAAAAAGAAAAAAAATCCAAAAAAAAAAAAAGAACTACCAAGGGTCAAGCACATATAAGTGCTTTACTTAGTTATCTCACTTAAAGCTGCTCGGTATCCTGGGAGATAGTTACTGTCATTACCCTTCATTGTACATGGGATGCTTGGGAGTGTCATTGCTCTTCTTATGAACTCAGACTAACTGTCCTTCAGTCACAAAGGTCATCTGAGACTGGCTGAAATGGACACTGAATCCTCAGGCCTGACAACAATCTCAGAACATCCAGAATGTTCACACAATGGAGTAAGGACCTCGCCTGGCAGGCACAGTTTCAGGTTCTTCAAGGAGGTCTGGGCCTAGAGCCATACTCAGAGTTGCAAGGAATTAAGAGACTATACCCCAGGTTTAGCTGTGGATTATTTTACAAATATGTTGTATCTTTGGGGAGGTCATTTTCTGGCTTCATTTTTCTTACCCTCTCATGGTACTGCTGACCGTTTCTGTAAACCTGTAATTCTAAGAAGCTACAGGTCCTCACAGGTGAAGTATGTCTAGTAGAAATAACTGTGCATTACAGAGCCAATCAGCATTTAAAAATATTTTATTGATTGATTGATTGACAGATAAGAGATAAAGAGAGGAAAATACACAGAGAAAAAGAGATCAGAGAACTCATCAGCTCTGGCTTATGGTGGTGCTGGGTAAATACTAATTAAAAAGGTAAAAAGAGGAGGCAGGGCGGTAGCGCAGTGGGTTAAGTGCATATGGTGCCAAGCACAAGGACCAGCATAAGGATCCCAGTTTGAGCCCCTGGCTCCCCACCTACAGGGGGGTCACCTCACAAGCGGTGAAGCAGGTTGCAGGTGTTTTTCTCTCTTTCGTCCTCTCTATCTCCCCTCCCTCCTTTCTTTCTTTCTTTTAAATATTTTCTTTTTTATATTTATTTATTCCCTTTTGTTGCCCTTGTTGTTTTATTGTAGTTATTATTGTTGTCGTCGTTGTTGGATAGGACAGAGAGAAATGGAGAGAGGAGGGGAAGACAGAGAGGGGGAGAGAAAGATAGACACCTGCAGACCTGCTTCACCACCTGTGAAGTGACTCCCCTGCAGGTGGGGAGCTGGGGCTTGAACTGGGATCCTTATGCCAGTCCTTGCGCTTTGTGCCACGTGCGCTTAACCAGCCACTCCACAGCCTGACTCCCTCTCTATTTCTTTCTGTCCTGTCCAACAACAATGGCATCAGTGGCAACAATAACAATAATGACAACAAGGGTAACATAATGGGAGGAAAAATGGCCTCCAGGAGCAGTGGATTTGTAGTGTAAGCACCGAGCCCCAGCAATAACCCTGGAGACAGACAAAAAAAAAAAAAAGGTAAAAAGAAACAAATAAAGCTAGTTGAAATCATATATCTTATTTAACCCAATTTATCAAAATTATCATTTCAACCAGTCATCAATATAAAAATTATTACTGAGGGCCAACAAGATAGCTCACCTGAGAGGGTTCTTATTTTGATGTGCACACAGCTCAGGTTCGAGTCCAACCTTCACCACGTTAAATGAAGTTTCAGTGCTATGGTTATCTTTCCTCTTCTCTCTCTTTGTATCTGAAAAAGTTAGCCAAAGCAATGAAGCTTTGATAATGATGCACACACACACACACACACACACACACACACAAAATTATCACTGAAAGAAAAAAAAATTTTTTTGCCTGCTAGGGCTTCATGTCTGCATAATTTCACTAATCCTGACAGACTTTTTCTTTCCTTCTAATTGCAGAAAGAGCCCAAGAGGGAGAGAGAAAAAGAGAGAGGAGTGATACATGGCACTGCTCCACTGTTTGTGAATCTTCCCCTTGTGCATGGGGTTCCCATGTGGTGCCAGGGTCTCAAACCCAGGCCTTCACATATGGTAAAGTGTATGCTCTACCAGGTGAGCTATTTCCTGGTCCATACTGAAGTATTTTTTTTATTATTAAACATTTTTTAAAATTTTATATTTATTTATTTCCCTTTTGTTGCCCTTTTTTATTGTTGTTGTTATTTATGTCATCTTGTTAGATAGGACAGAGAGAAATGGAGAGAAGAGGGGAAGACAGAGAGGGTGAGAGAAAGACAGACACCTGCAGACCTGCTTCACTGCTTGTGAAGCGACTTCCCTGCAGGTGGGGAGCCAGGGCCTCCAACCGGGATCCTTACTCAGGTCCTTGTGCTTTGCGCCACCACCTGTCCAACTTCCCATACTGAAGTATTTTTACATTTTCTTTTCACACTAAATGCTCTGTGTGTATTTCCACATACAACACATCTCAGGTCAAATGCCGTATTTCATATGCTTAGCGGCAGCCACAGGGCAGAATTCCTCAAAGGCCCACATCTGGCTTCATCCCATTCTCAGTTTAGCCCACAGTCAGGGAGGGATCAGCTCTCTGCCGCTGTCCCAACTGCTTCCTGCTCACTTCGGTTCTCTCAGGTTCAGGCACTGGAAGTGGCAAGGAGATACCCATCCCCACCCCCCTAAAGAACGAAGCCTGTCAGCACAGGAGATGCACATATAGCTTGGGCGAGCAGGCCCTGAAGAAGAGAAAGCCAGAGTAACAAACACTCTATTACAGCTCACCAGCCTCGGGTGTTCTAGCAGTCAGGGATCGAAGGGGCTGGGACAGTCAACTAATTCCTGTACTGACAACTGGGCCTTGAGGGGGCTTGAGGTTTGGGTTTGGCTTATTGTTTTTGTCTCTTTATACCCACACATCTTCCCTGTCATGAGATTTCAGGGTCCAAGAAAGGTAAATGGTGAAACAAGCAAACCCGACTTTCAGCAGCTTCCTCTCACCTCTGCCGCAGCCTCCTTGCTCACTCACTCCTGAACTTGCTGTTTCCAGACTCCTGTTGCCGAGCTCCAGGAAGGGGATCCCTCCCCACAAAGTGTGTGCTTTCAACTAGATTAAGGGGTGGGCATGGTGAGGTCTCCAGAGCAGGGGCCTCACCCAACAGGGCTTGCCTCTTATCATTATTCTTTCTCTCTTTTTCATTCAAACTATTTTTTTCTTTATTGGGAGAATTAATGGTTTATAGTCAACAAAATATCTAACATTTCTCTGTTTTCCACATAACAGTCTAACCCCCTCTGGATCTTCCTCTGCCATCATGTTCTAGGACCTGAACACTCCCCCCACAGGAGTCCTTTCCTTTGATATAATATTGTTCTTTCTTTTGTCTGTCTTTTGCTGCATCATGTATGTGCATTGTATGGGCAGTTTTACCACCCCCAGTCCAACTACTTAATATTTTTAGAATTTCACTTAGAGAGACACAGCATCAGCATTCCCCTAGTGCCATGGTGCTAGTCATTGGTACAGGGCTCACTCCCAGACGGTGCATGTGGCAAGGTTCCATCTGCCGGGAGGGTTGTCTTCCAACCCCAGAAGGACTTGTATTTTAAAGGTGAAATATTAGATGACACACTATGTATCTAAGGAAAGAAGGGGAACATTTTCAGACCCCTAAGTATACCTATGCTTAAAAAAAAAAAAAACCTGCCTTGTGCAAGGAAAAGAAAAAGGGAAGACTTGAATTGAGGAACAGGTAGCCAGCAGGAATCTGGAAAAGAAGAAATTAAAGTGAAGCAAGTCCCCCTACTGAACCCCATCAGACCCAGGCCACAGTGCTCATCCAAGGCTCTGACTGTGCCACAGGGATGCCCTCTCACTGCTGAGAAGCCCCGACCCTCCTCATGTATAGGAGGGGGAATGAACTCTTCTCTACCTGTGATCTGAGGAGCTCACAGAATGCTGCCATCTTGCCCCAGCCCCCACCCCACCCCCAGCAGAGGGTCCTTGCACACCCTGTGGCTGATTAATGCTTTTCCTTTTCAAATGACTTTGCTTAGCACTCTGATGACCTTGGAAGTCAGCCTGATGTGCTCCACTTTTGTTGTTCCCTAAAGGCAGCCTGGCAGTATGGCAGTCCAGAGACTGAGTACACTCACTGTTCCTCCAAATTAGGGGAAGTTGTTTCAACTCTCTGAGCTCAGGTTTCCTTGGGGATAAAAAGGGAATAGGGGAGTCAGGCAGTAGTTCAATGGGTTAAGTGCACGTGGTGCAAAGTGCAAGGACCGGAGTAAGGATCCCAGTTCCAGCCCCTTGCTCCCCACCTGCAGGGAGTCACTTCACAAGTGGTGAAGCAGGTCTGCAGGTGTCTTATCTTTCTGTCCCCCTCTCTGTCTTTCCCTCCTCTCTCTCGGTTCCTCTCTGTCCTATCCAACAACGATGACATCAATAACAACCACAATAATAACTACAACAAGGACAACAAAAGGGGATAAGTAAATATTAAAAAGGGAATAATAAAAGGGTCCAGGACGTAGCATGCTGAGTTGAAGACAATATGTTACCATGTGCAAAGATCTGGGTTCAAGTCCCAGGTTCCCATTTATAGGAGAGGAGCTTTATACACAGTGAAATAGTGTTATAGGTGTCTCTCTTTCTCTCTCCTTTTCTGTTTCCCTTCCCCTTCTCAATTTCTCTCTGTCCTATTAAATACAGAGGGGAAAAAAAAATTAAAGTCCACTGGGAGTGGTGGATTTGTCATATAGACAGCAAGCCTCAGCAATAACCCTGTTGGGGTTAAAAAACAAAATATTTTTTAATTTTAAAAAAGTGTGTATGGGGGGATTATAGTGTCTGTCTGAAAAGCTCTATAAAGTGAAGCTGAAGTGCTGAGCACTGTAATCATTGAGAATTTAGTAAGTACTGAATCTAATTAGTTGAGGCAGTAGACATTAGTGTTTACAGAATTCATTCTTCCAGAAGCTCCATGAAGCAGAAAGAGGAGGCGAGGCGTAAGGTGGTGAGGGTCCTAAGCATCTTCTTTTTCTGTGAAAGGTGACAACCCCAAATGAACTGATCATTGGCTACCCCTCCCTGTCTCCTGAAGCTGGAGTTAAAGTTTCTTGGTGTTGTCCTATTCCTTCTCTTCTCATTGCTCAGACGCAATTCCAGGGAAGTGTGTCTCTTGTGCCACAAAGGCAAGACTTGACTTCCAGGTGCAGGCAGCTTCTGCATTCCTCAGCCCCTTGGTTCCTCCGTGCCTCCTCTTGCTGTATGCTTGTCCCATTGCTCTCTCCTGTCACTCCCATGTGTGACCCTGAGAAAGTGACCCACCTAGAAGTTAGCAATTTGGGGGTCCCAGTCAACACTTGCAACTTTGGGGACTTGGGGAAGAGGTCTCATGTCACTGTTATTTATTCACCTTTGAAATGCAAGGTCAAAACTAGACAAAAAATGCTTCCAACTCTGTCAGTTTTTTCCTTTTTCTGTTTCTTCTTCTTCTCCTCCTCCTTCTCCTTCTCTTTCTTCTCCTTCTCCTTCTCCTTCTCCTTCTCCTTCTTCTTCTTTTTCTTCTGGAATCAGATGTCAGAGGACCAGATAAAGATTTCCTATGTTGCTTTTAATTCATTCTATTTCAGATGGGGGCAAGCCACACATGCTCATTGGACCACTCATGAGCTGACTTTTTCATTCAGGTGAAAAGGAGACATAAAGAGAGAGACACCACAACACTAGAATTTCCCCCAGTGCCATGGTACTTCCACGTGGTGCTGGTGTTCGAACCTGGGTCTCAGGCATGGCAAGGCACATGCCCTGCCTGAGTTTTCAGTTGCCTTTGGTTTGTTTTAACCCTTTAACTCTTTTTTTTTTCCTCTAAGGTTATCACTGGGACTCGGTGGCAGCACTACAAATTCAGTGTTCCTGAAGGCTATTTTTCCCATTTTGTTTTCCTTGTTGTGGTTGTTATTGTTATTGTGGTTATAGCTGTTGTTGTATAGGACAGAGAGAAATGGATAGAGGAGGGGAAGACAGAGAGGGGAAGAGAAAGATAGACACCTGTAGACCTGCTTCACTGCTTGCTAAGTGACCCCCCTGCAGGTGGGGAGCTGAGGGCTCGAACTAGGATCCTTGCGCCAGTCACTGTACTTTGTGCCATGTGCACACTACCACCCAGCCTCCAACACTTTAACTCTTATAAGCACAACCAGTTAGAAGATAAATGTATTGGGGCATAATTTTCCCTAAAAATACCTTAAAAACTCAACTTTTGGATTCTTCTTTAGAGTCAAATGAACTCTTTTAAAAAATATTTATTTTATTTATTTTCCCTTTTGTTTCCCTTGTTGTTTTTTATTGTTATTATTGATGTCATCATTGTTAGATAGGACAAAGAGAAATGGAGAGAGGAGGGGAAGACAGAGAGGGGGAGAGAAAGATAGATACCTGCAGACCTGCTTCACCGCCTGTGAAGTGACTCCCCTGCAGGTGGGGATCCTTACTCCCGTCCTTGCGCATCGTGCCATATGTGCTTAACCTGCTGCGCTACCACCCAATTCCCCAAATAAGCTCTTTACTGTTTGCGGGAAACCATATGTGTATATATATATATATATATATATATATATATACATATATATATATATATATATATATATATGCCTCCAGGGTTATTGCTGTGGCTCAGTGCCTGCACTATAAATCCACTGCCCCTGGAGGCTATTTTTTTTCCCTTTTGTTGCCCTTGTTGTTATTATTGTTGTTATTTCTGTTGTTGCTGGACAGGACAGAGAGAAATCGAGAGAGGAGGGGACGACAGAGAGGGGGAGAGAAAGATAGACACCTGCAGACCTGCTTCACTGCTTATGAAGCGACTCCCCTGCAGGTGGAGAGCAAGAGGCTCAAACTGGGATCCTTATGCCAGTATTTCACTTTGCACTATGTACGCTTAACCAGCTGAGTTACCGCCCTGCCCCTAGAAATCCTATATTTTAATCCCCCATACAATCTTGGTTGCCCCAATAAGAGAGAAAGCACAAGAACACTTCTTTCTCTAATAGTGGAGTGTAACTTGCTCTAGGTCTGTCAAACAAATGCATGTTATTAGGTGCTGCTTTTTTTTTTTCTCTCCTTTCACTATGAGGCTGCTTTTTTTGGATAGAAAGAGAGAGAGGCATAGATAGAGAGAAAGGGAAAGACAGCACAGCACCAAAATGTTTTCCAATGTGATAGAGACCAGGCTAGAACATAGGTTGCACATACAGTGAAGCAGGTATACCATCCAGTGATTTTAAAGACATCTGAGAAAAACAAATCCTAAAGTCTGCATGGGACCACAAATGCAAAAAAAAAAAAAAAAGAGGGGGGAACATCTGCCTCCTTTTTTGCAGCTTCCACCACTCAGGAATTAGTAGGTTAGGCTGAGTCACTGATCTTGCCAGGAATTCAAAGACTTTGGTTTCAGCTCAGTCTTCAGCCGATACTCTGTCCCCATTTAATTCTTTCTTTCTTTTTAGTCTTTTATTTGTCTTGCTCTAAATTGATCTTACAGGTAAGTTTCTTTTTTTCTATTTTTCTTTCTTTTATTCTTTTTTTAATATTTTATTTATTTATTCCCTTTTGTTGCCCTTGTTGTATTATTTATTGTTGTTGTACTTATTGATGTTGTTGTTGTTGGATAGGACAGAGAGAAATGGAGAGAGGTGGGGAAGACAGAGAGGGGGAGAGAAAGACACCTGTAGACCTGCTTCACTGCTTGTGAAGTGACCACCCTACAGGTGGGGAGCTGGGAGCTCGAACCGGGCTCTGTACGCAGGTACTTGTGCTTTGCGCCACATGCGCTTAACCCGCTGCGTTATGGCCCGGCTACCGTTTCTTTTATCCTTATTCTTCTTTTTAGATAGAGACAGAGAGAGAGTGAAAGAGACCACAGAGCATTTTACTTCAATGTAGTAGGAGTCAGGCTCGAACCTGTGTCATGCACATGTCAAAACAACACACAATCCAAGTAAACCATTTCGATGGCCCTCCCTATAGTCTTCCAACAAATCTAAGAAATATTTTCCCCCCTCCAGGGTTGTCTCTGGGGCCCAGTGTCAGCGCTGTGAATCCACTGCTCCTGGTGGCCTTTTTTTTTTATTTTATTATATAGGACAGAGAGAGATTGAGAGAGGAGGGGAAAACAGAGAGGGAAAGAGAAAGATAGATACCTACAGACCTGTGTTGCTGCTTGTGAAATGTCCCCACTGCAGGTGGGGGGAGCTGGGAGCTCAAACCCAGATCCTTACACAGGTTCTCACATTTAGTACTGAACTGGGTGTGTCACTGACTATCTCCTAAGAAAGATCTTTATTTCAGCAGGTGGGGGGAAAAGAGTCACACCATAGTTAATTGGGGGTGCTGGGTGTTACTTCAGACCTGCATGACTCTAGAATCCTCTCTCTCTAGGACACCAAGGTGACCCCATCATTAGGTCCTCAGATGCATCTGAAAGTTGGGGAAACAAATCAAAACTTCTGTTCTTCTATAATCTTACAGTTCTGGAGTAGCTGAGGGAACAGCCTCAAGAGAGCTCGACCGACCCTACTTGAATGTAAAATGTGTGTTAGTGCTAAACTTGCTCTCTAAGCCCACCTGCTGTTACCTGCCTATGATGTGTCTTTTTTTTTTTCTGGGGGAAAATACATATATATATATATATATATATATATATATATATATATATATATATATATATATATCAGATATATGGCTAAGATATGTCTTGCTTGCTTTCCAGTTGATGTCCTACCTACCACTGCCCAGCCCACCACGAAGTCCATCCCCAAGAAGAAAGCGTGCAGGAAGGTAACCTCAGAAACTAAGAAGGGTGAGTCATCCATCCCACCACCACCACCAGCAGCAGAACTCTAAATATGGCCGACACCCCCCCTCTTCGTTTCAAGAAACTTAAGGGACCAAGGAGGTGGCTTGGCAATACACATGCCTTACATTTTGAGGCCCTGGATTCTGTCCTCAGCGCCATGTACAAGAGAATGGTGCTATGGTTTTTCTCCATTCTATCTTTGTTTATCTCATGTGGTGTCAGGAATTGAACCCAGAATTCACCAGCGAAGGCAGGCAGTCTATCTCAGAGCCCCTGCTCCTAGCCATTTTCTTTCCTTTTTTTTTTCTCAGTTGAGATATGACACTATATTACTTTATTTTTCAAATTAATTAATTTGTTTTATTTATTTATTCCCTTTTGTTGCCCTTGTTGTTTGTTGTTGTTGTTATTGTTGTTGGATAGGGCAGAGAGAAATCGAGAGAGGATGGGAAGACAGAGAGGGAGAGAAAGATAGACACCTGCTTCACCACCTGTAAAGCAACCCCCCTGCACATGGGGAACCATTGGCTCAAACCAGGATTCTTATGGCCGGTCCTTGAGCTTTGCATCATGTGAGCTTAACCCAGTGCACTACTGCCCGGCTCCCGCACGAGCACTATTTTAAGTTTATTGTCATTGACAGAGGTAACTTTTTCTTTTCCAATATAGAAATAAAGACACAATAGGCTGAAGTGTGCCCCCCACCAATATGGCAAGAGCCAGACTTTAACCTGGGCATCATGAATGACAAAGCAGGTGCACTACTCAGTTGTACCATCTTGCCAGCCCAGAGCCAGCACTTTAAATTTCCCATGATTTGATGGCTAACAGGGGGCCTAGTATGACACATCCCTAAGTTTCACTAGGGAGTGAACAAGCTCCGCTTTCTGGGATATACATGCTGCTATGCTCACTTTTTCTTTGACACCCTCCCCCCCCTCCCACCAGCCAAATGTGTTTCTGGAAAAATACTGACTTTTGCCCTAAGAGGTGCTGGCGACAAATAGAAAGCACCATCTGTTCCTTGCCATAGAACAAACCACAAGCAGCCACACTGGGGCTTTGTATGTCTTGAACATACAACGTGCTAGAGAGAGCATGGGAGAGGCAGCTAGAATGATCGAGAACAGGAGCAGGAAGCTGCGATAGGAGGTCACAGAAAAAAGAAAGGCAGAATCATGTACAGAGACACAAATTCTTGGGAAATATGAGATGAAGACCGAGTAACTTCATTTTTTAAAGATTTATTTTTGGGCCAGCAAACTAGCCCAGTTGGACCGTGTGTTGCTTTGTCCTGTTAGTGACTCAAGTGCAAGTCTGGCCCTAAGCACACTGAAGGAAGCTTTGGTGCTGTGGTCTCTTTCACTCATTCTCTGTCTATCTTTAAAAATAATAAATAAGTAGGAGTTGGGTGGTAGCACAGCGGGTTAAGAGCAGGTGGCACCAAGCTCAAGGACCAGCGTAAGGATCCTGGTTCGAGCCCCTGGCTCCCCACCTGCAGGGGAGTCGCTTCACAGATGGTGAAGCAGGTCTGCAGGTGTCTGTCTTTCTCTCCCCCTCTGTCTTTCCTCCTCTCTCCATTTCTCTCTGTCCTATCCAACAGCAATGACATCAATAACAACTACAACAATAAAAACAGGGCAACAAAAGGGAATAAATAAATATATATTTAGAATAATAATAATGGCCATGTTCAGTGGGGAAACAATTACAGAAGCCAGACCTTCCATTTTCTGCAACCTACAATGACCTTGGGTCCATACTCCCAGAGGGATAAAGAATAGGAAAGCTATCAGGGGAGGGGATGGCACATGGAGATCTGGTGGTGGGAATTGTGTGGAGTTGTACCCCTCTTATCCTACGGTTTTGTTAATTCTCCTTTTTTAAATAAATAAATATATATACATAAAAATAATAATACTAAATAAGTAAATAAATACATATTTATGGAGAGGGCGGAGAGACAACCGGACTTTCACTCTGGCACATGCCATGATGGGGACTGAACACGGGACCACACACTTGAGAATCCAAAGCTTTATCCATTGTGCCACCTTCCAGGCCATCAAGTAACTTCATTTCATAAAGTGTGTATGCCTCATAACTTTGGCCAAAGGATTCTAGTCAGAGTAAGCACAACAAAGGCACAAAGGACAACTGCATCAAGATGAGGATGAAACAAACAGATGAGGAAACAAAAGATGACTCCAAAGGAGTATGGAAATCCAACAAGGCAGAGGGGATGACAAGCAGTGCGGCTCCAGCGACCCAACACGACACCAGACACACACATAGACTCAGAGAGAGAGAAAGAGAGGGAGGAAGAGAGAGAGAAAGAGAGGGAGGGAGAGGGAGAGGGAGAGAAAGAGAGGGAGGGAAAGGGAGAGGGAGAGGGGGGGAGAGGGAGAAGGAGAGAGGGAGACAGAGAGAGAGAGAGAGAGAGAGAGAGCGCTTTCTTCTTGAAACTATATTTGAGAAGAAACTGCTCTGTTCACTCTCATAGAAGGACCACAGAATGAGAGTGAATTCAGTAACAGGGGTGGGGTGGGGGGTGGTGAGCAACTTTTAAATTCCTTTTATCAACTCTTCAGTAAAATCGGAAGGCAAATGCAAATCCAACATTAGTATTTGGGAGGGTGTGTGTGTTGGGCTCCTGCATGAGCAAGCTTTTTGCTGCTTTTACTATAAGAAAGTGAGTGAAATCGGTCTCTCTCTCTCTCTCTCTCTCTCTCTCTCTCTCTATCTGAATGGAAAAGTGGCTTAGCCTGGAGCAGTGAAATTGCATATTCATGAAGTCCTGACTTTGCAAGAAAAAAAAAAGCCTTCCTGTGGTCTGGGAGATGGTACAGTGGGTAAAGCCCTGGATGTTCAATCATAAGGTCCTGAGTTCAGTCTCTGGTAGCACATCTACCAGCATCTACCAGAGTGGAGTGGTGTCTGGTTTTTTTTTTTTTTTTTCTCTCTCTCTCCTCCTATCTTTCTCTTAATAAATAAATAAATAATTTTTTCTTTTCTTTAAATAGCTGTTTCCTGGAAGCACATTTTGGGCAGTGATAGAGTTGAACTACATAGCTGGCGTCCAGCTCAGTTATGGTAGCAGAAAACTGGAAGGAAATGTGCAAAGAGGGACACTCTCTGGGAGATGGGGCTTCCAGTTGACTTTCCCTCCTTGTTTTTATCTGCACGTCTCAAGTGTTCAACTAACGTGTCTTTTGCAGGCCTGCCCTGTAGCTCCGTCACCTTTGGCCTGCTGCTGGCTGGTGTCCTGCTTCTGCTACTGTTGTTGGCAGTGGCTATCCACCAGTACTGTAAGTTATGCCCTTTGGGCCTGTCGTGATGAGCCCTTTTGCTGTTGCAGGTGCCCCTAAAAGTCTTTTCCTCTCTAGGGGAGCAGAACACATGGGGTTCTGGTGGAAGTTTACCCTCCCTCACTCCCAAATATCAGGCAGTTTCATAGGTGATTCTTGTCCGGATGCCTTGCTGTTAGGATGGCCCTGTGCGAGGAGGCAGATAAGCCTGGCCCAAATCCAAGCCTACAGTTCCATGTCTAATGACCTAGGGTCTGCCCGGCCTCTCTGAGCTTCTGTTGCACCCCCCCCCACACACACACCTATGGGTAACCTTTAACCTGTCTCCCAGCATTGTTGTTTGTAAAAGCTCTGCTGAGTGTGCCCTATGTGGGCATGTGCTCAGTCAGTGGGGAGCCCCATGAGCAGTCAGGATGAGGGTCCACCCTGTGCACAAGACATCACACACTGTTCCCTGAAGTCAGAAATCCCACCCCCACCCCCTGAGGCTATAGAGAAACTAAAAGCTGATAGTGGCTCACCGCACTCTGGAGATGGGATCCTCTCCTGGGACTCCCCAGGTTCTGCTCTACACTGGGTTCAGAGCACAGAGAACCGCAAGGGGAGCCCACACATCTGCAGGTGCTACTCTGTACCTCCAGCTCAGCTGAGCCACTTAAAGCAAGCCACTGCTCTCTCTTCTCTCCTGGCTTGTTTAAGATGGGAGGGAGGTCCTCAGGGGCATGGACCAGGTGGTAGCTGTTTAACATCACAGACCCTTTTGAACGTGTGTCGACTTTGTAGATCCTCTTCACAGAGAAAAGCATCCTGTGAGTATTTTTTAAATGCAATTGCTGCCCATAAAATAATTCATTTATTCTACTGGATTAAGCTCATTAAGTTCAGTGGTCTACAAACTTTTTTTCTTTTCTGATTCCTTTCCTGAACCTCATCAGTCAAAAAAGAAGAGAAAAGAAAAGAAAAAAGAAAAGAAAAGAAAAGAAAAGAAAAGAAAAAGATGTTAAGTTATAAACACCAGTTGCAATTTGCTATGGTTGTTTATTATGTTTGTTACTAAGATGCTCCCCGAATAAGAAATGATACAGGAGTGTACATCTAAACAGCATGTTCATATTTCCATTCTGCATTGCAGTTGGAAATCTCATGCAACCCTCAAATAGTCCTGCTCTAGGTTAAGGCCACTTGTCCTTACATCCTCTTATGCTTGATCTGTGTGAAGGACACCATAGTGGCAGGGCACACAGACTGGAATGATCAGCTGAGGTGGAATCCTGGCTTTACCACTTGCTAGTTGTACGACTTTGAACAAAGTACTCAAAGGCTTGCTCATTCTTTGCTTCAGTTTCCCCAGTATGGACTTAATAGGAGCAGTATTCAGCACTTTGGTTTGCTGTGATCTTTATAGGAAGTAAAACACACAGTGTTTGGAGCAGAGCCTGGTAGTTTGGGGTGACAACCACTCCTGACATCACCTGCCTCTGTGTCTGGGATTTGGTGTTCTTGGTCCCCAGCCACACTGACTAGGGGTGCTGTATTCTTCTTCCAGGTCTTCGGAGGAGAGCCCGACTGCATTTCATCAAACAGTGAGTGCTTTCTGGTGACATGGCCCTGCTTGTGGTTCTGGCTTGCCCAGCTCTTGCTCTCAGCCTTGCGCTACAAGGAACCAAAGCCAGGCATTGCCCTAAAACAAATAAGTATCAGAGTTTATGAATAGATGAGGCAATACTGAGTACAGGAAAAGGGGACCTAGACAAGCAAAAATACTGTGTATTTGTGGGTGTGTATCACCAGAGCAGCAGCCACCCCCTGCCTGCATGGAGTGTGGTGGAGTGGCCCAGGTTCTTCCCACTCATGATTTCACTGGACTTGAGCCTGTGAGCAACAGGGGAAGGTTGTATTTACACATTTGACCAGAGATTTGTATAAAGTTAGTAAAGAGCAAAATCAGATTTGAAGGACCACCTTCCACCCTTCCCCCCTCCACAGACCACTACCACCACCACCTATGCCAGGTCCTCCAACAATGATTTCCCTCCCTGCCAGGTTATACTGCTTTGGTCCCAACTTTTGCCTTTCACCCCACCTAGGTGTCAGAAGTTGATGAAGCCTTAGTCACAGAGACACAGAAGTAAATAATAATAATAATAAGTAAAACGTGCTCAGTCTTTAGGTCTACCACAGGTGCCTGGTGTCAGCATAGGTAGAGTGCAGAGACTGAGAGAGGCCAGGGTCTGCTCGCTGATTCCTGCCCCAGTGCTGCCAAACTCCAGCTGTGCTGTGGACAGGGGTGTGTGTGTGTGTGTGTGTGTGTGTGTGTGTGTGTGTGTGTGTGTGTTTAAAGATCCATTTATTTGTTTATTTATGAGAGAGAGAGAGAGAGAAATGAAAGAAAGAAGGGAGAGACACACTGAGAGAGAACCAAGAGCCAGACCATCACTCAGGACCTCATGCTTGGCAAACTAGGGTTTCTGAGGTTCCGCAGAGTAGGGGGAGGAGTTAGGGAGCTCCTGGATGGGAACAACAGCTCCTCTCCCCTGTCCTGATTCCCAACAACTCTGCTCTCATTTGTTACAATTCTCTGTAAGCTGCCATTTGAACAGACAGTTTGTGACTAGGAGAGTTAAAAAATAACCACCTCTGGGGGCAGGGTGGTGGCGCACCTGATTGAGCACACATGTTGCAATGTGTAAGGACCCACCTTGGAGCCCCCGGTCCCCACCTGCAGGGGGAAAGCAGGTGTCTTTTTGTCTCTTTCCCTCTCTGTCTCCCCCTTCCTCTCAATTTCTAACTGTCTCTATCCAATAAATAAATAAAGATAATAAAAAAATTTTAAAAAGAACACCTCTGGTTTTATGACTATGACCCAGATGTGGATGAAGCAGTTCATAGGCCTCACAGATCAGCTGCCCCAAACTCAAGCTGCCATTGAAGCAGAAGTCTCTAACCTCAAACCAGCATCCCAACTATAGACCATCTTCTTCTGGTCCTTCAGTGTGGCACTTATGAATAGCTTAGCACTGGAGGTACTGGCAAGAAACAGCATTCTTCAAAGCTGGAATTTATTTTCTGTTGAGTTGGGGCATTGCCCATGCATGATTTCACTGCTCTAGGCCACTTTTTTCTTTATAAAGTGAGTACTAACAAGCTTATTTATTTGTTTGTTTTTTATTTTCATTTCTTTATTTTTATTTTTATTTATAAAGTATTTATTTATTTTCCCTTTTGTTGTCATTTTTTTTGTTGTTGTAGTTATTGTTATTGCTTTTGATGTTGTCATTGTTGGATAGAACAGAGAGAAATGGAGAGAGGAGGGGAAGACAGAAGGGGAGAGAAAGATAGACACCTGCAGACCTGCTTCACTGCCTGTGAAGCGACTCCCCTGCAGGTGGGGAGCCAGGGGCTGGAACTGGGATCCTTACTCAGGTCCTTGCGCTTTGTGCCATGTGCACTTAACCCACTACGCTACCCTCCGACTCCCTCATTTGTTTATTTTAAGTAGAGAAAGAGAGAGTAAAAAAGACCACAGCATCAAAGCTTCCTTCAATGTGATGGGGGAAACCAGGTGGAAGGGGCACTTGAACCTGGATCATGTACATGATCAGATTTGAAGGACCACCTTCAAAAACAGCACATCATCCAAGAGAATTCTTTCACTGACTCTCTATGTCACTTTTTCATTCAGAGAGAGAAAGGCCATGGCATCAGAGCTTCCTCTAGTTCCATAAACCCTCCCATGTGTGCCTTGCCCATGGCAAGACACACATCATATCCAGTGAACTATCTTTCTGGTTCTATATCTTTTTTTTTTTTAAGTTTTTAATTTTTTTCACCTAAAGTTGTTGTGGTTTTCTTTCTTTCTTTTTTTTTTTGTTCATTTGCTGATTTTTTTTTTAATCTTTTATTGTGTAAAAGAGACAAGAACATCATTCTGCCTTTTTTTTTTTTTTTGGATGGTGGAGATCCATCTACCTTGGGTCTCACATATGCATTTCACCCCTGAGACACTTTCTCAGTCCTTCACATTTTTAATTATTTATATATTTAGGCCAAAGTATCACTCAGCCAGTACCACTGGCTATTAGTGATACCAGAGTCCTATACATTGCTGCTGAGCTCTGTCCTCCGGCCCTTCAAAAATTGAATGACTGTGATTCACTAAGAACATAGTAGTGTAAAACTCTTGACCCTGGGCTATTGGAGCACAGCCCTGAATTCTCATCTGCCATTTGTCTCTGTTAATGGGAAATTCTGTATTCATTTACCTGAAAATAAGTGGTTTCACAACTTGCTGTTGTTTCCAGGTTTTATAAATAAGCAGAAACTACGCATTTGTTGTCCTACCATGAAGATAAAATGGTCTGTCATGAGCAAGATCTGGAAACAGGAGAAAGACAACCATGAAAATGTCACCAATCTGCTGAAACTGCCTGCTTTTCTCTACCCTCAAAGTCATTTCCATGGGCTTTACACATGGGTATGGGAGGTATTTTTGAGGTGACCCCTAGGAGTCTCAGAGAGAAAGCTTCAGAGCTCCATAGCATCTTCTGTAAGAAATGCCACCATGACACAACTTCCAACACCTGTGCTCACCCTGGACTGAGCTGAACTTTGGACTAAGCCACCCAATCACCCTGGTGTGAGTTGTTCTGCCCTGGTTGGTCAGTTCTAGACCCAAGTCTTTTGGCTCCTCCTTCTTGAGGCTGATGGTGCTCACAGAAAGCCCCAGAGAAGGATTTTACTGGAAACAAGCCTTCTGGAGGGTGGCTGGCCTGTGCACCCCTCTCCCTCTACCCTAAATTATCAGTCTCTGAGCCATCCTTTGGGACCAGGAACTGGGAGGTTGGAGAATAAAAGGTCACTTCGACACCTACTAGGAAGTTCCTCAGCTTTCATTTCTGCTTTCTCATGGCTCTTATATTTTGTTTTGTTTTGGTTTCCCATGGTTTCTGTTCCTTCTACTAAAATGCCTTATTTTAAAAATAAAGGCCTCAGCAAAAGATGCAATGGCTCCTGTGATGTGAAAGCACAAACATCTATCTACACAGGAAAGATTCTGATGCTCTCTTGACTAGAGAATAAAATTAATGTGCTCTCATTTTGTGTAGGGCTCTTCATTTGCCCACACAATAGATCACACTTCAAAGTGATTTGGGCTGTAGATAGAGTGAAGGCTTGAGAGGGTAGGGAGTCCCAGGACACTGGGAACCAGGCAGCGGCAGCAGCAGCAGCAGCAGCAAGTCCCTGAAGGTGTTGCCTCCACTAGTGCCTCTTCCTGTCAGCTGAGACTGGAACCCTGGCCTCCAGGCTGGTTACTCTGTACCTAAAAGAAGAGTCTGGGGCGGGGGAGACAGCATAATGGTTATGCAAACAGACTCTCATGCCTGAGGCTCCTAAATCCCAGGTTCAATCCCCCGCCCACCATAAGCCAGAGCTGAGCAGTGCTCTGGTGTCTCATAGCGTGTGTGTATGTGTCTCTCTCTGCATCTCTCTCAAAAATAAAATTAATAAAAAAAAATTAAAAAAAAAAAAGAAGAGTCTTTCTCACAGCCCTGAATTGTTTTACAGTCAGCTTCTCAGAAGGAAAATACAAAGACAAAAAAAAACCTGGAGAAAAAGGTCAGGATGAAGATCTGATGCCTGGAAAATCCCTGAACGGGATCTTAACCCGCACCCTGGGCTTGAAAAGCATGGGAGTTGGTGAGCCAAAAGACAATGCTACTCGGAGGCTGCACTAACAGAAGCAGCGTGGTGAAGTCAAGAAGAATGGTGTCCCCACCTGAGGTGGGGGTAATGTTCAGGTCCTGAAACATGATGGCAGAGGGAGACCTAGGTGGGGGGTTGGGGGCTGGCGTTAGAGTGTTATGTGGAAAATTGAGAAATGTCACACAGATGCCAACTATTGTATTTAACTGTCACCTGTGAACCATTAGTCCATCCAATAAAGGAAAAAAAAAAATAGAGACAAGGAGTCTAAAAGAGACCACAGCAGCAAAGTTTCCTTCAATGTAATAAGAGCCATGTTAGAAGCTGTATCTCAGGCATGGCTAAGCCACTTGCTTTTGTAAACAACAAAGCTGGGAGCTGGCATGCAGTTTAAGGACACTGGCATATTAAATTCTGTTCTAGGGCCTTTGATAGTCACAGAATGCCAGATGTGTGTGGTGGGTGGAAGACAGAAGGGTAGAGGTGCAGAAGATATTTAAGAAAAATGAACTTGAAGCCCCCCCCCAAAGTACAGGGCTGTCAGCTATGACCCACCCTTAGAAGAAGGTAAACTGAGATAAATCTGGTCAAACTTAATTATCAGTACTTGGCCATAGGTAGAGTGAAATCCCCACCCCATTTCTGCTGACTGCCCTTTTAAAGTAATAAAAAAAAAAATAGTTAAGACTAGCTATAGGCTTTGTTCTAGGAGAAAGTTCAATGAAACTATGACTCAAGAGACAAGAAGATCTAAAGCCCTAGGACCCCTCTCTGCTCCTGGCTTCCAGCCCTCCCCTTTTTCTGTCAGTACATATGCTCATTCCCTTAGCATTTAACCAGAAAGGATGATGTTTGTAATAACTTCTACCTCGACTGCAGGTTCAAACATCAGTTAAATATTTTTTTCCTTCATGTAAAAGCTGATGTGATCATGTCTGACTTTCTGTGGCAAAGAGTAGTGGGCCCACATTCAACTTTAGAAAAAATAGCTTTCTGCCCATCAGCTACAAAGAAGACCTGCAGGCTACCTCCCAAGACTAAGGAGAGAGAAGGAAAGTCAGGGTAACCTGAACCAGACTCCGGTGGTCTTCATTTTCAAGATGGGCCCAAAGCTAGACGTGGGACCTGCCTTCTCTGAAGGCTCACAGTCATCCGTCCACAGCGGAAGGAAGAGCAGGTCTCAAGGCCCCTCTAGAGTCTCCGCTAGCGCACAACCTCTTCCTGAGGCTCTCTTTGCAATTGTGTTTACTTGTTTACAAGTCTACATGGGGCGGGTTGGGGGTGGGGTGCTCCTCATTCTGCTGGCTGGCAGCTGTGGAGGCTGAGGTAAGGAGGTCTACACCCAGCACCTGACTTTGGAAGAACTGAGCTGTTGTGACTTTCTGAAGGACCACTAATGCATCATTTAAAAAAAAAAAAATTTTTAATCTAGCTTACCATTTCCGCTTGTAGGTATTTGTCTTACAGACACACATTCCCAAGTGGCATGCATGAAGAAATACGTGTGAATTTGCTCTGTATAGTGACACTTACTAACCAAGTATTAGAAATAATCCAAATGCCCATCAGGAGAAGCCAGTAATGGTAATAATAATAGAGCCTGAGAAGGGAGTCCAGGTGCCTCTGAAAGAATTAGTTGGTTTCACTTAGGCTGCCACTGAGCAATGACCACTACTTCTGCATTTACTTTAACAATATCCACATTGCTTGTTTCCTTTTCTTTCCATTGAAAGTATGATTTTAATTTTTTTAATGTACTCAACAGAGAGGCAGAGAGAGTCCAGAGTTCTGCTCCAGTTTAGGCACAGGTAGTGCCAGAAATCTAGGTGTGTGTGTGTGTGTGTGTGTGTGTGTGTGTGTAGCACTCAAGAATGCAAGTCCTGTGCTCTACCACTACCACTGAGCTGCCTCCCTGGGGCTTCTGCTTGTTTTCTTCCTCTCTCTCTCTCTCTCTTTTTTTTTTTTAAATGCAATGTGCGGTCATTATCAAAAGCCTTGCACAGATCAAAGCAGAACAAATGTACATGTTGGAGTGATCATCAGAAAGGAGACAAGTTTTGAGTATTGACATGTTCTGCTTGCCCTTCTGGGACATGGCCCCAGATGTGCTCACTCTGAAAAGTCTCTGAGCTGTACACTTACAATCTATCATTTTCCATAGATAGACATTACCATAGGTAGCAGATCGTGTTCAACACATAGGGGAAAGTCCAAGTACAGGGCGAGGGAGATGGTGCAACCCTTTAGGCACCAGACTCTCATGCCTGAGGCTCCAAAGATTCCAGGTTCACCCCCAGCACCACAAGCCAGAGTTGAGCAGCACTCTGGTCTCTCTGTCTCTCATTAAAAATAGATAAGTAGGGAGTCGGGGGTGCAGTGTAGCTCAGCGGGTTAAGTGCGCATGGTGCGAAGCGCAAGGACAGGCATAAGGATCCCGGTTCCAGGCCCCGGGTTCCCCACCTGCAGGGGAGTCACTTCACAGGCGGTGAAGCAGGTCTGCAGGTGTCTATCTTTCTCTCCCCCTCTCTGTCTTCCCCTCCTCTTTCGATTTCTCTCTGTCCTATCCAACGACAGCAGCAACAACAACAACAACAATAATAAAACAACAAGGGCAACAAAAGGAGAAAAAAATGGTCTCCAGGAATAGTGGATTCATGGTGCAGGCACGGAGCCCTGGCAATAACCCTGGAGGTTAAAAAAAAAAAAAAAAACAGTAAATTTTAACTTTAAAAAGTCCAAACACAGAAAATTACAGAAAAATGTAAAATCAGTATTTGAAGCTGTTCTGTTCTTTCAGATTTTTCTACAGGTTACTATAGTAGTAAAGCTGAAGTATATTCAACACATAAATGCAGACTATGAAAACTGAATCTTATTCTGAAATTTTCTCCACTCTAATAATGTATCAACCCCCCCGGATACATTTGTTCATATATGCAATAAGAAAAGAACTGGGAAGATATATGCCAAACTTTCAATGGCAGTTACTGGTGTTGGGGGAGGGAATTTCTTCTTCTTTTTTTTTGTACCAGAGCACTGCTCAGCTCTGGTTTATGGTGGTGTGAGGGATTGAACCTGGGACTCCAGAGCCTCAGATATTAGAATTTCTATGCATAACCTTTATGCATCCACCCCTGCGTGGGGATTTCAATTTCTATTTTGTACATTTCTACAATATACCACATAATTTTTTCCAATAATCATATATTACTTTCATAATTGGGGGAAAGCAACGGAAAAAAAAGAAGCTGTTTCTCTAAAAAAGAAAATGATAAAACTTGTAGTCACTAATATTTAAAATCAGGATTTGTCTAGAAGATATTTATTCATAAATCAAATTAATTTATTTTTAATCTTTTATTTATAAAAAGGAAACATTGACTAAACCATAGGATAAGAGGGGTACAACTCCACACAATTCCCACCACCAGAACTCTATATCCCATCCCCTCCCTTGATAGCTTTCCTATTCTTTAACCCTCTGGGAGTATGGACCCAAGGTCATTGTGGGATGCAGAAGGTGGAAGGTCTGGCTTCTGTCATTGCTTCCCCGCTGAACATGGGCTTTGACAGGTCGATCCATACTCCCAGCCTGTCTTTCTCTTTCCCTAGTGTCTGCTCAGTGAAGTCTGGTTGGCATCCAGCTAGCATCTGGAACCTGGTGGTTGAAATAAATTTATTATATTTTTTTTACATCTGAAGGGTGGAAATTATCGCGATGCATGCTGAGGCAGCCAGAAAACAAGCCCACAAGCTGAGCGAATTTGCCACCTGTGATGCTTAGATTTCCACCTATGAAATGGAAGCACCTGGCCTTATCTTGGACCTTGACTGCCTGTCCCCCTCCCTTCTCCTCAAGAAATAAGGGTAGAGAATTCTGGGTTCCAAGCTGCCAGGTGTAGTCCCAGCAGCACTTAGTTCAAAGGAGGGGGGGGGCTCCTACACCACCCCCTTCCTTTCATCCTTACTCATCCCCACCCCCGCCCTGGCGGCTTGTGTCTCTCGCTACCTGTAGGAAGTGGGCAACTTGTTTTCATAAAGTGATCCCCAACTCGTGTGGGCTGTGAAGCTGATCCGAATCTCTCACCCAGTCAAAGGGAAAGAGAGAAAGAGCCCTGTCTTCAGAGGCTTTTCCAGGTGTAGAGGATGAAAGAGATTTCCTCTGCCACTTCTTGGGAAACCTCCTCAGATGCGTCACCATCTCTCATCACTCTGCTCCTGGAGGCCTACAGCCACAGAACTCAGTACCTCCACTCAGTCAGAAGGAAGTCATATTCTCAAGCACCACATCAGTTTGAGATTCACAGAAGTGTAACGTGACATGTGCGATTCCTTTTAATATATATTTATCTATTAATGAGAAAGAGGGAGAGAGAACCAGAACAACACTCTGGTACATCCAATGCCTGGAGTCAAACTCTGGACCTCATGCTTGGGAGTCCAATGCTTTATCCACTGTGTCACCTCTCAGGCCACAAAGACAGGTAGGCCAGTGCACTGCTCTGCTCAGGTTTATGGTGGTATTAGGGATTAAACCTGGAACTTCAGAGCCTCATGCATCAAAGTCTTTTTGCATAACTATGATGCTATCATCTCCACCCTATGTGTGATTCTTTTTTATTTATTTATTTATTTTTCCCTTTTGTTGCCCTTGTTTAACATTGTTGTGGTTACTGATGTTGTTGGATAGGACAGAGAGAAATGGAGAGAGGAGGGGAAGACAGAGGGGGGAGAGAAAGATAGACACCTGCAGACCTGCTTCACTGCCTGTGAAGCAACTCCCCTGTAGGTGGGGAGCCGGGGGCTAGAACAGGGATCCTTATGCCAGTCACGTGCTCTTAACCCGCTGTGCCACCGCCCGACTTCCCCTATGTGTGATTCTTATCAAGCTGAAAAGCAAAAGTGCCAGGAAAAGAAGCATCTATTCCTAGGATCTATTTAGTATTTAGTATGTACCCTCTTCTCCCCCCCCCACCATTGAGTTAATTTCTTTTACAAGAGAGTACCCACCTTAGTGTTTTGTTGTTTTTTTTTAAATAAATTATTTCTTTATTGGGGAATTAATGCTTTACATTCAACAGTAAATACAATAGTTTGTACATGCATAACATTCCCCAGTTTCCCATTTAACAATACAACCCCCACTACCACCTTAGTGTTTAACTCAGATTTCTAATCTATATTTTCTTTTTATGCATTTTTATAACGCAGTTCCTGCCTTGTCATTTGTGAATGAACAAATCATCTTGCCTTTCTCTTTACAGTCAGTATTCCTCTGCTTTGAACTTTTGTTAGTTCAACCATATCTACCTGGGGCACCTTCTGTGTGCCCTACCAACCTGCACAGAAATCAGCAATGGTCAGAAGAGACAGCACTCTCCTCAGGGCTCATGGTCTTTCCCATGGACTTATTAAAGACTCATTAGAGATGTTTCCAGGCATCAGTTCTTTCCTTGCTATCTAACCTTCCATCTCAGAGGGGACCATGGCCTCAGGGAGTCCTCTGGCCCTGTCCTGCCATCTGCACAAAAAGTCAGCTTTCCTAAACCAGAGAGGCCAGAATCTAAATAAGAAAATGCACAGTGGAAAAAGGCTCACCTAGAAGGGCCTTCCTTGGACTCCCGCAAGAAGATTCTGCTCCAATGTCCCCAGAGTAGCCACCCTTAGTGCCTCTTCCATTGGCTATCCAACCCCTACTCCAACCCCATCCCAGCCTCTTAAGGCTGTAAGAACACAGTTTCTCTTTGCTGATAGAACACAGTTTCTCTCTGCTCCAACCGCCTTGCAGGACTCAACAAGTTAGATGTTTTCGAAGAATCTTATGTTCTAGACAGTAATGCTGGTTCAGCAAAAATACTAAGCCATACCCTTATGGGCTTACATCATGGGGGGAGGGGAGTAGTGGAGGGAGGGTCTCACTAAGCCAGTGAACACATAAATGCCCAGATGATGTTAACACAGGCAGGAGGCAAAAGCTACTCCCTTAAAAAAAAAATTTTTTTTTTTTTAAAGTTGTGTTCAGTAGATAGAAGAGTCTCTACACTTTCACAGTAAAATGTGTGGAGGTCTCTGTGGTTGGGTGGGAGTAAAGTTAAAAGAGGAAGGCTTGAAGTGTTGACAGAGGGGCGGAGGCCCATCTCCCCCAACACCCACCCCTCCCACCAGGGCCCCTTTGGCATCCTGTGGGCCAGAAGTTGGCTGCTTGACTAGACCTGCTGGCTGAGGAAAAAGGGAGGCGTGATTCCTGCCCCTTCACCCTCACCCTACACCAAGTCTCATCAGTCAGACCTGGGGGACGTGAGGAAGGGGGAATGCAGATGATGAGACTCGCTGAGATCACTGAGCTTCTTGGTGGGCAGGAGAAAATGGAGTTTCAGTTGTCCCTTCCTTTTACCCCATTGTCTTCCCACAGTCACACTGAGGCTTCTGGGTCAAGAACGAGGAATGAAGGTGACTTGCACAAGATGAGCTGGTCTTTGTAGATGTCCTTTGCCAGACTCTACTGAAATCCTATATCCCCAGAAACTCACACTCCATTTGCTGTGTGTGTGTGTGTGTGTGTGGGGGAACATGTGGTGGGGAAGGGGGGGAAGAGAGATATGAAATAGATAAGCACAAAGTCTGTCCAGATTGCTATAAGAGTTCTTCACACTTTCCTCCATCTGGATCTGCCAGCCCACCTGACTCATAAGGGGATCATGAAAAGAAGGGGGAAAGCACTGTTTTTTTTATTTTTATTTTTATAAAAAAGAAACACTGACAAAACAATAGGATAAGAGGGGTACAACTCCACACAATTCCCACCACCAGATCTCCCTATTCCATCCCCTCCCTTGATAGCTTTCCTATTCTTTAGCCCTCTGGAAGTATGGACCCAAGGTCATTGTGGGATGCAGAAGGTGGAAGGTCTGGCTTCTGTAATTGCTTCCCCACTGAACATGGGTGTTGACAGGTTGATCCATACTCCCAGACTGTCTCTCTCCTTCCCTAGTGGGGTGGGGTTCTGGGGAATCGGAGCTCCAGGACACATTGGTGAGGTTGTCTGTCCAGGGAAGTCTGGTTGGCATCATTCTAGCATCTGAAACCTGGTGGCTGAAAAGAGAGTTAACAGTACAAAGCCAAATAAATAATTGTTGAACAATCATGGACCTAAAGGCTGGAATAGTGCATATGAAGAGTTGGGGGGGTCTCCATTTTGTGGATAGCTAGTAGGCATATTTTAGTTATACTCCAAAGGGCCTGTGACTATACTAGGTTGTTGTTTTTTGTGTTTTTTTGTTTGTTTGTTTGTCTTTCCCCTGAGCCTGAAATCTGATATACAGGTGGATCTAAGTTATTGTCTGGGGAGATGATGTCATGGTTGGAAGAAGGACCAGAAAGCTGGATCAGGGACGATATTAGCTCCCAAATATGTGAAAGGTGAATATATATTGTGGACTGTAAACCCCATCGATTTGATGTGATCTGGGGCCCATATTCAGCTTAGGAGCCTATGTGACTTCTGCATCCCTGTAGATCTGAGTTCACAGTCTGTGGTCATGAGTAGGAATGTTCCAAGCTGCCCCAATATCAGAACCCATCTTCCTCAGGTGTAGCATAGAGTATGTTGTCCATCCCCCCTTTGGAGGATGGAATATTCTCTATTGTTGTTGATCCAAGTTGAGGCCAAGGTCCTATGGGGTCCCACAAAGGGGTCTATTTTGTTGTTCCTGATAGAGATGACCGGTAACCATGGAGAGAGGGATTTATTTGAGGTCTAGGCCCATCATGTCTGTTTACTCCTTCAGTACTCCCTAAATAAGGCCCCAGCCGATGGGGTGGCCTGATAGTGATTAAAGAGTCATCGTTAAAGTATGCCAGTCTCTTGGAAGGCACTGTTTTATCCATGTCATTTCAGAGTCAATGTGCTTCTGGGTGGCAGGTGAACAGGGGGTAGGATGCTTGTCTTGCAAATGACACCTGAGAACTGTGCCGTGTGGAACCTTTCAGTGGAAACCAGCCCCATTCATACTGGAGCCTGGTCAGCCCCTGCTGATGTTAATGCCTCACCTCCTTCCCTCCCAGCCTTCATTATTATCCAAACTGAATTAAGACTTTTGAGTGTGTCTATGTTTAAAGGAAGAATGTTCAAAGGAAGAATGTTCTATCACATGTTCTCAGTGCTTTGCCATGAGGACACACACCAAAATTTCACCTTCATAGAACAAATGAGACATGATTCAGTCAAAATCAAGAATAGTTTTCCAGGAGGGGCTAGGAGATAAACACCAGGGAGAGCACACATTTTACCTTATGAGAACCCCACCAAGACCATCACCACCACCACCACCACATGGAAGCACCTGCACAGGAAGTTTCATAAGCAGTGGAACAGAGCTGTGGTATGTCTCTTTCTCTGTCTTTACCTTCTGTAAAAAAATTAAAAGTCAGTCATGAGTGGTGGAATTATGCAGGTGTATGTGCATTATTTCACTGACGTACTACAGTTATAGCCAGACTAAAATTAAGCAATCTCAGCTTTATAAGTATCTATACATGATGAGAATATATGATGGCAAGGAAAGAAATGTCATTTTAAAAGTCAGAATATAGGCCTGTTTTCAAGATAAAGAGAGAATCCAGAATGTGGTAACAGCTAAGGTTGGCATTTATATCTTTGGAGGCAGGATATATGAATGCTTCCTTTTTCTTTATGCCTTACTTTGTTATACCTTAGTTTTTCTCTTTAGCTATGAATTATTTTATAGTAAAACAATGTTTCTAAGACAAATTTTTTAATATTTATTATTTATTTATTTTCCTTTTTGTTGCCCTTGTTGTTTTTTATTGTCATCATCGTTGTTGGAAAGGACAGAGAGAATGGAGAGAGGAAGGGAAGACAGAGAGAAGGAGAGAAAGATAGACACCTGCAGACCTGCTTCATCGCCTGTGAATCGACTCCCCTATAGGTGGGGAGCCGGGGGCTCAAACCGGTATCCTCCCACTTGTCCTTGAGCTTTGCACCACCTGTGCTTAAAACTGCGCTACCGCCGGACTCCCAAGACAAACAATTTGAAATGTATTCATATTTCAAATAGAACTTCAGGGGCCAAAAGATAGCTCAGTAGTAGGTGAAATATTTCTGAAGATTTTCCTTTCCTATGTCCTGGGCCACTTGAAAGGTATCACACCTTTTGTGTGAGTTCAATTGCAACATCTCAAGCAACTAGAGAAATGTCTTTTGCGAGGACAGAAACAACTGTCAAGTAGCTAACGACTAAATTGCACTTCAAATGTCCTGTCACATAGATGAGGACCCTGGGCTCTATCCTCAATACCCAAAAGCTACTTCATCAAAGAAATAATTTAAAATAAAATTTCCGAAATAGAAATAATGTCCTATTTTATACATATATCTTTAAAGATTGCCTTTGGGTGACCACACATACACCCAGGCACACATTTCTGCTTGTCTTCACAGAAGGGCCACCCATATCCAATGTCACTCAAAGTCTGAAGTGATTAGATGGTCCCTCCTCTGACATTGTTGACCTTCACTCTCACTTGCCTACCCCTATCTCCATTTATCTAGCGCTCAGTGTGTGCTTGGTGCTACTCTGTCTTACCTCATTTGCCCAGCTACCCCGCGTGCACCTACTCATCCTTGTTGCTTTACAAGTGAGATGCGAAATCTAAGCTCTACCAAGGCACCAGGCTGGAAAGCACCTGGTTGGGGACAAGATTGCACCCAAATGCCACCACCCAGTGACAACTTGTAAGATTCTCTGTCCCCCTGCACCTACTCACAGGGACAACTAGGGAAATTGACTTGAGTTCCCAACATATTAACCCAGCCTCCTCACCACAGAAAGTGAATGATCCCTGACCCGTGAGCTCTTTCTGTACTGAAAGCAGCCTTGAACTACAACCAAAACAGAAATATTTGCGGCTGGTAAGATCTGATCTTTGGATCTAGATTGAGACCTTTATACTTTGAAATTAATTTTTTTCTTGTTTTTAAAGATTTTATTTATTTATTTATTTATGAAAAAGATAGAGTAGAGAGAGAAAGAACCAGACATCACTCTGGTACATGTGCTGTCAGGGACTGAACCCAGGACCTCATGTTTGAGAGTCTAGTTCCTTAGCCACTGTACCACCTCCCAAGCTACAAAATTAATTTTTTTAAATTTCTTTATTGAGGATTAATCATTTACAGTTGACAGTAAAATACAGTAGTTTGTACATGCATAACATTTCTCAGTTTTCCACATAACAATTCAGCTCCCACTGGGTTGTCCTCTGCCATCATGTTCCAGGACCTGAACCCTCCTCCACCCCAGAGTCTTTTACTTTCGTGCAATACACCAAACTGTGGAATTAATTTAAGGTCCATCTATCTCAGCTTCTAAAATAATATTTAAACACCCTGTATGACAATCCTGCTGAACGATAGTACACCTCACATTTAAATATCTCCTGTGACATGGAACTTATTCTCTGAGCAATCCACTTCACATTGAATTAGTTCCAATCTTCTTGTTTTTGTTTTGTTTTGTCATGTTTTGTTTCAAAGGAAGTCCTAATAAGTTCCAGGAATCATCCCCAAAAGCAAAAGCAAGGTTCTTCAATGACTTACACCTGACTACAACACTAGTCACTAAGGTGACCTTTTTTTTTTTGACAATTTTTATTGACTTAATAATAACTGACAAGATTTTAGAATAAGAGGGATACAATTCCATACAGTTCCCACCAGGAGAGTTTCACATCCCACCTTCTTCATTGGAAGCTTCCCTATTCTTTATCCCTCTGGGAGTATGGACCCAGGATCATTATGGGGTGCAGAAGGAGGAAGGTCTGTCTTCTGTAATTGCTTCTCTGCTGGACATGGGCATTGGCAGGTCAATACTTCCAGCCTCTCTCTCTCCCTAGTGGGGCAGGGCTATGGAGAGGTGTGGTTCTAGGACACATTGGTGAGTTCATCTGCCCAGGAAAGCCAGGTTGGTGTCATGATAGCAACTGCAGCTTGGTGGCTGAAAAGCAATAAGATATAAAGCAGAGCAAATTGTTTAATAATCAGGGACCTAAAGCTAAGAATATAGCAGATGAGATTTGGGGGTTTCCATTTTGGAAAAAGCTAGTAGGTCTAGTTTAGTTATATTCCAAGGGGTCCATGACTAATTTTTGCCTAAGCCTGACAGCTAACATGCAGGTGGGCTAAAGGTATTATCTGGGGAGATGGTGTCAGAATTGGGGAGCAAGACTAGAAAGCTGGATCAGGGCAGAGAATATCTCCCAAATATGGGAAAAATTATATAAATACCATTAACTTTAAACCCCATCAATCTGGCCCATATTCAGCACAGAAATCTGTGTAACCTCTGCATCCTGCAGACCTGAGCTCACATTCTGTGGTCATAGCTAGGGACATTTTAGGCTGCACTCATTTCAGGACTCATATTCCTTGAGTGGCAGAGTATGTTGACCCAGCCTCCCTTTGGAGAGTGGGGCTGTCCCCAACACTGCTGTTCTACATTGAGGGCAAGGTTCTGTAGAGGCCTACAGGAGGGTTTATGATGTTGTTTCTGGTTGTTATGACCAGACTAAGATTATATTGTATCTACTACAAAATCCACAGTGATGTCCATATGCTACTATTTCATGGCCAAATCCCAGGGTGCCAGTTGTCACTTCACCCCTTTTTAAGTCACTCAAAAAAAATTATTGTGGGTGGGGGTAGATAACATAGTAGTTATGCAAAGAGACTCTCATGCCTGAGGCTCCAAAGTCCCAGGTTCAACCCCCTGCATCACAATAAGCCAGAGCTGTGCAGTGCTCTGGTATTTCTCTTTGTCTTTCTCTCTCTGCATATCTCTCAAAAACAAAATGAATAAAATACTAAAAAAAAAATTTTTTTAAGTTTATTGTATTGGAAGTAAGCGAACGACACTATACTACATTTTTAAAACTTGCTTATTTTATTATTTATGTATGTATGACAGCATGAGAGAGAGAACTAGATCATTACTCTGGCACACATGATGCCAGGGATGGGACTTAGGACCTCACACTCACTTGGTTTTTTAGTGTTTTGTTTTGTTTTTTTTTTTGATAGACACAGACAGAAATTGAGAGGGAAGAGGGAGTGAGACAGGGAGAGAGAGAGAGAGATACCTGCAGCCCAGCTTCACCACTTGTGAAGCTTTCCCCCTGCAGCTGGGGACTGGGGACTTGAACCTGGCTCCTTGCACACTGTAGCATGTGCGTTCAACCAGGTGCGCCACCACCTGGCCCTCCTCATGCTCACTTGTTACTCTAACCACTGTGTCACCACCTGGGCCACTGTACTACAGTATTTTATAAGAATAATCTTGAACTTACTCTTCCTCTTATTTTTTTAAACATTTTTAATTTTTTATTATCTTTATTTATTTATTGGATAGAGACAGTCAGAAATCAAGAAAGGAGAGGGGATAGAGAAGGAGAGAGACAGAGAGACACCTACAACACTGCTTCACCACTTGCAAAGCTTCCCCCCTGCATGTGGGGACTGGGGCTTGAAACTGGGTCCTTGCACATTGTAACGTGTGCACTTAACCAGGTGCACCACCACCCAGCCCCGAACTTGCTCTTCTTTTTAAAAAAGACTGAGTATGTGTCATGGCCACTGCACACCCAGCAGTGACACAACTAGAAATTCCTACAGAGGAGGTTCAGAAGACAAGTCGAGGTTCTTTGCATGTGGCAAGACTCGAGATGATCTCTCCAGATCACCTACTTTCCCAGTACATCTGGTAATGTTCACCTGGCCCAGAACCAATGCAGCTTTCAACTGTATCTTTACAGCTTCAGCTCCTGTTTCCTCTTCACTTACAAACCCTCACATATTTAGAGTCTCAGCATATCCCATTATTTACAGAAGCCACCCCTCCCTACAGCTGCTCTTTGTTTGGGTTCACTATTGAGACGAGCACATAAACACACAAACTTTGTACTCCACCTCTCTCCCCCACCACCACAGGACTGAGGAGGCTAAACAGGGAGGAGGTTCAAACTCTTCTTCACGTCCCTGGCCAGATGGACTCCTCTGACACACAGGGGAAGGAAATGTTCAAAAGACAATGTAGCCCTTGCGTTGCCTATACAGAGCTTTCCCACAAGACCACACTTCCTCCCAGGTTTTCAAGTACATCGATAAAAGACAAATGAGACTTTCTAAAGAAAACCACCAGTGCCTCAGCTCTTCTTGGTCTACAGACTTATCAGAGTTGGAGGAGACTGTCTTGGATGTTTTTCTCTGAGGTGTCAATGTCCACGCAAGCAATTCAGGTACGTGCTCCTGTTCACGGTGGCTCCTGGCCTCCCTGAGACAGGGTTTTTGCCTGCTCTCCGTGCTGTCTTAGGGTGGGGAAGGGGGCGGCTGACAAACATGCTGAGTCACCCAGCCTGAGGTAATGGCAGCAGCCTGGCATAGGCGCCGCCATGCAAGCTGCTTGACACGGTACCAGCTTCACAGGAAGTTCAGCACAGCTGGACTCTCCAGGCCAAACTGAAACCATCTAGCCTTTTGCCACGTATAGGGCTTGGGATTAAGCTCTGTGTGGTCTTAATATTATTTACCTATGACCAGGCTCAGAGCATGACCAGTGACAAAAATAATGACAAAACCTGCAGTGCACTCTGTAAGACTGATCATAATGAAACAAGCAATATCAGTAATGCAGAATTTTTCAGGAGGTTCCAATAGAAAAAAATGTTTTCCCCTTTATCTACATCACTTCCTTTAGAATTCCCACTAAAATACAGAGAAAGAGTGGTGGTTCCCACAGTGGAGGGGCCACCTTACATAGCATAATTAATTAATGGAAAGTTATGGTACCTGTCTAGATACAATGGGCCTTTTAATCTACCACCCACCACTATGCTCCCACTTCCTTATGCAGGAATAGTACACAAGAACCTAGGTCACATAGTGAACATACACAGAAGATGGATTCCAGCTAGAAAGCTTAACTTTATGGAGAGGCTGGTCAGGTCAGCACCACCTTGGTGCCTTCTCAGTAAAGAACAAAACAATATTCTTTGATCAAACAATGGAACAGATTTTATGAAAAATGTGCTGCTCAATTTGTTTATGGCCCCTAGAAACATAACAAGCTTGAACTCTCTAAGAATCACAGCTTCTGATGCATAGGGGCAAGAGAATGGCATAAACATACAGGTAGAATATTAATCTTAATCAATAGGACATGTGCCTAGCACACAGGTACAGGAATAACAAAAATCATAGAAACTGTGATGGGATCTCTAGGGAGAAAAGTGCCCCTGGAATGTGAATGTTCCACAAAGCAGGAGGTGTTCCCTACCTGTGCTGTTCTTACTTGGTGATTTTTGTTTTAATTCAAAGCCTTGGTGATTTTTGTATTAGTGACCAAAGCCTTAGTGATTATTGTTTTAATGATCTAAGCCTTATGAGACTATAAAAATAAAGTTCTGCTTAAGTATTACAGAGATGTCTGCTTAAGCTTGATTCACTCATCTCTCATTCTTCATTCTTCGCCGATGCCCCTCCTTCTCCAGACTAACCCTAATAACCTGCTGGGGCTGGCCCCTGGCAGCAGCCAGCAACAGTAGATGGATGGATAGAAGGCGAGTGGCTAGGCAGAAAGAGATCATTTCTGGGAAGCACACACACTTCTGCTGACCATTCCACCTAGGAGGTGACAGTCAAGGATGGATCCTAACACCTTTCTTATCTCCTATCTTGTTCCTACTAAGCAGTGTCAGTTGGTTTCTTCTGAGTGATGACTGGCCCAGGGGAGTTAGCCAGTAGGTGGTTGAGCCAACTGAACCCTGGTTCCCAGGGCCCAGGATGACCACCTAGCACAGCACTTCTCTCACCTGGGTTGTGCTAGGTAGCCCAGCCAGGGAAGCAGTTATCTGATTCCTACATGATCACAGCCACCACAAACCAACCACAAGCTTCTGTCTTTGTGTGCCTGGGGTTTGCTGAGGCAGTTACAGGCCCTGGGCTGCACTTCAGATGGAATCATGTTAAAATGTGCAAGAATCCCTGTACCCTGGACTCTTACCCAAGGAAGATAAGGGGGAGGGTCCAAGAATGGCTTGGGGGGGATGCTAGAGTCAGGCAATTATTTCCCCCTTGGACAGAAGGGCTCAGGCAGAGCTGTTCCAACCCCAGGTCCCACCTGCACACCTGCACCTTTGATGTGGGGATGCTATATAGGGCAGCCCCTTCCCCCACCAACAGTACTCTCCTTGCTCTCCCTCCACTGTTTGGGACAGGATAAACAAGCTCACTTAGAAACACAACGCATCGTACCCCTCCTTTGGCCCTGACTTCAGTATGCCCTGCCCACTGCCGCCCTCAGTTCTGAGGCAGGGCACAAAGAAACTACTCAGACCTTTGAGACCCAGCTTGGAGGTGATTTCTTGTAAATAGTAGTCTCAGTGTTATGAGCATTGCTTGATATCATCACCTATGTATTTTGTTTTGTTTGGTTATGAGTGAGAGAGAGAACAGAACAGCACTCTACCATTGACAGCATTATTTTTCTTTTCTTTTTTTAAATTTTTTAAATTATCTTTATTTATTTATTTATTTATTGGATAAAGACAACCAGAAATCAAGAGGGAAATAGAGAGGAAGAGAGACACCTGCAACCCTGTTTCACCACATATGAAGCTTTCCCTCTGCAGGTGGGGACCGGGGGCTCAAACCTGGGTCCTTGTGCACTGTAACATGTGCGCCCAACCAGGTCTGCCACTACCTGGCCCTGCATTCTGTTTTTCTCTTTCTGATTTTCATCAAATTATTCAGAGATTAAAAACCGTGGTCAATAAAGGACTTATAAGAGACTCAGAGAGTGTTTGTGTAAATAAGTAAAGAAAAAACAGGACACAATGTTGCATTTATAGTTAAGCGAAAGCTTAGCTTAATTTAAGGGAAGCAGTGCCAGAAAGCATTCTTAAGTGTGCTCTGGAGAGACCAAAAGCTCGTTTTCATTTTTATGGTGAGTCCTACTTCACCTAGTTGCTCCTCTTTCCATACATAGGTCCCCCCCTCTCTTCCTGCAGTTCAGTGGATAAAAGACATGGCCCTCTCCCTGGAACTCATCCAGGGAATGGAAGGGTCAAACCTTTTTTCTCTTTTCACTTGCACATTCATCCAGTCACATACTGACTTTATTCTTTTATTATATTATTATTATTATTATTATTATTAATAGGACAGAGTGAAATTGAGAGGGAAGTGGAGACAGAGAGGGATGGAAAAACATCTCATACGTACTTCACAACTAATGGAAGAGTCCCCCCTGGAGGTGAGGAGTGGGGGTTTGAACCCAGATCCTTGTGCATGGTGATGTATGCACTTAACCCAGTACACTTAACCCCTGACTCTTTTTGTATGGACTTGCTCCTTGACTTTGGGCCACTGACTTCTCACCCCTGAGCTTCAGTTTCCTTTCCTACAAGTTGGAGATAAGATCTCCCCACTGCTGTTTGCCAACCCCGATACATGGTCACCTAGCCATGCTCGAAAACACAGAGCAACACTCAGGAAGGCTGGTTCTTTCTTTTTTTTTTCTCCTTTTTTTTAGTGACTTAATAATGATTCACAAGAAGTAAGATAACAGGGGTACAATTCCATACAGTTCCCACCACCAGAGTTCCGTGTCCCATCCCCTCCAATGGAAGCTTCCCTACTCTTTATCCCTCTCTGGGAGTATGAACCCAAATACTTTATGGGGTGCAGAAAGTGGGAGGTCTGGCTTCTGTAACTGCTCCTCTGCTGAACATGGATGTTGACAGGTCACTCCATACCCCTAGCCTGTAAAAAGGCTGGTTTTGAGCCTGGGGCTGCACCAGTTGACTGTGAAAGGCTGCTGCACTGGTCTACAGTTGAGTCAAGGCGTTTGAAAAATAGAAAAATAGAGCTTCGCACTAAAGCTGCCTAAGGGGGTCACTAGGATGCAGTGAGGCAGTCAGTGCCCAGCCCCAGACATCTGCATTTGTTCTTCACCTTGGCTGTGTACTCAGTCAAGCCCAGGGTTTCTTTCCCTCCTCTTATGAGGATGTGAGTGTTGGGGGGTCGGGGAGTCACAGCTCCCTTCCCTCCCCCGCACAGCTGCCCACAGCACTTAAAATATGTTCTAGGTTTCTCACAAAGTCTTGGTGGCAGCTTGCAGTAAACATATTAAAAAGAATTTAAAAAAGAAAAGAAAAGAAAGTAAAAAAAAAAGACACCCACAGCACTACTCCACCACATGTGAAACTCCTCCCCTGCAGATGGGGTCCAGGGACTTGAACCTAGGTTTTTGTGCATGATAATGTGTACACTCTACCAGGTGTGCCACCACCCAGCTGCAATTCTACTGGTTTTAAAAAAAAATCCTGCACAGTTATAAGCAGGCAGGACGGGTGTTTCTTTTTGTAACAACTGCCAGAAGTTGTTTTTCCCTGTTCCTACATAGTTTTTTTTTTTTCACAACACTTCAAATTTTTAAAAAAATTGTTTATGTTTATTTATTTTCCCTTGTTTCCCTTGTTGTTTTTTTAATTGTTGTTGTAGTTATTGTTGTTGTTATAACACTTCATATTTTTAATGATTAAAACTACATTATGATCTTTAATAGTTGGTGTCAGGTAGCTTTTCAGGGCAAGAGGATGCAGTTTTACCCAACCTTCACCCACAAAAGGATCACCTTTTTTTTTTTTCCTTGTGGGGTAATGGGTGGGAAATACTTTTTCAGTGTTGATATTATTTAGTATTGAAAGATTGCCACGGGAGTCGGGCTGTAGCGCAGCAGGTTAAGCGCAGGTGGCGCAAAGCACAAGGACCGGCATAAGGATCCCGGTTCGAACCCCGGCTCCCCACCTGCAGGGGAGTCGCTTCACAGGCGGTGAAGCAGGTCTGCAGGTGTCTATCTTTCTCTCCTCCTCTCTGTCTTCCCCTCCTCTCTCCATTTCTCTCTGTCCTATCCAACAACGACAACAACAATAATAACTACAACAATAAAAAAACAACAAGGGCAACAAAAGGGAATAAATAAATAAAATAAATAAATAAAAAAGAAAGATTGCCACATTAAAAAAATATTATTTTGGAAAAATTTTAGCTTCACAGCAAAACTGAAAGGAAGGTATAGGGATTTCCCATACCCCAAGTTCCCACACATGCATAGCCCCCTTTCCCCACCCCAGTGTTGACATCCCTCACCAGAGGGGCACATCTGGTACTGTTGTTGAACCTACACTGACACATGATACTACCCAAATCCATAGTTTGCTTTATAGGTTCATTCTTGGTACTGTCCTTTCTCTGGGTTTTGCCACTGCGGTATCACACAAAGCAATTTCACTGCCTTTCAGATCCTCTGTGCTCTGCCTGTTCAGCTCTCTCTTCCCCCTAATTCCTAGAAACCACTGGCCTTTTTATTGCCTTCAGTTTTGCCTTTTCCAGAATGTCATACAGCTAAAAGATATACATTACGTGGTCTTTCCACACTGGCTCATTTCACTTAACAATAAGAATTTTCCTAACTGGATAGCTCATTTCTTTTTTAAAGCTAAATGTACCACATGTACCACAGTTTATTGATACATTCACCTATTTCAGGACATACTGGTTGCCTTTAACTTGGCAAGTGTGAATACAAATGCCATAAATATCTTTGTGCAAGTTTCATGTCGACATGCACTTATTTGAATAAATACTAAGAAATCTGATTGCTGGATTGCAGAGTGTTTTCACCAAAAGTCCCAGGTTCAATCCCCAGCACCAGTACAACCCTGACCCAGAACTGAGTAGTGCTCTGGTAAAAAGATAAATAAATAAACGGTGAAGCAGGTCTGCAGGTGTCTGTCTCGCCCCCCTCTGTCTTCCCCACTCTCTCCATTTCTCTCTATTCTATCCAGCAACGACGACATCGATAACAACAATAGTAACAACAATAAAACAAGGGTGACAAAGGGAATAAATAAATAAATATTTTTTAAAAAGATAAAACTGAAGAGTCAGGCGGTAGCATAGCGGGTTAAGCGCACGTGGCGCGAAACGCAAGGACCAGAGTAAGGATCTCTATTCGAGCCCCGGCTCCCCACCTGCAGGGGAGTCGCTTCACAGGCGGTGAAGCAGGTCTGCAGATGTCTGTCTTTCTCTCCCCCTCTGTCTTCCCCTCCTCTCTCCATTTCTCTCTGCTCTATCCAACAACAATGACATCAATAACAACAGTAACAATAAAAAACAAGGGCAACAAAAGGGAAAATAAATAAATATAATAAAATTAAAAAGTTAAAAAAAAAAGATAAAACTGTTTCCCAGTGGGGCATCCTTCCCTACAATACATAGACCTGTCTGATATGTTTATACAGCTAACACATATAGAACTTAAGCTATCAGCATGACAGAAACTCAACACTCTACATGTCATATCTGGTTCATTTGTGCTATGCACCTGGGAGGCAGATCAGGACAAGCCCTAGTCTGCACCAGTCCTCCAAAATGAGAGGGAAGCAGGGCTGAAAAAGGCACAAGAATTAAGGAAGTCACGATGGGATGGAGCTAGGGAATTTAGGGTGCAGAGAAGGGTGGAGAAGCAGAGAGAACTCTCCCATAGGAGAGGTTGGTTATTGTGGGGGCTTTCCCAACTGCAGCTAGATCTTGCTCAAAATGAAACTATGATTTTCCAAGAGTTGTGAAAGAGTTGAGGGGTTTGCCCTCAGAGGAAAGATGTTCCACTTTGGGGGTTCCTACCAGCAATTCCTCCAACTGTGTTCAGGCCCTGCTGCAGCCCAGCCTGGTCTTCATTGCAACAAGAGCTCACCCGTTTCCTCATCATTAGAATAACATCAATAGGGCTGGAGAGACAGCTCACCTGGGAGGGTGCCTGCTTTGTCATGTGCACACAACCCAGGTTCTAACCTGGCCCTCACCACACTGGGAAAGTAGCAATACTGCAGTGCCCCCCCCACACACACACTTTCTAACTCTCCTTTCCTATATAAAAAAGAAAGAAAGAAAGAAAGAAAGAGAGAGAGAGAGAGAGAGAGAGAGAGAGAGAAATAAATTGGCCCAGAGAGGCAAAGCTTGTGATAACAAAAAAACAAACAAACAAGAAGAGCAATAATACTCAGCAGTTTCCCACGTGTGCGTTCCCTTGCATGATTACATTCTTACCAGCCTGATAAAGTGGATATAAGTTACTCCCTTAATAGGAAGCTGAAATACTGGTGGGCTCTGTAACATAATGGAAATCACAAAATGTTCGACAGAAAAGCTAGGCTGCAACCTCAGGCGCTCTACCTTCAAGACCTTACCTGCTCCCTGAGTGCCGGAGAAAGCATCGCTGTTCGCTGGGACTTGAAGAAGCAGAAGCTTGGGGGTTCGGGAGAAGACTGTGTCACCTGATTAAAAAGTTTGACTTGCTGGATTTTTCATTTGTGAATTTAAAAAGTCAAGTTGTTTCTTTCAAATCAAACAGATACAACTATACAGAGAAAATGGTCCAGGAGAAGAGAGGAGGCTGAGGGGGCGGGAGGACACTGAAGGGCAGACAGGATTGTGCAGGAGTTAGGACAAAGGCTGCTGCCCAGCAGACCTGCACTGCCTGTGTGAGTCTCTACAAGTGACCCTGGAGTATTTTCTTTCTGGGTTCTGTAGAGACACAACTGATATGTAAAATTGCATTCATTTAAAGTGTAGAACATCATGATTTAGGTGATGTATATGTTACCAAATGATTGACACAGTTTAGTTAACACCCATCATCTCACATACTTGCTTTTTCTTCCTTCCTTTTTTTTTTTTTGTTTCCTTCAATTATTATTGTAGTAGTAGTAGCAGCAGCGGCAGCAGCAGCAGTAAAGACAGGGCTTCTCCCCTTTTTCCAGTCATGACATCTCCCCAGATAATAACTTGGATCCACCTGCATATCAAATGTCAGGATCAGAAAAAAAAAAAAAAAACTAGTATAGTCATGGGACCTTTGGAATATAACTAAAATAGGACTACTAACTATCTACAAAATGGAGACCCCCCCCCAACTCTTCATCTGCACTATTCCAGCCATTAGGTTCATGATTAGTCAACAATTTGTTTGGCTTTATATGTTAACTCTTCTTTCAGCCTCCAGGTTCCAGATGCTAAGATGATGCCAACCGGAATTCTCTGGGCAGACAACCCAACCAATATGTCCTGGAACCCCACTTCTCCAAAGCTCTGCCCCACTAGGGAAAGAGAGAGAGAGGCTGGAAGTATGGATCAGCCTGCCAGTGCCCATGTTCAGTGGGGAAGCAATTACAGAAGCCAGACCTTCCACCTTCTACACCCTCATAATGACCCTGGTCCCATGCTTCCAGAGGGATAAAGAATAGGAAAGCTACGGGGAGTGGGGGGAGGATACAGAGTTCTGATGGTGGGAATTGTGTGGCGTTGTACCCCTTTTATCCTATGGTTTTTGTCAGTATTTCCTTTTTATAAATAAAAATTAAAAAAAAAAAAGGCAAGGCTTCTCTGTTCTGCTCTGGACTGCTTTTTCTTTCATTTATTTATTTATTTACTTATTTTTATACCAGTGCTCTGCTTAGCTCTGCCTTATGGTGGTACAGGAGATCAAACCTGAGACCTGGGAACCTCAGGCATGAGAGTCTGTTTGCGTAACCATTATGCTATCTCCTCCACCCTGAACTGTTTTTTTCAATCAGATAGAGACTAGAAGAGAGAGAAAGGCTGATTGATAAGAACACTAGAACTTTCTTCAGTGGAACAAACCTGCTAGGTGGTGTTGGGATTTGAACACATGGCAATTGTAAATAATGTTGAAATGAATTTGGGAATCAGATTATCATATTTTGAGGCAGTGATTTTGTTTTGTTTGGATAAATACCCAGGCGTGGGATTGCTGGGTGATGTTATACTTTTATTTTTAGTTGTTTGAGGAAACTCCATACTGTTTTCCATAGTGAGTGTGCCAGTTTACATTCCCACCGACACTGCACATGGGTTCCTGCTTCTACACATCCTCACCAGCACATGCTATTTCTTATTGCAGGCAGCCATTTTAACAGGTGGAGGTGTCCATTGCATTTCCTTGATGATTAGTGAAGCTGGTTGTCTTTTAATGTACCTGCTGGCCATCTGTATGTCTTCTCTGAAAAACAACAACAATAACAATTTCTTTTTAAAAAAATATTTATTTCCTTTTTGCTGCCCTTGTTTTTTTACTGTTGTTGTAGTTATTATTGTTGTTATTGATGTCATTGTTGGATAGGACAGAGATAAATGGAGAGAGGAGGGGAAGACAGAGGGGGAGAGAAAGACAGACACCTGCAGACCTGCTTCACTGCCTGTGAAGCGACTCCCCTGCAGGTGGGGAGCCAGGGGCTCAAACCAGGATTCTCATGCTGGTCCTTGTGCTTTACTCCATGTGCGCTTATGACGCTGTGCTACAGTCCAACTCCCGAAATACAAAAATTTCAAATGGAGCAGGTTTTGGTTTTGTTTGTTGCTTTTGTTTTGGGGTGGGGGGGGCCCTTCACAAGTGGAGAAGCCGGTCTACAGGTGTCTATCTTTCTCTCTTCCTCTCTATCTCCCCCTCCTCTCTCCATTTATCTCTTGTCCTGTCAACTAAAATGTAAAATGTAAAAAAATTGGCTGCTAGGAGCAGTGGATTCATAATGCCAGCACTGAGCCCCAGCAACAACACTGAAGGTAAAAAAAAAAGTATATATATATATATATATATATTGATTTTTTTAGAGAGAGATCACAGTACTGAAGCTTCTTTCATTGCCATGGGGGCAGGGCTTAAACTTGGGTTTCACACATGACAAAGCAGCATACTATCCAAGTGAGTGATTTCACCACCCCCTTTATAGGTTTTGGATATCAACCACTTGTCAGATGTATGATTTGTCTGGAAGCTTTTGATCAGTCTAAAGCTCACTGTAGGCTGGAAAAATATTGTTTTATTAATTTGGAAATTCTAGGAATTTAAATTATTCTTGGAACACAGCAATTATTTTTATAAGCAATTACTCTATTAACCTTCTAAAGAAAACAGCGTTTTTGCATTTTTTAACTATGAAATATATTAATTATTAGGAAAACTTCTTAAAGTCATATCACCAATGCCCAGATACCTACTGTCAAATTTAAGTAATTTAATATTATGAGAAATTTACTTTGATTTTGTTTTTTCAAGAACTAAGGAGCTAGTACTAACTTCACTTCCATTCCATCCTCTATGATCATCCACCCCTGAGGTAATCCTGTTCTGAAGTCTATGAGTTCTCCTTATGTAGGCCTTTGCATTGTTATACCTGTATTATAGGCGTTATATAACTATGTACTTACAAATAATTATATAACAGTAAGATATACATATTTATTTTCATGTGGTTTTGTTACAGACAATGCAGGGGTAGGAGGTCTGAAACCACAAACAGCCGAGATAGGAAGCACCTTTCATAATTGCAGGGAGTCTTGGGAAGATAGCAACACCTGAAGGCTGTGGAAAAACAGGTGATCTCAGTAAATCAATGAGAAACTCGCCCCAGGTGGGACAAGGATGAGGCATGAGGATTGAAGAGAGGGAAAGGCACATTAGCAGGCCTTGCCTTTTACTCCCCACAGCCCTCATGGGTTCTATCTCAACAAGCTGCCTCTGTTCTTCTGCACTTTACTATCACTTCTATATAGATATACGTCTTCGTAATGAAACGTTTAAAATCTGCACACCTGATCACAGAGTGGCATGTAATTCCTTTCAAGATGGTGCCATGACCTGACCCTTTCTGGGAGTGGTCTCAGGACTCTCTTTTGACCCTGGCCAGTCTCCCCTGCAGCGGTTTTACTATTAATGTTAGATTTGTGTGTACATTTTCAGTATCAGCATTACATTTTTGAGGCTCATCATAATGATACCTGTGATTCTAATTCGTTCCTTGCATTCCTTAATCATCATCATTTATGTTTATATGCCACTATTATTGGATATTTAGGCTCTTTCCAATTATTATAAATTTCCAGGTGTGTGTGTGTGTGTGGGTATACACACACACACACACACACACAGTAACAGTGTAAATACTGGAGTCAGCAGGTTGAGGAAACAATGAGAACCTTCTTTTTTTTTTTTTACAAAATATCACCAATTTATATTCCCATTAACATTGCTGGATGTTATTAGTCTTATTAATTTTTGCTAAACTGAGTATGCAGTGGCATAAGTTGTTTTCTTTTGCATTTTCCTAATTCAAGTAAAATTGCCTTTTTATTTGAAATATTGACTGGTTCTTGTACTTTGCTCATTTTAAATTGAGTTGTACTAATCTTATTAACTTATAATAATAATCCTACATATTATAAATAATCATTTTGTATGTGTGGAGCTGGAAATTCACATGGTTTCATCACTTCCAGGCTACTACTTCATTCAGAGAGAGAGAGATGGAAGAAGAAGGAGGAGGAGGAGGAGGAAGAGGAGGGATAAGGAGAGGAGAGGAGAGGAGAGGAGAGGAGAGGAGAGGAGAGGAGAGGAGAGGAGAGGAGAGGAGAGGAGAGGAGAGGAGAGGAGAGGAGAGGAGAGGAGAGGAGAGGAACACCAACAGCAGTAGAATTTCCCCTAAGTGACACCAGGGCTCAAACCTTAGTGACACATATGGCACGGCAAATCTCTCCAGTCCCTGGATGTAATGACCTATATGGTTATTATACACTGCAAATATGTTTCTCATTTGAGCTCTGTACTAACTGAGATTTGTCCTATTATCTCCCCAGTCCTCGAAAAATGTAGCTTTGCTTTTCACTTTTTTTTTTTTTTTTCTTACCAGAGCACTGTTCACCTCTGGCTTATGGTGGTGCGGAGGCTTGAACCTTGCTTGGACTTTGGAGCCTCAGGCATGAGCATCTATTTGCAAAACCATTGTGCTATCTATCCTCTCCCCTTCACATTTCATCTTCAGTCACTTTTGTGAGTACTTTGAGATAGAAACCAAGTTTTACTCTTTTTTTCTTTCCTATCATAGGTCAACTTTTTTTTGGTAGAAAGAGCAAAGACTGAGAAACAGAGGGAGAGAGTAAAAGATAGCACAGCACTGAGATTCCCTCCAGTGTGTTGGGGACCGGGCTCCAACCTGGGTCAAGTGCCAGGCAAAGCAGGCACACTATCCAGATGAGCTATTTTGCTAACCCTTCAAGTTTTGCATTTTTCCCCATATAGAAAGACAATGGTTACAACTAAAGAAACCACTACCCAAACCAAGAGACCCCTCACAGAATGGGAGAAGATCTTTACATGCCATACATCAGACAAGAGGCTAATAACCAGAATATATAAAGAACTTGCAAATCTCAACAACAAGACAACAAATAACCCCATCCAAAAATGGGGCGAGGACATGGACAGAATATTCACCACAGAAGAGATGCAAAAGGCTGAGAAACACATGAAAAAATGCTCCAAGTCTCTAATTGTCAGAGAAATGCAAATAAAGACAACAATTAGATACCACTTCACTCCTGTGAGAATGTCATACATCAGAAAAGGTAACAGCAGCAAATGCTGAAAAGGTTGTGGGGTCAAAGGAACCCTCCTACACTGCTGGTGGGAATGTCAGTTGGTCCAGCCTCTGTGGAGAACAGTCTGGAGAACTTTCAGAAGGCTAGAAATGGACCTACCCTATGACCCTGCAATTCCTCTCCTGGGGATATATCCTAAGGAACCCAACACACCCATCCAAAAAGATCTGTGTACACATATGTTCTTGGCAGCACAATTTGTAATAGCCAAAACCTGGAAGCAACCCAGGTGTCCAACAACAGATGAGTGGCTGAGCAAGTTGTGGTATATATACACAATAGAATACTACTCAGCTGTAAAAAATGGTGACTTCACCGTTTTCAGCTGATCTTGGATGAACCTTGAAAAATTCATGTTAAGTGAAATAAATCAGAAACAGAAGGATGAATATGGGATGATCTCACTCTCGGGCTGAAGTTGAAAAACAAGATCAGAAAAGAAAACACAAGTAGAACCTGAAATGGAATTGGCATATTACACCCAAGTAAAAGACTCTGGGCGGGTGGGTGGGGAGAATACAGATCCAAGAAGAATGACAGAGGACCTAGTGGGGGCTGTATTGTTATATGGAAAACTGGGAAATGTTATGCATGTACAAACTATTGTATTAACTGTTGAATGTAAAACATTAATTCCCCAATAAAGATATTTTAAAAAAGAAAGAGAGAGAGAGAGAGAGAGAAAGACAATGGTTATAACACTAACTGAACTCTCTACCCCTTATGGTGTACAGGAAGCTCCAACCCCCCCCAACCCCCCAACCCCCCCCCCCATCTCCTTCTACCAGAGCACTGATCAGCTCTGGCTTATGGTGGTGTGGGAGACTGAACCAGGGACTTTGGAGCCTCAGGCATGAGAGTCTCTTTGCATAACCATTATGCTATCTACCCCTGCTCCTCCAACATTTTCAATGGCATATACATCATAAGGGGTAAAGGATTCAGTCAACAGTGCTATAACTAATATATATATATATATATATATATATATATATATATATATATATATATATATATATATATATTTCTTCTGGATCCTTCACTCTTTTCCATAGGTCTATTACTATTTAAATTACTCCAGATCAGTAACAAACAGGTGGTTCAACAGTACAGCACATTTCTTAAAATCCTGGATTTGATATCCAGGACATGAGAGAGTAACAAAAATCAGACACAATTTAAAAATAAAATAAAATAGAGAAAATAAAAAATAATTAAAAAAAATAAAAGAGTCTCTGCTTCCAGGTTACATGTGAGTAAGCTATTATGTATAATCATGTGTAATAGTGGGGTCTTGATTTAAAAGTTATAAATGAAAAAATAAGAGAAAAAAAGAAATGTAAATAACTCATTTGTAAATCATGTTATTTGAAAAAGTGGTGTGCCCCTTACTCTTCAGCAACATTATTGTATCTTTCTTTATTCTCTCCACTTCCTTTTTAATAATATTTTTATTGGGAGGATTAATCATTTACAGTAAATACAGTTGCTGGTACATGTATAAAATTGCTCAGTTTTCTGAAAAACACTCTCACCCACAGATCCTCCTCCACCATCATGTATGAGGACCTGAAAGTCCCTTCCACCCCACCAGAGTCCTTTATTTTGGTGCAATACACCAATATTCTCTTCACTTTCGTATAAGTTTACAATATGCTTCTCAAGGAAATCTAGTTGATATTTTAAATACACTGAGTCTTATTATTATTTCAATTTTTTTAAAGAGCAGCCTCAAAGACTCAAATCCTTTATTTAATTTTTTTTTTATTGGCAGGGAACACTCCTGGAGCTTCACCACTGAAAGTCAACTTAACTTTTCAAATAGAGAGAGAGAACGGCAGAGGGAGATACACCGCAACACTGGACGCTCTATTATTTCAATTTTTATCTATTTTACTTATTATTTACTCGGTGGGGAAGCCTAACATCTGAAGTTTAGTTTTCATGTTTAGTATAATGTACCTCTAAGGGGTCATTGTCAGAGGAAATGTAGAATGTGTCAAAGAAGTGCTTGGAAAGAAATTTATATCACTGAACACACATGCTAACCAAGGAAAGGTTTAAAATCTATCATCTAAGTTTCCACCCTAGAAAACCAGAGGAAAAAGAAAAAATAGTTCAAATTCAAAGCAAGCAGAAAAGAAATCTTTAACATTTAGAACAGAAACCAATGAAGTTGAAACCAGGGAAACAACAGAGAAAATCATTGGAACAAACAAGAAAAAAAGGTTCTGGCCAAGAATGTAGCTTAGCATATTAGAGCACAGGACTTGCACAGCTGTGGGACCAGGTCTAATCCATGGTATTGCTATGTGATAGGCCTGGGGAGAATTCTGGTTTCTCTCCCTCCCTCCCTCTAGTAAAATAAATAAATAAATCTGGTTCTTCTGGAGAGAGAGGAGGAAAAAGGGAGGGACATTTGGATGTAATAGTAAATATATGTGTGACTTGGAAAAGAAGAGAACATGGGATCTCTTCCCCCCAAAAAGGCCAAATATATACAAGTATAGACAGATGGTTATAGAAATAATAGTTGACCCACATTGCAACCTTCGGGGAACTGCTATAGCTTATAATGGAGGGACTGGGGATCCAGAACTCTGGTGGTGGGAATGGTGCAGAGTTGTACCCTTGTTATCTTGTAATTTGATAAGTCAATATTAAATCACTAATGAAAAAAAAGGAAAAGGAAGGTAGTTGGAAGGTGAAATGAATGCTGGACAGATACAACGGTTGTCCACTCTCCTAGTTCTAACAGACTTCCAAGTCTAAGCTCTTTCCACCACTCTAATTACTACTAGCACATTAACCAGTGCCCTAACGCTACCTGTGGTTTACAAGGGAAAGTTAGAAAAACAAGTGGAGGCTTTATGAAAGAAGGTAATATCTTTAGCTGACATTCTGGAATATCCCCGAGACTAGACACAATGTAATATTCATCTTTGTACCCTACCTCTGTGACATTACCTATATATAATAAGCTGTGAATATTTAATAAAAGATAACTACTTCTCTGGGGGGGGGATGGTTCTTAAAAACAGTAAGGGATCCTGGTTTGAGCCCCTGGCTCCCCACCTGCAGGGGAGTCGCTTCACAGGCAGTGAAGCAGGTCTGCAGGTGTCTTTCTCTCCATTTCTCTCTGTCCTATCCAACAACAATGCCATCAATAACAACAACAATAATAACTATAACAACATTTTTAAAAAAAGGGTAACAAAAAGGAAATAAATATTTTTTTTAAAATAAGATGGATAAATCTCTAACCAGGCTAACTAAGGGGGGGGGCAGGAAAGAGAAGACACCAATTTGCTAATATCAGAGATTAAAGTGGGGTCATTTCTACAAAATACAGACACTCAAAAGAGATTGAAAGCATACTGTAAACAGGATATTGAAGGCATACTGTATATAACAAGCTGAGCCATCCTTCCTCTTAGTGCTGAAAAGGTAGGCCAAGGTCTCCGACAGCCCACATCACACACTCCTCTTCCCTCCCCACTACACTCCCTTTCTAAGAGACACTTAGAAAGAAACAGGAATCTAGCTATCAATCCCAGGAAAACCATACAGTTCAGTGGACATCACGTCCCTTCTTTTTTTCAGTCCAATTACCCTAAAACACAGTCAAGTAGCACTCCATATACACACACACACCAGCTAGCTATCATGTACTCCACCAACAAGTCTTCTAGCAAGTCCAGAGAAACACAGAAGGAGCCAGACAAGGTAAATTTGAGATCTCAGCTTTGATGCGCTGGAGTCTTGCTCATTTTTAAATGAGAAGTATTTCAGTAGAATGAAAAATAAACACAAGTCTTAGAATGTAAGAACTGGAAGAAATTAATCTCCTCAAATCCAAAGTCAGAAAACAAAAGTATAGGTGGACAAGAACAGATACTCCATGTACAAAACAACAATAATAACTCAACTGATTATCAGACCTGCCTGAAAAAAAGGACAGCCTTAATATAAATCAAAGCAGTTTTTTTTTTTAAAAAAAATCTCATTTCTTCCATTCTCAAAAGAACATTGTTTAATACTGCATTTTGCACAGGCATAGGCAGAGGCAGAGACAATGACATAGACCTACCTGCTGATGACCAGAATCTAGTGATGCAAAAACACTTACATGTGGCAGCAGCCAACGGGCACATTAGTCAAGCCCTTAAGAGGCTGATGTAACCTTCAAAACCATTTCCTTCAGAAAATCCAGATCAGAAAAGAATTCAAGATGCCTAGAAAGATGTATATGCCGGCATAAACTACTAGTTTGACCCAAGGAACAGATTTTTCCCTGTCTGAGTGCTCCTCAGTCATTACAGCATTGGCATTCTAGCTATTTTGGCAGGTGGCTTGTGAATAATTGAGTGAAGTTAGGAGTCTGCCCCAAATATCTCCCCTGGACCAGAAATTCCACTTTTGAACTGTCTTTTGATCCCCTGCCAAAATGCAAATACTATCTTCCATCCCCACCATCCCACTCCCAAACAGTAACCTTTTAAATAGTTACCTAGTAAAAAGAAAAGTGGAACTCCTAAGGGGTCTGTCAAAGGGCAGGTAACTGTTGGGGTTCTCAGAAGGCTGGAGCCTCAGTCGGTGGAGACTGGGTCCAGGCTGGCTGGAAGGGGCGGGAGGGGGGGGGGGCGTTAACCCTCTTGGGTTTTGTCTGCCAACACTCTAAATTCTGATTCCCTCCCTGCCACGACCCGCAGCCAGACCCGGCCCAACCTAAGGCAACATCGCCCCCTGCTGGACTAAGCGCGGTTTTGGGGGTTTAGTCTGGGTCGTTGAGTGGAGTGAGGTGGTAAAATTCCATTTCTCCTCTTTGTAAAGTTACTATGTTGTCCCAGGGAGGTGGCTCAAGTTAGAAGGCATGACTTGAATATATGACTCTGATCCACACACTACATATGCCAGAGTGATACACCTGGCTTCTCATTCTCTCAGACAGCTAAAATGAAAATGTATTAGTCAGTCTTCTCTCCGAAGTTACTTTCAACTCCAAGTTCTAAATGCTTCTCATGTCCCACTGATGATGGCGCTCAGCCACCTTCTTCCTCAGTCCCCACCTGGGAAGGTTATGCCCAGCCCACTATGGAAGTCGAGTTTCTGCCTCAGAGTTGCTTGCTTCAGTGCACTGTGATGCAGCAGATGCATAAGTCCAGGGTCTGCCCCTCGTTAGGAGTGAAAATGGGAAATGTGCTATCTGCCTCTGATCTAGGACTTGCTATGCAGTGAAATAAAAATAAGTTTCTGTGGAAAAGAGGGAACTGGGAGTTGGGGGGGTTGAGAGATGGGGGACCCAGACCCTGAACCAATCAGGGTAGAAATTAGACTTCTGCTAAAACTGGCCCAGAGTTGTACAGAATGAGAAGGAAAGTGAATGCAATAGCTGCTGAGAATGGCCAGCCTCCTCTTCAGCTCTTGCCTCAGGCAGCTTGGCTGCAGCTTCACTGCTCAAACACATCCAGCTGCTTCTGGTCCTGAGCCTTTACAATCTCCTGACTCCCCATGCCTAGCTCCAGAAGGCCTGCTTCTTCGTCTTCTTTCACACCAGCCAGCCTCCAGACACACCTGGCTCTCGTTACTGGACTGGTCCTTGATGGCCCAAACCCTCTGACATGGTAGTCTGTGGGGACTGTTTGTGTTCCTGCCTGTGGGGGTGCCCACCACATCCTGACACCTTTATCCTGGCATCACATGTTCCCTTGTCTGTCTTCATTGTTGGGGTATCCCTCAGCACTGGGAACTGCAGAACAGGAAATAGATTTCAGTATAACAGCCTTTAAGAAGGCAATAACACACACACACACACACACACCACGGGAACCCCAACTATCGATCCTAACCATGCACACTGCTGTGTGGACCTTGGAAGCACATTCTCTAAGGTTTAAGAAAGAGGCTGACTGTGAATAGAGAAGGCCCTGCTTTCTGACGGTCTCTGGTTACTCACAGTGTGAGATATGAAGGAAAAGACTGCTCATTTTTGTCCTTTCCATTAAACTGAGAAAATATAAGAGATGGAGAAAGTATTGAATCCCTTCATTCTGCCCCCAATCAAAAAAGAAGCAGCAGGAACTGGAAGACAAAAAAAAAATTGAAGGGAGGGAAAGCTCAGTTTATCTCTTTCTTCCCTCCTAAAGATTCACTTCTTCAGCTTCCCTCTCTCCAAATCCACACTCTGCTCCTCATCACAGTGAAGTCACCTAAAATGGGTCATTGAATGGCAGAAGGAGTTGGACCCTTTCCCACTGCCCTTAGACCCCGGTGGTTACTGGTGGAAACAACTGCCCTCCCCTCTTGTAATGTTTCCATTGCTTCATTCTCAAACTTCCACAGCTCACACACCAAACAACCGGAAGAGAACCACTCAGATCCCCTCGAAAGTTGCATGGGTGGGGCTTCTTACCAGCAAGGGCAGAGTTTATAAAATGTAAGAGCGAAAAGCTGTATGGGTGAGTTGAGGTTATTTATGGATCTTTGTCTAGTGCCCAAGCAAAGAAGTAAACATCTTGTGTAAAAAAGAGAAATTTCCACTGACTTTTAAAAGTTTCTGTCTTGGAAAAAAAAAGTTTCTCGCTTAGGTAATTTGTTTCAAGACAACAAATGGTCTCAGAAGGAGGAGGAAGAGGAAGAGAAGAGAGAGAGAAATAAATAAACCAACCTCTGGTTGGTTTACAGTAGTTTTTTTTTTTCTTTCTTTCTTTTTTTTTTTTTTTTTTGGTTTGGCTTTTCGTCAGAGGTTTAACTGTGAAATACAACAGCACTCAGGATGGCCTGCTTATATAACGGAGAGATAAAGGTCCATTTAGCTGCTGAATTTATTTTCATACAGTTGGTTAGAAAGAAATCAGGAGGAGGCTGGGCAGCGGCACACTTGGTTGAATGCTACTCATCCCTCTCAAGGTCAGCACACTCAAGTCGTTGATCCTTTAAGAAGATCTCATGTGCAGACTTCAGGGCCTATGTACAAGGATGTTCACTGTAGCATTGTTTATAATAGCAAAAACTGGAGAGAAAGTAATAAGTAACCAACAGCAACTGGCATTAAATCTCAGTGTTCTTGTACACCTCTTAGATATGAGCAACTATGTATCCCTTCAATCATTTCTAAAATGTTATTGTGGTAAAATACACATAACAGACCATTTACCATTTTAACTACCATTCCGTGTGCAGTTCACATTATTTTGAAACTATCATCACCTTCCAGCTCCAGAATTCTTGTAAAAACACTTTAATATTCATTAATAAGCTCCCTACTCCCCAAGCCCTGGCAAATCACACTCTACTTATGATTTTTACTATTCTTAGTATGTCATATAAGTAGAATCAGATAGTGTTTGGCATGTGTGTGTGTGTGTGTGTGTATGTTATTCCACTTAGCATAAAATCCTCAAGGTTCATCCATGTTGCAATACCTATCAGTTTTCTCCACTGAATAATATTCAGTTGTTTGGATAGGTCACATTTGTTTGTCCTACTATAGATGAAATGTTTCCATATTTTAGTTATTGTGAATAATTTTGCTATGAGCATGGACATATTCTTCACTGAACTAAATCATTTTTTCACTAGAAACATTTAAGCATATAATTTCTCAGTGTGTTATAATTATTGTTGTCTGAAAATAAAACCTTTGTACCTTTCTTTTTGTCTCTAATAGAATAGAAATAAATGGCATTATCAATTTTATTTAAATCATCACCCACTGTAAGTTTTTTTTTAATTTTTTATTATCTTTATTTATTTGATAAAGACAGTCAGAAATTGAGAGGGAAGGGTATGATAGAGAAAGAGAGAGAGAGAGATCTGCGGCCATGCTTCACCACTTGCAAAGCTTTCCCCCTGCAAGTGGGGACCAGGAGCTCGAACCAAGATCCTTATGCACTGTAACATGTATGCTCAACCAGGCGCTCCACCACCCAGCCCCCCAATGTAAGATTCTAAGAACAAGTTCTTTAATAGTTGTACATTTTCAGGATTCTTTCTTTCCCTAAACCTAAGAAATTCTATCTCATTCTCTCCATAGAAATTTATTCTTATGTCCTATGTTCTTATGTCTGAAAAAAATATTTATATAGTTCTTTGCCAATAAAACATTTAAGTTGAATTTTTTTTTTTTTTTTTTTACTAGAGCACTGTTTAGCTCTGGCTTATGGTGGTATGGGGGATTGAACCTGGGACTTTGGAGCCTCAGGCATGAGAGTCTGTTTGCATAATCATTATGCTATCTACCCTCCACCCTAGGTTGAAATTTTAACTTCCTATATGTCATGCAAAGACGAAACTTTATAAGCAGCAGGGTAATGTTTCTCTCTCTCCCACAATCTAAAAGAGAGAGGGAATGAGAGAGAGAGAGAGAGACCGAGACCGCCAGGAATTGTGAAATCATGCAAGTATGAAAACCCTGGCAGCAGCAACAGTGGCACAAAAAGAAGAGGAAGAGGAGGAGGAGGAAGAGGAAGAAGTCCATGGTGGCCAGGTGGTGGTGCATCTGCTTAGGCACACATCTTACCAAAAGAAAGGACCTGGGGGGAGTCGGGCAGTAGCGCAGCTGGTTAAGCGCAGGTGGCGCTAAGCACAAGGACCAGCGGAATGATCCCGGTTCGAGCCCCCGGCTCCCCACCTGCAGGGGAGTCGCTTCACAGGCGGTGAAGCAGGTCTGCAAGTGTCTGTCTTTCTCTCCCCCTCTCTGTCTTCCCCTCCCCTCTCCATTTCTCTCTGTCCTATCCAACAACAATGACATCAATAATAACTACAACAATAAAAAATAAGGGCAACAAAAAGAATAAATAAAATAATAAAAAATTTAAATAAAAAAAAAGAAAGGACCTGGGTTCGAACTGCTGCTCCCCATCTACAGGGGAGATTGTCACAAGTGGTAAAGCAGGTCTGCAGGTATCTCTGTCTCTCTCCCTATCTCCCCCCCCTTAATTTCTCTCTGGCCTATCCAGTAAAATGGAAGGGGGTGGGGAGGGGAAAAAATGGCCACCAGGAAGAGTGGGTTCATCATGTCAAAACCAAGCCCCAGTGATAACCCTAGAGGCAACTAAAAAAAAAAAAAAGCCCTTACAATAGTGATCTATTATTGAAAGAATAATATATTAATTGCAGTTTTTTGGATTTTTTTTTTTTTTTTTTTTTTTTTGCTTTTTGTTGCTCTTTGTTTTTGTTGGGGTTACTATGATTAAGCATCACAAGCCAAATGGCTTAAACAAACTAAAACATGTATTGTCTCATAATTCAGAGATTAGAAATTCCAGATCAAGTTGCTGAGTGAAGTGGTTCCTTCTGAGGGCTGTAAGAATGAACCTGTACCAGGCCTTTCCCCTAAATTCAGACAGGTTGCCAGCCATCTTTAGGGTTCCTGAGCTTGTAGATGTACCACCACAATCTGTCTTTATTTTCACAGAATATTCTCTCTGTGTGTTTGTCTATGACCAAATATCCACTCTTTATAAGGGTACCCAGTTCTATGGGATAAAAACCCACCTTGAAGTCTTCGCTTTTAACTTGATTACCTCTGTAAAGACACTATCTTGGGGGAAAGGTGCACCTGGTAGAGTGCACCTGTTACAATGCACAAGGACCTGGGTTCAAACTCTTGCTCCCCACCTGCAGGGGGAAAGCCATATAAGTGGTGAAGCAGTGTTGCAAATGTCTTTCTGTCTCTCTCCCTCTTTCTTTTTCTTTTCTTTTTTTTTTTTTTTACCAGAGCACTGTTCAGCTCTGGCTTATGGTGGTGCGGGGGCTTGAACTTGGGACTTTGGAGTCTCAGGCATGAAAGTCTGTTTGCATAACCATTGTGCTATTTACCCTCCACCCTGCTTCTCTCCCTCTCTATCTCCCCTTTCTTCTTGACTTCTGGCTATCTCTATCCAATAAGTAAATTTAATTTTTTTTTTAATTTAAAAGACACTATCTCCAAAGAAAGTCACAAACATGTTTATTGGAGGAGCAGTCACAAACATTGTAAACTCTAAAGTCACAAGGAAAGTCACAAAAATTGTGAACTCTAAAGTAGGAATTATTCCAGTTTTACTAAAAACAGAGACTTGAAACCACTAACAAACACTGAGTTTGATTACCATCACTAGAATTATTCATTTCTCAGTTTCTGGAAGCTCAATGAAATTGGCTTTCTGCATTTATGACAGAGCTATCAGCTTCACTGTTTCTCTCTCACCTAGAAGCAATTGCCTACACTAAAAAACATAACAAACATCAGAGAAATAGAATTGTGTCTCATTTCAGTAAAAATTTACCAAAATAATATATTTTATTTACTTGTTTTTTTATTTATTTTTATTTTATTTTATTTTGCCACTAAGGTTATTGCTGGAGCTTGGTGCCTACAAGAGAAATCCACTACTCTCATAGGCCATTTAATTTTTTTTTCTTTATTTGATAGGACAGAGAGATTTCAAGAGGGGAGAGGGAGAGTATATATAATATATATATATATATATATATATATATACTATATATAATATATATACTATTATATACTATATATATAATATATATAAAGTTTCTCTTTCACCTACAATTACCTACACTAAAAAACATAGCAAGCATCAGAGATATAGAATTGCATCTCATTTCAATAAAAATTTACCAAAACCGTATATATTGAAAACAATATGATAGAGATGTGTCATCCACACACTCAAAAAAAAAAGAAAAAAAAAGAAAACTGTAATGGTCATATAAATGTTGAACTCAACTTCACAGCAAAGTATTCCTGTAGATAATAAAGACATTTCACAGGGGCCAAATGATCATTCCACCCAGATGGAAGACAGAGCAATTCTAATGTGTATATACTTAATAACAGTGCTTCAAAATGAGTGAGAGAAAAATAGATTGAAGGGAAAATTAGAGAAATCCTAGAATCGTGGTTAGAAATTTAACAACCTTCTTTTCAAACTGATAATTTTGCTTTGGGAAAAGAGGCAACTATGTGGGAGGGTACAAGTGATTCTGCAATGTCCCCCAGAAGTAAATATGACCAAACGCTAACCTGTTTGTTCTGAAAGATGTTTCTGGGGAGCAGTAGAAATTTTATATCATTTGATGTATTTCTGTGTGTTTAAATGTTTTCATAACTTAAAAAAAAAAAAAAAGAGTGAATGGCAGAAGCATTTAAATGAATGGACAATAAATGCAATCCAAATGCCAGTGTCTTCTCTTCCAACATTACCGCCACAGCTGCCTTCTCTAAACATACAGCCCTCCATCCTGAACCTCCTTCTTACCTGTGAGACCAGAGGCAAATATGTGGGAGACAGCATCTTTGTGTAGACAAGGAGCAGAACACAAACTTGCAATTTTTCCTACTACAGGCTTGCAGTTCCAACCTTAAATGCCCTCCCATAGTGCCCCAGTAGCCTGAACTTGGCAGTCCCACCTCTCCTGTGATGCTTCTCCACCTTCTCAGTTCTATCCTGAACTTCCTTCTCCACCTTCTCACATTCTATCCTGAACTTCCTACGTCATTGTCATTCAGATTCTGTACCGGTTTGCTTTTCCCCTTCTCGTTAAATATGAACCCTCCTCACAGTTTCAGAATCTCTTCTATTTCTTCTCTTCTATATTGCCTCCCTCTGCAACCACAGTCACTCTTGAAACTTCATCACCAGCTCATTGCAGGGCCTGCATCTAGTTCTCTGGTCACATTAAGGACACTTCAGCTTGACAATTCTTTATGTTGAAGCTCTGAAGCAATTTGACTCACCCAACTATATAACAAGCTTGTGTCTGCACCAGGAGAGGAGGATCACATGCCATCAATAATACATTGAAGTAACAAGGCATGTGGATTTCTCCCCACCACAGATCAACTTCTTACTCTTGGGCCCACTCTAGTTTTAACTAAGTGTTCTCCAAATGTATTTCTAACATGGCCTCAACTTTCTTCTTTCACTTTTTTTTTTCCCTGGGGGGCGGGCAGTGATTGGGTGGGCATGATGAAGGCCTCAGCTTTCTGTAACAACCCAGAATACCTTCTTTTCTCTCTCTTTGCTCTCACTGTCCTGTGATTCATTTCAATATGTCCCAAAGGGGCATGTTTTTGTTTATTCCATCTGCTTCTCTGAGAACACTTAAAATCTGAGCAATTATGTCTTTAATCATAGGAAATCTTCAGTCATGATCCTTCCAACATCTCTTCTCCACATTCCCTTTGTTCTTCTCTTTCTGAAATCCCCTTAAACATTCCATGGTATTGAAATACATTTCTACAGTTTTTCAAATTGTTTCTGTCATCATCTTTCTACGTTGTATTCTCTGTGAATTCCTCAACGCCAATCCCCTGTCTACAACTTACCTCTTCAATGGCATTCAAATTACAGTGTGTTCTAGTTTTACATATAGGGTTTTCCTCTCTAGTGTATTCAGTATTTGCTATTTTATTGATCTTATTTAACTCTTATATTTTATTATTTTATTTTATTTTGCCTCCAGAGTTATTTCTGGAGCTTGGTGCCTGCACAATGAATCCACTACTCCTGGTAGCCATTTTTTCCATTTTTATTTGGACACAAAAATTGAGAGGGGAGGGGAAGAAAGACAGGGAGAGAGATAGATAGACATCTACAAACCTGCTTCACTGCTCAGCAAGCAAACTCCCTGCAGGTGGGGAATTGGAGATTCAATTGGAGGATCTTTGCACTGGTTCTTGCATTTAGTACTATTGTGCACTTAACCAGGTGTGCCACCACCTAGCCCCCAAATTATTATATTTTCTACATTCTCTTTACTTAAACTCTTTTCAGATTTTTCCTCATAATGTCTATGTTTTTCTGGAGTGGATTTATATCCCAAACTGAGTTAAATATCTTTACATACAGTTTGAATTTTGAGTATTTGCATCAGATCACCTTTAATGGGGATTTTAACAATCTCCCTCTCCATCCTGGGGTTTATAGTAGTGTATGACTTCCAGGGCCCAGTCAGAACCAGGCCTGTTGCCAGTGGCTCTAGGCTCCTTCCCAGTTGGAATTTGAAGGATGAGGCCATTCCTTCTCTGCTGTAATGGCTTCTGCCCTTCACATGATTGAAAAGATGTAGCCCCATAAACATCTCATGCAGCTCCATGGTCTGGAGATGCACACTGCTTCCTTTCTCCAAGAGAAATCCGAATCTGAATTTAAAAAAAAAAAAAAAAAAAGCCAGCCTAATTCTAGTCTCCCTTCTTAGGTGGAAAACTTTGTAATGCTGCTAGCCAAAGGAGTCATGACCTTTCCATCAAGAAAGGAGCCTCAAGACTCAGACCCAAGAACAACCCCCAACAAGCCAAGTCCTGATTTCAACCCTAATTCCACCACTTTGTTCCCAATGTTGTTTACCTTGCTTTTGAATGTATCACATTCCTCTCTTCCTCTCTTTCTCCTTACTTTCAACTATGCCATCACTGTGTGTTAAAGCATGGTATCAGTACCATCTTGATTAGAAGTCAAATATCTCATTCTTACTAACCTCTCTGAATTCTTTTTTTTTTTTTTAACCAGAGCACTGTTCAACCTGGGACTCTGGAGCCTCAGGCATGAGAGTCTATTTGCATAACCATTATGCTATCTACCCTCCACTACCTCTCTGAATTCTTACTTTATCTCTAAACTTTCTACTTTGTAATGTCTTTCCTGAAATGAGCCACTCTTACTTCTGATCTGTGATACTCTGCTTTTGCAACCATTTAGTTTCTATGAACAAGAGTTTCTTGAAGATCATGTGTGTGGCATACCTGTGACAGGCATTACAATGTACACATGAGAAGGGAAGGTCTCAGCAACCCAGCGGTGGCGCACATGGTTAAGCACACCTATCAACAAGCATAAGGACCCAGATTCCAGTCCCCACTCCTCACCTGCAGAGGGTCCACTTCACGAGCAGTGAAACAGGTCTGCAGGTGTCACTTTTTCTTTCCTCTCTATCTCCCCATCCTCTCTCAATTTCTCTCTGTCCTACCTAATAAAAATGGCCACCAGGAGCAATAGATTCATAGTACTGGCAACAACCTCCAGCAACTGGAAGCAAAAAACAAGGAAAGCAATGTCTTATTCACAGGGGACCAAGGGCCAAGATGCCAAGCTGAGCAGGCAAACAAACCATTACTGTACTGAGTAAGTGCCGTAGTCTAGTGAAAACTTTAGAAGGACATGTCCATTTTGCCTGAGAGTGAGTGGGGACAAGGAGCTGAACTCCAGAGAGAGGAGATACTTATACCGGATCTTGAGGAAAAGTGGCTGAAAATGCAGAGATCAGAATTTAGAACATTTCAGGCTGAAACAATTTCATATTCAGTGGTACTGAGGTGGAATGGACTAGGCCCCCTTTGAGAAACAGAAACTCCTAGGAATAAAGGAGATGCCCAAGAGAGGGTGGAAATGGGACTGCAAAGTCAAATATGTGGGTCCTCATAGGTGATACTATCTGGTGTTTTCCTAGGAAACATCAAAAGCCACTGTGGGTTGATTCTAGGGGTGAGGGTAGAAAGACAAGATTTTTTTTTTAAATTTTTTACTTATAAAAAGGAAACACTAGGGAGTCAGCAATAGTACAGCAGGGTAAGTGCATGTGGCACAAAGTGCAAAGACTAGCGTAAAGACCCCAGTTCGAGCACCTGGCTCCCCACCTACAGGGGAGTCGCTTAACAGGCGGTGAAGCAGGTCTACAGATATCTATCTTTCTCTCCCCCCCCCATCTTCCCCTCCTCTCTCTATTTCTCTCTGTCCTATCCAACAACAATGACATCAGTAGCAACAACAATAATAACTACAACAATAAAACAACAAGGGCAGCAAAAGGGAATAAATAAATAAATACCTAAAAAAGAAGAAAAAAAGGAAACATTGACTAAACCATAGGATAAGAGGGGTACAACTCCACACAATTTCCACCACCAGAACTCCGTATCCCATCTAGAAAGACAATATTTTTATCAGAAGGACCTAGGACCATTAAAAAGGTCCAGAGCAGCAGTGGGTGGCTAGTGAGGGAAACATTACAGTGAACTGTAAGCAAGAGATTCTTCTTCTAGCATTTGCCCTTCTTACGTAGCCAGTCAACAGCGTCAGGTTGAGCCCGATGTAAAGTTTCGAGATGATAACAGTCTAGATGACCTTACAGAGTGGGAAAACCATGGGTGGAGGAAAGTAGGGGTGGCGAAAATGAAGTCAAATATTTTAAAGATTTACTTATTAATTAACAAAAGAGAGAAAGAGGTAAAACCAGAGTATTATTCTGGCACATGCAATGCTAATGATTGAACTTGGGACCTTAAAACTTAATTTGAGAGTCCAACACTTTATCCACCACGCTACCTCCTCGGCTACAGAAGTGAGATATTCGTGATTAAGATAAAATAAGGTCCTGATGTTTCCAGAACTCAAAGACGTTTCTAGGCCCAGACAAGTTATAAGAAAATAGTCATCTCTGCAGGAGTCGGGTGGTAGCACAGCGGGTTAAGCGCAGGTGGGGCAAAACGCAAGGACCAGCATAAGGATCCCAGTTCGAGCCCCCGGCTCCCCACCTGTGGGTGGGGGGTCGCTTAACAGGCGGTGAAGCAGGTCTGCAAGTGTCTGTCTTTCTCTCCCCCCTCTGTTTTCCCCTCCTCTCTCCATTTCTCTCTGTCCTATCCAACAATAATAACTACAACAATAAAACAAGGGCAGCAAAAGGAAATAAACAAATAAATAATTTTTTTTTTTTTTAAAAAGGAAAATAGTCATCTCTGCATAGGCCTAGAGGGACAAAGGGCAAGAGCAGTCATAACTACAAGCTGTCTTTATGGTCAGAATCTCAGGATCTATGGGACTGAACCCTGATTGATTTCCTACAACTTTCTTACATTTTAACTATGAATCTTAAATATTTTTCTCATGATTTAAGAATAAGCACTTTGAGAATGAGAATAACAAAGACCAGTTTAAATCTAGCATGGAATGTGGTGAGTCTATTACCATCTCTCTTTGGCTTTTTTTTTTTTTTTTGCCTCCAGGGTTATTGTTGGGGCTCAACAAATCCACTGCTCTTTGGAGGCTATTTTTTTCCCTTTTGTTGCCCTTGTTGTTTATCATTGTTGTTGTTGCTGCTGTTGGATAGGACAGAGAAAAATCAAGAGAGGATGGGAAGACAAAGAGGGGGAGAGAAATATCAACACCTGCAGGCCTGCTGAACCGCTTGTGAAGTGACCCCCTGCAGGTGGGGAACCAGAGGCTCAAACTGGGATCCTTACATCAGTCCTTGTGCTTTGCTCCATGTGCGCTTAACCCGCTGCGCTACTGCCTGACCTTCCAACCCCCCCTTTTTTTTTTTAATAAAAGGCTCGCCAGCTAGAAGGTAATACAGTGGGTAAACTATTGGGCAGTGTATATAAAAATAAGAGGCTTGCTTGACAGAGCACAATCATTCCCAGTTCTCCCCGTCATCCTGCATTGTAGGCCACAGCATGGGATGAGGGAGCTTACCCCACCCAGCCTCTGCACACTTAGCCCAGAGCCTGCATGCATCCTCAGAATTTGTGCAATTGCATCTGCTTTCCTGGCAGCTGCAGGGCGGATGTCATTGTGGTTACATTGAGAATCACCATGTTTTGTGAAAAATATCACTGGGGTCACAAAGCCTCTTTGGTGGGTTTGATATGTTGCCTTGGCATCCCTCCTCCAGTGCTCCTTTATACAAAGGGGCTGCTGCCTCCATGGCTGACACTTTTCTAAGCCACATGGCTAGAAGGCCTCCAGTCAAACTAAAGACTAAGTTGAGTCTATTCTCTTTTCAAGTACTGCACACCAGAATCAGGCCACCACACATGTAAGGCTTCAGCTCCCAAGGTGAGAAATGGAAAACTGCTGAAATGAAGAGTATTGCGTCGGTGACCTGTTTGAACCTGACTGTTTCTTTGTCACCCCATTCATGTTAACTAAGGCACTGAACTATGTACAGCCAGGGATTCACACATGTGAGCACATACACATATGCTTGTATCTATCTGCCAGGGGATCCACTGTTGTGTACCATAATAACTATCATTATGAAGGCTTTTCCTTCCCCAAACTACCATCACCTCCCTTTTGAAAGTGTCTCATGTGCTGTTGCCAGTCTCAAGATATCTATGTCAGCTTTGCTAGTAATTACAAAAATTGACAAATTCCTTAAATGTCCACTAAATGAACTAAAGAAAAATGAAATCATGGAACACCCATGTAAAATGAACTTATTAAAAAGAAAAGGACAGAGTCATAAGTGCTGCCATGAAAAGTTTTCTGTCTACCCTTAGGTGAGAAAGATATAGCCACAGGTATCTAAGACATGTATAGACATTAGTTAGTATACAGTTAGCATCTGAGGGACACAGTCAAGGCTCACGGTGATTTTCTCTAAAAAATGGATGATGGAAAAGAAAAGTTTAGACAAGGAAGTTTATATATATATAGTATTAACTTGTGGGGTTTTTTCAATATATAGCTCTTTAATCTGAAAGACATTGAAAATGTTTTCTGAAAATAAAATGTACAATGTTCCATGTTAGGATAAGCACCATGGAAGTATTCAAAAAGTGAGGAAGTAGAGACTATTTACATCCAAGTAATAGTGATAAAAAATCCATCTAGCCTTTAAATCTATACATCAGGAAGAGAGTATAGCAAGTCAAACACAGCTCAGCCCATGCTGTGATGTAACATGGTGGTGGGGAAGGAGGCGGGTATCTGGGATAGTCCTCACTGGGCTAAACTCACCTGGAACAGATAACAGGCAACTCTAGAATCAAGCAGCAACATGACATGCAGCCACCATGGGATAGATCTCAAAGTGGGAAGATCTGGGTACCCTCCAACTACTGGACAGGGTAGTAATAAGCAAGAAGAAAATGACCGTGTGTGTGTGTGTGTGTGTGTGTGTGTGTGTGTGTGTGTCTCCACCCAAGCACTCACTATGGATGCACACTTGTCCCCACTCAGCCCTAGAGCAGTTGAAACAAAGAAAACAAGGTCCAAGCTCCATAGCACCAGAAGGACCCAGACCTTTGGCAGAGAGTTGTACAGGTACCAGGAAGTCAGACTTTACTTAAGCTTTAGTCCTGTGAGAATACAGGGGCAGACACATGGGAAAAACAGGGACAGGGGATTTGGGCAGAAGCCTGGAGGAGCAAGCTCCCAGGTTCTCTGAGCCAAGTCCGGGTTAATCTCCTGTCAAGCCCTATCAGAAGAGACACATGTCAGATCCTCTTTCAAAGAAAAAGTTCAGTCAAATAAACCTACTGGCTTTTTCCAAAACGGAGACCCTCAAATATTATCTGCTCTGTTCTTATGTTCCTGATTATTAAACATGAATAAAAGTATATCTTAATGCTTTTTCAGCCATCATGTTGCAGATGCTATCATGACACCAACCTGACTTCCCTGGGCAGATGACATCACCAATGTATCCTGGACCCCCCATCTCTGCAGAGCCCTACCCCACTGGGGAAAGATAGAAATGGGCTGGGAGTATGGATCAACCTGCCAATGCGCATGTCCAGCAGAAAAACAATTACAAAAGCCAGACCTCCCACCTTCTGCATGCCATAATGATCCTGGGTCGACGCTTCCAGCGGGATAAAGAACAGGAAAGTTTCCAATGGAGGGGATAGGATATGGAACTCTGGTGATGGGAATTGTATGGACTTGTACCCCTCTTATCCTACAGTCTTGTTGATCATTACTAAATCAATATAAATAAATAAATAAATAGAAGAAAGAGTTCAGTAATCACACCAGAGTACCCAAAGGACAGGACAGGCCAAAAGAGAAGGGCATAGAGGCTGCTACAATGATTTTCCCCCACCCCAAATTGAGGTTGAGGTGAAATTTGGTGGCTGGGAGAAAGCCCCAACAGTGGGTAAACAGAGGCCTCCAGCCCTACACAGACTTAAGCAGCTGTTACCCACCAGAAACTTCCTCAGTGGAAGGGGGACGGTCCCTTCTGGGCAAACACCAGTATCTAACTCCTCTCCCTCCTCAGCTCTCAGATACCATTTTCCAGAGACACTTGGAGAAAAAGCAAAGGAAGTCGGCCTCTCTTCTCCCTTCTCTCTTGCTCATTCTTCCCCTCACTTCTTGACATCTCCCATCTCTGGCTCTTTATCCCACACACATTTCGATAGATCACTTAAATTCACAGTTCTCGGGGGTCAGCGGTAGCACAGCGGGTTAAGCACATAGGACGCCAATTGCAAGGACCAGGTAAGGATCCTGGTTCAAGCCCCTGGCTCCCCACCTGCAGGGGAGCCGCTTCACAGGCGATGAAGTAGGTCTGCAGGTGTCTTTCTCTCCCCTTCTCTGTCTTCCCCTCCTCTCTCCATTTCTCTCTGTCCTATTCAACAACAATAATAACCACAACAAGGCTACAACAACAAGGGCAACAAAAGGGGGGAAAACTGGCCTCCAGGAATGTGGATTCAAGGTGCAGGCACTGGGCCCCCGTAAGAACCCTGGAAACAATAAATAAATAAATAAATAAATAAATAAGTAAATAAATAAAATTCACAGTTCTCCAGCCCACCCCACCACTCCCCCACTCCCAGCAGCTGGTTAAGAAGGAGGCTTCTAAGGCCACCCTACAAGCACCTAGTTTTTTCTGGCTTGGAAGGTGACAACCACTAAAAAGAGGGTGGCTCTGAAGTTCTCTCTCTCTCTCTCTCTCCCCCCCTCTCTTTTTCTCTCTCTTTCTCTCTCTCATAACTGGGGTTTCGGGTGACATCACATCCTCTGCACTTGAAATTGGCTGGACGAAGGTTCTGCTTCTCCCATCCCACCCCCACCCCCATCCCACCTCGACAGAGTCCCCGCGGTCTCCCCTCCGGGCTCAGAGCCCAGACTGAGGGGCCCAGAGAGCCATGGTCCCGCTGGTCACAGCCCTGCTCCTGCCGCTGGTCCTGCAGCTCCGTGAGTCCGCCTTACTCGTGAAAGGGGGTGGGGGTGAGGGAGAGTGTGGGGTGAGAGGCTAGGACTCCCAGTTCATACTCGCCTCCTGTCCCCAGCAGACCCCGTGGCCTCACAGGTCAGCGGGTTCCGCATGTGGCCGAAGGACGGTGTGACAGCTCAACTGGGGCAGCAGGTGACTTTGCGCTGCGAGGTGCTGCCCAGAGCGCAGCAGGGCTGCTCCTGGCTCTTCCAGAGGCCCGAGCCCCACAGCAGCCCCGTTTTCCTCATGTACATCCCTTCCACTACCAATACCCAGGCCAAGATGGCCGAGGACCTGAACCCCACACAGATCTCTGGCAAGAAGGTCAGTGACACCTGTTTTCTCACCCTGCACAAATTTCGCAAGGAAGAAGAAGGCTACTATTTCTGCTTCGTTATGAACAACTACAAAATCTACTTCAGCCCCTTCGTGCCCGTCTTCACACCAGGTCTGAGGATGTGGGGGTGTGGGTGCACAGCTCTGGCGCTTTCCACTCGGAGGCCCTGTGTTCGAGTCCCTTGGATGAGGGGGGGGGTGCTTAAACGTTCCTCCCATGCTGCAGCCCGACGGGAACTGAAAAGAGCCTTCTGTCTGGGTTCGAGTTGGGTGGAGTGTTGGACTTACCGAACTAGTGACTGGAGTCCTCTGAGCCTCCGGTTGCCCCTCAGTAAAATGCGAATAAAAGCCAGGCCACCATTGGGTTGCAAGTTGAGCCCAGGAGAGGGGCTGTGTTGAGGCTGCCAGCCCTGGGTCCTGGGAGTTGGGAGTTGGGGGTGAGGGGGTGCAACAGGCTCCCGCACCCACCGTTCGGGGGTCCCCCTGGCCCAGCCCCACCCCTCGCCCCCTCTGCAGTGCACCCCACACACAGACAGACCGCCTGCCTGCAGTAAATCACCGGGAAGGGTGCTGAGTGAGGCAGGGCTGGAGGTGGGGGGCTCGGCGTGCACCCCCCAGCGCGCGTCTCGCCTTTTCTCCGGCAGCGAAGCCCACCACCACACCCGCGCCGCCCCCACCCACGCCGGCACCCACCAGAGCAGCGCGGCCTGTGACAGTGCGCCCCGAGGTGTGTCGGCCCCAGACGGGCCGCGCAGGTACCGTGGGAGTGGGGTCCAGGGGGTGGGAGGAAGCGGGGTCTGGGGGGGGGTTGGGGGCGGGAGCAGAGCCCCTGGAGTGGACGTAAGGAGTCCCGGGAGGAGGGGAGCCGGGTGGGTCCAGCAGCGGAGTCCCTGAGGTGGGCAGGAGGTCCCGGAAGATGGGGGGCGGGAGGATGGGAGTCGGGACGCGATCTGGGCCCGGGGGTGGGGGCGGAGGGACGAAAGCTGGGTCCGGGGGCCCTGGGGTGGGCGGGATCGGGGTCTTGGGAGTGCTAGGAGCAGGGTCCCTGGGGTGGGAGGGAGCGGGACCAGGTGAGGGGGTGCGGGGGATAGGATTGGGGTCCCGAGAGGAGGGGAACTGGCCGGGAGAGCAGTCTGGGGACTTGCAGAGCGGGAGATCCCGGGCTCACCCCTGAAGGTCGTTGTCGTCAGTAGAAACCAAGGGCCTGAACTTCTCCTGTGACCTCTACATTTGGGCGCCGCTGGCCGGGACTTGCGGAGTCCTTCTGCTGTCCGTGGTCATCCTCATCATCTACAACCGTAGTAAGTCCCCGGCCACCTACCGGCGCTGCTGCCTTGGGCGGCTCATCCTGCACTCTCCCTGCCCGGGACCGGGTACATTTCTAGGGCTCCCGAAGCATTGCGGGCTCAGACACAGTGTCTTTTCTGGAGACAAAACCCGAGAACAGTTTCTGCCTGTTTCCACTTTCCATCCGCGAGATTTATTATGTTTTCTTTTGTAAAATTGGGCTCAACTTCTAAGTCCAGAGAAGAAACAGTTACAGAAGCCAGAACTCGCACTTTCTGCACCCGTAATGAATTTTGGTCCGTACTCCCAGAGCAGGAGAAATGCTAGGGGAAGATGACCGGAGGGTTCTGAACCCCAATTCCATCAAAACCCGCAGAGAGTAGAAGAAAAAAGGGAAGACGTTCGGAAGTAGTAACAGGTGTAGGTGTGACTTAGAAAGGAAGAGAAGGCAGGAACATGGAAAAAACCAAAACAAAACACGAGGGACCTTAGGAGAACCGCTGCTGCAATTTCCAAGGGAGGGAGTGAGGACATAAACTCTAGTGGTAGGAACGTGTGTGGAATTATGACCCTGCTATCTTTTAATTGTATAAATTAATATCAAATCACTAAAGAAAAAAAAAAGATTAGGCTCTATTCCCTAAGCCAGCAGCAGGCGTGAGTTCCTTGCAGCCAGCACAGGAATTCCCTGAGGGAGAGAGGAGGCTGTGGTGGGCAAGAATATTGGAAAGCTTGAGCCAAAACCTGAGTGGCTTGGGACTGACCCCAATGACCTTCCAACCAGGATTTGGGTCCCATGGCAACTAATTTACTTCCACCCACATTTGCACTTGTCTTTTTTTTTTTTTTTTTTTGGTCAAAGTAACTTTGGTCTGTATCACAGCAACCTGGAATGTTTTCAGTTTGCTTTTATGAGAGAGACTCAGCTCAGACACTCATGCTAGTCTGGACCTTAAGGTGTACAAGTACTGTGCTCTAACACACTGAGATATCTCCCCAGTCTTATAACAGTCTCTGTGTGTGTGTGTGTGTGTGTGTGTGTGTGTGTGTGTGTGTGTTTTGTTTTGTTGTTACTTGAGGGGATTTTTTGTTTGCTTGTTTGTTGCAAGGGTTATCACTGGGACTCAGTAGCTATACAACTCCTGCTCCTCACCAGTTCCCAGCAGCCTTTTTCTTTTTCTTTCTTTCTTTTTTTTCTTTTATTTTCTCACTTTTCCTTTTTCGTGTTTTAGCATGTGTACTCAACCAGGTATGCAACCACTCGTTGCTAACCTTTTCCCTTCCTTTCTTCCTCCTTTCCTTCCTTCCTTCCTTCCTTCCTTCCTTCTTTCCTTCTTTCCTTTCTTTCCTTTTTAATGGAGACTAAGAGAACCACAGAGAGAGAATGAAAGGCACCTGCAGTACTACTTACTCCACTACTTGTAAAGTTTTCTCCTACAGGTGAGGACCAGGGTCTTAAACCCAGGTCTTCACACATGATAATGTGTGTGCTCTACTGGGCAAGCCACCATTTCACCCCCTTTAACTGTGTTTTTCTTTTTTCTTTCTTTATTTTATTTTATTTATTTTCCCTTTTGTTGCCCTTGTCTTTTTATTGTTGTTGTAGTTATTATTGTTGTTGTTGTTGATATCATCGTTGTTAGGACAGAGAGAAATGGAGAGAGGAGGGGGAGAGAATGATAGACACCTGCAGACCTGCTTCACCGCCTGTGAAGCAACTCCCCTGCAGATGGGGAGCCAGGGGCTTGAACCAGAATCCTTACTCCGGTCCTTGCACTTTCTGCCACGTGCGCTTAACCTAAGCCGCTGTGCTACCGCCTGACTCCCTAACTATGTTTTTCTAAGATGATGATGAGAGGAGTGGGAAAGAATCTCTGGCTGGGCTCTCAATCATTGTAACCTCAATAAAGTGGGAAAAGGGAGAAGAAAGAAGGTGCATTGGGGGAATTATCAGTGTCGACAGGACAGTCATTTCACCAGTTTTTTTTTTTTTTTTCCTTCTTATCCAGAGAACCAAAGACGAGTGTGCAAATGTCCCAGGTGAGTCTCTTAATTGCTGGGCTTAGTAAGACCAGGAAGCCTTGGGCACAGACGCTGGTATCCCAAAATTCAGGTGTCTGGAAAATGTTCTCTGGGAGGCTGTGGCAGTGCAGGGTAGAAAAGCCCCATAGAGAAGCTGGTGTGTGAGAAGATGGAGACCTGGGTTGGGCTATGGCAGAGAGCCCTTCAATAGATCTCATCTTATTTGGCTTCACACCAAAAGTGCAAATAAAGACTACACAGTGAATTCTAGCTTCCCATAAAATCTGATGATTTTCTTTTTCTTTTCTTTGTTTTGTTTTGTTTTGTTTTGTATTTTTTTAATTGGGGAATTAATGGATTTTATTTTTCTCTTAAGAAAACACTTTTGTTTTTACACTTGCTCTGGTGTTTTTGAAAGCTAAAGCCCATCTTTTTTTCCACCCAACCTAAATAATCATTTCCTAATTCTTCTGCACCGCCGTAGGGCCTTGATTTGCTGCTGAGGACTAGAATAGAAGAAAAGAAACCAGGTTTACTCCCCTGCACCACCATAAACCAGAGCTGATCAGTGCTCTGGTAAAAAAAATAAAATAAAATAAAATAAGAAATTAAAAAGTAAGGAAAAAGAAGAAGTAGAAAAGAAACTTGAAGCAGAAGCAGCTAGCTGCCTGGTAGTTGCTGTAACTTCCCCATCAATTTTTTGTTTGTTTGTTTTTATTGCCACCAGCAATATATCTCTGGGTTTCGGTGCCAGCACTATGAATCCACCACTCCTGGCAGCCATTTTGCTTTTTCCTCTTTCCATTTTATTAGATATGACAGAGAAAAATTGAGAGGGTTGGGGGAGAAATAAAGGGAGACACCTGCTTCACTCACTGCTCGTGAAACATCCTCTCTGCAGGTGGGGAACAGTGGCTCAAACCTGAGTCCATGCTTATCTTCTGTGTGCGCTCAACCATGTGCGCCACTGTTTGGCCACCTCTACATCCAATTTCATTCTAGACTATTTTTAAATAACTGGGGAAAAAAGCAGATACAAAAACTGTGCCTAGAAGGGATATCTCACTTTCTTCTCTCTGTGTAGGCAGAGGCAGCCCAAACATGAGTAGATGTGAACCCTGATGGGGGTTCACACTCAGGACTTGTTTGGTCCTCACAATAATTTCAGATGGTAGACTTAATAGTCCCATCTCAGCAGGGAAGCAATTACAGAAGTCAGACCTCCCACCTTCTGCACCCCATAATGACCCTGCGTCCATACTCCCAGAGGGATAAAGAATAGGAAAGCTATCAGGGGAGGTTATGGGCTACGGAGTTCTGGTGGTGGGAATTGTGTAGAGTTGTATGCCTCTTATCCTATGGTTTTTGTCAGTATTTCCTTTTTAAAAATAAAAATTTAAAAAACATATAGTCCCATCTCAGAAGTCATTGGCTCAGAGATCAGGAAACCTAGTCGGGTGGCAAAGACATGATTACACCCTGATCACCAACAATAATAAGTGTTCCACAAATACTTAAAATGTACTAGTTAATTACTAATTATATGGCATGTAAAATTCAAGTTTAATAACAACCTTTAAAATAGTATGACCACCATTTTACAGACGAAGAAACCTAAGTTTAGAACATTTGGTGACTTCTCCAAGGCCGTATGACCAGCAAGTAACAGAGCTGAAAATTTTTTTTCCAAAGCTCAGACTCCTTTCTGTGATAGGAACTTTAGGAGGAAGCTTAAGTATAACCAACTTTATTCACTATCAGTGGAAGATGATATTTCAGATGTGTATCTGAAGTTCCATTTCTTTTTCTTTTTAAAGACTTAATTTTTTAAAATTTTTTTTAAATATTTATTTTATTTATTTATTCCCTTTTGTTGCCCTTGTTGTTTTATTGTTGTAGTTATTATTGTTGTTGTTGTCGTTGTTGGATAGGACAGAGAGAAATGGAGAGAGGAGGGGAAGACAGAGAGGGGGAGAGAGAGATAAAGACTTAATTTTTAAAACATGATTTGATAAGACAGAGGGATTGAGAGGGGAGGGAGTAATAGAAGAGGGAAAAAGAAAAGCACCAGCAGCACTCGACTGTGAAGCCCCCCCCCCCATACACACAGATGGAGGGACCAGGAACTTGGACCCAGGTCTTGTTTGTGGTAATGAGTGTACCACTATCTGAACCCCCCCAGGCTGAATTTCTGGAAATTTTTCTTTCTTTTAAATTTTTTATTTATTATGTAATCCCCCCCTTTTGTTGCCCTTGTTGTTGATCGTCGTTGTTGTTGTTATTGCTGTCATTGTTGTTGGGTAGGACAGAGAGAAATGGAGAGAGGAGGGGAAGACAGAGAGGGGGAGAGAAAGATAGACACCTGCAGACCTGCTCCACCGCCTGTGAAACGACTCCCCTGCAGGTGGGGACCCAGGGGCTCGAACCAGGATCCTTATGCCGGTCTCTGCACTTTGTGTCACCTGTGCTTAACCCGCTGCGCTACCGCCCAGCTTCCTCTGTATATTTTTCTATAGGAATCCAAGTTCAACTTCTTATTCATCATTGTTTCTAACAATGAAAATATGAGTTTCTGAACCATATACTACTGTAAATGATTCCCAAGAGAGAAAAAAATCTTTATTTTTAAATCAGGGCTTTTATTTATTTATTTTAGCATTTTTTTTCTTTTTTTTTATAGGATTAATTAACAAAACCATAAGGTAGGAGGGGTATAACTCCACACAATTCCCACCACCCAATCTCCATAACCCACCCCCTCCCCTGATAGCTTTCCCATTCTCTATCCCTCTGGGAGCATGGACCCAGAGTCATTGTGGGTTGCAGAAGGTAGAAGGTCTGGCTTCTGTAATTGCTTCCCTGCTGAATATAGGTGTTGACTGGTCGGTCCATACTCCCAGTCTGCCTCTCTCTTTCCCTAGTAGGGTGGGTCTCTGGGGAAGCTGAGCTCCAGGACACATTGGTGAGATCTTCAATCCAGGGAAGCCTGGCCAACATCCTGGTGGCATCTGGAACCTGGTGATTGAAATATTTTAGCATTTTTAATACTTGATGTGTGGTTGTCATTTTTTATCTTTTCTGTAAATTCTCATTTTAAAATAGCTAAGTGAGAATCAGACTCTGCCCTGAAATTTTGCACTATGCTGTTTAAATATATCTGATTCCACACATTGGGCTGTCAGGAAAGTCAAGATGTATTTTCTGTGCAAAAACATGTCATGACTTTCCTGACAACTCAAAACAGCAGTTAACAGACTCATTGCTGGTCAAGGGAAACTCAGTTTCAATAGAGAGGTTTTGAAGGACAACACATCAGCAGGACATTTGTAATAAATGAGCCCATGTAGGAAGTGCTAGCCCCTTACTGAGCAAACACATTTTTACTGTAAAATCAAGTTTGGAGCTTCAGAAAAACTTTTAGATAAAGTTGGTTGATGATGGTGGTTTGCTCACATCCTCCACTATCTCTGTGATTCTCCCCCAGGGCCTAAGAATGAGGTCAACTGATAGCTTGAGTTATCAGCCTCCTTTCAGTTCTGGGGGGTGGTGTGGGTGGGGGGAGGAGGGAGTTCTCTTCTCTACAAAAGTGCCAAGATGCTAGAGTAAGTGGATTCAGATCATGACCCTGTTCTTGGACAGACATGTTCTCTAATTTCTCATCCCAGTATACTGAACCTCCTTGGATTTCTGTGAGGAGTGAAGATGGAATCAAAGCCTTTAGAGGCCAGGAGGCTGGGGGCAGAGGGCCTGTACCTGGATGGATGCTGCACTGCCTTGCAGCAGCTCTGGTGCATTGACAGTTGGTCTCCCGCCTCTTTTTCAGACCCCAGGTCAGACAGGCAGGCAAGTCCAATCCTTCAGAGATACCTCTGACACGGCAGTGATGGACCCTGTGCCACAGCCACTACAAGACTTCATCCTGAGAACTCTTCTTGCAAAGAGAGCACCTCTCCTGCCACTGCTGTTTCTCCAGCCTTCTTTACTTATGTATTCATTCTTGATATCATTATTTTCATGGGGGTAGGGTGGGAAGTGTTACTTTTTCTTTATGCGTTTCCTTTACTTGACACAAAATAAGACAGTGTAATGTCTCCAGTACACCACAAGGCTTACCCTTCTACTGTGCACACAGGCTGGGGTAAAGGTGGGCAGGCAGCCGCTACCACTAGCTAGCCACATTCTCAGAACTGTTCTGTCAGGACTGGCGGGAGCCTCACGTTCACTGGGTCCCAATATCCTTCCGCCATTTTGCAAAGTGAGACTGAAGTCCAGCGATGCAGAATAGTTTAGTCAGGGTCATAGGCTCAGGGCACTTCCTCTATATAATTCATGCTTTCTTCTGGAGGTCTCTGTCTTCTTGAGTACACCGTGTCTCAAACTGATGTAGATAATGGATGCATATTCCTTTAGCATAACCTACCCTCATATTTCCCTCTTGTCTGATGGCAAATAGAAGCAGCAGCTGCTGCCCCCATTCCTACCTATCCTGAGCAGAACAGCCTAAGACATCTTGTGAGATAAGAGCTGTTAAGGAATCCATGCCATCCTGTGAGATAAGAGCTGTTAAACAGGAGGGCACCAAGGGGTGGGAGGAATTCCAGCCAGAGAAAGTGCCATGTGCCTCCCAGAGCCAAGTTGCTTTGTGTCAAAGTAACACATTAATCCTGACTGTATCCCTGTGAAAACTAACTCATCTTGTCTGGTTGGTTTGTAATGGAAATGTAACCATGTTGTAAAATGCTATTTAAATCTGTGCTGGTCCTTTCTTGGGACAGAGAATCCTTCTGAAATTATCCAATTCTCCTGCCCACTAGTGAAAAATATAACTCCTCTCATTTCACTATTATCAGCTTGGTCTCATGTTTGGGGATAATTTCTGCAACAAAACCACAAGAGGACAAGTGATTTCTAAAGCACTTATGGGAGACTCATTTTTGAGCCAGAACCCTGAGGATCAGATACAATAAGAGAACTAACTTCTAAGCATTTGGGTGGTGGTATACACTCAGTTGACTGCACATGTTTCAATGCACAAGGACCTGAGTTCACATGTTACAATGCACAAGGACCTGAGGCCCCCACCTGGAGAGGGAAGCTTTTACAAGTGGTTAAGCAGGTCTGCAGGTGTCTCTCTTTCTCTTCTCCTCTCTATCTCCTGCTTCTAGCTCACTTTCTGTCTTTAACCAATAAATGAGTAAATAAATAACACTTAAAAAAAAAAAAAACAGAACTTCTGCCTTTACAGGGTTTTACAATGTAATTGAACAACACCAGTTATAAATAATCAAGAGTGAAATTGCATAGGCAGTAGGAATTCCTCAAATACAGTAGAAGGGGTCAAACTGATCCTGGAAAAGATGTCACTCTGTCTCTCAAGAAAATCTGAGAAACCTCTAAGTGAAGGTAAAATTGCTCCCCCTACCTAGAAGAAAGGTTGTCCTTTTTTTTTTTTTAAGTGAAGTATAAGGAATTTATTCTTAAGTTTGAAAGAGTGAAAATAAGGCCAGTACACAAACTTACACAAAGATAAGAGACAAATCTTAGCTAGGAGATCCCAGGCCGGCATGCCAATATGGGCCCATAGCTCTGAGATCCCGAGGTCTGGAACTCATCTCCCTTTTAAAGGGGAGACAAGGAGGCCACATGGGTACATTCCTAGAATAAACATTCTGAAACTACCATGCGGCACCAGTAAGCAAGTGAGATTACAGAATCGAAAATATGCAGGTTATCATATAACTTCAAGGCATTAAGGTTTACAAGGCAGATGGGTTTCAGTATCTCTTCTATAAACATTCTTAGTTAATCAGAATCTCTCTGCTGTCCTTGGGGAAAGGTTGTCCTTTTACAAATATGATTTCAGCATTAGTGAAATCGGACAGATTCCTTTGAATCTAAAAACATGGGATACCATGTTTGAACATGCTTCTGGGATGATCCCCCCCCCCCCAATCTTAGGGCCTTAAGCATGTGTATTAGCACTGCTCCCTGCTCATTTTTTTTTTTCATACAGAAACAAATAAAGCATGACAGAGAGAAAATGGAGAGACTCCACAGCACTGGTGCTTCTCTTGGCACTGTGGTACTCCCATGTGGTGCCGAGATTCAGGCCTGTGCTGCAAGTGTACCCCACCCAGTGAGCTATGTCTCCAGTCCTGGGATGGTTTTACAGTTTGCTAAGGCACAATTACTAGCTTCCGGGCAACTTCTGGCTCCCCCTTAGCCAGCAGGTGTGGCAGAACAGGCTCAGGGGGAGACTAAGAACTCAAACTGTTGTCCTCCATATAAATATTTCCTGCTTTACAGTGTTGTACAAGATGCATGTTCATTAGGAGAAGTAACTAAATAAATATCACCCACAATTCTTCACCTCAGAAATAATTTGTTGTTACTATAATGGTATTCATCCTTCTAGATTATTTTCTATGAACATATGGAAAACAGGGCTGGGTGGTGGCGCACCTGGTTGAGTGCACATTACAATGTGCAAGGACCCAGGTTCAAGCCCCCAGTGCCCACCTATTTGTGAGTGGTGAAGCAGTGCTGCAGGTGTCTGTCTTTCTCTCTCTCTGTCTTCTCCTCTCCTCTCAATTTCTGGCTGTCTGTATTCAATAGATAAAGATAAGAAAATAAAAAAATATATGGAAAGCTATTTACTTTTTCTGCTTAATGTGATTGCACTATATTTTGATAAGTGGCTTTAATAAACATCCATAACATACTTCTAAAATATTATTTTATTAGTGAGCACGAGCAAGAGATAGAGAACTAAGGCATCATTCTGGCACATGCAATGCCAAGTGTTGACCTCAAGAGCTCATGCTACTAAGTCTGATGCTCTGCCCACCCTTTCAGGCTACTAGCATATTTGCTATTATTGGCAAAAACATTTCATTCTGATTATACCATTACTCACTAGCCATTATTTAATATTCAGTTGTTCCAATAATTTCATTCCATAATAACACTACTAAAACTTTACATACCACTTCACTTTTTTTTTTTTGGGCCTCTAGGGTTATTGCTGAGGCTGTGTGCCCAGGCTACAAATCCACTGCTCCTGGCAGCCATCTTTTTTTTCTGTTGTTATTGTTGTTGTTGGATAGGACAGAGAGAAATAAAGAGAGGAGGGGAAGACAGAGGGAGGGGGAGAAAAAGACACCTGCAGACCTGCTTCCCTGCCGAGGAAGCGACCTCCCTGCAGGTGGGGAGTCAGGAGCTCAGACTGATATCCTCTACATTTTGTATCTTAAAGGACAAATATCTAAAAGTTAAATTACTGGGTCAGTGCCTGTTTTCACCTTGGATTCCCCATTTTCATCTTAATCAAGACAGATTCTTCTCTGTTGGCATCACTCTTTCTTTTGTTCTTTCTTGTTAAAAAGTGAGCTGAGACTCATAGCTAATCACAATGTAATTTATTCATTTATTCTTTTAATTTTTTTTTTTTTTAATGAGAGAAGCAAAGCAAACTCTGGCATCTATGAAGTTCTGCTTGTTTTGTCTTTCTTGCTCTCACGTGGTGCTGAGGATCGAACTTAAGACTTCATACAAGTCATGTGCTTTATAGCTGAATCAGCTCTCTGGACCCACAAATCTTCATTTTTTGTGGTTAAAGATACATACCCAAGGGTTGAGGAAATAACATAATGGTTATGTAAAAGACTTTCATATCTGAGGCTTCAAGGTACCAAGTTTGATTCCCAGTACGACAAGCCAGAGCTAAACAGTGCTCACTAGGAAGAAAGGGAGGGAGGGAGGAAAGGAAAAAAAAATAAAATAAGGAGAAAAGTAAAAAGAAAAAGATAAATACCAGGACCAGAGTGATAGCTTACTGGGTGCAAGCCCTAGCACCACATAGGAGACAGTATACAACCAGAAGAAACTCTAGAATTGTAGTGTCTCCTACACACACACACACACACACACACACGTGTGTGTGTGTGTGTGTGTGTGTTTATTTTGACTCAAGGGTTACTGCTGTGGATTAGTCATCTTTGATGAGTCTCTGGAGTGGGTAGAGTTCTTATTCTAATGGTTGACACCACTGCCTTTGGAAGATGAGAGGCAGGATCTCTTGTGTTCAAAGTGAAGAGAGAAGTAGACAACTGGAACAGCTACAAACAAACAAAGAACAAAACAGCCTTAAAAAACAAAAACAAGGGGAGGGTTCAGGTCTTGGAACATGATGTCAGAGGACCTAGAGGGAGTTGAATTGTTACTTGGAGAAATGTACAAACTACTGTACTCTATTTTTTGTTGTTGTATTTTATTGTTGACTATAAACCATTAATCCCCCCAATAAAAAATCATTTTAAAAAATTTTAAAGGCCAACCACAGCAAATAAAAGGAGCATACACAGAGAGCCAGAGAAGGAATTAACAAACTAACAGAACATAGATATGCACACAATTAAGAAGGATGTTGGTCTGATGAAGCTGTCCCAAGTCCATAAAGTACCTATTTTTTAGGTCTCTGCTGTAATGATGAGTGACAGGCCTAGGTTCAAGGGATGGCTGCCTGATTGTTTTAGAGGAAAGACCAATCAGCCTACCAACTTGCTTCTGGGCTCTCTGTAGTTCAGTTCCAGTCAAAGAAGGTCACAGGAATCCATCCACACTGTAATCTGACCTAAAAGTCAGACTAGTTTGCAGGTAAGCTGACCTGTCAGAGAGTTCCTGCTCTGGATCTATTAACCAAAAATAGGATAGGTGACAAAAGATGCACTTTCTGGGAAGTTCAGTCCAGAAATCTGTCCAGTTTTCTCTCTGTGTCTCACCCAAATAAGCCTCCTCTGGGCTGAGGAATGGAGTTCGGAATGCAGTAGAAAACTCACCACTTATGGGGCCAGGTAGTGGTGCACCTGGTTAAGCGCATGTTATAATGCTCAAGTACCAGGGTTCGAGCCCCGGTCTCCACCTGCAGGGGGAAAGCTTTGCAAGTGGTGAAGCAGGGCTGTAGGTGTCTCTCTTTCTCTCTGCCTTTCTCTCTCTCCCCTCTCAGTATTTATTGGATGTCTCTATCCAATAAATAAGGATAATTTAAAAAAAGAAAAAAGAAAGAAACTTACCACTTGGCCCGCTTTTGTCCTTTCTAGCACTCTTTTGCCAATTCATAAATGGGTTATAATTTTCCACTGTGATTTCTCTTGGTCCCCTCCTCTATAGTTTCTCTCCTACTGGCCTGAACATCTTGCTTCCAAGATCTGAGGAGGTTTTTTTTTCTTTCTCTCTCTCTCTCTCTCTTTTTTTGCCTCCAGCTTTATCACTGGGGCTCGGTGCTTGCGCTATGACTATGAATCCACTGCTTCTGGCAGCCTTTTTCTTTTTGTTTTTTTTCAATGTCATTGTTGATGATGATGATTTTTTTTTTTTTGGATAGGACAAAGAGAAATTGAGAGAGGAGGGGAAGACAGAGAGGAGGAGAGAAAGATAGACACCTGCAGACCTGATTCACCGCCCCCCCCCCACATGTGGGGAGCCAGTAACTCAAACCAGGATCCTTGCACTAGTCCTTGCACTTCGCACTATGTGTGTTTAACCCGGTGTGCTAGCACCTGGCCCCATGAAGAGATTTCTTGAGAAAATCAGCTTAGGGGTTGTCTTCATACAGCCATCTTAACTCCACCCTCCTTATATCATTAATATTTATGTGATGGGTTTTTTTTTTTTCTACTTAAGACTCCTGCATGATCTCCTTAAGGTTCACACTGAGTTTTTTTTAATTATTATTATTTCCTTTTGTTGCCCTTTTTTTTTTACATGGTCATTCTGTTACATTGGTTTGGTCTTGCTCCTCCCCCTGCCTCCGGGAGAGAGATTTTGGTTTAGTCCTTGCTAGTTCTCCGCTTCTTCCTTCTCCCAGGCGCAATCAGACATACTTCCTGAGTTCCAGATGCTGCTGGCTGAGGAGAAAATTGGAGGAGCCCATTGTGTGGCGATTAGGTTGTTGGACTACTTGCCCACTCATGAATAAAGATTAAACAGCATTCTCAGCTCAGCCATGAGTCCCTGGTCTCTGTCTCCCGCCCGTGAAGCCAGCCCAGAGAAAACAACATAATGGCTCCTGAACAGGGACAAGAATCTCAGCTTCGCACACATGCAACAGACCAAAGAAGATCAGATAAGTAAAGCCACAATGGCCTGCCTTTCTACTTATGGAGAGGTATCTAAAAGCCTCTACTCTTTCTTCATGAGACAGTTTCTCTGTCTCTGGAACATTTCGTTATGGGCCACACTTTGGTTCCGGTCCACTGCCGGCCCGCCAGAGCCTGCTCGCCCGGGACACGGGGCGTTGGGCACCACAGGCTCCCTTCGTGCTGCTCGGCTGCTGGGAGCAGGGCAGCAGGCATGGCAGGCAGAGCTGCAGCCCATCCTGGCCCCCGCCCCAGAGTGCCTCGGCCTGTGCCTTCTGCACAGCCAGCCCGCCCGCCCTCCTGCTATGAAGTCTGGGCAGATCCCGGACCACCCGGAGACCGCCCGGAGACCACGGGCTCCCTGCCGGGACTAGGCCCCCTGACCGAGATCCCCAGCTCGGCTCTGACAGCAGAGGAGCAGTCATCCATGCAGTGATCGCAACCCTGCAATTCCTGAAAGTGAAGCTGCACAAGAAGTCACTGCTGGACAACACAGACCCGAACAACTAAGACAGTACAGATCTAAATTCATGTTTAAAATGACATGTCTTTGTAACAAAAGTTTTTCTCCTTGTGTATTGAAAACCATGTTTATGTGTGTGTTTGAAGTTTGGTAAACATTAACTTTAAGGTTAGAAATGTAACTTTAAGGCTACATTCTTACCAGGCAAAGTTAAATGAAAAAGGTTTTCGGGGGTCGGGCAGTGGCGCAGTGGGTTAAGCGCATGTGGCGCAAAGTGCAGGAACGGGCGTAAGGATCCCGGTTCGAGCCCCCGGCTCCCCACCTGCAGGGGAGTTGCTTCACAGGTGGTGAAGCAGGTCTGCAGGTGTCTATCTGTCTTCCCTTCCTCTCTCCATTTCTCTCTGTCCTATCCAACAACGAATTGCGTCAACAAGGGCAATAATAATAACCACAATGAAGCTACAACAAGGGCAACAAAAGGGGGAAAAAATGGCCTCCAGGAGCGGTGGATTCATGGTGCAGGCACCAAGCCCAGCAATAACCCTGGAGGAGGAAAAAAAAAAGAAAAAGAAAAAGGTTTTCAACATAATTCTCATAAAGGTAAAATTAACTTACATTTAAAGTCTGAGGTAAAAATTAGTTAAAAATCAATATATTTTAACTAATTTGGTCTAAAAAACCTGCACACACCTAGGGTGAGTCTCCATCTTATACGGGTGTAACTTAAGGTTAAAAAAGGACGTTATTGTTATGTAAAGCTCTCAAATACCTTCTTAAATTGGTTAAGGAGCCTTAAAATGAAATGAGAAAGACCTTCCAAATTTATAAAGACACTTAAACCAATTATAATCATCGAGTTCTCAATTGTGGTAAACTTCTAACCTGCTACAAGTTTTGTTTCACAAGCAAGTGAATTGCAGCTGTCAAGTTCTCTACAGAAAAGCAGAATTCCAACAGCTGACCTTCCTCAAGCAACAATTCACCCCCCTGGCATTTCTCCCATGGACATCTGCTTTGGACTGGCACTTCTATCGGACTCACTGGTACACCTCTTGGACATTTTGCACAATTCTGCAGCAGCTTCCCTTTGTGCTGCTGGGTTTCTCAAAGACCGACTGTAGCCAGCTGCCTTGGGACTCTATAGGCAATACTCCCCCTTGCTAGGTAATGCCCACAGAGGCAGGAAAAGCCCGTCGAGGCAAGAGAATCCCACAGAGACAAGAGATGTCCTTTAGCTTGATAAGAGAAGCCCACAGAGGCAAGAAATGCCCCCCTCAGGCCTTCCCTTGGCATCACACTGGTTCTTGTTGCTCGCTTACTTGTTCCTCCATGTTTGTGCCAGTTTCTTCTTTAAAAATGCCTGTACAATATAGGTTTCTGTTCACCCCACACTCCTGATACTATGGTCAATTAGTTAAAAAGAAAAAGGGGAAATTGTTGGTATGCTCCTAGTTCTGCTTCTGGGATCCCTTCTGTTACATTGCTTGACACTGTGGTCTATATACATGGTCATTCTGTTACATTGGTTTGGTCTCGCTCCTCCCCCTGCCTCCGGGAGATTTTGGTTTAGTCCTTGCTAGTTCCACGCTTCTTCCTTCTCCCACCCCTGATCAGACATACTTCCTGGGTTCCAGACGCTGCAGGCTGAGGAGAAAAATGGAGGAGCCCATTGTGTGGTGATTAGGTTGTTGGACTGCTTGCCCGCTTGTGAATAAAGATTAAACTACATTCTCAGCTCAGCCATGAGTCCCTGGTCTCTGTCTCCCACCCGTGAAGCCAGCCTGGAGAAAACAACACCTGCAGACCTGCGTCACTGCCTGTGAAGCAACTCCCCTGCAGGTGGGAAGCCGGGGGCTCAAACCGGGATTCTTATGCCAGTCCTTGCACTTTGCGCCACGTGCATTTAACCCGCTGCACTACTGCCCAACTCCCTGAGTTTTAAAGGGTCTGTCTGTACAGCAACTGCATCTCTAACTAATTTGGATTTCCAAGAGTCTCCTAAGCACCCTGCTGCTTTATCAGAAGCCAGCTTGATTCTCCTTGGCCTGCTACTGTAACTCCTGCCTTCCCTGCGGGTCTTGCCCCTCCACTCAGAGTGGCCAGTGACTCCATATGACTTTTTTGTTTTTTTAAAATATTTTGTTTTAATGAGGGAGAGAGACAAGAGACCAAACACACCTCAGTTCTGCTTTATGGTGGTGTCAGGGATCGAACCTGGGATATCTGGACCTCAAGTATGATAGTCTGATGAGAAAACACTATGCCCATCTTTCTTCCCCCCTTTCTTTTTAAATTGTTGGTGCTATTATTTAAAAATTATTGAAGTAAAATTTATTTGCAAGGCTGTGTGTTTCAGGGATACAACTGTACACTTTTTTTTTTTGCCTCCAGGGTTGTTGCCAGGGCTCAGTGCCTTCACCATGAATTTACTGCTCCTGGAGGCCATCTTTTTTCCATTGTTGTTGCTGTTATTGTTGTTGTTACTGCTGCTGCTGTTGTTTGTTAGATATGACAGAAATTTAAAGAGGTGGAGAAGATAAGAGAAGGGGTGAGAAAGACAGACACCTGCAGGCCTGCTTCACTGCTTGTGAAGCGACCCCTCTGCAGGTGGGGAGCCAGGAGCTCAAACCAGGATCCTTGTGCTGGTCCTTGCCTTTTGCATTATGTATGCTTAACCCAATATACCACCACCTGGCCCCCAATTCTACACCTTTTGTGATATGTGTTACCAGACTACTTCCATCACCGAATTACCATTGTCCCTTCACCAAAGTCCACTGGATTCCTTCCACACTTAGGACATCAGTCCCCCTCCCACTTTGGTGACCTCAGTTCTGCAGTTAGTGTCTAAGTGTTTCTTTTCGTTTGACTTTGTTCCCTTGCTTCGTCTCTTTACATTTTACATGTAAGTGAGAGCATCTGGTATTTGCCCTTCTTCTCCTGAATGATTTCTTGACATGACCCTCACCAGTTCCATCTGTGTTGTAGCAAAAGGTAAGACTTCATAGCTGTATTGTATTCCATTGTGTTTATGTACCACAACTTTTTAATTCCCTCAGCTGGCACTGGGCACATGGACTATTTCTCTATCTTGCCTATTGTAAATAGTGCTGCAGTGAATGAAGGTACACACACACACACACACACACACACGTCTAGGTTTTTTGTGGTCTTTGAATACTTCAAAGTGGAATTACTGAGCCATATGGTAGATCTATTTTTAATGTTTTTGAAGTAATATCATACTATTTTCCATAGAGGGTGAATCAATTTACATTCTTACCAACTATGTACAAGGGCTCCTTTTTTTATTTGTTCTCCTTTCTCTTCCTTATAGAGATGGAGAGAATTGTTGAGAGACAGAGAGAGGGAGAAAGACACCTGGGACACTGCTGCACTACTCATGAAGTCCCCCCACCCCAGCATGTGGGGACTGGAAACTTGAACCCACATCCTTGTGCATGGTAATATGTTCACTCTACCAGTTATGCTACCACCCAGCCCTGTGGGTTCCTTTTATTCCTTATTCTCACCAACATTAGTTTCTGGAGTCTTAACTTGTAGAAACTCACACAGGTTTAGGGAACAAAAAGCAAGAGTTAAAAGTATTCTAGATGTGAAAAAGCAGAAATGAAACTGATTTTTTTTTTTCCTTTGGGACAAAATCCAGCCCTTGCCCTCTACCCACGCCAACCTATTCAGTTGACCAGAGAACCAGGGGGCACGCTAGGTGCTGATGTCCAGCTCCAAGTTCTCCCTCGTGGAAGCCAGGCCTGAGCTCTGGGGTTGCCTCTGGATTTCCCAGAAAGGGTGAGGAGCAGCATTCTTCAGAGGGCCACTCTTTGCTAACTGGGAGAAATTTATGAGGATGACCCTGGAACACCAATATGGAGGAATCTGGGCACGAGAAGGGGGAAACAGAAAAGGAATCATCAGTCATAAGTACCATTTCCTTTCCCACTTGCTAACCAGTGAGAAGCAATTAAGAAACCATAGTGGGGAAGTTCTGAAGAGGGCTAAATAGTGAGTATTTCCTACAGAGGATTTCACTTCCCATAAGTAAAATGGTAAACAAGAATGTGGGGATTAAACATAAGGTAAAGTACCCATTAGAGTTGGCCTTCAGGAGCAGGGAGCAAATAGGAAACCAATCTGTATGAGGTGAGACCTAAACATGCTAAAGGTGCGCCATAAACATAGGTTCCAGGCTCGCGATGGCCACAATTAGCCAACATGGTGCCAAATCACTCAGGAGCTCAAATCTGGTGGCCTCGGGCCCAACAGTAATATTTCATGTGCTAATCTCTAGCCTGAACAAAAGTTTCTATGATTTTTTTTTTTTTTGGGACGACGTGCTCACAACGTACTTTTGGACTCTGCAAAGTAGTAAATAGAGAAATGACATCTCCATTATTCATAAACTTGGTATCAGCTGGCTGGTATTGGCCTTAATGTGGTTCATTGAACATTAATTTATTTGTCCAAAGCTCACCCTATTTGTGGAAATTCAAAAACAGTGACATATGTCATTGTTTCTCTAGTTGTTAAAACTACTCTTAAGAGAGTCCACCCTCTATCCTAAAACACCTAGAAATCCACCCTTTAGCCAGTAGGTCAGGAAGGATTTTTCCTTTTCTACCAAGAAGCCATCCCTCCCTTCTCCCTGGAATGTTTTCAAGACAATTGTTTTCTGTGCAAGTCCTGCTAACTAGTTTACTAGTCCAAAATAATGAAAACCCCAAGGTGTTGAGCTTAAAAAGGAAAGTAAACCTAAACTATTCAAGTTCCTATTTAGAATAAAGTTCCTGAAATGACCGGTCTTGAATATACTCACTTTTAAGTGACAATTTCTGCTTTAGAGGGGAAATGACACCAAGATTTTCACTTGAACGGTAGTAACCTGCACTGTGGCTGAACGCAGCCTTCAAATGGAGTAAATAGACCAGTACTGACTGAAGTCAACGTACTATACACCTTCATAGCATAGGAGACTGATAAAAGGAGGTGGATTGAAGTTACTTCACCTACCTAGAAAATGTAAATAATAGCAAGAGATAGAAGTCGATTTTAAAACACTAGGATACAGAAGCCTGTAGTGTGAGACCTGACTGCTTACCCAAGTGATAAAGGGTTCAGAGCAGTGACTTGGTGTAACAGCTTGCTGTGACCTTACATTTCTCATTGGGATGATTTTGATCCTGAGAATAGAAACCAAGAACATCTACTGAAAGTTCAACATCCTATTCCAAGAACTTATACAGATAAATATTCAGCTGTCATAATTACCTGCTGTACCAGTTACCCCGGTTCTAGCCTCATTCCCTCCCCAGTTACAATTCATCCTACCATAGCCAGACTAAATGTGTTTTTATTCACTCTTTCCCTTAACTCCCATAACCCTCCTGTAGTTAGGTCACTACATGGTCTTAGCATACTACTTTTCTATGTTACCTAGTAGCCCTAGAAACCAAGGAGCCATTTGTCTTGGTGATTGACACTGAAAACTCTTGCATTGAAAAAAAAAATCTTGCACTGAACGAAAGGTGTCACATCACATATAAATGGAATAAAATAGTAACAGTATTTTCTGCATTTAATACACCTATTTCTGTTTAAGATATTACATTTCTGCTTATTTAATGGCACAAGCCAATACTTGACATGAAGCACATTGTATTTCCTTTTCTGGTGTCTTCCAGGGTTATCGCTGGGGCTCAGTGCCTATACTGCTCCTGGTAGCCATTTTTTTTTTCATTTTTTTATTGGATAGGACAGAGAAATCAAGAGGGGTGGGGGGAGATAGAGAGGAAGAGACAGAGACACCTGCAGATCTGCTTCACCGCTTGTAAAGTGACCCCTTCCCCATGCAGATGGAGAGCTGGGGCCTCAGACTGCAATCCTTTGTGCTTCACACTATGAAACACATTTTCTCTAAGCATAGCTGAGCAAATTAAAGTCTTCAACACACAAATTTCCTACTTAGGCAATATTTCATCTAGGTATATACCCTATCTTCTAGCACAGACATATATGAAACACTCCTGTGCAAGGAAAACCTTTTTTTTTTTTGGGGGGGGGTGTACACCACACACATATAGAGATGTCAAGGGAGCTTTGTGAATGAACCATCACTCCATTTTTGTCCTTCCGTGTCTTTTAATACTGGACATTCAGTCATTTGCCAGACATGAAATCAACTAAGAGAAACAGAAAATAATGAAGCCAGGCAGGGGCATAGCTGATTAAGCACACACATTAGAGCACAAGGACTTTGGTTCAAGTGCCTGGTCCCCACCTGCTGGGGGAAGCTTCACTAGTGGTGAAGCAGGGCTGCACGTGTCTGTCTTTTTTCCTATCTCCCCTCTCCTCTCAATTTTTGCTTCTACCCAATACTGAATAGAAATATTAAAATTATAGAGCACAAAATACAGTATTATCTCATATTATCAGTATTACAGTTGTGTAAAATTTGCTTCAGAACCATAAACTTCATATGTAATCAGGGTTATAAAATTGTAGTTTGCTGGATGCCATCAGAGAAGGGAAAAGTGCCCCTTTGGAAAGGCACTAATTTTTCATCAAGCTTCTTTATAGGGAGGTGGGGCCACCAAGCTATTTTTTTAAAATTAGTGATTTAATATAGATTTACAGAATTGTAAGCTAATAGGGGTATACTTCCATTAACATTCCCAGAGTTCTGTGCTCATCCCTCTCCACTGGAAACTGCAGTTCTCCCACAGTCAGCTATGGGTTGACTTTATATCTATAAACCATCTATATTTTTTTATATTCCTGCCATCACTTCCTTTCTAAGTCACACCTACACCTATTACTACTTCCAAGTAAGTGTCCTTCCTTCTGATAAGGAAAAAAAAGGCACCTGGTTTCTTTTCTCCAGATTTGTTTCCCTTTTGATGGTAGAAAAACAAGAATCCTGGTGACAAACACCTTGAGTCCTGATGAAACAGAGATTCAGAGTTCTCTGACTTTTCTTCCCCTGTCATCTAGCCCTTTGGGAGTATGGACCAAAGCTCTTTTGGGGGTGCAGAAAGTGGGAGTCCTGGCTTCTGTAATTGCTTCTCCACTGAACATGAATGTTGGCATACCCCCAGCCTGTTTCCGTCTTTCCCTAGTGGGGTAGAGCTCTGGAGAGGTAAGGTTCCAGGACACATTGGTGAGGTCATCTGCCCAGAGAGTTCAGGATGGAATCAGTAGCAAGTGGGTAGCTGAGATGTGATGATACAAAGCAGGACATGTTCAGTAAATAGGAACCAAGTAGGAATAGAACAGATGAGAATAGAGACCTGCGGGTGGAAAGATGGTAGGAATTCTATTTCATGTATGCTTCTAGGGGCCTATGATTTTAATAATCATTGCTTGAGCTTGATAGTTAACATGGAGGTGAACTAGAAATACTGTCTAGAAGATAGAGTCAAGAGTTGAGATCAGAACTAGAAAGCAGACTAGGGCACTACATTTGAAGAAAATAAAATACAATCAACTGTTTATTCACATCAATCTGACTGAGGGCCCATTATCTATTCATAGTTAGCACAGGAGCCTATATAATCTCCAAGTTCCTGTCAGTCTGAGCTCACAGTCCCTAGTCACAGTTGGGAACATTCTATCTAGGCTGCACTTATTTCAGGACAAGTCTTCAAGTGGCAGAGTAGGATGATCCAGTCTCCCTTCGCAGAGTGCAGCAGTCTTTACCATTGCTAGTCATCAAGCTATTTTTTTTCTTTTATTTAATAAAGGATTAATTAACAAAACCATAGGGTAGGAGGGGTACAACTCCACACAATTCCCACCACCCAATCTCCATATCCCACCTCCTCCCCTGATAGCTTTATCTATCCCTCTGGGAGCATGGACCCAGGGTCATTGTGGGTTGTAGAAGGTGGAAGGTCTGGCTTCTGTAATTGCTTCCCCGCTGAACATGGGCATTGACTGGTCGGTCCATACTCCCAGTCTGCCTCTCTCTTTCCCTAGTAGGGTGGGTCTCTGGGGAAGCGGAGCTCCAGGACACATTGGTGGGGTCTTCAATCCAGGGAAGCCTGGCCGGCATCCTGATGACATCTGGAACCTGGTGACTGAAAAGAGAGTTAACATACAAATCCAAACAAATTGTTGAGCAATCATGGACCCAAAACTTGGAATAGTGGAGAAGAAGTGTTAGGGGGATACTCACTGCATACTCTAGTGTACTTCTGCTTTCAGGTATATATTTTGCAGTAGTTTATGGATTTGTGTGAACATATGCTCTCTCTCACAGAACCTGGTCTATATCTAGGTTTTGGGACTTTGTTAGAAAGTGAACCACCTGGGATGGAATTAGAGTATACTATGAAAGGAAAGGTCTCACCCAAGTAATGAAGCTGAAGGGTTGTTATTCCACACGTGAAATCTCTGGACACAGTCTGAAGTGAAGCATGTTGAGGTGGCAATCGTTGTGTTGATTGGGTTGTGATCGGCAGATGCAATATTATTTGATATGGAATGGGAGAGGCATACGGGAAAGTGGGCCCTATCCAAGGGTTCCAGGACTGGGGGAAGTAGAGGCTCTATAGTGGAGATGTGAGGTTCCTGCTGTCTTAGGGTTCAAAAAGACAATCGATAGTTAATGTTATCATCACATTCTTTGGTAATTGGGTTAACTTTGAAAAGTCCTTTTGTTAGGGTTTGCTGTACAGTACCCAGTATCTTGTATATAGCTATGCTATTGGTTGCTTCTGATCTACTTGGTCTAGGCTTTTGAGAGTCTGTATATCAATTACACAGCCTATATATTAAAAAGATTCAGTCTGTGTTTTAAAAAACTTCGAGACATACAATTAATTTTCCCCCTCATATTAACTAGTGATTTATATGACTACATTTTACTAGGTGTACATAAACACCATTCCCACCACCTAAAGACTGTGACCCATGCCTCCCACCCACTCCCACTCCCCACTGTCCCAGGAAGCTGCATGTCTACCCCTCACCACAGGGTTTTTACTTTGGTGCCCTACTTACAATTTGGTGAGGTCCTTCTTTTAGTTTCCCTTTCAGATCTTCTTACTCAACTTCTGTTGAGTGGGATCATCCCATACTCATCTTTATCCTTCTGACTTAGCTCACTTAACATAATTCCTTCTAGCTCTGTCCAAGATGGGTCAGAGAAGGTGGGTTCATTGTTCTTGACAGCTGCATAGTATTCCATTGTGTATATATACCACAGCTTTCTCAGCCATTCATCTGTTGTTGGGCACCTGGGTTGCTTCCAGGTTTTAGCTATTATGAATTGTGCTGCTATGAACATAGGAGTACACACCTCTTTTTTGGTTGGGTGTTATGATGGAGTCCTTGGGGTATAACCCCAGGAGAGGAATTACTGGATCATATGGAAGGTCCATGTCTAGCCTTCTGAGAGTTTTCCAAACTGCTCTCCACAGAGGCTGTACCAATTTACATTCCCATCAGCAATGTAAAAGGGTTCCTCTGTCCCCACAACCTCTCCAGCATTTGTTGCTGCTGTCCTTTTTGATGTAAGCCATTCTTACAGGAGTGAGATAGTATCTTAGTGTTGTCTTAATTTGCATTTCTCTGACAATCAGTGACCTAGAGCAGTTTTTCATGTTTGTTAGCCTTTTGGATCTCCTCTGAGGTAAATGTTTTGTTCATATCCTCTGCCCATTTTTGGATGGGGTCATTTGCTTTTTTGTTGCTAAGATTGCTGAGCTCTTTATATATTTTGGTGATTAGTTTCTTGTCTGATGTATGGCATGTGAAGATCTCCCATTCTGTGAGGGGTCTCTTTAATAGTTTCTTTGGATGTGCAGAAGCTTTTCAATTTGATGTAATCCCATTGATTTGTTTCTGCTTTAGTCTTCCTTGCAATTGGGTTTGATTCAGCAAAGATGTCCTTGAGGTGTAGGTGGGAAACTGTTTTACCAATGTTTTCCTCTAAGTATTTGATTGTTTCTGGTCTGACATGCAGGTGTTTGATCCATTTGGAATTGGTTTGTTTCTGGTGAGATAAAGTGGTTCAATTTCATTCTTCTGCATGTTACAACCCAGTTTTCCCAGCACCATTTACTGAAGAGAGCCTCCTTCCTCCATTTAATCCTTTGGGCCCCCTTATCAAAGATTAGATGTCCATAGGTGTGGGGATTTATTTCTGGGCTTTCAATTCTGTTCCACTGGTCTGTGTGCCTATTTTTGTTCCAGTACCATGCTGTTTTGATGATGATGGCTTTATAATATAGTTTAAGGTCTGGGAGTGTGATGCCTCCATTTCTGTTTCTTTTCCTCAAGATGGTTTTGGCAATTCTAGGTGTCATCAAGCTATTTTGTGCACACTCAGTGGCTGGGGGTGGTTCAGTAGGTAGAGTGCATGGTGTACATGTGAGGTCTGTTCTCCCATCCTGCCCCTCCCATGAAATATTGGAAGCAAAACATGTACATTTTCAGTTTTCATTTGGTATATACAAAAATTCATTATTTTTTCATCTTTGGTGTATATTTCTTCTATTTTGGTGAAGAGGTGGGAAATGTATTTTGCATGCCGCAAAAACAACACTCCCTCAACCCTCTGGGAGCTTAAATACACTGATTTTTTTTTTTTTTAATTATCAAAACAAAGTTCAAAGCACATTAAATTTAACTTTTCTTTTTTTTTAATATTTATTTATTTATTCCCTTTTGTTGCCCTTGTTGTTTTATTGTTGTAGTTATTATTGTTGTTGTCGTTGTTGGATAGGACAGAGAGAAATGGAGAGAGGAGGGGAAGACAGAGAGGGGGAGAGAAAGATAGACACCTGCAGACCTGCTTCACCGCCTGTGAAGCGACTCCCCTGCAGGTGGGGAGCCGGGGTTCGAACCGGGATCCTTATGCTGGTCCTTGTGCTTTGCGCCACCTGCGCTTAACCCGCTGTGCTACAGCCCGATTCCCAAATTTAACTTTTCTTAATGACACTAGACGTAGTCATCAAAATCAGGGTAAATTCTGTTCAGTACATGTAGTCCTTGCCTGTCACATGAAGAGGGAAGATACACAATGTAACGGGAAACATCCAGAAGGCTGCCTGTAAGGAAGCCTGCTTTCTCATGAGCATGCAAATTATAATACTGCAGGTCAGGGCTGAGACCTGAGATTCTGCATTTCTCACAAGCTGTTGATGCTGACGCTGTTCTGAGCTCTCAAGAACCCCAGATGCTGCAAGTATAGGCGATAAGATCTTGAGTCTATTTCTGTTAGGCAGTATCCATACCTGTTGGGCCACTAGTTTCAAATACGATTGGGTAGGCCCCACCATGGCTTCCACAAATAGGGAATGTTCTGAATTTCTTATGAATTTCTCCCTCTATATAAAAGCAGCACAAATTGACTCTTTCTATCACCTTAGTCATCAAGTAGAAATGGCAAGTCACCCTGTTCCCACCTGGTCATACTGGGTATGCATACCTCGTCCACCAGCAGTGTAGGTGCGACACTTTTCTCCATCATTACCACTCTGGTGAGGGAGTAAGTCAGGGTCCCAGCCAACCACATGTGAATGTGAAGAGTCCAGGACTCAAGATTCATTTATGCAATTCCCTTAGACACTGAGGAAGATGTCTAGCTGCCTCCTAGTGGCATAAGAAACTAGAAGCAATGGTGACAGTATTTCCTGAAGTTTGTGAATACAGATAAAAATGTTCTCTTGCCACTGGCACCTCCATACTCCCTCCTGTCATCTGTCACACTCATACAGACTGGCTCCACAAAATATGTTTTGAGTGTGTATTAAAAAATATATATATATACACACACATGATAAATCATCTTCCATAGGAATACACATTTACAAAGCACTTATATTATTTCCAAAATTCTATTCTATCAATCTAAAAGTTATAAATCAAATATATCAGAACTTTTAAACTTAAAATGAAAATCCCTGAAAACCATTGAATATGCTAAGACTTTTTTCCAAACTCAAATGAACAGAGAATATGAATATGGTTTGTGTTAAATAAGGTTTATTGTTAGCTTTATTGCCTATAGTCTATAAGATGCAACTTTATTGTGCCTTTGCAAACAAGATACATTTCTTAAAAAACTGATCAAAATTTTCCATACATATATCTCTATATGATAGATTACAGTGCAACACTATTCTTGTTACATAATTAGAGAAATACTATAGAACCCAAGAGCACAGGGTAAGCAAAAGAAATACAATCCTGAGCCATCTCAACAAGATGATTTGATGAATCCTTTTAGTGTAAGTTTAGAAAACAGAGGAGAAAGAAAATACATGCACACTGCAGTCATGAATAAAATACATTACACACCTGTTCATTGCTAGTCACAGGTGGGGGTAATGGTGAATTTCAGATACATGCACACCCACTCACACTTCCATTTTCTTCTCCTCTTCCCCCATCCATCCCAACATTCACCCCTACCCTTCCCAAAAGAAAAGATCAGGCACTAAATCCTAGTGAACTCCACATCTGCCTTACTGGAGAAGTGACTGCTTAAATAAGTGTGAAGGTTCTCACCCATGACATAAAACAAAGCATGTGCTATAAGCCAATTCCAGCTGCCTTTGCCTCTTTGGAAGTAAAAGAAGCATGTGCTCACTACAGCTTAAAACTGTAGAGGAAAGGTTTTGTTTTCTCTCCCTGTATCTCAAAGTAAAAATCAACAGTGGAAAACATGCTGCAAAACCAACTGCTTCACCTGCTATTAAAATAATCGTGTCATTCTATTTTTGGTATCTATTCAATCCTAGCTGAGTAAAAGGTTCATGGAGTCTGTCCCTGCTTATGGTAAACACTACTATACCACATAAAACCTGTCAGCACTAGACAGGCTTGTGAAACATCAAACTTTCTATGTGTTCAGTGCTAACAATTCCCTAAGATCCTAGTGTTACCAAAGACAGTATGTGTAGAGTTCAGTAATCATATATTTGGCTTGTGTTTTCACCTTACACATCCTGGTGATGAAATTAACCAAACCATGCTTCTGTGCCTTCCCTGAAAATAACCTGAGTCTGCAAAGTAGACCAATGAGTTTGACGTACCAGTCTACTTAGAAGTTGAGCTGGAAAACTAGCGGGTTACTGTCTACCAGCAGCTTGTCTTGTGCCGATAATCAAGAGTTCTTGGATTCTGGTGTCCCAAAGGCTGTAACCACTGACGTGAAAATAACAGCATAAGGAATACTGAACGTAAACTGTATAACCTCTGGGACTACCTGGAGAGAAAAAAGGATCCTCATTCCCACATAATGTGGTTTTATGTTTTAGTGTCTGTATATATCAGTTGCTACCAGAGAAAACAAAACAAAATATTTACTTCATAGCATCCTTATGTTCAATTAAGTGTTCATACACTCACCAACGACTCACACATTCTATGAATATGAGGTGACTCTTTAAAGAATTTTTAAATTAAGAGGCACCAATACCCGTTCATTTATGTATTCAAAGTTTCATTAAATTACCACAACAAAATTAATGGCATCTGTGATGATCACACAAAAGAGTAAAAAGATCAACACCAACAATAGCCATTGCACTTCAGCATGTAGTTGAAAGCCCAGATGCTTGGGCTGAATCAGAATCTAGAAATCTAATTAACAAGGTTTTATTGGTCTGGCAGGGTGCCATAACCTTTGTCCACATCCAATAAATGGAACTAATTAATAGAGACATTTAGGGAGCTGCTGTGAATTGTGATCTGCAAGGAGCATCATTACAATTAGTAAAATTGTAAAATATCTTGGCTCTTTGGTGACCTTTTAAAAGGAGTGGAGGATGTGGTAAAGAGCATCCTCCTTCTCTGGGGACAGACACAATCTCAGTGAAGACAGTATCCTAATGCCACTGTGAAGGATAGTGTGCTATAACTTCAGCATCTTTGGTTAAGGTCCGTCCTCTTTCAATCCCCCTCCTTGACAGGTAGTCACCAATGAATAGTAAGTCTATACATTTAGTCACAAGACGTTATTTTCACATTACATCACCAAATCAATAGTTTCAAAGTTTGGCTCCAAGCCCTACTCAGTGGGACCTATAAGGGGCCTGCACAGGATGGAATAAAATCAAATGCTTTGGCTAAAGCATGTTCTTTTAAAAACTTCGTGAGCTGCATAAAAAGTGTCAGCAGGGTTCCCTACACTGGGTTGGAGGGGAAGCAGAGTTCTGGCTTTTGGCCGTGAGAATAGCCTAATTCACACATGTGAATGTTTGGCCACCAGAAACATTAACCATCATCATCAGATTCTGGAGCAATCAATGCCTGTATTGTTTAAACCTGTGTGAACTCTGTCGTGTAGGTATTTGGGATGGGAAGGTGAAAATATGTTCTGAATAAAGCTAAACCTGGCCGGGTGAGGAAAAGTACAAAAAGAAAAAAAAAGTAAGTTTTGATTCTGAGAGGAAAAAATGATATAGAAGGTTTACTTCCTCAGGCAGAATACTGCCTGGAATTCAACACCTTTACTTTTGGAAAACAAGGAACTTCTCCCTGTACACCTTCTTCATTTGTTGTAGTAGAGAGAGGGTTCTAACAGGAAGGCAGAAACATGAAGTAAATATAGTTGTGGGGCCAAGACTGAGGCTGGGCTAAGCACATAGAGAGCCAGCCCACTTCAGTTAATTAAAATCTGTAGTTAACCTACAAAGCACACAGTAGCCCTCAACATACCCTGATCACACATCAACCCAGTAAGTCTGCCATGCCCCTTTCTATTACAAGCAAATCCAAGCTTCCCCTGGTAAACATTTTAGGATAAACTATCCATATTGGTATACTACTATGAATGATGCCAGTCTTCCCCAAACCAGTCAATCAATATTTTTAAAATGTTAAGTGTCATATTTTGCTTTGCTTCTGTGTCTTCTTCTCCTTCTTTTTCACGTGTATACCATTTTTCCTATATTGATGGTTAAGTTCCAAGTCAGTTGAAGTAAAAGTTTGTAAAACATTTGGTGATTTCTACTTAAAAGTCTTCTCATAATGAAGGAACTTCATGGGTTTAAGTCAAAATCAGGTCCACAGACATCTTTTTCATGTAGTTCAACATACAGATAAAGACTTACACATGGCTATTCCTGGACAGTGCATTAACTGAAAATACCTCACACAAAAAAAGACCATTATCTGTATCCATCAGAGTCATCTACAGATTCAGTCAGTGAGATGATACACTTTGCAAAAGAGAGGCATTGAACAACATACTATTCAAATACAAAATATCAATAAACAAATTTTGCACTACAGAAAAGTTGCTAGCTTCTAACTTGAAGGATTTAAAGTGATGAGTCTGGTAACTGCATTTTAGGACTGAAACATGCTTCTTCCCTTCCAGATACACAATGTTTTATGCAGGTGTGTGACAAAACACACACACACACACACACACACACACACACACACACTGTCTACAATGATATATAAATGCAACAGGTAGCCAAATCCTAAAAGCAGACTTCAGAGATAGGGCTACCAAAAGAGCAAATATCAACTTAAGAACACTTCTAACTTCAGAATTTCATTTTATTAAACAGACTTTTAAAACAAGCACCTCTTGGCAATAAAAGCAAAGAAACAACAGTACTCCTCCCACTTTGTTCTAGTGAAAGACTTCTCACAAGAACCTGATAGACTGGGGTGGAATTTTAAACAGCCAGCCTGCTGGGGCTACAAAGCAGAGCTCAAGTGCAGGTCTACTGACTTCTTGGTGAAAGCTGGAGCAGCAGAAAACATCAAAAAGGAAAAAATTTGGAATCTATCATAGCTTTCTTTCTTAAGAAAAAAGGGAAGAAAAAAAAAAGCAAATCAGTCTGTGACCACAATTTTTTCAAAATTATTTTTCTGGACTTTTCCTATAATTATGTATACATAAAAGGAAATAAAACTTTTCCACAAACATTCTTAAAGTTTACAATTATTGGGGAAACAACAAAAGTTAAAAGTAGGAGAAATATTGACACATAATGGGGAGGTCAATTTCTATTTCTGCTCTTAAAAAGTAAAAAAAAAAAAAAAAAAAAAATCACCATATAATTAAGTACAAAACCTGCATTGAATGACAACTGCTGGTGAATTTACTTGATCAGAAATGAAGACCAAGAATATAATAAAGCCCTATGATAATATTTATCTGGAGCACTCCCCTCTGTGTTTAGACACTAAAATGTTGGTGAAGTTTCTGGAGCATTAGCTTATATCAACATGGGAGTCCTTGGTTAGCTGCATTAAATGGAACATTCTCTTCTGAAACAACTCAGTTTCACTTACAAACTGCTAAAGTTATTTCTTCAGAAAAATATCTGCTTGGCATCTCCTGGACTTTGTTCCATTGGACAATATGGACATTTTAATCTAAAAGCAAGAAAGAAAACAATGAATCAAAGGACACGATCAGAAGTGAGCAATTTTCATAGAGCTATACAATTATCTTTAATAGATAACAAACACCTGTCTGTGCTTTGCTTTGAGGGTTCTGTTTTTCCTTATTATAACAAAACTAAGCGTGGAAGGGACACAAATAAATATCATGTATTTATTTTGCTAAGCATAATCACACAGACAAATTTGTATTGTTAGTAAAAAGTGAGATACTTACTTGCTACCATTAAACATTTTATTCAGGGCATCTCTTGATATAATATGACCACAGACCAATTTCATGGGTGGGTTGTTATCCGTTGTTTGTTGGCGAAGAATAGGACAGGCAAATATAGAATGATACCAGCACTTTTTACCAAGATCCACTTCAATCTGTTAAAACAAAGTATAAAGGCTTGAGTTTCATTTCAGAAAAACAGCCAGAGTGCTATTTATGCAATGTGTTGCAGAGAACATCTAATCTTAAGGATTTAAAATATTACTTCATGATTCAGAATTGCCTTCAGAGTCATTTAATGCTAATTCTCAAATGACATGCTGATGCCCAAGAGTTAGAATCAAAGGCACTACACTGAATGCTAGGCAAATCAAATACTCTTTTCCCCCTTGTTCCAAAGTGTCAGAGTTCTCGGTCAGACTTGAAAGCACTTCAACACAAGTCCTTGGCAACCTCCAAATTAATCTTGGTGACTGTGACATCCCTCTGCCATGATTCAGAATCAGAAGGGCATATGAAAAGTCACCTTAAGTCAAATACTCTTAAATATTTGTCAAGCTATACTCAAGAGCAAATCCCACCCAAAATGCTAACCTCTTTGCAGCATACTTAGATGGCAAGATTCAATAGTATACATTGTTTACTACTGTGTGAGCTTCAGGTGTGAGTTCATGTTTTATGTGCAATACTCCAGAGAAACCAGTTAGAACAAGGATTTCAAGTGTAAGTTTCAGCAGAATGCTTCACATCTGCAAATCAGAGCCCATGACACTGTGTCAATTAAAACAAATGGACACCCCCACCCCCAACTCTTCATCTGCACTACTCTAGCCTTTAAGTTCATGATTAGTCAGTAACTTGTTTGGCTTTGTATGTTAACTCTCTTTTCAGCCACCAGGTTCCATATGCTAGCATGATGCCAACCAGACTTCCCTGGACACACAACTCCACCAATGTGTCCTGGAGCTCCGATTCCCCAGAACCCCACTCTACTAGGGAAAGAGAGAGGCAAGCTGGGAGTATGGATCGACTTGTCAACGCCCATGTTCAGCGTGGAAGCAATTACAGAAGCCAGACCTTCCACCTGCAATTACAGAAGCCAGGCCTTCCACCTTCTGCACCCCATAATGACCCTGGGTCCAGGCACCCAGAGGGATAAAGAATAGGAAAGATTTCAAGGGAGGGGATAGGATATGAATAGGAATATTCATATATTCATTCAGAGGGGATAGGATATTCCTACCACCTCTGGTGGTAGGAATTGTACCCCTCTTATTCTACAATCTTGTCAATCATTATTAAATCAATAAAAAAAAAATAATATTGAAAAAAAGCTTATTACCCAAGGTCTGGACAGTGTATCAAGATGTTCAAATACAGAGGCCACCTAGCATCTTCAGCATTCACAATAATGCATAAAGAAACACAAATACAAATAGACTTTCCACAGAAAAATTCAACACCCAGGTGGGATGGACACAAGAAGATGTGTGCTCTCAGCGAGATAGAAGTCTTTCACCTAACAAGTCAAATTGGAAGAGATCCACGGGCACAGTATGACTCTAGGCTGCTTAACAGAGAGGACGGGGCTATTCCAAAATCCCAGCAGCCCAAATATATTACTACAACTTCACAATAAAAAAACAGAAAATCAAGAGTTGGAGAGCTGTAATAGGGGAGAAGGGAAGTCAGAGATACAGCCTTCCTGACCAAGCATTGGGGAACACCATATTGCAATCCAGTTTTCATAGTAACAGACACTGGTGGCAAACTCCTAGCTCACAGCCTGCCCAAATCTGTCCTGTTAGAAGCAGAGGCTGTGTGACATTATTACTCCCAGACTGAGGTACTAGTGCATATCAGACCTGAACTGTTGGTATGCTTCTAAAAACCCCTTCTGTTTCATTAGTTTAATACCCCCTGCTTAACACTGTATTCTATTTACATAACTACTGTATTCTATTTACATAACCACTGCAGGGCATTGGTTCAATCCCCACTGGTTCATGATATGTTTTTGCTCCACCCCCTCTCTTTGTCACACTCTGATTTTCACCAGTCACTTTTCTCTCCACCCTCTCTATGTCACATCCTGTTCACACCCTACTTGGGAAGTATATATAAAGACAACATTGTTCGTTTTAGTTTGAGTTTTAGTCTAGCTTGGTATAGATTGTGCTGCGTCCTGCATGAATAAAGAGATACTGCGTACAGCTCAACCATGAGTCCCTGGTCGTCTGTTACCCGCCCATGAAGCCAGCCCAGCGAAAACAACTTATGGCACAAGACCTGCACAACTCCCAGATAAGTGAAGACTTTGCCTACCTATGCACTATGGTCTTCTCTTCTACTTACGAAGAGGTTTGCCAAAGCCTCTACTGTTTCATCATGAGACAGTTACTCTGTCTCTGGAACATTTTGCTTTGGGCCATACTTTTGTTTCCCTGACCGGGAACTTTGGTTTCTTGTGACCCTAATCATAGAGCTTGGGAGATGCACAGAGATTTCTCCTTGGACTTTCTGGATTCCCTCGCCCATGTTTCCCGAGGAGAAGGACTGCATTTTGCTCCGGGCCACAATTTGGTTCTTTATGACCATGATTGTAGACCTTGGGATATGCATGGGGATTTCCACTGGGACTTTCTGGACTTCTTCTCGCATGTTTCCCATGGAGAAGGACTACTCTAATTTGAGGAGCATTCTCGAGTACCCTGGCAGTCCCCAAGAATGGAGACACGTGGTTAGTTCTACTCTCCTGATTGGATTCTTTCTTCGATGGGAAGACGCTTTTAAAAGTGAGTGCCTGAAGCAATCCAGCAGGAACAGTCAGAAACACCCCAAATGGAATTTCGAGGAGCTTTTTTGGACTAGGACGTCCTCCAGGGACTCATAATGCTACATGGTGAGATCTGTTTCGTAAGAGAGTGATTTGAATGACTGAATTTTTGCTTGACATTGACTTAAAAAAAAAAAAGCTGGATGCAGCCATGATTTCTAGAGACATCCAGAAATAATCCAAAAGAATTTTTCTCCCTCCTTTGATTTCTTTATGTCTTGACATAAATCTGAAACGTTTAATCCTGAAACGGTATGAGTTATGGGTGGGGCAGATAGTGGAATGATTATTTTAATTATTCTCATGCCTGAGGCTTTTAACCGTGATTCTTCTGTTTACCTTTCCACATTTTATTGAGTTTAAACTGTTTAAACAAACCTTAAAATCATACTAGAAAGGACTTCCAATTATAATGGAGTTATCAATTATAGTAAACTTCTAATCTACTACAAGTTTTGTTTGACAAGTAAGTGAATTTCAGCTGTCAAGTCTTCACATGAAAAAGCATCTACTCAAATAGAATTCCCAGAAATCCATTTGGACCTCTGTTCTCTGACATCGCCCACAAGATGGAATGACTACAACACACCCTCGGAAACCAATGATGTGACCTGGCACGACCTGAAGAAACAGATTCACAGACTCCAAAGCTCACTCTCTACAGAAAAGCAAAATTCTGGTGGCCGACATTCCCCATCGAGACAGACATGCAGCGTTTCATCCCTTGGCATTTTGTTCTGTAGTCAGCTACTTTGGACTGACACCTCCATCGGACTTACTGGTACATGCTGCTGTGTTTCTCAAAGACTAACTTCAGCAAGTTGCCTTGAGACTTTATAGACCATGTTCCCTCGCCTGCAGGCTCTGACCCCAGAGACAGAAAACTCTCCCTCCTTATTAGGTTATGCCCACAGAGGCAGGAAACGCCCTTTGAGGCAAGAGATGTCCCCAGAAGCATGAAGCGCTCCCAGAGGCAAGAAATGCCCTTTCGCCTGCTAGGCCTTGCCCTTTGAGGCAAGAAACGTTCCCCTTGGCATCACACTGGTTATTGCTGCTCACCTATTTTGTTTTCCATGTCTTATGCCAGTTCTTTTGAAAACGCCTGTACGATATAGGTTTCTGTTCACCCCACAATCCTGATACTATGGCCATTAGTTAAAAAGAAAGGGAGAGGGAGTCGGGCGGTGGCGCAGTGGGTTAAGCGCACGTGGTGCAGCAAAGCGCAGGGACCGGTGTAAGGATCCCGGTTCGAGCCCCCAGCGCCCCACCTGCAGGGGAATTGCTTCACGGGCGGTGAAACAGGTCTGCGGGTGTCTATCTCTCTCCCCTCTCTCTCTGTCTTCCCCTCCTCTCTCCATTTCTCTCTGTCCTATCCAACAACAAAGCAACGTCAACAATGGCAATAATAACCGCAACGAGGCTGCAACAACTAGGGAAACAAAAAGGGGGAAAAATGGCCTCCAGGAGCGGTGGATTCATGGTGCAGGCACCGAGCCCAGCAATAACCCTGGAGGAAAAAAAAAAAAGAAAGGGGGAATTGTTGGTATGCTTCTAAAAACCCCTTCTGTTTGATTAGTTTAATACCCCCTGCTTAACACTGTATTCTATTTACATAACCACTGCAGGGCATTGGTTCAATCCCCACTGGTTCATATGTTTTTGCTCCGCCCCCTCTCCTAGTCACACTCTGATTTTCACCAGTCACTTTTCTCTCCATCCTCTTTATGTCACACCTATTCACACCCTACTTGGGAAGTATATATAAAGACAACATTGTTCGTTTTAGTTTGAGTTTTAGTCTAGCTTGGTATAGATTGTGCTGCGTCCTGCATGAATAAAGAGATACTTCGTACAGCCCAACCATGAGTCCCTGGTCGTCTGTTACCCGCCCATGAAGCCAGCCCGGCGAAAACAACACTGAACCTATAGCAGCCTAGTGATTATTAAGTAATCACAGTCCCAAGTTTCTGGTCACACTATACAGTTCCCTAAATCTAGGGCTGGGGACTGGGCGGTAACGCATTGGGTTAAGCGCACATAGTGGGAAGTCAAAGGACTGGAGCAAGGATCCCAGTTCAAGCCCCTGGCTCCCCACCTGCAAGGGGTTTGCTTCACAAGTGGTGAAGCAGGTCTGCAGGTATCTACCTTTCTCTCCTCCTTTCTGTTTCCTCCTCCTCTCTCAATTTCTCTGTCCTATCCAACAACAACAATGGGGAAAAAAAGATGGAATGGATTCGTAGAGCAAGCACAGAGCTCCAGAAATAACCTAGAGGCAAAAAAAAAAAAAAAAAAAAAAAACCCTAGGGCCTCACAGAATATCAAATATAATGAGAAGACAGAGGAAATTATACCTACATTATTGGACCAAGACAGCTGCTTCAAGAAAGTAATCAACTTAACAGCATAGACCACCTAAAGAGGATATTAAAACTATGATCCAAGATGCTCACTAAAATGAGAAGTTCAAGTGAAGAAAACTTCAAAATCAAGTAAGAGGGCAATTTCCACATTACAAGGCTCACAGAAGGAGAGGGACAGAACTGTTACTTGAAAAATAACAAGTGATAAGCTTACCAAAACACATAATAATTAAAATGCAAAGGATGAAAAATAATACATTTTTAAAGCAAGAGAATTAATTGGCCAGGAGATAGACAGCTCACCCTGCAGAGCACACACCTGGCTAATGTGCAGGAACCTGGTTTGAGTCCATAGCACCACATCACATATTCCATCAAGGAAGGTTTCACAAACAGTGCAGCAGTGCTGTGGTCTCTCCTCTCCACCCGCTGCCACCCCCTTACCCCCATCTGAAATTTTTAAAAAATCAGGGAGTAGTAGAATTATGCAGGTACGAGCTCCCATTAGGCAAGAGGAGGAGGAGAAGGAGAGGATGACAGTGAGAAAGATCAAAGAGTAACCTATAAAGGAACCCGCATAAAACTAACAGCTGACTTCTCAAAAGAAACTTTAAAGACCAGAAAGAACTGATAGGATATATTCAAAGTTTTAAATAGAAAAGACCTCTGCCCTATTCAGCTAGACTATCAATCAGGGTTGAAGAAGTGATGAAGAGCTCTCCAGACAAAGTTAAAGGAATTTATGGCCACTAAACTGGCCCTATACAAAATATTGAGACACACCTGGTTAACAGTACATGTTACAGTGTTCAAGGACCCAGGTTCAAGTTCCTGTTCCCTACCTGTGGGGGGAAGCTTCATGAGCAGTGAAGCAGTGTTGCAGGTCTCAGTCTCTCTCTCTCTCTCTCTCCTTATCCCATTTCTTCTGAATTTCTCTGTCAAATAAAAACAATTAAAAAAAAAAAAACTAAAAGATTCCACACCTGCAGGGGAGTCGCTTAACAAGCGGTGAAGCAGGTCTGCAGGTGTCTATCTTTCTCTCTCCCTGTCTCCCCCTCCTCTCTCCATTTCTCTCTGTCCTATCCAACAATGAAGGCATCAATAACAACAACAATAATGACTACAACAATAAAACAACAAGGGCAAAAATAAATAAATATTAAAAAAAAAAACCTAAAAGATGACCTTAAGTATCAGGAAAAAAATACTGAGACAAATAAAAATATAGAATAAATCTGCCCATGTAGATAAAAAAATAAACAGAGCAAGGAAAACAAACCTTTGAACTTAGACTACACAGCAGAAGCTAAAAAGAAAAAAATAAACAAAGCAAGGAAAACAAGCCTTCGAACTTAAGAGTATACAGCAGAGGCTAAAAGAGGGTTAAGCAGGAATATTGAGCTGTAACAGTGGAAGGGGTCCAACAGACTTAGGTGGATGGATACTGGTAGTTTGTTGATGATTGTGGGTCAATAACATATGTCAAAGAGGTGTGAAAGTGTACTTCATTTTTTAATTCACTTATTGGACAGAAGTAGAGAATAATCAAGATGAAGGGAGGCAGGGAGGCACCTGCAGCACTGCTTTACCCCTCTTGAAGTTTCCCCGAGCAGGTGGGGGACTGGGAACTTAAGAATGGTGGCACTGTGTGCTCAATGGCTATACCAGCGCCCAGCCCCTGAAAGTGTATTTCTAAACAATTTACAATGCTGTAAACCACAGTTACCTCAAAAACAAATACATTAAAGATAGTTAAGTCTATTACCCAGGCTCCTTCTACAACATAGACAAAATGTGGCAGAATAATCCTGAGAATGTATGGTCAAACCATACATCCAACTGCTTTATTACTCTGACAGACTTCGGGTGAATTTGGATTTTGGTTTGCTCTGCTCTAGTGTACAACTGACGAAGATGCTTGCAAAATACTCAAGGAATTGTCAAATTCTTGCAGGCAACTGCCTTAGCAACACAGGTTCAGTTCAAGTTCTCTCACTTGTTCAAATGAACAGCAGTCAAGCAAGGGAGCTACTTGTGTCCTGACCACACTCACAACTGGAAATGCACCTGTGCCTTTCATCAAAACAGATCTCAGAGGAGAATGTGGGGCAACCAACTGTCAGTTACCAGCTCGGAAAAAAAAGTAATTGCAGATAAACACACACACACACACACACACACACACACACGGTAGAAAAGTAGCAAAAACCTAATGGACATTTAGGTCTTGAGGGTCTATGGCATAAGGAGACAGAGATGTAATTCCAGACAAATCTTTATGCCTAGTGTTAGAGGCTGGTAGAAATACACAAATGACCTTTGTTACTGCAAGCCATAATTACCATGGCAGCAAAACTTGGGTAACCTACTTAGCATCTCATGTTATTCTAAGCACTCTCACTGTCTCAAAATATTTTATTTTTAGACTGAAAAATTACTTATACATATAAAAAACATTTGTTTCCAATATTCTAAGCACTCCCACATTATGGCCAGTCTTCAATAGTCTCACAGAGAAGGATGGTTTCTATTTCGGAGATGGACAAACAACTAGAGAACCTGTAGAGTTGACAAGTAATACTTATAACCACGACCTGTTCATCTTACCCCATCTGGGGACACATAATACTAAAGGGCTTTGATGGCTTGAGGTTTTAAAAGGGACCACCCTTTACTTAGAAATGGCTTAAATGGCATTAGAAAGACATAGCCAGCACAAACCCTGACCTTACATAAACAATTCTTAGGACAAAAATCAAATCTAAATAGATGTATCACTTTTTATATTTTAAAAATATCATTGGATAAGAGATTTGTTGCCTGCACTGCAAAGCACAATACATGTGATATAGCATATTAGCACCAGCCCCACTTCTGTTTTTCTTCTTTATCTTCCACTGCTACTCTAAGTTAAAATTTTAAATAATCTGGGAGTCGGGCGATAGCACAGTGGGTTAAGTGCACATGGCGCAAAGTGCAAGGACCGGCATTAAGAATCCCGGTTCGAGCCCCCGGCTCCCCACCTGCAGGGGAGTCGCTTCACAGGCGGTGAAGCAGGTCTGCAGGTGTCTATCTTCCTCCCCCTCCATGTCTTCCCCATCTCTCTCCATTTCTCTCTGTCCTATCCAACATCGACATCAACAATAACAGTGAAAAAACAACAAGGGCAACAAAAGGGAAAATATAAAATAATAAGAATACTATAATTTTAAATAACCTGTACTGTCTCCAAAGTTTATTGTTTAATACCCCACCACCACCACCAACTGGTCGCAGTCATTTTCCCTGGTTAAAAGGAAAGATAAACATTAAAAATCCTTAACATTCAATGATTCTAATGACAGTAAAGGGAAATAGCCAACAGAAAATGGAACTCACAGGTAATTCATCTTTCTGGTTCCAAACTCCAGTGCACTGCCTCTGTTCAATCACAGCTTTGATATTAATTAAAGCTGGCAATGCCACACAACCTGCTGAGAAACTGGGAGGTCAAAAGAAAAAAAACATTAATGCCAAGCCAAGTGTCAGATGGTTTTGGACATAAGAGATGCCAATTCCTCCAGACACTGTACAGAGGGTCCTCACACACTGGACAAAGTGAAGAGCCCTCTGCTTTGCAAAATTAGCACCACCACCTCCCAACCTCCCCCCCCCCCCAAAAGGCATTGAGTTTTACAAAAATACTGGGATTTGTTGGGCTGTACATATTAGCCAATAGTTACATACTTAGCATTAATGACATTCTCCATATTTTCCTGCATGGTTCCTTCCTGACCTGGATCATCCCTGTCCAGAGCTGAAATGCTGATTTTTTAGATCTGGAAGTGTCGGTGGTCAACTTTCTGTTGTTTTTTGTTGGTGGTGGTGGTGGTGGTGAACAAAGACACTTAACCATGTCTACACCCAATGACTACTCCACATGAAGACACAAAACTCACCCTCACTGCTCCAAATTGGAACAATTCCATCTGCCCACTGCAGTTTCTGAGCTCCCAAGAGCTGAAAGCTTTGGTAAGAGTGCATCACAGACCAGTTCTTCCCTCTGCCTAAGCCTGGTGGCAACAACAACAAAGGGGGGGGGGGGCACACTATCCTTTCCTGAAGGTCTAGACCCTATGAATCAAAGATAGCTTCTAGAAGGGAATGCCTCTGTTGTCAGCAAAATGGTTTCACCTAAGTATTACCCACCCAAAATCCATGTACTTAGCAAATTTCTAGTTAAAAGATCGATCATTTACCCCACTATTATTTTTTCAATTGGGAGGTTAATGGTTTATAGTATAGTTGTCGGCACCTATGGGTACAATTTCCTCTTTTGCCATGACAGGTGTCTGGAAAACAATCTCACTCCCAGACTAGGTCCTCCTCCACCATCCTGCACCAGGACCTGAAAGCCCCATCCCACCATTCCCTAGAGTCCTTTAGTTTGGAGTAATATACCAAATCCAGTCCAAATTCTACTTTGTGTTTCCCCTTTCTGTTCTCGTTTGTTTAAATTCAGCCCATAAAAGAGGTCATATCCCGTATTTACTCTTCGATTTTTGGCTTATTTCACTTACTGTGACTCCTTTAAGCTATCCAAGATGAGGTGAAGAAGGTGACCTCATCATTCTTAATAGCTGAATAGTAATAAATAAGCAAATAGGTATAACTAAGTAGCATTCCATTGTGTATACATGCAACGACTTTATTGTGTATACATGCCACTCATCCATTGTTGGACACCTAGGGTGCTTCCAGGTTTTTGCTTTTACAAACTATGCTACTATGAACTTAGGTGTACAAAGATCTCTTTGGATGGGTGTGTTAGTCTCCTTAGCATATATCCCCAGGAAAGGGATTGCTGGGTCATAGGCTAGGTCCATTTCTCCAGACTGGTCTCCACAAGGATTGGATCAATTTGCATTCCCACCAGGAAGGTTCCTTTGCCTCCACAACTTCTCCAGCATTTGCTGTTACCATCCTTTCTGATATATGAAATTTTCACAGGAGTGAAGTGGTAGTTCATTGTTGTCTTTATCTGCAAACTTCCCTGGTTATCAGTGACTTTGAGCTTGTTTTTAGTGTTTTTTTCCATGTCTGTTGTTTTTTGGATCTCTTCTTTCATGACTATTCTGTCCTTATCCTCTCCCTACTTTTGGATATTTTGTGTTTGTTTTGTTTTGGTTTTGTTCTGTTTGCTGAATTTGGTGAGCTCTTTGTTTATTCTGGTTATTAACCTTTTGTAAATATATGGCACAAAAAGATTGGGGGCCGGGTGGTGGCACACCTGGTTGAGTGCACAAGGACCTGGGTTCAAGCCCCAGATCCCCAATTGCAGGTGGAAAGCTTCACAAGTGGTGAAGTAGTGCTGCAGGTGTCTCTCTGTCTCCTTCTCTATCACTCCTTCCCTCTCAATTTCTGGCTGTGTCTATCTAATAAATAAATAAAGATAATAAAAAAATATTCTTCCATTCCGTAAGGGGCCCATTTGGGTGGTGGTTTCTTTTGCCATGTAGAAGGTTTTCAATTTGATGTAGTCCCATTGGTTTATTTTTGTCTTCCTTGTGATAATAAACTTGAGTCATTGAAAATGCCTTTAAAAGTCCCCCCAAAAGTTCTGTCAATGTTTTCCTCTAAATATTTGATGGTTTCTGGTTTAAGATGTAAATCCTTAATTATTTTGAGTTTACTTGTATATGTGGTGAGATGAAGTGGTTCAGTTTCACTTTTCCACATTTCAACTCAATTTTCCCAACATCATTTATTGAAGAGACTCTCCTTTCTCCACAATATTTTGGGCCTTCTTTGAGTGATGCCTCCAGCCTTATTCATTTTTCTCAAGATTGCCTTAGCAATTCTAGGTATTTTCTAATTCCAGATGAACTATTGTATTTCTATACTAAAGAAATCTGGTCCAATTCTGATAAGGTTGCGTAGTATTTATGCACCACCTGTGCAAAGTCAACAGTGTAAGAAAAAGTGCTCTGGGACCTCCCTCCTCCTCTGCCCCAGGGGCTCATAGGCTATACCTTGAGAAGCGCTGCCTTAAAAGTGCCAGTGTGTGATATTTTCCTGAAACACAATCTTCACTCTTTAGAAAAGTACGATTTTTCTTTTCTTTTTTAAGTTTTCGTTTTTTCCTTTTTGTGGGTTTTTTTTATTATTATTGATGTTGTTGTTGGATAGGACAGAGAGAAATGGGGGGGGGAGACAGAGAGGGGGAGAGAAAGATAGACACCTGCAGACCTGCTTCACCACCTGTGAAGCGACTCCCCTGCAGGTGGGGAGCCGGGGGCTGGAAGCGGGATCCTTACGCCAGTCCTGCACTACTGCCCGACTCCCCAGCATTCGACTTTTCTTGAAACATCAAGAACTAACCAATGTGGCACATACTGTACTAACAGATGGGATCAATTTCTTTACCTGACACTGAGTGGGGACTCTACAGAGAGCCCTAGGAGGGCACAGGCATCCCGAGTAAAGATGTCACAGATGTCAGCCCACTGGTTCGCATCAAGCAGGTGAACATATGGTGAGTTCTCAATCCCTTGTCTAAGGTACACGAGACTTCCCATCAAAACCTGAATGTCTTAACAAAAACAGGAACAATTTGTAAGTGTGAATGACCAGACCGGAAAAAGAGCTGGCATGCAAGTAACAGGCTGAAAAAGGCAAAATAGCTCCAACCAACATATCCTAAAATAATCTAGTAACGTCTTTTAAAATTCTGGACCTTCTTTCAGCCTAGTGGCACTGCTGGCAATAGTAAGTCATTTCCTGGGGAAAGGAGGAACCTTTTCTCTGTCAGTTCTGCTTGGTTTGCACAAGTGTCACTTTAAAGTAGTCGCCATGTGTTTGATTCCATAAGCCAGTAGGATATGCATAGCTGCTTAGACACTGCAGGTTTGGTTTCTTTGTTCAAACCCATTTCTGGTGCTTAGGAACAGGGACCCACTTGTCCAAGGGCAAAGAACCCCACTTTCCTGGAGAAAGAAAGCAGGCCCGATCCTGAAGTTCACTAACGGGCAACCCTAGACTTTTTTCATTTCTCCTGTTTCTGCTCTTTTTCTTTGTTGGCTTTCTTCTGGGTTTGTTTAACCAAATATTTAAAATGGCAAACTCTGTTCATTAAAAAAAGTTAAAAAAAAAAAAAGCAAACTCTTCGGTCCTTATTAATTAGGTTTGATTTCCCTCCTAAATTAAAGAATTAGCTGGAGAAAAAAGTGTAAGAAAAAGCATGCAGGGAATACTGAACATCACTGTTTTTATACACAGCACAGTATAATTACCATCTTGAACAGGAGTAAATTAAACACAAATGGGGCCGTCATGTTTGCTTGTTGGAAAAATCAGGATCCATTTTTGCATAGAAAAATATGTCATGGGAGTCGGGCAGTAGTGCAGCGGGTTAAGCGCCCGTGGTGCAAAGCACAAGGTCCAGTGTAAGGATCCTGGTCTGAGCCCCTGGCTCCTCACCTGTAGGGGAGCCGCTTCACAAGCGGTGAAGCAGGTCTGCTGGTGTCTATCTTTCTCTCCCCCTCTGTCTTCCCCTCCTCTCTCCATTACTCTCTGTCCTATCTAACAATGGCGACATCAATAACAATAATAACTACAACAATAAAAAACAATGAGCAACAAAAGGGAAAAAATAAGTATTTTAAAAAAAAAAGAGGGCGGGGGAGATAGCATAATGGTTATGCAGACAGACTCTCATGCCTGAGGCTCCTAAGTCCCAGATTCAGTCCCCCATACCACCATAAGCCAGAGCTGAGCAGTGCTCTGGTGTTTCTCTCTGCATCTCTCTCAAAAATAAAATAAAATATTAAAAAAAAAGAAAAATACGTCGCAACCTTTTCGACCACCCGCAATATATCTTTGGCTGGAGAACTAGGTAATGATGCTCCGTAGGAGACTGCTACTAGGCCCTGGTGTACCTTCAGACACTGTTTTAATAGCAGCAAGAACAACACAGGCATGGAGAAAGGGGGACCAGGGACAGAGAACAAGTACATCCCTCAGTCCTCATGGTTTCTCCTAGTTTAATATAAGATACCCCTAGTTTAATATAAGATATATTCTGAACTTTAAGAAATTTCAATGTTTTGCTTTTGTTCTAGAGTTGTTAAAAGCTTTTTCCATGATCATCAACTACAATATTGGAGTTTCTTAGCAAGTATGTACTAGGTCTACTTAAGACAAACTTATATTAGTGTAGAGGTTGTAAGTCTTAATCCAAACATTAAAAACATCTGACCTCAGACTTACCTTTCTGATGATTTAGAGCAAATGGCTGAAAATTTTTAGCATACTGTAGTGCCTCTCGCTGATTTGTAGTTCCACCCATTAATAAGCTAATGAAATACAGTCTGTGCAGCTTAAATTCCAAGGAGCTGTTCTGGGCTATCAGCATTTCTCGGTTTGATACTGCCCATCTAAAGAAAAAGGCAAAAAAGACGTTAACTGTAATAAAGATCATAGGCTGAAACTCAAAACCTCATGCTGGTGATGGGAAAACACAGAACTTTAGTGGAGGGGTGGGGGTGTGGAGCTAAATACCTGTAATCTTATCATCTGAAAACCATTATTAAACTACTATTTATTTAAAAATAAAAAAGACTAAGAAAAAAGCATAGGCTAGGTGTGTCAAAAATTGTTTGAAATTAGTCATAGATTTAGTCTGCCATCTTGTGGAAGCCAGTGGTAACATCAATTCCTAGGTAAAGGAAGTACAGCAACATTTATTTATTTTTTGATTTTTTTTTTGCATTATCTTTATTTATTTACTAGATAGAGACAGTCAGAAATTGAGAGGGAAGGGGTGACAGAGAGGGAAAGAGACAGAGAGACACCTGCAACACTGCTTTACCACTTGCAAAGCTTTCCCCCTACAGGTGGGGACCAGGGGCTTGAACCTGCCTGGGTCCTTGAGCACTATAACTTGTGTGCTCAACCAGGTGTGCCACCACCCAGCCCCGTTTATTTATTTATTTATTTATTTATTTATTTATTTATTTATTTATTTCTCTAGGGTTGTTCCTGGGGCTTGGTACTGGCACTACAAATCCACTGTTTCTGTTGGATGTTTTTTCCATTTTTGTTTTGTTTTTTATTATTAGAACAGTGAGAAATTGAGAGGGGAGGAGGAGGAGATATAGAGGGAAAGAGAAAAATATACACCTGCAGACCTGTTTCACTGCTCATGTGTGTGAGGAGCAGCAGGGGCTTGAACCCAAATCCTTACACTTAGTACTGTGTGCACTTAACCAGGTGTGCCACCGCCCAACCCCTACAACAAACATTTGTTTAATTACTTATTGGAGTCAGAAATCTAGAGGAAAGGGAGAAAGAAAGAAAAAGAGACACTAGTAGCACTGCTTTAGCACTCAAGAAGCTTTCCTTCCTGTAAGAGAAGACTAGGGACTTGAAACTGGGTCCTTGTGCACTATAACATGCACTCAACCAGGTACAGCACTGCCCTGGCCCCCAGGTACCCAAGGATGCCTGACCCTATAGCTCAGGCTCGCACTTTGGCTCTCTCTCTCTCTCCCTTTCCTTCTTCTTCCTTTCTTCCTTCCTTCCTTCCTTCATAGCACCGCTCAGCTCTGGTTTACAGTGGCACTGGTGACTGAACCTGGGACATCAAATCTTTTTGCATAGCTATTATGCTATCTCCCCAGTCCAGTACAACTCTTAAACCTATAATGGCCTTTCAGCCAGTGAAAAGAAAGGGGGGAAAATTAAGTTAGATGACAACTGTATATTTAGCATTATTTTACACTAGTATAAGACTTATACTGATAAGCTACATGATACATTTGGAATTATAAAATGTCACTTTGAAACAGGTATTAGCCATGAAGTTTACCTTCAACTGCCTAGCTCTTTTCCTATTAAATCTGACATGTTGATGGCTGCCCATCTGCAGGTGGGGAGCTGGGGGCTTGAACCAGGATCCTTGCGCCGGCCGTTGTGCTTCATACAATGTGCACTTAACCTGGTATGCCCAGCTCTCCTGCTCATTAATATCTTTATCTCCTTTATAATTATTTCATGTTTCTATATCTTTTGTTATATACTTATAGTATCATCATAACACATCATAACAGCTACCCTGCAGGTGGGGAGCCGGGGGCTTGAATCAGGATCCTTGTGCCAGTCCTTGCATTTTGTGCCACATGCGCTTAACCAGCTGCGCTACCACCTGACTCCCTACGCTTTCTTCTACACTGTGAGGGCTGAGCTGGAACCTAGGCTGCACATATGAAAAAGCAGCACATTATCCCAAAGAGTATTTCACCCTCTACTTCACTTATTTCATGGCTTATTTCACAGTCTATTTGGTAGGATAACTTCTGCCTTACTCATCATGGCACCTAGCATCCCTCCTTCTTGTAATGGGATATACTGATAAAGAACACAAAGTAACAGTCAGACATGGATGGACTTAAATCCTAGTTCTACAGAGTAAATCTAGGCAATTTGTTACTCAACACTCTTAAAATATTTCCTTTCTGTAAAACACGGGTACCTCAAAGAGTTACAGGCATTAAATGTGGGCTCTAGGTAAAGCACTGAGTAGACAAACTGACTCAAACAGACATTCAATTATAAGTTACTTAGTAGGTACTTACTAAATGGATCAAACATCACAGTTCTTTAAAGTCACTATTTTTAATAATAAAATTTACTTCTAAAGCAGGGGTACCCTGGGTATTACTAAGTGTCTCTTTGATTCTAACAGAAGCAACTGTGTGAGAATGTGATAATGTGCACATATAAATTAATAAGCTGTTTTCTTGGCTAGAAGCTCTGTCACAGTGAGAGAGAGGAGGGGGGAGTCAGGCGGGGATAGAGGGAGAGACAGGAGGTGGAATATTTGATTCACTAGGCAGGAAAAAAGGGTAGAAGTCAGTCACAACCTTAACTAATGTGGTAACCATCAAATCCCAAAACTGCTAACTTTTATGCAGTTACATAAGCACAAAACTATAATTAGTACCAAAAACTTAACCCACTGCCTACAAAGAAAAACTGTTACCAGAAGATACAAAATCCTAGCTGAGATACTAGGGGATGGCATATACCATATTCTAAATAACATTTTCTTTTTTCTTTTTTTTTTTAACCAGAGCACTGCTCAGCTCTGGCTCAATTGAGGTGGTTCAGGGGGTTGAACCTGTGACTTGGAAACCTCAGGAGAGCATATTTGCATAACCACTATGCTATCTCCCCTCTAAATAGTATTTTCAACAACAACAAAAAATGATTTTTCATTTAAAAACAACAGATTTTTACTATATTCCCATCAGCAAGCTAAGATTCAGTTAAATTATGACCTCACTGTGATGGGGGTGGGGGGAACTTGGCTCCTAAATCCAATAGGGACCACAAGAACACTGACAGCTACTGAACTATTTCTTCTTAACAGAACTACTGTAAACCAAAAGGGGAAATTTTTTTTCCTAATAAGGTCATGAATATTACAATGTCATTTTATTCATCCCCACTGCATTCTCCTGATGAGACCTTCTGGTCCTCTTCTATAAATAGACCCCAAGACAATGTTACTTAGGTGACTAAGTTAGAAACAACCCACATTCACACAATTATCCCACAGAAACACCAAGCATTAATTATCCCAATTGTCAGGCCTCTGAACAGACTTGTCATATTGTTACTCCATATTTAGCATTTCTATATTCTTCTAAAAATAATATCATAAGAATCTCCCTTCATAGTGAGCTGCTCTCCCTCAAAGAGTTAACCGATAACATGATAGTCTGCTTAATGGTCCTATAACAATTTTGCCAATCTAGATTGGTGTCTGTTATCTGGTAATATTGAAATAAAAATGTTGTGTCAATTTCCACAACAGACTACATTATAACTTCACACAAAATTATTAAAAGCTTACAAATAGGGAGTCAGGCGGTAGTGCAATGGGTTAAGCGCATGTGGCGCAAAGCACAAGGACCAGTGTAAGGATCCCAGTTTGAGCCCCAGGCTCCCCACCTGCAGGGGAGTCCCTTCACAAGCGGTGAAGCAGGTCTGCAGGTGTCTACCTTTCTCTCCCCCTCTGACTTCCCCTCCTCTCTCCATTTCTTTCTGTCCTATCCAACAATGATGACAACAAGAATAACTACAACAATAAAACAAGGGCAACAAAAGGGAATAACTAAATAAATAAAATAAAATTTTTTTAAAAAATGTTTTTTTAAAAAAGCTTACAAATATCTTCCTTTTCTAGTCTTCTACAAAGTTACACACACGGGCGCTAGGTGTGATGGTACGACTGGATGAACACAGATATTCCAATATGCAAGAACCTCGCTTCAAGGCCCCAGTCCCCCACCTGCAGGGGGAAAGCTTCACGAGTGGTAAAACAGGGCTGCAGCTGTCTGTCACCCCTTCCCTCTCCATCTGGCCATCTCTATCTAATAAATAGATAAAGATAAGGAGGTCAGAAGGTGGTGCACTTAGTTAAGCACACACAGTACTAGTAGAAGGACCTGCACAAGGACCCAGGTTCGAGCCTCTGCTCCCCACCTGCAGGAGGATGCTTCACAAGTGGTGAAACAGGTCCCTCTCTACTTCCTCCTCCCCTCTTAATTTATCTCTGTCCTGTCCAGTAAAATGGCAAAAATGGCCACCAGGAGCAGTAGATTCATAGTGTGGCACTGAGCCCCAGCAATAACTCTGAAAGGCAAAAATAAATAAAATAATAAAATTTTTAATTATAAAGTTACATATACTTCAGGAAATCAGGGAAATTTACTTACTCCATAGGTACAGTATTAGTGACTGAATCAAGAGCTTAAAAATTGAGAGAATGACAAGTCTGACTGAACTCAGAAGTTCAGCCAAAAAAAGTTAAGAAGGGGGCCAGGTGGTGGAGCACTTGTTTAATTGCATATATTACAGTGTGCGAAGACCTGGGTTCAAGCCCCTGGTCCCCAGGGCTATAGGTGTCTCTGTTTCTTTCCTTCTCTATCTCCTTCTCCCCTTCTCAATTTCTCTGTTTCTATCCAATAATAAATAAAAAGAAATTTCTTTTTTTAAAAAAGTTAAGAATCCTGTAACTTTGCTTTAAAAGCTGAAAAGAACAGATAACATTTCATTTCTGAATTTCTCAGACATAAGTCCATCACAAGAAGTACTACCATTTTTCTTAGCTGAGAGATGGCATGAATCTTCTCATCCTCCTTATATGTTACTTAAGAAAACAAATGGGGGCTGGGGGCACAGATCTGCAGTTGTGGGGGTGATGTGCAACTATAACCCCCCCTTTTTTTTAGTTGAGACCTAAGTATTTAATTCCTAGGAAGACAGATATCTTCCTTTTGAGTGGGGGTAGATAGTATAATGGTTATGCAAACAGACTCTTATGCCTGAGGCTCCAAAGTCCCAGGTTCAATCCCCCACACCACCATAAGCCAGAGCTGAGCAGTGTTCTGGTTAAAAAAAAAAAAAGAAAAGAAAAAAAGAATATCTTCCTTTTATTTAACTTTTTAATTTTTTTTTTACTTATAAAATAGAAGTATTGACAAGACTATAGGATAAGAGGGATACATTTCCATACAATCCCCACCACTAGAACTCCGTATCCATTCCACTCCCCTGATAGCTTTCCCATTCTCTATCCCTCTGGGAGTATAGACCCAGGGTCATTATGGGATGCAGAAGGTGGAAGGTCTGGCTTCTATAATTGCTTCTATAATTGCTGAACATGGACATTGGCAGGTCGATCTAGTCTCCCAGCCTGCCTCTCTCTTTCCCTAGTGGGGCAGGGCTCTGGGTTCAAGCCCCCAGTACCATCTGCAGGGAGAAAGAAAGCTTCATGAACAGCGCAACAGTGCTGCAGGTGCCCTTTTCTCTCTCCGTCTTTTTGTAAATTTTATTATCTTTATTTATTTATTAGATAGAGATAGCCAGAAATGGAGAGGGAAGGGTGTGAGAGGGACAGAGACAGAGAGACACCTGCAGCACTGCTTTACCACTAGCAAAGCTTTCCCCCTGCAGGTGGGGGCTGGGGGCTTGAACCCGGATCCTTGTGCATTATAACATGTGTGCCCAACCAGATGTGTCACCACCAGGCCTTTCCCTCTCCATTTCTATCTCTATCCAGTAATAAATATTTCTTAAAAATCATCATTCATACACACCACCATATGACAAACTTATGTCGTGTGCACGTGTGTCTGTTCCTGGCCTCAAATCACTTGACTTAAAAGATTCAACAATCTGCCTAACGCTATTTGAAATCTGCTCAATCTAAAATCCTCCTGTTGGGAGTCGGGTGGTAGCACAGCGGGTTAAGCACAGGTGGCGCAAAGCGCAAGGACCAAAGGATAGGAGGAAGGTCCGGTTCGTGCCCCTGGCTCCCCACCTGCAGGGGAGTTGCTTCACAGGCGGTGAAGCAGGTCTGCAGGTGTCTGTCTTTCTCTCCCCCTCTCTGTCTTCCCCTCCTCTCTCGATTTCTCTCTGTCCTATCCAACAACGACGACAACAATAATAACTACAACAATAAAAAAAACAACAAGGGCAACAAAAGGGAGTAATTAAATACAAATTTAAAATAAAATAAAATCCTCCTGTTGTTTGAAATAATATTTTTTTCTCCTCTGAAAAATTCTGTAACTTCTTTCTCATCACCAATCATTTTCTGTTCCTTTATGACAATCTACTATAGTCTTGCAAACACAACAGCAAATTCTCAAGTGATATGAGGCACTGGACCTGCACCTTATCAATGGTGGTGTTGGGGGTTGGGGGGCAGGGGGAGGGGGGACAGGTTTCCAAGTTTGCAATGTTGAAAGTTAGGTCCCTAGATTGTGGCAAACCTACCAAAGGAATATTATACTACTCTTTGAAATGCCTTTAGGAAGATAACCAACTGACTTCCCCTAAGGATAGCATTTTCTTTCAATTGTCAAAAGGTAGCACACAAAAGTATAATTTGTTTTTCTAGTATTTTTTCCTCTTTGTATTAAGATATTTTTCTGATTTTGCTTCTACCTACCACATGGAGGAGGCCATGCTCTCCTTTAAGCTATCCCATCATTTACTGAATGCCTACTATGTGTTAACTTTAAGCCAAGGGGAATTAAGAAAAGTACATAAAGCAGTCTGAATGAGCAAAATCTGTACACAAATCCAGAGACATAAAGACAGGAACAAAAGAACAGGCAGGGTCCTGACTAGATCTGTATATAAAGAAAGCTGTTCCTCTGCCAATCTTGTCGACCATTTCTCCATTCTTACAGTTGCCTCTAGATGCTCTCCAAGTTTATTATCACCTAGTCCTTCCATAGGCTTCCCCATCTGCTTCAGCTGCCTGGAAGGACGGCGGCAGCCTCTCACCTCACTCCTTTCCCTCAGGGGTGATTCCATCAACAACTAGAAGATGTCACACAATTGAAAGATTTTTTTGCTCTAGAGTTAATTATGTAAGTGACTACATGTTAATTGCTTAGAATAATACTAGGCACATAATAAGCACTCAAGAAGAGTTAACTATAATCCACTACATTCTCCTCTGTTGATATTTAACATGGCAATATTCCCAGAAAAGCGAAACAAGGGCAGATCACTGTATAGTAATTTCCACTGTTACTACCAAGTGGATAGAATGAGTCTTTTGCCTGAGAAACACCGCTTGAGGTAGCAACAAAACCACTTAAAGAAACAATGCAAATTACTGATATATAGCTATCAATAAGAAATGGAGACATAGAAAAAGTGCAGTATCTCTTTTAAAGCTTTAGATATTTTCTTCATTCTAAAATGAAAAAGTTTTATGGTGGTCCAGGGGTGGTGCAATAATTAAAAACAGTGGGCTCTCAAGCATGAGGTCCAGGGTTCCCTGGCAACACATGTGCCAGAGTGATGTTCTGGTTCTTCCTCTCCTTCCTTCTGTCTCAACACATTAATAAATAAGTAAACTCTTTTTAAAAATCTTAACTTACTTTTGTTTTTGGTTGTTTTTCTGCCCCCAGGGTTATTGCTGGGGCTTGGTGCTAGCACTACGAATCCACTGCTCCTGGTGGCTATTTTCCCTTCCCTCCCCACCCCACCCTCTACTTTTTTTTTTAATTGGAAATGATAGAGAAAAACTGAGAGGGGAGAGGGTGTTAGAGAGGGAGAGAGAAAGAGACACACCTGCAGACCTATTTTACCACTTGTGAGGCTTCCCCACTGCAGGTGGGGAAAGGAATCTCGAACCCAGGTCTTCAGGTACAGTAATGTGTATACTCAACCCAGTGAGCCACTGCCCAGCCCCACTTTCAGTACTTTTTAAGGGATAAAGTGTTCTAAATACTCAGCATAATTTCTGGAACATGGTAAGCACTCAACAGAAATTAGAAGAAAAATCTGAGTAGTTAGTAGATAAGAGATTATCATCTTAAATAGCAGGTCAATTATTATTTCTAAATCACTATAAAACTGGGAAACAAAACATTTTTCCATTTGGGTTCCCTTACTCCTCTTTTTTTTTTTTTAAAGAGTAATTTTCTTTTCTTTTTTTAATATTTTATTTATATTTATTTATTTATTTATTTATTTATGAGAGGGATAGGAGGAGAGAGAAAGAAACAGACATCACTCTGGTATATGTGCTGCCAGGGATCAAACTCAGGACCTCATGCTTTAAAGTCCAATGTTTTATCCTCTGCGCCACCTCCCAGACCACCCCTAACTCTTCTTTATAGATTTTAAACACGCAGATGAGTGCAAGAGTAGAGGGAATTGAGAAAAGAGGGTATAAGATTTTGTTTCAGAAGTGTTATAGGTACTAGATTGAATTTAATCTCTCAGCTGTATCATAATCTAAAATTTGCTTTAAAAAAAAGTAAAAAGCTATAAAGTTATCAATACATGAGCACTTGTGTATAAAGTATATTATATGTATCATAGACAATGATAATGCTTTTATTTATTTTTTATTTAATAATAGCAAACAAGACCACAGGATAAGAGAGGTATAATTCCCACCACCGGGGGGGAAATACAGAGGAAGAGAACAGAGAGTCATCTGCAGCACTGCTTCACTGCTCATGAAGTTTCGCCCCTGCAGGTGCGGGTCGTAAGGGTTAAACCCAGGTCCTTGTGCACTGTAAAGTGTACACTCAACTGGGTGTGCCATCACCCGGCCTCCATATGCTATCATAAACACAGCACATCTTAGAAATGCAAATATCAAACTGAGACTGTGTAAACAATGGTATTTCAGTCATAATGCTAATTCTAAATTAATGGTATAGCTTGGTTAGAGGAAAACCTATCCTCTCATTGTGATTCAGACCAATTGAGTGAAATAAGCTCTAATAATTCTCCTATACTGAAAATCCTCACATATTCATATAGCTTAAAGAGTTGTCCTCTGATTTTTCTGAAAGCTACTCCAGACAAGATTCATGTAATTGCTAATGTGTTTCTACTCAAGTTTTCTTACACAGTCCTCTCAAAGTATTCAAAAGAAAATAAACTCAACTCACTCTAGAGCAGGTCTCAGAACTCTGACCTTTAGTGCTTCTAATATTCGATTTAACTCCACAAATGGTTCTTTCTGACTTGGGTCTACAGAAAGACCAGATTCCTACAAAGAAAGAAGAAAGAAAAAAAGAACTTTTGTTAGCAATAATCAGAGTAAAGACATACAGTAAAAGTAAACTTTAACTTATGAAATATGAAGTAAGTCATTAAATATAATTTTATTTTAACATATGTTTCTATAAGGATGGGAGATTTGAGCCCTAGTACCGTGCTTCTCTTTTTTCATTGTAGTAAAGCCCCCCCAAAATGAGCTGATCACATAATCATATGGACTAAGGACCGGATTCTCTTAGAAGTCACACAGCTACAAGCAGTCTAGTTGTCTAAGATCTTCAGGGAACACATACATCTACCATATGTGTTGTAGAAAGGCAATTTCTTTTCTTCCCCCCCCTCCCCAGGGTTATTGCTGGGGCTCGGTGCCTGCACTATGAATCCACTGTTCCTGGAAGCCATTTTTTCCCATTTTGTTGCCCTTGTTGTTATTATTGTTATTTTTGCCATTGATGTTTTTGCTGGATAGGACAGAGAAAAATTGAGAGAGGAGGGAAGACAGAGAGAGGGAGAGAAAGAGAGACACCTGCAGACCTGCTTCATTGCTTATGAAGCAATCCCCCTGCAGGTGGGGAGCCAGGGGCTCAGAACCGGGATCCTTATGCCGGTCCTTGCGCTTTGCGCCACGTGCACTTAACCTGCTGCGCCACCGCCCAACACCCAGAAAGGTAATTTCTACATCTCTGTGAAAGAAATGAACTTCATTTTTGTTTAGGCCACTGGTATTTTGGATCTTTATGTTTTGCAAATAAACTTAGTCCTAAATGATAATAATTTAGTTTAGAAACTTTGCATGAATACATTTGTGAAGCTCTCACAAGATAAGTAAAAGACTTATGTTGTCATTAATCTGAATTGTTTAAAACAGAAAAGGCTTACATTATAATAAGGTTTGACTTACAGTTTGTTTTAAATGATTTAATCCTCAGACCAGAGAGGTAGCTTACTAAGCAAGGCATATATGTATGTGTGGCCTAGATTCAACTATAGGCACCACACAGGAGTACCAAGGGCACCAGAGGAAATCTTAGTACTGTGGTATCTTTGTGTCTCTTTGTCTCTCTCTCTCTCTCAGTGGAGGAAAAAAAAAATAAGTCAGCATGGAAGCAATGAAATTGTGCATGTGAAATGCTTCAGCTCCAAAAAAATTTTTTTTTAATTTAAATTTAAATTTTAACTTAATTCTCGTAATCTTTCATTTTTCTAAAATAAAAATATAACAGCACATGGTGGCTTAAAACTTACTAAGAACCTATATGGTCTTGGAATAATTTGTTTATTTATTTTTTATATGTTAAGGGGGCTGGCTGACAGTGGTGCACCTGGTTGAGTGCACGTTACAATGCACAAGAACCCGGGTCCGAGCTGCCAGTCCCCACCTGCAGGGGGAAAGCTTTGCGAGTGGTGAAGCAGTGTTGCAGGTGTCTCTCTGTCTCTCCTCCTCTCTATCACCCCCTTCCTGCTTGACTTCTGGCTGTCTCTATCCAATAAATAAATAAAGATAATTTTTTAAAAAAGAGTGTATATTAACACCATTCCTACCACCAAAGGTCTGCGTCCCAGCCTCTGCCCCCACAGTGAAGCTGAACATCTACCTGCATCCTCCCCTGAGAGATTTTTACTTGGTACCATACTCCAAACTCAGTCAGATTCTGCTTTGTTTCCCTTCCTGTTCTTCTTTCCCACTCATAAACAGAAATTGAGAAAGAAGAACAGAAAAGGAAATTACTTACTTTTTTATTTGACAGAGGCAGAGAGAAATCAAGAGGGAAGAAAGAGACAGGGAAAGGGAAAGAAAGCCACTTGCAGCACTGTTCCACCACTTGTGAAGCTTTCCCTCTGCAGCTGGGGACTGGGGGCTTGAACAAAGGTCCTTGTGCAAAAGTCCTTGTAACTTGTGTGCTCAACCTGGTGCACCAGCACCTGGCCCCAGGACAATTCCTTATCCACAGAACAGGGGCAATAATTTCTTTCTTCTTTTGACAAGAGTACTGCTCACCTCTAACTATTGGTGGTGTTCTGGACTAAATCTAGGAGCTCTCACATGCAAATCCTCTCTGCTAACCTCTGCACCATCTTCCTAGCCTAGAAACAAGGATTTCTACCCAATGGGATTATAATGAGGAATAACGACAGAATTTGGTATAGGTAAATGTTCAATACACAGCAACTATGACTAGTAGATGTTAAACTGTTCTGAAACGCGCTCATGTCTAATGAGGGGAGGGGGAAATGGTGCGTACTTGAAGTAAATTTTAGCTTGAAATTAATTTGATAGACCAAACTATAATGTGGGCCAGATCAGTACATATATATATATAAATATATACACACATCCCCTTTCTTCTCTGCTATACTAACCCCCCACACACACTTCCTTATGAGAAGAGGTAAAGCAGTATGTATCACTTCTGATCCCTTGGTTGGTAACCTGTGACCAATATTCTGGGGGCTGAATAAGGAAATGATAATGTGAATAGCAAGTTCTGGGACTATGGTTTTTACTTTAAAAAAAAAAAAAAAGAAGGAAGGAAGGAAGGAAGGAAGGAAGGAAGGAAGGAAGGAAGGAAGGAAGGAAGGAACTCGTCTATACCTCACAGAAGACTCCACACTCCGTGGAGTGTTCCACGTTTCATTTCCTGGACGTTGGCACACTTACCTGGCAGAGCTCCTCGGCGACATCCAGCATTCCTTGCCGAAAGAAGTGCTCCACCATCACCTCATTGAGAAGCCGTTGGCTGTCTGCCTGCCAGCAGCCATCTATCCCCACACTACTAATGTCAGAATCAAAATTCTGAAAACAAAAAGAAAACATGAGGTAAGTATAATATAGTGGTTCATATGGTTTTTCACCCAAATGGGCCTTAGTTTCACCAACACATGCCATACAGGTAGCTTTTTTTCATTACTTCCTTCTAAAACTTGTCACACACTGATTATTGCTGGGGACGTGGGGGAGATGAGAGCATAAGGGTAATTTTAGAAGTTGTTTTGGAAAAGTATATAAATTCAGTAATGAATAATGTGAAAACACTGATTTCTAGGTTATTACACAATAGGAATATTTTCAGAGATGTGCGAACAATATCTGGAAAAGCATGCTCAGTGCAGCTTAGTCTAATAGAAAGGGGGGCGGGTAGTGGAGAACCACATGCCCAGCAACACAGATCACCTTAATTCATGACACAGGTAAGCAACTGGGGAGCAAGAATGCCAGATGGTTTAGAGAGCAGGCTCCAGGATCAACCTACCTGGGTTTGTATGCTGGATTTACCTCCCAGTAGTTGTGTGAACTACCATGATTGGACCAGATTACTCAGGCCTTCGAGCCTTAATTACCCTAGTTTAAGTGGAGGAAATGACAGTACCTTCCTATCAAGGGCTACATTTCATCTCTCAAAATTCTGTGTTTAAGTCCTAACTCCCAGTGCCTCTATGGTTATTAGGGTAGGTCCTAATCCAATAGGACCTCATTGGGAAGAGGAAACTAGAACACCGGTACAAAAGGAAGATAATGTGTTATGCACTAAATGACAGTTTCCCTGGTCAACACCCCAAACTCTTACACTCAAGTCCAAACTTCATATATCTGTGAGAAAGTGGTAATGGTTAGAAGAGGGCACACGGCTGGGCTCTAACCCAACAGGGCTGGTAATGTTGTAGGAAAAAGGAGAAAGGTCGATTCTTTCCATATGTGATGATACAGAGGAGTGAGCCCTCTGGGGTGGGGGAGATAGCTTAATTATTATGCAGAGATTTTCATGCCTGAGGCTCCAAAATCCCAGGTTCAATCCCCTACACCACCATAAACCAGTTAAGCAATGCTCTGGTTAAAAAAAAAGATAAGGGGGGGGGGGGGTCGGGCAGAAGCGCAGCAAATTAAGCACATGTGGCACAAAGCACAGGGACCAGTGTAAGGATCCTAGTTCGAGCCCCGACTCCCCACATGCAGGAGAGTTGTTTCACAGGTAGTGAAGCAGGTCTGCAGGTGTCTAGCTTTCTCTCTCCCTCTGTCTTCCCCATCTCGTTCCATTTCTCTTTGTCCTATCCAACAATGACAATAGTAACTACAACAATAAAATAACAAGGGCAACAAAAGGAAATAAATAAATAAATAAACATATATATATATATATATATATATATAGTCAGTCATATTTAGCCTGGAAAAGAGCTTAGCAGCCAGCAAAGAAATAGATAAGTAAATTTTTTCCCATATATTGTTGTCTATTAACACTAAAATTAAGGCTAGAAATAATATCTGATTGAGGCAGCATATATGGTTTGCAAGTTTGAAGCACTGGGTCCAATCAATCCCCAACACCCAAAGACCAGAGTAACTCTGACCTCTCTTTCTGTAGCTCATAAACTACTGGGATATTGGGAAAGTCATGACATATTTATTTTTCTGATTTTCTCTGCAAAAATGTGTCATAACTTTCCCGATAATCCAGTAACCTTTTTTTTAAAAAAAAACATAATAAACAGCAATGAGAAACTTTCACTTCATATATATATATTTATATATATAAATTATAGTAAGAGGCTAAGGAAATTAACAGTGTCAGAACTCCTTTTGTTATAATTGCAGGTTCTGACTGTTGCATCAGAGTTAGGATCGGTTCCAGCTCTGTTGCTAGGTGACCAAATTCATGTGCATGGCTGCCCAGGAAATCAGCAGCACTGTAAACCAGCCAAGAAGTGGCTAATGAAAAGAACAATCTATTATTAGCACTTCTGCTTTACTACATTTTTTTTCCTATTTTTGTATTTTTAGAGAACGGCTTGAGAAGATATTCTTCACTGTGAAGGTGAGATTCAAACAAAAATCATAAGCAAGAAAAACAGTACATATTCTGGAGAAGACACGGCTTGGAGAGGAAAACTCAGAATAACCTATCATATGCCATCTCATGTATTTTTGCTGTCATTTATATTTTTGATAAATTAAAAGGCTTGTAATTCTGGAAGGTGAGGAAATAACTAATAATCAGACATTATTATGAAATTACAAACTCTAAAAAGGCCACCCTATTTTTCCCAATCCTATCATAAACATGCTTACAAACTGATGATACCTTAATGATACCACTGATGATACCAGTGTTCACTATCCAAGCACATCCATTTTTAAAATGCATTTTACAAAATTATTAATTATAGACTGGATAGTGATCAAACTCAGTTTTCTCCAATTTCTTACTTGCCAATTCTTTAAAGTCATCATCTACTTTTAAAGACAAATAGCATATGAGCCTAGTGATATGCTACTGTAATGCCAATTAGGAATTAACTTCCTTTCGAAGTCAGTTAGTTTGGCTTAACAGTGAGAGGCATAAAGCAAAAGATCTGGATTCTGGTTTCACTCTGGGAAAAGGGATCTTCAAATGTAACCTACAAAATATTAATACCTAAAAGTCTTTTTTTTTAAAAATATATATATATCCATATCAGTCTAACCAAAAAAAAAAAAAAGAATTTTTTAAAAAAAGGAAATTTAATGATCAAACATACATGCAAATCTCAGAGGTGATGACAGGTAAATGCTAAGTACTATTTCATCTTGTCAACTACAGATAATTTCAATTTACACTATCAAATTACTGACTGCAAGGTAGGTGAGAACTAAGGAAACAGGAACATGTTATACATGTCTGGTTGGACTACAAACTGGTATAATAAGCCTTTAGGGAAAAAAAAATTAACAAGGCTAGTAAAGTTGACGATAATGTACAAATCCTAGAATGAAATAATTCATATTTAGGAATATCCCATAAAATAGTGACTGCTTTGCAACTGACAAAATAAATTTAATAGTATCCTAATCAGCATTTATATATGCACTTTTTAGATATTTCATAGTCTTCACTACATGCTATTTATACTTCTACTTTGGTTTTCATAGTTAAAAGTAGGCTGTGCAGATCATGGAAGAAGGAAAAGAAAGTCACACTGGTAAGTTCTTTTTTTTATTCCCTTTTGTTGCCCTTATTGTTTTATTGTTATAGTTATTATTGTTATTGCTGTTGTCATTGTTGGATAGGACAAAGAGAAATGGACAGAGAGGGGGAGAGAAAGATAGACACCTACAGAACTGGTTCATTGCCTGTGAAGTGACTCCCCTGAATGTGGGGAGCCGGGGGCTCGAACCAGGATCCTTATGCCAGTCCTCGCGCTTTGCGCCACGTGCGCTTAACCAGCTGTGCTACTGCCCGACTCTCATAAATTTTTTATAAACAAAAGAGAACAGCATGACATGCATGCTCAGTGGCAAGTTAGTATGCTGGGCTTGTAAGATCTTTAACACACTGCACTGTTTACATGTGGATCTCTATTCCTATCCTTCACGATTATTTTATACTACTCTACTATGGTCAATCAGCTTTCATTGCTTCTCTTCCATAGCAAACTACAGAAATCTCAGTGACTATTCTCCTAAAGATGGTAGATAATTCTTACCATTTTACTTGCAAAAAAGAAAATTCCTATATACAGTGGATGCCTTGAGGAACTAGAGATTAATGACTTAAGAGTTCCATCTTAGAAAAATTCCTCAAAATTCTTAAAGTCTGGGTTTTTACCTCAGGTAAAATTTTAGTTTTCACTTCATGTGGGAAAAATAATCCCTACCATACAAAGTACTGATAAAAACTATATTAACATAAGTGACAACATCTGTGAGGACCTCTCATAGTAAGCTTTCAGCACACAATAGCCGGATTTGAAAGTCAAGTCTTGCCGCCAAATCTCAATTCTACATTTAAAAGAATCATTAAGGAAAAAAAAAAAAAACATGAAAACAAAAGATAAACAGGGGCACTAACACAAAAATCAAGTTAACAAATTAAATCAATAGAATACAATTACAGCTGAATTGGCTGATCCACTTAAGTATTTGGCCCTTATCCCCTTTCTTCTTTTCACTTAATTTACCTTTTTTTTTTTTTTTTTTTTTTTTACTATTGCCACCACAGTTATCACTGGGGCTTGCTGCAGGCATTTTTTCCCTTTTTTTTTTTAAAGATATTTTTTTTCTACTTTATTTGATAAGACAGAGATAAATGGGGGTAGGGGGAGAGATACAGAGGGAGACCTGCAGACCTGCTTCACCAATTATGAAGCACTCTCCCTGTAGGTGAGGAGCAAGAGCTCAAACCTGGGTTCTTCTGCATAGTACTGTGTGCATTAGCTAGGTGCGCCACCACCCGGCCCCCCAGACCTTTTCTCCTTTCAAGCCAACCTAACCTAAAGGTTATTAGACCAAGGAAGCTACAGCGCCATCAAGAAAGTCATGATGTATTTTTCTATGAAAAAATGTGCCATGACATTTCCAACAACCCAGTATTTCATCTTTTAGTTATAAGCCAAAGTCTGCACCACCTCTAGGTCCAAGGTGATTCTGTGATCCTGCAATCTAAGGCCTGATTGCAAAAGCCCAGGCTCTCCTCTGTAGACTGGACTATAAGTCAACACATAACAATCATTAGCAAGTAAACGGTATCATTCTGCTCACAGCATGTAAGTACAAGGAAAATGAAGGTCCACAGCTTAGAGCTAATGACAAAATGTGACAAATGTTAGAGAAAGCAGAACTCATCTTCTCTCTTGAGAATGATCTTCAGGTTATAAGGGCAATACCAGGACGATTTCACAGTAAAGCCAAATGCAACTGAAGAGACCCAAAGAACATCTAACATACACAGACGGGTCGGTACCCTTGGTTCCTAAAGAAATCTCTTGCTCAAACAAGCTGGACTTAAAGGGTTTGGGTAGGAGCTGGAGAAATGGTTCAACTGTATGACAGTGGGCTTGTATGCTTCAGGCTCCACAGAGAGGAAACGTGTCCATAATGTGGCGCTTAGTGGCTGCTGAAGAGCATTCCAGTCCATTACTCAGGTCTGTTTATTGTGGTAGTTAGAGGCTTGTGTCACAAGAGTTTCAGCTTCATCCTGTTTGTTCACCATCAGTCCATGAGTCTGCCTAGTTTTTACAACTGGCTACCCAGAAACTTGTACAATTTTTCCAGGTCCAAACTAAATTGAGGGGGAAGACTTTACTAGTCAAAGGAGTTTTGTGGTAAACAGCCTACACTGACATCAACACGACAGGCTATCTGGAAACCTATACATATTTTCCAGGTCCAAACTAAATGAGAGGAAAGACTTTACATGACAACAGCTTACACTGAGTTCTCACGTATAACTAGCTCATCCATGATGTCTAGGTATTCTGTATGGTAACAGCTTTCACTACAGTTGAGATCAAAAAGATGCCAAACTAAATTTGCTCAGTGCCAGCAGTATGGATCCACTACTCATGGTGGCCATTTTTTCCATTTTATTGGAGAGGTCAGAGATAAGTTGAGAGAGGAGAGGTAAAAGACACCTGCAGACCTGCTTCACCGCTTGTGAAATGTGCCCTCTGCAGGTGGGGAGCTGGGGACTCAAACCTGGATCCTTGCATGGGTCCTAGTGCTTAGTGAACTATGTGCGCTTAACTGAGTGGCCACCACCTGACCCCTGAAGATGACAAAATAACTAGAAGAGAATACACTGAAAGATGTTACAGAACTAAGCTAAAAAAAAAAAAAAAGTTTTGTTCTGTGGCACAAGACTATAATTTAATGAACATTTATCAGTATCAATTGAATAATATAATTTCATATGATAGGTCAAGACTATTAATACAAGTCACCTAGAACTTCGTCTACTTTCACAGGCATATAAAGCTTCAAAAAAAAATTTTTAATATTTTTATTCCCTTTCGTCACCCTTGTTTTATTGTTGTAGTTATTACTGTTGTTACTGATGTCGTTATTACTGGATATGACAGAGAAATGGAAAGAGGAAAGGAAGACAGAGGGGGAGAGAAAGACATCTGCAGACCTGCTTCACCGCCTGTGAAGTGACTCCCCTGCAGGTGGGGAGCCAGGGGCTCAAACTGAGATCCTTATGCCGACAGTCCTTGCACTTTGCGCCACATGCACTTACCCTGCTGCACTACCCCCCAACTCCCCCCAAAATTTTTTTTTAATTTTCAATTTTAAAATTTGAAAAACTTTCAAATATATGGGGGAAAAAAATCCCCAAAGTAATACTAAAAAAATTTAAAGATATAACTCAAAAGTCACCTCAAACAGAGACACCAAAAAAGCTGTTAATCATCTGAATGTGTCCTCCTGGTATCTCTTCTCAAAATAATTATTTCCATTTCTGGCACTAAATATATGCAAATGCTTTGTCTCAAAGATTAGTCAAAATACCTGATAATCTTTATGAATATCTGTAAGGTCTTGATACTGGGTTGTTAAGAGTCATGACATATTTTCTATGCAAAAAAAAAAAATGTCATGACTTTTCCGTCAACCCAGTAAATTGGAAGAAAGATAAACTTAAAAAAATCACAAGTATCTAAGGAGGTAAGAGTCAAGGAAGGTTCTGTCGATAATTCTGACAAAACAGACATAAACTAGGAGACAGAGACACAAGTTCATCCTGCTGAGTGGTATAATGCAAAGCTGATAATATGTTCTCGATCCTGGTGACCAGTAATTCATAAGAGGTACAGCTGCTGAGGCCATCACGTCCATTCCTAGAACCTGGGATCTTTTTTCAGATACTTTCTCTGATTAGTTGCTTTAGAAGTTTCTGCTTTTCTCACTGCTGGGGCAATTTGTGTCATGTCATACCTTCTGGTCAAGCAGATGCCTCCAGGAGCCTCCTATAGTCTGAACCATAGGGATCACTAGAACATCTGAGTTTTACCCTAGAGAACATGAGGATTCAGGTAAAACTGCCACTTTACCCTAGAGAACATGAGGATTCCTCACCCACAGTGATTTAAGACCATCTCTAAAGTACCACAGTAGCCCTTAAACTAGAACACACTAACAACCCCTGCAAATGCCAACAGATGATATAAAATGCTATAAAAATATCTGACACCCTTTTGGCTTTCAACTCAGAGGAAGCAAGGCTGCAACTTTATCCTGTGGTCCCAAATTGAGGTTCAACTGACACCAGCCACTTCTACCATACTGCCAAAGTTCAACCCCAAGGAGATGACATATACGGTGAAGTGCACTGATGGGAAAGTCAGCACCACATCTGTCCTGTCCCTCAAGAATGGCTCACTCAGTCAGTCTCCCAAAAAAGTTGGTGATGACACTGCTAAGGTAACTTGGTGACTGGAAGTTTGTGGATTACAGTGAAACTGACTAGGCCAGACAGAGATGGTGCCTCTGATCATTCTAGTTCTCAAGGAGCCACCAAGACACAGAAAGAAGCAGAAAAACATTAAGCACAGTGGAAGCACTATTTTTGGTGAAACCGCTAACACTGGCAAACAAACAAGGCACCTTTAGCTAGAGAACTCTCTGAAACCACCAAAGAGAACCTGGGACTGCTCAGTGTGTGGGTTGGATGTTGACACTACATTCATGATATCATAGATGTTACAAACAGTGGTGCTGTGGAATGCCCTGCTAGTTAAGAATTACAAAAGAAGTTGTTTCATTAAAGGGTTATTTGACAATGTAAAAAAAAAAAAAGAAGAAGAAGAAGAAGAAAGAAAAGAAAAGAAGAGAAGAGAAAAAAGGAAAGAAAAGAAAAAACTTGACACCAAAGTGACTTCCACAATTATGTTGACATTCTCAAACAGGCAGCACAACCTCTAAGCTATTTCAGAAAATACTGATTTTCTGGTTGTCATTCATCACCAATCCAATAATGAGGCCACATAGATGGGGAGGTAGCACAATGGATAAAGCACTGGACTCGCAAACTCACACACAATGCAACAGTGGAGAAAAACACCTAGAATGTCCACAAAACAGGTGATACAGGAGATGGATGGGTATTATCCTCATATCTCGTAAGAAAGAGTCGCAAACCTGGAAGCAACCCAGGTGTCCAACAACAAATGAGTGGCTGAGCAAGTTGTGGTGTATATATATGGATACTACTCAGCTATAAAAAATGGTGACTTCACTGTTTTCAGCCAATCTTAGATGGACCTTGAAAAATTCGTGTTAAGTGAAATAAGTCAGAAACAGAAGGATGAATATGGGATGATCACACTCTCAGGCAGAGGTTGAAAAACAAGATCAGAAAAGAAAACACAAGTAGAACCTGAACTGGAATTGGCGTATTGCACCAAAGTAAAAGACTCTGGGGTGGGTGGATGGGTAGAATACAGATCCAAGAAGGATGGCAGAGGACCTAGTGGGAGTTGTATTGTTATATGGAAAATTGAGAAATGTTATGCATGTACAAACTATTGTATTTAAATGTAAAATGTCAAATGTAAAACATTAATTCCCCAATAAAGAAATTTTAAAAAAAAGTCACAAACAGGACTACTAAAGGAGTAGGAAAAGTTACTTCTATAAACAAACTCTCATAATGAAATTCATTCATTATGACTCTAGGAGCTCCCCTACCTGTAGGGGAGTCACTTCACAGGCAGTGAAGCAGGTCTGCAGGTGTCTTTCTCTCCCTCTCTCTATCTTCCCCTCCTCTCTCCATTTCTCTCTGTCCTATCCAACAATGACAGCAATAATAACTACAACAATAAAACAACAAAGGCAACGAAAGAGAATAAGTAAAAAATAAATTCATTAATTAAAAGAATAGGAAAGCTATCAGGGGAGGTGAATGTGATACGGAGTTCTGGTGGTGGGAATTGTGTGGAGTTATACCCCTTTTATCCTATGGTCTTGTCAGTGTTTCCATTTTATAAATAAAAACTTTTTTTTTAAAGTATCAGACATATAGAAAAAATAGCAAAGAACTTTAAGAATGGCATAGTAAAACCAGTTGTGCAAACATTATCAAAAGCAAAAACAAAAAATAATAGCATAATTTGAGAATGCTGCTTATTGCTATCAAAGTAGGACATAAGATCAATGATGCCAAAAAAAAAAAAAAAGGCCCCTCAAATGCTTCTTGCAACACCATACCTTATCAATGGCTTTTCCAACCCGAGAAACACTGCTATGGATGTCTTTGTGGTCTGAGGCCAATTTCTGAACAGTATCCTTTATTCTTTTACAGCACTGTGTCAAAACAAGTGAAAGAGTCCCTGATAATTCAGCATCTTGGCCTATAGAAAAAGAAAAAAAAAGTGAAATAGTAGTTATACATAAAAGCAAACCCCAAAAATAGCAAATTTGAAGTAGATCTTCTAGAACAGAGAGATAAACTGATGTCTGTTCCAAAACAGATGGTTATGTTCATAGATAATATTTTTCAAGTGAAAACTATTTTTTATTTTTGGAAATAAGGAAACTTTACTATGAAGTAAACTACTTTTGTAAATACTAAGATTATAACGGTTAAAATGAACACTAGCAAGGTATACATTAGAAAATATGTCCGGGGAGTCAAGCAGTGGGTTAAGCGCACGTAGCACGAAGCACAAGGACTGGGTGTAAGGATGCGGGTTCGAGCCCGTGGCTCCCCACCTGCAGAGGAGTCACTTCACAGGCAGGTCTGTAGGTGTCTATCTTTCTCTCTGAACCTCTCTTTGTCTTCCCCTCCTCTCTCCATTTTTCTCTGTTCTATCCAACAATGATGACATCAATAACAACAACAATAATAAAAAACAAGGGCAACAAAAGGAAAAATAAATATAAAAAAATTTTAATGCCCAAATGAATAAATTCACTTATTAAATCTGCTTAAATTGCTCAAGTCATTCTCAAAACATGATGATTTTACCAGATATTCACGAAAGAATTTTTACTGATTTACATTTCATATAAAGTAGTATTAGGGAAAAAATTAACGGGTTCTTCGGATAGCATGATGTTCCGCAGATTTCAAGGCTGCTATTCTTTTTTCTATATTTTCTCTTTTGTTGCTCTTGTTTTTCATTGTTGTTGTAGTGATTATTGTTGTTACTGATGTGGCCATTGTTAGATAGGACAGAGAGAAATGGAGAGAGAAGGGGAAGACAGAGAGGGGAGAGAAAGATAGACACCTAACTGACCTGCTTCACCGCCTATGAACCGACTGCCCTGTAGGTGGGGAGTCAGGGGCTCAAACCGGGATTCTTACACTGGTCCTTGTGCTTTGCTTGGCCAAGTGCGCTACTGCCCAACTCCCCAAGGCTACTATTCTTACAAGGCCTGCTTGCAGGTGTGAGGCACAGCTATGGTATTCAGAGCTCTGAATTTGGGATTTTCACACGAATGGACCTGTTCCCACCCACCCCCACCAGTCTCCCCATGAAGGAAGACAGGATCATAAAGAGATGGCTCTAAAGACAAGGAAAAAAGAAAAAAACATTAATTCTGGAGGGCCCTGCTGGGAGAGGATTCTTGGAAGCTTTCCCCTAATTTCCTCTGAATGTTGCCCTATGTATCTCTTCTCTTGGTTTTTTTCCTATATGCCTTTTGTGTAATAAATCTAGTCATGAGTGTGACTGACTATACACTGCGTTCTGAATTCTGTGTATCTTCCCAGTGATCACTGAAATAAAAAAAGCTGGACCTGTGACAAGGGATAAACCAACTCAAAGCTATTACAGCTTGTATCCTTTTTTTAATACTTTATTTTAATGAAAGATATGGAAACAGATATGAGATACATAGATAGAAATACACACCAGAGCACCATTCAGCTCTGACTTACAGTGGTGCGAAGGACTGAATTTGGGGCCTCAGAGTATCAGGCATCAAAGTCTTACATAACCATTATGCTATCTCCCCTGATCTGTATCCTTTTGTTATTTTTCTAAATGATTTTTTTTTTTTTTTTTGGTAACCAGAGCACTGCTCAGCTCTGGCTTATGGGTGATACAGGGGGTTGAACCTGGGATTTTGGAGCCTCAGGCATGAAAGTCTCTTTGCATAATTATTATGCTATCTACCCCTGCCCTATCCTTTTTTCTTATGTTACTGCCTCAGGGAAAAGGGAGGAGAAATGAAAGAGGAAGAGAGAGAAAAATTAAGTTATATTTGTCAATTAGGTCATATCTGTACATTCCCAGTTGTAATCATAGACCAATTCCTGAAATTCTACTCATTATTACATAGCAGTGGTTCTTAATTTTTAAACTACAACTGAATCGTTTAAAACCTAGTTGAAACAAAGCAGCTGATCCCCATCACCACAGCTTTTAATTCAAGGGGTCTGGAATAATGTTCAAGACTTGAATAAACAGCCAAGGGCATTGCACAGAAGACAGAGCACTGAACTTGCAAGTACTAATCCAGAGACTTGCAAGTACTGATCCAGAGTTCCATCTCCTCCCCCTCCCCCCAAAAAAGGTTTTTTTTTTAAAGGAAAGTTGGGATCCAGGTGATGGCATACTCAGTTAAGCACACACATTACTATACACAAGGACCAGGGTTCAAGCCTCTGATTCCCACCTGCAGGGGGAAAATTTCACAAGCTGTGCAGTAGGCTGCAGGTATTTCTCCTCTTTCCCTCCCCTCCCCTCCCCCAACTCCTCTCTGTTCTATCAAAAGAAAAGAAAAAAGAAAAGTGGGGGAAGACTGCTGGAAGTGGTGGATTTGTCATGCACCTCCCCACCCCCAGCCCTAGCTATAGCCCTGGTAGCAACAAAAAATAAAAAGAAAGAAATATGAGTAAGAACAAGTTCAAAAATATAGTAGCCCTTGCCTTGGTCAGGGAGGTGGTGCAGCGATAAAGCTTTGGACTCTCAAGCAGGAAGTCCTGAGTTCAATCCCTGACAGCACATGTGCCAGAGTGATGTCTGGTTTTTTTCTCTCTCCTCCAAATTCCTCATTAATAAATAAATAAAATCTTTAAAAATAATATATATATATATATATATAGTAGTCCTAGGATATTTATTCATTAAACAAGTATTTATTGAGCACTCATTATGTGGAAGGAATGACAGAGACAGAAAACCACCAAAAACTACTTGGTGAATAAGATAAACCATGAAGTAAGTCAATGACAAAACATGACAGAAGATGACTGATATATGCGACTGCATTCAGGTAGTGGTGATGAAGCAGAGTAAAAGAGAAGGGGAGATATGTATGCTAAGCAACTGCAACATTTAAAGCAGAGTTTAGGTGGAAAGTCTCACTGAGAAAACAGCACTCCAGGTAAGAAGTCAGGGATTAGCCACATGTCTACCTCAGGAGTGAAGGGTACCAGAATATGGCATTCTAGGAGGTGTTTTTTGTTGGCTTTGTTTTGTTTTTGGCAACCAGGTTATTTTGAGTTGATTGATTTGAGAAATAGCAGCCACAAGAAAACTCTAAATCAAAGCTGAAGTTACTCTCTCTTATAGAGGAAATTTACAAAGAGTATGTCTACCTCTCTACCGGGAAGGGAAGTATGACTTTAAATCACAGGAAGTCTATCAATGGAGAGACTAAGGTAACAAACCTTACTTTTGTTCACTAAGCTTTTCCTGGTAACCTCCCCACACCTTCCTTTCTTATCAAAGATGGTATTTAAGCTTTATTTGCAAGTCACCTCTCTGAGTTACTCCCTGTCCCCTGGCAACCCCCTACATATACAGGAGGTATGCATAATCTTTTTGTTGTTAGCCTGTTTTTTATTATAAAGGGCCTCAGCCAAGAACTGACAGGGATAAAGGAAATAATATTTTCCCTCCCCAACATGGCAAAGTATTGTAGGCAGAGGGGACAAAAAACTACACTGCGAAAATAAACCTTTAGTATACAAAGAGGCCAGAGCAGCTAAAGTAGGTGTCTAGTAAAGAAAATCAGAAGGAAAGGATAGGAGTCCTGATCGTCTAGGGGGGGCTGACATCACGAAAACTTTAGCATTTTCACTCTGGAAGAGACATCCACTGTATGGTTTTGAGTAAGGTCTATACATAAACTGGTACAATTTTTTTTTTTTTTTTTGGGGGGTAGAGACAGACAAACATTGAGAGTAAAGGGGGATATAGAGAAGACAGTGGGGGTGGGAGGACAGAGACACCTATAACACTGCCTTACCACTTGTGAAGCTTCCCCCTTGCCAGTGGGGACCAGAGGCTTGAACCCAGAACCTTGCATACTGTCATGTGTCGCTCTACTAGGTCCACCACAGCCTGCTGCCCCCTGATGAAACTTTTCAGTAAGGTCACTAGCTGATGATAGGGGCAGAGGCACAGAAACAGCGAGATAAGGCAGAAAGTCATGGCAGCAATCCAGATGAGATGAGAATGATGAAGTTAGTGTCATATGTGGAACTGATAAAAGACTCTGGATACAGTCTAAAGATAAAGCAAATAAAATTTCCTGGCTGAAAATAAATGTGAAAAAAGGGGGAGTGCTCACTGATGACAATAAGTTCTGACCCAAGTGAACTAGAGTTTTCTTGGGGCCGGATGTTGGCACACCTGGTTGAGCACACATTAACAATGTGCAAGGGCCCAGGTTCAAGCCCCCAGTCCCCACCTGCAGGGGGAAAATTTTGAGAGTGGTGAAGTAGGGCTGCAGGTATCTATCTCTCTCCCTCTCAATTTGTGCCTGTCTCTAACTAATAAAGATAATTAAAAAAAAATAAAAAGTAGTAATTTTTTTTAAAAAGAATTTTCTTCAATTAAAGTAAAAAGAACTGGGAGCTAGGTCATGGTTCTCCTGGTTGAGCACATGTTACAATGCACAAGGACCATGGTTCAATCCCCCAGTCACCACCTGCAGAAGGGAAAGCTTCACAAGTGGTGAAGCAGGGCTGCAGGTGTCTCTCTCTGTTTGTCTCCCTCTCTATCTCCCCCTTCCTCTCTATTTCTGGCTTGTCTCTATCTGATAAATAAATACAGATAATAAAAGTATAAAAAGAATAGATTCCAGGCAAGTAGATTTAAAAAATATAAAGAATGATGAGAAAAGCTGGCCTCAGAGCTATGAAATTGTGCATGTCATGAGCCCCCCCCCCCCCAGTGCTGCAGGCAGGCAGAAGGACAGGAAAGGGCTAGGGGTTGTGTTGATATGAGAGGCAGAGAAAGAAATAAAATTCGGGTTTTCTTGTTTAAGTTGAGTACCTATGTAGAGGAGTCAGATAAACATACTAATCTGCAGCTCAAAAGCAGTATCAATGCTGAAGATAAAAATCTGAGAGTCACTAGCAAAGAGATGATACCTCAAGTCATGAAACTAAATGAGATCACCAAAAAAGGCGTGCAGACACAAAAATGTAGTAAAAGTAGAGTCCTGAGCATTCCAAATTTAGGAGACTAAGATGAAGTGGAACTTGAAAACGAGACTATGAGGACTGCTGAAGTACTAACCGTGACAAAGGGAGAGTAGCAACAAGGTCTGGTGGAGGGACACAAAGAAAATGTATCAAGGCAGAATAACTACCATGCTACACACACTAGTAAGTCCAGTAAGATGCGGACAGAGAAGCCACCACTGACATAACAATACGAAAATTATCAATGAGCCTAGCAAGAACAGTTCCCCTTAAATTTTGAGAAGAGAAATCCTACTAAGTTGCAGAGGACTATTAAGAAGGACTGTAGTAATACTAGTTCAGTGATAATCACTTAAGTGCCCACCCAATATGGACCTAAAACAAAAGATGTAACGTCAAATTAATAAACAGAAACAGGTTTATTTTTGTCCTTATATTGGGCAACGGTTTCTTGGATATGATGTCCAAAGCACAAGCAACCAAAGAAAAAAATAATTACCGGGGCTAGGTGGCGGAGCACTTGGTTAAGCGCACACCTTATAGTGAGCAAGGATCCAGGTTCAAAGCCCCTGGTCACTACTTGCAGGGGGAAAGCTTTGCAAGTGATGAAGCAGGGCTGCAGGTGTCTCTCTAGCTTTTTGTTTTCCCGCTTCCCTCTCAATTTCTCTCTGTCTCTATCCAATAATAATAAAGAAAGAACTAAAAAAAATCAGATTTATCAAAACTAAAAGCTTCGTTGCAAATGCAACCAAGAAAGTGTAACAACAGTAATAAGACAACCCAATTTTAAAGTGGGCAAAGAATTTAAATAGGGAGTCAGGCGGTAGCGCAGCGGGTTAAGCACACGTGGTGCAAAGCACAAGGGCCTGCATAAAGATCCCAGTTTGAGCCCCTGTCTCCCCACCTGCGGGGGGGGGGGGTCGCTTCACAGGCGGTGAAGCAGGTCTGCAGGTGTCTATCTTTCTTTCCCCCTCTCTGTCTTCCCCTCCTCTCTCCATTTCTCTCTGTCCTATCCAACAATGACGACATCAATAACAACAATAATAACTATAACAATAAAACAAGAAGGGCAGCAAACAGGGAAAATGAATAAATAAATATTTTTTAAAAGGAATTAAAAAGAAAAGAATTTAAATAAAGGGGACTGGAGAGTGGCACACCCGATTAAGTGTACATATTATGCTCAAGGACCTGGAGTTGAGACCCCACTCCCCACCTGCAAGGAAGATGCTTCACCATGAAGCAAGTCTGCAGGTGTCTTATCTTTTTCTCTCCCTCTCTATTTCCCCCTCCTCTCTCAACTTCTCTATTTTACTGGATAGGGCAGAGAGAAAGAAAAAGGAAAAAATAGCTACTGGGAGCAGTGGATTTATAGTGTCAGCACCGAACCCCAGCAATAACGCTATTGGCCATAAAAAATAATAGCTAGTGGAACACAAAATGGCATAGTTGAGTAGAAAACAGTTTGACAGTTAATCAGAAAGCTATATGGAGCTATCATATGACTCAGAAACTCCAATCCCAGAGTTTCTCATCACCAAGAAAACTACATTGCCTGTCTGTACAGCAGCATTATTCACACACACACACACACACACACACACACACACACACACTCAAAACAGAAAGCATTCAACTGCCCAAATGATAAATAAAAATATTCACATGACAGAACATTTGTCATCTAAAAAAAAAAAAAGGAATAAAGTACTGACGTGCTATACAAATAGGTAAACTTGGGGTGGGGGAGACAGCATAATGGTTATGCAAACAGACTCTTGATGCCTGAGGCTCCTAAATCCCAGGTTCAGTCCCCCGCACCACCATAAACCAGAGCTGAGCAGTGCTCTAGTGTGTTTCTCTGTGTGTGTGTCTCTCTCTGCATCTCTCTAAAAGAAATAAATAAAATTTTAAAAAAGATTAAAAATCAAATAGGTAAACTTGGGATACACTGTTAACAGAAGCACAAAAGGTCACATGTGTGTGATTCTACATATATAAAATGTTCAGGGGAGGGGCCCTAGTCAGGGAGTCCTGAGATTCCCAAACAGACATGATGGGCCTAGACCTCGAATAAATCCCTCTCTCCGTTGTTACTGGTCATCTCTATCAGGAACAACAAAATAGACCCCTTTGTGGGCCCCCATAGGATCTTGCCCTCAACTTGGATCAACAATAGAGAATGTTCCATCCTCCGAAGGGAGGATGAACAACATACTCTATGCTACACCTGAGAAAAATGGGTCCTGATATTGGGGGAGACAGCTTGGAAAGTCCCTAACTCGTGAGCTCAGATCTACAGGGATGCAGAGGTCACATCGGCTCCTAAGGTGAATATGGGCCCCAGATCACATCAAATTGATGGGGTTTATAGTCAACAATATTTATACACCTTTCCCATATTAGGGAACTACTCTCTTCCCTGATCCAGCTTTCTGGTCCTTTATCCAGCCATGACATCATCTCCCCAAACAATAACTTGGGCTCACCTGCATATCAGATTTCAGGCTCAGAGGAAAGAAAGAAAAAAAAAAACTAGTATAGCCATAGGCCCTTTGGAATATAACTAAAATATGCCTACTAGCTATCTACAAAACAAAGACATCCCCCCCCCCCCAATTCTTCATCTGCACTATTCCAGCCTTTAGGTTCATGATTAGTCAACAACTTGTTTGACTTTATATGTTAACTCTCTTTTCGGCCACCAAGCTCCAGATGCTAGCATGATGCCAACCAGACTTTCCTGGACAGACAACCCCACCAATGTGTCCTGGAGCTCTGATTCCCCAGAACCCCAACCGTACTAGGGAAAGGGAGAGACAGGCTGGGAGTATGAATCAACCTGCCAAAGCCCATGTTCAGCAGGGAAGCAATTACAGAAGCCAGACCTTCCACCTCCTCTGAGAGGGTTAAAGAATAGGGAAGCTATCAAGGGAAGGGATGGGATAAGGAGTACTGGTGGTGGGAATTGTGTGGAGTTGTACCCCTTTTATCCTATGGTTTTGTCAGTGTTTCCTTTTTATAAATAAAATTAAAAAAAAATGTTCAGGGGAGTCATGCAGTAGTGCAGCGGGTTAAGCGCACATGGTGCAAAGCACAAGGACCAGTGTAAGGATCCCAGTTCCAGCCACCAGCTCCCCACCTGCAGGGGCGTCGCTTCACAAGCGGTGAAGCAGGTCTGCAAGTGTCTGTCTTTCTCTCCCCCTCTCTGTCTGCCCCTCCTCTCTCCATTTCTCTCTGTCCTATCCAACAATGATGACATCAACAATAATAACTACAACAACAACAACAAAAAAAAACCAAGGGCAACAAAAGGGAATAAATAAATAAATAAATAAAACATTTAAAAAAAATGTTCAGGACCTGTAAGATTAACAACAAAAGAAGATTTACCATTGCCAGGAGCTGGGAAATGGGTGAAATGGCAAAAAGTTAGTGAATTTTATCATTTAAAGGGTGAATTTGGGGGTTGAGGAATAGTTCATCTGGTAGAGTACATGTCTTGCCATGCACAATACTTGAGTCCTGGCATCACGTGAGAGCAAGATGGACAGCACTGGAAGAGTTTTATGGATGGTGGGGTAATATCTTTCCTCTCCCGCCATCCCCCTCCCTTAAAAAAAAATTTTTTTTTAGGACTAAGATGGATCTGGGAGACTTCTCAGAACACTCAACTTCCTGAATTAATTTCCTGGTAACACATAAAAATAAAAGGGTTTTGTGGCCCCACACCTATGGACATCTAATCTTTGAGTAAGGGGCCCAGACTACTACATGGGGAAAGCAGAGTCTCTTCAACAAATGTTGTCGGAAACAATGGGTTGAAACATGCAGAAGAATGAAACTGAATCACTGTATTTCACCAAATACAAAAGTAAATCCAAGTGGATCAAGGACTTGGATGTTAGACCACAAACTATCAAATACTTAGAGGAAAATATTGGCAGAACTTTTTTCTGCATAAATTTTAAAGACATTTTCAATGAAACGAATCCAATTACAAAGAAGACTAAGGCAAGTATAAACCTATGGGACTACATCAAATTAAAAAGCTTCTGCACAGCAAAAGAAACCACTACCCAAATCAAGAGACCCCTCACAGAATGGGAGAAGATCTTTACATGCCATACATCAGATAAGAGTTTAGTAACCAACATATATAAAGAGCTTACCAGACTCAACAACAAGACAACAAATAACCCCATCCAAAAATGGGGGGAAGACTTGGACAGAATATTCACCACAGAAGAGATCCAAAAGGCTGAGAAACACATGAAAAAATGGTCCAAGTCTCTGATTGTCAGAGAAATGCAAATCAAGACAACAATGAGATATCACTTCACTCCTGTAAGAATGTCATACATCAGAAAAGGTCACAGCAGCAAATGCTGGAGAGGGTGTGGGGTCAAAGGAACCCTCCTACACTGCTGGTGGGAATGTAAATTGGTCCAACCTCTGTGGAGAATAGTCTGGAGAACTCTCAGAAGGCTAGAAATGGACCTACCCTATGACCCTGCAATTCCTCTCCTGGGGATATATCCTAAGGAACCCAACACATCCATCCAAAAAGATCTGTGTACACATATGTTCTTGGCAGCACAATTTGTAATAGCCAAAACCTGGAAGCAACCCAGGTGTCCAACAACAGATGAGTGGCTGAGCAAGTTGTGGTCTATATACACAATGGAATACTACTCAGCTGTAAAAAATGGTGACTTCACCGTTTTCAGCCGATCTTGGATGGACCTTGAAAAAATCATGTTGAGTGAAATAAGTCAGAAACAGAAGGATGAATATGGGATGATGTCACTCTCAGGCAGAAGTTGAAAAACAAGATCAGAAAAGAAAACACAAGTAGAACCTGAAATGGAATTGGCATATTGCCCCCAAGTAAAAGAGTCTGGGGTGGGTGGGTGGGGAGAATACAGGTCTATGAAGGACGATAAATGACATAGTGGGGGTTGTATTATTAAATGGGAAACTGGGGAATGTTATGCATGTACAAACTATTGTATTTACTGTCAAATGTAAAACATTAATTCCCCAATAAATAAATAAATTTAAAAAAAAAAAAAAAGGGTTTTGTGGTCCGGGAGGTGGCGCAGTGATAAAGCTTTGGACTATAAAGCATGAGGTCCCTGAGTTCGATCCATGGCAGTACATGTACCAGAGTGATGTCTGGTTCTTTCTCTCTCCTATCTTTTTCATAAATAAAATTAAAATCTTTAGGGTGGGGGTATAGCATAATGGTTATGCAAAGAGACTCTCATGCCTGAGGCTCTCAAGTCCCATGTTCAATCCCCCACACCACCATAATAAGCCAGAGCTGTGTAGTGCTCTGGTTAAAACAAAAAATATAAATAAATAAAATAAAATCTTTAAAAAATAAAAGAGTTTTATGCTATTTGACTCTATCTCAACATTACTCCTATACATGCAGATGTTTATTTCTAGTCAGTAAACAACATAAACAAAAAGAACCAAAAAAGCAAAGACCAAACAAGAGGAGGGAGGTAATATGAAATTCACTAACTAATCTCCTATACCAACTTTTTTTTTAAATATTTATTTACTCCCTTTTGTTGCCCTTTTTTTTGTTTGTTTGTTTTCCCCTTATTGTTTTATTGTTGTAGTTATTATTGTTGTTGTTGGATAGGACAGAGAGAAATGGAGAGAGATAGGGAAGTCAGAAAGGGGGAGAGAAAGATAGACACCTGCAGACCTGCCTCACCGCCTGTGAAGCGACTCCCCTGCAGGTGGGCAGCCAGGGGCTCGAACCGAGATCCTTATGCCAGTCCTTAAGCTTTGCACCACCTGCGCTTAACCCGCTGCACTACCACCCGACTCCCCTATACCAATTTTTAAACTACAGATATTTTCATATTTTAGCAATTTAGATATCTGAGATTTGATGGTACGGCTATCTCACCTTGTTCCTTTACTATCTACAGTCCCTCTACTTTCTGGTTTTCAAATTTACAAATGATAGATACTAGTAGCATATACTCAGCTAACTAACACTGAGAGCTCTTAGTATATGTATATGCCAAGAAAAAATAATTCCTATGAGGTATATGGAAGCACAGGTATAATGGAATAATCTCAAAAAGAGAACCTTGGAAAAGTTCTATCCAGCAAGAAAAAGCCTTACTAATGCACTTTCAAATGGATTCAGTGGAAAGCAGCCAGTGGTAAAAAAAAAAAAAAAAAAAACAGGTTTGAAAAATCACTGTAATAACTAATCTGTCTGAAGAGGCTGGAGAGAGTTCTAATGTTTATTTGATTTCTCCTTTTGAAAATAAAACCTGCTTTAAGAGAACCTTTCTATAAAAGAAATCTATGTGGATTCAGTTCCTAGAAATAAAGCTGGGAATTACTGTGACAATCGTCTTTGCCAAGCTAAACTAGACCTGAAGAGAAACACTGGAATTGGGGTTGGTCACTGCAATAGTCAATTTTCACCTAAAAGTCCTTTGTCAACTATGTCTTTCAGTGTACAAAATCTCCCTGGAGTGAAGCCTCATATATATGCATGAAAGAAATAGTCTGAAGTCGTGTCCTCACTTTAGTATGACAATTTTTAAACTTTAAGTTCATAACAAAATTGAGAGAAAGAGACTTTTCCTCTATTCATCCCTTTTCATCCCCCGACCCCACCTCCATGAAAAGCTTTCCTTGTTAACAACCTCACTCAGCTGAATGCTTTCCCCCCTTTCTTTAATAAGCAGCCCAGGAGGTGGCACAGAGGTAGAGCTTCAGACCTGCAACAACACCCTAATTTCCTCAGGTCTACACTAAGTATATTGGTGCTGCACATTTTATGGTTTTCTTCTTTTTTTTTAAATTTGACACCAAGGAACATACCCAAGGTCATATGCATGCTAACCAGTCTACTGGGCCCTATTTTTATTTTATACCCAGAAAGAGAGAGAGAGAGAGAGACACTAGGGTAGGGGAGCCAACCATGGTTTTTCTTTGGTGCTGTTCATAATGCTCCAATGTGGTGCCAGGGATCAAACCCTGACCTTTACACACGGTAACCTGAATGTTTTATCCACTAAGCCATTTCCCAGGTTGACAGATGTATGACACACATCCATTATTATATGAGATGAAATAGTTTCATTCAGACCTAAAACTTCTCTATGCTTGGCCAGCTCATCTCTCTCCTCCAACCCACCCCTGACAATCACTGACCTTTCCTCTGTCTCAATGGTTTTGCCTTTCTCAGAATGTCATGTAGTTTGAATTATATAACATGGCTTTTCAAGGCTGGCTTCTTTCATTTAGTAATATGCTTATTTAGGGTTCCTTCAGGTCTTTTTGTGACTTTACCAGATCTTTCTAGTGCTGAATAATATTCCATTGTGTGGTTGTACACAATTTAATAATCTACCATTTAGTTACTGAAGGGCATCTTAGTTGCTTCTAAGTTCAGACAATTGTACAGAAAGCTGCCACCACAATCAACATGGAGGGTTTTCTGCGAGCACAAATCTTTAAGTCCTCTAATTAAATACCTAGAAGTGTGGCTGCTCCACTTTACAGTATAAGAGCTTGTTTAGCCAGAGGCAATAAGGGAAATTATGAAAACTATCGTAACAGAAAAATTTAAAAAATATAGTAACTGAGCTTTACAGAGATAGAGAAAGTACGAGAGAAGTAAGAGCAACTACAGAAAGGCAAATACCAAGGTGTGAGAAGTGAGAGTGTGAGAAGACAGCACTCTCCAGCACCCCAAAATGCTTAAGAAAAAAGAACTAAGATAAATGAAGATATTAGAAATGAAGATATTTAATAATAGAAATATTAGTCAAGAGGTCCAGGGGGTGGCACAATGGATAAAGCATTGGACTCTCTCGAGCCCCCGGCTCCCCACCTGCAGGGGAGTCGCTTCACAGGTGGTGAAGCAGGTCTGCAGGAGTCTTTTCCCTTCTCTGTCTTCCCCTCCTCTCTCCTTTTTTCTCTGTCCTATCCAATAACAACGACATCAATAACAACTACAACAATAAAACAACAGGGGCAACAAAAGGGAATAAGCAAATAAATTTAAAAAAAAAACAAAAACATTGGACTCTCAAGCATGAGGTCCCGAGTTCAATCCCCGGCAGCACATGTACTAGAGTGATGTCTGGTTCCTTCTCTCTCTCCTCCTATCTTTCTAATTAATAAATAAATAAAATATTTTTTAAAAAAGAAAAAGAATTATTTATTAGTCAAGTAATTTCCACAAATTAAAGAAGATAAAACATACACACCCAGGTCCAGGAAACTCTACGAACTCAAAAATCTAAACCTAAGCTGACCCAAGGCACATAATTAAAAAATGGCAAAGATTAAAGAAATAGAGAAAACAGTAAAGACAACTAGGAAAAAAAAAAAAAAGCAGTCATCTATAATAGAAATAAGCTGATTTCTCAACAGAAATTCTAAAGGCCATGAAAGACTGACAGGATATAGTTTATACTGAAATAGATCTCCACCCTACACCAAAGCTTCCTATGACAAATTAAGTGTACTATCCAAGTGAGGTAGATATCTTAGGCAAGTAGTCCTAGTCTCCTCATCCTAGTCTCCTCATCTTCCTCTTCCTTCTCCTCCTCTTCCCCCACTCCCATCTCTTAATGTTGACACATTGTTTAAAATCGAATAATGGATTCTTAACCTAGGGTAAATGAGTTTCTAAGAGATCCAAAGAATGAGTTCTGGGAACTACAAAAAGTTCTATGATTATATCAAAATTAAATTTACTAGAGTTAGAGAAAAAATTCCATCATATTCAATTAGACTGTTAACCAGGTTTGAAGACATGATGAAAAGCTTTTTTAAATTTATTTTTATTTATTATTTGGTAGTACAGAAAGAATTTAAGAGAGAAGGTGGAGGGGGGAGGTAGGGAGAGAGGGGGAAGGAGAGAGAGAGAGACAGACAGACAGACAGACAGACAGACCTTCAGTTCTGCTTCACCACTTGTGAAGCCTCCCTACTGAAGTTGGGGGCCAGAGGCTCAAGCCCAGGCTCTTGATCATGGTAATATAAGCACCCTACTGGGTGTGCCACTGCCCAGCCCAATGAAGAACTTGTCAAACAGGTAACAACAACTAAAGGACTTTACTCCTCCTCCTCCTCCTCTAGTCCTACAAAAAAATACCCTCTTCTCACACCCCTTACTTACTTCACTTCCTTCAATCACTACCTACTCAAATAACTACACAAAGTAATATATATCTCCTAATCTCTTCTGACAGCACTAGCATTACTGTCACCTCTTGATAATCTTTAGAAGAAATACTGAATATGATACACTGGCAAAAAAATATATATCAACTAAAGGACAATAACTGTTCCTATAACAACCTTTATCAGAGTCATCAAACAAGTAAATGCAGCAAAACTTAAGGCTAACTTAGATCCCACTAAAGTCCTAGGAGTATTTCCTCCCTACCTTGAGGTCAGACTTCACAAATCTAATACCGGTTTGGATATAACAAATGACACTCAATGCTTTACCAACTGGGAGAAAGCCTAAGAGCATCAGGTAAAGAAAGGATTACAAAAGCAAGAGACTCACTTAATGATGGTTCTTTTGAAAACGCAAAGCAGAATATGGACGTTATGATTGGGCCCTCCTCAATCGCTATCGAACAGGCCATGGCCGGTGTGCCACTATGTTCCATCACTGGGGAGCCAGAGACTGCCCCTGCGGCTTCAGACAGACTATGACCCACATAGTCAACGACTGCCACCTCTCCAGATTCAAAGGAGGTCTCGAAACTTTACATCAGGCTCAACCTGATGCTGTTGACTGGCTACGGAAGAAGGGCAAACGGAAGAAGAAGAAGAAGAAAGAAGAAAGGAGGAGGAGGAGGAGGAGGAGGAGGAGGAGGAGGAGGAGGAGAAGAAGAAGGTGTACTGCACCAAAGTGGGTGAGAGGGGGTGTTCAGATCCTGGAACATGATGGTGGAGAAGGACCTAGTGGGGGTAGATTGTTATAAGGAAAACTGAGAAATGTTACACATGTACAAGCTATTGTATTTTACTGTCAACTGTAAATCATTAGTCCCCTCTATAAAGGGGGGGGGGGGAGATGACCAGAGGGTTCTGAACTCCAATTCCATCAAGACCCAGAGAGAGAAGAGAAAAAAAAGGAAGGACATTCAGAAGTAGCAATAGGTGTAGGTATGACTTAGAAAGGAAGAGAAGGCAAGACCACGGGTTTTAAAAAAAAAAAAAAAAAAAGGCAACAGGGGCTGGGTGGTGGCATACCTGGTTGAGCGCACATTACAAAGTACAAGGACCCAGGTTCAAGGCCCCGTCCCCACCTGAAGGGGGAAAGCTTTGCAAGTGGTGAAGTAGGGCTGCAGGTGTGTCTGTCTCTCTCCCTATCTCCCTTCCCTCTCTATTTCTAGCTGTCTCTACCCAATAAAAAAAGATAATTTTAAAAGCAAAGAAAAAATAAGCAGCTATCCGTAAATATAGTTATAGAAATAATAGTAAACCCTTATTTGTGACCTAGGGAGAACTACTGCAGTTTCCAATGGAGGAAATGGGAACACAGAACGCTGGCAGCGAGAAAGGTGTGTAATTATACCCATTATCTCATAATTCATAATTTTGTAAATCAATATTAAATCACTAATAAAAATAGGAGAAAAATACAGTAAGGATATATACATAAAAGAAAAAATGTTTCTCATATAAAGAAAAGAAACACACAAAACAAGGGAAGAAGCAGAGTTAAATGAAGACAAGTCTTTGATTTCAGACTGCAGAATTGAGGATGTATGTGGGCTGGGGGGGTGCCCAGGAAGCAGGTGGTCCAGTGGACTTTGGTAGGGAGATGTTGCTATTTTGATGGGGGATATGTTGTGGTGGTCACAATTTTTTAAGATGAAACTATACTTCTAAAACATCCACAGGCTTGTAAACAAAAGTGGCCTATTAAAAATAATAATAACTATTACTAAACAGAAACAAACTGGGTCAGTGCACTTGGTTATGGGCAAAAACCAGATTCAAGTCTGGCCATTTTGGTACTGTGGCATCTTCCTGTCTCTCTACCTCTGTGGTATCTTTCCATCTGAAAAAAATGGCACTGGAGACCTAGTGACAACAAAAAATAAAAACAGAAAACGGAAAAAAAAAAAAAAAAGAGCCAAAGCACATGATATAAGCTACTAGTGTTCTTGGTACAGAAAGCTAAGCCAAAATTACTGAAAAGGGGTGGAGTGAGGTGGGGAGAGAAGGTTTCAAAAAACAGACTATGGGGCAAGAATGAGGGGATGCCTACTAGATTAGCATTAAAGGGCCTACTTAATCCCTTTAAGCTCAGATTCAGAGTGTTAATCTCTATATATATTTTACTTCTGAAATAAATAAGGTTTAACGGTTAAATGTGAACTTTGTATGTAAAAATCAAATTTAAATTTATACCCTCCCCACTACTGAACTTGTTTCTGACTCTCTTTATTGACACTCAGGCGTAAACCTTTATATTAACTACAGATTTTTCCTTTCACACTATGCGCAATTCCACCTACGTACCAAGTCTTGATAATTCCCTCTCTCCGGAAGTTTTGTGTTTTTTTTTTTTTAATATTTATGGCTTTTAAAAAAATATTTATTTATTCCCTTTTGTTGCCCTTGTTTTATTATTGTAGTTATTATTGTTATTGATGTTGTCATTGTTGGATAGGACACAGAGAAATAGAAATGGAGAGACATGGGGAAGACAGTGAGGAGGAGAAAAAGACAGACATCTGCAGATCTGCTTCACCACTTGTGAAGAGACTCCCCTACAGGTGGGGAGCTGGGGGCTCAAACCAGGATCTTTATGCCGGTCCTTGCACTTGGCGCCACCTTGGCGCCACCTTGGCACCACCTGCGCTTAACCCGCTGCGCTGCCTCCCGACTCCCCCCTCTGGAAGTCTTATGCACGGTGGCTCTTTATAGCTCTAGTTGAGTCTCACTCTCAATTCTAATTAAGCTACATGTTGGCAATTGATCCTATCCAATAAAATAAAGAAATAATAACAAGGCTAAGTGGTATTCCATTCCTAAGAGGAGGGAGGAAGATGTTTCTCCCTGTCTCAAATACTAGCCCTTCCTTGTTGGTACCACTCAATCTTCATTTAACCTGCTGACATGGCCATGCACTATGAAGCATTCGATATACCAGTCCTATCTACCTTCCTAACTAAATAAAAGGTCCCAAACATGAGAATGATTATCCATCCTTTGTAACTCCCACAAAATTTAGTCTAGTTCCAGACACAACTGGTCTTTTTAACTATTTATCATTGGATAGACAGAGAAATTGAGAGGGGAAGGAGAGAGAGAGAAAGGAGGGTGGGGAGACAGAGAGACACCTACAGCCCTATTGCACCACTCATGAAGCTTTCCCCCTGCAGGTCGGTACCAGGGGCTTGAACCGGGATCCTTGCACACTTTAATGTATGCACTTAACCAGGTGCACCACCACATACCCCACACACACATAATTGTTTAATAACTATTAGCCAGGTTCTCTTAAGTTCAATTGAAATATGCCCCACCACCCAGCAATTCTTTCCAAGGATTTTTTTTTTCCTTTTCCCACTTTTCCTGCTTGTATTTGTACCAAGCAGAAGCACTGTTATAAATACTAAGTCATGGCTTCTGTCCCCCCTCTTCAATGTAAAAGTTTGGTTTAGCTATACAAATATCTAACACATACCAGTAAGAGGGGTGTAGATGGGGTGGGGGGAGTGTCTCAATTATGACAGTAGCTAACATTGCTTAAAGGCACAGGCCCTAAAAACAACAAGGGCAACAAAAGGGAAAATAAATAAATATAAAAAGATTAAAAAAAAAAAGCACAGGTCTTAAAACTGATCTCAGGGGAGTTAGGCGGTAGCACAGCGGGTTAAGCCTTAGTACCTGGTGCAAAGTGCAAGGACAGGCGTAAGGATCCCGGTTTGAGCCCCCGGCTCCCCACCTGCAGGGGGGATCGCTTCACAAGCAGTGAAGAAGGTCTGCAGGTGTCTATCTTTCTCTCCCCCTCCCTGTCTTCCCGTCTTCTCTTGATTTCTCACTGTCCTATCCAACAATGATGACATCAGTAACTACAACAATAAAACAAGAGCAACAAAAGGGAATAAAAAAAGGTAAGTATTGATACCACTAAAAAAAAAAACTGATCTCATATTATAACCCAGTCTCCTCTTTGTTTAAAATGCTTCCTGCCATGCTAGTCTACAACTTTACCTAGGATCTTTCCCATGACTCCTTAAGGCCTGAATTCAATTTCATTTTAATTCTACTTTTTTTAATGTGATGCTGGAAAGTAACTCAAGGCTTTGTGCAAGAAACAACTGAGGCACCTCCCTGTTTTAATTTTATCTGTTATTTATTTAGATTTATTTATATATGTATTTACTGGAGGGGGGATGGAGAGACACACCAAACAAACTGGGTCAGCTAGATGGTTTACTTGAACAGTGTACCTGCTTTATTATGGCTAAGAGCCAGTTTCAAGCCTAGCCCTCAACATGTGAGGGAAGCTTCAGGACTGTGGGTGTATCATCCTGGCACACGTGATGCCAGGGATGGAAGTCAGGACCTCATGATTGAGAGTTCAATGCTTTAGCCACCGTGTCACCTCCCAGGCCCCATTTTTATTCTTTGAATTCATTTCTCCCACCTGCTCCCTTACTGTTCCCAAAATGCCTCTAGCATTTGTACACCTCTGCACCTCTTTTGGTCCCATTCTATCTCCCTATTTTCAGTCTGTTACTGAAGCTTCCCTCAGGTTAGAAGAGTTTCTCCCAGGGCCTGATGGTGGCACACCTCAATTCTTCTACCGTTTGCCCTTCTTCCGTAGCCAGTCAACAGCATCAGGTTGAGCCTGATGTAAAGTTTCGAGACCTCCTTTGAATCTGGAGAGGTGGCAGTCGTTGACTATGTGGGTCATAGTCTGTCTGTAGCCGCAGGGGCAGTTCGGGTCGTCTCTGGCTCCCCAGCGGTGGAACATAGTGGCACACCGGCCATGGCCTGTTCGATAGCGATTGAGGAGGGCCCAATCATAACGTGCTAGGTCAAAGCCGGGTTGATGCTTGCAGGGGTCTGTGATGAGGTGTTTGTTCTTTACCTCAGCTGACCTCAGTTGACTGCCAACTCTGTTTCCAAGAGACTGGAACAGAGAAGTTCAGTGTAGGCGTAGGGGACCAGATTGGGTGACGAGACGTCAAGCGTTGAACAGGGTGGGCGAAGATATCCGGCGTATATTGGCAGGTCCGGTCGAGCGTAGACGTGGGAAATGAACTTAGATGATGCCGCATCCCGACGAAAATCTGGCGGGGCGATGTTGCTAAGAACTGGCAGCCATGGAACCAGGGTGGAACGGATGGTTCCAGAAATTATCCTCATGGAGGAATATAATTTGCAATCGACCAAGTGGACATGGGGGCTACGGAACCATACTGGGGCACAGTATTCTGCAGTGGAATAGCATAATACCAGAGAGGATGATCGTAGTGTGGAAGCACTCGCACCATGAGGAGCTGGCCAGTCTTGCAATGATGTTATTCCTCGCGCCCACCTTTGCTGCAGTTTTTATGAGATGTTCGTGAAATGACAGAGTGCGATCGAGAGTAACACCAAGATAGACTGGCTGGGCTTCATGCCGGATTCTCGTATCGCCAAGCTGCACATTAAGCTCACGCGAGGCCAAGGCATGGTGTAGATGGAAAACAGATGATACCGTTTTTGCAGTGCTAGGGATTAGTCGCCATTTTTTACAGTAATCAGATATCAGAGACATGTCTTTCGTGAGTGTTTCCTCGAGGATGTCGAACTTTGATGCCTGAGTTGCACAGCAGATGTCATTGGCATAGATGAACTTCCCAATGACCCAGGTTCAATCCTCTGACCCCTGCACAAGGGAAGCTTCACAAGCAGTGAAGCTGTACTGCAAGTGTCTCTTTCTCTCTCCCTCATTAACTCTCCCTTCTCTTCTCTCTACTGTTTTTGTCACTGGGAATTTGCCACTACAAGTCAATTCCTTTTCAGACAGAAAAACAAAGACGGGGGGGGGTGGGGTTGTGGTGGTGCACCTGGTTGAGCACATATGTTACAGTGCCCAAGGACCTGAGTTCAAGCCCCTGTTCCCCACCTGCAGGGGGAAAGCTTCACAAGTGGTGAAGCAGTGCTGCAGGTGTCTCTCTTCCTCTGTCTCCCCCTTCCCTCTCAGTTTCTGGCTGTAAATAAATAAATAAAGATAATTTAAAAAAGAAAAACAGAGACAGGGAGACAAAGTGAAAGATACCACAGCACCAAAGCTCACGTCAGTGCTGTGTTAGTCAGGTTCAGACCTGAGTCATATCACCAGACCATCCTTATCCTCCAGGATATGGTTGAATGAAGAGGTTTGCTTATTATTGAAATGGCTCATAGTTTACAGCAACAGATTCAGGGATTTAGAAGTGGGAGAAGGGAGGATCATGAAAAGAAGGTTAGAGACTTGAGTTCCAATGGTGGAATAAGATGATGGTTTGGTTGAGCGTGAAATTTACTGATCCCTAACTTGAGGAGTGTGAAATGTACCCTTGTGACAGCAAAAATTCTATAAATCAACATTTCTTCAATAAAGTGATTTTTAAAAATTAGTGATTCATTTAGTGTGAATGCAAGAAATGTCAGAGCTCACTGCAGAGCTATTTCTACAACAGTGGTTAGATGAACTCCCAGTGGACAGTGTTCACAACCTGGACTAAAGATGGTGAGAGTCGATGAGGGTGGTCAACAGGCTTACTAACTATCTTCATGTCCTCATCTAGTATAGCTTTCTACTCACAACTTAGGAAACAATAATCTGCGGGGAGTCGGGCAGTAGCGCAGTGGGTTACGCACACATGGCACAAAGCACAAGAACCAGCGTAAGAAGTAAGGATCGTGGTTTGAGCCCCTGGCTCCCCACCTGCAGGGGAGTCGCTTCACAGGCGGTGAAGCAGGTCTGCAGGTGTCTTTCTCTCCCCCTCTGTCGTCTTCCCCTCCTCTCTCCATTTCTCTCTGTCCTGTCCGACAATGACGACATCAATAATAACTATAGCAATAAAACAACAAGGGCACCAAAAGGGAATAAATAAATAAATGTTTGAAATGTTGACAAGGAAGGGCTGGGCGGAAATTAATACAGTAGAAAATTGTGGAGCGATAACGACGAGTGAACTTGAGCTCACAGCTACAAGCCTTCGTTACTGAATTTCCAGAAACAACACTAAATGAAGAAAAAAGAATCTGAATATAAGAAAATGCAATTTCGGGCCAGAAGTTGGCACACCTAGTTAAATGCACATATCACCATGCACAGAATCCAGATTCGAGCCCCCACTCCCCACCTGCATCGGGGACACTTCTTGAGTAGTGAAGCAGGTCTGCAAATATCTATCTTTCTCTCCCCCTCTCAATTTCTCTGTCGTATCAAATAAAACTAGGGGGAGAAATGGCTGCCAGAAGTGATACCACTGAGCCCCAGTAATAACCCTGGTAGGGAGAAAAAGGAAGGAAGGAAGGAAGGGAGGAAGGAAGGAAATGTAATTCTAATAGGCATCACTGGTATGATAAAATATTTGAGGGGTTAGTGTGATACCCTAGATTTTACTTTATTCATTTCAAATTCTTACAAGAATGTTATCACAATGTACAAAGCTATTGTATTTATTGGCAACTCTAAAATATTAATCCTCCAATAAAGGAAAAAAAATGTTCAAAAAAAAAGAATGTTACCACATGAGCTCAAAGCCATATCCAAAAACACTGCAAGTGTGTCAAATGGAGTCATCACTCTATCAGGTTGTGAGGAACCACTAGATCACTGGCCCAGACCAATATAGTCAGAAGCCCTAAAATTTTTTCTTTAAACTTGAAAACAGGGTTTTAAATTCAGAATCCAGTACTGACTTTTGAGGAGGATATATGTAAGATTCCATATAATACCCACATCACATGCAGAGAACTTTACAAATCATTTGCTTTGAAAATACCATAACCCAGGGGGCCAGGCAGTGAACACAGAGTACTAAGCACAAGGACTGGAGCAAGGATCCTGGTTCAAGCTCCTGGCTCCCCACCTGCAGGGGGGAGATACTTCACAAGCCATGAAGCAGGTCTGCAGATGTCTTTCTCTCTCTCCCTCTCTTCTCTAAATTTCTCTCTGTCCTACCCAATAAAATAGAAAAAAACACCACCAGGAGCAGTGGATTCATAGTGAGCCCCAGAGATAACCTTGGAAGCAAAAAACGAGAGAGAGAGAGAGAGAGAGAGAGAGAGGAAAAAAAATATCATAACACAAATACCAACACAAGATGTTTTATCACACATAAGAAAAGCATAAGATTTTATTTTGGTCTTTACAGTTATTTATCTTTCTTTCTTCTTGTCTAATCCTGCTTTGATTAATTTAATCAGAGCACTACTCAGCTCTGGCTTATGGTGTTGCTTGGAACTGAACCTGGGATCTCACAGTCTCTGGCATTCTTCCCCCCCCCCATAGCCATTATGTAATGTCCCTGCCTCCACACCTTTTTCTTTTTCTTTTTTTTTTAATGACTCTTTAGTCACTGCATCCTAAAGAGTTAAAGAAAATCAAAGAGATACCAGCAGAAGACTGAATTCTGACAGACAAGAGGGTAATAAACACTAGGTTAAAAAGGAACATACAAGGGGCCTGGTGATGGTGCACCTGGTTGACTGCACATGTCACAATGCACAAGAACCTGGGTTCGAGCCCCCTCTCCCCATCTACAGGGGGAAATCTTTGCGAGTGGTATATCAGTGCTGCAGGTGTCTGTCTCTCTCTCTCTCCTTTTTAAGATTTTTTTATTTATTTATTAGAAAAAGAAGAGAGAGAAAGAACAAAGAACAGACATCAATCTGGCACATGTGCTGCTGGGGATTGAACTAAGGACCTTATGCTTGAGAGTCTTGTGCCTTAGCCAGTGCACCACCACCTGGACCATTCTCTCTCCCTCTCTATCACCCCCCCCTCTCGATTTCTGGCTGTCTCTATCCAATAAATAAAGATAATGAAAAAATAAAAAATAAGAAAAAGAAACATAGTCATTATGGAAAGCAACATGGAGATTCCTCAGTTAACTAAAAACAAATTCCATATGACCCAGCTATTCCACTCTTAGGAATTTACCAGAAGGAAAAAAAAACTTCACTAATTTGAAAATACATACACACTACCAAGTTTGTCACAGTATTAGTTATAATGGATAAGTGCTAGAAGTTTCTAATTGAAATTGATACGATTTCCAGCTGCTCATCAACAGCTAATGGATAAAGATGTGGTACAGACACAAAAGAAAATACTATTCAACTATTTTTTTTATTATCTTCATTTATTTATTGGATAGAGACAGTGAGAAATTGAGAGGAGGAGGGGACAAAGAGAGGGAGAGAGACAGAGAAGACACCTGCAGCACTGATTTACCACTTGCAAAGCTTTCCCCCTGCAAGTGGGGACCAGGGGCCTGAACCCAGGTCCTTGTGCACTGTAACATATGCACTCAACCAGGTGTGCCACCACCTGGTCCCTTCTACTCAACTATTAAAAAGAGGAAATACCACCATTTACAATAGTCTAGATGACTCTAGACAGCATTATGCTTATTGGAATAGAGAAAGATAAACACCTTTATAAGTTCACTGATAGGTCCAATATAATGAGAACAAATGAACTAAATAAAACAAATATCACTTTTTAGATTAAAACTGATTAGCTATCAGATAAGGGGTAAAAGGGCATAACTATAAAACGAA